>NC_140990.1:320607372-321947260 GCF_052327205.1 Somniosus microcephalus | reverse complement strand
GGGGGGGTGGGGGGAGGGAGTGCAGCGAGGGGTGGGGGGAGGGAGTGCAGCGAGGGGTGGGGGGAGGGAGTGCAGCGAGGGGTGGGGGGAGGGAGTGCAGCGAGGGTGGGGGGAGGGAGTGGGGGCAGGTGTGGGGGGAGGGTGTGGGGGGAGGGAGTGCAGCGAGGTGTGGGGGGAGGGAGTGCAGCGAGGTGTGGGGGGAGGTGTGGGGGGAGGGAGTGCAGCGAGGTGTGGGGGAGGGAGTGCAGCGAGGTGTGGGGGGAGGGAGTGCAGCGAGGTGTGGGGGAGGGAGTGCAGCGAGGTGTGGGGGGAGGGAGTGCGGCGAGGTGTGGGGGGGAGGGAGTGCGGCGAGGTGTGGGGGGGTGGAGTGCAGCGAGGTGTGGGGGGGTGGAGTGCAGCGAGGTGTGGGGGGGTGGAGTGCAGCGAGGTGTGGGGGGGTGGGGTGCAGCGAGGGGTGGGGGGAGGGAGTGCAGCGAGGGGTGGGGGGAGGGAGTGCAGCGAGGGGTGGGGGGAGGGAGTGCAGCGAGGGGTGGGGGGAGGGAGTGCAGCGAGGGGTGGGGGAGGGAGTGCAGCGAGGGGTGGGGGGAGGGAGTGCAGCGAGGGGTGGGGGGGTGGGGGGAGGGAGTGCAGCGAGGTGTGGGGGGAGGGAGTGCAGCGAGGTGTGGGGGGGTGGGGGGAGGGAGTGCAGCGAGGTGTGGGGGGGTGGGGGGAGGGAGTGCAGCGAGGTGTGGGGGGTGGGGGGAGGGAGTGCAGCGAGGTGTGGGGGGAGGGAGTGCAGCGAGGGGTGGGGGGAGGGAGTGCAGCGAGGTGTGGGGGTGGGGGGAGGGAGTGCAGCGAGGTGTGGGGGTGGGGGGAGGGAGTGCAGCGAGGTGTGGGGGGGTGGGGGAGGGAGGGAGTGCAGCGAGGTGTGGGGGGAGGGAGTGCAGCGAGGTGTGGGGGGAGGGAGTGCAGCGAGGTGTGTGGGGGGGGTGGGGGGAGGGAGTGCAGCGAGGTGTGTGGGGGGGTGGGGGGAGGGAGTGCAGCGAGGGGTGGGGGGAGTGGGGGGAGGGAGTGCAGCGAGGTGTGGGGGGGTGGGGGGAGGGAGTGCAGTGAGGTGTGGGGGGAGGGAGTGCAGCAAGGTGTGGGGGGTGGGGGGAGGGAGTGCAGCGAGGTGTGGGGGGGTGGGGGGAGGGAGTGCAGCGGGGTGGGGGGAGGGAGTGCAGCGAGGTGTGGGGGGAGGGAGTGCAGCGAGGTGTGGGGGGAGGGAGTGCAGCGAGGGGTGGGGGGAGGGAGTGCAGCGAGGTGTAGGGGTGGGGGGAGGGAGTGCAGCGAGGTGTGGGGGAGCGAGTGCAGCGAGGTGTGGGGGGAGGGAGTGCAGCGAGGTGTGGGGGGAGGGAGTGCAGCGAGGTGTGGGGGTGGGGGGAGGGAGTGCAGCGAGGTGTGGGGGTGGGGGGAGGGAGTGCAGCGAGGTGTGGGGGTGGGGGGAGGGAGTGCAGCGAGGTGTGGGGGGGTGGGGGGAGGGCGTGCAGCGAGGTGTGGGGCGAGGGAGTGCAGCGAGGTGTGGGGGGGTGGGGGGAGGGAGTGCAGCGAGGTGTGGGGGGTGGGGGGAGGGAGTGCAGCGAGGTGTGGGGGGTGGGGGGGTTTGGGTGCAGCGAGGTGTGGGGGGGTGGGGGTGCAGCGAGGTGTGGGGGGGTGGGGGTGCAGCGAGGTGTGGGGGGGTGGGGGTGCAGCGAGGTGTGGGGGGGGTGGGGGTGCAGCGAGGTGTGGGGGGGTGGGGGTGCAGCGAGGTGTGGGGGGGGTGGGGGGAGGGAGTGCAGCGAGGTGGGGGGGGTGGGGGGAGGGAGTGCAGCGAGGTGTGGGGGGTGGGGGGAGGGAGTGCAGCGAGGTGTGGGGGGTGGGGGTGTGGGGGGTGCAGCGAGGTGTGGGGGGGTGGGGGTGCAGCGAGGTGTGGGGGGGTGGGGGTGCAGCGAGGTGTGGGGGGGTGGGGGTGCAGCGAGGTGTGGGGGGGTGGGGGTGCAGCGAGGTGTGGGGGGGTGGGGGTGCAGCGAGGTGTGGGGGGGTGGGGGTGCAGCGAGGTGTGGGGGGGTGGGGGTGCAGCGAGGTGTGGGGGGGTGGGGGTGCAGCGAGGTGTGGGGGGGTGGGGGTGCAGCGAGGTGTGGGGGGGTGGGGGTGCAGCGAGGTGTGGGGGGGTGGGGGTGCAGCGAGGTGTGGGGGGGTGGGGGTGCAGCGAGGTGTGGGGGCGTGGGGGTGCAGCGAGGTGTGGGGGGGTGGGGGGAGGGCGTGCAGCGGGGGGTGGGGGGAGGGAGTGCAGCGGGGGGTGGGGGGAGGGAGTGCAGCGGGGGGTGGGGGGAGGGAGTGCAGCGAGGTGTGGGGGGAGGGAGTGCAGCGGGGGGTGGGGGGAGGGAGTGCAGCGGGGGGTGGGGGGGAGGGAGTGCAGCGGGGGGTGGGGGGGTGGGAGTGCAGCGAGGTGTGGGGGGGTGGGGGTGCAGCGAGGTGTGGGGGGGTGGGGGTGCAGCGAGGCGTGGGGGGGGAGGGAGGGAGTGCAGCGAGGCGTGGGGGGGAGGGAGGGAGTGCAGCGAGGCGTGGGGGGGGAGGGAGGGAGTGCAGCGAGGGGGGGGGAAAGAGTGCAGCGAGGTGGCGGGGGAAGAGTGCAGCGAGGTGGCGGGGGAAGAGTGCAGCGAGGTGGGGGGGGGAAAGAGTGCAGCGAGGGGAGAGGGGGGAAGAGTGCAGCGAGGGGAGGGGGGGAAAGAGTGCAGCGAGGGGAGGGGGGGAAGAGTGCAGCGAGGGGAGGGGGGGAAAGAGTGCAGCGAGGGGGGGGAAGAGTGCAGCGAGGTGTGGGGGGGAGGGAGTGCAGTGGGGGGGAGGGAGGGAGTGCAGCGAGGTGTGGGGGGGGGAGGGAGTGCAGCGAGGTTTGGGGGGGGAGGGAGTGCAGCGAGGTGTGGGGGGGGGAGGGAGTGCAGCGGGGGGGGGAGGGAGGGAGTGCGGGGGGGCGGGTGGGGGGGGAGGGAGTGCGGGGGGGGAGGGAGTGCAGCGAGGTGGGGGGGGGAAAGAGTGCAGCGAGGTGGGGGGGGGGAAAGAGTGCAGCGAGGGGAGAGGGGGGAAGAGTGCAGCGAGGGGAGGGGGGGAAAGAGTGCAGCGAGGGGAGGGGGGGAAGAGTGCAGCGAGGGGAGGGGGGGAAAGAGTGCAGCGAGGGGGGGGAAAGAGTGCAGCGAGGTGTGGGGGGGAGGGAGTGCAGTGGGGGGGGAGGGAGGGAGTGCAGCGAGGTGTGGGGGGGGGAGGGAGTGCAGCGAGGTGTGGGGGGGGAGGGAGTGCAGCGAGGTGTGGGGGGGGGAGGGAGTGCGGGGGGGCGGGTGGGGGGGGAGGGAGTGCAGCGAGGTGTGGGGGGGGTAGTGGTGGGGGGGAGGGAGTGGTGTGGGGGGAGGGAGTGGTGTGGGGGGAGGGAGTGCAGCGGGGGGCGGGGAGGGAGTGCAGCGAGGTGGGGGGGGAGGGGAGGGAGTGCAGCGAGGTGTGGGGGGGGAGGGAGTGCAGCGAGGTGTGGGGGGGGGAGGGAGTGCAGCGAGGTGTGGGGGGGTGAGGGAGTGCAGCGAGGTGTGTTGGGGGGGCGGAGGGAGTGCAGCGAGGTGGGGGGGGAGGGAGTGCAGCGAGGTGGGGGGGGATGGAGTGCAGCGAGGTGGGGAGGGAGGCGGGGGGGGGAGGCCGGAGGTTGGGGGGGGGGAGGGAGGTGGGAGGTTGGGGGGGAGGGAGGCGGGGAGGGAGGGAGGCGGGGGGAGGGAGGAGGGGGACGGGGGGGAGGAGGGGGACGGGGTGGGGGAGGAGGGGTACGGGGGGGGAGGAGGGGGACGGGGGGGAGGGAGGAGGGGGACGGGGGGAGGGAGGCGGGGGGGTGGGAGGAGGGGGACGGGTGGGGGAGGAGGGAGGGAGGCGGGGGGAGGTGGGGAGGGGGGAGGTGGGGGGCGGGGGGGGAGGGAGGTGGGGGAGGGAGGTGGGGGAGGGGCAGGGAGGTGGGGAAGGGGAGGGAGGTGGGGGTGGAGTTGGGGGTGGGGAGGGAGGTGGGGGTGGGGAGGGAGGTGGGGGTGGGGAAGGGGAGGGAGGTGGGGGTGGGGAAGGGGAGGGAGGTGGGGGAGGGGTGGGGGAGGGGAGGTGGGGAAGGGGGGGAGGTGGGGAAGGGGAGGGGGTGGGGAAGGGGAGGGAGGTGGGGAAGGGGAGGGAGGTGGGGGTGGGGAAGGGGAGGGAGGTGGGGGTGGGGAAGGGAGGTGTGGGGAAGGGCGGGGGGGTGGGGAGGGGCAGGGAGGTGGGGGGGAGGGGCGGGAGGGAGGTGGGGAGGGAGGTGGGGAGGGGCAGGGAGGTGGGGGGCGGGGGAGAGGGGCAGGGAGGTGGGGGGGAGAGGTGGGGGGGAGGGGCAGGGAGGGGGGAGGGGCAGGGAGGTGGGGGGGAGGGGCAGGGAGGGGGGGAGGGGCAGGGGGGGGTGGGAGGGAGAGGGGCAGGGAGGGGGGGCGAGGGAGAGGGGCAGGGAGGCGGAGGGGGAGGGAGAGGGGCAGGGAGGCGGGGCAGGGAGGCGGGGGAGGGAGGGGCAGGGAGGCAGGGGCTGGGGGAGGGAGGTGGGGGGCAGGGGGGAGGGAGAGGGAGAGGGAGGGGGGAGTCGCGGGGGGGGGGTGGAGGGAGGGAGCAGGGAGGGGGGTGTCGGGGAGGGAGGGGGCTAGCTGGGAGGGAGGGGGGTGGGAGCCGGCGAGGGACGGGGGGGGCGCCGGGGAGGGAGGAGAGGCAGGGAGGGAGGGGGGCATTGGGTGGGGAGGCTTCAGTGTGCCATAGCAGAAAAGGGGAAATCAACTCTCTTTCCACTTTTGAAGGCCATCTGGTGAATCTTGCTGGAAAATGTGCACATGTGGATGTTGGGTAAGAAGAGTGTCCAGCTTGACCGTGATGTTCCCCTACAGTCTTAGGCTGCCAACGCTCGCTGTATAGGCTCACGCATGAATGATGACCACTTGGGCAAGCTACTGAAGCTGCCATTGGAATGGTACCAAAGCATAGTCAGTGTCTGCAGAAGCACGGTGGCATAGTGGTTAGCACTGTTGCCTCACAGCACCAGAGACCCGGGTTCGAATCCGGCCTCGGGCGACTGTCTGTGTGGAGTTTGCACATTCTCCCCGTGTTTGCGTGGGTTTACTCCGGGTGCTCCGGTTTCCTCCCACAGTCCAAAGATGTGCGGGGGTTAGGTTGATTGGCTATGATAAATTGACCCTTAGTGTTAGGGGGATTAATACGTGGGGTTACAGGGATAGGGTGGGATATGTGTTGGTGTAGGGGTTACGGGGATCGGGTGGGATATGTGTCGGTGCAGGCTCGATGGGCCGAAATGGCCTCTATCTGCACTGTGGGGTTTCTGTGATTCTGTGATTCTGTGAAATATAAAGCAAGTAAAACCAGGAAATCTGGAATGATCTCCCCCAGAAGGCTGTGGATGGTGGGCCAATTAACATTTTCAAGACTGAGATTGACAGATTTTTATTAAGTAAGAGATATGGATCAAAGGCAGGTAAATGGAGTTGCGGTGCAGATCAGCTATGATCGAATTGAATGGCGGAACGGCTCGAGAGGCTGAATGGCCTCCTGCTGTTGCTATGCATTGCCGCTGTTGCTATGCATTGCCACTGTTTAGGTGTAAGTGCTTTGAGTTAATGACTCCTGAAGATTTCAGGGAAGGGTTTCAAACTCTTGTTTTCAGTGGATCTTCCAGGCTGCTGGTCTTAATGAGTCCTGGCAGCTTTACATTTTTGGCTTGCAGCTGCCCGCACAAGAGAGCGAGTACTTGTATTGCAATATAAATGCCTTTAATTGCTTACATGGAGTTTTGCGGCTGACATAAGCAAAACCATTGCCAACTGATTGCTAGAGTCAAAACGGAATTATCCAATAATTTGAATTAAGCAATGTGAATAAAGTGGGAATTTAATGCAAAGAAAAATATTAATTATCAAGTAGTTTTGATTAAGACACTGAATTAAGAGGAGTAGACTGTCAGACCATAAAGCTGTGTGTCACCGAATAAATCTCTCGCCTAACCAGAGTCTCTATCTCTGGCAGTCACATCACACTGAAAATGACTTGAAAATTAACACGAATGACTGTAACTAATTTACTACAGTCTGTAAATAACAATATGAAAGAACTGCCCGTTGGGGGAGAAAGGACTACATAATGCCCCAAAGATGTGGCCTCTGAGCTGGTTTTAACCAGCTCACAATGCCCTGTTGGTTCTTTGAAGGTAAGCATGCAGGTGCAGCAGGCGGTTAAGAAGGCAAATGGTATGTTGGCCTTCGTAGCGAGAGGATTCGAGTACAGGAACAAGGATGTCTTGCTGCAGTTGTACAGGGCCTTGGTGAGACCACACCTTGAATATTGTGTGCAGTTTTGGTCGCCTTATCTGAGGAAGGATGTTCTTGCCATGGAGGGAGTGCGGCGAAGATTCACTAGGCTGATACCTGGGATGGCAGGAATGACGTATGAGGAGAGATTGAGTCGATTGGGCTTATACTCGCTGGCATTTAGAAGAATGAGAGGGGATCTCATTGAAAGTTATAAAATTCTAACCGGACTAGACAGACTTGATGCAGGAAGGATGTTCCCGATGGCCCGGGAGTCCAGAACCAGGGGTCACAGTCTAAGGATAAGGGGTAAGCCAATTAGGACAGAGATGAGGAATTTCTTCACCGAGAGAGTGGTGAACCTGTGGAATTCTCTGCCACAGAAGGCAGTGGAGGCCAATTCATTAAATATATTCAAGAAGGAGTTAGATATATTTCTTAAGGCTAAAGGTATATGGGAAGAAAGCAGGGACAGGGTACTGAATTTGGATGATCAGCCATGATCTCATTGAATGGGGGAGCAGGCTCGAGGGGCCGAACGGCCTCCTGCTCCTATCGTCTGTGTTTCTATGTAAGTTTGTGTGTAGTGTGGACTTTGAGTTGTGCTCCTCCTCTGCTCTTTGAAAGTTTCTGGGGTTGGAGAACAAGAAAAGGTTATTCTCTTACTGGCGGATTTAGACTAGTGAGCGAGCAGCCTTTTTGCATCGATCATCCTTCGGGCACAGGAAGTTGGAAGAGCTGGCGTTCCCAGTTCCTCTGCCAGTCGAGCATGCCAAACAGGGTTTCAGGAGAGGAAGAAACTCCAGCGACAACTTGCTGCGACTGTCGGCGCATGTCCTCTGAGCCCACAAGAAGAAAGAGTGCTTGCCGGCGATGTCGTGGACAGGGATTTCGACAAACTGGCATCTCCAGTGAGCTGACTTGATGGATGTTGAATTTCCTGGCAGAGCGCATGATTGGTTTCAGATTGGGCACAGCCGTTTCCACAAGGTATTGCCCAATGGCTGGAGTTACCCAGGGTTCGGATCGCAGTCCAGTTCTGTTCCTCAATGGCATTCCAACATCTGGTCAAAGGATTGGTGCTTGTTTGCAGTTTTCAGATGACTTTGCTATTTGGCTATCCTCCACGGACTGAGAACGTGCTTCACAGAAGCCTGAATAATCTAGAAGCATGGGCCTGCTGAAGTCCAGAAAATCACAGTGCATATTCTCCAAAAGAAGGAAAAGCACAAGGAACATGATGTAAGGACTGAGTTACTGTTCAAACCAATTAAGGCCAGCAAATGGCAGAGATTGTTCGGCATAACATTTCAGGAGAATATGTCTTGGACACGGCACACAGTTGACATCACCACCAGGGCATTGCAAGTCCTCTGTGGAAGGAAGTGGATTTAGCCCAAGAACTGTACAAAGCCAACTTCCATCCAATCTGGAATATGGCCATCCAGCCCAGTGCACTATGTCAGCTGCAGATCAAGAGGCTCCATAGAATCTAAAACTGATTAATAAAAGCAGCGTATTGACTCTGATGCTTTGTTTGTTAAGTCCAACGGCATTTCCAGACTCCCGGCAGTGCAAGAAAGGCTTCTGAGACTTCCAGCTAAGGCTCCGGTGCACAAAGCAAGGACTATCCCATCACTGTTAATGCTAATAGAGGAAGAAGGAGAACACTCTGCTACATTTACAACGCTGCACTATCTCTGCGCCTGTAGCAGTCAGCAGATCGCCGCAACATCCAAACATAGAGCAAGCTCCTTCGCAAGGGTCAACTGACCCAATGGGATGAAAATGCACACACGTAATTGAAGCCCCGCATCCCTGGTATCATTCTAGGAAATCTCCTCTGCACCCTCTCCAAGGCCGTGACATCTTTCCTAAAGTGTGGTGCCCAGAATTAGACACAGTACTCCAGCTGGGGCCTAACCAGTGAATTATAAAGGTTTTATATATTTAGGTTTTATGATAGTACTTGAAACTTTCATAAGTCCAACCTCCTGTGTTTTAATAATGTTTCCAGAGCAAACCAATCTAAACATCTGTATTGCATTACACATTGTTGAATAGCTGGCTTCCATTTTTTATCATTAACAAAGGGACACTCCCTCCTTCAGAGCAGATTAAATTCTCTTGCAGTTAATGTCATTCTAAGAAAAGAGTTATCCACTCATTTATGGAGCCTGGGCTGTGATCTCACAAGTGACTTAGTATTCTTTTGGCACTAGCCAGAAGGGTGAAGATCTGTCTTCCCACAAGCTTAGTGATGACTGCCAGGGCGGGTCCAGCATAATTAATAGAAAACGTTTTCAGTGCAGGAGTCATTGATTTTGATTATTTCCTCTGGATCTCTTTTTCAGGCTAGGACAGAGCGCCATTAGATGCAAAAGCATGCTAGTTTTCTTTTACACCTAAATCTGTTCTTTTAAAGAAATGAAAGAACAGACTTGTATTTATATCGTGCCTTTCACGACTTCAGGACGTCATAAATCGCTTTACAGCCAATGAAGTACTTGCGAAGTGTTGTAATCAGAGGGCACAGATTTAAGGTGATTGGCGAAAAGAACCAGAGGCGAAATGAGGAAAAACTTTTTTAGGATTTGGAACGCACTGCCCGATGGGGCGGTGGATACAGATTCGAAGTCGCTGTTGTAATGTAAGGAAAAGTGGCGACCATTTTGTGCACAGCAAGCTCCCACAAGCAGCAGAGAGATGTGACCTGATAATTATGCCTGTTACCTCTAGACTCGACTACTCCAATGCACACCTGCCTGGCCTCCTACCTTGCATGCTCCTGTGAAGCGCCTTGGGCCATTTTACTACGTTAAAGGTGCTATGTAAATACAAGTTGTTGTTGAACCATGTGAACTCGAGGTGGAATGTTTGCTGATTTATCCAACTAATTGCTGAAATCGGATTAGCGGCACCACGTAAGCTGAAAGTACTGTACAAACTTGAATGTAAGTGATTGCACAATAATAATCATAGAATAGTACAGCACAGAAGGAGGCCATTCGGCCCATCGAGTCTGTGCTGGCTCTTTCGAAGAGCAATCCAGTTAGTCCCACTCCCCCGCTCTTTCCCCGTATCCCAGCAATTGTTTCTCCTTCAAGTATTTATCCCATTCCCTTTTGAAGGTTGCTATTGAATCTGCTTTCACCGCCCTATCAGGCAGTGCATTCCAAATCCTAAAAAAGTTTTTCCTCATTTCGCCTCTGGTTCTTCTTGCCAATCACCTTAAATCTGTGCCCTCTGATTATCGACCCCTCAGCCATTGGAAACAGCTTCTCTTTATTTACTCTATCTAAACCCTTCATGATTTTAAACACCTCTATCATATCTCCTCTTGGCTTTCTCTGCTCCAAGGAGAACAACCTCAGCTTCTCTAGTCTATCCACCTGTCCTGGTATGTGTAACAATTTCTCATCCAGACTCCACAGCTGGCCGGTGAAAGCCCTCTGTATTACATGTCATGTATTTTACAGGCTACGTTGACAGCCGCTAAAACTTGTCAGTGGGAGAAATTCAACGTGACCAAGGCAGCTTTGCTTCCCATGGTATTATTTCAGCCACTATATTTCAAATGCCTGGATTCTAGTTGTCCAGCTGTTTTTACCATGCAAAGTTCTATGCGATAAATGTTGGGTTTGATAGCCAAGTAGTAAAAATGTGCTTTTTTTATTGTGGGGAGATTAAGATCAGCACTTGGATCTCCACATGGTACAAGGCTGGAATGCAGATTCAATCTGTAGGTGAGTGCAGCTTTTACAAGTGTAGCCAGGAGTAATGTTCCCTCTAATTTTTGTTTGTGCACGGCCCCTCGCATTTGCAGTATCTCTTTCAACAACAACAACTTGTATTTATATAGCACCTTTAACGTAGTAAAACATCCCAACATAGAAACATAGAAGATAGGAGCAGGAGTAGGCCATTCGGCCCCTCGAGCCTGTTCTGCCATTTAATGAGATCATGGTTGATTATCCAAATTCAGTACCCTGTCCCTGCTTTCTCCCCATATCCCTTGATCCCTTTAGCCTTAAGAAATATATCTAACTCCTTCTTGAATATATTTAATGAATTGGCCTCAACTGCCTTGTGTGGTAGAGAATTCCACAGGTTCACCACTCTCTGGGTGAAGAAATTCCTTCTCATCTCGGTCCTAAATGGCTCACCCCTTATCCTTAGACTGTGACCCCTGGTTCTGGACTCCCCCGCCATTGGGAACATCCTTCCTGCATCTAGTCTGTCCAGTCCTGTTAGAATTTTATAAGTTTCAATGAGATCCCCTCTCATTCTTCTAAACTCTAGCGAATATAAGCCTAATCGACCCAATCTCTCCTCGTACGTCATTCCTGCCATCCCAGGTATCAGTCTGGTGAATCTTCGCTGCACTCCCTCCATGGCAAGAACATCCTTCCTCAGATAAGGCGACCAAAACTGCACACAATAGTCAAGGTGCGGTCTCGCCAAGGCCCTGTACAACTACAACAAGACATCCTTGTTCCTGTACTCGAACCCTCTTGCTACGAAGGCCAACATACCATTTGCCTTCTTGCCTGCTGCACCTGCATGCTTACCTTCAGCGACTGGTGCACAAGAACACCCAGGTCTCTTTGCACTTCCCCTTCTCCCAATCTATTGCCATTCAAATAATAGTCTGCCTTCCTGTTTTTGCCACCAAAGTGGATAACCTCACATTTATCCACATTATAGTGCATTTGCCATTTTTCTGCCCAAGCACCCAACCTGTCCAAATCGTACTGGAGTTTCACGACATCCTCCTCACAGCATACCCTCCCACCCAGCTTTGTGTCGTCTACAAATTTGGAGATATTACATCCAATTCCCTCATCCAGATCATTAATATATATTGTGAACAGCTGGGGTCCTAGGACCGATCCTTGCGGTACCCCACTAGTCACTGCCTGCCACTCGGGAAAACAACCCGTTTATTCCAACTCTTTGCTTTCTATCCGCCAACCAGTTCTCTATCCAAGTCAATAGCTTGCCCCCAATCCCATGTGCCTTAATTTTGCACGCTAATCTCTTATGCGGGACCTTCTGTGCTGTAAAACTCTATGACCTTATCGAAAGCCTTCTGAAAGTCCAAATACACCACATCCACTGGTTCTCCCCCATCTATTTTACCAGTTACATCCTCAAAAAATTCCAGTAAATTAGCCAAGCATGATTTACCTTTTGTAAATCCATGTTGACTTTGTCCGATCCTGTCACTGCTTTCCAAGTGCTCTGCTATTACATCTTTTATAATGGACTCTAGCATTTTCCCCACTACCGATGTCAGGCTTACCGGTCTATAATTCCCCGCTTTTTCTCTCCCACCTTTTTTGAATAGTGGGGTAACATTAGCTACCCTCCAATCCATGGGTACTGTTCCAGAGTCTATCGAGTTCTGCTAGTGGATCCATCCTAAGAGCTCCCGGGGGAAGGGTGGTGAGTCACCTTTATACCCGGGCTTAGGGGTGGAGCCAGGGGCGGAGACATGCCCGGACCTGTACAGAGTTAACAGTGGTTTACCACACCTACAAACACTGATTTCATTCAATTCCTCCCTCTCATTAGACCCTATGTTCCCCGACATCTCTGGGGGGTAATTTGCGTCCTCCTTTGTGAAGACAGAACCAAAGTATGTATTTAATGTTCTGCCATTTCTTTGTTCCCCATTATAAATCCCCCTGATTCTGACTGCAAGGGACCTACGCTTGACTTCACCAATCTTTTTCTCTTCAAGGCGCTTCACAGGGGTATTATGAGACAAAAAAATTTGACACCGAGCCACATAAGGAGAAATTAGGGCAGGTGACCAAAAGCTTGGTGAAAGAGGTAGGTTTTAAGGAGCATCTTAAAGGAGAAAAGAGAGGTAGAGAAGCAGAGAGGTTTAGGCAGGGAATTCCAGAGCTTAGGGCCTCGGCAACAGAAGGCACGGCCGCCAATGGTTGAGCGATTTATAATCAGGGAATGTCAAGAGGGCAGAATTAGAGGAGCGCAGCTATCTTTGGTGGGGGAGAGGGCATTGTGGGGCTGGAGGAGATTACAGAACTAGGGAAGGGGCGAGGCCGTGGAGGGATTTGAAAGCATGGATGAGAATTTTGAAATCGAGGCGTTGCTTAACCGGGAGCCAATGTAGGTCAGCGAGCACAGGGGTGATGGGTGAACGGGACTTGGTGCGAGTTAGGACACGGGCAGCCGAGTTTTGGATGACCTCAAGTTTACGTAGGGTAGAATGTGGGAGGCCAGCCAGGAGTGCGTTAGAATAGTCAAGTCTCGAGGTAACAAAGGCATGGATGAGGGTTTCATCAACGGATGAGCTGAGGTAAGGGCGGAGACGGGCGATGTTACGGAGGTGGAAATAGGCGGTCTTGGTTATGCCGTGGATACTCCTGCTCCTATTTTTCTATGTTTCTGTGTGGTCGGAAGCTCATTTCAGGGTCAAGTATGACACCAAGGTTGCGAACAGTGTGGCTCTGCCTCAGACAGATGTTAGGGAGAGGGATGGAGTCAGTGGCTAGGGAACAGAGTTCATGGCGGGGACCGCAAACAATGGTTTCAGTCTTCCCAATATTTAATTGGGGAAAATTTCTGCTCATCCAGAACTGGATGTTGAGCAAGCAGTCTGACGATTTAGACACCGTGGAGGGGTCGAGAGAAGTGGTGGTGAGGCAGAGCTGAGTGTCGTCAGCGTACATGTGGAAACTGATGCTGTGTTTTTGGATGATGTCGCCAAGGGGCAACATGTAGATGAGAATTAGGAGGGGGCCAAGGATAGACCCTTGGGGGACACCAGAGGTAACGATGCAGGAGCGGGAAGAGAAGCCGTTGTAGGTGATTCTGTGGCTACGATTAGATAGATAAGAATGGAACCAGGCGAGTGCAGTCCCACCCAGCTGGACGATGGTGGAGAGGCGTTGAAGGATGGAGTGGTCAACCGTGTCAAAAGCTGCAGACAAGTCAAGAACGACGAGGAGGAATAGTTTACCTTTGTCACAGTCACAAAGGATGTCATTTGTGACTTGGAGGAGAGCCATTTTGGTACTGTTAAAAAGATGGGCATGGATTTGGGAGGTGACAACACGTTCAAGGACTTTGGGGAGGAAAGGGAGGCTGGAGATGGGACGGTAGTTTGCAAGGACGGAGGGGGTCAGGGGTTGGTTTTTTGAGGAGAGAAGTGATGATGGCAGATTTGAAGGAGAGGGGGACAGTACCTGAGGAGAGAGAACAGTTAACAATGTCAGCTAACATGGGAGCCAGAAAAGGAAATTTGGTGGGAATAAGGTCGAGGGAGCAGGAAATGGGTCTCATGGACAAGATGAGCGTGGAGAGGTCATGAGGGGAGATCAGAGAGAAATTGGAGAAAGATGTGAGTTCAGGGCTAGGGCAGGGGGGAACCTCGGAGGAAATTTGGCAGGTGGAGACAAAAGTGCATGAGCTCCTCACACTTTCAGCTGCAGCAGCTTGTGAGCAGCCTGCACAGGACCTCCGGATTGATGCATGGCTGCGCACCTTGGGGGAAACGTTGGCCGGAAGTCTAGAAAAATTGTGAAACTTCTCTTATTCATGATCAATTTGTACACGGTACTAAAACAGGAGTGTGCTAAAAGATCTTACAATTAAGTAGCCTAATTGGTTACAGATGAAACTTCATCGTCGCTGGGTCAAACTCCTGAAGCTCCCTACCTAACAGCACTGTGAGAGTACGTTCACCACATAGACTGCAACTGTTCAAGAAGGCGGCTCACCACCACCTTCTCAAGGGTAATTAGAGATGAGCAATAAACGTTGTCCTTGCTAGAGACACCAACATCTTATGAATGAATAAAAAAACAATTGCAGTATTCCAACTGTGGTATTAGATACGTTAGACTATATTGGGGTAGAGGGAGAGGAAATCTTTGTTGGCTCTAATTTTATTCCGGTTGCCCTTTTCAAGCCTTGAAAGCAACAACTAAAGATGCACATGGTTCTGAAGTGGCCGACAGATATCTTCTCTAATTAGTCATTCTTTATATGTAAGCCAGAATGGCAAGTTCTGGTAGGCCATTCGACCATAGGATCCATCACCAGCAAGCCTGAACCTTTGCTTGCTCACTATCCCTGTGGATGAGCTTCTGGCTGAGGTCACTGGATCATGATTAGGAGTTGGAACTCCAGCTGGTTTTTCCCTTCCTATCGCTGGGACACTTGAGGCCAGACGTAGTGCCAGGTCTGATTTTAAAAAGTAAAAACCGCTAATGTTGGAAATGTGAAACAAAAACCAAATATACTGCATATCCGTAGCAGGTTAGTCAGCACCTGTAGAGAGCAAAGACAGATTAATGCTTCGGATGTAACCTGTCTGACAAAGGGATATACCCGAAGTGTTCACCTGTCATTTCTCTTTACAGGTACTACCTGACTTGCTGTGGATATGCAGCAATTTCTGTTTTTGTGGTGTCAAATCACTAACACCGCTGAGATCAGCTACTTCAGTACGTATAGGGCTTGAACCTGGCGCCATCCTAACTGTATGGCTTCATACAGAATAGCAGTGCTTTTATCTACAGAGGCATCTGGGAGGAGACTGGGAACATTTGGCATCTTAAGATCGGCATTTGCAGTAGGTAGCATATTTCAATGTCTGCATAGAAACATAGAAGATAGGAGCAGGCCATTCGGCCCCTCGAGCCCGCTCCGCCATTTAATGAGATTGTGAAACTTCTCTTATTCATGATCAATTTGTACACGGTACTAAAACAGGAGTGTGCTAAAAGATCTTACAATTAAGTAGCCTAATTGGTTACCCCTTATCCTTAGAATGTTACTTTTAAGGAAATGTTAATGGAACCTTCTGCTTGTGTTGCTCTGCACATTTGCAGATTATTTACCACATTCTGCAGTGTCTGAATAATGTTTCTTTAAATATACATCAAACAATACCATGATTCACCTGGACCCTTGACTCCTGCTGTGTCTACTTGCATTACTAGATTGATTCCTGGGATAAGAGGGTTGTCCTATGAGGAGAGATTGAGTAGGTTGGGCCTATACCCTCTGGAGTTTAGAAGAGTGAGAGGTGATCTCATTGAAATATATAAGATTCTGAGGGGGATTGACCGGGTATTTGCTGAGAGGGGCTGGAGAGTCCAGAACTAGGGGGCATAGTCTCAGGATAAGGGTTCGGCCATTTAAGACTGAGATGAGGAATTTCTTCACTGAGGGCTGTGAATCTTTGGAATTCTCTACCCCAGAGGGCTGTGGATGCTGAATCGTTGAGTATATTCAAGGCTGAGATGGATAGATTTTTGGACTCTAGGGGAATCAAGGGATATGGGGGTTGGGCGGGAAAGTAGAGTTGAGGTCGATGATCAGCCATGATCTTATTGAATGGCAGAGCAGGCTCGAGGGGCTGGATGGCCTACTCCTGCTCCTAATTCTTATGTTATTATGTATGTTCTTATTACAGTAAATGTACCAACTGTACATTTTGAACATGATTTTTTTCAAAGTAACTTATGTACTGTGCAATTAGTGTGACAGGAAGGGACAGTGTATAAACGTAAGAGTGCATCAGAAAGTGGGGTCGGAGTAGGGAAAAATGGTAAAAAGACAAAATTAAAAGCTCTTTATCTGAATGCACGCAGCATTCGTAACAAGATAGATGAGTTGTCAGCAACAACAGAAGTAAATAGGTATGATCTGATTGACATTACAGAGACTTGGTTGCAAGATGACCAAGGCTGGGAACTGAATATTCAGTGGTGGTTGACATTTTGGAAGGATAGGCAGAAAGGAAAAGGAGGTGGGGTAGCTCTGTTAATAAAGGCTGAGATCAGTGCAGTAGTGAGAAATTATATTGGCTCGGAAGATCAAGATGTAAAATCAGTTTGGGTGGAGATAAGAAATAATAAGGGAAGGAAGTCAGTGGTGGGAGTAGCGTATAGGCCCCCGAACAGTGGCTACGCTGTAGGACAGAGCATAAATCAAGAAATAATGGAGGCTTGTAAGAAAGGTACTGCAATAATCATGGGTGATTTTAATCTTCATATTGATTGGACAAATCAAATTGGCCAAGGTAGCCTTGAGGACGAGCTCATAGAATGTATTCGGGATGGTTTCTTAGAACAATACATTGTGGAACCAACCAGGGAGAAGGCTACCTTAGATCTGGTACTGTGTAATGAGACAGGATTAATTAATGATCTCATAGTAAAGGATCCTCTAGGAAAGAGTGATCAAAGCATGATAGAATTTCAAATTCAGTTTGAGGGTGAGAAAATTGGGTCTCAAACCAGTGTCCTGAATTTAAATAAAGGCAATTATGAAGGCAGAGTTGGCTAACGTTGACTGGGAAAATAGATTAAAGGGTAAGACGGTAGATAAGCAGTGGCAGACATTTAAGGAGATATTTCATAACTCTCAGCAAATATATATTCCAGTGAGAAGGAAAGACTCTTGAGAAGGATGAACCATCCGTGGCTAACTAAGGAAGTAAAGATTGTTTGCCTTTGTTTTCAATTTGATACCAATGTTGTGAAGATTAGTGGTAGGCCAGACGATTGGGAAATTTTTAGAAAACGGCAAAGGATTTTAAAAAAAGAGAGAAGATAGATTATGAGAGCAAACTAGCAAGAAATATAAAAACAAGACAGTAAGTGCTTCTACAGGTTTATAAAAAAGAAAAGAGTAGCTAAAGTAAACGTTGATCCCTTAGAGGAGGAGACTGAGGAATTAATAACAGGAAACAGGGAAATGGCAGAGACTTTGAACAAATATTTTGTATCGGTCTTCACGGTAGAAGACACTAAAAGCTTCCCAATAATAGATAATCAAGGGGCTATAGGGAGGGGGGAGCTTAAAACAATCACTATCACTAGAGAAAAAATACATGGTAAAATAATGGGACTAAAGGTGGACAAGTTCCCTGGACCTGATGGCCTGCATCCTAGGGTCTTGCAAGAAGTGGCTGCAGAGATAGTGGATGCATTGGTTGCAATCTACCAAAATTCCCTGGATTCTGGAGAGGTCCCAGCGGATTGGAAAACCGCAAATGTAACGCCCCTATTTAAGAACAGAGGGAGACAGAAAGCAGGAAACTATAGACCAGTTAGCCTAACATCTGTCATTGGAAAAATGCTGGAGTCCATTATGAAGGAAGTAGTAGCAAGACATTTAGAAAAATCATAATACAGTCAAGCAGAGTCAGCATGGTTTTATGAAAGGGAAATCATGTTTGACAAATTTGCTAGAGTTCTTTGAGGATGTAACGAGCAGGGTGGATAAAGGCGAACCAGTGGATGTGGTGTATTTGTATTTCCAGAAGGCATTCGATAAGGTGCCACATAAAAGGTTACTACACAAGATAAGAGTTCACGGGGTTGGGGGTACAGGTAGACTACCCTTTATCCGGACTTCCGAAAACCGAAACCCTCTAAAAAAAAAACCTTCGGTTTTTTTGTTCAGCGTAAGTCGTGCGTACGACTTACGCTGAACGAAAAAACCTTCGGTTTTTAGAGGGTTCCGGTTGCGGAAGTTCGGATAAAGGGTAAGTCGTGCGCACGACCACCCCGACAACCGCCGACCCCCCCGCGGACCCCGCCAGCCCCGACAACCGCCGACCCCCCCGCGTACCCCGCCGGCCCCGACCCCCGCCGACCCCGACTGACTTACGCTGAGCGTCAGCGTAAGTCGTGCGCACGACCCCCCGCCGACCCCCCCCGCGGACCCCCGCCGACCCACCTTCCGAAATTCTCCTTTATCCGAAACTCGGCTGGTCCCGAGGTTTTCGGATAAAGGATAGTCTACCTGTAATATAATTAGCATGGATAGAGGATTGGCTAACTAACAGAAAACAGAGTCGAGATAAATGGGTCATTTTCCGGTTGGCAAACTGTAACTAGTGGGGTGCCACAAGGATCAGTGCTGGGGCCTCAACCAGTTACAATCTACATCAATGACTTGGATGAAGGGACCGAATGTAATGTAGCCAAATTTGCTGATACAAAAATAGGTGGGAAAGTAAGTTGTGAAGAGGACACAGAATCTGCAAAGGGATTTGGCAGATGGAGTATAATGTGGGAAAATGTGAGGTTATCCACTTTGGTAGGAAAAATAAAAAAGCAAATTATTATTTAATTAGATAGAGATTACAAAATGCTGCAGTACACCGGGATCTGGGGATCCTTGCACATGAAACACAAAAGGTTAGCATGTACTTACAGCAAGTAATTAGGAAGGCAAATGGAATGTTGGCCTTTATTGCAAGGAGGATGGAGTATAAAAGTAGGGAAGTCCTGCTACAACTGTACAGGGTGCTGGTGAGACCACACCTGGGGTACTGCGTACAGTTTTGGCCTCCTTATTTAAGGAGGGATATACTTGCATTGGAGGCAGTTCAGAGAAGGTTCACGAGGTTGGTTCCTGAGATGAAGGGGTTGTCTTATGAGGAAAGGTTGAGCAGGTTGGGCCAATACTCATTGGAGTTTAGAAGAATGAGAGGTGATCTTATTGAAACATATAAGATACTGAGGGGGCTCGACAGGGCAGATGCAGAGAGGATGTTTTCCCCTCGTGGGGGAATCTAGAACTAGGGGGCATAGTTTCAGAATAAGGGGTCGTCCATTTAAAACGGAGATGAGGAGGAATTTCTTCTCTGAGGGTCGTGAATCTGTGGAATTCTCTTCCCCAGAGAGCTGTGGAGGCGGAGTCATTGAATATATTTAAGGTGGAGATACTGATTTTTGAACGATAAGGGAGTCGAGGGTTATGGGGAGAGGGCAGGGAAGTGGAGTTGAGGCCAAGATCAGATCAGCCATGATCTTATTGAATGGCAGAGCAGGCTCGAGGGGCCAAATGGCCTAATCCTGCTCCTATTTCTTATGTTCTTATGTTTATGTTCTTATTAACATATCTCGCCTTCGATAAGGTCCCACACAAGAGGTTGGTGAACAAAGTTAGGGCACATGGAATTGGGGGTAATATACTAGCATGGATTGAGAATTGGTTAACAGACAGAAAACAAAGAGTAGGGATAAACGGGTCTTTTTCAGGATGGCAGGCCGTGACTAGTGGGGTACCGCAAGGATCGGTGCTTGGGACCCAGCCATTCACAATCTATATCAATGATTTGGATGAGGGGACTAAATGTAACATTTCCAAATTTGCTGATGATACAAAGCTAGGTGGCAGTGTCAGTTGTGAAGAGGCTTCAAGGGGATCTCGACAGGCTCAGTGAGTGGGCGAGAACATGGCAGATGGAATATAATGTGGATAAATGTGAAGTTATCCACTTTGGTAGAAAAAACAGAAAGGCAGTGTATTTCCTAAATGGTGAAAGATTGGGGAATGCAGATGCTCAAAAGGGACCTGGGTGTCCTTGTACACGAGTCACTGAAAGTGAATGTGCAGGTGCAGCAAGCCATTAGGAAGGCAAATGGTATGCTGGCCTTCATTACAAGAGGATTTGCTTACAGGAGTAAAGAAGTCTTACTCCAATTATATAGGGCCTTGGTGAGACCACACCTGGAGTACTGTGTACAATTTTGGTCTCCTTACCTAAGGAAGGATATACTTGCCATAGAGGGAGTGCAGCGAAGGTTCACAAGATTGATTCCTGGGATGGCGGAACTGTCGTATGAGGAGATTGAGTAAACTAGGCCTGTATTCTCTTGAATTCAGAAGAATGAGGGGGGATCTCATTGAAGCATACAAAATTATCACAGGGCTTGATAAGGTGGATGCTGGGAGAATGTTTCCCTTGGCTGGGGAGTCTAGAACCAAGGGCCACAGCCTCAGGATAAAGGGTAGGCCATTCAGGACTGAGATGAGAAGAAATTTCTTCCCACAGAGGGTGGTGAATCTTTGGAATTCTCTACCCCAGAGGGCTGTGGAGGCTCAGTCATTGGGTATATTCAAAACAGAAGTCGATAGATTTCTGAATAGTAAGGGCACCAAGGGGTATGGCGATAGGGCCGGTGAATGGAGTTGAGGCAGAAGATCAGCCATGATCTCATTGAATGGCGGAGCAGGCTCGAATGGCCTACTCCTGCTCCTATTTCTTGTGTTCTTATGTTAAAGCGTTTTCCTTAAATGTTTTTCAGCACCCCTGGGAAGTTGTCGGAAATGTCCATGGTCCTGTTTGCTTCTGTTGTGCGTGTCCGAGATGGCCTTCCACTTTCTGCTTCCACAGATTACGAAATGAACAAAGGAATACAGGAGAGCAAGAAGTATCTTAAAGTGCTGTCAAAAAAGCTAGGCCATCTGCCTGATCGATGTACTCTGAAAGATGTACAGTACAATATACAGTAAGTCATTGGCCCTTTCCCCTGTTTGCTTTAGAAGGAAAGGAAGTACTTGCATTTTTAAAGTATGCCTTGGACGTCCCAAAGCACTTCACAACCAACAAAATACTTTTTAAAATTAAGTCATTGTTGTTAAGTAGGCAAATGTTAATCAGCTTTTGGTGATTACAAACTATTTACAGTACAGAAACAGGCCATTTGGCTCCACAGGACCATGTCGGTGTCTATGCTCCACATGAGCCTCCTTTCATTCTTCTTCATCTAACCCCATCAACATGTCCTTCTATGCCTTTCTCCCTCGTGTACCTATCTAGCTTCCCCTTAAATGCATCGATGCTATTCGCCTCAACCACTCCTTGTGGTAGCGAGTTCCACATTCTAACCACTCTCTGGGTCAAGAATTTTCTCCTGAATCCCGTATTGAATTTATTAGTGATGTTAGTTGAGGGAAGAATGTTGACCAGGACACTGGGAGAACTCCCTGCTCCTCTTCATACTGCACCATGTGGATCCTTCACATCCACCTGAACAAACAGATCGATCTTATCCTAATGATCGCACCTCTCAAAATACAGCGCCCCCTCGGTACTGCACTGAGGTGTCCGCCGAGATGAGACGACATGAGGGGAAAAAATTTACGCAACGAGTGGTTAGGATTTGGAATGCGCTGCCTGACAGGGCGGTGGAAACAGATTCAATAGCAGCCTTCAAAAGGGAATTGGATAAATACTTGAAGGAGAAAAAATTGCAGGGATATGGGGAAAGAGCGGGGGAGTGGGGCTAACTGGATTGCTCTTCGACAGAGCCAGCACTGACTCAATGGGCCGAATGGCAGCCTCCTGTGCTGTACTATTCTATGATTATGTGCCCAAGTGCTGGCGTGAGGCTTGAACCTACAAATGTTTTGACTCTTGTTGAGAGCTAATACTCGAGGGAGAAGTTGTTGTTTGAGGGGTTTGACTAAATGGTGAGAAAGGAAATCATGCGGCTTGGCGGAGTGGACACCAAACAAAACTGGTTATAAGTAGAAAGTGTGAGGAACAGAAATTAGTGACATAAATATATAAATTCTGCAGTTTTTAATCATGGGCACACAAATCCAAGTGATTTTCATTATAAGTTGTATCAATGGAATGATTCTTATTTCTCTCCTCCACACACACAGCTGTAATGTTCATTAGCTCTATTTTGTTCCATGCAAAAAAAAACAAAGTAATTCTGGGTCCACCGGGGCCGGAATTTTTACCTTTGCGTCGGGCCGGGTGCGTGCGGGCCGTGTAGCAGGTCGGGAACGTGATGTTCGGAGCAGCGTGTTGCTCAGAGCGCCTTTAACTTAATGGCCCCAATTGAAAGACTCGTGCGTGCTTCCCAGCCCTATTAAATGATGCGGGTCTGATGAAGTCACCGATGACGCGTTTCCAGCGCTGATAATTAAAGCAGCCTTGCACTCCACTCATTTGAAGGTTGCTGGAGGAGGATGGAACCTGACAAATACACGCCACAGTACTTTTATCAATTTGCAAAGATGGATAGCCACGCTTCTCGGACTCCTCGCTGCATACTCTGGTGGAGGCTGTCCGAGCACGCAGGGAGGTCCTCTTCCCTGCTGATAGGCAAAGGAGACCGCCACAAGAAATAAAAAGCCTGGCTGGATATAGCTGAGGAGGTCAGCAGCAGGGATGTGGTGAGGAGGACCTGGATACAGTGCAGGAACCGATTCAATGATCTCATGAGGTCAGGAAAGGTGAGTGCCCTGCCACACTCGCCTTCATCCTGATGTGCCTGTCAACACATTCCCATCACTCTGCCCTCTGAAGCCTACTCCTGCACATCATTCCTCACACCAACCTACCTTCCAGGTCCACCCGTCCCTCTCTCTCTACGTACATACTCTCATCCCCATCTGACTAACCACCCCTCACACTCGCCCTCATCCTAATGCAGTCCTAGCAAGTAACACCAGAGAAGGAGGCCATTTGGCATTGGCACCCCACTCCCTCATAGTCACCCTCTACAGATGTAACCCATCCATTCCTTACACTCATTCCATCACGCTCACTCAGACTTCTCTTCTTGCCCTCCTTTCAGGAGAAAAGAGCCCAGAACAAGAGAGAGAGGGAGAGAACCAGAGTTGGCCCTCCAGTCTTTGCACACCTAACAGCAGCAGAGGAGGGAGCTCTGGAGATCTCGGGAGCTCGAGAGACACTGACGGAGAGAGGGGGACACCCCAGTAACCTGGTGACAGAATCACATATCATAAAGCCACAATGAATAATACAGCAGTCACTCATGTGGTGACTGATGTCAGCAGCCAGTGAAATGTCATCATGTGCATAATGGTAACATTACCCATTCTTACTAAAACACTTCTACTTCATCTCTTTACTCTCCCACAGGTCCATCTACTGCCCCCCCCCCCGACTGTCCAGCAGGAGGAGGAAGTCAACTCCTCAGAGGAACTTCCAGCCTCCGAGGGTGCAGCGTCAGCAGACCCAAGTGCAGCCAGCACCAGCACCATAGAGTAGGGTTGACGCCTGGTGTCTCTCAATTCACAAGTGAGCAAGAACAGGTGGTGTTGACGGGGACAGCAGTGGAGACTCCTCGCCAGAGGGCACAGGACGCTCCAAGCTCTGCTGAGCTGCATGCAGACACTGAGCCTTGGGGCTATCAAGAAAGAGGGTGCTCTGAGGGGCAGCAACAATTGCATGAGGCTCTAGTATCTTTTGCAGCCGCAATGTCTACAAATGTTCGTAGAATGGAAGAGTCCATCTCCAACATGAGCACCACCATGTCGCAGGCGATGGCGACGATGTGCTCTTCCATGGGAAGGATGGCCACCTGCATGGAGCAGCAAATGCGCCACTCACAGGAGCACATGCTAGCTATGGACAATAGATGGCAGGCACTCCTAGACCTCCTCTCAATGAGGGATGTAAACATAGACTTGGGCCTTCATCGCCCCACTGCTGTGCAGCAAAGTGCTAACCAGCTCCTTGCTAGCAGGGAAGTGCGGGTGGCCCATGAGAGGGATGATGGTGAGAGGGGGCATGGAAGTGGGGGGCTCTTCTCAAAGCGCTCCCACTTTTCCCCCATTGCCCCCCCTCAGTCAGAGCCCACATGCTTCCTTGGATCCCAATGGCCGAGTCTGCCCCTGCACAGTCGCAGGATGAGCGGACTTTGGCGGGGCTATCACAGGCTCCAAAACACAGAGGATGTCCGCCAAAAGTGTCTTTGACGAGTCGCAGCAGCGAAGTGAGCAGCCTGCCTCTACCTCTGCTGAAGGCACAGGGGTTGCACCTCGTAGAAGCACTCAAAAGAAAAATGCCACAAAAGTATATGCACAAGGGTGTGCATATGGGTGTAAGTTTGTTATTTTGATGACACATAAATGTTTTTCTTTGCACCATTTTCGGGTCTTGTTCATTTTTTCCTCAAACCTTGGAAGTGACTTTGTCACTTGGAGTGAATGGTGAGACATTAGTTAACCTCAAGCATTGGGGCTTTGGGTGAGCGGAATGGATTGGTCATTGTAGGGATGCTTTATGGTGTTGCTAGGGGGCGAGGTGGGGGGGTGGGGGCTTGGTACACAGCATGTGGCAGGCGTATGTGGCTGCATTGGAGCAAGTTAAGTAAATCTGGCCATGATCAGGCCATCCCAGACAGCATGTGCACCGCTGCTGGTGCCATCTGCGCCTCAGGCTTCTCCTCTGAAGAGGCTGTGCGGCATGCTCCTCCTGCAGCTCCATTCCTCACTGCTGCGCTATGTTGTGCAGCACGCTTCAGACGACGATGATTCTGGAGACCCTGGCTGGTGCGTAATGAAGGGCTCCTCCAGATTTGTCAAGGCATCTGAAGCGCATCTTCAGCATGCCTATTGCTTGCTCTATGACACATCTGGTGGAGATGCGGCTCATTATAATGCTCCTCCGCCTCAGTATTTGGCCTCCTCGGGTGTCATGAGCCATGTGTTCAGTGGATCACCCTTGTCTCTAAGCAGCCAGCTGGTAAGCCTGTCTGAAGGTGCAAAGAGCTGAGGGAGGGTGGACTGGCGCAGCACAAGAGAGTCATGACGGCTGCCATGGAATCTGGTGCACACATGCATAATCATCTTTTTATGGTTGCAGACGCGCTGCACGTTGAGGGAGTGGAAGCTCTTGTGGTTCACAAACACTCCTGGGTGATGATGGGGTGCCTTCATGGCCAAATGTATGCAGTCGATGATGGCCTGCACCTGTGGGAAGTCAGCCAGAGCCGCGAAGCTGAGTGCCCACTCATTAACACTGACTTCATCAATGGCAAAGTTGATATAATTGTCTGACTTGTGAAACATGGCACCTGGATGATGCATCTGGGCGGCCAACTGCGAGATCCCGCAAATGTCTGCTGCAGATTCCTGGAAGGAGCCTGAGGTGAAGAAGTTGAGCGCGGTGGTGACTTTGCCAGCCACCGGTAAGCAGTCCACCAGGACCTCTGGGCAGCAGGTCTTGTTCCAGCAAGCTACAAATGTCTGCGATGACCTGGCGCGATAGCCCAAGCCTCCTGAAGCACTGTTGCTCAGTCATGTTGAGGAAACTCCTCCTCTGCCTGTATACCCTGTGTTGGTATTGCCTCTGGCACGCTGCAGGTTGTTGAGAAGGCTGCTGTTGTGGTTGCTGCTGGTGTTGGTGGTGGGGCTCATCTTGGTCTGATTCTGAGGACCAAGGCGAGACAGTACGGCACCCACGCTGATGTAGTAGATGGCAGGTAAAGTGGAGATCAGAGGCCCAATCCCTCAATGTTGTGATAGTGAGTAGCAATGTGGTGATGGTGGTTTCCGAGGTTTCAAAAATGATCTGCAAGCTGCAGACACCGAAATCTGTGGACAAAATGGAGTGAGCAAGAACCTTTCCATGAGGTAAGTAATGAGGTTGCAGTATTTGTGCTTTTCCCAGCTGTCAATGAATGAACTCGCCAATGGCCACTGAGCTTCCGCCTCCTCTTCGCAGGTGAGGTACCTGACCTCCATGAATCCCGTGCGCTGGCATTAAAATCACTCTTAAGGGTCTATCAGCAAGCACTTAATGATTTCACTGAGGTCGCCTGCCTCTGCCGATCGGGTCCATGTCGCGCCTTCAAAGCCGCCCGAGTTAAATGTGCGAGGGGGGGGGCGCGGGATGATGGCGGGTTCCCGACGCGCTCGCTATTTCTGGGATTTTTACTGCCGACCTGCCCCCCAAACTCGCACGCCCGGCATCGGGAAAATTCCAGCCCAGGTTTTACAGAGCAAGGCACAGATGAGAAATGTTACCGATTGTTAACAAATGGAACAATGCTGTGTAAACCTAAATGCAGATTAATGTCTTCCGCAGAGCACTTTGTTCAAACTTGTATACAGGTCAATGTCAGCCAAAGGGTCAGCTGTGTTTTTGTAGCGCATGGATTAGTCACTGCCTTGTGTATATTGTCTAAAATAATGAATAGTTGGTGGAGAATTGGAGATGTGTATGTGGCCCCTTGTTGGCTTGGGACTTGTGTAAAATGAAGATGTTAAAGCTGCTTTTGTTTGCTATAGTGGTTGAAACTGCCTTAAAATGAAATAAATACAACAAAGCCAGCTTTACCTATTGTTCTGGAGATCTGTGACTCCTAACTCCATGTTTGCTTGTTTCATTAATCATCTTAAATGTCGTCATGTTTCTGCAGTTCCCACCACAATCCGAGGTCAGCCCTGCTATATTTTGCTGTGCAGTGCAGTCTAGCAAAGAGATCTGTCCGGGAAGTGAGGGGAGGTGATGACTGACGTCTCTTTAATCCAACATTAATGGACTTGTTGAAAGCATAAGGCTGGAGAGACATCCCGCCAAAAAAAACACACATGACCTGGACCTCTGTTTTTATTTTTAAATGTGATTTCTTTCGGCTGGTGGTGATATATTAAAGTACTTTCTACCCATCTCCAGTGCAAATGTTATCAGTGTTGTTCAAACAGACACAAAGCAGTAATGCTGAAGTCCCACCTGTACTTTTCGTGTACAGGTTGAGTGTCCTGAATCCAGCAACCTCGGGGCCGAGGCTGAGCCGGTTTTCGTGGTTTTTCCAGACTTCAGAACGTGTTTCTGATGTCCGAAGTCCGGAAATATCGCAACCTGGGCTCGGCCGTTTCTGGACTTCGGACATCAGAAACACGTTCTGAGTGCAGAAATGCCTGGGCCCAGGTTGCGGTTTGACAGGGTGTCCGGATTCCGGAACATTTCACGGATTCTGGAACTCTGGATTTTGGACGCTCAACCTGTATTACCGTGCAACTTACATTTCACAAGCTTGCAATTGTTTCTTAAAGGTGCCAGGATTTTTACCTCCATGTTTTTCCTGGATGTCTCTTCCATGCATTGACTGCTCTGTGTGAAGAAGATTTTCCTGACATCAGCCCATAATTTACCTTTTGCTAGTTTGAATCTATGGCTACTTGTCCTAGACTTGCAGTGTAATATTTCAGATATACCTTTTCCATTCCCTTCACTGTCTTGTACAGTACATCTATTTAAGATCACACCTCGGACGCCTACATTCCAGGCTGAAAAGCCCAAGTTCCTCCAGCCTTTCCTCAACTCAGTCTTTTGACACTGTGGATCAGCCTTGTAGCTGTTCACTGCACTGCAGTTCAGCATTCTATTGGCTTTGTTGAGTGCTGCTCTACATTGATGGGATAGGTTGAGTACTGAGTCTACTTAGACTCCTAGGAGACTCCTTGGTATGTTTCGGATTCAATCTTGTATTTCAACATCATTCATGAAAAGCATTTGTCGCTTATTTTTCCTTCAATCAACATCACTGAAAAACAGATGATCTGGTCATTCTCACTTTGCTGTTTGTGGGAGCTTGCTGTGCACAAATTGGCTGCTACGTTTCGTGCATTACAGCAGTGACTACACTTCAAATGTACTTCATTAGCTATAAAGCGCTTTCTTTCCTTCTTTGAGGTAGAGCAGGAAGAGCCCAGGTTCAATCCGCAGTCTGAGTTAGCTAATATCACTTGGGAATCTGTAGGGGAACTACAATTGGCCTCAATACCTGCGGGTGTACGTACACAAATCTTTGAAGGTGGCAGGACAAGCTGAGAAGACTTTATATAAAAAAAAAAAAAAAAAAGCATCAGCATATGGGACCCTTGGCTTTATTAATAGAGGCATAGAGTACAAACGCCAGGAAGTTATGCGAAACCTTTATAAAACGCTGGTTAGGCCTCAGCTGGAGTATTGTGTTCAATTCTGGGTACAGGAAACTTTGTGCTATCCGGCACCGACGGGACCGAGCTGTTGCCGTCCCATCAAAACTGCCGGACAAACCAGCGCTAATGTTAAAACATACGGAAGCTTTTGAGCTCCGTATCTAGCAACAAACCCTGTTGTTTAGCAACAGCTTCTAAACAGTCGGCCGTAGCTTGCAAGCGTCTCTGTAGCTAAGCAACAGCTTTAGCTAGACCTTGCAGAGCCTGACTGGTGGGGGAAAAAAAAGCAACGAAAAGAAAAAAACTTACTGATCCGACTCCTGAATTTTGCCGGTGGCGCGAGCATTCCGGACAGTTAACCTCCGGATAAACCAAAGTTTCCTGTACCACACTTTAGGATGGAGGACAAGGCCTTAGAGCGGGTGCAGAGGAGATTTACTGGAATGATACCAGGATTGAGTATCTGGCGAGACCGGAGAAGCTGGGGTTGTTCTCATTATAGCAGAAAAGGTTAAGAGGAGATTTGATAGAGGTGTTCAAAATCATGAACGGTTTTGATAAGAAGAAACTATTTCTGGTGGCAGAAGGCGTTCAGTTACCAGAGGACACAGATTTAAGGTGATTGGCAAAAGAATCAGAGGTGACATGAAACATTTTTTTACACAGCGAGTTGTGATCTGGAATGTACTGCCTGAAGGATGGTGGAAGCAGATTCAATAGTAACTTTCAGAAGAGAATTGGATAAATACAATGAAGAAAAAATTTACAGGGCTATGGGGAAAGAGCAGGGGAGTGAGACTAATTGGATAGCTCTTTCAAAGAGCCGGCAAGGGCGCGATGGGCCAAATGGCAGCCTCCTGTGCTGTATCATTCTGTGGTTCTATAAAATACATAAGTGCTAGATTGTAATTTTCTGGTTAAGCTGAAGGGTTAAAAAAAGATCTGTTTTAGTTTTAATCATATGTCACACATTATCCTCCGTCTTCCCTTCCCGTGTGAATTTTTGTGCTGATCACGTTGGGGATGTCATTGCTAGGAAATTGAACACTTATCAATTGGTCATACCTTGGTCATCCATTTAATACAGCCACATACAGAGCAAAGGACCCCCTACTTCCCTGCAACAATATGCCTTGAGCGCAACCTCAGAGTCACTTGCTACTAAACCATTTTAACGGCATCTTTGAGTGAGATGGCCAAATTGTGCCTTGTTACAGGCAGTTTTTCTGCTGTGAGCCCATGCTGACTTAGAACTGGTTGACACTCCCTTTCACTAGAGCAATGAAGCTTTTATTCTAGCTGGATTTGAACTCCGGCCCTAGAGGAGAAAAGACAGTCCCCTACTTTACCTATTGCCTAAGTGTCATTTTTCCCCCTCTTGTTTGACACGGGAATGTATCGTGAAACAGACAGATACTTTATATTCTGCCTCCTTCAATAGATCATGTAGCTTTTGGAATAGTCTTGAAATCTAGAAGACGCAGCGACATGAAAAGAAATAGTTCAAGCTGCCTTTACTTTGCGAAATAGTATGTATTGTCTAGCAACCTAATCAGAGCATTGGATTGAATTGTTGCTACTCAAAATATAGCCTACTAAAAAAGTACAGAATATAGCCTACTAAAAAAGTACAGAAGTGTGAAGATACAGCTAACGTGATTAACTGAGGTTGGTAGTGTTGGGGGAGAGGGGAAATAGGCCTAACATTGCAGGTACAAGAAATGCTACATTGACCAGTTGTGTGTGTAAAATCATAGAATAAAAGAACTATGTTATCCTGTTATATGGAGAGGTGAGGGATTATCGCATGATTATGGTAACTTTCTCTTTCTGTGCAGTTTTAGGATGCATTTATACTCCCAAGCTTAGCGTTGGCGCAAAGTGATTTTGGTTTAATACCAGCGATACATTTCAGCAGTACATTTATGTAGTATAATAATTCGGGCCCAAAGTATGTTCAGAGCAAAGTGGAGTGAGACTGCCATGAATTTTGCTCTCATTCATTCCTGTGGCAGGACAAGCGTTGACTGGATTCCGGCTGTTTTTACACTATAATTGCAGTGTGAAGCAGTTTTGATTCAAACCAATACTACAGCCATAATGTAAATGCATCCTAAGATGGCATCAGAATGCAGGTAAGGAATGTACTTTTAACGTTTTTAAAACCGTCATTGTTATTAAGTTAGCCTATAATTTTCACAACCCACACCAGAGACAAAAATCTAGGCTGACACTCCAGGGCTGCACGGTCGGAGGTGCTGTCTTTCGGATGAGACATTAAACCGAGGCCCCGTCTGCTCTCAGGTGGACGTAAAAGATCCCATGGCACTATTTTGAAGAAGAGCAGGGGGAGTTATACCTGGTGTCCTGGCCAATATTTATCCCTCAGTTAGCATCACTAATAAAACAGATTATCTGGCCATTATCACATTTTTGTTTGTGGGAGCTTGCTGTGCGCAAAGTGGCTGCTGTGTTTCCAACCCTACAACAGTGACTACACTTCAAAGAAGCAGCACGGTGGCATAGTGGTTAGCACTGTTGCCTCACAGCGCCAGGGACCCGGGTTCAAATCTGGCCTCGGGTGACTGTGTGGAGTTTGCACATTCTCCCTGTGTTTGCGTGGGTTTCCTCCGGGTGCTCCGGTTTCCTCCCACAGTCCAAAGATGTGCGGGTTAGGTTGATTGGCCATGATAAAAAAAATTGGCCCTTAGCGTTAGGGGGGATTAAATACGTGGGGTTACGGGGTTACACGGATAGGGCTTGTGTGGGATGGCTGTCGGTGTAGGGACCGGGTGCTAGGGTTTGGATGATCAGCCATGATCTCGTTGAATGGTGCAGCAGGCTCGAAGGGCCGAATGGCCTACTCCTCCTATGTTTCTATGTTTCTAAAAGTGCTTCATTGGCTGTAAAGCCCTTTGGGACGTCCTGAGGTCATGAAAGGCACTATATAAATACAAGTCTTTCTTGTTTTATGGCTATTTTGATAAACTTAACCACTACTTTGGTTTATCAAACAGGAATTCAGGCTTACAGACATTATTGTACATTTGGGGTCACTGATGTAAGCTGAGGCGGCAGTTGTTTACTGTAGAGCACAAGACAACACAGCTGTCTAGGTTTTAATTTTTTCTTGAAATTATTTTAAGTTTGAAATGTTGGACAGCATCATAGCGCCATCATTGGAGCACCAACCCATAGCTCAGTAGAGTGGCAGGTTTGTGTCCACAAACTTGTCTCGGCCATGTTGCTGTGGGGAAGTGATGAATTTGTGTTTCTTCACAAGTTGGGAGAGAATGTCGGTGGGTGAGTTTTCTCCAGTTCACTTTTGTGCACCTTCCACTGGCTGATTCAGAGTGACTGAAGGCCTGTGAGCAGGTTGCCTGCTCTCCTTAACTGCGCCTGGTGTGAGGACACCAGGTTAAAGGAGAAAATACATTTCCTAATAAGGGAGGGGCTTGTAACCTCACTTTCACTCCCCCCCCCCCCCCCCCCCCCCCCGCAAAAAACATTTTCTTCCATTTTAATGTGCTTTGTGAGGTCTGTTAGCAATAATGTGCTTTTATTGCTGCAGCAACACTCACTCATTCACGATTCCCTGTTGTTGGCAATCCGCTACAATGCAATCTGTTCTCCTGTAAGAGCTTTCCCTTTTGGATTTCAACCCAAGACTACAGTAAGACCAGCCTTGTTTCTCCTATTACCATCTGAAGCATCTTTACAGTCAACTATGAAGCTCAGGATTTGGTGGTGAAACACTGTCGGAGGTGCCGTTGTAATGTAGGAAACCCGGCAGCCAATTTGTGCACAGCAAGCTCCCACAAACAGCAATGTGATAATGACCAGATAATCTACTTTTAGTGATGCTGATTGAGGGATAAATATTGGCCCTGGACACCGGGGAGAACTCCCCTGCTCCTCTTAGAAATAGTGCCATAGGATCTTTTCCGTCCACCTGAGAGAACAGATGTGGCCTTGGTTTAACATCGCACCCGAAAGACGGCACCTCCGACAGTGTAGCACTCCCTCAGCACTGCACTGGAGCATCAGCCTAGATTTTTTTTTTTTTTTTTTTTTTTTTTGCTCAAGTCTCTGGAGTGGGACTTGAACCCACATCCTTCTGACTCAGAGGCGAGGGTGCTACCAACTGAGCCACAGCAGACCAGTCACCTTCAGCAGCAAAGCAGACTGCCGCTGAATTCAGGAGCACGCGTGGGTATGTTGTGCATTAAATTAATGCCGAATGTTGATTTGCTATCAACTGAGCCACAGCTGACTGGAAAGGTTCAGCAAAGATTCACCAGGATATTACAGTTAAGAAGAGAGACTTAAGTTAGGGTTTTTCAGTAATGCTGAGAAGGTTGAAGGGTGACCTGATGTAAGTCTTCAAGATATGAAGGAAGTAGTCATATGATTGTTTCCCCTGGTCAGTGAGACGGTAACATGCGGGCACAAATTCATGATAATCACAAAAACAATTAGAAGGGAGGTCCGAGTTTTTTTAAACAAAGTAGTGTAGAATTCGCTAGAGTCCTTAAATTCTTTGAAATGTGAAAAGGAAATCGTTTCCTGACTTGGAAATATATCGCCGTTCCTTCATTGTCGCTGGGTCAAATTCCTGGAACTCCCTCCCTAACAGCACTGTTGGGAGTACTTTCACCACACGGACTGCGGCGGTTTAATAAGGCGGCTCACCACCACCTTCTCAAGGGAAATTAGCGATGGGCAATAAATGCTGGCGTTGCCAGCGATGCCCACATCCCATGAATGAATAAAAGGAAAAGAGCGTGGAATTAGATTAGATGGCTTGTGAAGAAAAACACTGGTGCAGATTTTCTGCTTTCGTTCTGTCGCACAACCTATGCTGAGTCTGAGTTGTGGTTAAATTCATATATTATGTCAAATTTGAAGTACGACTAAAACATGGTTTTCAAGTTTTTTTTTTCTGTTTCAGAAGAGTCAAGTTCATTTCATACATTTGCAAAATGTATAATGGAGTAATTTTTGTAATGTACATTTTGCTAGATTATTCATGAACCATTTCTTTAGAGTAATTGCATTTCATTATTTTCTGTATTATAGATCTAATTAACTTGTTCTTCCTCTCCTTAGCTTTATAAGTTCATTAGGAGTGGGGTATATGATGATCTGCTCTGAAAACTACCCAAATGTCCTCGCTTTCTGTTTCTTGGATGAACTGCAGCGAGAATTCATTACTTTATATGATACGTTGAGGATAAACACTGCTGTCAGACCATACTCCTTCATAGAATTTGGTGAGCTTCCAGTCAGGCTTCTTTTCCATAAATCGATTGCATGATGAAGGAAGTAATGATAATCTGTCTCCTAAAGTGCAAATTTGTGGAGTGGAAAGACTTTAAAATTGTTAATTACATATTACTGAGAGAGAAGCAGATACACTTTGATAAATATGTAAATCTAATTAATTTTATTACACGGAATATCATTTGTCATTTTGATATTGTAAAGTCGGGTGTATAAGTCACATCTTGCATAGTAATTTGGACAAGTGAGTCTGTTACAAGGAGGCCTCTTGTATAATTGAGACCAAACTACAACGGAATATTTTTGTCTATACTGTGGAATAATGTACAATAAATAATGGGGACTGCACGGCACATTACCTCAGCGTACAATCCTTTGCGCTCTGCAGTAAGGAGTACAGTCCATCTCCGACTGATGGGGTAAAATCAGTCTCTCTGTCTTCAACTGAGAAGTTGGGCAGGTGACATGTTTGCCTTCTCTGGCAACGAGGTATGTAGGTTGACTTGGACATCCGAGTTCCCCTCGCCTCTCTTCCTCTCCTCCCGACAGCCTGGGTAAGGTTAGGAGCTTGCCATATGGCAGATAACGGAGGCTGTGAGCTTCCAGTGGTAAGTTATCTTAAAAGTACTTGCTCTGCTCGTCTTTGGCTGAAGAATTGCAATGAATCATTGCAGTGCCAACAAAGAATATTGATTTGATAGAAAGGAAAGTCTAAGGGGAAGTAGTTTTTGTTTCAAACTACTTCACCTTTTTGTAGTGGGGGGAAAAAAACCAACTGTCTTGCTAGTAGCCGGTAGAATTTTTTCTTTAAGTTAATTTTATCACTAGCATGTCGTGTTTCCCTCCCAGCTGGGCCGTTCTGGTGATGTGACTTAGAGGGAGAGCACTGGAGTAGTTCCACTGTGAGCTCTAGTTTCAAAAACTGGCTTCCGGACCACTTTAGATCAGCCCAGTGCTACCCCCGTCCCCGCTACTGGGGGAAAAAAAAATCAAAGATTCCGTTGTTTCAGTTATAGGTCAAATTTTTTCACCCAAGAAACAATAATCTATTTAAATTAAATCTATATTTTTAATGCAACAAACTCCCCTAAAGTCTACTTTTTAAAAGAAAAAAAGTTTTTATTTTTTGAAATGTGTTTACTTTAAATCTCCAGATAATTTCATCCAGAAGACCAAGCAGAGGTACAATAACCCTCGGTCTCTATCTACCAAGATAAACCTCGCTGACATGCAGACAGAGATCAAATTGAGGCCGCCCAATCAGCTAACTATGCTTGATCTTGGAACAGCAAATGGAAATGTACATGTACATTCTGCCCCCTATAAGGGGATAGGTGAGGCACTTTTATTTTTTTGCAAGTTTTATAATTATGTGGTACCAAAAGGTTTTGCCCTGACCCCGCACCGTCATCATCTTCATAACAGCTTCACATCGCCTCTCCTAAGACTTACCATCTGCTTACCACTCCTATTTAAGAAGGAGTTGGATATATTTCTTAAGGCTAAAGGGATCAAGGGATATGGGGAGAAAGCAGGGACAGCGTACTGAATTTGGATGATCAGCCATGATCTCATTAAATGGTGGCACAGGCTCGAGGGGCCGAATGGCCTACTCCTGCTCCTATCTTCTATGTTTCTTCCTTATTCCCTCTCCGCTCAACTCCTGGTACAGTTCTCTCTGAACAACAGAATTTATGTAGCATCTTTAATGTAACAAAACATCCCAAGACACTTCACAGAAGCCTAATCAGACAAAAATCTCCTCAGACCACTAATCACTGACACCGTCAACTGCATTTAAAACGCTCTTTAAAACCTACCTCTTCTACCAAGCTTTTGATCACTTGCCCTAATATCCTGTTATGTGGCTCAGTGTCAGATTTTGTCTGATAACGCTCCTTTGAAGCATCTTGGGATGCTTTACTACCTTAAAAGCGCTATATAAATGCAAGGTGGTGGTGTTGCTTCTGTGCCTCAGGCATCGGTCTTTCTCAGCCCTTTCTCATCCCACTCTAAAAAGCCCACCCTTGACCTTCTGTACTCTCCAGCTGTAGACCCAGCTTTGACCTCCCTTCCTTTATACGGTTCTCAAACACTTCATTGGCACCCAACTCCATGCCCAACTCTTCCACCACTCTCCATTCAAATCCCTTCATTGTGGGTTCTCTGCTGTCCACAATACTGAGACCACCCTGGTAAGAAATCCTATGTGACTGCAGCTTCAGCATGTTATCCCCGTCACGTACATTCAAATGTGTGTAAATAAGGGTGAGAGGACTATCGGGTCTACCCAGATCACCCCACCCAGTTTATGTTGCAGCTGCTCACATTGATCATCCAGTCCCTAGCAATATTGTCAAAAAAGCCTGCAGCCAGTTCAGGAAAAATCCTCCGTTTCCCTAAGTCAGTCGAGCAAACTTCAGAAGACCACGGTTGGCCGTGATTCCTCACAATCTCAACTAACTAGCAACTAGGGCAGCAAGCGCATGGGAACACCACCTCCAAGTTCCCCTCCAAGTCACACACCATCCTGTCTTAGAAGTATATTGCCAATCCTTCATCTTCACTGGATCAAAATCCTGGAACTCCCTACCTAACAACACTGGGAGTACCTTCACCACACGGACTGCAACGGTTCAAGAAGGCGACTCATCACCACCATCTCAAGGGCAATTAGGGATGGGCAATAAATGCTGGCTTTGCCAATGATGCCCACATCCCAGGAATGAATTTATAAAAAAACATAACTGGAAATGTCCCCTACCCTCAGCAACTTCTCAAGTTCCCCTTTAAAGGACTATACACATTCGTACTCATCATATCTCGGTAGTTTGTTCCAGAGTGCAATGATGCTCTGTGAAAAGAAATATTTCCTGGCATCTAACCAAACTCCTTGCCTGTGGATTTTATTGGCATGACCTCTAGTCCAACCATCCCCATCAATTTCAAATGGCATATAGTCAAATAGTACTAGAACCAATCCTTTCATCATTCTGTAAACTTCAATCATCTCCCCTTCAAGCATGTGTTTTTTCCAGAGTAACAGTAATTCTTGAAGCCTATATTCATAACAAAGGGCTCTTAAAATTTGGTGTCGTTCTGGTTGCTCTTCTTTGCACCCTTTGCAGAGCCATCACTGTGGGACCACAATGGACATCATACTCCAACTGTGGACGTACCAAAGCCTTATCAGTTATTTTATACTCAATGATACAAGCAATACAACCTAAACCCTATTTACTTTATTTGTAGAAGCCTCAAATGATCAACTGCAATGCCCATATCTTTTTTTCTGGTCTGATTTCTTAATGGATACTCTTGTGGTATGCCATAAAATAACAACAGAAAATGCTGGAAACACTCAGCAGGCCAGGCAGCATCCATGGAGAGAGAGAAACAGAGTTAACGTTTCAGGTCTGGGACCCTTCATCAGAACTGGAAAAAGCTGGAGATGTAACTGTTAAGTATGTGTATTGTATTGAACAATTAACACAAAGACTTAAACGTATAACTCAAACAGGTCTTTACTGGTTGGAGGTAGGGACTATACTGAATACAAGATTACTGCACAGTGCTTATATACCGGTGTGTTCACCCCCGGTATTACGTCTACAGCAGCCTGAGAAAGTAGTACATCTCTTAAGGTGGAACAGGCTTATTAAGCTCTCTTAAGGTGGAACAGGTTACATACACAACACTCCTCCCTTCTTAGCTTTATAGTCATCCCCCCCATTTAACATAACGTAATAACATATATACATATATAACTTCATGTTTAACGTAACATATCACAGATTCAGTCTCTGCGGAAAACAGTTCACAGATTCAATCTCTACGAACAGTTGCAACATACTCTTAGTGGGAACAGTTTACAGGTTCAGTCTCTGTGGGAACAGTTCGTAAATTCAGTCTCTGATCTTAATTCGTTCCAGACAGCATCTTTTCGTAGTGTTCGGCCGGAGGTAGTAGAAGTAACAATATTTTAAACAATTATTATTTTCGGCCTCTTCTTTTTCTTTTCTGCCTTTTTACAACTCTTGTCGTTCCCATCTTCTCGGCGGACAGCTGTAATGCTACCAACTCTCTATGTTTAGACCTTAAGTGCTTCCTCCGGATTTCAGCACTTTGGGAGTTTCCATCACAATTTGGGCATACCACATCCTCGTAGTATTCACTATCACTCAACAGGTCGAGAGGCCCTTCTACTTCTTCCTTACCCAACTGGACGCTATCCGACTGCTGTTCCTTCTCTATCTCTCTTACTTCCCGTAGTAGAGCCACCTTCTTCCGATGTTCCGTAGACTTTTGGTGCTCCTCCATGATTTCTGCACTTTGGGGGTCGAAGTTACAAGCTGGGCAGGACAGGACATCGTAATATTCGGAGTCGTCCGACAGGTCATGGTAATATTCGGTGTCGTCCTGAGCTAGGCCAGCGAGAGGGTCGTCTATTTCCTCCATACCCAGCTGGACGTTAGCCAGCTCTTGTTCCAAATCCAGACATCTTTCCTGAAGAGACTTCTTCATGTGTACCTCTGCATCCAGCTTTTTCTGGGCTTTCAGCAAGTCGTTTACTAGTGACCTCATTTGTGATTTTAATACTTCAACTTCCTTTGGAGATTGATTGCTCGGACTATGCAATCCCTCTACCGGAGCAGCTGTTTCAGCGGTCTGTTGTTCTACATTGACGTGAGTCAGCGTACTTTTGGCATCCAATGGCTGCTCTGTTGCAGTCGTTTCAGTCTGTGTCGTCACATCAGCCATCTCAATGACTTTTGAGAGCTCCGAACCCTTTTCCTTTGAAGATCGCAGCTCGTGTTCAAGTTTTTCCCATTTCAGAGTCTTGTCCCTCAGCATATGAAGGAGTTGGCTGACCGTTAACTCTTCTGACACCAGATTATGGCACGCACCTTCAGAACCTGAATCAGCTTTGATTCGTTCGGCCTCCTCGCGCAGATGGTTGGTGTGCTCCTGCTCCGTTTTCTCCATCAGTTGCTTCTGTTGACTTTCCAGATTCTCCCACTCTGTAACAAAGAACTTTTTTATTTCATTCATCTCTTGCTCAAAACGGCAAATCATTTGTTCTAATTGCTGTTGTAGTTTGAAATGGAGTTGAGTTCGAGCCCAGTGTCCCTCAAAAATGTGCATATCAGTAGACTTGACAGACTCAGAATTCTCTGTTAAACTATGTTGTTGTTGCTCAGTGGAATTCTGTGCTGAAACTTTGTCTTTTGCACATGGGTTGGTCTTACCATCATCAGTTCTAGAGTCTGGGCTGATTATCTGCACCGAGTTCTCACTCTTTATGGCTTTTAGCGAATGCCAGTCCATATTTATGTTTCTAAACCACTCCCGGCCTAGTAGTGGTGGACCTCCCTCCGGTAGCACATATAAGTCCATTATTTGACTTCCTTCGCCCTTGTTGGCCACTGCAACCTTTATTGTCCCGATGGGGTACACTCTCTGCCCCGTGTAGGTTGTCAATATAATCTCCGTATCCTGTAGGGGAATATGTTGGAATAACCTTCTGTAATCTTTCTTATTCATGACCGACAATGCCGATCCAGTGTCCAATTCCATTTTTACTTGGACTCCTTCTATCTGAAGAGTAACCCAAATTGTCTGGAGGTCTGCACCCTTACCAACGTTGAGTACCCTTAAGCTAGCCAGTTCAATACTGCTTAAGCCAGCCAGTTCATTACTGCTAGCGTCTGAATCGGACTCCTGTTCGGCCACCTTGTGTACTTTTGCGTATTTTCCTTGCGGTGACTTCTTGTTGCTGGTCTTCTTCCCTGACCTGCATACTCTAGCTATGTGTCCAAGCCTACCACAAGTTCTACATTCTTGGTTTTTAAACCAACACTGGTTCTGATCATGCGTTGTCTTTCCACAACGATAACATTTAACAGAACTCACCCCCAATTTGTGTGCACTGAGCTCCGGTGACCGTAGCTGCATTACTGCCGTGCCTCTCGCTGCGGCTTCGTGTGCTGCTGCCATAGTGACCGCCTTCTCAAGCGTCAGCTCATTCTCCTCGAGCAGTCGCTTTTGTGTATCCTGTTTAAATAAACCACACACAAATTTGTCTCGTAGTGCATCTGTCAGTCCCGTTCCAAACTGACAATATTTCGCTAATTTACGCAATTCCAGCAAATATTCAGCATTGCTTTCATGCTGTAGCTGCCTTCTGTCGTAAAATTTAAATCGTTCCGCTAGCATCAGCGGCGTGGGGTTTAGATGATCTTTCAGGACAGTAACAATTTCATCGAACGTCTTATCCGCCGGCTCATCTGGTGATAACAGGTGTTTCAATTGCCCGTATGTCTTCGCACCCATTAAATTTAATAATGTTAGTGCTTTATCAGCCTCACGAATTTTATTGGCCTTACAATAATTTTTAACTCGTTCAACATATATGGCCCAATCTTCGATGTCACTATCAAAGTTGCTAATATTCCCGTGTTTAGGCATTGTAGTACTTTATCAGATTTGCAATTTCTCAGATTTTTTTTTTTCTGCTATCCAAGATGGCGGCTTCCCGCTCTTGCCGTCGTCCTCCGCCCACAAAATGGTGGTTTTCCTGCGCTTGGCGGTCTTCACCCGTCCCCCGACGCCGTCTCCCTTCAGCCCCGAGTGCGGCCCTTATCTCCGCCGCGATCGATGGCCCGCGCTTTTCACCGCGGCTCTCGCGCCTTCAGTGTCTGCCGACGCTGCGCCTTTCAGCCCGAGTGCGGCCCTTATCAGGGATTTCGATCGATGGCCCGGCTGCGCCTCGCACTTGAAAGCGGCCCGGCCCTTATCTGCCGATCGCTATCGCCCTGTACCTCTCTCTTCCCCAGTCCTGTCTTCTACTCCGGTTCACAAGCTGATGGAGGCTTCAGGGTCCTAATGCCTGTCGCTTCCAGTGGGGTGGTGAGTGGTGAGGTTTGAAACCTCTCTTCAACTGCCGTGGAATAACTGCCGCAGGGTAAGAACCTGACTCGTCGCCAGTGTTAGGTATGTGTATTGTATTGAACAATTAACACAAAGACTTAAACGTATAACTCAAACAGGTCTTTACTGGTTGGAGGTAGGGACTATACTGAATACAAGATTACTGCACAGTGCTTATATACCGGTGTGTTCACCCCCGGTATTACGTCTACAGCAGCCTGAGAAAGTAGTACATCTCTTAAGGTGGAACAGGCTTAAGCTCTCTTAAGGTGGAACAGGTTACATACACAACAGTAACATATTAAGCAGGTGCAGAGACGGGGGGGGGCGGGGGGCGGGGGGGGGGTGGAGGAAGGAATTGAAAGAACATGCTGTGAAAATGTTGCAAATGGGAATGGCAAAATCATACTGCATGAAAAATGGGGGCAGGGGCTATTATCTGAAATTGTTGAACTCCATATTGAGTCCGGCAGGCTGTAAAGTGCCCAATCGAAAGATGAGGTGCTGTTCCTTGAGCTTACGTTGAGCTTCATTAGAACAATGTATTAGGCCGAGGGCGGAGAGATCAGAGTGGGAGTGAAGTGGAGAATTAAAGTGACAGGCGACCGGAAGCTCGGGGTCACCCTTACGGACTGAACAGAGGTGTTCCGCAAAGTGGTCGCCCAATCTGCGTTTGGTCTCCCCAATGTAGAGGAGACCGCATCGTGAGCAGTGAATACAGTATATTAAATTGCAAGAAGTACAAGTAAATCGCTGTTTCACCCGGAAGGGGTGTTTGAGGCCCCGGACAGTGGGAAGGGAGGAGGTAAAAGGGCGTGTGTTGCATCTCCTGCGCTTGCATGGGAAGGTGCCAGGTGAAGGAGAAGGGCTGTTGGAGGTGATTGAGGAGTGGACAAGGGTGTTGCGGAGGGAGCGGTCCCTTCGGAATGCTGAAAGGGGAGGTGAGGGGGAAGATGTGTTTGGTGGTGGGATCACGTTGGAGGTGGCGGAAATGGCGGAGGATGATCCGTTGAATGTGGAGGCTGGTGGGGTGAAAGGTGAGTATGCCTGCGGTTTCCTAACCCCATGCGCATAACAGTGCATTTGTCCACATGGCGCTGTCTAACAGTCCCAGTACAGAGCTCTGAGGAGCTCCCTTTGCTTACATGATTTCAGCCAACTAACTATCCAATGTAATAACTGTCCTGAAATCGAATTATTTTATCCTAGCCATCTTTATTAGATGCATTTTGGAAGTCAAGGTATACAATGCCAACTAGACTATCTTCATCCAGCATTACACTTCATCAAAGAACTCGGTCAAGGCAGGGCCTACATTTCCTCAATCTCATTGATCTCTCTGCGGCCTTCAACATGGACAATCATTCCAAACTTCTTGTACAACTAACTTCTTGGTTTTCTGCATTCAAGATGCTATTTAAGTGCAGTTGTCGTAATTGAACATAAACTTACATTTATCTTTAGAAACTGCCACAAACCCAGTGCATCATGTGCCTTTGGTAGGATACACCTCATCTGTAAATACTGCAGCTGCTTCTGAATTTCTTTTCTTAACTTCTGCAGTCAAGGATAGGTAGCGATATATGCTAGGTGTTTCCACCAATCTCCAAGCTTAAGGTAACAGCATAGTACCAACAGCATAGGCCAATGACTGGGAGCTTCAGTCTGTTTGCCAGGGGAATGATGTTTTAGAGTGAGCCTAACAGAAACAAAATGGAAATAAAGGACACTAGCTGCTTGCTTTTATATACTTGACACTGCTCCTTCAACAGCAACAACTACTTATATTTATATAGCACCTTTAACAAAATATCTACTTATGTTTCCTACATTACAACAGTGACTACACTTCAAAAAAAAAGTACTTCATTGGCTGTAAAGTGCTTTGGGACGTCCGGTGGTCATGAAAGGCGCTATATAAATGCAAGTCTTTTTCTTTCTTTATCTCTCTTTCTTTCTCTCTTTCTTTCTCTCTTTCTTTCTCTCTCTCTTTCTCTCTCTCTTTCTCTCTCTCTTTCTCTCTCTCTTTCTCTCTCTCTTTCTCTCTCTCTTTCTCTCTCTCTTTCTCTCTCTCTTTCTCTCTCTCTTTCTCTCTTTTTCTTTCTTCTTTCTCTCTCTCTTTCTCTCTCTTTCTTCTTTCTCTCAAATCAAAAATCAAATCAAATCAACTTTTATTGTCATTGTTAGTGCACAAGTGCAGTACAACGAAATGTAGACTTGCGGCCTTTCCTCCTCTCTTTCTCTCTTCTCTCTCTCTCTCTCTCTCTCTCTCTCTCTCTCACCTGGCTTGGTGTCAAATTTTGCCTGATAACGCTCCTGTGATGCACCTTGGGACCAATGTTCCCCCTGAGGTGCACGGTCGCGCATTGATCATGAGGTCCCGTGCAGGCCAGTCGCCAGCTGCTACCGCTTGAAGAGAAACCGCATGCGGCCGCGCAGTAAATTTAAGGGGCCCGCGCAGGGGAAAAAATTTAGAGGGACCATTGCTTGGGACATTTTACTACATTGAAGGTGCTATATAAATGCAAGTTGTTGCTGTTGTTGTAAAACGCCCCAAGCACTTCACATGAGTGTTATCTGACAGAATTTTTAAAAATTTAAATTTGACAGTCGTGTGAGGAGATATTAGGACAGGTGACCAAAAGATTGGTCGAAGAGGTAGATTTTAAGGAACGTCTTCAAGGAGGACAGAGTTAGAAGCGGAGAGTCTTAGGGAAGGAATTCTGGATTCTAGACAGTTGATGGTCTTTTAAAATATGCCAACAGGAGCTCTTTGCAGTTTAACTTTACAGCATTGGTTCACTGTCTTTAAATTTATTTTTGCTTTATTTTAACACTGTTGTTAACTCAGGGTAATGACTGCATTAGAATAGTACACACAGAAATTTAATACAAGTATGATGATCAGTGAGGTAAAAAAAAGGTCAGAGAAAATGAAACTCCTTTGAATCCAAATGTATTGAGTAAGTTGAAGTCCATAGATCTGTATGATTTATCCTGATGTCAAGTTCTGGGGTTATCCAGATGTCAAATCCTTTGGTGTATTTTTTAGTAAAACCTTTAGTAGGACTTACGCAGCACCTTATACTCTCCTGTTTAATTAAAGTGCTTTTCAATTGTGGCTACTAAATATTTGCAAGGGCAGCCTCCGCTGGGAAGGAATGTGACCCCCATACCTTTGTCTTTCCCTGAAAGAAAAAAAAACTTTAGCTAAACCTCGGCTGTGCAAACAGATAATCATCAGTAGATATGGATTGAGAGCTAATCACCTGCATTGGGCATTAAACTGGTGCTGACACTAAGTGGGGGCTCGTGTTGAATTGATGGCTTACAGTCTCCAAATGATTAATGTTGGCAGCTAGCACTGGAATTCGCTTGCTTTGCTCAGGTGCAGGGATGGGTGAATAGAGCTGTCTAAATCTATTCTCTACTGTTTGGTCAGCAGTGTAAGGCTGAATTTTCAGTCCAGTCGCAGGAATAGGCGTGTGGTTTGAAGTGGAACAAGAACAGTTGCTTTAAATTTTCAGTTAAATTGTGATGGCTGCTCTGATTATTTAACACTGTGGGGAAGAGCTTCAAGCTCTCAATTACCAAGCGTTGGGTGGGGGGGGTTGTATTCTTGAGCTGTTGGTGACTCATCAACCTCGAACAGTTTGTATCCCAGTCTGAACTTTATTCAAGCTTCTTTCTGCTTTTGATGAGTGTGCTTTCCTCGCTCTGCTGGGGCCTCCGTATGAGCATCTGCATTGAAGCAGACCAGGGGTCACAGTCTAAGGATAAGGGGTAAGCCATTTAGGACAGAGATGAGGAGGAATTTCTTCACCCAGAGAGTGGTGAACCTGTGGAATTCTCTACCACAAAAGGCAGTTGAGGCCAATTCATTAAATATATTCAAGAAGGAGTTGGATATATTTCTTAAGGCTAAAGGGATCAAGGGATATGGGGAGAAGGCAGGGACCGGGTACTGAATTTGGATGATCAGCCATGATCTCATTGAATGACGGAGCAGGCTCGAGGGGCCGAATGGCCTACTCCTGCTCCTATCTTCTATGTTTGACTGGGATTGGGAGAGAGAGCTACAGAAAAATCAACCCCATTGTGGAGATTTGCATTTCTTGGCAACTGATTGGTACAGCACTGCTGCCTGCCTCAGTGAAGGCCCACAGTCCAAACTACCGAGTCTCACCTAACCGAAGGAGAATGCGTGTTCAGGACATGGGGTGGGAATGGAAGGTAAAAACAAACCTATTGTTTCTTGGTTGGACTATGATTATAGCATAGAAGAGGAGAATGGGGCAAAGTACTAGATGCGTAAATCATATTTTGCTTTTTATCGTTGTCCCCTGCTGTTTTCTTAGATTTTTGGATATTAAGGGAATCAAGGGATCTAAGGATAGTGCGGGAAGGTGGTGTTGAGGTAGGAGTTCAGTCATGATCTTATTGAATGGCGGAGCAGGCTCGAAGGGCCAAATGGCCTACTCCTGCTCCTATTTCTTATGTTCTTAGTGTATGTTCGTAATAAAGTCAGATCGCTCATTCTAATATATTTGTAAGTGCAGTGCTACCAGAAACAATCAAGCTGAAATGGCAGTTGCAAACATCTGTAGTTAGAGTAAGTAGTGCTGTAGCCCACGTAAAAATGCTATTTTCATGGACTTAATTTCTCAGGAGATTCTGTAAATCTGTCTGAAAGTAATAATAGATAAGAACGGATGCAATCGCACTAACCCTGACCCCCCTCCATGGGTCATTTTACCACTTTTTTTTATGCTCCAGTAACTTTAGATGCACTCACTCACTCTTCAGTGACTCGAGATTGACAGTCGCAATCCGCCTAATCCATTGTCCCTCTGTTGTGTTTTGGACTTTGAAGCTATCAAATCCCCCTTTCACACATGTCCTTGTTTGCACCTGCCTCTTGGCATGATATATGACCCTGATTCACCAAGCAAACTAACACCTCATTTACACTATGGAAGCATATAGAGATTAGTTGGCTCTGAATTGGTCACACACATTGAGGCTGATTTGGATCAGGAAGCATTAAACCATTATTTATTCACAGACCCCAGCGTGGTAGCCAGGTACCTGTATAAGCATTTCCAGGCACTGCTTGTTACTTTGGCAAATATCATATATTTATACTGTGGCCTTTTTGCAAACCGGAGGGTAAGAGAAACGTGGTTGCTGCAACGCAAGCAAATAGCCTTCGCTATCCCACATGTTCAACTTCTGCCATTTTAAAATTAACTTTAATAAGAGGAAGGAAAGAATGGGGGAGGACTTCTGGATTTGTTCCAGCATGCTGCTCACCTACACAACATTTACACACAAGCAGTGCTAGTGGTGCATATGGTGAATCTGTTTTTAGGAATATATATCTTAAATCTGAATTGAAGGTCCATTTATTAAATGTGGTCAAACTTTGAAGAGATTGTACCTCGATTGCTTTTGAAACATAAAGGACAATTAATAGGCTTTCTGAAGGCATAAGGACATAAGAAACAGGAGCAGGAGTAGGCCATTCGGCCCCTCGAGCCTTCCCCGCCATTCAATAAGATCGTGGCTGATCTGATCTTGGCCTCAACGCCACTTTCCCGCCCGCTCCCCATAACCCTCGACTCCCCTGTAGCTCAAATATCTGTCTATCTCCGCTTTGAATATATTCACTGACTCCGCCTCCACAGCTCTCTGGGGTAGAGAATTCCACAGATTCACGACCCTCTGAGAGAAGAAATTCCTCCTCATCTCCGTTTTAAATGGGCGACCGCTTATCCTGAAACTGTGCCCCCTAGTTCTAGATTCCCCCACGAGGGGAAACATCCTCCCTGCATCTACCCTGTCAAGCCCCCTCAGAATCTTATGTTTCAATAAGATCACCTCTCATTCTTCTAAACTCCAATGAGTATAGGCCCAATCTGCTCAACCTTTCTTCATAAGACAACCCCTTCATCTCAGGAATCAACCTAGTGAGCCTTCTCTGAACTGCCTCCAATGCAAGTATATCTCTCCTTAAATATGGAGACCAAAACTGTACGCAGTACTCCAGGTGTGGGCTCACAGTTGTCTATAGATGCAGGGTCATCTATCTCAACATGTCTGAGCAGCAGTGCCTAAGGCGGCTCCGACTTTCGCGAGAGGTAGTGACTGACATCTGCACAATGCTACAGCAAGACCTGCTGCCCAGAGGACCAGGTGGACAACCATTACCAGTGGCCGTCAAAGTCACCACCGCACTCAACTTTTTTACCTCTGGCTCATTCCAGGGATCAGCAGCAGACATCAGCGGTATCTCCCAGGCGGCCGCGCACACTTGCATCACGCAGGTAACCGATGCCCTCGCGCACAATCACATCCATTTCACCAAGGATCGAGCAAGTGTCACGGCACGAGCGGTTGGATTAGCTCATCTGGCAGGCTTTCCAAGGGTGCAGGGCGTCATTGACTGCACATATGTGGCCCTTAGGGCACCCCATCGCAATCCAGGTATTTTTGTCAACCGCAAGGGCTTCCACTCCCTCAATGTTCAGCTGGTGTGTGACCACAAGAAGGAGATTTTGCATGTTTGTGCCATGTACCCTGGCAGTTGCCATGACACCTTCATACAGCGCCAGTCTAGTGTGCCTCCGCTATTCAGTCCGCCAGACCAACTTAACGGATGGCTACTTGGAGACAAGGGCTATCCCCTGAGGACATGGCTAATGGCGCCGTTGGTGAGGCCAGCCAACGAAGCTGAGAAGCGCTACAACTCCAGCCACATTACCACCAGATCCATTATTGAACAAACCATTGGTTTGCTGAAGATGCGCTTCAGATGCCTGGATAGGTCAGGTGGAGCCCTGCAGTACTCAGCAGCCAGGGTCTCCAGAATCGTCGTGGTTTGCTGTGAACTTCACAACATGGCACCGCGTCATGGCTTGCAGATACCTGAGGACCAAGTGGCTCCTCACATATTCTCCTCAGATGAGGAGGAGGAGGAGGAGGGGGGCGAAAGCGAACATCCTGCAGATGCCCATCAACCAGCGGCAGCATTACGCGAGAACATTACTGCCCGGGATGCAAGGAACGCACTCATCCTGGCCAGATTTGCATAGCCTAGTCAATCAAACACTTTTGCCTCGCAGCTTTTTACCAGAGCATTGACAATGGCCAAGAACCAGAGGATTCCTAGCACTCTGACCACCATACTGACAGTTGCAAGTATTCCTAAGGCCTCACTGTGGAAGTCCCAATAGCGAAATGACAGACGCCACAACTGCAACATTTGCCATCAGAATTTTTATGCACAATTACGACGTGATGGCATTTTTACACTAAACACAAAATTCCACCCAAGTGCCTACCCTTGTGACTACTTGTGCTTTATCTTCCTCTTAGCGTGCTCCTACGTAGTGCTTCCCCTGTGGCTTCAGCAGATGTGGAGGCCCCTTGCTCACTTTCCTGCTGCTCCTGTCTCTACACCTTTGGCGGGCGTCCTCTGGGGTTGCGAGCCTGTGAGGGCTCGTCAACAGTCTGCTGCTCCTGCGGCTGTGCAGGGGTTGAGACGTCTATCTCACTTGGGTGTAGACTCCGGTGGGGCTCTGACCGAGGGCTCTGCAGTGGCATGGAAGTGTGAGCGCTTGGAGAGGAACCCCCACTTCCTTGAGGTCTGCCAGCAACCTCATGGGTCAGGTCCTCCTCCGCGCCTGCAAGTGGCTGGAGAGCACCTTGCTGCACATCAGGTGGGCCATGGGGACCCGTATCTGCAATGGCAGTCCTACTCAGAAGGACTTCCATGAAGGTCTGATTTCTCTGTTCAATAGATGCCCATCGCTCCTCAAGAGATGTCATTCTATTCTGAACAATGACCATGTTTTCCATACCCTGGCGACTAAGCTCCTCCATGGCCGTAGCCCTCCTCTCCTCTACCATAGCCATCCTGTCCTGTACGGTAGCCAGCCTTACCACGGAGGTAGCAATCGTTTCCACGGAGGTAGCCATCCTTTCCGTGTTCATGCGTTCATGCGCCAGTGACTCCACAAAGGCTCTGCTCAGGTTCGCTGTGGATTCCTCCATTCGCTCCACACTCGCAGTGACCCTAGAGACAAAACCTACCAGAGACTCCTGCATCTGTTCCTGGAGTTCCATCACCGCTGATCTCCTGGATGGACCCAGAGGCAGAGGGTCGACATGCTGCTGAGCCAAGCTGGCAGAGTCCTGCGCCCTCCGACTTGGACTCTCCACTGCTGTCCCTGTCTCCACAATCTGCTGATGCTCACTTGTGAGCTGTGATACACCAGGTGACAACACTACTCTATGTCCCGAAGGTCTCACCGAGGTGTGCTGGGTGCGCTGAATTCTGGTGACGCTGTGCCCTCAGAGGTTGCAGCTGAGGAGTCTGGCTGCTCAGCCTCTTCTTCCTGGCTAGGGGGGACGGATGCTTGTGATGGTCCTGTGGGGAAGTAAAGGAAAGAGTCAGAGATGTGATGCAAAGGCTACATGCACATAGCTTTTTGCAGATGCTCATAAGTCCATCTGTTACAGCTTCACAATCATTATCAGCGACTCATGCAATGTCAAAGAGAGAGATGGGAAACTTTTCTGTCACCAGCTTGCTGTGTTGCACCCGTCTGTCTGTCCCCCACGTGCGAATCATCCTTAATGCCCATGATTTCCAGGACGGCCTCCTCCCAGGGGGTCAGGTGGGCTATTGAGGGTGGACCTCCTCCTGTCCTGGCTCTCGCTCTTTTGTTGTGAGCTCTCTTTTCCTGCAATGAGGGAGACAAGTAGAGGTGGAGTGAGAATGAAGGAGTGAGTGTAGAGATTGCATAGCATAGATACTTAGAAGGAGTCAAAGATGGAGTGAGGTTGCAAGACCAAGGGCCCTCCCTGTGTGTTGTCAGTTGTGTTCAAAGCATCAGAGTGATGGGGAGTGTGAGGGCTGCATGGTGGAATAGTTATGTGAATGTGAGCATAGAGAGAGGGAATGGGTAAAGGTGCATGGATGTCAGTGTCAAGTGGGATGTGGAGGAAGAGATTGCTAAAGCTGAGTGTTGGAGGGGAAAGGCAATGGGGATCAGATTGAGGGTGATGGGAAATTCATACTCACTTTTCCAGTGCGCTGAAGGTCATGAAATCTTTTCCTGCACTGTATCCAGGTTCTGCGGGTGACTCCCAAGGAGTTGACCTCCTCAGCCACCTGCATCTACACTGCCTTGGTCTGAGTGGGAGGCCTCTTCCTCCCTGATGAAGGGAAGAGCACCTCCCTGTTGGTCCTAGCCCCATCCACCAATGCCTGCAGTGCCGCCTTGTCAAAGCGAGGAGTTGCTCTTGCCCTCCCACTTGTCATCTTTCCTGCAGGTCCCTCTGACACCAAATGGAGGAAGCTTGGAAGCCTGCAGAAGAAGCAAGGCTTGCTGTGGACCTTAAATGCAGCAGCATTGATGACATCATCGGAGGGGACTTTCAGTCATGAAAAACCCCTTTGCAAAGGCTTACCACACGTTGGAAATCAATTGGCCAATTGAGTTAAAATTGCATCAATCTCCCACACCCATTTAGATTCATGTGGGAAACACGAAATTCGGATAACACGACAACAGCCCGCACCTGAGTTAAAATCGAGCCCTTTGTGTCTTCCTCACAACTTGTTTTCCCACCTATCTTTGTATCATCAGCAAATTTGGCTACAGTACACTCGGTCCCTTCATCCAAGTCATTGATACAGATTGTAAATAGTTGAGGCCCCAGCACTGATCCCTGTGGTACCCCACTAGTTACAGTTTGCCAACCAGAAAATGACCCATTTATCCCAACTTTGTTTTCTGTTAGTCAGCCAATCCTCTATCCATGCTAATATATTACCCCCAACCCCGTGAGCTCTTGTGCAGTAACCTTTCATGTGGCACCTTATCGAATGCCTTCTGGAAATCCAAATACACTACATCTACTGGTTCCCCTTTATCCACCCTGCTCGTTACATCCTCAAAGAACTCTAGTAATTTTGTAAAACACGATTTCCCTTTCATAAAACCATGTTGACTCTGCTTGATTGTATTATGATTTTTTAAAAGTCCTGCTATTACTTCCTTAATAATGGATTCCAGCATTTTCCTAATGACAGATGTTAGGTGCCTGCTTTTTGCCTCCCTCCTTTCTTGAATAGGGGCGTTACATTTGCGGTTTTCCAATCTGCTGGGACCTCTCCAGAATCCAGGGAATTTTGGTAGATTACAACCAACGCATCCACTATCCGTGCAGCCACGTCTTTTAAGATCCTAGGATGTAGACCATCAGGCCCAGGGGACTTGTCGGCCTTTAGTCCCATTAGTTTGCCTGATATTTTTCCTCTAGTAATAGTCATTGTTTTAAGTTCCTCCCTCCCTATTGCCCCTTGATTATCAATTATTATTGTCTCTACCATTTCCCTGTTTCCCATTATTAATTCCCCAGTCCCATCCTGTAGGGGACCAACATTTACTTTAGCTACTCTCTTCCCTTTTATATACCTGTAGAAGCTCTTGCTGTCTGTTTTTATATTTTTTGCTAGTTTACTTTCATAATCTATCTTCTCCCTCTTTATTATTTTTTTTTAGTCATCCTTTGCTGGTTTCTAAAAATTTCCCAATCCTCTGGCCTACCACTAATCTTCACAACATTGTATGCCTTTTCTTTTAGCCACGGATGGTTCATCCTTCTCGTAGACTCTTTCCTTTTCACTGGAATATATCTTTGCTGAGAGTTATGAAATATCTCCTTAAATGTCTGCCACGGCTCATCTGCCGTCTTACCCTTTAATCTATTTTCCCAGTCTAATTTAGCCAACTCTGTCTTCGTACCTTTGTAATTGCCTTTATTTAAGTTTAGGACACTAGTTTCAGACCCAAGTTTCTCACCCTCAAACTGAATTTGAAATTCTATCATGCTATGATCGCTCTTCCCTAGAGGATCCTTTACTATGAGATCATTAATTAATCCTGTCTCATTACACATTACCAGATCTAAAATAGCCTTCTCCCTGGTTGGTTCCACAATGTATTGTTCTAAGAAACCATCCCGAATACATTCTATGAACTCATCCTCAAGGCTACCCTTGCCAATTTGATTTGTCCAATCTATATGAAGATTAAAATCGCTCATGATTATCGCAGTACCTTTCTTAAAAGTCCCTATTATTTCTTGATTTATACTCTGTCCTACACTGTAGCTACTGTTAGGGGGCCTATAGACTACTCCCACCAGTGACTTTCCTTTACTATTTCTTATCTCCACCCAAACTGATTCTACATCCTGATCTTCTGAGCCAATATCATTTCTCACTACTGCACTGATCTCATCCTTTATTAACAGAGCTACCCCACCTCCTTTTCCTTTCTGCCTATCCTTCCAAAATGTCAAATACCCCTGAATATTCAGTTCTCAGCCTTGGTCACCTTGCAACCATGTCTCTGTAATGGCTATCAGATCATACCCATTTATTTCTATTGGTGCCATCAACTCATCTATCTTGTTACAAATGCTGCGTGCATTCAGATAAAGAGCTTTTAACTTTTTCTTTATACCATTTTTACCTACTCTGAAACTATTTCTGGTGCATGCTTATGTTCGTACGCTCTGTCTCCTCCTGTCACACTCTGGTTATCATTACCCCTATCGCTAACCTGCACTATTGCCTTCTCCTTTCTCTTTGACTTTCTAAATTCCCTTTCACCTGAACCTTCCCCCCCTCCCCCCCCCCCCCACTATTTAGTTTAACGCCCTATCTACAGCCCTAGTTATTCGATTTGCCAGGACACTGGTCCCAGTATGGTTCAAGTGAAGCCCGTCCCAACGAAACAGTTCCCTCTTTCCCCAGTGCTGGTGCCAGTGCCCCATGAATCGAAATCCATTTCTCCCACACCAATCATTGAGCCACGCATTGATCTGATCTTCTTGACCCTATACCAATTTGCTCGTGGCTCAGGTAGTAATCCAGAGATTATTACCTTTGTGGTTCTGCTTTTTAATTTGGCTCCTAGCTGCTCATACTCCCTCAGCAGAACCTCTTTCTTAGTCCTACCTATGTTGTTGGTACCTACGTGGACCACGACAACTGGATCTTCCCCTCCCATTCCAAGTTTCTCTGCAGCCCCAAGGAGATGTCCTTAACCCTGGCACCAGGCAGGCAACACAGCTGTCGGGACTCACTCTCTCGGCTGCAGAGAACAGTATCTATGCCCCTAACTATACTGTCCCCTACCACTACTACATTCCTTTTTACTCCCCCAACTTGAATGGCCCCCTGTACCACGGTGCCGTGGTCAGTTTGCTCATCCTCCCTACAGTCCCTGCTCTCGTCCTCATACCTGTTGGACAAGTGCAAGGGCTGAGGCTCCTCCAATGCTAACTCCTGGACCCCCATACCTGCCTCACTTGCAGTCACACCCTCCTGTCCCTGACCACGGACCAAGGCATGTTAGTTGTGTGGGGAGACAAGGTAGGAATAATGTTGTGAAGAGATGAGAGGCAAGCTAGTGCAGAGTGGGGGAATGGCAGTCGGAACGACTACAGTAAAACCTGTACAAAAAGACATCCCCCAAAAACGGACACTTGTTGACCGTCCCAAATCACTTAAAATATAATAAGTACAAATTGCACCTTGAAACCACGGACACTCGCAAATTAAGAATTACAGACAACCTTCCGTGCACCAAGTCAGTTTGCAACTGAAAACAGGTTAGCGCGAGGCGGCAACGGGTGACAAAACGGCATTTATGGAATGGAGATCTCTTTACCCAGCATCTCTAGAGGCAGAGAAACCACTCTTATATCTGTGATTGAAAGCTTGCACGGCTCTATCACAGGGATAGAGGGGTTTCTCTGCCTCTATGGATGCTGGGTACAAAACTCCCCATTCCACAAAAGCCGGGAACTGCAGCGGAATGACGGGTACTTTCGCAAATTGGGGCAAGGGTCTCCAGGGCGCTGCCTCTAGATTATTTACATGGCAATTATTGCATTAAATTTCTCACCGCAGTGCGCACCCTGCTTTGGGATGTCGCCCGCGTGAAACGCATTCTGGAGGGAGCTGGAGAGTCGGGAAATGTGGGTGTCCGCATTCAGGAGGGGGTCTGGTATGGGGTGGTCTTGGCATTTGGGGGAGGGCTCTGAAGTCGGGAGTGGGAAGAGATGGAGACTGGGGAGAGATGGGGAGTGGGGTCTCGGTGAACAAAGGAGAAAGGGTGCTGGGGAAGAGAAGGGGACGAGTCTGGAGATTGGGGTGAGGTGGGCACCATCATTCTCTGCAGAGCCAGGAGCAGCAGCAACAACATGATGGGCTGGATTTTGCTGGGGGGTCAGCGGGAGCGATCGGTGGCGGCTCGGGTGGGAAATTGTTTTTTTTCCCCCCGCTGTGAACCCGTCACCACGTGCCTTTCCCGATGTTGGGTCTGCCAGTGCTGAGCAGACCCGACACGCAGTGGCGGGTTCACAGCGGGGAATCCAATTCAGGTAATTAGTGGCTTGTTTAGAGCCACTTAAGAAATGAATTTGAGCTCACTTTCTGCATTTGACAGATCGTCCACGCTGGTTGTGGACCACATCTGTCAAGCTGAGGCGGGAGTTCAGTGGCCATTGAATCAGCTGTTGAGTTGACAGCTTCAAATGTACTGTAAAAGCTCCCACCTTAGAGATATCTTCCCTCAGCCACAAACTCTTCCTCACTGCCAGATTTACTTCTCTTGATGCTGTACACCCTGGCTGCCACATGATGCGTCAGGTTTGCACCACCCCACACCAGCACCATAAAGCATCCCTACAATGCCCAAGCCATTCCTTTCACACTCCTCACATAGGATATACGGCACAGAAACAGGCCATTCGGCCCAACCAGTCCATGCCAACGTTTATACTCCACACGAGCCACCTCCCGTCTTTCCTCATCTAAATTTATCAGCATAACCTTCTATTCCCTTCTCCCTCATATGCTTGTCTAGTCTCCCTTTAAATGCATCTATACTATTCACTTCAACCACTCTCTGTAGTAGCGAGTTCCACATTCTCACCACTGAGTAAAGAAGTCTCTTAATTACCTATTGGATTTCATGGTGACTATCTTATATTGATGGCCTCTCATTATGCTCTTCCCCACAAGTGAAAACATTCTCTCTGTATCCTCTCTCATCAACATTTTTCATAATTTTAAAGACCTCTACTGGTCACCCCTCAGCCTTTTTTCAAGAGAAAAGAGACCCAGCCTGTTCATCCTTTCCTGATATGCAACAAGACCTGGACGACGTAAGTGGCAGGTAACATTTGTGCCACAGAAGTGCCAGGCAATGACTCTCCAACAAGCGAGAGTCTAACCACCTTCCCATGACATTCAATGGCATTACCATTGCCAAATCTTTTTGGCAGCACGGTGGCATAGTGGTTAGCACTGTTGCCTCGCGGGACCAGGGTTCGAATCCGGCCTCGGTTGACTGTCTGTGTGGAGTTTGCACATTCTCCCCGTGTTTGCGTGGGTTTCCTCCGGGTGCTCCGGTTTCCTCCCACAGTCCAAAGATGTGCGGGTTAGGTTGATTGGCTATGATAAATTGACCCTTAGTGTTAGGGGGATTAAATACGTGGGGTTACGGGGATAGGGTGGGATATGTGTTGGTGTAGGGGTTACGGAGATCGGGTGGGATATGTGTCGGTGCAGGCTCGATGGGCCGAAATGGCCTCTATCTGCACTGTGGGGTTTCTGTGAAATCCCCTGCCATCAACATCCTGGGGGTTACCGTTGACCAGAAACTTAACTAGACCAGCCGCATAAATACTGTGGCATCAAGAGCAGGTGAGAGGCTAGGTATTTTGCGGCGAGTGTCTCACCTCCCGACTCCCCAAAGCCTTTCCACCATCTACAAGGCACAAGTGTGTGTGATGGAATACCCTCCATTTGCCTGGATGAGTGCAGCTCCAACAACACTCAAGAAGCTCGACACCATCCAGGACAAAGCAGCCCGCTTGATTGGCACCCCATCCACCACCTTAAACATTCACTCCCTCCACCATCAGTGTACCGTGGCTGTAGTATGTACTGTCTACAAGATGCACTGCAGCAACTCGCCAAGGCTTCTTCGGCAGCACATCCCAAACCCGTGACCTCTTCCACCTAGAAGGACAAGGGCAGCAGGCGCATGGGAACACCACCACCTCCAAGTTCCCCTCCAAGTCACACACCATCCTGACTTAGAAGTATATCGCTGATCCTTCATCGTCGCTGGGTCAAAATCCTGGAACTCCCTCCCTAACAGCACTGTGGGAGTCCCTTCACCACATGGACTGCAGCAATTCAAGAAGGCGGCTCACCACCACCTTCTCAAGGGCAATTAGGGATGGGCAATAAATGCTGGTCTTGCCAGCGACGCCCACATCCCATAAAAACGAATTAAAAAAAATATATATGTATACCCTCGCATTTCTGGTATCCTTGTAAATCTTCTCTGCACCCTTTCCAGTGCCTCTATATCCTTTTTATAATATGGAAACCAGAACTGTACGCAGTACTCTAAGTGTGGTCTAACCAAGGTTCGATACAAGTTTAACATAACTTCCCTACTTTTCAATTCTATCCCTCTAGAAATAAACCCTAGTGCTTGGTTTGCTTTTTTTATGGCCTTTTAGTGATTTGTGTATTTGTCGCAACTTTTAGTGATTTGTGTATTTGTACTCCTAGATCCCTTTTGTTTCTCTACCCCACCTAGACTTGCACCCTCCAAGTTATAAGTGACCTCCCTATTCTTCCTACCAAAATGTAATACCTCACATTTATCTGTGTTGAACTTCATTTGCCAATTATATGCCCATTCTGCAAGTTTATTAATGTCCTCCTGTAACTTGTTGCAGTCTTCCTCAGTGTTAACTATCCCCCCAATTTGGTGTCATCCGCAAATTTAGAAATTGTGTTTTTGATTCCAAAGTCTAAAACGTTAATGTAAATTGTGAACAGCAGTGGGCCCAGCACTGATCCTTGTGGAACACCACTACCCACCTTCTGCCACTGTGAATAGCTACCCTTTACTCCTACTCTCTGCTTTCTGTCCTGAAGCCAGCCAGCAATCCATTCTGCTACTTGTCCCCTGACTCCACATTCTCTGACCTTGTTCATCAGTCTATTATGGGGCACCTTATCGAAGGCCTTTTGGAAAATCCCGATAAATTACATCTACTGCATTACCATTGTCTACTCTCGGTTACCTCTTCAAAAAATTCAATGAGGTTGGTCAAGCAAGACTTTCCCTTTTGAAATTCATGTTGACTATTCATTATTATATTTTTGGTTTCTAGATGTTCTTCTATTTTCTCCTTTAGTAGGGATTCTATTATTTTTCCTACCACCAATGTTAAGCTGACTGGTCTATAGTTCCCTGGACATGTTCTATCCCCCTTCATAAATATCAATATTATGTTAGCTATCTGCCAGTCTATCTGGCACTATACCTTTTTCTAATTAATTATTAAATATGTGTAGTAATGCCTCTGCTATCTTTTCCCTAGATTCTTTTAAAATGCGTGGATGCAATCCATCCGACCAGGGGTTTTATCCTCTGAGTTTGATTAGTTTATTTAAAATATCCCTTTTTTATTTTAAATGCACTTATCTCATTACTAATCTCATCATCCAATGGCATGTCCACCTGTTCTATCTCCCTGGTAAATACTGAAGCAAAATAATTATTTAATATTTCTGCCATCTCTCTCTCGTTACCTATGGTATTGTCCAGACTATTCCTTAATGGCCCTATTCCCATCCCAACCTTCCTTTTTTTATTGATGTGCCTATTAAATATTTTACTGCAAGGGGTACCCTTATGTCTCACCATTCACTGCAACTCACTAAGCCACTTCCAAAAGTACACACAAATCTGTCCAAGAATGCAAAGTGTTGAAAATAAAGGTTTCAATGTTTGACACCACATTGACACAAACTTTACCTGAACATTGTATAAAACACCCAAGTGCCTACCCTAGTGTGTTAGTTGGTATGATTGTACTAGGATGAGGGTGAGTGTGAGAGATGCCTAGTTAGATGGGGATGTGATGATGTAGATAGAGAGGGATGGGTGGAGGTGCAAGGTAAGTTGGTGTGAGTAAGGATGTGCAGGAGTAGGGTAGGGAAGGCAGAGTGATGGGGATGTGATGAGAGGCACAGCAGGATGAGGTTGAGTGTGGCTTTGTACTAACATTTCGTGATCTACTGAGATCATTGAAACGTTTGCGGCACTGCACCAAGGTCCTGCTTGTGTCCTCCTGTGCGATGTCAACCAGGCTGTGTTGATCTCTTGGGGAGGTCTCTTCCGCCCATAGGAAGGGAAGAGGACCTCCCTGCGTGCTGTGACTCCCTCCATAGCGAGTCTGGGTGCAGCCCTGAACATCTGTGCAGTGCTTGTGTCAGTGTTTGTAGCACTTCAGTGCTGTAGAACACTGACGGCACAAATGTCAAAAGAAAGTTGGCCACGGTCCCTTTAAGGAAACCGGCTGATGACGCGTCATGAAATGACGTCACCAGACCCACTTCCTCTAATTGGCCGGGAAATGCGCTGGGTGTGCTTAACAAGCCCAATTGGGAAATTCATTTTAGAGGCCGGGATGAAGACCGCAGCGGGATCGGGACCCGCCACCGACGTGACCCGCCGAGGTTCGTAAAATCGCGGCCATCAAGTGGGAGCACCACGGAGAGTGGAGCAGCCAGTAAAGTGGAAGAACCAAGGGGGAAGGGAGGAGGAAGGTTCTTAAACTGAGGGCTATTAAACCGTGGGACCCTTTACCACATGTGGCTATTGATGTAGAGACTAATATTTAATATGCAAGGGAAGGGGCTAAATATCTGAAAAGGAGGAATATAGAAGGATCTGGGAGTTACAGGAGAGAGAGTCAGCACTGGCGGGGCTGAAGGCCTCCTCCTGTGTTGTAATTTCTCTGTTTCCCTTCTTCGCCTGCTCATGGATGGCCTCTTGGTACTTGGAACTTCTTGCACAACATTGCAGGCTGCCAATGTAGCAGATCCCACAATCAGGACATCCTTCCCTCAATGGAAAAGGACCCCAGGATGGCAATGAACTGGGAAGTCCCACAAACAGAAAGTAGAACTGAAATCACATCATGCTGGCAGGGCTCCAGAATTAGGCACGTTTCCAGGTGGGAGCTTAAAAAAAAGAAGTAACGCTGCAGGAGGTACAGCCAATCCTGGGATATTTGGCTCATGCAATGACCATTTTGAAAATAAGGACACCTGCAAATAAAGACACCTGATGCAAGTCCCTAGGTGTCCCTAATTCACAGGTTTCACTGTACTTTGCTTCAGTTTTCACAGAGGAGATGGATAATGGAATTATACAATTATCAGGTGGGGCTTTTTTTATTCTTGGGGTGTGGGTGACATGCAAAGGCTGCATTTATTGCCCATCCATAGTTGTGTGGAGAAGGTGGGACATTTTGAACTGTTGAAGTCCCGGTGGTGATGGTTAGATGGGGAACTTCAGAATTTTGACCTAGTGATAAAGGAACCGTGTTATATATCCAACTTAGGATTGGTGTGTGACTTGCAGGAGAACTTGGTAGTGATGGTGTTTCCATGATGGTGCTATTTTTTATCTTTCCTGGTGGTGAAGGTCATAGGGCTGGGAGATGCTATTAAAGGAAGCTTAGCAAGTTTCTGCATAATGCAGCCACACGGGTGCAGGGGATGAATATTGAGTCTAATGGCAGGGGCCTTAATCAAGCAGACTGCTTTGTTCTGGATGGTGTTCAGCTGTTTGATTTTTGCTGTGACTACATCCTCCAAATGAGTGGCCAGCATTCTATGACACTCCTGATTTAACCTTTGTAGATGGTTGAGAGGCATTGAGTGTTCAGGAGGTGAGCTATCCATTGCAGAGTACTTAGACTGTGCCCTGTTATCGCAGCCACAGTGTTCCGATCAGCGGTGACCCCAGGATGGTGGTGGATTCGGCGATGGTGGCGCAGTTGAAGTTCAGGGGTACGGTGGTTGGGCCATTTCTTGTTGAAGATGGTCATTACCTGCCACTCTGTGACATGATTGTTACCTGTCGCTTATCAGTCCAAGCCTGCTGCAGGATGGCATGGATTGTTTCATTATCAGGGGAGTTTTGTGAGGACCTGAACACTAGATTCATCAGCAATCACCCCCTTTCCTGACCTTATGACAGACAGAAAGTACTTGATGAAGCCGCCGAAGATGGTTGGGCTGAGAAAACCCTGCAGTGATGTCCTGGGGCTGTGATGATTGGCCTCCAATAATTATGACCATCTTCCTTTATCTCCAGCCATCTTCCTCCTTGACCGCCATTGACCTCCGTTTTGTCAGAGCTCTTTGATGCCATACTCTATTGAAGACTGCCTAGATAGCAAGGTCAGCTAATCTGGCCTCTCCTCTGGCATTCAGCTTTTTTCTGTGTTTGCATCAAAGCTGTGACAAGAGTATGTATTGGAGGATTGTATGAATTTATATGCGTAAATGATCTGGACTAGGAACTGAGGAAACAATATTGGAATTTGCTGATGACACCAAATTTGGGAGGTGGCGGGGGGGGAAGGTGGGTGGCAAATTGTGATGAGGACTGTGAATGATTGCAGGGGAACATAGGCTTGCAGGGTGGGCAAATAGGTGGCAGATGCAGTCCAATCTAGAAAATTGTGAAACAGTACATTTTACAAGTAACAATAGGGAAAGGAAATACACCTTAAGTGGTAAGATTTCTGATAGAGTAGTTAAGGCCATAAAAAGGCAAGCAGAATCCATGATTTTTGTATCCAGAGACACACAATACAAAAGCAAGGAGCTAATGTTAAACTTGCACAAGCGCTTACTTGGGCCACAGTTGGAGCATTGCATACGATTTGGGGGAATCCATTATGGGAAGGCGATGGAAGAGGTACCAGTATGATACCAGGGATGGGGCGGGGTTACAGTTATGAAAAGACACTTGAGAAGTGAAAGCTTTTTCATTATAGCTGAGAAGGCTAAGGGGTGTCCTGATAGAAACCTTCAAGATTATGGAGGTAAATAGTGATTGTTTCCACTAGTGACAAGTGGGCACAACTTTGAGACAGCCAGAAGAATCAAAGGGGTGTTTGGTATATGGAATTCTGTCACAAACAGTTAGTGAAGCAGAGTTCATATTTTTTTGAAAGAAGATAAGTTGCTTGAAAGAGTGGCATGTTAAAAGATGTAAGCAGGAAAGTGGGATTGTGGAGAAAAACTCCACCGCATGATGGCCCTGTTTCTGTGCTGTAACGTTCTATGACTGACTGACTTACTGTACAATCTGATTCGACTCTATCTGAAGTACAGGTTGGTATGAATGCTTTTTGCATGTTAAATATGTCATAGAATCCATTCAAGCTGATTTTCTGTTTTATCCAGACTAAACATTTTCAGTAATGAAGTGGCTGTCTGCTCCTTAAACTGTAAAGTGCTCTCAGGTGTGAATGATGTATTTTTTTAAAAATGTGTTGGTGTTTAAAAACAATTTACTGGTGGCTATTAAGTGTTTGTTTTAATTGGTCTAAGTATAAAATCAATTTCAAATACAATTAAACCATCTACTAAACTCTGGAATACTGAGGGATAAATTACAGATGTATGTGCTGTTCTGAGTTGATTTGGGGCCAGTAAGTAGATATTCAGTCCAAGATCCCGCTACACAACTGTAAGTTACTAGCCACCTATTATTAACCTAATCTGCGCAAAATACTTTTTCCTCTTTTATTTTAAGTGTGGAACTTTCAACGCCAATAGAAAGGGAAGTTGGGTTGGGGTGTACATAAGGTGGCCGATCCACTAATCCATTTTACACCCCCACCAAAGTGGAAAGCTCCGCCCCCAAACCTCTGCTGCAGAGACATGGGGCTGGATTTTCATTGGCGGCGGGTAGGAGGCGGGACTACAACTTTTGGGGTTGTAGTCCCGCCTCCATCGAGTTCTAGCCAACCCACGCGATTTTGACTTGATTGACCTTGTTGAGCCCACCCAGCAGGCCAATTAAGGGCCACCCGGCAACAGGTGATGTCACAGATTGATATTTCATCTGTCAAGTCCTTTTGACAGATGAAATATCAGCGTTTCACAGCTGTTTGAAGCTGTCAAACACTGACAATCTGTTTTCTAAGTAAATCATCCTGAGAGGAAAGAATTAAGAGACCTACCCAGAACAGAAAGCTGAATGCTGCAATTTTTGACAGCTCGCGGCCATTCTGCTTTCTGTGCCGGTGAGATGAGGGACTCCAGAGACCTGAAGGAAGGAAGGCTGTAAAGGCATGTAAAATTTCTTTTAAACACTTTACACATACCAAACACACTTACCTTTGCACCCATCACTCACCTGAACACCGGACATCTCGACCCCCTCCAAGCCCTTCATCCCGACGGTCCGCCTCCTCCAACTTGGCGTGGTTTGGAGCTGTCGGGAATCCCACACTTCAACATTAAAAATAGGGATCAGGCTAAAAACTGCCTGTTAACTACCTGTTAACGGGCAGTTAATTGGCACTAATCCCCTTCCCGCCTCGGGGCGGGGGGGGCGGGTCCCAGTGCGGGGCGGGTACCCGCCTCCTTTTGAAACTGGCATGGGGGCGGGATGGGTTCGTGCCCCCCCCCCCCCCCGATTTTGGGATTTTTAACCCCCCCACACGCCTCCAATCCTGCCTCCACGGCCCAATGAAAATCCTGCCCATGGTGTCATGGACAGCAGCAACCCCCCAGTACCTCATCCGAATGACTGTTGTTCATGTAAGAGCCTGTGCAACGACAATTGGCAGCTTGTTGTGGGCTTCAGGTCAGAGGCTGGGTATTCTGCGGCGAGTGACTCGCCTCCAGACTCCCCAAAGCCTTTCCACCATCTACAAGGCACAAGTCAGGAGTGTGATGGAATACTCTCCACTTGCCTGGATGAGTGCAGCTCCAACAACACTCAAGAAGCTCGACACCATCCAGGACAAAGCTGCCCACTTTATGTTCACTCCCTCCACCACCGGCGTACCGTGGCTGCAGTGTGTACTATCTACAAGATGCACTGCAGCAACTCGCCAAGGCTTCTTCGGCAGCACCTCCCAAACCCATGATCTCTACCACCTAGAAGGACAAGGCCAACAGGCGCATGGGAACACCACTACCTCCAAGTTCCCCTCCAAGTCACACAGCATCCTGACTTGGAAATATATTGCCGTTCCTTCATAGTCACTGGGTCAAAATCCTGGAATTCCCTCCCTAACAGCACTGTGGGAGTACCTTCACACGGACTGTAGCGGTTCAAGAATGCGGCTCACCACCACCTTCTTCTCGTGGGTAATTAGCGATGGGCAATAAATGCTGGCCTTGCCAGCGATGCCCACATCCCTTGAATGAATAAAAAAAATCTAGTCTGATCCCGTCCTTAACTGACATCCACACAACAACACTTTCTAGCTGAGGTTATTGGAATATGACTAGAACTGAGAACTCTGGACGATTTTGTTCACCCCCATTCCCTCTCCCCTTTCCTACCTCGGACATCTTTAGGACAATTGTAGATCCGAATTGCTACCGCCAGCTGAGATCAGCTAACACAGCGTGGACTAGGGGTTGAGGTGGGAGCTTTTGATCTGTATGGCTGTGTACTGCATCACACAGTCAGCTTAACCACCAAGCTGTTTGGGGACCTTTGTCTTTTTATTTCCGTTAAAAATCAATACTGTTTGGTCAGGGTGAAGTGGCAGCACAAGCGAGGAGAACATCAGTAATACAGAGCAATGGGTGTGTAGCATTACAGGTGTAACTTTACAGTTGCTCTCTTGGTATCAGAGGAAAATCATCTGCACGCAGTAATCTAAGAATGTGAAGTTTACAGACATAGAATTTTCAGAAAATACATCTATATGTTAAAAACCGTGTAGGATACTGTCAATAATTTTTTGTCTGATTATGCTTCGGTGACACGCTTTGGGATGTTTTAGTACGTTAAATTGCTGTATAAATGCATGTTGTAGGATACGCACTTCCTGTGCACAGGCCTTCCTCCTTGTTACGCTGCTGTTGCAGGCTCTGGGAACTAGGTGGCTATTTAAAGTGGATTTCTGAAGTGTCTCTTCCAACTCCATCGCCATCTTGTATATAAGAAAAAAAATCCATCAGCTGACCGCATGCTATAATATTTACATAGAATTTACAGCACAAAATCAGGCCATTCAGCCCAACTGGTCTATCGGTGTTTATGCTGCACACGAGCCTCCTCCCACCCCTCTTCATCTAACCCCATCACCATATCCTTCTATTCCTTTCTTCCCTCGTGCTTATCTAGTTTCCCTTTAAATGCATCTGTACTATTTACCTCAACTACTCCTTGTGGTGGTAGTGAGTTCTACATTCTAACCACTCTCTCTGGGTAAAGAAGTTTCTCCTGAATTCCCTATTGGATTTATTGGTGGCTGTGGGAAATATTATGGGAAATGTACTCATTTTCAAAACCCCTCTTAGATTTATCCCCTCGCTATGCATCACGCAGTTGAGAAGATGAGGAGGTGTGCTGCTCCCCAGCTAATGTAATCAGCAGCTAAGAGGTGCAACACTGCCTGACGCCATTGTGACCATTGGAGGAAATTGCTGTTCCAAGGCAGTAGAGGAAAATGACACGGTGCCTCACATGGAAGGGGAGGGGGATTAAAAGAAAAAGTAATTTTTGAATTGATTCCTTTCTTCTTGCCTGGAAACTAATAGTCTAGGAACTTGCGACTTGGGGAATTTCTGGCTATTGTGGACAGAGAATTGAGCAGGGTTGCACTCGTTCTCCGACTGCCTTTGGATTCTACTATTTCAAGGGGCAGTGCATTGGTAAAGTAGCAAACAAATCCCACCAGATAAGTGTGTTTTCAAAAATTTTATATATATATATACTAATTGTTTTACATTCACAGTATACAAAGAACCTCATAAATAAGATTTTATCTCAACTATTGAATGTGTTGCTGCTTGTTGTATTCTGTCTATTCAGTGAAGCATTTATCACCTGTGTGTTTAGTGAGGTTTTTTTTTTAAAGGGCCCCCCTTTTTTGCTCATGGTTCTTTTGGGTTTTATATCACTGGGCCAAAAAAAACTTGTTCCCAAGCCTTTGCCAATGCTGTAGTGTAGATTGAATCACAGCACAGAAGGAGGCCATTCGGCCCATCGTGCCTGTGCCAGCTCTTTGAAAGAGCTCTCCAATTAGCCCCACTCCCCTTGCTCTTTCCCCCTAGCCCTTCAGATTTCTCCTTTTTAAGCATATATCGGCTTCCCTTTTGAAAGTTACTATTGAATCTGCTTCCGCCGCACTTTCAGGCAGCGCGTTCCAGATCATAACAACTCGCTGCGTTTATATATAAAAAAAAAAAAAAAAAATTCTCCTCGTCTCCCCTGGCTTCTTTGCCAATTATCTGAAATCTGTGTCCTTTGGTTACCAACTCTCCTGCCAGTGGAAACAGTTTCTTTGTATATCTGCAGCAAGCAACGTTTTCTCTTTACCCAGTCACCCACGTTAAACGAACCACATATGGTGAATGACTAGGTGCCTTTTTTTTTATATTAAAACAATTTCCCACCTTTATCCTGATGAAGCCATTGCCTCTAGCTGGACTACAGTTCCTAGCCCTCCAGTTCTTTGTCCAGTTAAACATTCTTTATAGGTGGTAAATGTTGGCTCACAGAGGCATCACAGCCAAGCACAATTCTGTCCATGTCTAACATCTAGTTTGGATCACTGGATGGTGACTAGGAGCAGAAACCCTGGCCAAATTTCCCCCTTTCCCCAAATCGGGATGTTGCGGCCAATTTCCCCAGCACAGTTGCCCCCACTCCTCCTCCCCCCCCCCCCCCCCCCCCCACCCCCCCCCGATTGAAATCAGCTAACTCGGCACAAATTGGGATTCAAAGCTGGTCTCTGTGCCTCAGTATCACATCAGATTACCCACTGAACCATCGGGCCGGCTAAAGGTTTCCACTTAAACAGACGTTGGTGTTGACGGGTATGTGCAAGCTGTGTTTGTGATTGGAATATGCAGCTAGATTCATGCTGCCATTTTTTTGTTTTTGTTGCCACAGCTCCAAATCAGCAACTGGAACCAGCGACATTGCCGGGAATCATATCTTGTTTACTTTGTCTGCTGTGCTCAGCTTTAAATCTAATCCGTGGGTTTCATGCAATGGAAAACTTATTTCAGGTGAGTTGTGAAATTTTTCACAGCAACATTTCCTCAAGTCGATATGTTTTATTTTCTTAATGCAATTTAAATGTTACTATGTAAAAAAACATCTTGTAAGCATAACGCTTAAAGGAAAGTGGCAGACCGGTGTAACGGCACACACTGTCACCAGTTTGCATCAATTCCCCCCCACCCCCCATACAACAATTTCCAGTCTTGTCCAAGAGGTGACAAGTCGTGGTCTACAGAGAGGGAGGGAGGGAGGGAAAATCTGAGGGCAAGTTGACCTAGGCTGTTCTCATGTTAATGGGCAGTTACAGAGTAGCATTGGCAGCGTTCGGTGCCTGCCTTCTAGGTATGTGGCAGGGAACATAGAAAGGGATGATAATGCAGACTAAAAGCACGATCTGATGAGAGAAATTCTCATAAGTTTCAAGCCAAATTAATGTCCCTTTTAAGTACAGGCAGGCGACGGCTGGTGCAGGGCTAATATCTGCAATTAAGTGCTAATGAAAGGTTAAATAATTCTAATGCAATTAGTTGCGAGTTTATTGAGTGATCATCTCCATTTGTTTCCAAGGAAATAAGTCTGTAGAAATCCAGTCTGGTGTGTTAACAAGAAAGCATACTATAAAAAGGGCGTGTTGTAATGTGCCTTGGAACTAGCATCATCAACTGCAAAAGCAAAGTTGTTTATCAGTGAAGGTGAACTGCTGCCCAGAATATGCTGTACTGTGCGTCATCCCTTGTCATTTGTGCAGACTCAACATTGCATACGGTTGTTATCCAGCTTTCTGTTTTTGTTTTTTTTGGGGGCTTGTGAGAGTGACAGAAAGCTCTTGTGATCAAATTGCGTAAATTTGCAGAAGTGATGCTGTACCAAATGATCATAAAAGTAGTGGCAGTGCGGTATAGTTCACTGTGTTATGCTGCAGGGTGAATGCCACAGATTTAATGTACATTGTTGTGGGACCAAATTTGGGAGCGCGGTTCTATCAGCTTGTTTTACATGGTCCTTGTGATCGTTCATTCCTTGTTAATACATTGGCTTTAATACAAAGTGAACGGATCAACAATGTCAGTGCAGTTGAATGTTACCTGACGGCTGAATTAAATTCAATATAAACAAAAGTATTGACATTCTGAATGTTTTAAATGCAACCTTTCCACAGTAGGCCCGAAGGGGATTACTTGTTGTCAAATAGATTCACTTAGTAAGTACATGCAATACTAAACCTTGCAAATGAAATGTATTTAGAACGATTGTTCCATTAGAAAGCAACAAGGCTTTCAACCTAGATTTGGAGGGGTGAATGTCGATGAGAAAATAGTTGTAGCTGATTGAGAAATAAGAGGCAATATTCAGGGTACAGATGGAAGTACAAGTGTAACCAGTGTAATGAAGTTGCTGAATGTCAAAACATATAAAACTGCCATTGGGCCCAATAAACCTGTCACTTTTTGACAGATCAACCTCCCCTATCCATCTTCACACTATGTCCCTAAATTTCTGGAGATAGAAGGAAGACACATTTCTTGGGTTAAAATGGATGCTGCTCTCACTTTGCTAGATACTGAATGGAAGACAATTGTAATGAAATCTGTTTGTCTTGCCTGTATTCGTTTTGCACTCATGTATATTACCCTCCCCCACACGGTGTATAGTTTCACTTCCTCTTCCCTGACTAACCTGGAAGGTTCCAGGTCTTGGCTCTTGGCTCCGCCCCTGACTTCTCTTACATAAAGATCCCAGGATCTGTATGCCTCATTCCTGCGCGCCAGTCAGTGTGTTGAGATGTTAGCTCTGATCTTAGTGATTAAAAGCCAACTTGTTAAAGTCTATAACTTCTAGTTTTGTGGTTATTGAAGGCACATCAATTTTAATCACTAAAGAATACTAGGATGGATCGACTCCTAAAACCAGAGCGTCTGGACTTGGATCCACATTCTGCTGAAGCATCAAATCAATTTGGACACTGGCTCAAATGCTTCGAACTCTTCGCGAGGGCCTCATCCGCTAGCGAGGTAGATAAACTGAGTCTACTGACTACTCGTGTTAATCATCGGATTTATTCGTTCATCCGGGACGCCACCTCTTACACGGAGGCCATCACTATCCTGAAGGCCCAATACCAGAGGCCAGTAAACGAAGTGTACGCCAGACATCTGCTGGCTACACGCAGGCAGCGACCTGAGGAATCAATGGACAATTTCTTACAGGGCCTAAAGGACTTGGTCCGGGACTGTAACTGCAAGGCCGTGACAGCCAACGTGTACTCTGACGAATTGGTCCGCGATTCCTTCATCATGGGCCTCAAATCGAATTATATCCGGCAGAGACTGCTGGAGAAGGAGGTCCTGGACTTAAAAAAGGCAGTGGCCACTGCGCGATCGCTGGACGTGGCCCAGAAAAACTCTGACTCTTATTCTTCCGGCCATGCGGCCCTAACCGCCTCGTGCGCGCCGAGCGGGCCGCATGGTTGACTAGAATAAACTACAAGCTACCTACCCCTATCTGGACAATGTCACTATCTGCGGGCACAACCAGCAAGACCACGATCTAAATCTTGCGAGATTTTTAAAAACTGCCCTAAAGCGGAATCTAACCTACAACGAAGACAAATGTGTCTTCAACACAACCCGTCTCTCTATCCTCGGCTGTGTGGTGGAAGATGGGGTAATTGGACCGGACCCTGACCGATTACGCCCCCTAAAGGAACTGCCCCTGCCACACAATCCCAAAGCTTTAAAAAGGTGCCTGGGATTTTTTTCGTATTATGCCCAATGGGTGCCCAATTACTCTGATAAGGCCCGACCCCTCATTAAATCGACGTCCTTCCCACTATCAGCTGAAGCTCGGGAGGCTTTCACCAGTATCAAACAGGACATCGAAAGGGCTGCACTGTGTGCAGTGGACGAAAGCATTCCCTTTCAAGTCGAAAGCGATGCGTCAGACTTTAGAGTCATAGAGTCATAGAGTAATACAGCACGGATAGAGGCCCTTCGGCCCATCGTGTCCATGCCGGCCATCAAGCCCTGTCTAATCTAATCCCATATTCCAGCATTTGGCCCGTAGCCTTGTATGCTATGGCATTTCAAATGCTCATCCAAATGCTTCTTAAATGTTGTGAGGGTTTCTGCCTCCACAACCCTTTCAGGCAGTGAGTTCCAGACTCCAACCACCCTCTGGGTGAAAAAGTTCTTTCTCAAATCCCCTCTAAACCTCCCGCCCTTTACCTTGAATCTATGCCCCCTAGTTATTGACCCCTCTACTAAGGGGAAAAGCTCCTCAGCATCCATCCTATCTATGCCCCTCACAATTTTGTACACCTCAATCATGTCCCCCCTCAGCCTCCTCTGCTCCAAGGAAAACAAACCCAATCTGCCCAGTCTCTCTTCATAGCTGAAGCGCTCCAGCCCTGGTAACATCCTGGTGAACCTCCTCTGCACCCTCTCTAACGCGATCACATCTTTCCTGTAGTGTGGCGACCAGAACTGCACACAGTATTCCAGCTGTGGCCTAACCAGTGTTTTATACAGCTCCATCATAACCTCCTTGCTCTTATATTCTATGCCTCGGCTAATGAAGGCAAGTATCCCATATGCCTTTTTTACCACCTTATCCACCTGTTCCGCCGCCTTCAGGGATCTGTGTACCTGCACACCCAGATCCCTCTGACCCTCCGTCTTGCCTAGGGTCTTTCCCTTCATTGTGTATTCCCTTGCCTTGTTAGACCCCCCAAAGTGCATCACCTTGCACTTTTCCGGGTTAAATTCCATTTGCCACTGTTCCGCCCATCTGACCAACCCATCTATATCGTTCTGCAGACTGAGGCTACCCTCCTCGCTATTTACCACCCTACCAATTTTAGTATCATCCGCGAATTTACTGATCATACCCTTTACATTCATATCCAAGTCATTAATGTAGACCACAAACAGCAAGGGACCCAGCACCGATCCCTGTGGTACCCCACTGGCCACAGGTTTCCAGTCACAAAAACAACCTTCGACCATCACCCTCTGCCTTCTGCCACTTTGCTTTAGCTGCGACCCTCAATCAGGCTGGGAGACCTGTGGCCTTCTTCTCCCGAACCCTTCAGGGACCTGAAATCAGGCACTCTTCTGTCGAGAAGGAGGCACAGGCTATAGTGGAGGCAGTGCGGCACTGGAGACACTACCTAGCCAGCAAACGTTTCACCCTGCTCACCAACCAGCGGTCGGTGGCTTTCATGTTTAATAACAAACAAAGGGGGAAAATCAAGAATGACAAAATACTCAGGTGGAGGATCGAACTATCCACGTTCGACTATGATATTATGTACAGGCCGGGAGCCCTTAATGAACCCCCAGACGCCCTATCGCGGGGAATGTGTGCCAGCATTCATACGGACAAATTACAAGGTCTCCACAACGACCTGTGTCACCCAGGGGTCACCCGACTATACCATTTTATAAAGTCCCGCAATCTGCCCCACTCCATCGAGGAGGTCAGGGCAATGACCAGAGCCTGCTGCATCTGTGCAGAATGCAAGCCTCGTTTCTACAGGCCTGACCGTGCACACCTTATCAAAGCCACACGGCCATTCGAGCGCCTAAGTCTGGACTTCAAGGGACCCCTTCCCTCTGCCGACCGTAACGTATACTTCCTCAATATCATTGATGAATATTCCCGCTTCCCCTTCGCCATTCCCTGCCCAGACATGACCCGTGCCACGGTCATCAAGTGTCTCGGTAATCTATTCTGCATGTTTGGCATGCCGAACTACATACACAGCGATAGGGGGACGTCATTTATGAGTGACGAACTGCGCCAGTTCTTGCTCTCAAAGGGGCTAGCCACTAGCAGAACCACTAGCTACAACCCCCGGGGTAATGGGCAAGTGGAAAGGGAGAATGCTACTGTTTGGAAGGCTGTCACGTTAGCCTTAAAGTCAAAAGGCCTTCCGACCTCCCGCTGGCAGGAAGTCCTCCCAGACGTGCTCCACTCCATAAGGTCTCTGTTATGTACAGCCACTAATGCTACCCCTCATGAAAAGATGTTCGTTTTCCCCCGGAAATCTACCTCGGGCATATCTCTACCCGCGTGGCTGACTTCCCCGGGGACAGTACTATTGCGGAAGCACGTGAGAGGCCATAAAACGGACCCCCTTGTGGAAAAGGTAGAGCTCCTCCATGCAAACCCTCAGTACGCCTATATCGAATACTCTGATGGGCGAAAGGACACTGTTTCCATAAAAGACCTCGCTCCCTCGGGGAGCGGAGAGAACGATGAGAGACTACCCGAGGAAGACCTACACCAAAAAGAGACAGGACGCCCAGAGGTATCAATACCCAACTTTAACCTGGAGGACACTGCAGATAACCTGGAAGACACTGCGGAGGCCCGGACAGCGGAGGAACCAGAATCCACTCCCCTAGAGGCACCCCAACCGGCTTTGCGCCGATCACTGAGAACCGCAAAACCTCCTGACAGACTCACTTATACCAACTTTTAAGAAACATCACCCCGATGGACTAAATCTAAAGAAGGGGTGAATGTAATGAAATCTGTTTGTCTTGCCTGTATTCGTTTTGCACTCATGTATATTACCCTCCCCCACACGGTGTATAGTTTCACTTCCTCTTCCCTGACTAACCTGGAAGGTTCCAGGTCTTGGCTCTTGGCTCCGCCCCTGACTTCTCTTACATAAAGATCCCAGGATCTGTATGACTCATTCCTGCGAGCCAGTCAGTGTGTTGAGATGTTAGCTCTGATCTTAGTGATTAAAAGCCAACTTGTTAAAGTCTATAACTTCTAGTTTTGTGGTTATTGAAGGCACATCAACAATAATACTCAGTCCATGGGAAACCACTAAAAAGATTTGATGGCATTTATTGTCCATCCATAGTTGTCCTGAGAAGGTGGTGGTAACTGAGTGGCTTGCTCGACCACTTCAGAGGGCAGGTAAAAGCTAACCACATTGGTGTGGTTCTGGAGTTACACAGAAGATAAGAGTAGGCCATTCGGCCCCTCGAGCCTGCTCCGCCATTCAATGCAATCATGGCTGATCACCAAATTCAGTACCCTGTCCCTGCCTTCTCCCCATATCCCTTGATCCCTTTAGCCTTAAGAAATATATCCAACTCCTTCTTGAATATATTTAATGAACTGGCCTCCACCACCCTCTGTGGCAGAGAATTCCACAGGTTCACCAATCTCTGTGAAGAAATTCCTCCTCGTCTCTGTCCTAAATGGCTTACCCCTTATCCTTAGACTATGACCCCTGGTTCTGGATTCCCCCACCATCGGGAACATCCTTCCTGCCTCTAGTCTGTCCAGGCCTGACAGAATTTTATAAGTTTCGATGAGATCCCCTCTCAATCTTCTAAACTCCAGTGAGTATAAGCCCAATTGACACAATCTCTCATACGTCATTCCTGCCATCCCAGCTATCAGCCTGGTGAATCTTCGCTGCACTCCTTCCATGGCAAGAACATCCTTCCTCAGACAAGGCGACCAAAACTGCACACAATACTCAAGGTGCGGTCTCACCAAGGCCCTGTACAACTGCAGCAAGACATCCTTGTTCCTGTACTCGAACCCTCTTGCTACGAAGGCCAACATACCATTTGCCTTCTTAACCGCCTGCTGCACCTGCATGCTTACCTTCAGCGACTGGTGCACAAGAACACCCAGGACTCTTTGCACTTCCCCTTATCCCAATCTATTGCCATTCAAATAATCTGCCTTCCTGTTTTTGCCACCAAAGTGGATAACCTCACATTTATCCACATTATAGTGCATTTTTCTGCCCAATCACCCAACCTGTCCAAATCATACTGGAGTTTCACGACATCCTCCTCACAGCATACCCTCCCACCCAGCTTTGTGATGTCTGCAAATTTGGAGATATTACATCCAATTCCCTCCTCCAGATCGTTAATATATATATTGTGAACAGCTGGGGTCCTAGGACTGATCCTTGCGGTACCCCACTAGTCGCTGCCTGCCACTCGGAAAACGACCCGTTTATTCCAACTCTTTGCTTCCTGTCTGCCAACCAGTTCTCTATCCAAGTCAATACCTTTCCCCCAATCCCATGTGCCTTAATTATGCACGCTAATCTCTTATGCGGGACCTTATCGAAAGCCTTCTGAAAGTCCAAATACACCACATCCACTGGTTCTCCCTTATCTATTTTACCAGTTATATCCTCAAAAAAATTCCAGTAGATTAGTCAAGCACGATTTACCTTTTGTAAATCCATGTTGACTTTGTCCGATCCTGTCACTGCTTTCCAAGTGCTCTGCTATTGCACCTTTTATAATGGACTCTAGCATTTTCCCCACTACCAATGTCAGGCTTACCGGTCTATAATTCCCCGCTTTTTCTCTACCACCTTTTTTGAATAGTGGGGCAACATTAGCTACCTTCCAATCCATGGGTACTGTTCCAGAGTCTATCGAGTTCTGGAAGATGACCAGCAATGCATTTACTATCTCCAGGGCCACTTCCTTAAGTACCCTAGGATGTAGATTATCAGGCCCTGGGGATTTATCGGCCTTCAATCCCGTCAACTTCCCCAACACCATTTCCCTACAAATACTGATTTCTTTCAGTTCCTCCGTCTCATTAGACCCTATGTTCCCCGACATCTCTGGGAGGTTATTTGTGTCCTCCTTTGTGAAGACAGAACCAAAATATGTATTTAATTGGTCTGCCATTTCTTTGTTCCCCATTATAAATTCCCCTGATTCTGACTGCAAGGGACCTACGCTTGACTTCACCAATCTTTTTCTCTTCACATATCTATAAAAGCTTTTACAGTCAGTTTTTATGTTCCCTGCAAGCTTACTTTCATAATCTATTTTCCCCCTCTTAATTAATTAATGTTACGTGTAAGCATTAAGTACCATTTCATTCCCTAAAGGACATTGGAGAACCACATGGGTTTTAGTGACGGTCTGACCGCTTCACAATCACTTTTCCTGAATTCCGATTCCCAACTGCCATGGTGGGATTTGAACTCCTGTTCTCCTGGATCAGTCCAGCTCCTGAGGTACCTAGGCTTTTCCCTCCACTACAGCACCGTACCTCATATATTCCATGATTGCTAAGGAATTGTGGAGATCCATTGTAAAGGTGAGGTTTAGGTTTCGTGTCATTGCCATGAGTGAGATGTCATTGTTGTTTTTATGACAAAATCAAAGCTAATGAGTGACACCATCTTCAAGGAATGTGCTTGGATGTCAGAGGGGAAAAAAACATCCTTTATAATTTAAGGGCTTGCATTGTCTACTCATTGTCGCTCTGATTAGACCCTCAGAAGATGGAGAATCTTACATGTACATCAGCAGAGGCTGATTTTTTTTTAAGATCTTGCTGAGAGCTCAAAGAACTATCTGCTCATTGTTTTACATGCAACAAGACCTGTACGACGTTCAGGCTTGGGCTGATAAGTGGCAGGTAACATTCATGCCACAGAAGTGCCAGGCAATGACCATCCCCAACAAGCGAGAGTCTAACCACCGCCCCTTGATATTCAACGGCATTACCATCACCGAATCCCCCACTATCAACATCCTGGGGGTCACCATTGACCAGCCACATAAATACTGTGGCAACAAGAGCAGGTCAGAGGCTGGGTATTCTGCGGCAAGTGTCTCACCTCCTGACTCCCCAAAGCCTTTCCCCCATCTACAAGGCACAAGTAAGGAGTGTGATGGAATACGTTCCACTTGCCTGGATGAGTGCAGCTCCAACAACACTCAAGAAGCTCGACACCATCCAGGACAAAGCAGCCCGCCTAATTGGCCCCCCATCCACCACCTTAAACATTCACTCCCTCCACCACCAGCGTACTGTGGCTGCAGTGTGTACCATCAACAAGATGCACTGCAGCAACTCGCCAAGGCTTCTTCGGCAGCACCTCCCAAACCCGCGACTTTTTCCACCTAGAAGGACAAGGGCAGCAGGCACAGGGGAACACCACCACCTCCAAGTTTCCCTCCAAGTCGCACACCATCCTGACTTAGAAGTATATCGCCGATCCTTCATCGCTGGGTCAAAATCCTGGAATTCCCTACTAACAGCACTGTGGGAGTACCTCCACCACATGGACTGCAGCGGTTCAAGAAGGCGGCTCACCACCACCTTCTCGAGGGCAATTAGGGATGGGCAATAAATGCTGGCCTTGCCAGCGACGTCTACATCCCATAGACGAAAAAAACCCAAAATAATTAACCCAGTTTGTGCGAAGTGCAGTATTGATTGTTATACTTCTACCACTATATATCTTTTCTGTAAATAGATCTAGACCGTAATGTTTGCAGTGGTCTAGTATCCAGATTATTTTCCACTAAACTGTTTTCTGCGATCAGGGTTACGCTAGCCCATTCAAAACGACAATAAGCACTCGGATTTTGGTCCATAAGAGTTATTCTGCCTGTGGAAATTGTTGTCAAGCCACAAATATGAGGGGAAAAAAACAAACTGTAACTTCCTCGTTAAATCATTAATCCAAGATGAAGGACAGGATTAAATGTTTGTGGATTAATGGGCAGAAAATCACGGATAAACTTTTAGAGTTGGAGGTACTCCATACCTTGAAAATATTGACATTGGCATCACTGAAGCTTGGCTCTCTGCAGAGGATAGGCAACAGATGGAAGTACATGGATATACAGTTTTGCAAAGATAGACCTGTTAAACTTGGGCAGGGCAGTAGCATAAATGGTAAAGCATAATAGCAATTGAAAGGATGTGTGTAAATGAGGAAGGGGAGATGGCGGAAGCCACCGGAGTAGAAATTAGTCTTGATAAGTTCAACAAAGTAATAATTGGCACTGCAAGCAACTTGAGATTAAGAGATGACAGGAGCTGTTTAGGCAAGTAAGTTGAGGCTGCAGGAAGTCATACTGTGATACACGAGGTATTTTGACATTAATTGGACGAGCCAGGCACAACTGGATGAAAGGGGTGAGGTACAGGAAACTCTCTTTTAACCGGAAATCTCTCTTAACCGGCAAAATTCAAGCGTAGGTTCAGGTAAGTTTTACTATATATTAGTGGCCGTGTAACCGGGGTTCCTGGATCTGTGGCCGTGTAACCGGACCTCCTGCACAAGTGCCATGTAACCGGGGCTCCTGCACCTGTGGCCGTGTACGGGGCTCTCGTACCTTGGTAAGTGTAACTCTCTGTAATCCGGACTCTCTGATCAACCGGCACCACGCCGGTCCCATCGGTGCCGGGTGAAAAAGAGTTTCCTGTACAACTCATAGACTGATTTATCTTGAGGGCATTTGATTGAGTTAGAGCAAGTTGTTCTAACCTTGTGTACATAATTGCTGAGGCCACAGTTGGGTTACTCTGTTGTTTTGGGCACCTCGCCGTCAAAAGTATATTGATGTGTTGGAAAGGCTTCACAGAGGAGTGACACGGATGATTTAGGGCCCTGTGTTCTAAGTTAGGAAGATAGACTTATACAACTGAACTTGTTTCAAGTACAGAAAAGAAAATTGAAAGTCATTATGATCAAGGATTTTTAAAATGCTGAAAAGAGTGGATTAAAGCAACTTGGGAGTGCGAGCACGCAACTGGAACACGAGAAGATAAAATGAACAAACCTAAAGTGAGACTAGCGACCGGAACGGTTTTTTAAAAATCCTCTCCACAGAGTCATAGATATGTTTATTGGACCCCCAATGAAGCCAGTTAATGCTGTGGCCACTAACACTTTTAAAATAAAAACCTGCATCAATATCTGATTTGGGGCAGCATTGTAAGGATTAAAGACGATTTAGTGTTGGGTGGAACTTGTAAGTTCCTAATTGTTGGGACCATTCAAACGTAATGCCATGGAAAGCAACTGATCCAAGGTGAATAATGTGAACGAAGGCAAGTTAGAGCTTTTGGAATTTTGTTTGCTTTACTATTTTATTTCAATGGAGTTATGAAAGAAGCTTTACAGAACCTTTACTCGATATAAAAAGGGTTGGGTAGTTCAATTCGGAGCAGATCGGTCTCTGGAGGAAGGGCTTGATGGACTGTGATCTAATCTCAGCCTATGGGCTGAATGACCTATTCCCATTTTGCAGCCTGCTAAATTGCTATTTAATTTCCTGTAAAGGTACTGTGAATTGAACAACCTACGAAAGTTTTGATGGCCATTATTACATAACCTAGGTATGTTGATCAGTTAAAGTCTGATATTTCTGACACTTGAGTTACATTAATCTCTCTTGGTATCAAATGGTGGGTGCAGTATTCACTATCTCCACAGAGGGTGAAACAGGAAGCCATGTTTTCACTGACCGTGCACATAGTGAAGATGGTAAAAGTGCATCCCATGCATGCACGCTAATGCATTCACAGAATACTCCTTAATGGCCTCCCACTGCCCATGTGACTTCATAGTGGCACTGGTGTAAAGTAAATGCAAGTTTGCTCTTTTTATATATGACCTCAGGACATTCCAAAGCACCTCGCAGCCAATACACTTTTGAAGTATAGTCACTGTTGTAATGTAGGGAAATGCAGCAGCTAATTTTATGCGGCAAGGTCCCACAAGCAGCAATGAGATAAATGACCAGATGGTCTGTTTTTTGGTGGTGTATTTTGAGGGATAACTGCTAGCCAGGGCATCTTTTCATGTTGAAAGTCTCCGAGCATGAACATGGTGAACTGGGTGTCTTTCACCGCTGGGTTCAAATCCAGCTGGCTGTAAGGTCCAATGTGAAATGTGTTTAGGTAGACTCATCCCTGTTTCTAGTCAACATGGGCCTACAGCACAAAATTCCCTAATTGAGCATGAACTGGTACTGTCACTCAGAGAGGCCACAGGATGGTGGTTGTGGGAAATGGAAATGCAATGTCTCATTGGGAGTGGTCTTCTGAGGTTGGGGCTGAAGCAGGTTGTTGAGGAAGTTTTACTCTGCTACACCCGGTCCAGCAGTGCTTAATGCTGGGTGTCTGAAATGGGAAGAGTTCCATTGCCCAGGACGAACATCCCACACCTTGATGAGCACAATAAAATTAAAGAAAAAACTTGAACCACCAGAACAGGCAGATGGACCTGAGTTTAAGGTCTCATCCAAATTTCTATTGCAGAAGGATGTAGAATTGGATTTAAATTTGGGATAACAAATGAGAGTTTCAATAGTTCCTTACTCCAAACTATCCAGCTCTTAGGTTACACATGGCATGGTTGATTATTTCCTCAACTTTATCATTAACATGTGAATGGTGGTACAGGGGACCATTAAATGCTTTTTTTAGGTGAGATTTGCACCAACTGTTTTTGTTTTAGAGATGATGCCCAACCTAAGGCTTTGCAAGACCCATCTCTTCCCGGTGGCTTTGCTAACAGCACACTGTTGTTTTTCCATTTTATATCATGATATGGGTGCTGGAGACATATGCTGAAGACACCATACTGATGCCAAAGGTACAGGATAAAAGCAACGCAGCTAATTCAGGATTTAGATACTTTGCAGCAGTTTGAGTCTGCTGTGGGTCATTGTGTTTCACAGAGAAGTAAACATTGGAGCTCAAGACAGGCTTGAGGTGCTACATGGAATTGAGCATAACTGTATATAAGAACATAAGAATTAGGAGCAGGAGTCGACCATTCGGCCCCTCGAGCCTGCTCCACCATTCAATAAGATCATGGCTGATCTTCAGCCTCAACTCCACTTTGCTGCCCGATCTCCATACCCCTTGATTCCCCTGGAGCCCAAAAATCAATCTATCTCAGCCTTGAATATACTCAACGATTCAGCACCCACAGCCCTTTGGGGTAGAGAATTCCAAAGATTCACAACCCTCAGTGAAGAAATTCCTCCTCATCTCAGCCCAAAATGGCCAACCTGAGATTATGCCCCCTAGTTCTAGACACTCCAGCCAGGGGAAACAACCTCTCGGCATCTACTCTGTCAATCCCTCTCCGAATCCATGTCCTTGATTAGCAGGTTGAGATGATAAAGGATATGCGGAATTGAGTGTGCCGCCTTGGGGAGGAAGCATCCCATCAACTGGTGTGGAGCCTGTGGAGAAAATGGTGAAAATAGGAGAGAACATTTTGAGATTATAGTTCTGGGCAAGGAGGGCCATTTTAGTTTTATTTTCTTCTGTAGCTGACATCTCTTGCCTTCTCTAGAGAATTCAGCACTGCACATGGGGATTACAGTGTGACCCATCTAAAAATATCATATATTTTCTGCAATAGAAGGTCACAGTATATTAGGTGACACTTTTTTTCTGTTTTCTAACCTTCAAAAATCACAGGAAAGGCGAACACAATTCAGGAAAAATGGTTCGAGTTCCTTTTAAGGTATATTCTCTTCCTCTGACTCTCTGAGCATTAGTATACAATAGAACTTGTGGTTTATTGGAAAGTGAGCTGCTGAGTCACGCTAGGTGCATAATTCATGTGCCTGGGATGCGTTCTGCAGATGCAGCACTAGCTCAGTGTCTCTGAGTCAGAAGGTTATGGGTTCAAGTCCCACTCCAGAGACTTGATCACACAATCTAGGCTGACACTCCCAGTGCCAGCACTGAGGGAGCATTGCCGGAGGTGCCATCTTTCAGATGTGACAGATACCGTTGCACTGTTCGAAGAAGAACCGGGGTGTCCTGGCCAATATTTATTCCTCAACCAACCTGACTTTCAAAAGAAAACAGATTTTCTGGCCATCATCACATTGCTGTATGTGGGATCTTGCTGTGCATAAGTTGGCTTCCCCCGTTTCCTACATTACAACAGTGACTGCTTCAAAAGTACTTAATTGGCTGTAAAGTGCTTTGGGACACCGAGGTTGCGAAAGATGCTATATAAAATGCAAGTTCGTTCGTTCTTAGATTCAACTCATTAGTGGTTTATTTAGTCAGTGAAGCACGAGGCTAAGTGACATTTCGTATTTAATTGCTAGTTGAGAAATGGTTTAAAGGCTGTAAGGGTAACTATAGACTGTGATGATCATGAATACCTTCAGGCACTGTGCTTGGCCGGGCCTGTGGTTGTAAGGATGTAAAGGCCGCCGTGTACACAGAGGAACTTATCCGGGACGCTTTTGTAGCGGGCCACAGATCCAATTACACCCGACAGCGACTGTTGGAGCAGAGTAACCTCGACCTCAACAAGGCCTCTGAACTCGCACTATCGTTGGATGCAGCCTACCAGGGCATGGATGCCTACTCCTCTGCACCGTGGACGCCGCGGGGAATGACAGCCTGGGACACGGTAGGACCGCCTCATAGCGCCGTGCCACCCCAACCACACCCCAACAACGGCCCAACTACTGCAGCAGTGTCCCAAGGCCAGACAGCAGTGCCCCAAGGCCAGAAATGCTACTTCTGTGGCCAGGCAAAACACCTCCGAGCGCGCTGCCCGGCGAAAAACGCGATCTGCTCGGGCTGCGGGAAGAAGGGACACTACGCTAGCGTCTGCAGGGCCAAAGCCACCCCGAACCCCAGCAGCGCCGCGTGTGGGCCATGCGGGCCGCCATCTTGGACCTCCCCGGCCATGTGCGAATCACCGGTACAGCAGCCATTTTGGACGCCTCCAGCCACATGGGGATCATGGACGCCGCCATCTTGGACGACAGCCGGCCCCCGACACCGCCTCATCTGATACCCGCAGCGACACACCGACCCCTACGCTGGCATCCGTTACACTGGACCAAGCGAGACCGCACCAACTGGCCAGTTCCACAATGGACATTAAGGTAAATGGTCACGATACAATCTGCCTTTTTGACTCTGGGAGCACGGAGAGCTTCATCCACCCCGACACGGTGCAGCGTTGCTCTCTCCCAGTCCTGCCTGCGCAACAGCGGATTTCTATGGCCTCCGAGTCCCAGTCGGCGGACATCGGCGGCTACTGCGTGGTGACACTCGTAGTAGACGGGACCGTGTACGATCATTTTAAACTTCTGGTCCTGCCTGACCTCTGCGCTGCCGTCCTGCTGGGGTTAGATTTTCAATGCCACCTTAAAAGTGTTACGATGGCGTACGGTGGACCCCTACCCCCACTCACAGTCCGCAGCCAGCAGCTTCCAAATTGCCTGCCGCGCACCAGGTGCAACCTCTCCACACTCAGAGTCACCCCCCCCCCCCCCCCCAACTGTTTGCTAACCTCACCCCCGACTGTAAGCCCATCGCCACAAAGAGCAGGCGATACAGTGCCGGGGACAGGGTTTTCATTAAAACCGAAGTGGAGCGGCTCCTGAAAGAAGGGATTATTGAGGGCAGTACCAGCCCCTGGCGAGCCCAGGTTGTGGTCGTTAAGACCGGCGAGAAGCAGCGCCTGGTCATCGACTACAGCCAGACAATAAATCGCTACACCCTGCTGGACGCCTACCCACTCCCCCGTATAGCTGATATGGTCAACCAGATCGCGCAGTACCGCGTCTTCTCGACCATTGACCTGAAATCAGCGTACCACCAGCTCCCCATCCGCCCTGAGGACCGCCAGTACACTGCCTTTGAGGCAAACGGCCGCCTCTATCACTTCCTTAGGGTTCCCTTTGGCGTCACCAACGGGGTCTCCGTCTTCCAAAGGGAGATGGACCGGATGGTAGATCAAAATGCGTTGCAGGCCACTTTCCCATATCTGGACAATGTGACCATCTGCGGCCGTGACTTGCAGGACCATGACGCAAACCTCGAAAAATTCCTCCGCACCGCCCAACTCCTAAACCTGACATATAACAAGGAGAAGTGCATATTCCGCACAAACCGCCTTGCCATCCTTGGCTGTGTTGTGGAACACGGAGTCATCGGCCCCGACCCCGACCGGATGCGTCCCCTTATGGAACTTCCACTGCCCCACTGCCTCAAGGCCCTGAAGAGGTGCCTAGGGTTTTTCTCCTATTACGCCCAGTGGGTCCCCTACTATGCGGACAAGGCCCGTCCGCTGATCAAGTCCACCTCTTTTCCCTTGACGGCAGAGGCCCGCTTAGCCTTCCACCATATCAAGGAGGACATTGCCAAAGCCACCATGCACGCAGTGGACGAATCCATCCCCTTCCAGGTGGAAAGCGACGCGTCCGACTTTGCCCTGGCCGCTACCCTCAATCAGGCGGGGAGACCCGTGGCCTTCTTTTCACGAACCCTCCAAGGCCCGGAGACCAGACACTCCGCTGTTGAGAAGGAGGCCCAGGCGATTGTGGAGGCTGTGCGTCATTGGAGGCACTACCTGGCCGGAAAACGATTTACCCTGCTCACTGACCAGCGTTCAGTTGCTTTTATGTTTAACAACAAGCAGAGGGGCAAAATCAAAAATGACAAGATCTTGAGGTGGAGAATCGAACTTTCCACCTACAACTACGAGATCTTGTACCGGCCCGGGAAGCTAAATGAACCCCCGGATGCGCTATCGCGTGGCACCTGCGCCAGCGCGCAGATCGATAGACTGCGGGCCCTCCACAATGACCTCTGCCACCCGGGGGTCACCAGGTTCTTCCACCTCATCAAGGCCCGCAACCTGCCTTACTCTATTGAGGAGGTCAGGACCATGACCAGGAACTGCCAAGTCTGCGCCGAGTGCAAACCGCACTTTTATAGACCAGACAGGGCCCACCTGATAAAAGCCACTCGCCCCTTCGAGCGCCTGAGCATTGATTTTAAAGGGCCTCTCCCCTCCTCCGACCGCAATGTGTACTTCCTCAATATTATTGATGAGTACTCCCGTTTCCCGTTCGCCTTCCCCTGCCCGGACATGACCAGTGCCACGGTCATTAAATGTCTGAACAACCTCTTCACCCTGTTCGGCTTCCCCAGCTATATCCATAGCGACCGGGGCTCATCGTTTATGAGCGACGAACTCCGTCAGTACCTGCTAACTAGGGGTATTGCCACAAGCAGGACCACCAGCTACAACCCCCGGGGGAACGGACAGGTGGAAAGAGAAAATGCGACAGTTTGGAAGGCCGTCCTGCTAGCCTTAAAGTCTAGGGGCCTTCCAACCTCCCGCTGGCAGGATGTGCTCCCCGATGCGCTCCACTCTATTCGGTCACTGCTCTGCACTGCCACTAACGCCACCCCTCATGAGAAAATGTTTGTCTTCCCAAGGAAGTCCACATCGGGGACATTGCTACCGCCATGGCTGACGTCCCCAGGGCCGGTCCTACTGAGAAGACACGTGAGGACCCATAAAACGGACCCCCTGGTCGAGAGGGTCGACCTCCTCCACGCCAACCCCCAGTATGCTTACATCGCATACCCGGACGGGCGGGAGGACATGGTCTCCATAAGAGACCTTACACCCTCGGGGGCCGCAGTAACCCACTACCCACTACCACCCCCCCCCCCCCCCCCCCCCCACGATCCGATATCCAGCCCCAGCAGACGGCAGGCCTGGGCCCCGCGACCCGCTCGACATCTACGAGGACGACACGCCTGTGCCACAGCCTACGCTGGACTCGACGCCGGAAGCTTCACTACCCCTGCTGCCGTCGCCACACCGATCACAGCGGCAGACAAGACCTCCGGTTCGCGTGGTCGACCGGTCCAGGATACAAAGGGCTGGGGAGCAGTCACCTTTATACTAGGACCTGTGGGAGGAGTCAGCCGAGGCATGTCCAGGCATGTACACAGTGGAATACAAACAGGAATACAAACAGTGGTTTACCACCGGGACACCCTGAGGTTGTGAAAGATGCTATATAAAATGCAAGTTCGTTCGTTCTTAGATTCAACTCATTAGTGGTTTATTTAGTCAGTGAAGCACGAGGCTAAGTGACATTTCGTATTTAATTGCTAGTTGAGAAATGGTTTAAAGGCTGTAAGGGTAACTATAGACTGTGATGATCAAATGATCCATGGAGCACTATTATTCCTGTGCTAATGGTGATGCACAGATTGTCGGGAAGTTTGCATGAATTATTTTGGAAATCTTTATACAGTACTTTCCCTCGTGAGATTAAATGGGTGGAACAGATTTCGTGACTGCGTAGATTCTGTGTAGCCAGTAGGAGTTGTGAGCTTGATGGACTGAATGGCCTTTTCTTAGCCCATGGAGTAAAAATTACATGTGTAATCCAGAAAAATTGTTAATCTGCGGCACAAATGGGGGCAAGTTGGCGTGGCGGCAACCAATAGGACCAGGTTGGGTGAGAGTTTTGCCAACAGAACAGTTATCAGCTTCTCTTCCACATGCCCTCATGCTATGCTCTAATTCCTTGGCCGGGGTTGCAACCAAGCATATAGTCCTTGACATGCCATTGTAACTGGCCACTAGGCAGACCCACGAGAAACATTTGCCAGCAGTTTTGTTTCCTTTCTTCACTGTAGGAAAGTACTTGGCTCAGTGCCATCTCCCCAAGGGGGATTTCTCACTGAAATCCAGACTTTTCCATGTGTAAAACTACTGGCCTAAGCCTGTCGAACTGTAACATGCTGGTACCTGGTATGTTGCTACCCTGCGTACTCTGACTGCTTCACCAAAATTAGTCTCTGTATTCGGTGTTAAGACAGTTGTTGGAAAATTGTACAAAGCCAGAGCACTTCACTTCATCTGCTGTTCTTTCAATCTATAAAACATTCTGCATTTTAATGTCACACTGTAATTTTGTATTTTAATTGTGTCGGTCAGTTGGTAGCACCCTCGCCCCCGAGTCAGAAGGTTGTGGGTTCAAGTCCCACTCCAGAGACTTCAGCACAAAAATCTAGGCTGACACTCCAGTGCAGTGCTGAGGGAGTGCTGCACTGTCACAGGTGCCGTCTTTCGGATGAGACGTTAAACCGAGGCCCCGTCTGCTCTCGGGTGGACGTAAAAGATCCCATGGCACTCTTTCAAAGAGGAGCAGGGAAGTTACCCCCAGTGTCCTGGCCAATATTGATCTCTCGGGAAACATCACTAAAACAGACGATCTGGTCATTATCACATTGCTGTTTGTGGGAGCTTGCTGTGCGCAGATTGGCTGCCGCATTTCCTACATTACAGCAGGGACTACACTTCAAAAAAGTGCTTCATTGGCTGTAAAGCGCTTGGGAATGTCCGGTGGTCGTGAAAGGCGCTGTAGAAATACGTCTTTTTTAATGCACATTTATGACCTTGCATTTTAATAGTGCGCTAGCGCAGTCTTCAATGGAATTGTTGGAATTTAAAAGGATTAGCTATAAACCAGATCATTTCTCAAGACTAATGCAATATAACTTGTAATGGTTTCACTCACTCAGACAGTTAAAGCATTTCAAGATTTTTTGGGCAGGTGAATGGTGATTTGAATGAGGCTGTGATGTTAGATGGCCCTCTGCTGGAATGATGTACCATGTGCAAATTATTTGTTGCTTTAGGTGGTTTATTTTACCTATTTTTGGCCATTCTCTCTTGACGTCAGTGACTCTTACCGAGATGCAGTTCCACTGGCGCCAGTTGCCCTCGTGCCTCGCCCACACGGCCGTTTTTCACGAACGAGTCTAAACGACGAGTGCCGGCAGATCATGCAGAATATCTGGCGTCGAGCCCGATCCTGCCTGCACACGTCCAGCAGGGTGGCTGGAAGTCGATCAAAAGCAGGAATTCTGGCTGAATTCTTTGCCTCATTAGCCCAAAGGCATTGAGATCAGTAGTAGGACCCCCCACCCCCCACACAGCCAGCTGCTGCTCTAGCAAACTCAGCAGAGACCAGGCATCTAACCCAGGACCTCGGGGTGGTTCCGTACAACAATACAATACATGTTGACAGCAGGAGAGCTACTTTAAAGTTTTAAAATTCATTCCTGGGATGTGGACATCGCTGGCAAGGCCAGCATTTATTGCCCATCCCTAATTGCCCTCGAAGGTGGTGGTGATTCGCCGCCTTGAACCGCTGCAATCCGTGCGGTGAAGGTACTCCCACAGTGCTGTTGGGGAGGGAGTTCCAGGATTTTGACCCAGCGACGATGAAGAAATGGTGATATATTTCCAAGTCAGGATGGTGTGTGACTTGGAGGGGAACTTGGAGGTGATGGTGTTCCCTTGCGCCTGCTGCCCTTGTCCGTCTAGGTGGTAAAAGTCGCATGTTTGGAAGGTGAACATTGAACCTGTGGTTTAATTGTCAATTTTCTTTTGATTGCTCATGCATTTTATTTTTGCATGCAACACTTCCAATTCAGGACACGGTATCATCACTAAACACTCAACGGTCAGGGATAGAAAAGCCAGCTGAGGAGAAATGTCTCTACTCTTCTCCCAGCTTCAGAAGGGTGCTCCCTTACTGCAACAGCGTAACTTTTCTGCCTCTCACACCGGTCTCCTCGTAGATTTTCAGAGTGGGGTTTCCAGTTTATTTGGGAATTAGGAATACTTTTGTGTGTGGGTTCATGCCCAATAGGAAGGGACGAGACTCTTCACATAGGATCCTTGGCGCCAACTGAGAGACGACTTTCATTCCATCAACCTGGGCTAGATTCAAACTGAGGTCTTGGGTAAAAGGGCACCAAAATAACCCCGTAGTTTCCCCTCACTTACATTCTTTTTTAATTTAAGCAATACTTCAGTGATATTGAAATAAAAATAACTAATTTTGACAGCTGGTACCTATGTCCCTCCCTAAGCTCCTTCTTTTGGTCTGTCCTATAAAGAAATAGAAAATTCAGCAAAAACTGCCAACAAAAGAAGCTTAAATATGAATCTGAGCAATGATATTAACTGAGCTGCCTGATTGTTCAGCAGTTGGAAGAACCTGTGATGTGGATGCTGCAATCTGAAGGATAGAATGTTCTTCTCTGTGACCCATCCCAATGTGAATAACACACAGCCTTGTTTTTAAATCAAACAGGATGATGAGGAACTGAACAATGTTACTGTGTTTTTCATCGGTACTGCTGCATGTTTGTATCAGGTAGGTTCCCGGTCATCGAGCAATTTCGGGAAGAGTTTCTCTTTTGGGGGCAGCCAGGTGTCTCATGCGTGTGGAAATGCGTCGCCATGTTTGAATCTCCAAACCAAATGGCTGAGAAATCCCTTCCGCTAGAATGTCTGTTTTATTGAATAAAACCAAGACCACCAAAAGTGGCTTCCCGTGTGCAGATTTGCCATAGGGATGCACCCCACTTATCCACAGCCACATCCAGAGCGTTTAGGTGCAGGTTGGCAGAGCTGAGACCCAAGAATCCCCAACTTGCTACAATTGTACAGGGCTTTGGTGAGACAACAACCCCCCCTGGAGTACTGTGCACAGTTTCGGTCTCTTTATCTGAGGAAGGATATACTTGCCTTGGAGGCGGTGCAATGAAGGTTCACTAAATTGATTCCTGGGATGAGAGGGTTGTCCTATGAGGCGAGATTGAGTAGATTGGGCTTATAATCTCTGAAGTTTAGAAGAATGAGAGGTGATCTCATTGAAACATATTTCTTTACTCAGAGGGCTGTAAATCTTTGGAATTCTCTACCCCAAACGGCTGTGGATGCTGAATCATTGAGTATATTTAAGGCTGAGATAGATCGATTTTTTTGAATCAAAGTATATGGAGATCGGGCGGGAAAGTGGAGTTGAGATCGAAGATCAGCCATGATCTTATTGAATAGTGGAGCAGGCTCGAGGCCATATGGCCTACTCCTGCTCCTAATTCTTATGTTCTTACGTTCTTATGTTCCAAGTTTGTGCAGAGCCTACCAGCTCAGAGCCCTAGTTTCCTGCTGCTTGTTCACCACCTGTTATAGCACTGGCTTGAGAGGTTATCTGCAGCCTGAAGGAAAGAATTCCTGCTGCCCTTCAGTCTCCCCTTGTTCCACTAGTGAGCCAGTCTGGACGATCAGTCATCTACAGTATCCTGGAGCTGTAGATCTATCTGTTTCTGCTATTGGATTACCAAGTCTGACAGATTTAGTAATCTAACAACAACAACTTGCATTTATATAGTGCCTTTAACGTAGTAAAACATCCCAAGGCACTTCACAGGAGTGTTATCGGACAACATTTGACACCGAGCCACATAAGGAGATATTAGGACAGGTCACCAAAAGTTTGGTTAAAGAGGTAGGTTTTAATGAGCGTCTGAGGTAAAGAGGCGGCGAGGTTTAGGGAGGAAATTCCAGAGCTTTAGGGCCCAGGCAGCTGAAGCCACGTGGTGGAGCCATTAAAACCGGGAATGCACAAGTGGCCAGAATTGGAGGAGCGCGGAGGTCCCGGAGGGTGGTAGGGCTGGAGGCGGTCACACAGATAGGGAGGGGCAAGGCCATGAAGGGATTTGAAAACAAGAATGAGCATTTTAAAATTGAGGCGTTGCCTGACCGGGAGCCAATGTAGGTCAGCGAGCACAGGGGTGATGGGTGAACAAGACTTGGTGAGTGTTAGGATACGAGCAGCAGAGTTTTGGATGACCTCAAGTTTACGTCGGTTGGAAGACAGGTTTTAAGGAGCATCTTAAAGGAGAAGAGAGAGTTAGAGAGGTTTAGGGAGGGAATTCCAGAGCTTGGGGCCTAGGTGGCTGAAGATGGACGACATGCTTGGTGGTAGAAATTCAAAATAGAGTCAACCTTCTGTGGCAGAGTCGCACTAAACCAGGCGTGTCATCTGGACCCCAAGGAGACTGCACCTTCCTCCCCCTGCTCCCTCCCCTCCGAAGGGGGATAGTCACTAATTGGTCATTAGATATTTCCCCAGCAGGGTTTGAGCCCTCACTAAGCAGAAGGTAAATACCAGAAAGTGTGCAAACTGGCTGCTGCCTTTGCCGATATAACAGTGCCTGCACTTCAAAAAGTAATTTGTGTGATTCACTTTAAAACGTTGGTCAGAGATGTGATAAGGTGATAGCTAAATGCAAGTCTGTCCTTTAATACTTGGCACTTTTGGGCTGCAAGGCACATAAAGTGGGAGAGTCCCTTGCTTTCATCTGTTAAAAGGTTTTCGAAGATTCACCAGACTGATACCTGGGATGGCAGGAATGACGTATGAGGAGAGATTGGGTTGATTGGGCTTATACTCGCTGGAGTTTAGAAGAATGAGAGGGGATCTCATTGAAACTTATAAAATTCTAACAGGACTAGACGGACTAGATGCAGGAAGGATGTTCCTGATGGCCGGGGAGTCCAGAACCAGGGGTCACAGTCTAAGGGTAAGGGGTAAGCCATTTAGGACTGAGATGAGGGGGAATTTCTTCACCCAGAGAGTGGTGAACCTGTGGAATTCTCTACCACAGAAGGCTGTTGAGGCCAATTCATTAAATATATTCAAGAAGGAGTTAGATATATTTCTTGAGGCTAAAGGGATCAAGGGAGATGGGGAGAAGGCAGGGACAGGGTACTGAGTTTGGATGATCAGCCATGATCGCATTGAATGGCGGAGCGGGCTCGAGGGGCCGAATGGCCTACTCCTGCTCCTGTCTTCTATGTTTCTATGTCTGGTTGGTACCGCGGCTAGATGTCTGTGTAAGTGAGCTCAGCAACAATGAAGCACGCTGAGTAGAATATATGAGCATATGACGGAGGCCCAGATTTTATCCATTTAAGCGAGTGGGCAAGGGTTTGGTAGGTGAGTCACATGTTGGTTTTGAAATGGGATTGTGCTCCTGGGTCGAGTTACACATAGTGAGATAATCTGACATTATGCACATACTGATATGGATATAGAGTTTACCGGAATATCGTTCTCACAAAATACAGGGATATATGTATGATCCCTGAAGTCAGAGGGAAGAACTATAATATATAACTTGATAAGCTGGGGATCCTTTGCCTTGAAAAAGACCTCACATGGATGTTAGAGTTATACAAGATAGTTAATGTGATAAAGAAAGTAACCATGAATTCCAGATACATCAAGGTAGGGGGACAAAGGAGCACAGATTCAATGTAATAAAGGGCACATTTAGTTGTTAGAAAGTATTTCTTTATACAAAGGGTGATCAATAGCTTGAACTTAATAGCCACTGTTTATTACTTGTGCAAGCCCTGCAAATGTCAAGGAGCTGAGCTCTGCTGTTGCAACAGGCCTATTTTGCTCAGCATTATATCTTCTAAAATGTTTTTTTTTCCAATCTCCATTTTCTTTCAGTGTTACCTGCTGGCATGCTACAGCAGACGGAGGGATTTGAAATCGTTCCTGATGTTCGGTTTAGTCTGCCTGTGTAATCTGTACCTGCACGAACTTCGCAATACCTGGCAGATTCTGTTTCACGTAACGGTGGCTGCATTCGCTACTCTGCAGACACGGATGAGACAGCCGCAGGGAAAGGCCCCCGACTACAATGTCTGAGAGTCTGTGACTATAGAAAGTGCCTGTTTCAGGTGCTTTGTGATTTCTGCGGGAAGTACAGGATGGTCTGGGACATAGAATTTGGGTTTTTTTTTTAAAAAAAGGACAAGTGCATTTAATGGGGCCAAATAGGGAAAAATGTACTTGAGTTCTCCAGAAATGTTGTGGCAAAATGCTGCCACTCAAACTGAAAGCTACTAATCAAAATTGTGAGGATGAATTTCTGCTGTCAGTTCCTTAATGCGTCATTGCTGCAATATCTGTATGAAAGACCACCTGTTCAGACATGGGGCTAGAAAAATCCTGGATATTATGTTGGTTCTTTATATTTGGATTGAGCTGGTGTGAGACTTCTTTTTCTTTTATCCTTTTATTTTCCAGTTTATTTTTCTCCCCTTCGGAAGGCAGTCATACGTATTTGAGGCATGGCTCTGTGGGCGCTGGCGGCTCTGCTACCTTCATGCTCTCTTTAGTTCTACCCCTTCCTGCTGTCCCTTTAATCCACGGAGACAAGTGGACCTCTTTGCCAGTACTATTCTGTAACTACCTGATAAGAGGGCGAGTGCAAGCGTTTTCGGCGTCCCATGATTTTTATTTTCCGCTGACATGCAGTTGGGAAGAATCTAGCCTTTGTTCCGAGACTTGCCTTTCTGAGTTTGGGAATTTTCCAGTTTGTGAGCAATCGCGGGAATGAATCTGTTCTCTTCCAGTCCATGGCACGGTACCTTGCTATACGCACACACGCGCACAGACACACACACACTTGTGTCACCCTGCTGCCTGTCGGGATCTAAATACTTTTCCGATCAGGTTTTCATAATTGGGGTCGAGACACATGCTCTATTATGAGAAGTATAACATACTCAAATGTCTATATACAGTAGGTGAATATGTTCCAACCTTTTGTAGAAGATTGGTAAGAAATAAAATATGTAATGTATATATTTAGAGAAACTGGTGATCCCAAATGCTTTTTCCAGTACAAAATACACTGATGTCTCCTCATACATTTGATAAAACCTCCAACCCTGTGTGGCAGTTCCTATGGAATAGCTATTGCCCACCTTCCCACCAAAATCATCACAAAGCCATGCTGGTTTTTCTAATTTTATCCAGCCCAAAGTTATACACACACATCCTAAATAGAAACACAAACTGCTGGAAATACTCAGGTCAGGCAGCATCTGTGGAGAGAGAAACAGAGTTAACGTTTCAGATCGATGACCTTTCATCAGGACTAGCAAAGGTTGGAGATGCAACAGGTTTTAAGCAAGTACAGGTCTAGCCTAACCCTTTGGACCCAGCTTTAGGTCCCGCTGTTTCCTTGCTCTTTCTGCTACCCGTTTTGTCCATTTGCAGTTGGAAGTTCTGGATAAGTCTGCAGTTTAGTTGCCCACTGTCCTAATTGGAGAAAGCAATGGGTTGGGCAACAGCTGCTTTGGTGACAGGAGAGGGTAACCCAGAAATATAATTGGAAGAAATGGGATAAAACAAGGAAACAACTGATGCATCTTTGTGAATCAGGATGTCCTGTTGCAGTAAGGGATTTAGTATACAAGCACCAAGTCCTGGCGCAAGAGTTACATTTAATGTCTTTTCTTTTTAAAAATGATTGTCAGGCCACTAGGTTGGATGCCCCATGTGGGGGGAAAGGGCTGGCACTGTGCATCTTGTCCCACAGCAACTTTGCCATCCCACTAAATTTACTCAAATTGCTTGTGACTGACTTTGCTACTACCTCAGCCTTGACGGAAAGAAGAGGGGCTTCGCTAGAATGTCCTATTCATGGATTTGTGAATATATGCTGGTAGAATTTTAGTTTTCGTCTATTTTGAATCGCGTCTGAAACATCCTGAACACTAACAGAAACACAGCAAAGTTTGGATCCCCAACTACAATATTGATCTGTTCAGTGAGCTCGTAGGAATGCAATGCACACTTGCAACACATTCATGGTTGACGCAAGTGAAATCAGTAATGCATAGAAAGCATTTCAAATTTCCAACATCCAGAATGAGTTAGGAAAAATAGTACAGGAAACTTTGTGATATCCGGCACCGATGGGACCGGCATACTGCCGGACATACAAAGTTAATGTTGAAGCATATGGAGGTTTTCATCTCCATATCTGACAACAAACACTGTTGCTTAGCAACAGCTTCTAAAGAGTCTGCTGCAGCTGTAAGCATCTGTAGCTGAAGCTGTTGCTATAGCTACAGACCTTGCAGTGGCTGACTGGGGGGAAAAAAAAAGAGATCTAAAAAAACTTAAAGAAAACGGCTCCTGATTTTTGCTGTTAGATCGAGTATTCCGGACATACAACCTCCGGATAAACCAAAGTTTCCTGTAATAACAACTGAAAATGCTGGAAAAACGCAGCAGGCCAGGCAGCATCCGTGGCGAGAGAAACAGAGTTAACGTTTCAGGTCTGGGACCCTTCATCAGTTCTGATGAAGGGTCCCAGACCTGAAACGTTAACTCTGTTTCTCTCTCCACGGATGCTGCCTGGCCTGCTGAGTTTTTCCAGCATTTTCAGTTGTTGTTTCAGATTTCCAGCATCTGCAGTATTTTGCTATTATAGGAAAAATAGTACTGTATGTGGATCTGATCCAAATTCACTGATTCTTCCAAACCCCAGGGAACATTTTTCAGGGTAATTACACATTGAGTAAATCCAACCTAATTACATGTGGTTTCAAAAAAGCTTTTTAAAAAGTAACAAATAAGAACAAAGTGCTTGAAATACGTAGGTCACTTAGTATCTGAAAAGACAAAATGTTCAAACAAAGTGTCTCTCTCCTCAGGAGGTTAGGCTGTCCCCGGTAGAATCATTTTAAAGCACAGAAGGAGGCCTCAGTTTCTCCAGTCTCTCCTCGTAACAAAAGCCTCCATCCTTGGGCTCATCTTAGTCATCTCCCTAAGCCTCTCCGCCTCGCTACCTCTCTCCTCCTCCTTTTAAAACCTACTTCTTTGACCAAGCTTTTGGTCATCTCCCTTAATATCTCCTTATGTGGCTCAGTGTCAAATTTTGTTAGGTAACGTTCCTGTGAAGCGCCTTGGGACGTTTTACTATGTTAACGGCGCTATATAAATGCAAGTTGTTAATCTCTTGGCATCCTTCCTAAGGTAAGGTCCCCATTCTAACTGCAACCTGTCCAATGATTTGTATAGGTTTAGCATTCCCTCCACTTTTATACTGTACCTTCCTAGTTATAAAACCTAGGATCCCATGTGCATTTTTAAAAATCAGCTTTATCAACTTGTCCTCCCACTTTTAAAGATTTGTGTATCTGAACCTTGAGTCTCCCTGCCCTTCTGCTCCTTTTAAAGTTTTACCATTTAGTGCTCGTGTCCGCTCCTTATTCTCGCTCCCGAAATTTATGACCTCCCAATGGCATGTCCACCTGTTCTATCTCCCTGGTAATCCTTTATTGGCCCTAGTACCATCCCGACCTTCCTTTTTTTTATTGGTGTGCCTGTAAAATATTTCACTATTTTGTTTTATGTTCCTTGATAATTTAATTTCATAGTTCCTCTTTGCCTTCCTAATTATTTTTTTGACTTCTTTCCAAATCTCTTCTTTGGTGTCTCATTAGTGTTCTTGTTTTTTAGCGGAATATATTTTTCCTGGACTCTGAACACCGTTTTAAATGTTTCCCGTTGCTGTTCTCCGTCATTGTTTGCCAATATTGTTGTCCATTTTATTTTACCAAGTTCTATTCTCAGCCCCTCTAAATCAGCTTTTCTCTGATCTATTACCCTGGTCTTCGGCATACTTATGTGGCATAGTGGTTAGCACTGTTGTCTCACAGCGCCAGGGACCCGGGTTCAAATCCGGCCTCGGGTGACTGTCTGTGTGGAGTTTGCACATTCTCCCCGTGTTTGCGTGGGTTTCCTCCCACAGTCCAAAGATGTGCGGGTTAGGTTGATTGGCTATGATAAAAATTGACCCTTAGTGTTAGGGGGGATTAAATACGCGGGGTTACGGGGATAGGGCTTGGGTGGGATGGCTGTCCGGTGTAGGGACCGGGTGCTAGGGTTTGGATGATCAGCCATGATCTCGTTGAATGGCGGAGCAGGCTCGAAGGGCCGAATGGCCTACTCCTGCTCCTATCTTCTATGTTTCTATGTCCTTCTCAGTTATTATTTTAAAGTGTATTATATTATGGTCACTATTGCCTAGATGTTCCCTACTTTTATCCGTGTGGCCATACTCCTTTTAATACTGTGCACCTTCATTTTATCAACAAGCCTCTTACATGGCACCCTATAAAATGTATTTTGAAAAATCCATATACACAACATCCACAGCATTTCCTTCATCAATACACTGCATTATTTCCTCAAATAATTATCTTAAATTTGTCAGATACTTGTATGAGCCAATTCTGTTTGTCCATAATTAACGCATGTCTTTCTAGGTGAGAATTTTATCCTGTATTATGGCCTCTGGAAGCTAATTCACTATGTTAAGTTAACTGGTCTACAGATGCCTGGTTGTGAATAGATATGTCAAATTAGCAACTCTGCAGTCCTCTGGCACAACTTCCATATCCACGGGTTTCTGAAAGATTGTGCCTTTGCTATTTCCCCTGTCCTCGCTCAGTACTCTAGGATGCATGCCATTAGAGCCTTTTGCACTAAGTTCCACAATTTTTCAGTACTACTTCCATATCTATAGTTTTCCTATCTAATTACTCTTGTACATTTTTGTTCCCACTATCTTATCAGGTATCTGTCCCTGACACAGCAGTTTAATGACCCGAATCAAAATCACAAATGTGACCATGTTGCACTATTGCCCACCCTCCTCGAGTTCTCTGCAGCCTTTGACTCAATCAATCACACCATCCTCCTCCAGTGCTTTTCCATTGTCCAGCTCAAAGGTTTATTTTGCCGTCTTTTGTCTCCACTTGTCCTATCACCATCTCGTCTCGTTTTGAATACCTCTTAATGTCTCTTTACTTCTCTTTTGTTCTCTCCCAGCCTCCAAACTGGCCTTTTAATTTGTTTCATTTCCTGTGCTTTTTCAGTCTTGACAAAGGGTTTTGACCTGAAACGTTGACTCTATTTCTCTCTCCATGGATGTTGCCTGGCCTGCTGAGTTTTTCCAGCATTTTCTGTTATTCAATGGTTTATCCTCACTTATTTCCACTCTTACCTATTCAATCGTAGCCAGATCATCTCCAGCAATGGCTTCTCTTCACACCCCTGCATCATTACCTCTAGTGTCTCTCAAGGATCTATCCTCATTTATCATCTACATGCTGGAGTACATCAGCCACAGTCTAGCGGTCAGCAGCTCTACCTCCCTGCCACCTCTCTTGAATCCTGCACTGCCTCTGTAATGTCAGACTGCTTGTCCGACATCCAGTCAGCCACAATTTCCTCCAGTTAAAAATGGGAAAGATTGAAGCCGTGGTCTTCAGCTCCTACCATTGATTCCGTACCCTTGCCACTGATTCCACCCCCCTCCCCAGTCACTGTCTCAAGTTGAACCAGACTGTTCGCAACCTTGGCCTCCAATTCAACCCCGAGCTGAGCTTTCAACCCCATATCCTCTCCATCACAAAGACCACCTATTTCCACCTCTGTAATATCGCCCGTCTCTGCCCTGCCTCAGCCCATCTGCTGCTGAATTCCTAATCCACACCTATGTCACCTCCAGACCCAACTATTCAAATGCCCTCGTTGGCGGCTTCCCATCCTCTACCCTCCATATACCAGTTCATCCAAGGCTCTGCTGGCCACATACTACCCCTCATCAAGTCTCGCTCACCAATCACCCCTGTCCTTGCTGGCCTACATTGGCTCCCAGTCCCCCAATGCCTCCAGTTTTAAACTCTTATTCTCATGTTTAAATCCCTTCATGGCCTCATCTCGCCCATGCTCTGTAACCTCCTCCAGCCCTACAAACCCCCTTTCTAAACTTTCCATTCCTCTGATCCTCTTGTGCATTCCTCGCCCCCCTCCCCCCATCTTTTCATACCACCATTGCTTGCTTTCAGCCGTTCAGTTCCTACGCTCTGTTATTCCCTCCCTAAGCCCCCCCCCCACCTCCCTTTCCTCCTTTTAAGACTTTTTTTGACCAACTATTTGAATTCCTTTACTATTTCCATTTTATCTGCCAGTTGTTCTTCATTATCACTCTTTTCTAATCTCTTTCACTTTCCCTCTACATATCTATATTTTGGTTTGCTTTTCCTTTGCATTATTAGCTGTAGATTTCTCATGCCTCATTAATTTTTAAAGTTTAATTTGAATTTGAATTTCTCTACTCCCCCCCCCAAGGAATTACAGCTTCTGCTTTACTGCTTGTGGTAATATGTTCAGCTTCATCATTTCCTGTTCGAATATTTCCCATTGTTTGTGCACTGCATTATTTGCTAATTTCTCTTTCCACTTCATCTGGATTGGTTCCCTTTGTGTCTCATTGAAATTGAGACAGATGATGTTGGATTTGCTGTGCATTTGTGACATAAGCTTATATTCCAGTTGGTTGCTCAAAACTGATTGATTTTACTTTCCTGCAGCCACTCCGTAACATCAAACCATCATCCATTCTCTCGTGAAAATTCAATTGCTACGGCCAAAAACTGCATGTCAGTAAAGATCATCTTGTACTTTAGACAAGTTGGCGGATTTTCCATTTTCAAGTAATGAGCAAATAAACATAACATCACAGCCCAAGCGTACACCAGGGCTTATTGCAAATGTCTTATTTCTATTCAGCTTCTGGTGTGAACACTAGAGTAGCAGTTACTGTAGAAATTTAAAAAGGGGGATAGAACATGTCCAGGGAATTATAGACCAGTCAGCTTAACATCGGTGGTAGGAAAAATAACAGAATCTCTACTAAAGGAGAAAATAGAACCTCTAGAAACCAGAAATATAATAATGAATAGTCAACATGGATTTCAAAAGGGAAAGTTTTGCTTGACCAACCCTATTTAATTATTTGAAGAGGTAACTGTGGTGTATGTGCCTTTAAGAGCCCCCTGTGTACTGTAATGCCGGTAATGGCCACTCGGGCTATATAAGCCTGTATATTGTCTTGTATCTGTTAGTTCACCTCCAGACTTTGTCCAGTAAACACCTGTAAACCAACTCCTGCCTTCAGTGTCTCTATTAACACACGGATACAACAGTGGCGACGAATTGGAAACGGACTTACCTGCAATTCGGCAGCACCTCAAGGACATCGATTCCTCAGACGTCCAAAGTCGAAGAAAAGCAAGAAAAAAAAACAAACTGTGGTTTCACCAGCTGGCTGAGCTGGTGGCAGGTACTGCAGTAATCCTTCCTGGGCGGCGGGCTGGGGCCCCATCGGCTGCCTCTGCAGCGAGGCCAAGCAGCGAAGGCGGAGGCAAACAGAAACAGACGGGGGGAGCACTCGGGAGACGGCCGGCGCTGCAAAGCAGGTCGGCGTTCGGACCTAGCAGAGGGGGGGAAAAGTCCCAGAGAGTCCGGCGGGAACGAGTCTCCACCTGTAAATAAAAAAAATAATTAAAACCGCGGAAAACAGCGTTGTCAGCAGCAGCGGCGGGAAAGCGTGGGAAGAGCCATATTTTTTCTGCAGGAAAAAAAAAGGAAAGCGCGGGAAGCGCCATTTTTTTTCCAGGATGCCTAAGGCTGGCAATATTGATGCTTTTGATAACGATATAGAGGATTGGACCACATATGAGGAAAGAGTGGAGGTATATTGCACAGCAAATGGAATAGAAAATGATAAAAAGGCGTCAGTACTTCTAAATCTAATGGGCGCAAAGACATACAGGCTGTTACAAAACTTAATCACTCCAGCCAAACCGATGGACAAGAATTTTAAGGAGATTGTTGATACCCTACACTGCCAATTCGGGGCAGGACTGGCAGATTCTCTACAAGACAAATTCGTCTGTGGTCTCCTAAGTGAAGGAACACAAAAAAGGCTACTTGCTGAGAAAGATTTGACACTGGACAAGGCTTTCAGTGCAAGAGGAGCTGCAGAGATACAGCAAAAGCCACAGGACTTCGGCACCCATAAAATGACACGGGGTTTCGAGAGATGCTATCGCTGCAGCAGATCCACCCATGACCAGAGGGACTGCTGGTTCAAGGACAAAGCATGCAGGCAATGCGGAAAGATGGGACACATTACACGTGTATGCCGATCTGGAAACACAAAATCCACTGACAGGAAAAAAAAAATCAATAAAGAAAAGTACAGAAAGGTACAAATAATGACGGACAGTAGCTCCGAAGACCAGAAGAGCGATAGCGACTCCGGAAACAAGAGACTAAGCTGTCTCAAATTACATAATGTAATTGCCAAAGAAGATTACCAGACCATTTGGGTTACCCTCACGATAGCGGGGTCCCCAGTTAAAATGGAGCTAGATACAGGATCAGCTCTGACCGTCATAAGTAGACGGGATTACGAGCGGCTATTTCCGCATATACCTTTGAAAGACACATCCATTATCTTGAAAACATATACGGGGCAGAAAGTATACCCCAAAGGGAAAATAAAGGTGCCTGTTGTATACAACGGCAAGGAAATACAGAAGTTGTATTTATACGTTCTGCAAGATGGTGGTCCACCGCTGTTGGGACGTGAATGGATCAGGAAGCTACGTTTGGACTGGCACTCCATTCAGGCACTGACGGTGACCAGTAAGAAAAAAAATGATGATTGACGTCATACCTGAACGATTAAAAGACATCTTGGCCAACGCCAAAGAAGTGTTCCAACAGGAACTAGGAACCTTGAAAGGCATCACCGCCTCAATAAAGGTGGAAGATGTGGCAATTCCCAAGTTTTTTAATGCAAGGCCGGTGCCATACGCAATTCGTCCAGCAGTCGAGGCAGAGCTAGAGAATTTGGAAAAGACAGGCGTGTTATCCAAGATAGATTGGAGCGAGTGGGCAACACCCATCGTCCCGGTCATGAAGAAAACGTTAAATAATGATAAATCTGAAGAAGAGAGAAAAATTCGCATCTGTGGGGACTTCAAGGTGACTGTAAACCCGGTCCTTCACACGGTACAGTATCCTCTTCCGAGGATAGAAGATATTTTCGCCTCACTATCCGGAGGGAAACGTTAAATTGACTTGGCACAGGCATATCTACAGATGGAGGTTGAGGAGGCCTCTAAAAAGTATCTCACAATAAACACACACAAAGGCCTGTACCAGTACAATCGACTGGTTTTCGGAATAGCATCAGCTCCAGCTATCTGGCAAAGAGCTATGGAACAAGTCCTGCAAGGGATTCCTGGGACTCGATGCTACCTGGACGACATCCTTGTGACAGGAGAAAATGACAACGAACACCTTGCCAATTTGGAGAAGGTGTTCACTAGGCTGAGAGAACGGGGCCTATGAGCAAACCGCCCCAAGTGCGAATTTTTCCAGAAACAAATATCATATTGTGGCCACATAATTAATGAAGGGTTGCATAAGTCCCCTGAGAAAATTGAAGCGGTCATAAAAGCCCCAGCACCTGAAAATGTCTCACAATTAAGGTCGTTCCTGGGATTGATAAATTACTATCATAAATTTTTACCGAACTTGTCAACTGTTCTGCACCCTCTTAACGAACTGCTACAAACGGGAGTAATTTGGGAATGGAGCGAGGACTGTAAACGTGCCGTCCATAAATGTAAAGGCTTGATCACGTCCAAGGAAGTTTTGGCTCATTACAACCCATCACTGCCAATCAGACTGGCGTGCGATGCATCCCCTTACGGCGTAGGAGCGGTATTATCACACAGATTCCCTGATGGCTCAGAATGGCCGATAGCTTTTGCGTCACGCTCATTGAACTCAGCTGAGCGTAACAATGCCCAGATCGACAGGGAAGCACTCGGCCTGGTATGGGGAGTGAAGAAATTCAACCATTACCTACACGGACAAAAATTTACCTTGTTGACTGACCATCAACCCCTCGTCTCCATATTCAACCCTAAAAAGGGTGTTCCCATTATGACAGCGCAAAGGCTACAGAGGTGGTCCCTTTTCCTAGGGGCACACCAATATGACATAGAATACAAAGGATCAAAACAGCATGGGAATGCTAACGGTTTATTGCGCCTACCGTTGCCAACGGTAGAAGAGGCACCTACAGTGGACCCAGTGGAGATGTTCCACTCAACCATAGTGGAATGTCTACCAGTAACAAATTCTGCCATTGAAAAGGAAACGAGAAATGACCCGACTCTCTCACGAGTCTACGATTTAACGGTGAAGGGATGGCCAGCACATGGCGAACCACTGTTGCCAGCATTCTCGCAAAGAGAACAGCTGTCAGTGTGCCGAGGAACCTTGATGTGTGGATCCAGAGTGGTGATTCCACCCAAACTCCAGGATAAAGTGCTAAAGGAGCTTCACGAGGGGCATCTGGGTGGAGTGAAAATGAAGAACCTAGCCAGAGCGTTTGTGTGGTGGCCAGGTATCGATGGAGACATCGAAGAAATGACCAAGAGCTGCCTAGGATACCAGAAGGTCCAAAACGCCCCACCACAAGCCCCTCTGCATCCATGGGAGTGGCCCTCATCTCCATGGCAAAGGGTACACATCGACTTTGCTGGTCCATTTATGGACTCAATGTTCTTAATCGCGGTTGATGCACACTCCAAGTGGCCGGAGGTAATAAAGATGTCCTCCACCACCACGGAAAAAACCATCACAGTATTAAGGACCATATTTGCCAGGAATGGGCTGCCTGAACAGATCTGTTCTGATAATGGACCGCAATTTGTGTCCGAAGAATTCAGGAAGTTCTTAAAAAAAACAATGGGGTTAAGCACTACACGTCCGCCCCATACCATCCCGCCACCAATGGATTGGCTGAAAGGTTTGTCCAGACCTTCAAGAAGGCCATAAAGGCCATGGGTAATGAAGACATAAAACTTCAGCATAAGGTAGATAACTTCTTGTTTGCATACAGGAATGCAACACGTGGTTACAAACCAAACTCCCGCCATGATATTCTTCAATAGAAGCCTAAGATGCCGGCTGGATTTGATCAAGCCAAACATCAGAAGGGACGTGGAGAACCGACCATTTCAAGGCATGAATGAAAGGCCAACTAGAACCTTCCAGATAGGTCAACAAGTTTTGGCCCGGGACTACTGTACCGAGAAATGGCAGCCTGGAACTATTTGCACACGACTAGGACCGCTAATGTATACCATGGACATTGGAGAAAGCATAATAAGGCGCCATGCTGACCAGATCATAGAGTCATCCGAAAAGGGACAACCTACACCACAACTCTATACGCCTAATGATGAAGTAGAGATACCCATAGTATCTACCTCCGATCCGGTGATACTGGAACCAGATGAACCCGACATTGGCATTCAAGCCGAATCGACCTTGCCAAAAGAACCTACTACATCACCAGAAACTACTACAGCACCGAGGCGTTATCCGGACCGAGTCAGGAAGCCTCCAGAGAGACTGACTTATAATTGATTAACTGCAGCAATGTGTAGATTATTGTTCTTGTAACATGTTAATTAATGATTACTTAAAATATTATGTACTGGTTGTCTAAAAGGGGAGGAATTGTGGTGTATGTGCCTTTAAGAGCCCCCTGTGTACTGTAATGCCAGTAATGGCCACTCGGGCTATATAAGCCTGTATATTGTCTTGTATCTGTTAGTTCACCTCCAGACTTTGTCCAGTAAACACCTGTAAACCAACTCCTGCCTTCAGTGTCTCTATTAACACACGGATACAACAGTAACAGAGAGAATAGACAATGGTAATGCAGTAGATGTCATTTTATGGGATTTTCAAAAGGCCTTCAATAAGGTACCCCATAATACTGATTCGCCAGGAGCAAGCAGAAGCCAAGCGCAAGGAGCGCACGTCAACCCAAGCACCCCTTCAACCACCGTCTGCCCTACCTGTGACCGAAACTGTAGGTCCCGCATTGGACTCATCAGTCACCTGCGAACTCATTTTTAATGTGGAAGCGAGTCATCCTCGGTTGCAAGGGACAGCCTAAGAAGAAGAATAGACTAATGAATAAGGTCAGAGAATGCAGTGTCAGGGGACAAGTAGCAGAATGGATTGTTGGCTGGCTGCAGGACAGAAAGCAGAGAGTAGGAGTAAAGGGTAGCTATTCACAGTGGCAGAAGGTGGGTAGTTCCACAAGGATCAGTGCTGGGACCACTGCTGTTCACAATTTACATTAACGATTTAGACTTTGGAATCAAAAACATAATTTGGATGACACCAAATTGGGGGGGGGGGGGAGGTGGATGGTCAATACTGAGGAGGACTGCAACAAGTTACAGGAGGATATTAATAAACTTGCAGAATGGGCATATAACTGGCAAATTAAGTTCAACAAAGATAAATGTGAGGTGTTACATTTTGGTAGGAAGAATAGGGAGGTCACATCACTTGGAGGGTGCGAGTCCAGGTGGGGTAGAGGAACAAAGGGATCTCGGAGTACAAATAACTAAAAGCTGCGACACAGGTTAGCAAGGCCATAAAAAAAGCAAACCAAGCACTAGGGTTTATTTCTAGAGGGATAGAATTGAAAAGTGTGGAAGTTATGCTAAACCTGTATCGAACCTTGGTTAGATTACACGTACTACATACAGTTCTGGTCGCCATATATAGAGGCACTGGAGAGGGTACAGAGAAGATTTACAAGGATGATACGAGAAATGCGAGGGTATACTAATCAGGAAAGGATGAACAGGTTGGATCTCTTCTTGAAAAAAGGCTAAGGGGTGACCTAATAGAGGTCTTTAAAATTATGAAAAATGTTGATAGAGTGGATACAGAGAGAATGTTTCCACTTGTGGGGAAGAGCATAACTAGAGGCCATCAGTATAAGAAATCCAATTGGGAATTCAGAAAAAACTTCTTTACCCAAAGAGTGGTGAGAATGTGGAACTCGCTTCCACAGGGAGTGGTTGAAGCGAATAGTATAGATGCATTTAAGGGGAGGCTGGACAAGCATATGAGGGAGAAGGAAATAGAAGGTTATGCTGATAGGTTTAGATGAGGAAAGACGGGAGGAGACTCGAGTGGAGCATAAACACCGGCATGGACTGGTTGGGCCGAATGGTCTGTTTCTGTGCCGTATATCCCATGTAGAAAGAAAAATACCTTGAATGGTGAAAATAATGAATGTAAAATGTTGGAAGTGCACACAAGTCAGTTGCCATCTGAAAGCGAAAGGTAGGTTAATGTTTCCAGTGGAGGTGGAATCTTGCATAATGAGTAATGTGAACACATGGATATAGTCCAAAGTAAAGTATAGGATATTAGGTGAAATAACATGCCAAGTAAGTAAACTATTAAAGAGAATAGAATTGGCGCAGGGCAGCTTGGAAAGGGGCCTGGAAGTAACAGTAGATTCTCGTTGTCAAGACACTAGAGAAGCAATTAAAAAAAAAAAAAAGCAAATAGGATGTTGGGATGCATAGCCATAATAAGGAAGGTCTACAGAGATTAATGCATAACTTTGATCACCACACTACATAGAGACATATGCATTGTAGAGGCTGCAGGGAAGAGCACTTGAGAAGAATTATACCAAGTGTAAAGAGGATGAACTATGAGGAAAGATTAGAGCAGTTTACGTTCCACAGTCTAGAGAGGAAGTTGAGGGAGAAGCTGTTTGAATTTTTTAAAAAGTAATTCACAGGATGTTGGCGTCGCTGGTAAGGCCAGCATTTATTGCCCATCCATACTTGCCCTTCAGAGGGTGGTGGTAAGCCGCCACCTTGAACCGCTGAAGTCTGTGGTGAAGGTACTCCCACCGCGCTGTTCGGTAGGGAGTTCCTTCATCGTCGCTAGGTCAAAATTCTGGAATGGCGATATATTTCCAAGTTAGGATGGTGTGTGACTTGGAGGTGGTGGTGTTCCCAAGTCCGAGGAATTTAAGGATTTGATAGGGTAGATAGAAACTACTTCCTCTGGTGGGGGTGGGGGTGGGGGGGGGGAGTCAAGAACACGGGGCATAACCTTAAAATTAGAGCTAGGCTGTTCAGGGGTGATCAGAAGGCACTTCTTCACACAAAGGGGTAATGGAAATCTGGAACTCTTCCTCAAAAAGCTGTTGAGACTTCGGGTCAATGGAAAATGTCATAACTGAGATTGATAGATTTTTGTTAGGGAAGGGTATTGAGGGGTATGGGTAAATAGAGTTAAGATACAGATCAGCCTTGATCTAATTGAATGACAAAACAGGTTCGAGGGGCTGAATAGCCTACTCTACTATGTTCCTATTATAAATAATGGGGATTATTATCTTTTAAAAGTAATTGAACTGAAATCAAAACAAATGCAAGGAACAGTAGCATAGTGGTTATGTTACTGGACTAGTAATCCAGAGATGTGAGTTAAAATCCCACCATGGCCCCTGGGCAATTTAAATTCAATTAATTAAATCTGGAATAAAAAGCTAGTATCAGTAATAGTGACCATGATAACTATCAGATTGTCGTAAAAACCCATCTGGTTCACTAATGTTCTTTAGGGAAGGAAATCTGTCGTTCTTTATGACTCCAGATCTGCAGCAATGTTGGTTGACTTTGAAATGGCCGAGCAAGCCACTCAGTTGTAATAAACGGCTGCGAAATACAATAATAAAACTGGATGGACCACTTGGCAGTGACCTCGGTACCAATACAATGCCCAGCCCAGTCGACCCTGCAAAGTCCTCCTCACAAACATCTGAGGACTTGTGCCAAAATTGGGAGAGCTGTCCTGCAGACTAGTCAAGCAACAGCCTGACATAGTTATACTCTCAGAATCATACCTTTCAGCCAATGTCCCAAACTCCTCCATCACCACCAGCAGGACAGACCCACCAGAGATGGTGAGATAATAGTATACATTTGGGAGGGAGTGTCCCTGGGAGTCCTCAACATTGAGCCCGGACCCCATGAAATCTCATGGCTTCAGGTAAAGAAAGTCTTGCATATATATAGCGCCTTTCACGACCACCAGACATCTCAAAGCGCTTTACAGTCAATGAAGTACTTTTGAAGTGGAGTCACTGTTGTAATGTGGGAAACGAGGCAGCCAATTTGCGCACAGCAATGTCCCACAAACAGCAATGTGATAATGACCAGATAATCTGTTTTTGTTATGTTGGTTGAGGGATAAATATTGGTCCCAGGACACCGGGGATAACTCCCCTATTCTTCAAAATAGTGCCATGGGATCTTTTACATCCACTTAAGAGAGCAGATGGGGCCTTGGTTTAACGTCTCATCTGAAAGATGGCACCTGCAACACTGCAGCACTCCTTCAGAACTGCACTGGAGTGTCAGCCTAGCTTTCTGTGCTCAAGTCATAGAGTCATAGAGTAATACAGCACAGATAGAGGCCCTTCGGCCCATCGTGTCCATGCCGGCCATCAAGCCCTGTCTAATCTAATCCCATATTCCAGCATTTGGCCCGTAGCCTTGTATGCTATGGCATTTCAAATGCTCATAATGTCCCTGGAGTGGGACTTGAACCCACAACCTTCTGACTCAGAAGTGAGTGTTATGTTGGTTGAGGGATAAATATTGGTCCCAGGACACAACTGAGCCACAACTGACAGGTCAAGCATAGACAAGGAAACCTCCTGCTGATTACCACCTACCACCCTCCCTCAGCTGATGAATCAGTACTCCTCCATGTTGAACACCACTTAGAAGAAGCACTGAGTGTAGCAAGGGCACAGAATATACTTTGGGTGGGGGATTTCATTGTCCATCACCAAGATTGGCTCGGTAGCACCACTACTGACTGAGCTGGCCAAGTCCTGAAGGACATAACTGCCAGACTGAGCCTGTGGCAGATGGTGAGAGTAGCGACATGAGGGAAAAAAACTATTTGACCTCGTCGTCACCAATCTACCTGTCGCAGATGCATCTGTCCATGACAGCATTGGTAGCAGCGACCACCGCACAGTTCTTGCGGAGATGAAGTCCCACCTTCACCCTGAGGACAGGATGTTGTGTGGCACTACCACCGTGCTAAATGGGATAGACGCAGAATGGATTTAACAGCTCAAAATTGGGCAACCATGAAATGCTGTGGGCCATCAGCAGCAGTAGAATTGTATTCCACCACAATTTGTAACCTCGTGGCATGGCGCGGCACATCCCTCACTCTACCATTATCATCAAGCCAGGGGACCAACTCTGGTTCAATGAGGAGTGCAGAAGAGCATGCCAAGAGCAGCACCAGGTGTACCTAAAAATGAGGTGCCAACCTGGGGAAACTGCAACACAGGACTACATGCATGCTAAACAGCGGAAGCAGCATGCTATAGACAGCTCAGCAATCCCACAGTCAACGGATCAGATCAAAGCTCTGTAGTCCCGCCACATCCATTTGTGACTGGTGGGGGACGATTAAAAAGCTAACGGGAGGAGGAGGCTCCATGAATATCCCCATCCTCAATGATGGTGGAGCCCAGCATGTGAGTGCAAAAGACAAGGCTGAAGCACTTGCAACCATCTTCAGCCAGAAGGGCAGAGTAGATGATCCATAACGGCCTCTTCTCGAGGTCCCCACCATCACAGAAGCCAGTCTTCAACCAATTTGATTCACTCCACGTGGTATCAAGGAAGGGCTGAGCGCATTGGATACAACAAAGTCTATGGGGCCCAACAACATCCCGGCTGTCGTGCTAAAGACTTGTGCTCTAGAACTAGCTGCGCCTCTAGCCAAGCTGTTCCAGTACAGCTACAACACTGGCATCTACCCGACAATGTGGAAAACTGTCCAGGTTTGTCCTGTCCACAAAAAGCAGGACAAATCCAAACCAGCCAATTACTGCCCCATCAGTCTATTCTCAATCATCCGCAAAGTGATGGAAGGTGTCGTTGCGGCACTTACTCACCAATAACCTCCTCACCGATGCTCAGATTGGGTTCCGCCAGGACCACTCGGCTCCAGATCTCATTACAGCTTTGGTCCAAACATGGACAAAAGACATGAATTCCAGAGGTGAGGTGAGAGTGACAGCCCTTGACATCAAGGTAGCATTTGACCGAGTGTGGCACCAAGGAGCCTGAGTAAAATTGAAGTCAATGGGAGTCGGGGGGGGGGAAACTCTCCACTGGCTGGAGTCATACGTAGCACAAAGGAAGATGGTTGTGGTTATTGGAGGTCAATCATCTCAACCCCAGGGCATCGCTGTAGGAGTTCCTCAGGGCAGTGTCCGCGGCCGCTTCACCCTCTTCAGTTGCTTCATCAATGACCTTCCCTCCATCATAAGGTCAGAAGTGGGGATGTTCACTGATGACTGCACAGTGTTCAGTTCCATTCGCAACTCCTCAGCTAATGAAGCAGTCCATGCCCGCATGCAGCAAGACCTGGATGATTTTCAGGCTTGGGCTGATAAATGGCAAGTAACATTCGCACTGCACAAGTACCAAGCAATGACTATCTCCAATAAGAGAGAGTCTAACCACCGCCTCTTGACATTCAACGGCATTACCATTGCTGAATCCTCCACCATCAACATCCTGGGAGTCACCATTGACCAGAAACTTAACTAGACCAACCACATAAATACTGTAGCCACAAGAGCAGGTCAGAGGCTGGGTATTCTGTGGCGAGTGTTTCACCTCCTGACTTCCCAAAGCCTTTCCACCATCTACAAGGCAGGAGTGTGATGGAATACTCTCCACTTGCCTGGATGAGTGCTGTTCCAACAACACTCAAGAAGCTCACCACCACCTTCTCAAGGGCAATTAGGGATGGGCAGTAAATGCTTGCCAACAACGCCCACATCCCAGGAATGAATTATAAAAAAGAATGCACCCAGTTTATTAAAATGTTAATACAGGTAGACTATCCTTTATCCGAAAACCTCGGGACCAGCCGAGTTTCGGATAAAGGAGAATTTCGGATTTCGGAAGGTGGGTCGGCAGGGGTCCGCGGGGGGGGGTCGGCGGGGGGTCGTGCGCACGACTTACGCTGACGCTCAGCGTACGTCAGTCGGGGTCGGCGGGGGTCGGGGCCGGCGGGGTCCGCGGGGGGGTCGGCGGTTGTCGGGGCCGGCGGGGTCCGCGGGGGGGGGGGTCGGCGGTTGTCGGGGCCGGCGGGGTCCGCGGGGGGGTCGGCGGTTGTCGGGGCCGGCGGGGTCCGCGGGGGGGTCGGCGGTTGTCGGGGCCGGCGGGGTCCGCGGGGGGGTCGGCGGTTGTCGGGGCCGGCGGGGTCCGCGGGGGGGTCGGCGGTTGTCGGGGCCGGCGGGGTCCGCGGGGGGGGGGGGGGGTCGGCGGTTGTCGGGGCCGGCGGGGTCCGCGGGGGGGGGGGGGGTCGGCGGTTGTCGGGGCCGGCGGGGGGTCGTGCGCACGACTTACCCTTTATCCGAACTTCCGAAACCGGAACCCTCTAAAAACCGAAGGTTTTTTCGTTCGTACGCACGACTTACGCTGAACGAAAAAACCTTCGGTTTTTAGAGGGTTTCGGTTTTCGGAAGTCCGGATAAAGGGTAGTCTACCTGTATTCCACAAGTTATTCATTCTCTAGCAAAAAAAATGATGAACGTAATAGTGGTACTGATTTATTTTTCACTTCTGTATAAGTTCGTTCACATGATTCATTGCAGAGAATGAGCTGAAGCATTTACAGTGGGTAAAATGCAGAAACTGTTGCATTTGCTCAATCAATGCTTTCCGAATGCTTGAAAATTAATTTGCCTTTGATTTCGTAAGGTACAGCCCCTGTCTTCATCAGTTTTACCGCTGCCGAAACCCTCATCCATGCCTTTGTTACCTCTAGACTTGACTATTTCAACGCACTCCTGGCTGGCCTCCCACATTCTACCCTATGTAAACTTGAGGTCATCCAAAACTCGGCTGCCTGTGTCCTAACTCACACCGTGTCCCGTTCATCCATCACCCCTGTGCTCGCTGACCTACATTGGCTCCCCATTAAGCAACACCTCAATTTCAAAATTCTCATCCTTTGTTTTCAAATTCCTCCATGGCCTCGCCCCTCCCTATCTCTGTAATCTCCTTCAGCCTCACATCTCCCGAGATATCTGCGCTCCTCTAATTCTGCCCTCTTGAGCATCCCTGATTATAATCGCTCAACCATTGGTGGCCGTGCCTTCTGTGGCCTAGGCCCTAAGCTCTGGAATTCCCTGCCTAAACCTCTCCACCTCGCTACCTCTCTTTCCAAACTCTATTTGATACCTTTCTGGAGTTATATCATGATCTGTTACAAGTTATATATAGATGAGGTCCATTTTAGCTAATTCATCTGCCTCAAGTAGTGTGAGACAGTTTCCTGTAAGGGCTCCTGCATTGCTATGTTCTCAATTCAAGTTGGAACCTGAATTATACTCAACAACAACTTGCCTTTACATAGCGTCTTTAATGTGAAAAAGGTCCCAAGGTGCTTCATAGAAGTGCATTAAAAAAAATGGATGGCAAGCCGTAGGAGGAGATATTAGTAAGCGTAAACCAAAAATCTTGATCAAAAATGTGGGTTTTAATGAGGGTCTTAAAGGTGGACAAGGAGATGAAGAGGTGGAGGGGTTTAGGGAGGGAATTCTAGAATGTGTGGAATAAAAACAGAGAATGCTGGGAATACTCAGCAGGTCGGGCAGCATCTGTGGAGAGAGAAACAGAGTTAACGTTTCAGGTCGATGACCCTTCACCCACTCCATCTCCAGAGTGTGTGGCCTAGGCAGCTGAAGGCACAGCCACTAATGGTGGGGTGAAGGGCAGAAGGATGTCCAAGTGGCCAGAGTCAGAGAAACGGAGAGTTTGTGTGTGTGTGTTACAGAGATGGTGAGAGGCGAGGCTATGAAAGGATTTACACACCAGGATGAGAACTTTAAATTGGAAGTAGACCTTGCATCCTCTATAATCCAGATTGCATCTTTTTCTACCCGATATCTAAACAATAGTATGAGCTGAGGGTAGTGACACAGAAACCTTGTTGCGTTAGCGGTGCTGTAATCTTTCATGTACTGCTGTATACATTCTCCTGTCTTCTGAAAGGGAGATGAAAAAGCACTATAACAGGAGGAGGAGGCTCCATGGATATGCCCATCCCCAATGATGGCGGAGCCCACCACGTGAGTACAAAACACAAGGGCCTAGAAATTCAGTATGGGCCCGCCAGCTCGCTTGCGCCCAGAAGTTACCGCTGCGCGCGGAGCCACTTGCGCCCGCCGGAAATTCAGTTTCAGTGCCCCAAGTCGAAGCCGGCCGCTATTCAAGGGTGTGGCCGCCCCCACTTGGGGCGCTGAAACTGAATTTCGGCGCGCTAGGTGCCGCAGCGCCACCCGCTGCGGAGCGGCAGGCTGCGGTACTGCAGGCCTTCCTCCCTCTCTTAAGGGGGAGGTGCCTGCAACAGCGAGATCGCCGCTCGCTAGTGCCGGCAAATGAGCCCGGCACCACGGAGAAGTGCCGGGCTCCCGGAAAACAGCCGGCAATGCCGCGGGGGTGGAGGGGGGGGTGGAGGAGGCTGGGGAAGGAGGTGCGGGCAGGCGGCCGCCGAAAAAGCGGCCGGCCGCACCTCCGCCTTAACTCGCCCCACTAAGGCTGCAGGACGGCCCCGTTTTCAGATCGCTGTTTGCGGCCGCTGCGGAAGAGGCGGCCGCACCTAAATATGGCGGTCGGGCTGGTAGCGGGGCGGTAGCGGGGCACTGCGCACACCGATGACGTCATCGGTGGCGGCGCAGCGCTACTGGCTAACGCCGCCATTACCGCAGCGCTGAATATCGGCGCAATCTCAGCAAGTGGCGCAAAAGCCCTCTTTGGGCGAAAACTGGGCACAAAGCCTACTGAATTTCTAGCCCAAGATGTTTGCAACCATCTTCAGCCACAAGTGCCGAGTGGATGATCTATCTCGTCTTCTTCCTGAGGTCCCCACCATCACAGAAGCCAGTCTTCAGCCAATTCGATTCACTCCACGTGATATCAAGAAACAGCCGAGCGCATTGGATACAGCAAAGGCTATGGGTCCCAACAATATCCCGGCTGTCGTGCTGAAGACTTCTTGTGCTCCAGAACTCCCTCAGTACTGTACTGGGAGTGTCAGCCTAGATTTTTTGTGCTCAAGTCTCTTGGAGTGGGTCTGGAACCCACAACCTTCTTACTGAGAAGCGCGGGTGCTACCAACTGAGCCACAGCTGACCTATATCCCAAAGATTAATCATATTTACCCTCTAACGTGTTAAAACCTGAAAATGTTGGTGGTTTCCAGTTCTACGCCTGAATGTATGTTACATGGAATCAGCCTTTCAATCATATTTTCTGTGCTGTCATCCAAGAATGTGTCTGCACCTTCAGGAAACAAAGTGTATTAACTCTTGAAGCAACCTCTTAAGATTACTGTAATGTCATTGTAAAGTAGGGTGCAATTCATCCAGCATAGAACAATCTCATAACAATGATATTAAAATATTAGGGAGCATGCACAAAGCCATAACTGTAATCCACTATGCGCTATAAATACAGCATAGAGGCTAACAAGACCTTGGTCAGGCCTCAGTTAGAATACTGTGTCTAGTTTTGGTCTCCTCGCATAGTGGGTGATATTGAGCTTTGGAAAAGGTGCAGAGGAGGGCCATCAGACTAATTCCCAGTTTGAAGTGTCTTAGTTACCAAGATAGGCTCAAAGACCCGGGACTCTTTGGAGAAGCGTAGACTTGGGGGTGATTTGATCGAGGTTTGTAAGATGATGAAGGGAATAGATTGTGTTTGCGTTGACAGTTTGTTCCAATTAATTAGGTTAGGGAGGATCAGGGGTCACAGTTGTAAGTTGTACAAGGCCAGATCTAGATTAGATGACAGGAAGTGATTCTATTCCCAGAGAATAGTGGACCTCTGGAACAGGCTGCCATCTCGTGCGGTGGATGCTGATTCGATGAATTCCTTCAAGTGAGAGCTTGACCTGTTCTTGGCTAGGGCAGAAATCATCTCGTACAAAAGGTAGGTACTGTTTAGAATGATCAGGGCCAGAGTGATCTCCTGGACTAGTTTTGATCACCTAATGGGTCGGAGAAGAATTTCCCAGATTTTTTCCCCAAATTGGCCTAGGATTTTATCTGTTTGTTCACCTCTTTCAGGAGATCACATGGTTTTGGGAAGGGTGGAGAGTGAATATTGCGATGCACAAGGGGCTTCTATGTTTCTATGTATCACAATTGTGTGAGACAGACTGGATGGACCTGAAGGTCTTTTCCTGTCTGTCATTGTAAAGAGAGTCCAACGGCCCTGAAATTCCTTAGACTCTTTTAAGGGTGTGGAATTGTGTGGCAGGGTGGGTCTACACCCTTCCCTGCCCGCTTTGCCTTGCTGTTGACCCCATCCTATATCACAGGTATGGGGTTATTTGCACATTTGGGTCAGGTAGCCCATGCCACCAGCACCACAAGAGGAGTCTACCCCAGGTGCCATTAGGAAATCAGAATGGCACACTGTCATTCCAACGGGCAAGCCTGAGCCCCTTATTGGACTGAAGATTGAAGCCCCTTCATGTTGTGGCAGCAGTCTGGCGGCATGTTTGGTGGCCTTCCCATGCTAGCCCAGGAATTCCAGCTAGCTTAGGTTGTTAGGAGCAGCAGATTCCATTCCTGTTTAACGCAGGTATGGTATTCTGTTGTGGGTCTCCTAAGGATTCCAATAAAGTTAAGTATTAAAGTTAAAATTGGCGATTTACTATTAATTAGTAGCATTTTCTGGAAAAAAAACAAGAACTCAATTTAGGATGAGGAAAGACACACTTTTCTCAGCTTGATATGCTTTTAGAAGTAAAATCATTAGCTTTTATTTAAAAGCTTAGTTGACATCATTCAATTTGAAAGCAACACAAAATATTGTTTTGTATAGAGAAAGAATTTGACTTTTCCACCAAGGAAAGAAAGGAAGAAAATGTTTACAATTCAAAGATAAATAAAAGCTACTACAAGTGTGTAATCGCTACAATCTGTCATGCTTGAGGTGGGTCTCTCAATCTCTCACAAAACACACACACACACACTGGTGTCATTTTTATGCACCCAGAGTGAGTCTATGGCTCTTACTAAATGGCCACGGGCTCGATGGTCTGGCCTTGGGGCCAGCGTGAGCCTCTTCCTTTCAACCTTAAATAAACTACTGCGGATGCTGCAAAACACTCAGCAGGTCAGGCAGCGTCTGTGGAGAGAGAAAAGCAGAGTTAACATTTGAGGTCGATGACCCATCATCAAAATTATAGAAGAGGTTAAAGATTTAACACTTTTTAAGCAAGTCCCTGGATCTGCACTTGTTTAAAAACTGTTTAATCTCTTGACTGGACTGGATGAAGTTATCGACCTGAAACGTTAACTCTTATGTTTTTTTCTCTCCACGGATGCTGCCTGACTTGCTGAGAGTTTTCCAGCATTCTCTGTTTTTTATTACGAAGCTCTAGTCACCAGGTTAGGATGTGCGGCAGACCTTAGTCAGAATGAAGCCTCACAGGCCTGCTCGGGGCCATTGACTGTGGGCCGGATCTAGCCCGCGGGTTATACATTTGACACCACTGCACTGTAGGCAACATTGGAGCAGTGAGGGTGACCTAACATAAGGGTCAAAACAGTTCTTGCCATACCGTTATATTCTGCAACAGTGGTTCTCAAACTTGTTTGGTTGAAGGACCCCTTTTCAAAATGATTAGTAATCTCGGGCCCCCCATCTAAATTATTATACTCATAATCTGAAAGTGCTGCAAGTAAGGAGTGTTTTAATAATGCTTTGAAGAAAACAGGTATTTACTTACAGATAGCAACGAGATGGGTGTGCCTGCTTGTTATACCAATTCTGGGTGTTCCGCAGCAACAGTTGGCCACTATTGGTCACTTAGCGCTGGACAATTTTTAAAGCCGTCAGCAGGCTGGTCAAGGTGAGTGAGGGCACGAGCGCCCATGCACCTGCTGGGATGTTGCTGGAAGCACGACTCACCGCTGTACTGCCCCACTGGCATGTCCTGTAACAGCTGCACTGTGGGATTGTGCGTGTTTTGCGTGAACATGTTCAGGCACACGTTTGAAGGGTCCCCGCAGGCGTTCTGTCTGATCACTTGACGGGAGGATGGCGCAGGGTCGCAGTGCCAGGGAGAGGAATCGGCTCCACCGGCAGGGAGCGCTAGTTGCAAAGTGAGTGAGAGCTGTGGGCCTCTGTGAGGTGGCGGGCCCAGCTGTTAAGAGTAATTCGCAAGAACTGAATGAGTGTTGGTTTTATAAAGAGGAGCAGACTTGGCTGCCACCAGTCGCGGATCCCCTGGAAAGTCACTGCGGACCCCACTTTGAGAAACACTGTTCTGTAAAATGCTAATAAGCCAATCACCATAGGCAACTGTCACGCTTTCCTTACAATTGAACAAAATCTATTTATCCAGGACTTGCGATCTACGGAAATAAGAGATGAAATAGCAAGACTCCGATATTTTTAGTAGCCCATAACCACTGGAGCTGTATTTGAGGACCAGAGAATAGAAAATCTTGTCCCATAATTAAAAAAGGCACGATAAATAAATCTAGAAATGATAGACCAGTTAGTTTGTAATCGAATAGATGCTCAAGAGACTTATATTGGATGCTACAGATGCTCATCTAAGGAGCACAGATACCATCTGTCCTCGACATAGATTTAGAAGCAATTCGCCATGGCTCATTAATCTTCTGAAATTCTCTGAGTGAGCAACTAAACGAATGGACAAGGATATAATTTCCTTTGATTTTCAGAAGGCATTTGATAAGATCCCACATCTAAGATTTCTGAAGAATCTTGAGGCTCATGGAATCAATCAGTTCAGGGGTGACCAGGATGATGCAAGGACTTGGGGTTCGAAGTAATGAGAAGTGATTTGCAGAACTGATTTTGTTTCACGTTGGAGACCTTAAGGGAATTAAGGCAATCGAGGGATATGGGGAGCGGGCGGGAAAGTGGACTTGAGGTCAAAGATCAATTATGATCTTATTGAATGGCGGAGCAGGCTTGAGGGGCCGTATGGCCTACTCCTGCTTCTATTTCTTATGAGACCAAAAGATCGAGGGGCCTCATGCATACATGCCAACCTAGGAAACTAGTAAAGCTGCCCAACAGCTTAAAAACAAGTGACAAATCAGCAAAAAAAAATACAGCAGTTGATATAAGCCTGTGTCATGTAAAAACACATAATTACACTGAAAGTGCAGTGGGATGTGGGCTTTTAGTTTAGAATGTAGGTATACCCAAAATAACCACTCATATTGGAGAACGCAATCTAGTTCATGCTGGCTTTTTTCCACCTCCGTCCACCCCACCCTCCCCTCCCCTCCCCTCCCATTCAGGCTGGTGTTCTTCTCACCTTCCACCTCGCTCCTCTCCTTCCAGCACATCCTTTGATTCCTACCTGCAGGTGCTTTTGTTCTAGGCTGCATCTATTTCCACCACAAGTGGGTTGCACCAGATTTCTGATTGGTCATTGGTCCCCCTGGATGGGGGGGGGGGCGGTGGGAAGGTGTTCAGGCTCAGTCCCAGAGGGCTCGGCTTGGCTCGGCTCTGCCCCCATATGGGAGTGCATGTGCAGAACGACTCAAACTTCTTCGTGCCAGCAATCGCTCTGTTTGTTCTATCTTATTGAATGCCACTGTGTGCTGTAACCTCCTACTGTAACATAATGGCCCAGAAATTCGGGTCGGAGCCTCCGACCTGCACTTACCTAGCGCGCCGGCTGTTGTGCTGTGGGCCCACATGGGATTCCGATCCTGGGCCTCCTCCAACTGCCGGCGCGCAGTGCTTGCGTATCCCAGGGGCGCAGTTAGTTCGATGCGTCCCCTGGGATCACGTGGGCCATGGGGAGCCAATGGTAGCAGGGAATCTCCATTCATAGATTTGACAGGAAGAGCTGTCAAAGCTATAAATACTATAAGCCCCAAAACATCACTAAAACTTCAAATAAAATTTTTTAAAAATCACATTTTTAAAATAACTATAAATTACATGAAATAACTATTTTAAACAATAATTTAAATTTTTGAAAAAATTAATTACATTTTCTAACTGGGCTAAAAATAAACTTACCTTTAAAGTATTTAAAAATAATAAACCTGTGGAAAAAATGTTTTAATTTTAATTAATTCACCACTTACCTTGTTAAAAGCAGGCCTTGCGCCTGCTTTTTAAAAGTGTAACTGCTGGAGACTTACCCTTCTGGAGAAACCTGCAAAAAAAATGTAAGTTCGATGCACACATGCTGCCTCTCCGGCGCACGCGTTCCACCTGTTTACCCCTTCTTTCAGGGGAACGGAAGTGCCGGTTTCCCGCGCATGCGCAGTGCATGCACAAAACTGGCACTTTCGTTGGGCCTACGTGTGAGTACCCAGCGTGTACTCACGCGTTGGGACCCGAATTTCTGGGCCAAATTTCAGTGCCTGGGCAGTAATCAATGGAGATCAATAGAATGAAACCGTGGACTCATAATATGAACATACAAAAATGGTGGACAGGTAAAGACCAGCTTGTCCATGGAACCTGTCCCATATCATCATGGTACAAGTTAGCCTCATCAACTCCACACACAAATGGCCACATAATCTCCTGGGAGTGGGAAACAAATACTGAGGAAAAAACCCTAGGCCAATTCAGGGGACAGAAATCGGGGAAATTGGACACCAATCCCTGAAGGTGATCAAAACAAGGCAATCTGTAATCATTAAGAACGCTGCCCACCTAAATTTTGTAAGCTGTAAGGATCATCCTGAAATGCAAAGATAACCACCGGCTTCTCTTCACTACAAACCGTCTTCTTAAACCCATTTCCCCTGCCTTCTCCACCCTCACCTCCAACAACAAGTGCAAGGAGCTCATGGACTTCCTTGTCACTGAGATTGAGATCATCCGTTCAGCTGCCTCTGCCGCTTCCCTCCCTTCTCCAAGCCCACCAGGCCAAACTTCCCCTAAGGTTCCACCCAGCCCCAGCCCTGAACTCGCATCTTTCTCTAGTTTCTCTCTGATCTCCCCATAAGCCCTCTCTGAGCTCAACTTGTCCATGTGACCCCCCTCCTTGCGCATCCCCGATTTTAATCACTCCACCACTGGCGGCTGTGCCTACAGCCGTCTAGGCCCAAAGCTCTGGAATTTCCTCCCTAAACCTTTCTGCTTCTCTACTGCTCTCTCCTCCTTTAAGACATTACCTCTTTGACCAAGCTTGTCCTAATATCTCCTTATGTGGCTCAGTGTCAAATTTCATTTGGTAATTGCTCCTGTGAAATGCCTTGGGGGACGTTTTACTACGTTAAAGGCGCTATATAAATGCAAGTTGTTGTTAGTGTTTTTTTGATATCGGACACAGCTAGGAACTCATCCAAGTCCATTTTGAACACTTACAGTGAATCTGTATTCACTGGGCGAGCGAACAAATTGTTCCAGAGGTCGCTGATTCCCTGCAAAAAAAAACTTGACATCTAATCTAGTTTTATGCTTGCGTAACTTATATGCATGTTCCTTGGTACTCCTTAACCTAATAGAAATAATCTATACACATGAACAGAGTCTAATCCCTTCATTATTTTAAAGACTACAATCAAATTTCCTCACAGTCTATGCTTTTCTAAAATAAAAAGACCCAGCTCTCTCTAAGCCTATTATGGTTACTAAAAGCCTTTAAGCGAAGAATCAGTCTAGCGGCCCTCCTCTGAACCTATTCCAGGACCTCTATATCACCCACCACATGAAGGGACCCAAAATGGACACAGTACCCTCGCAGATTAGTTTAGAAAAAAAAACGACGTCAGACTGATCTGAATTCAGTTTTCGGTTAATAGATTTTAGAATGAGCTTGTGGCTTAGTGATATCATTCCTGGCTCTGAGTAAGAAGGTGAAAATTTCGAGCACCACTCCAGACAGCCCGGATGAGTGGACATTATAATATGGTTTCTAAATACTAGGCTGATATCCAGCGGGGTACTCACGTCTGAATGTTGTGATCACTGGCTCAATGGTAGTAATCTCGCCTATGAGCCAGAAGGGTTGAGTTTGGGCCACACTCTAAACAGCCCCAGCGAGCAGAGACCAGAATACCAGCTCTAAAAACATAAGAAATAGGAGCAGGAGTAGGCCATTCGAGCCTCCTCCGCCATTCAAATACATCATGGCTGATCTTCTACCCCATCTCCACTTTCCTGCACTATCCCCATATCCCTCGATTCCCTTAATATTCAAAAATCTATCGATCTCTGTCTTGAATATACTCAACGACTGAGCCTCCACAGCCCTCTGGGGTAGAGAATTCCAAAGATTCACCACCCTCCGAGTGAAGAAGTTTCTCCTCATCTCAGTCCTAAATGGTCAACCTCTTATCCTGAGACTGTGACCCCTGGTTCTAGAGAATATAATCCTAGTCAATCTCTCCTCATAGGACAATCCCCCCATCCCAGGAATCAGCCTGGTGAACCTTTGTTGCACTCCCTCTATGGCAAGTATATCCTTCCTTAGGTAAGGAGACCAAAACTGTACACAATACTCCAGGTGTGGTCTCACCAGGGCCCTATATAATTGCAGTAAGATGTCTTTACTCTTATACTCAAATCCTCTTGTAACAAAGGCCAACATACCATTTGCTTTCCCAATTGCTTACTGTACCTGCATGTTAACTTTCAGTGATTCATGTACAAGGACACCCAGATTGCTCTGAACACCAACATTTCCCAATCTCTCACCATTTAAAAAAGACTCTGCTTTTCTATTTTTCCTACCAAAGTTGATAACTTCACATTTTTCCACATTATATTCCATTTGCCATGTTCTTGCCCACTCACTTATCCTGTCTATATCCCCTTGAAGCCTCTTTGCATCCTCCTCACAACTTACATTCCCACCCAGCTTTGTATCATCAGCAAATTTGGATATATTACATTTGGTCCCCTCATCCAAATCATTGATGTAGATTGTGAATAGCTGAGGCCCAAGCACTGATCCTTGCAGTACCCCACTTGTTACAGCCTGCCAACCTGAAAATGACCCATTTATTCCTACTCTCTGTTTACTATCCATTAACCAATTCTCAATCCATGTTAATATATTACTCCCAATCCCATGAGCCTTATTTTGTTTAATAACCTCTTGTGTGGCACCTTATCGAATGCCTTCTGAAAATCCAAATACACCGCATCCACTGGTTCCCCCTTATCTATTCTGCTAGTTACAACCTCAAAGAACTCTAACAGATTCGTCAAACACGATTTCCCCTTCATAAATCTGTGTTGACTCTGCCCAATCCTATTATTATTTTCTAAGTGTCCTGTTACCACATCCTTAATAATAGATTCTAGCAATTTCCCTACTACTGATGTTGTTGTGTATGTAACCTGTTCCACCTTAAGAGAGCTTAAGCCTGTTCCACCTTAAGAGATGTACTACTTTCTCAGGCTGCTGTAGACGTAATACCGGGGGTGAACACACCGGTATATAAGCACTGTGCAGTAATCTTGTATTCAGTATAGTCCCTACCTCCAACCAGTAAAGACCTGTTTTTATTGTTACTCATTAGTCTGTGTCTTAATTAACTAAATAATTCACAGACTTAACACTGGCGACGAGTCAGGTTCTTACCCTGCAGCAGTTATTCCACGGCGGTTGAAGAGAGGTTTCAAACCTCACCACTCACCACCCCACTGGAAGCGACAGGCATTAGGACCCTGAAGCCTCCATCAGCTTGTGAACCGGAGTAGAAGACAGGGCTGGGGAAGACAGAGGTACAGGGCGATAGCGATCGGCAGATAAGGGCCGGGCCGCTTTCAAATCGATCGCATCTGCGATAAGGGCGCGAGAGCCGCTTCGAGCGGGAGGCGTTTCAAGCCAGCGATCGCACTCCAGATAAGGGCCGAGAGCCGCTTCGGTCGGGAGCCGCTTCGCGATCAGCGATCGCATAAAAGATAAGGGCCGCACTCGGGCTTACAGACAGCGTCGGGGGATGGGTGAAGACCGCCAAGCGCGGGAAAACCGCCATTTTGTGGGCGGAGGACGACGGCAAGAGCGGGAAGCCGCCATCTTTGATAACAAGTAAAGAAAATAAAATCTGAGAAATTGCAAATCTACAATGCCTAAACACGGGAATATTAGCACCTTTGATAGTGACCTCGAAGATTGGGCCATATATGTTGAAAGAGTAAAAAATTATTGTAAGGCCAATAAAATTCGTGACCAAGATGAAGCTCTAACATTATTAAATTTAATGGGTGCGAAGACATACGGGCAATTGAAACACCTGTTATCACCAGATGAACCGGCGGATAAGACGTTCGATGAGATTGTTACTGTCCTGAAAGATCATCTAAACCCCACGCCGCTGATGCTAGCGGAACGATTTAAATTTTATGACAGAAGGCAGCTACAGCATGAAAGCAATGCTGAATATTTGCTGGAATTGCGTAAATTAGCGAAATATTGCCAGTTTGGAACGGGACTGACAGATGCACTACGAGACAAATTTGTGTGTGGTTTATTTAAACAGGATACACAAAAGCGACTGCTCGAGGAGAATGAGCTGACGCTTGAGAAGGCGGTCACTATGGCAGCAGCACACGAAGCCGCAGCGAGAGGCACGGCAGTAATGCAGCTACGGTCACCGGAGCTCAGTGCACACAAATTGGGTGTGAGTTCTGGCAAATGTTATCGTTGTGGAAAGACAACGCATGATCAGAACCAGTGTTGGTTTAAAAACCAAGAATGCAGAACATGTGGTAAGCTTGGACATATAGCTAGAGTATGCAGGTCAGGGAAGAAGACCAGCAACAAGAAGTCACCGCAAGGGAAATACGCAAAGGTACACAAGGTGGCCGAACAGGAGTCCGATTCAGACGCTAGCAGTAATGAACTGGCTGGCTTAAGCAGTATTGAACTGGCTAGCTTAAGGGTACTCAACGTTGGTAAGGGTGCAGACCTCCAGACAATTTGGGTTACTCTTCAGATAGAAGGAGTCCAAGTAAAAATGGAATTGGACACTGGATCGGCATTGTCGGTCATGAATAAGAAAGATTACAGAAGGTTATTCCAACATATTCCTCTACAGGATACGGAGATTATATTGACAACCTACACGGGGCAGAGAGTGTACCCCATCGGGACAATAAAGGTTGCAGTGGCCAACAAGGGCGAAGGAAGTCAAATAATGGACTTATATGTGCTACCGGAGGGAGGTCCACCACTACTAGGCCAGGAGTGGTTTAGAAACATAAATATGGACTGGCATTCGCTAAAAGCCATAAAGAGTGAGAACTCGGTGCAGATAATCAGCCCAGACTCTAGAACTGATGATGGTAAGACCAACCCATGTGCAAAAGACAAAGTTTCAGCACAGAATTCCACTGAGCAACAACAACATAGTTTAACAGAGAATTCTGAGTCTGTCAAGTCTACTGATATGCACATTTTTGAGGGACACTGGGCTCGAACTCAACTCCATTTCAAACTACAACAGCAATTAGAACAAATGATTCGCCGTTTTGAGCAAGAGATGAATGAAATAAAAAAGTTCTTTGTTACAGAGTGGGAGAATCTGGAAAGGCAACAGAAGCAACTGATGGAGAAAATGGAGCAGGAGCACACCAACCATCTGCGCGAGGAGGCCGAACGAATCAAAGCTGATTCAGGTTCTGAAGGTGCGTGCCATAATCTGGTGTCAGAAGAGTTAACGGTCAGCCAACTCCTTCATATGCTGAGGGACAAGACTCTGAAATGGGAAAAACTTGAACACGAGCTGCGATCTTCAAAGGAAAAGGGTTCGGAGCTCTCAAAAGTCATTGAGATGGCTGATGTGACGACACAGACTGAAACGACTGCAACAGAGCAGCCATTGGATGCCAAAAGTACGCTGACTCACGTCAATGTAGAACAACAGACCGCTGAAACAGCTGCTCCGGTAGAGGGATTGCATAGTCCGATCAATCAATCTCCAAAGGAAGTTGAAGTATTAAAATCGCAAATGAGGTCACTAGTAAACGACTTGCTGAAAGCCCAGAAAAAGCTGGATGCAGAGGTACACATGAAGAAGTCTCTTCAGGAAAGATGTCTGGATTTGGAACAAGAGCTGGCTAACGTCCAGCTGGGTATGGAGGAAATAGACGACCCTCTCACTGGTCTAGCTCAGGACGACACCGAATATTACCATGACCTGGTGGATGACACCGAATATTACGATGTCCTGTCCTGCCCAGCTTGTAACTTCGACTCCCAAAGTGCAGAAATCATGGAGGAGCACCAAAAGTCTACGGAACATCGGGAGAAGCTGGCTCTACGACGGAAACAGGAGGAAGAGAAGGAGGAACTGCGCGTGCAGCTGGCAGCTGTGGCAGCTGACAATGGAGCCCAGAGAGTCTCCAAGAAGCAGAAAAGGAAAAGTAAAAACAGAAGATGACCCATCTGAACCATTATCACCTCTACCAGATCACACACGTGGTCCCTCCGAACGGAGCCAAATCAGTTCGGAAGTTCAAGCTGTTAAATCCATGAAAGGACTATTGAATGAGTAACGTGAACCGACTACACCACAGAGATTGAATCTGTGAACTGTTTTCCGCAGAGACTGAATCTGTGATATGTTACGTTAAACATGAAGTTATATATGTTATTACGTTATGTTAAATGGGGGGATGACTATAAAGCTAAGAAGGGAGGAGTGTTGTGTATGTAACCTGTTCCACCTTAAGAGAGCTTAAGCCTGTTCCACCTTAAGAGATGTACTACTTTCTCAGGCTGCTGTAGACGTAATACCGGGGGTGAACACACCGGTATATAAGCACTGTGCAGTAATCTTGTATTCAGTATAGTCCCTACCTCCAACCAGTAAAGACCTGTTTTTATTGTTACTCATTAGTCTGTGTCTTAATTAACTAAATAATTCACAGACTTAACAGATGTCAGGCTAACTGGTCTGTAGTTTCCCGTTTTCTCTCTCCCTCCTTTCTTAAATAGTGGGGTTACATTTGTCACCTTCCAATCCGTGGGAACCGTTCTAGAATCTATGGAATTTTGGAAAATGACAACCAATGCATCCATAGAATCATTAAAAAATTACGATACAGAATGGGGCCATTCGGCCCATTATGTCCGTGTCGGAGCTACCCAGCCTAATCCCACTTTCCAGCACTAGGTCCGTAGTCCTGTAGGTTACGGCTCTTCAAGTGCACATCCAAGTACTTTTTAAATGTGATGAGGGTTCTGCCTCTACCACCCTTTCGGGCAGTGAGTTCCAGACCCTCACCACCCTCTGGGTGAAAAAATTTATCCTCATTTCCCCTCGAAGCCTTCTACCAACTACTTTAAATTGATGTCCCCTGGTTCTTGACCCCTCGGTCCTTCCTATCCACTCTATCTAGGCCGCTCATAATTTTATACATCTCAATTAAATCTCCCCTCAGCCTCCTCTGTTCCAAGGAAAACAACCTCAGCATATCCAATCTTTCCTCATAGCTAAAGTTTTCCAGTCCTGGCAACATCCTCGTAAATCTCCTCTGCACCCTCTCCAGTGAAATCACATCCTTCCTGTAATGTGGTGACCAGAACTGCACGCAGTACTCTAGCTGAGGCCTAACCAGTGTTGTATACAGTTCTAGCATAACTTTCCTGCTCTTATATTCTATGCCTCGGCTAATGAAGGAAAGCATTCCATTTGCCTTTTTTACTATTTTATTGACCTGTCCTGCTACCTTTAAGGATCTGTGCACATACACTCCAAGGTTCCTCTGTTCCTCCATACCTCTCAGTATCCTACCATTAGTTGTGTATTCCCTTGCCTTGTTGCCCCTCCCCAAATGCATTACCTCACACTTTTCCAGATTGAATTCCATTTGCCACTTTTCTGTCCACCTGACCAGTCCATTGATATCTTCCTGCAGTCTAAAGCTTTCCTCCTCACTGTCAACCACACGGCCAATTTTTGTATCATCTGCAAATTTCTTTATCATGCCCCCTACATTTAAGTCTATATCATTAATATATACAACAAAAAGCAAGGGATCGAGTACTGAGCCCTGTGGAACAGCCTTTCAGTCACAAAAACTCCCCTCAACCATTACCCTTTGCTTCTTGCCACTGAGTCAATTTTGGATGCAATTTGCCACTCTCCCTTGGATCCCATGGGCTTTTACTTTTTTGATCAGCCTGCCATGTTGTACCTTGTGAAAAGCCTTGATAAAATCAATGTAGACTACATCAAACACACTGCCCTCATCGACCCTCCTTGTTACCTCCTCAAAGAATTCAATCAAGATAGTCAGACATGACCTTCCCTTAACAAAACCATGCTGACTGTCCGTGATTAAACTGTGTCTTTCTAAATGAAGGTTTATACTGTCCCTCAGAATTGATTCCAGTAATTTGCCCACCACTGAGGTTAAACTAACTGGCCTGTAATTGCTCGGTTTATCCCTTCCGCCCTTTTTAAACAATGGCACAACATTAGCAGTTCTCCAATCCTCTGGCACCACTCCTGTAGCCAGGGAAGATTTGAAAATGTTGGTCAGAGCCTCCACAATTTCCTCCCTTGCTTCTTTTAATCGCCTCGGATATATTTCATCCGGCCCTGGCGATTTATCTACTTTCAAGGATGCTAAACCCCTTAATACTTCCTCCCTTACTATGTTTATCCTGTCCAATATCTTGCTATCTTCCTCCTTAACTTCAATGTCGGCATCGTCCCCCTCTTTTGTGAATACAGCTACAAAGTATTCTTTAAGTACCTTACCCACATCCTCTGCCTCCACACATAGATCACCATTTTGGTCCCTGATAGGCCCTACTCTTTCCTTAGTTATCCTCTTGCTCTTTATGTAATTATAAAAGGTCTTTGCATTTTCTTTGATTCTACTTGCCAGTATTTTTTCATGCCCTCTTTTTGCTTTCCTAATTTCCTTCTTAATTTCACCCCTTCACTTTCTATACTCTTCTAGGCTTTCTGCAGTATTGAGCTCACGATATCTGATATAGGCTTCCCTTTATTGCCTTATCTTACTCTGCAGCCACCTCTTTCAAAATCCTAGGATGTAGGCCATCACGTCCAGGGGATTTATCGGCTTTCAGTCCCATTAATTTCTCCAGTACTATTTTTTTACTAATACTAATTTCTTTCAGTTCCTCATTCTCACTAGACCCTTGGTTCTCCACTATTTCCAGGAAGTTTTTTGCGTCTTCTTCTGTGAAGACAGACACAAAGTATTTGTTTAATTTCTCTACCATTTCATTATTCCCCATTATAATTTCTCCTGTCTCAGCCTGTAAGGGACCCACATTTACTTTTGCTAATCTTTTCCTTTTTACATACCTATAGAAGCTTTTACAATCTGTTTTTATGTCTCTCGCTAGTTTACTCTCATATTCTATTTTCGCTTTCTTTATCAATAAAACAGTGTAGTTGATCAGGGGAGGGATTGAACCCGAGACCTTGGCCTTACTAGCACCATGCTCTGAGCTAACTGACCAGTTGAGTACTGGATTGACATCCAGCTGGATGACTTGTTTCTGATAGGTGCGGACTCCCCCATCATAATGGGTAGGCGAGGCTCTTTAGCCTTTGCTGCAGCCCACCTAGGAGAAGGTACTCCAAAGATAAAAATCGCGAGGAAGGCAGCAGGAAACCACCTGAGCTACTCTTCGCTCGTAAGTGGTTCAAGAATCTCATGTGTAAGACTTCACTTAGGACCTGCCCTAGGTTAGAGTACAACTGGGCTTAACAACCCTGCTGGATTAGAATCATAGAAATTTACGGCACAGAAGGCAGTCATTCGGCCCATTGTTTCTGCGCCAGTTGAAAAAGAGCTATCCAGCATAATCCCACTTTCCATCTTTTGCTCTGTAGCCCTGTAGATTACGGCACTTCAAGTGCATATCTTCAAGTACTTTTTAAATGTGATGAGGGTTTCTGCCTCTACCAGCATTTCGGGCAGTGAGTTCCACCACTATTCTCTGGGTGAGAAGATTTATCTTAATTTCCCCTCTAAGCCTTCTACCAACTACTATAAATCTATGTCCCCTGGTTTTTGACCCCTCGGTCCTTCCTATCCACTCTATCTAGGCCCCTCATAATTGTATACATCTCAATTAAATCTCCCCTCAGCCTCCTCTGTTCCAAGGAAAACAAACCCAGCATATCCAATCTTTCCTCATAACTAAAGTTTTCCAGTCCTGGCAACATCCTCGTAAATCTCCTCTACACCCTCTCCAGTGAAATCACATCCTTCCTGTAATGTAGTGACACAGTACTCAAACTGTGGCCGAACCAGTGTTGTATACCTCTGTGCTCTTAAATTCTATGTCTCGGCGAATAAAGAAAAGTATCCCGTATGCCTTCTTAGCCATCTTATCTGCCTGTCCCGCTACTTTCAGGCATCTTTGGACATGCACTCCAAGGTCCCACTGTTACTCTAAATTTTACGTTATCCTACCATTTATTGTATATTCCCTTGCCTAGTTAGCCCTCCCGAAATGCATTACCAACGGGAAGACTCTCAGAATGGAACCTGCCAGCAATTTGGGAGTAAAGTACTTCATGTTTGCACCTGTGTCGGTCTCGCAGAGTGAAAATGGCACGAGTTTACATTCCGTCTTTAGGATGAGACATTAAACTGAGGCGTCGGCTGCTCTCTCAGGTGGATGTAAACGATCCCATGGCACTAATTTGAAGAAGAGCAGGGGGGAGTTATCCCCAGTGTCCTGGCCAATATTTATCCCTCAACCAGCATAACAAAAACAGATTATCTGGTCATTGCTGTTTGTGCACATTTCCTACATTATAACAGTACTACACTTCAAAAGTACTTAATTGGCTGTAAAGCGCTTTGGGATGTCTTAAGGTTATCTGAGGAAGGATGTTCTTGCCATGGAGGGAGTGCAGCGAAGATTCACCAGACTGATACCTGGGATGGCAGGAATGACGTATGAGGAGAGATTGGGTCGATTGGGCTTATACTCGCTGGAGTTTAGAAGAATGAGAGGGGATCTCATTGAAACTTATAAAATTCTAACAGGACTAGACAGACTAGATGCAGGAAGGATGTTCCTGATGGCCGGGGAGTCCAGAACCAGGGGTCACAGTCTAAGGATAAGGGGTAAGCCATTTAGGACAGAGATGAGGAGGAATTTCTTCACCCAGAGAGTGGTGAACCTGTGGAATTCTCTACCAAAGAAGACAGTTGAGGCCAATTCATTAAATATATTCAAGAAGGAGTTAGATATATTTCTTAAGGCTAAAGGGATCAAGGGAGATGGGGAGAAGGCAGGGACAGGGTACTGAGTTTGGATGATCTGCCATGATCTCATTGAATGGCGGAGCAGGCTCAAGGGCCGAATGGCCTACTCCTGCTCCTATCTTTCTATGTTAAAAGGCGCTATATAAATGTAAGTCTTTCTTTTCCTAAGGGAGGAGAGACAAGACCTTGTAATGATCTGGAATGCACGGCCTGAAAGGGTGATGGAAGCAAATTCAATAGAAACTTTCAAAAGGGAATTGGATGAATACCTGAAAGGGAAACATTTGCACGACAATGGGAAAAGAGGTGGGGGGGGAAGTGGGACTAATTGGATAGCTCTTTCAGAGAGCCAGCACAGGCACAGTGGGCCAAACGGCCTCCTTCTGTGCTGTATCATGAAGAATCAAAAGTCTTGTGTCATGGAAGAAGATATTGTGTTGGGAATTCAAATACAGCAACAATCTTCCTTTTCTGTCTTGCACACAGTGACTGAAGGATCCATCCGAGAGAGGTTGGCAATTCACTCACTGTTTCTCTCAACAACCCCCTACCACTCTTACCAGTCATCTGAGATGCCAATGTTTGTGTCAAAGGCTACCAGATTTGGAAATTGAACAAATATGGATGAAACTTCAAATGTAAGAGAGAAAAAAAAACACCTTGGCCTTGTTTCAAACACTACTTCAGATTTTTGAAGGAGAAAGCAATTTTAAAAAAAAGTGCATTATTATTGCTGGAGAAGAAAAGTGGCAGTTAATTCCAAACATAAAAATGCAAAGGGGAGAGAGCTTCAATGAGCAGCCACAGGAAAGATGGCGGCGGTTTGCCATTGGGGCGGGAAGGCGGGAAAAAAGCAAGAGCGCGAGTGGGCGGCGCACGAGAAACAGGGAGCGCGCCAGAGTTTGAAATCAAAACAAAACCGTTGGAGAAAGCACGTGATCGCTTTCGCCCGCTCCCTCCCTCCTTCCCCGGGCTGGGACACTGAGAGCGGACCGAGTAGGGCGAACCCCATGGGCGGGGGTGGGGTGTCACGTGGTCCTCGGCGCTGGGACACTGAGAGCGGACCGAGTAGGGCGAACCCCGTGGGCGGGATGAGGTGTCACGTGGTTCTCGGTGCCGGCAGTTGCTGCGCTGGGACAGAGAGCGGACCGAGTAGCGTGAAGCCCCATGGGCGGGGTCACGTGGTTCTCGGTACCGGGGTTGCCAGGCTCCATTCCATCGGCAGCCAGCTGCTGGGCTGGGACACTGAGCGGACCGAGTAGGGTGAACCCCATGGGCGGCGTGGAGTGTCACGTGGTTCTCGGCGCTGGGCTACTGAGAGCGGACCGAGTAGCGTGAAGCCCCAGGGGCGGGGTGTCACGTGGTCCTCGGTGCTGGGACACTGAGAGCGGACCGAGTAGGGTGAAGCCCCATGGGCGGGGCGAGTGTCACGTGGTAGTCGGGCTCCCTCCATCTCCACCTGCTGCTGCCGTTGTTGTTGACGACCATTCAAGCCGCCATTATCCCTCAGTCCAGCGCCTTCCACCATTTAGCCAAGCAAGGCTCGGCGACCTCCCTGCCTCTCAGCAATCTAACTCTCTCACACACATTCTTGAAACTTCTCTTTATTAAAAAAAAACCCCAAATGAATATATTAAAGCTTCACCGCCCGGTAGGTAATTTTTTTGTGTTGTGACCAAAAAGTATTTATATATATATATTTCTTGTTTTTATATATGTTTAATGAATAAATGTCTCGATTTTATGTATATATTTTCAATGAATATGATTTTTGTATATATATAAATATATATTTCTTGATTTTTTATATATATGAATATAATGTATAAATATATATATTTCTTGATTTTATATATATGTTCAGTGAATATTTTTATATATAAATAGAACTTGATTTTATGTGTTCAATTATATAATTGTTATATATATATATATATATATATCAATATTTGGAATAAAATTTTAAGTCAAGTTTTTTTTTAAACAATACATCATATTGCATCTGTTCCACTCAAATCAATTTTTAAAAATCCTTGAAAGTGATGATTTCTAAATTGGTTTAAAATCAAAAATTGAAATGGGGGTTTGGAATAGTTAGGACTGCTCTCCTTGGAGCAGAGAAGGTTAAGAGGTGACCTAATAGAGGTTTTCAACATGATGAGAGGTTTTGATAGAGGAGAGAGAGAAAAACTATTCCCCCTGGCGAGTGGGTCAATACCAGAGGTTATAGATTCAAAATGAGCTAGAGGAGAGATGAGGAGAAATGCTTTTCACTCAGAGAGTTGTCGGGATCTGGAACGCTCGACCCGAAAAGGCGGTGGAAGCTGATTCCATATAAATAATATTAAAAGGGAGCTGGACGGGTACTCGAGGATGAGCAACTTACAGGGTTATGGACAAAAAGCGGCGATGTGGGACCAACAACAACTGCTCCTTCATGGAGGCAGCACAGGCCCGAATGGCCGCCTCCTGTGCTGTAAGTTTCTAGGATTCTCCATGTGTGATTTCCTCTGGTTATGTTACATTTTGTTTAGATCCAATTCCTTCTTGCGCCCCCAGCTCGACGCCCTGGTGAAACCGTTTGAAAGATAACGGGTTCACGGCTTCCTGAAGCGCTTCACATCTCAGCGAGTTGGTTTGGAAGTGGAATCAGTGTTAGAACCATAGAAATTTACGGCAAAGAAGGAGGCCATTCGGCCCATCGTTGTCTGTTGTGGTGCTGCTGGATGCTTGCAACCAATTTCACGCACAGCAAGCACCCACCCACAACAAGAAGAGAAAAATCCCCCACTGAGATGGTTTTTATAGAGTAGATAGGGAAAAACTGTTTCTACCAGCAGGAGGGCCAGTAACCAGAGGACACTGATTTAAAATAATCGGCAAAAGAACCAGAAGGAAATTAGGGGAATTTTATTTAGGCAGCGAGTTGTTGTGATCTGGAATGCGCTGCCTGAAAGGCTGGTGGAAGCAGATTCAGTCGTAACTTTCAAAAGAGAAATGGATAAATACTTGAATAGGAAGACATTGCAGGGCTATGGCGAAAGAGCAGAGGAGCGGGACTAATTGGATAGCTCTACCAAAGAGCCGGCACAGGCACGATGGGCCGAATGTCCTCCTTATGTGCTGTATCATTCTACGATGAACTCGTTGATCTGTTTTTGGGGGTGTTGGTGAAGGGGTAAATGCCGCACCTCGTTTTTTTTTACGATGTAGAGTCGACGGGGACCGTTTTTGACAGCGATGGCTTCATCCAGTTGACTGATGACGTTACTGCCTTTGAGAAGTTCATGGTTGTCACATAATCAGTGGCGATAAAGTGACATTCTCTACCTTCATCGAAAGAGACTGTGGGAGTCGGGTCCATTCCGGATTCACGTTCTGGGGAAGTCATGTTACAAATGACAGCTTTTGACTTTATAACATTGGCTCATTAAATATATTCAAGGAGTTAGATATATTTCTTAAGGCTAAAGGGATCAAGGGGTATGGGGAGAAGGCAGGGACAGGGTACTGAATTTGGATGATCAGCCATGATCTCATTGAATGGCGGAACAGGCTCGAGGGGCCAAATGGCCTACTCCTGCTCCTATCTTCTATGTTTCTATGTTTATGCTGACCACGCTCTCCTGCGTCATCACGATAGAAAAAGCCACTACTTCATAATGTCATTTGTTTTCACCTAAAGCCTAAACTAAGCTAAGCTACTGTTTGATAAGATGAACAAGATCCTGTAAGATATACAATCTTCTTTAGTCAACATCCTACACATACGGTTGGAAACTACAACAAGAACATACAAGAAAGAGAGAAGAAGAAAGAACTTGCATTTATACAGCGCCATTCACAACCTCAGGACGTCCCAAAGCACTTTACACCAATCGAGTGAAGTGCGGCCACTGTTGTAATGTAGGGAACGCAGCAGCCAATTTACGCACAGCAAGATCCCACAAACAGCAATGTGATAATGATCAGATAATCTGTTTTTAGTGCTGTTGGTTGAGGTGTAAATATTGGCCCAGGACACCATGGAGAACTCCCCCTGCTCTTCTTCGAAATAGAGCCATGGGATCTTTTACGTCCACCTGAGAGAGAGCAGACGGGGCCTCGGTTTAATGTCTCATCCGAAAAAAACAGCACCTCCTACAGCGCAGCTCTCCCTCAGTACTGCCCTGGATTGTCAGCTTAGATTTTTTTGCTCAAATCCCTGAAGTGGGACCTGAACTTAAGATCTTCTAACCCTGAGGCGGGGGTGCTACCACTGAGCCACGGCTGATTTCAGATCCCTCTAGTAGCAATCGGGAGCAGGTCGAACGACCTTTCATTGAGCCATTGGGGCTCCTGCCATTCAGGCAATGGAAAATGCATTCTGCTATCTATATTGCAATCTTTTGAAACTGAACATATAAGACAAACATTTGTAATATCTGGAGTAAGACGGAGCTCCTGAAGTTGCCACGGTTTACGCTGCAGTTTGTGAAGAAGTGGATAAAAAGGTTGTGGAATCCAAAAACCAGGACAACATTTAAGAGTAGGTTAGATAAGTGGTTGAACTAAAAAAGGATAAAGGGATATGAGATCAGAATGGGCACATGGGATTAGGAGTACTGCTCATGTGGACGATAAACAGACTAGTTGGACAAATGCATCCTGTTTCCGAGTTGGAATTTCTATGCAGGCTCCTTAACCTAAATGGAAATGAGCAAATACTTTTTTCTAGGAAACGCGGGTGAGCCCTAAGACTAACTTGATTAGAGTGCCAAATTAAATCAGGCTGATGAAAAAGTGCTTTGATCTCACTGGCTTGAGGAGCTGAAACCAGAGCCATCAAAATTGAAAACTTCAGTGGCAAAAACTGGATGCCTTGCCTGAGCCGTGGGCATGACATGGAGTATTTTAACATATTTTAACTGATTGTTGCAAGTAGGGTTAGATTCAGTCCTGAATCAGACATTCTTTTTTAATTTTGTGCTCATTAAGAGATGTGTAACATTTCTTCAATTCCCACATCAGTCATCAATTAATGCTGAATCGTTGCCATTTCTTTTGTTGCTGTGGGCCAGTATCCACTAGACACTTGAGTTTCGCTCAGGTCTCGGATGTCAAATACCATTTTCTATTGCACTGCTTTGGACATACCCGGGTTTCCTGCTAAAGGTGATTTCCGTCATTTCCGCCACCTCCAGCGTGATCCCACCACTAAACACATTTTCCCCTCGCCTCCCCTTTCAGCATTCCGAAGGGACCGCTCCCTCCGCGACACCCTGGTCCACTCCTCTATCACCCCCAACACCCCTTCCCCTTCGCCCGGCACTTTCCCGTGCAAGCGCAGGAGATGCAACACCTGCCCTTTTACCTTCTCCCTGCCCACTGTCCAGGGCCCCAAACACCCCTTCCAGGTGAAACAGCGATTTACTTGTACTTCTTGCAATCTAGTACACTGTATTCGCTGCTCACAATGCGGTCTCCTCTACATTGGGGAGACCAAACGCAGATTGGGTGACCTCTTTGTGGAACACCTCCGTTCAGTCCGTAAGGGTGACCCCGAGCTTCCGGTCGCCTGTCACTTTAATTCTTTGCTCCACCCCCACTCTGACCTCATTGTACTCGGGCTCTTACACTGTTCCAACGTAAGCTCGAGGAACAGCACCTCATCTTTCGATTAGGCACTTTACAGCCTTCTGGACTCAACATCAAGTTCAACAATTTCAGTCCATAACCTCGGCCCCTATCCTTTTTTTCCATTTTTTTCCTCTCACATGGCAGCTGTTGATCATTACACCATTGCCATTTACACTTCATGTAGAGTCATCTTTTGTTTCTTAACTTGTCCCATTACCATCTCCTTTTGCCGTGCTCCATCATCCCTTTTGTCTCTTAACCTCTCCTGCCTTCCATCCTATCACAGACCTTCCCTTTTGTTCTTTCCTCCCCTCCCCCCTCTCCCAGCCCCTACACTTGCTTAAAACCTGTTCCATCTCCAACTTTTTCCAGTTCTAACGAAGGGTCATTGACCTGAAACGTTAACTCTGTTTCTCTCTCCACAGATGCTGTCTGACCTGCTGAGTATTTCCAGCATTTTCTGTTTTTATTCCCCATTTAATGTAGGCCAAAAAATATCATAATCTCTTCCTTTATCCCCCTGCTCATAAATCTGAGTTAGAAAAGCACTTCACCACGCCGATCCCTCTAGGGTTCCCTTTTTGTTACTTAGACCATATCCAATCTTTCTACCAGCCATGGATGATGTTTCATTTGGCAGGCCTGCCTTGGCAGCTGCAGCCTCTATTCCCTTGCCAAAACTTCTAGCTTTCTTGCCTTGCGGTACTACTTTTAATCAGTCTCTAACAATGTACGGAGAATACAAATTTAGGAGGAAGAAAGATTACTTAACTGGGTATTCTAAGGAGCATACTCTACATTGCCAAATAACCATCCCTTCATAGGAATGCGGATAATTGGTGTATTGTCTTTCCCGGGAGATGCTGTAACTGAAAATGAACTCGAGCTCAAGGATAGGTCTGGTCCTTGTATACCAGGCCAGAGTAGGAAGAATTCCATTGGGAAGCCCCCGTGGTCATGACATCACAAAACGTCTTAGAGGGAGATTGTCCCCTAAGTATTGATGCATTTAAGGGGAGGCTAGACAAGCATATGAGGGAGAAGGGAATCGAGGGTTATGCTGATAGATTCAGATGAGGAAAGACAAGAGGAGGCTCGGGTGGAGCATAAATGCTAGCATGGACTGGTTGGGCCGAATGGCCTGTTTCTATGCCGTATATCCTAATCCTATGTAAGTGTTTGCAGAAACAAAGATGGCTCTACAAGGTAGATAATCTTTATTTTAAGCAGATCTTCAAATGCTTTACTTATTTTAATATGAAAACATCGCTATTCTAATTTATGTATAGTATATAGAATTTTTGAATTAATAGCTTCTTTGTATTTCTCAAAATGCAAATAGAATCATATAATTCTACAAAACAGAAACCGGCCAGTTGGCCCATCAAATCTGCCAGTTTTAATTTCCCATATGAGACATCTAATTCTATTCTTTTTCTTCCTCTTCATACCCTTGATGATAACTCATTTTAAGTAACTATCCAATTCCCCTATAAAAGAATTTATGAACTCTGCTTGCTGATTACTGCCTGGAGTGTTTTTAATTTACTGTCACCTTAGAATATCCTGATCCTCCTTTTTAGCATTTTTATTGTCTGATGGGAATCGTATGGCCCAAGGATCCCAAAACCAGGAGTTGGTCCTGGTGTTTAATCATGATTCTGTCTGTCTGTTTATGTGCTGTACATCTTATGTTTCAGATAGTTCCTTGTACCGCAAAATTTGATGAAGAATTACGTGAAGAGTCAATAGTAGTTATTAAAGGAAAGTTGACTGATGATCCTCTGAGGTAACTTGACCATATATGCCCATATTCATTTTTATTATCCAATGATAGCATTTTGAGAAGAAATGAATCATATATAAGTAAAGAAACACTTGATTTCTCTCTGGCAGTGAGCGATGGTGGTATCGTGGTGAGCATAGCTGCCTTCCAAGCAGTTGTCCTGGGTTCAATTCCCGGCCATCGCAATTCAAAATTTCTTAACTCCCTTACATCTGAAACTCCGAGATTGGAACCGAATTTGATGCTGCTCAGAGGGATATAATTTCCAAAGCACAAGCCGGCATAATTTATAACGTTAAGATCTCCACGACTGGAGAATTTTAGCTGTGAGCAAAGATTGGATAAGCCGGGGTTTGTTTTCTTTGGAACCGAGGAGGCTGAGGGGAGATTTAATTGAGGTGTATAAAATTATATGGGGCCTAGATAGAGTGGATAGGAAGGACCTATTAGCCTTAGCAGAAATATCAATAACGAGGGGGTATAAATTTAAAGTAATTGGTAGAAGGATTAAAGGGGAGTTGAGAATTTCTTTTCACCCAGGTGGGGTTCTGGAACTCACTGCCTGAAAGGGTGGTAGAGGCAGAAACCCTCCCCGCATTTAGAAGTACTTGGATATGCACTTGAAGTGCTGTAACCTACAGGGCTATGGACCAAGAGCAATGAAAGTTCTTCTTCTTAGGCAGTCCCTCAGAACCGAGGATGACTTGCTTCCACACTAAAAGTGAGTTCTCAGGTGACTGATGAGTCCAATGCGGGACCTACAGTCTCAGTCACAGGTGGGGCAGACGGTGGTTGAAGGGGCGAGTGGGTGGGGTGCTTGGGTTGACGTGCACTCCTTCCGCTGTTTGCGCTTGGCTTCCGCTTGCTCCCGGCGAAGAGACTCGAGGTGTTCGGCGCCTTCCCGGATGCTTCCCCTCCACTTTAAGTAGTCTTGGGATTCCCAGGTGCCAGAGGGGATGTTACACTTTTTCAAGGAGGCTTTGAGGGTGTCCTTGAAGCGTTTCCTCTGCCCACCTGGGGCTCTCTTGCCGTGCTGGAGCTCTGAGTAGAGCGCTTGTTTTGGGAGTCTTGTATCGGACATGCGGACGATGTGGCCCATCCATCGGAGCTGATCGAGCGTGGTCAGAGCTTCGATACTGGGGATTTTGGCCTGAGCGAGAACACTGACGTTGGTGTGCCTATCCTGCCAATGGATTTGCAGGATCTTGCAGAGGCAGCGTTGGTGGTACCTCTCCAGTGCTTTGAGGTGCCTGCTGTACATGGTCCATGTCTCTGGAGCATACAGGAGGGCAGGTTTCACTGCTGCTCTGTAGACCATGAGCTTAGTGCCGGGTTTGAGGTCCTGGTCTTCAAACACTCTCTTCCTCAGGCAACCGAAGGCTGCACTGGCACACTGAAGGCGGTGTTGGAATTCATCATCGACATCTGCCCTTGTTGACAGTAGGCTCCCAAGGTATGGAAAGTGGTCCACGTTGTCCCAGGGCTACGGACCAAGCGCAATGAAAGTGGGATTAGGCTGGATAGCTATTTTTCGGCCGGCACAGACACGATGGGCCGAATGGCCTCCTGTGCCGTAAATTTCTATGATTCTATATTCATAACATTTGCATATGGGTATCTTGTATTTGTTAATTTTCAAAAAATTTAAGATAATGTAGTTGTAAATAGAGGAATCACCATTTAGGTGTTGAGTACAACATTTGTTCCAGAAATCTCATGAGCACAGTTTGGGGTGAGTGAATTGTATAAATCATGATTGTATCTGGGATACATTCCAGATAAATTGGGAACATTCAATTGTACCGCAAGTAAGGTATGAAGTATTTCGTTTTAGAATAAATGTAGTTTTTATTGCTATTTTGTAGATACATTTAATGAGGACTGTTGGAAGCACAAAGTACACATTAATACATGTTACTTTGCCTGAGGTAGCTTCTGGAGGGAATTGGCCAGCGTCTTGAAAATCCACCACATTAGGAGAGAAATAGGGGAAAGAATCATTCCCAAACCGCAGCATTTTAATAATTTGTGATTTTCAGCTTTATATTTTACAGTTGTAAAAACTGCACACTATAAATATATTAATGATATTACAACCTAGATTCCTTTTCTTCATGACTAAGCATTTCCTCAAACACTTATTATTCCATTTTGTCCACCCTCAACTCCAATTTACCAAGTGCAAAAAGCGCATGCGATTTTTCATCTCTAAAGTTAACACTATTCGTGCAGCTGCCTGTGCTGTTTCCTCTCCTCTGCTCCTGACCTTCCCCAGCCTCCCATCCATTCCATTCCTGTTCCCCCGTCAGTTTCTTCCTTATTTGCCCCAGGCTCATCTCTGCTATCAGAGAGCCATCTCCTGCTCCTTTGACTTCTTCCCCACCCAAGACCCGGTCACTCAGTTTCCCCTCCTGGCCCCGTTGCCAAGCTGGCAATGTTAATGGCTCCCTGTCCAATATCAAGTCATGGATGAGCCACAACTTCCTTTAACTAAATGGGAAGACCAAAGCCATCATTTTCAGCTCACACTATCAACGCTGCTCAGTTGCCATTGACTCCATCCTCCTCTCTGGCCACTCGCTCAGGTTGAACAAGACCACGCAAAACCTTTGTGCCCTTTTTGACCTGGAGGCGAGCTTCAAACTCTACATCTTATCCATCGACAAGACTGCTTGTGCTTACGCCATTTTTTTTTAGGGTTTCCAAGGCTTTTTGCCAAAGCTATGGCCGGCAAGCAGGAGGACTCCCGTGGAAATTCGGCCCCATTACATTTAAAACCCTCATCTTCAATTCCCTCCAGTTTCACCCAATCTCTGTCTGCAATTTCTTGCAGCACCCTTCAGTCCTCTGACTCTGGCCCCACCCTTCACCCCACCATTGGTGCCAGAGACTTCAGCTGTCTGGCTCCAGTTTGTGGAACTGCTCCCTGCACTCTCCACTGTATCTCCATTTTGAAAAACCTCGCAAAACCCATCTTTTTGACCAAGCATTATTAAACATCAGTATATATTGGATTATTTTGTTTTATTCCTGACCAATCTTCTGTGTGTGTTGGTTTAAACAAAACTAAAGTGTCAGTCACTAATCAGGCAGAAAGTGGAGTACAGGAAACTCTCGATTTACTGGCACCTAAATAACCGGAAATCCCTGTTAACCGGCAAAATTCAGGAGTAGGTTCAGGTAAGTTTTACTTCATATTAGTGGCCGTTCCTGGATCTGTGGCTGTGTAACTGGGGCTCCTACACTTGTTGCTAAGCAACAGGGACGCTTGGTCTGTGGCCGGAGTTCCTGCACATGTTGCTAAGCAACAGGGAAGCCTGGATTTGTTGCTGTGTACGGAGCTCTCGTACCTTTTAACTATACCTCTCTGTAATCCGGACTTTTTGATAAACCGGCACCACGCCGGTCCCGTCGGTGCCGGATAATAAAGAGTTTCCTGTATATGTGATCTAATGAGGGAAGGATGAAAACTCTTGAGGCTCAGTAACATGTAATAAAAGTCCTGATAAAGAGAATATCAACGTGTGTTATGTTTTCCCTATTCCACGTACATTTGAAATCAAGAAGTTATTTAGTCGTCCATTTCCATGCTGTGTAAGGTCACAAATTTGCAATGCTACTAACTGCAGCAGCTTCCAGTTACTAATATCAGTTATTTGTAGTGCTTTGTAGTCGATAACATTGTTACCTCTTAACGAGAGTATCTTTTCTTTAGATTCGATGTTAATTTTCAGAGGGGCGACCATCCCGATGCAGACATTTTATTCCATTTCAATCCCCGTTTTAAAGAGGAACTTGAAAAAGTTATCTTTAATTCTCGGGGACCCGATGGTTGGGGATTTCAGGGTGAGAAGTATGAAAAGATTGCTTCCAGAGATTCTCCATTTAAGCTGGTATTTATGGTGTGGAACAACTCTTTCCAGGTACTGTCTTACCAATCTTATAAATAATATGTGACTTGTTTTATGAGGGGAAAAAACTAAATGAGAACAGACAATAATCTGGAATAATAATTTATCTTCATTTACCTAGTTCCTTAAACTATGAATATTTCTCCAAAGGCAGCAAAGCTCACAAATGTGGCTTGTGTTATGTTTGACTTGTTTGCTATTCATGCTGACACTGGATGTCAAAGGTGGAAATGTATTTTACTCCAATCATTGACACCTCTCCCCTCACTAGCCAGTTAATCACCCCCCACCCCTAAATGTATGTATGTCCATATGCAGGATAACATGGTGGCATACCAACCTGCAACACTCGGAACGGTAAGATATGGGTTTATGCCAGCAATCCCTTACATCTCTGATCATGTCACTGTGTGCAAGTGCTAAGTAGAGGCCAAATACTTACGCACAGGGTGATCTGCCTTTTCCGGGCTCTTCTTGCACCATGAAGTTGTTTCAGTACCTTCAGCTTATGCCAGTTATGGGTGTATTAAGGATTTGATTCATAAGGGTGCTGGAGTTGGGTGAGTGAGGGAGTCGTAACTGTTTTCTAAAAAATCAAACGTTTGTTTGTTTCACATTTACTGTTACTGTTTAAAATCTAAATTTCCCAGCCTTAAGCAGGGATATACAAGGCCTACAATTCAGAGCAGCTGAAGGCAGTTAATTAGGAAAACTAGATTAAACTGGTTTTCCTGTAGCAGGGCCTATAAAAACAGGCTTCGCAGTGTGATTTGCACTGAGTGCGGTTTGAACAGAGTGCTGGAGTTGGGTGAGGGAGTTAGGTGAGGAGTGGAAGGAGGAGCTCCCTTGCTTCGCCTTTGCTTTTCCTAACTTTTCACCCTGTAGGAATTGGTTCTTACTTTACACCAAGGAAAGAGTCCGAGAGTGGGAGCAGTCAAACAACAACTGCAAAACCGTTAAAGTAACGTCACAACCAGGGAAGGAGCTGATTGGTAAGTAGGATCTGGTGAGAATTTCTACAGTCCAATCGTTAAAGTAAAAATAAGGTCTCTAGTTTAGAGTAAGTATTGTGTAAAGTAGAGTAAGTATTGTGTAAAGTGAAGTAAGGTCCCTAGTATAATTAATATTCTTTAATATAGAGGAATTAAAGGGAGTAAATTAAGAGTAGGACATGGTAGGGCAGCTCGGCAGCGTGGAGTGGTCCTCCTGCACTATGTGGGAAGTCAGGGACACTTTCGGTGTCCAGGGCGAACACGTATGCAGGAAGTGTCTCCAGCTGCAGCTATTCAAAATCTGCGTTTCGGAGCTAGAGCTGCGGCTGGAGTCACTGTGGAGCATCCGCGAGGCTGAGATCTACATGGATAGCACGTTTAACGAGGTGGTCACACCGCAGGTAAAGAGTGCACAGGCAGAAAGGGAATGGGTGATCGCCAGACAGAGTAAAACAACTAGGAAGGTAGTGCAGGAGTCCCCTGGGTCCATCTCCCTCTCCAACAGATTTCCCATTTTGGATACTGCTGGGGGAGATGGTTTCTCAGGGGAATGCAGCAAGAGCCAAGTCCGTGGCACTATGAGTGACTCAGCTGCACAGGAGGGGAGGAAAAAGAGTGGGAGAGCAATAGTGATAGGGGATTCTATCGTAAGGGGAACAGATAGATGTTTCTGTGGCTGCAGACGTGACTCCAGGATGGTATATTACCTCCCTGGTGCCAGAGTCAATGATGTCACTGAGCGGCTGCAGGACATTCTGAAGGGGGAGGGTGAACAGCCAGAGGTCGTGGTCCATATCGGTATCAACGACATAGGTAGAAAGAGGGACGAGGTCCTGAAAGCAGAATATAGGGAGCTACGAAATAAATTAAAAAGCAGGACCTCAAAGGTAGTAATCGCAGGATTACTCCCACTGCCACGTGCTAGCGAGAGCAGAAATATGAGAATAGACCAGATGAATGCGTGGCTGGAGAGATGGTGTAGGAGGGAGGGATTTAAATTCCTGAGGCATGGGGACCGATTCTGGGGAAGGTGGGACCTGTACAAGCTGGACGGATTACACCTCGGCAGAACCGGGACCAATATCCTCGCAGAGGGGGTTTGCTAGTGCTGTTGGGAAGGATTTAAACTAGTTTGTCAGGGGGTTGGGAACCTAAGTGTGGGCCCAGAACGGAGAGAAACAAAGAGTCATAGAGTCATAGAGTTTTACAGCACAGAAAGAGGCCCTTCGGCCCATCGTGTCTGCGCCGCCCATCCATCCCTGTCCAGTCTAATCCCATTTTCCAGCATTTGGTCCATAGCCTTGTATGCAATGGCATTTCAAGTGCTCATCCAAATGGTTCTTGAATGTTGTGAGGGTTCCTGCCTCTACCACCCTTTCAGGCATTGAGTTCCACATTCCAACCACCCTCTGGGTGAAAAAGTTCCTCCTCAAATCCCCTCTAAATCTCCTGCCCCTTACCCTGAATCTATGCCCCCTTGTTATTGACCCCCCCACTAAGGGGAAAAGTTCCTCTTTATCTACCCTATCTATGCCCCTCATCATTTTGTACACCTCAATCAGGTCCCCCCTCAGCCTTCTCTGCTCCAAGGAAAACAACCCCAGCCTGTCCAGCCTCTCTTCAAAGCTGGAAGTACAAGTTAGAAAAGTAGTCAGCAAAACTAGTAGGGAGCAGAAACAAAGGCCAACAGTAAAGAAGGTCAAAGTGCAGAAAAATATTAAACAGGCAAAGTTGAAGGCACTTTATCTAAATGCACACAGCATTCGCAACAAGGTGGATGAACTAATGGCATTAATAGAAGTAAATGGGTATGATGTAATTGCCATTACAGAGACATGGTTGCAGGGTAACCAAAGCTGGGAACTAAATGTTCCAGGGTACTCAACATTTAGGAAGGACAGACAAAAAGGAAAAGGAGGTGGCGTAGCGCTGCTAATAAGGGATGAGATTGGTACGGTAGAGATAAAAGATCTTGGTTCGGCAGATTGTGATGTAGAACTGGAATCAATTTGGGTGGAGCTAAGAAACACCAAAGGGCGGATAACATTGGTGGGAGTTGTGTATAGGTCACCAAACAGTAGTGGTAATGTAGGGCACAGTATCAATCAAGAAATTACAGGTGCATGTAACAAGGGCAATAATGGGGGACTTTAATCTACATATTGACTGGGCAAATCAAATTACCACTAATGGTGTGGAGGACGAATTCTTGGAATGCATGTGAGATGGTTTCCTGGATCAGTATGTGGAGGAACCAACCAGGGAACAGGCTATTCTGGATCTGGTACTGTGTAATGAGAAAGGGCTCATCAATAATCTTGTGGTAAAGGGGCCTTTAGGGACAAGTGACCATAATATGATTGAATTTTACATTAAGTTTGAGAGTGATGTAGTCCAATCTGAAACTAAGGTCTTCAATCTAAACAGAGGAAACTACAAGGGTGTGAGGGACAAGTTGGCCATGGTAGATTGGGAGACTACACTAAAAGGTATGAAGGTGGACATACAATGGCTAACATTCAAGGAAATAATGCATAATTTGCAACAAACATATATTCCTCTAGGGCATAAAAACCCAAAAGGAAAAGTGATCCAACCATGACTAACAAAAAAAATTAAAGCTAGTATTAAGTCAAAGGAGGAAGCTTATAAAGTTGCCAGAAAAAGCGGTCAGCCTGAGGATTGGGATCTTTTTAGAAATCAGCAAAGGGGGACCAAGAAATTGATAAAGAAAGGGAAAATGGAATATGAGCACAAACTAGCGAAAAATATAAAAACGGATTGTAAAAGCTTCTATAGGTATGTGAAAAGGAAAAGACCGGCGAAGGTAAATGTAGGTCCTTTACAGTCAGAGACGGGAGAATTTATAATGGGGAATGAGGAAATGGCAGAGAAGTTAAATAAATACTTTGTTTCTGGCTTTACGGAGGAAGACACAAAAAACCTCCCAGAAATACGAGAAAACCAAGGGTGTGGCGAGAATGAGGAACTTAAAGAAATTATTTATTATTAGTAAAAAAATAGTACTAGCAAAATTAATGGGACTAAAAGTCGATAAATCCCAAGGACCGGATGACCTACATCCTAGGGTTTTGAAAGAGGTGGCCATTGGGATAGTGGACGCATTGGTTGTCATCTTCCAAAATTCTATAGATTCTGGAACGGTTCATGCAGATTGCAGGATAGCAAATGTAACCCCGCTATTTAAGATAGGAGGGAGAGAGAAAACGGGGAACTATAGACCTTTTAGCCTCACATCAGTAGTTGGGAAAATGCTGGAACCTATTATAAAGGATGCAATAACTGGGCACTTAGAAACTAATAGTAAGATTGGGCAGAGTCAACATGGATTTATGAAAGGGAAATCCTGTTTAACAAATTTATTGGAGTTCTTTGAGGATGTAACTAGTGGAGTAGACAAAGGGGAACCGGTAGATGTGGTGTATCTGGATTTTCAGAAGGCCTTCGATAAGGTCCCACACAAGAGGTTGGTGAACAAAATTAGAGCACATGGAATTGGGGGTAATATACTAGCATGGATTGAGAATTGGTTAACAGACAGAAAACAAAGAGTAGGGATAAACGGGTCTTTTTCAGGATGGCAGGCCGTGACTAGTGGGATACCGCAAGGATTGATGCTTGGGACCCAGCTATTCACAATCTATATCAATGATTTGGATGAGGGGACTAAATGTAACATTTCCAAAGTTGCTGATGATACAAAGCTAGGTGTCAGTGTCAGTTGTGAAGAGGATGTGAAGAGGCTTCAAGGGGATCTTGACAGGCTCAGTGAGTGGGCGAATACATGGCAGATGGAATATATATGAAGTTATCCACTTTGGTAGGAAAAAATGGTGAAAGATTGGGGAATGCAGATGCTCAAAGGGACCTGGGTGTCCTTGTACATGAGTCACTGAAAGTGAATGTGCAGGTACAGCAAGCCATTAGGAAGGCAAATGGTATGCTGGCCTTCATTACAAGGGGATTTGAGTACAGGAGTAAAGAAGTCTTACTCCAATTATATAGGGCCTTGGTGAGACCACACCTGGAGTACTGTGTACAGTTTTGGTCTCCTTACCTAAGGAAGGATATACTTGCCATAGAGGGAGTGCAACGAAGGTTCACGAGATTGATTCCTGGGATGGCGGGACTGTCGTATGAGAAGAGATTGAGTAAACTAGGCCTGTATTCTCTTGAATTCAGAAGAATGAGAGGGGATCTCATTGAAGCATACAAAATTATTACAGGGCTTGATAGGGTGGATGCTGGGAGAATGTTTCCCTTGGCTGGGGAGTCTAGAACCAGGGGCCACAGGCTCAGGATAAAGGGTAGGCCAATCAGGACTGAGATGAGAAGAAATTTCTTCACATAGAGGGTGGTGAATATTTGGAATTCTCTACCCCAGAGGGCTGTGGAGGCTCAGTCATTGGGTATATTCAAAACAGAAATCAATAGATTTCTGACTAGTAAATGCATCAAGGGATATGGCGATAGGGCCGGTGAATGGAGTTGAGGCAGAAGATCAGCCATGAACTCATTGAATGGCGGCGCAGGCTCGAAGGACCGAATTAGCCTACTCCTGCTCCTATTTCTTATGTTCTTAAGGGATGCCCAAAAATCGCTTTCTGAGCTGAATGTTGATCTGAATGAAGCAGCTGTGTAAGAAGAATTAGAACGAGCTGAGGATGCATCGTTGATCCACTTTCTTCTGTTAGCACCGGGTTAAATAAGCTCTGGCATGTTATCAAAAGTTAGGTGGTTTAGTGTCTTTCGTTAAGGTGTCCAATTTGTAAAGCTACTTCACTGCAGGAGTTCCTCAGGGCAGTGTCCTAGGCCCAACCATCTTCAGCTGCTTCATCAATGACCTTCCCTCCATCATAAGGTCAGGAATGGGGATGTTCGCTGATGACTGCAGTGTTGAGCGCCATTCACAACTCCTCAGATAATGAAGCAGTCCATGCCCGCATGCAACAAGACCTGGACGACATTCAGACTTGGGCTGGTAAGTGGCAGGTAACATTCGCTCCAACAAGCGAGAGTCTAACCACTGCACCACATTCAACGGCATTACCATCGCCGAATCCCCCACCATCAACATCCTGAGGGTCACCATTGGTCAGCTTAACTGGACCAGTCACATAAATATTGTGGCTACAGGAGCAGGTCAGAGGCTAGGTATTCACCTGTGAATGTCTCACCTCCTGACTCCCCAAAGCCTTTCCACCATCTGCAAGGCACAAGTCAGGAGTGTGATGGAATACTCTCCACTTGCCTGGATGAGTGCAGCTCCAACAAGACTCAAGAAGATCGACACCATCCAGGACAAAGTAGCCCACTTAATTGGCACCCTATCTACCACCTTAAACATTCACTCCCTCCACCACCGGGGTACCGTGGCTACAGTGTGCACCATCTACAAGATGCACTGCAGCAACTCGCCAAGGTTTCTTCGACAACACTTCGTAAACCCGCGACCTCTACCACTTAGAAGGACAAGGGCAGCAGGTGCATGGGAACACCACCACCTCCAGGTCACACACCATCCTGACTTGGAAATATATCGCCATTCCTTCCTTGTCGGTGGATCAAAATCCTGGAACTCCCTCCCTAACAGCACTGTGGGAATACCTTCGCCACACGGACTGCAGCGGTTCAAGAAGGCGGCTCACCACCACCTTCTCAAGGGCAATTAGGGATGGGCAATAAATGCTGACCTTGCCAGTGATGCCCACATCCTTGGAACGAATAAAAAAAATATATTCCATTGCATGATTAACTTAATGACAGTGGTAAAGTAAAAGGCAGACAAAATTTACTGCACGTCAGTGCTGGAGCAGTAATTGCAGATAAATAGCCCACATTTACTGCTTAAATAGGCTTAATGACTGCCCCCAATATAACTCTCCCGAGATAAAAAGACAAAGCTGCAAATGCTGGCAATCTGAAATAGAAACAGAAAGTCCTGGAAATGCAAGGCAGCAAATGTAAAGAGAAAAGGCAGGTTATGATTTTTCAGGTGTGTGGCCTTCATCCAAACTGATATCTCTGAAGCAGAGTGTGCTGTTTCTGAAAAATACTGCCCAAGATTTTTTTAAATGTAGCTACATTTGTCAGACTTTAATCCCTACAATATGGATTGGCACACTAGATAGAACTGCAGGTGTAGCATTGGTGCCCTTCATTAAGTTATATCAGCAGCTACAATTTATGTCAGTTGTTGCTATTTACTGCAATGCTATCTTTAATATACGGCGTTAGACATACGTAGGAACAGGAGTAGGCCATTTAACCCCGAGCTTGTTCCGCTGGCTTTTTTTTTGAGAACTAATGCATCTTTTAAAAACTGTTTATTTAGGTGTCTGTGAATGGTCGACACATCCTTGACTATCCACACCGATTAGAAGATTGGAAGCCTGATACTGTTATAGTTTTTGGAGATATACAAGTAGAAAGTATTGATGTTCTCAAACTTTGAGGCTGAGACAAGGTAAATATAACTTGTGTAATCACATGAGCACTAAATGAAAGTTGTGAAGGAAAGGTTATGGGACATGTGGTTTACAGAAGTAGTGCAGGCTGCTTAATTTATGAATATTGCAAGTTTGAGTGAATATAAAAGCCATGAAATGATTGGATTATTCTCTGTAAACCATAGATTCCCAGTAAATAATCTATTTGTGCAGTTTTCTTTTAATTGGTGATTTCAGTTGGCATCATCAGTGTGCACTTAGTGAGAGGCAGGTGCATAGGCAATTACACACCTTGGCCTTGAGGGATGGGTTAGAACCGACTCCGAGAAGGATTTCAACTAGCTGGCCTTGGTGGTGTTGATGCCTACTAACCTGAAAGGTGCCTGGGGGTAATTTTAACTTTTGTTGACAGTTCAAAACAGGTGATAGCGGGTCAGCTGCCTGTTATACACCTCTCCTGATTTTTGGAAATGAAAATCAGAAGGGGTTTTATGATGGGTGGCAGATCCGATAGCGCTGATTTTGCACTATCGGTAAAAGTTAAAATGGCCCCCTTCTCTCCGTTTGAGCACTGCACTGTGGACAAAACCCTGTTCATGAAACAAGCTTTCCAAATACATGGGTTGAGGTAAAAAGATTGCACTACAGCTGGGCTAATATCAGCAGGAGTCATTTACACTAGTTAAGTGACTGTTAAGCCATTGAGAGATGTGAAAGCAGCATGATCAGAGGCACGTTACTACTGGCCAGATTCGTCTCTTCTTAGGCAGTCCCTCGGAACCGAGGATGACTTGCTTCCACATTAAAAATGAGCTTGCAGGTGACTGATGAGTCCAATGCGGGACCTGCAGTCTCTGTCACAGGTGGGGCAGACGGTGGTTGAAGGGGTGGGTGGGTGGGGTGCTTGGGTTGACGTGCGCTCCTTGCGCTGCCTGCGCTTGGCCTCCGCTTGCTCTCGGCGAAGAGACTCGAGGTGTTCGGTGCCTTCCCGGATGCTTCTCCCCCACTTTGTGCGGTCTTGGGCCAGGGATTCCCAGGTGTCAGTGGGGATGTTACACTTTTTCAAGGAGGCTTTGAGGGTGTCCTTGAAGTGTTTCCTCTGCCCACCTGGGGCTCTCTTGCCGTGCCGGAGCTCCGAGTAGAGCACTTGTAGTGTGAGCATTAATGCAGAAGTGATGAAAGGCTGCTCCCAGCTGGAAACACGAGGGATTTCATGTGGAAGAATACTAGTGTTAAACCCAAAAGTTAATATTCCTAGAACCAAAAGCACAAAACATACCTGAATACAAACCATTAGTGTGTTTTGTAATTATATTTATGAATATTTTATATGTACTTAGAAAGGAATGTCATAATATGTATTATGCCACAATTTAAATAGGTAATATCTAACTTTAATATAACACTACCATCAAACTTTGCATGTTTATTTAATTTATTCCACCACCATTAATCTCCTGCACATCCAATTTATTGTACTGCCATTAACCCCTGCATTTATATCCAATTTATTATACTGCAATTAAAATCTTCATTTATAATTAATTAATTTGTAATTTATTATGTTGGAGTTGAACACTGCATTTAAATCCAATTTATTCAACCACCATTAATCTCATGCCATGTACAGCCAATCCATGACACTACCATTAACCTCTGTATTGATACTGAATTCATTACACTGCCATTAAACTCTGCAGCCTGGCAATTCCTGAGTCCCCAGTGTGGCAGTGTAAGTGCCCGATGCGTAAGGGAACCTATGCATGCCGAAATTGGTAGAGGCTGACCTCTTAAAAATCCCAGGTTCAGTTCATTTAAATAGCGCTGCTAGGCAAGGTGAGAGTCCCGCCAGCAGGTGACCAGATACGTTGGGGGACGGGGGGTCACAGGCCTGTTAAAAATTCCTGTCCCTGCAAAGGTGCAATTGGCAATTTCTGCCCTCCCTCAACCCAGCAATTCCTGGGCCTGCACTTGTATTACACCCGCATTAATCTCATGCATTTATACCCAATTTATCACAGTCACGAAACTGCATGTGTCCCCAATTTATTATACTACCGTTAATCTCATGCATGCATGACAAATATATTCCACTACACCGTCCAACTCTGTATACCCATTTTATTACACCACCAGTAATCTCACGCTCGATTAGCCAATTTACTACAATGCTATTAACCCCTACATTTATACCCAATTAATGACACTACCATTAATCTCATGCACGTATACCCAATGATCCCACTGTCATTAAACTCTGCATGTATCCCCAAGTTATTACACTACTATTAATGTCACACATTCAATTCCAATTTATTGCACAGCCATTAATCCCATGCATTTATACCCTTTTTTATTACAGTCATTAAACTCTATGTGTATTTCCAATTCATTCTGCTACCATTAACCACTGTATTTATACTCAATTTATTAAACTGTCTTTAAACTATGACTGTATATGCAATTTATTATATTACCATTAATTTAATCTTGTATATCTTTCCCCAAATCCTTTTAGAACAGCTGATAAAGCAACAGAATGGAACTGCTAAAGCAAAGTTGAATTACACGTCAAGAGTAAAAAAAAAAAATAGCAATTTATCAGCTTCTGCATTTCATTCTTCTTATGTTTGGAAATGTGTTAGTTTGTGTGGTGACTTTAGATCCATTTCCTACAATGCAGATATTGATTCATTTTAAAGATAGTGGAATGAAACGGGAGCTGTGTTGGGTTTTGTTGAAGAGTTACTCCTGTTTAGCTTCAGTGTTCAGCCTACATGATTTTCTGCTGGACTATTAAAATAATATCCTCTTTAACAAATTGACTATATTCACTGCGTTTTTATTATCACATTGCTTTCAAAATAGGGATATATCCGAATTCAAAAAGAAATCAGAAATCCGCAATTTAACTGACCCTTAAAAAAAGAGGGTAAAAGTAGGAGAGTTCTGATAAAATCTTTTACAAAAATTATTATCCAAAGAAACACAACCAAAAAACTGGAAAGTGGCTAATAAGTCAGTGGGGTGAATTCGAGAAGAAATGACAGCATCGGTTTGTGAGGTCAGCATCTGTAATGAGAGGACTGTTAGTCTATTACAAAGAAAGCAATTCAAGCGATCTGGCAAGAGTGGAGGCGATATATCCTAGCCAAAGGGGGTTTATGAAAGGCAGGTCATGCCTAATAGGCTTAGTGGAATTCTCTGAGGTAATGTGGCTGACCCTCTGTATCTAGACTTTCAAAAAATCCCTCACGAGAGACTTATGGCTAAAGTGAAAGTTCTAAAGATCAAGGAGGAAATCATAAATTAGCTGATGAATTGGCTAGATAATTTGAAGCATACTGTAGTTAACAATTAAATAGTTCTAACCGAGCTGCATCAACTGATGGATGCCCTCAGGCATCCACCCTGGGACTCCTACCATTTGTCATATGCTTATTAATAGTGTCAGTGGGGTTATTTTAGTGTGTGGATGATACCAAGCTGTGCGGCAAAGCAGACCTTGATAAAGAGCGTGATATTTTTCAAAGGCTTCTACAGGAGCAGTGTCTCGGAATCCCAGCATGTGATATTGAGGCAAAGTAATCCGTATTGATACTAAAAGCAGCAAATAACATAACATAAAAGAAGATATTTTGTTAAGGTGTTGCAAGTTGTCACATTGTAGTGATTGCCAAAGCAACGGGTATATCTGTACGGCTGCAAGTTCTGAGCCCGTGGAATACTGTCACCTGTAAACTAGTGTCTTTGGATATTGCATCCAATTTTGATCACCATATTTACAAAAAGAAAGGCTGTAGAAATGGTTAAAAACAATGCAAAAATTATGCTTCTGAGCCATCGATTATTCGGGCCGATTTTATCACATCCTGCCTAGTAGAAACTGGGTGGTTGGGCAGTCAAAATGGCCGCAGTGACTTACCCTCACCGATTCTGCTGCCTCCCCGCAGTTTCGGTCTTAGCTTGTTCTTTTAGGCAGACGAGAGGGACACCCACTGACTGGAAGGCTCTGGGGTCCTTCTTTAAATACTGTATGCAGATCGGGCACGACTGCAATTTTAACCCGAGGCTGCCGTTATGTCTTCCCCACCGGGACAACGCAGCAGCTGGAGAAGCTAAAGCAGAAGAGGCCCAGAGTGGGTGGGGGGGGGAGTTAATTTAATTGTTTTTGGTTCCTTGTCAGGCCACAATCAGCAGGAGTGCTCCTCCGAGCCCCACAAGGAAACATTGGGCCTCCCCTGCCCGAGGCTTCTCTCCACATCCCCCGAACTCCCACCCCCCTCAACCAGTTACCTGAGTGCTGGGGACCGTTCCTTCGGGCCCCCAGCAGCAGCCTCGGAACGTATGCAACCCCACTCCCGTGATGCCGACCAGCTAGCCTGTGCAGGTGGGGCCGGGGAGGTTAAATGCCCTCCAGCTTCATGTTGCGGAGGGCGGCCTGATGGTTTGCCGTCTGCCTCCGTCCCCATTTGCACGACCCCTGGCCAGGAGTTAAAAATAGCCCTATTTTGTTCAGAAAGGAAAGTGGCTAATGTTTTAATAAGTTAGTGGGGTGAATTCGAGAAGAAATTACAGCATCGGTTTGTGAGGTCAGCATCTGTAATGAGAGAAATGTTAGGCTATTACAAAGAGAGCAATTCAAGAGATCTGGCAAGAGTGGAGGCAATATATCTGAGCCAAAGTGGGTTTATGAAAGGCAGGTCATGCCAAATAGGCTATAAACTCACCACAAGCATTGCCATAAGGTATCTGCTAGTCATAGTCATAACGGCACAGAGGGAGGCCATTTGGCCCATCGAGTCCATGCCTGCTCTCTGTAGAGCAATCCAGTCAATCCCATTCCCCCGCTCTATCCTCGTAGCCCTGCAAGTTTAATTCCCTCAAGTGCCTATCCAGTCTCCCCTTGAAAACATTGAGTGTCTCCGCTTCCACCACTTCCATTGGCAGCGAGTTCCAGGTCCTCACCACTCGCGTAAAAAAGTTTTTCCTCACATCCCCTCTATCTCTTGCCCAAAACCTTAAATCTGAGTCCCCTAGACCTTGTACGCACCATTGACTAGTGGGAACAGCCTTTCCCCGTCTAACCTATCCAAGCCCCTCATAATCTTGTACACCTCTATCAAATCACCCCTCAACCTCCTTTGCTCTAATGAAAACAAATCCAGCTCCTCCAACCTGTCCTTGTAGCTAATATTCCCCCATCCCCGGAACCATTCTGGTAAATTTCCTCTGCACCTTCTCAAGGGCCTTCACATCCTTCCTAAAGTGTGGTGACCAGAACTGGACACAATACTCCAGTTGTGGCCTAACCAGCGCTTTATAAAGGTTCAGCATAACTTCTCTACTTTTATAATCAATACCTCTATTTATGAAGCCCAAGATCCCATATGCTTTGCTAACCACTCCCAATATGTCCCGCCACCTCAGGGACCTATGCACATTAACTCCCAGGTCCCTCTGTCCCTGCACACTCTTTAAAACTGTGCCATTGAGTGTATATTGCCTCTCCCTGTTCCTTCTGCCAAAATGCATCACCTCACAGTTCTATGTATTAAATTCCATCTGCCACTTGTCTGCCCATTCTGCTAGCCTTTCTATGTCCTTTTGCAGTCGATTGGTATCATCATCACTGTTTGCCACACCCCCAAGTTTGGTGTCATCAGCAAATTTAGAAATTGTACTCTATTCCAATATCCAGGTCATTTATATATATATCAAAAAAAGCAGTGGCCCCAGCACTGACCCTTGGGGAACACCACTGTCTACCATCCTCCAGTCTGAAAAACTGCCATTTACCACAACTCGCTGTTTTCTGCCCTTAAGCCAATTCCTTATCCAAGCTGACACTGACCCAACTATTCCATGAGCCTCAATTTTGTTAACCAGCCTTCTATGTGGTACTTTGTCAAATGACTTCCGAAAATCCATGTAGACAACATACATTGTATTCCCTTCATCAATCCTCCCTGTTACTTCATCAAAAAATTCAATTAGATTAGTCAAACACGATCTGCTTTTTACAAATCCGTGTTGGCTCTCCTTAATTTGCTTAAACCTCTCCCGTTAATTTTTTCCTTGATTTATTGTTTCTAAAACTTTACCCACCACTGATGTTAAACTGACCGGCCTGTAGTTACTAGGATTGTCCTTACACCCTTTCTTGAACAATGGTATCACATTTGCCACTTTCCAATCCTCAGGCACCTCCCCCGCATCTAGGGACGATTGGAAAATTATGGCAAGCCCTTCCGCTATGTCCTCCCCCAATGCCCTTAGCAACCTGGGATGCAAGCCATCTGGACCAGGCGACTTATCCACTCCAAGCATACCCAGCCTTTCTAGTACATCCTGTCTATCAATTTTCACCCCTTACATTGCTTCTACCTTTTCCATTTCTACTGATATTTTGTCAGCATCCACCTCCTTAGTAAACACCGATACAAAGTACTCATTGAGTATTCTAGCTTTGCCCTGCGCCTCTAAGGATATATCACCTTCTTTGTCTCTAATAGGCCCCACCCTACCTCTTACTACCCACTTACATAGAAACATAGAAGATAGGAGCAGGGGTAGGCCATTCGGCCCCTCGAGCCTGTTCCGCCATTCAATGCGATCATGGCTGATCATCCAAATTCAGTACCCTGTCCCTGCTTTCCCCCCATATCCCTTGATCCCCTTAGCCTTAAGAAATATATCTAACTCCTTCTTGAATATATTTAATGAATTGGCCTCAACTGTCTTCTGTGGTAGAGAATTCCGCAGGTTCACCACTCTCTGGGTGAAGAAATTCCTCCTCATCTCAGTCCTAAATGGCTTACCCCTTATCCTTAGACTGTGACCCTGGTTCTGGACTCCCCTGTCATCGGGAACAGCCTTCCTGCATCTAGTCTGTCTCGTCCTGTTAGAATTTTATAAGTTTCAATGAGATCCCCTCTCAATCTTCTAAACTCTAGCAAATATAAGCCTAATCGACCCAATCTCTCTTCATACGTCATTCCTGCCATCCCAGGTATCAGTCTGGTGAATCTTCGCTGCACTCCCTCCATGGCAAGAACATCCTTCCTCAGATAAGGCGACCAAAACTGCACACAATACTCAAGGTGTGGTCTCACCAAGGCCCTGTACAACTGCAGCAAAACATCCTTGCTCCTGTACTCGAATCCTTTCGCTATGAAGGCCAGCATACCAGTTGCCTTCTTAATCGCCTGCTGCACCTGCATGCTTACCTTCAGCAACAGGCGCACAAGGACACCCAGGTCTCGTTGCGCTTCCCCTTTTCCCAATCTATTGCCATTCATATAATAATCTGCCTTCCTGTTTTTGCCACCAAAGTGGATAACCTCGCATTTATCCACATTATACTGCATCTGTCCAATCGCCCAACCTGTCCAAATCGTACTGGAGTTTCTCTGCATCCTCCTCACAGCACACATGCCCACCCAGCTTTGTGTCGTCTGCAAACTTGGAGATATTACATCTAGTACTGTTTACTCACAGTTTACTTGCCGGTAGAATATTTTTGGGTTCCCTTTTATGTAACCGCCATTCTACTCTCATATTCTCTTTGCCAATCTTATTTTCATCTTCACATTCCCTCTCAACTTACTGTATTTGGCCTGGTTCTCCCTTGAAGAATTCACCTGACATGCATCATACACCCTCTTTTTTTTGTTTCATCATCTTCTCTACCCCCCTCGTCATCCAAGGAGCCCTTGCTTTGGTTCCCTTACCCTTCCCTCTTGTTGGAATGTACCTAGCCTGTACTTGGAACATCTCCTCCTTAAAGATCACCCATTGTTCTGTTACAGTTTTTCCTGTCAGTCTTTGGTTCCATTTTACCTTGGCTAGATCCTTTCACATCCCATTGAAGTTAGCCCGATTCCAGTTTAGAAGTTCCACTCTAGATTGTTCCTTCCTTTCCATTGCTAATCTAAATCTTATGATACAATGATCGCTTGTACCCAAGTGTTGTCCCACAGACACTTGGTCGACCTGGCCCACCTCATTCCCCAGCCCCAGATCCAGCAATGCCTCCTTCCTAGTTGGGCCAAGAACATATTGGACAAGAAAATTCTCCTGAACACATTTCAGAAATTCCTCCCCCTCCTTTCCCTTTATCCTAGCATTATCCCAATTGGGTAATTAAAGTCCCCCAATATCACCACTCTATAGCTCTTGCATATCTCTGTGATTTCCCTGCAGATTTGCTCCTCTACCTCCCTCATTATTTGGAGGCCTGTAGAATACCCCCAATAGCGTGATCAGACCCTTTTTGCTCCTCAGCTCTAACCAAATGGATTCTGTCCTTGTCCCCTCAAGAACATCCTCTCTTTCCAACACTACAATGTCTTCCTTAATCAGCACTGCCACCCCACCTCCCTTTTTTCCTTCCCTATCTTTTCTGAACACTTTGTACCCTTGAATATTAAGTGCCCAGACCTCACCATTTTTAAGCCACATTTCCATTATTGCCACAACATCATATTGCCACACGGCTAATTGTGCTTGTAGCTCACCAACCTTATTCACCACACTTTGTGCGTTTACGTACATGCATTCTAAACCCATTTTTGAATTTTTCAGTCTTTCTTAGTCTGCTCCTATCTAATATGGTACTACTACCGCCTCTAGTACTATCCTCTCTAGTACTATCCAACACAATCATTCTTTTATGCACCTTATTCCTCTTTTCTACTCCAATATACTGGTGCCCATCCCGCTGCCAAGCTAGCTTAAACCCTCCCCAACAGCACTAACAAACCTCCCCGCGAGAATATTGGTCCCGGCTCTGTTGAGGTGTAACCCGTCCAGCTTGTACAGGTCCCACCTTCCCCAGAAATGGTGCCAATGCCTCCGGAATCTAAAGCCCTCCCTGCTGCATCATCTCTCCAGCCACGCATTCATCTGTTCTATCCTGTACTCACTAGCACGTGGCACCGGGCGTACTCCGGAGATTACTACCTTTGAGGTCCTGCTTTTTAATCTCTCTCCTAGCTCCCTAAACTCTGCCGGCAGGACCTCATCCCTCTTTCTGCCTATGTTGTTGGTACCGATATGGACAACGACCTCTGGCTGTTCACCCTCTCCCCCCTCAAAGTATGTTCAAATAATTGACTGTAAACAGTGAAAGCTAGATTAACACATGAGGGAGAAAGGAATAGAAGGTTATGTCGATGGGGTTAGATGAAGAGGGGTGGGAGGAGGCAAGTGTGGAACATGAACACTGGCACAGACCTATTGGGCCAAATGGCCTGTTTCTGTGCTGTAAATTCTATGTAACATTCCACTTAATTTTTTTTTATCCATGTTTCTACTTGGCTACTCCACACTGCACAAAGCATCACAGTTCATCAGTGCTTACTGTTGCTAAGGTATCTTCTATTTCCAACAATGACAAATTAATTTTGGAGTGTTTAAGGTGTTTGATCACACCTGCAGGGCCTAAATGCACTCTCATTGACTTACAAGGACAAAACTAAACAGCTGCCCCAGAATTTAAAACGCAGAAGTAAAATTTCAAATTCAGATCACGATAAAACTTACTGAGGTGTAACTAATTACAAATGAAATAAGTATTGTCCTAGCACATATGCTACTCACACTGTCAATTCAGACATGTTTAACTAACTAATAATGGTTCAAGGAATTGTAGATTAAGTGCCAAGTTCGAAAACATTACAGTAACAAGGCAAATTATAAATGCAGTCAAATAAGCCGTTGCTACAATGTTGGCGTGGCGCCAACACATTGGGTTACTGATTGCGAGGTGTGCACACAGAGAGGACAAGTAGGAGATAGAGTCACGGGTCACTGGTGTACGTTTCTCCGCTAATGGTTATAGAACAGCATTAGCAGAGCAGTAAGCTATCTGCTCATTGCACGTGAGAGATAGGAATTAAAAGAGAAGAAAGACTTGCATTTCTATAGCGCCTTTCACAACCTCAGGACGTCCCAAAGCGCTTTACAGCCCATGAAGTACTTTAAAAGTGTAGTCGCTGTTGTAATGTAGGAAACGCGGCAGCCAGTTTGCGCACAGCAAGTTCCCACAAACAGCAATGTGATGATGACCAGGTGATCTGTTTTAATATTGTTGATTGAGGGATAAATATTGGCCAGGACACCGAGGAGTACTCCCCCCTGCTCCTCTTTGAAATTGTGCCACGGGATCTTTTATGTCCACCTGAGAGGGCAGGTCTCACGGTTTAACGTCTCATCCAAAGGACGGCACCTCCGACAGTGCAGCGCTCCCTCAGTACCGGCACTGAAGTGTCAGTCTGGGTTTTGTGCTCAAGGCTCTCAAGTCACTACACGTAGTGCAGTAGTGCATTGGAACCCCCTGCACCACCGCCCCAGCCCTCCACTCTATTTTTTTCCATATTTCCCCTCTTGGGTGTCAGCTGTGACACAGTGGACAGCACTCTTGTCTTTGAGTGAAAAGGTCGTGGGTTCAAGTCCCGCTCCAGAGACTTGAGCACAAAATCTAGGCTGACACTCCCAGTGCAGTACTGAGGGAGCGCTGCACTGTCGGAGGTGCCGTCTTTCAGATGAGACGTTAAACCAAGGCCCCGTTAGGTGGACGTAAAAGATCCCATGGCAATTTTTGAACATGAGCAGGAGAGTTATCTCCAGTGTCCTGGGGCCAATATTTGTCACTCAACCAACATCACTAAAACAGATTATCTGGTCATTATCACATTGCTGTTTGTGGGAGCTTGCTGTGCACAAATTGGCTGCCGCATTTCCCACATTACAACAGTGACTCCACTTCAAAAGTACAGGTGCACGATCCCTTATCCGAAACCCTTGGGGCCAGCTGTGTTTCGGAATTCGGAATTTTTCGGATTTCAGAACAGATAATGCTTTTTTGCTGGCCGCCTGCCTGCACCTCCTCGCGCCGCCGTCCCCGGCCTCCTGAGCCCCCCCCCCCCCCGGGCAGTGCCGGCTGTGTCCCAAAAGCCCGTGTAGGATTCGCAAAAATCCAGGAAAATACAGTCTACATTGTAAAACCCCTGAAATGGCCACATTTTATGAACACAAGATGGAGTTGGCAGATCACATGACTCATTTTAGAAGGACATACCACTGCAGTATCTTAAAGAAACCTGAGTCGCCACCGATTAGAAGATTCCAACTGACTGCAATTGATATGGTAAAATGGTTACAGTAGTAACGAAGTCAAAACAAAAGTATTTACACCTCAAGGTGTGTTAATTGCTAGCAAAACGCAAACCCATCTCTGAAATCGCAGAGCACAGACAAAACCTATTATCTGTACCAAACTCAGAGGGACACAGGACAGATCCCATTAGTTTCATTAACAAGACATTAAAATAAAGTACCCGCTTTTGTCAAAGCAGCCTGCCCATTACTTTAACAAAAGAAAACCCCTGATTTGGCGCCAAGATAAGAGCAAGAAAACAGTATAACTGTTGGGGGAAAAGAGACAAAAAGACAGTTTCACACAGACACGAGGTCAAAAGGCAGAGCGAGTGGAGAGGTTCGATTACGGTTCGAGGAGCACGGAGGGCCTACAAGTTCGAGCAGGTTCAGGAGCCGGTCCCATAAGGAAGATTGGAGATCCCGGACGATACAGGAGCACCAAGGTCAAGGACAGTTTTTTTAAAACCCTGGCGAGCATAAAGGCCCAACTCCACCTAGCTGATCTAGTTGAGGTATACTTAGAGACGGGAGTTTTTTTTTAAATATTAAGGGCTTTGTAATTCGGGAGTGTTATTCATCCTTCGTTGTGCCGTGCGCTTTCTCCACCCTCGTTTTATTATATCGCTGATCTAGAATTGATGTATTATGATAGTCAAAGTAACTCTTGTGTGTTAAATTTTAGTTCCCATTGAGAGGCGTGTTCATGATTTTTGTCTGCATTGTTTCTTCATTATGTTTTATTCTCCTTAAAATAAAGATACCTTTGATTTAAAACTTACCTTGTCTCACCTGATCCATTTGTCTTCCGAGTCACAAGTTGGGCCAACACATCAAGGTGGTCTGGCAATAAGCCTAGTGTCTAGAACCAGTGAGGGGGGAGCGCTTCGGAACCGCTCACGAGCAGTGTGAAATCAAAAACCGATCTTGCACACCACAAGCTCGTTAAAACGACCCCTTACACCCGGCACTTCTCCTCGGTGCCGGGCTCTTTTGCCGGCACTCGCGATCTCCGATCGCGCTGGTGCAGGCCCCTCCCGTGCAAGCTGCTCAAGCTTTTACACTGGAAATACCGAGAGACGCTCCACGAAAAGAATTTCGGTTTTCGGAAGTGTGGATAAGGGGTCGTGCACCTGTACATCATTGGCTGTAAAGCGCTTTGGGACGTCCTGAGGTCGTGAAAGGCGCTATATAAATGCAAGTCTTTTTTTAACCTGGTGAAGTCGCTGCACTTTTTCCTCACTTGTAGTCAAACCCTCTGGGCTGTTGACACAACATTAATATGCAGCTCCATCTCATTGATGTGGAATGTGTCCTTTAGGCCATTCTGCTCTGCCGCACTGTGTCTAAAGAGGCATCAATGATATTTTCTGCTCTTTTATGCCTCTCTAATTAAATATTGGGAAAACCGAAACCATTGTTTTTGGTCCCTGCCACAAACTCCGTTCCCTAGCCACTGACTCCATCCCTCTCCCTAACGTCTGTCTGAGGCTGAACCACACTGTTCGCAACCTTGGGGGGCAATTTTCTGACGTCGGAGGAGGTGGGTTTGGAGGCGGGAAAGGTGGGAAAATCAGATTGAAAGAGGTCAGGTTCGGAACCCGCCTCCAACCCACCTCCGTGGGATTTTTCGGTGCCGGTTTTGGAGGTCGGGAAACGCTCTCGCCGCCAGCTGGCCATTGCGCTATTTAACATCCTTAAATGCTTGTTAATGGCCTCTCTAAGCCTATTTTGAGCGACCCGCATGATTTTTCCAGCTTTTCGGTGTGATCCATACACCTCCTAAACCACGCCAGGTAACCCTGTGGGTTGACTCGTGGGTGGTCTCCTCACTGCTGCAGGTCTAACAAGACATCGTTTATTGCAGCAAGGATTGCTTGCAGGTGCCAGACCTTGACTTTAAAAGGTCTCTGAGCACTTTTAGAAGGCCTTCCGAAGTCGGAGGTGCTGCAGCTTGACTCCATCAACTGTGGGACCTCCTTGGAAGACCCTCCCCCCGCTTGCAATGAGCGCTTCCCCAAAGGAGGCATCTACAAGCAGCATGGAAACCATTCCAATTCTTTCTGCATGGATCTCATTTGAGGAGGAGGAGGAGGATCTGGAGGAGGAGGAGGTCAGAGCTCGGGATGCAAGGGATGAACTTATCCTGCCCAGATTTGCATAGGTTGCCCAAGTTGGCACATGTCCTTGGCTCCATCCTAGGGCATCATTGACAATGGACATGACTCTCTGGCCTCCTTTCACTCAGGCCACCAACCTGACAACGCAAGTGTGGCGGAGCCCGCAATCTGGAGCTGCCTAAGGCAAAAGAACAGATGGCATAACACCAACATTTTGGCTTCAAATCATTTTAATGCTTTCCAACAAGGATGGCATTTCATCAATACACAGAAACAGTCTCCCAATCTGCACACAGATCTGGAGATCCCTTGCCAGCTGTACCCACACAGCCTTAGTTTCTTTGGCAGGCCTCTTCCTCCGAGATAAGTGGAAGAGCACCTCCCTGCTCGCTGTCACCCGCTCCATGCTCGCTGTCACCCCCTCCATGCTCGCTGTCACCCCCTCCATGCTCGCTGTCACCCCCTCCCTGCTCGCTGTCACCCCCTCCATGCTCGCTGTCACCCCCTCCATGCTCGCTGTCACCCCCTCCATGCTCGCTGTCACCCCCTCCATGGCCTCGCCCCTCCCTATCTCTGTAATCTCCTTCAGCCCCACAACCACCCTGAGATATCTGCGCTCCTCTAATTCTGCCCTCTTGAGCATCCCTGATTATAATCGCTCGACCTTTGGTGGCCGTGCCTTCTGTTGCCAAGGCCCTAAGCTCTGGAATTCCCTGCCTAAACCTCTCCGCCTCTCTCCCTCTCTTTCCTCCTTTAAGACGCTCCTTCGAACCTACCTCTTTGACCAAGCTTTTGGTCACCTGCCCTAATATCTCCTTATGTGGCTCGGTCAAATTTTTTATTTTATAACACTCCTGTGAAGCGCCTTGGGATGTTTTACTATGTTAAAGACGCTATATATAGACACAGGTTGTTGCTGTTTTGTTCCCCCCACAACTTGAACGGATTTGCAGAGAAAATTCATCCACAAGTATAATCTCCCCAGACTGCTAAAGGCTTACAGGCAGCAGCAGATATCCCACACACCCTCCGAAACAGCCAGCCTCCCACCCCGTCCACCCCAGTGACAGATGCCATTCATGCTGGGAGCTCAGCATGGTTACAGTCTGACCGTAGGGTTACCAACAATGGTTGGACATATTCTTGGCGGTTTCACCACCTCCAAACGCTCCACCCCCACGCTCCTGCCGTGGCTCAGTGGGTAGCGCTCTCTCGCCTCTGAGTCAGAAGGCCGCAGGCTCATAGTCCCACTCCAGAGACTTGAGCACAAAAATCCACGCTGACACTCCCAGTGGCAGTGCTGAGGGAGTGCTGCACCGTCAGAGGTGCCGTCTTTCGGATGAGACGTTAAACCGAGGCCCATCGTCTGCACCTCTCAGGTGGACGTAAAAGATCCCGCGGCCACCATTTCGAAGAAGAGCAGGGAAGTTATCCCCGGTGTCCTGGCCCAATATTTATCTCTCAATCAACATCATCGGAGATACCTCGTGCTAAGGGCCGAATCAGCACCCCTGACAAAATTGGAGCCAGAAACAGCAAGGTCTGCGCATCGTTATAGCTCTAATGAGCTTCCTGTTTTTCCACAAGCTGAATGCAGTGAATGGAGCGGCGTGAGGATTCATTGAGCTAGCAACTCCTAAAACAACCACGGCAACTTGCACTTAGGTAGCGCCTTTAAGGTAGTAAAACCTCCCAAGGCACTTCACAGGAGCATTATCAAACAAAATTTAACACGAGCCATTTAAGGAGCTATTAGGACATATGCAGCAAGACCTGGACAACATTCAGACTTGGGCTGACAAGTGGCAAGTAACATTCGCACCACACAAGTGCCAGGCAATGACCATCTCCAACAAGCGAGACTCTAACCATCTCCCCTTGACATTCAATGGCATTACCATCGCTGAATCCCCCACTATCAACATCCTGGGGGTTAACATTGATCAGAAACTGAACTGGACCAGCCATATAAATACTGTGGCTACAAGAGCAGGCCAGAGGTTGGGAATTCTGCGGCGAGTGTCTCACCTCCTGACTCCCCAAAGCCTTTCCACCATCTACAAGGCACAAGTCAGGAGTGTGATGGCATACTCTCCACTTGCCTGGATGAGTGCAGCTCCAACAACACTCAAGAAGCTCGACACCATTCAGGATAAAGCAGCCCGTTTGATTGGCACTCCATCCACCACCTTCAACATTCACTCCCTCCACCACCGGCGCACTGTGGCTGCAGTGTACACCATCTACAAGATGCACTGCAGCAACTCGCCAAAACTCCTTCAACAGCACCTTCCAAACCCGCGACCTCTACCACTTAGAAGGACAAGGGCAGCAGACGCATGGGAACATCACCACCTACAAGTTCCCCTCCAAGCCACACACCATCCTGACTTGGACCTGTATCGCCGTTCCTTCACTGTCACTGGGCCAAAATCCTGGAACTCCCTTCCTAACAGCATTGTGGGTGTACCTACACCATATGGACTGCAGCGGTTCAAGAAGGCGGCTCACCACCATCTTCTCAATGGCAATTAGGGATGGGCACTAAATGCAGGCCTAGCCAGCGACACCCACATCCCATCAATGAATAAAAAAAAGTGAGTAGGGGGGTCATAGAAACAGGGTAAGGGGTCAACCATTTAGGACTGAGATGAGGAGAAATTTCTTCACTCAAAGGGTTGTGGGTGCTCAGTCATTCAAGGCTGAGATTGATAGATTTTTGGACACTAATGGAAGCAAGGGATATGGAGATCGGACAGGAAAGTGGAGTTAAGGAACAAGATCAGCCCTGATCTTACTGAATGGCGGAGCAGGCTCGAGGGGCCGTAAGGCCTATTTCCTGCTCCTATTCTAACAGGACTAGATAGACTAGATGCAGGAAGGATGTTCCCAATGGCGGGGGAGTCCAGAACCAGGGGTCACAGTCTAAGGATAAGGGGTAAGCCATTTAGGACAGAGATGAGGAGGAATTTATTCACCCAGAGAGTGGTGAACCTGTGGAACTCTCTACCACAGAAGGCAGTAGAGGCCAATTCATTAAATATATACAAGAAGGAGTTAGATATATTTCTTAACGATAAAGTGATCAAGGGATATGGGGAGAAAGCAGGGACAGGGTACTGAGTTTGGATGATCAGCCATGATCTCATTGAATGGCGGAGCAGGCTCGAGGGGCCGAATGGCCTACTCCTGCTCCTATCTTCTATGTTTCTATGTTTCTATGTGAACAAAAGCTTGGCCAAAGAGGTAGGTTTAAGGAGTGTCTTAAAGGATAGACGCAGGAGATTTAGGGAGGGAATTCCAAAGCTTAGGGGCTAGGCTGAATGCATGGCCGCCAATGGTGGAGTGATTAAAAATTGGGGATGCTCAAGAGGCCAGAATTGGAGGAGCGCAGAGATCTTGGAGGGTTGTGGGGCTGGAGGAGGTTACAGAGATAGGGAGGGGCGAGGCCATGGAGGGATCTGAAAACAAGGATGAAAATTTTGAAATCGAGGTCTTGCTGCTATGAGGAATCTGCTCCATTGTAACGGAGTGATCTGGTTTGGCTGCACTGAAGAACGCCTTTGGAAGGTTGGCAGTGACACTCCCCCCTTCGATGACGACTGAATGAATGCCTGCTGGAAGAGGCGGGGAGGCATATTTGGAGCTATCCAATTAGTTCCTCTTCAGCACATAAATCAGGATTGTGCTCCAGGGAGTGAGGGAGGGGGTGCTGCACTGTTGGAGGTGCTGTCCTTTGAGTGAGACGTTAAACCGAGGCCCCCATCTGCTCTCTCAGGTGGACGTAAAAGACCCTATGGGACTATTTCAAAGAAGAGCAGGGGAGTTCCCCCCAGTGTCCTGGGCCAATATTTATCTCTTGACCAACATCACTATTATCTGGTCATTATCACATTGCTGTTTGTGGGCCCTTGCTGTGCGCAAATTAGCTGCCGCGTTTCCTTCACCTCAAAAGTACTTCATTGGCTGTAAAGCGTTTTGGGACGTCCCAAGGTCGTGGAAAGTCTTCTTTTTTCTCGCACCTGAACTTCCAAACCCATAACATTTAAGCGTGAACTTTGTGCCTAGTGCTCGCTAAAGACTGCTTCTAATGTTACACGTAACTGTTGCATGTTGTGGCTCTAAGTCAAAATGCCACCTGAAGCGACATGCACGCTCATTAATCGTGCAACCGTAGAGAGGCAACATGGAGTGGCGGCAGGGGATTCCCAGGATGACATTCCAGCAAAAGCCAAATACTGCGGATGCTGAAAATCTGAAATGAAAACAGAAAATGCTGGAAATACTCAGCAGGTCAGGCAGCATCTGTGGAGAGAGAGAAATATATACACCTCTTCTAGACCCACCTTTTGTTTCTTTACTTGTCCTTGTGCCTCGCCCCATCATCCTTTGGTCATTTAATCTCTCCTGCCTTCCACCCTATCACAGACCTTCCCTTTTGTTCTTTCCTCCCCTCCCCCTTTCCCTGTTCCTGTACTTGCTTAAAACCTGTTACATCTCCAACTTTGTCCAGTTCTGATGAAAGGTCACCGACCTGAAACGTTAACTCTGTTTCTCTCTCCACAGATGCTGCCTGACCTGCTGAGTGTTTCCAGCATTTTCGTTTTTTATGACATTCCAGCAACCAGACTTGAGCAGGAAGCGGGACCATAGAATCATAGAATGGTTACAGCACAGAAGGAGGCCATTCGGCCTGTCGAGCCCGTGCCGGCTCTCTGCAAGAGCACTTCAGCTAGTCCCACACTCCCTGCCCTTTCCCCGTAGCCCTGCAATTTTTTTTCCTTCAGGTACTTATCCAACTCCCTTTTGAAAGCCACAATTGAGTCTGCCTCCACCACCCTTTCAGGCAGTGCCTTCCAGATCACAACCACTCGCTGCTTAAAAATGTTTTTTCTTACATCGCCTTTGGTTCTTCTGCCAATCACCTTAAATCTGTGTCCTCAGGTTCTTGACCCTTCTGCCAATGGGAACAGTTTCTCTTTATCTACTCTGTCCAGACCCCTCATGATTTTGAACACCTCTATCAAATCTCCTCTCAATCTCCTCTGCTCCAAGGAGAACAACCCCAGCTTCTCCAGTCTATCCACGTAACTGAAGTCCCTCATTCCTGGAATCATTCTCGTAAATCTTTTCTGCACCTTCTCTAAGGGCTTCACATCCTTCCTAAAGTGCGGTGCCCAGAATTGGACACAATACTCCAGTTGGGGCCGAACCAGTGTTTTATAAAGTTTCATCATAATTTCCACACTTTTGTACTCTATACTTCTATTCATGAAGCCCAGGATCACGTAGGCCTTTTTAACTGCTTTCTCAACCTGCCCTGCCACTTTCAATGATTTGTGTACACATACCCCCAGGTCTCTCTGTTCGTGCACCCCCTTTAGGATTGTACCATCTAGTTTATATGTCCTCTCCTCACTCTTTCTACCAAAATGCATCACTTCACACTTTTCTGTGTTAAATTTCATCTGCCACGTGTCCGCCTATTCCATTAGCCTGTCTATGTCCTCCTGAAGTCTATCCCCATCCTCCTCACTGTTCACTATACTTCCAAGTTGTGTGTCATCTGCAAATTTTGAAATTGTGCCCTGTACACCCACATCCAAGTCATTAATATATATCAAGAAAAGCAGTGGTCCCAGTACCGACCCCCGGGGAACACCACTGTATACCTTCCTCCAGTCCGAAAAACAACCGTTCACCACTACTCTCTGTTTCCTGTCACTTAGCCAATTTCGTATCCAGGTTGCCACTGTCCCTTTTATTCCATGGGCTTCAACTTTGCTGCCAAGCCTATTATGTGGCACTTTGTCGAACGCCTTTTGGAAATCCATGTATACTACGTCAACCACATTACCCTCATCAACCCTCTCTGTTACCTCATCAAAAAACTCGATCAAGTTGGTTAAACACGATTTGCCTTTAACAAATCTGTGCTGGCTTTCCTTAATTAATCCACACTTGTCCAAGTGACTGTTAATTTTGTCCCTGATTACTGTTTCTAAAAGCTTCCCCACTACTGAGGTTAAACTGACTGGCCTGCAGTTGCTGGGTTTATCGTTGCACCCTTTTTAGAGCCATGGTGTGACATTTGCAAATCTCCAGTCCTCTGGCACCACCCCTGTATCTGAGGAGGATTGGAATATTATGGCCAGTACCTCTGTGATTTCCTCCCTCAATATCCTAGGAAGCATCCCATTCACTCCTGGTGACTTATCTACTTTAAGTACAGCCAGCCTTTCTAATACCTCTTCTTTATCAATTTTTGTCCTATCAAGTGTCTCTACTACCTCCTCCTTCACTATGTCTATGGCAGCATCTTTTTCCTTGGTGAAGACAGATGCAAAATACTCATTTACAGGAAACTTTAGTTTATTCGGAGGTTAACTGTCCGGAATGCTCGATCCACCGGCAAAATTCAGGAGTTGGTTCAGTAAGTTTTTTTTCTTTTCGTTGCTTTTTTTACACCAGTCAGGCTCTGCAAGGTCTCGCTAAAGCTGTTGCTTAGCTACAGAGACGCTTGCAAGCTACGGCCAACTGTTTAGAAGCTGTTGCTAAGCAACAGGGTTTGTTGCTAGATACGGAGCTCAAAAGCTTCCGTATGTTTTAACATTAGCGCTGGTTTGTCCGGCAGTTTGGATGGGACGGCAACAGCTCGGTCCCGTCGGTGCCGGATATCACAAAGTTTGCTGTAGTACCTCAGCCATACCCTCTACCTCCATGCAAAGGTCTCCTTTTTGGTCCCTAATTGGCTCCACCCCTCCTCTTACTATTTATATGCCTGTAGAAGACCATCTTACGAGCGCCCATCATACACACCCTCAGGGCCTCCCAAAGCACCTTACAGTCAATGAAGTGCTTCTGAAATACAGTCACTGTTGCAATGTACACAAGTGCAGCAGCCAATTTTTGCACAGCAGGGTCCCACAAACCACAATGAGATAAATGACCAGATCATCCGTTTTTTTTAGTGGTGAGGTGGTAAATGATGGACAGACAACTCCCTTGCACTAATCTGAAAAATGCTGCAGGATATTTTTACATTCACCTGAAAGGGTAGACAGTCTCACCTGAAAGACGGCACCTCCAACAGTGCGGCACTCCTTCAGTACTGGCACTGGGAGTGTCAGCCTGGATTTTTGTGCTCGAGTCTCTGGAGTGGGACTTGAACCCACAACCTTTTGACTCAGAGGCGAGGGTGCTACCCACTGAGCCACAGCTGATGTGAAACGACGTACACCCCCACCACCCCCTCATTGCAGTTTAAAAAAAAATCCAAATGAAACCTGGAAGAATTCTGACATCAATCCCTTATTTCCAAAATTAAAGAGCAGATGGAAATACTGAAACTGCATTTATATAGCGCCTTTAACGTAGTAAAACGTCCCAAAGAGTGTTATAAAACAAATTTTGACACCAAGCCACATAAGGAGATATTAGGACAGGTGACCAAAAGCTTGGTTGAAGAGGTAGGTTTTAAGGAGCGTCTTAAAGGAGGAGAGAGAGGTGGAGAGGCAGAGAGTGTTAGGGAGGGAATTCCGGAGCTTCGGGCTGAGGCAGCTGAAGGCACGGCTGCCAATGGTGGAGCGATGAAAATCGAGGATGCTCAAGAGGCTAGATTTAGATGAGCGCAACTATCTGGGGTTGTGGGGCTGGAAGAGATTACAGAGATAGGGAAGGGCGAGGCCATGGAGGGATTTGAAAACAAGGATTTGTTTACCAACTTTACCAACCATGTTTTCCGTGGAACGGAGGAGGCTGAGGGGAGACTTGATGAGGTGTATAAAATTATGAGGGGCCTAGATAGAATGGATAGGAAGGACCTATTTCTCTTAGTAGAGAATTTTGAAATCGAGGCGTTGCTTAACCAGGAGCCAATGTAGGTCAGCGAGCACAGTGTGATGGGCGAACGGGACTTAGTAACACATCTAGATAGATAACCTGACCTCACAATTTTTATACATAAGTGAATGAACATAGGGTATATAATATTAAAACTCATTTAAAAAGAAATCCATTGTTGGTAATAACAGTTTAATCTGTTTTGTTTCTATTTATTTTTGAGTATCTATTTCCGCAAATCAAGTATTTGAACAAGAACATTATGTTCCTCCTGGAAATCACAGTAAAGGCAAGCACCTGGCTTAATAAATATAATTCTTAGATTCTATGAACGGCAGAAGCCTGGAGATTGCTATTGACAATGTCATTGTGTTACCCGCTCACTGCACCTTTTTCAAATTTAAGTGCTCGTGTTAACTTTACCAACAGTTTTTTCTTTGGAACAGAGGAGGCTGAGGGGGGATTTAATTGAGGTGTATAAAATTATGAGGGGCCCAGATAGAGTGGATAGGAAGGACGTATTTCCCTTAGCAGAAGGGTCAATAACCAAGGGGCATAGATTTGAAGTAATAGGTAGAAGGATTAGAGGGGAGTTGAGGAGAATGTTTTTCACCCAGCGGGTGGCGGGGGTCTGGAACTCACTGCCTGAAAGGGTGGTCGAGGCAGAAACCCCCCATTGCATTTTGAAAAGTACTTGAAGTGCCGTAACCTGCAGGGCTACGGACCAAGAGGTGGAAAGTGGGATTAAGCTGGGTAGCTCTTTATTGGCTGACACAGACACGATGGGCCGAATGGCCTCCTTCTGTGCCGTAAGTTCCTATGATTCTATGATTGGTTTCCAGTCGAAAGGGTAACAAACTGCTCAGTGCAACAGCTTCACTGGTCCAGCAGAGGGAGAAAGTGTCTACCTGTGAACGAGGTGAGCTCCAGTATCAGTCGTTCAGTACAATCAGGATTTTAACAAATACCATTTAAAATAAATTTGTAGTTTGATTCATTTTGTTTTTTACCTATGTAACAACGGTGACAATCCAACATGATAAGCCGCTGTATAAAATGTAAGTATTATTGTGCCTGTTGTGAGTGTAGAGTGTGATGAGTTTCTTCTTCCTTGTTAGTTGTGTTTATTTTCCTTCCTAATTGCTTATTTTCTGTTTTTGTTACTCATCAATCGTATTAAGCAAAACCATTCCCCCTAATCACAATCTGGTAAAAAGAAATTAAAACACAACTGTCAAGATACAGTAGTTCCTCATGTGCCTCACGGAAAACCACTAGAATAATAATGCTTATCAACATAACTCGTAAAAACGTCACAAAAAAGAAGCCACTCACTGTCATAAACTGGACTTCAATAACTCCCTCCAACCCAACCCAACCCAACCCAACCACCTCCGCTTTCCATAAGCAATATGGGACATTCACCCCAGCCTCCGAACATCCTGGGCTCACTCCAGGTACATCCTTCCCCCAGCGACCAGCCCAGGAAAATTTGTGTTAAATGACCTTTGGCATCTCCAAAACCACCATTCCTGGATGCCACCATGGGTTTCGGAGCCACTACACAGCCACCCACTCCTTCTCCGCCTGTGTGGTGTCAGCTGTGGCTCAGTGGGCAGCACTCTCGCCTCTCTGTGTCAGCAGGTTTGTGGGTTCGAGTCCCACTCCATAAGACTGGAGCACATGATCTAGGCTGACACTCCCAGGGCAGTGCTGAGGAAGCGCTGCACTGTCGGAGCTGCCATCTTTCAGATGAGACATTAAACTCTCAGGTGGACGTAAAAGATCCCACAGCACTATTTCGAAGAAGAGCTGGGGAACTATGGCCAATATCTGTCTCTCAAATGACATCACTAAAAGGAGAGAGCGAGGGAAAGAAGTGACAGTGGAGAGAGTGAAGGAATAGGTAGTGCTGGAGGAGAGAGCGAGGGAAAGTGGTGGAGGAGAGAGTGAAGGAGTAAGAAGTGGTGGAGGAGAGAGCAAGGGAAAGTGGTGGAGGAGAGAGTGAAGGAGTAAGAAGTGGTGGAGGAGAGAGCGAGGGAAAGTGGTGGTGGAGAGAGTGAAGGAGTAAGAAGTGGTGGAGGAGAGAGCGAGGGAAAGTGGTGGAGGAGAGAGCGAGGGAAATTGAAGTGGCAGAAGACTCGTTGCAGGAAAGGTTTAATAGAATCAGAAATTCTGGAAATATGCAGTTTGTTACCTTGAGACTTGACTATTCCAGCACACTCCTGGCCAGCCTCCCGCATTCTACCCTCCGTGAACTTGAGCTCATCCAAAACTCGGCTGCCCGTGTCCTAACTCGCACCGAGTCCCGTTCACCCATCACCCCCGGCTCGCTGACCTACGTTGGCTTCCGGTTAAGCAACGCCTCGATTTCAAAATTCTCATCCTTGTTTGCAAATCCCTCCATGGCCTCGCCCCTCCCTTTCTCTGTAATCTCTTTCAGCTCTACATCCCCCTGAGATCTCTGCGCTCCTCCAATTCTGGCTTCTTGCGCATCCCTGATTTTGATCGCTCCACCATTGGTGGCCGTGCCTTCAGCTGCCTCGGCCCTGAGCTCTGGAATTCCCTCCCTAAACCTCTCCCACTCTCTTTCCTCCTTTAAGACGCTCCTTAAAACCTACAGCACGGCCGTTTTTCCTTATCGATCCCTAATCCTGGAGCCAGAGACAGCTGACAAACGACACACAGGACACTCTGCCAGTGAAGCAATATTTTGTTTAATACAGTTTATAATAAATTATTGAACACATTTTCAATTTCCATGGGAAATTACCATAATGTCTGCAAGATGTGGATTAAAAAAAGAAAGAGTGCATTTCCCCCCCCCACCTTTATAAATCACAAAAGTTTACCTTACCGATTACACTCCAGCAGTCAGAGACCCACGAATGACCCTCTCCGTTCACTGAACATGGCTGATTCCTGCTCACGGGCGGCTCACACAGTACTTGCAATGGTGAAGTGCGGCGCCCTTGGAATCAGATATTGTTTTATTAATGAAATGAGGAACACGGGGAGGGGAGGGGAGGGTTGGTGTGGGGGGAGGGACGGGGGAAGATAAATAGGTCCTCGGAACCTGCATGCAATGAAGCCGTATTGCAAAAATCGAGATTAACGCGTGACCGGGAGAGAGAGAGAGAGTGTGTGTATTACACCGAGACAGGGCGTTGTGCTCTGTACTCGTAATGGCATTTAATACATCAGAATATACACTGGTATACGTAGCATCTGCTATTATTATTTTTTTACAAAATATAGAATTCTAGTGCTCTGCTAAATCCGCAGTTGTAATATTACAAACTAAAAAAACAAAGGTGGTGGGTTTGAAAGTTTTTTTTGTCCATTCTGGGCCTCTACTCATTGGAATTCAGAAGAATGAGAGGCGATCTTATCGAAACATATAAAGATTGTGAGGGGGCTTGATCGGGTGGATGCGGGGAGGATGTTTCCACTGATGGGTGAGACTAGAACTAGGGGGCATAATCTTAGAATAAGGGGCTGCCGTTTCAAAACTGAGATGAGGAGAAACTTCTTCACTCAGAGGGTAGTAAATCTATGGAATTTGCTACCTCAGAGAGCTGTGGAAGCTGTGACATTAAATAAATTTAAAGCGGAGATAGACAGTTTCCTAGCTGATAAGGGAATTTGGGGTTACGGGGAGCGGGCAGGGAAGTGGACGTGAGTCTAGGTTCGGATCAGCCATGATCCTATTGAATGGCGGAGCAGGCCCGAGGGGCCGTATGGCCTACTCCTGCTCCTACTTCTTATGTTGTTCTTATGTTCATTCACCCCCCACTCCTCCGCCTCCTCTGCTGGGTGGAAGCCCCAGTCGGAAGAGCGTTGAAAGGTTCTCCCATTTTCACACACGTCAGGCCAATCGGGTAGAACGGATTCGTCTATTAATCCCAACTATAAACTCAACAGTCTGGAGTCCCGACAGTGCGCCAGTGGGCGGTCGAATCTGTGAAGAAGGAGGACGCGCAGAGCGAGGAGCGTCGCGGTCAGGATAATCGCCGTCACCCGCCCTCCGTCAGCACCTACTGCGCTGCCGGCGTACCGCGGCGGGAATTGATACCCGGTGTTCTTCTCACTCGGTGGGTGTCCATTCACGGCGGGTGCCAGTGACGTCACAATGGTACAGGCGGCGGTTCCCCGCGCTCGCGCAACACGTGAAAATAAAGCTGGGCCGCCCGTAACCTGCCCGCTGCCGCTCGTCTAAAACTCGTGCTGGCTCCAAGTTTCACCCCATAGGGGCCTCGCTTGTGTACGTCGCTGTGTGTGTGTGTCTGTGTGTGTGTGTGTCTCTGTGTATCTGTGTGTCTATGTCTATGTGTGTGTGTGTGTGTGTGTGTGTGTGTGTCTATGTGTGTGTCTGTGTGTTTGTGTGTGTGTCTATGTGTATGTCTATGTGTCTATGTCTATGTGTGCCTATGTGTGTGTCTATGTGTGTCCGTGTGTCTATGTCTGTGTGTGTCTATGTGTGTGTCTATGTGTCTATGTCTATGTGTGTCTGTGTGTCTATGTCTATGTGTGTCTGTGTGTGTCTGTGTGTGTCTGTGTGTCTGTGTCTACGTGTGTCTGTGTGTGTCTATGTCTATGTGTGTCTATATGTGTGTCTATGTGTGTCTGTGTGTCTATTTCTATGTGTGTCTGTCTGTGTCTGTGTGTGTGTCTATGTGTGTCTGTGTGTCTATGTCTATGTGTGTCTGTCTGTGTCTGTGTGTCTATCTTTATGTGTGTCTGTCTGTGTCTGTGTGTCTAAATCTATGTGTGTATATGTGCGTGTGTCTATGTGTGTGTGTCTGTGTGTATATGTGTGTGTGTCTGTGTGTGTGTGTCTGTGTGTATATGTGTGTGTGTCTGTGTGTATATGTGTGTGTATCTGTGTGTATATGTGCGTGTGTCTGTGTGTGTGGTTGTTCCTGGCACACCAAGTCTCCAGAATGCTTAATTATTCAACATATATTCTTTGGCTGTGTGACATTAAAAGTGATAGGAGGTGAACAATTATCCAATTGGATTCTGTGTTGGCCAGAGCTGGCATGGTTTTTGTGCATTAGGTATGCAGAACCAAGGCGGGTAGATGGAGTTCAGATACAGGTCAGCCATGATCTCATTGAATGGCGGAACAGGCTCGAGGGGCTGAATGGCCTCCTCCTGCTCCTCTGTTCCTATGTTCTCCTGGGTGTTTTTTTTTTGGAAAGCTCTCCGCCTGGTGTTTGTCCTGTTGGGGGTCGAGAATGTCACTCAGCTGTGGTTCTAACATTGCACATCCTTAGTCCATCGTTCGCTATCACGTGTAGGGCGCAGGAATTCCGAGGGCTTGACCACCATAGTGTTTTTTTTCTGCACCCGTCACTGCTAACTGCTATCTGGGCCCTTGTTCAGGAAATATGTACCCATCTCGCCCTTGCCTTTGACCTTGACCAGTCCCCGGTACTCCAAGTGATAGCTTTCGGCTGACAGGACCTGGTACATATCTGTAGTCACCTGAGGAGATAACAAACCACTGAGTTAAAGGATCACAGAAGATGATAAAGCTAAAAAGAAAAGAAACTGGAAATCTGAAATTGCTGTAAATACACAGCAGGACCCCAGAGAGAAATGGCAGACTAACGTTTCGGGTATAAAGAAAGAACTTGCATTTCTATAGCTCCTTTCACAACCTCAGGACATCCCAAAGCACTTTACAGCCAATGAAGTACTTTTTGAAGGAATCGCGGCAGCCAATTTGCGCACAGCAAGCTCCCGCAAACAGCAATGTGATAACGACCATTGTTTTACCATTTTTTTTTAATGAGATCTGTTTTTTTAGTGCTGTTGGCTGAGGGATAAATGACGGCCATGGCACCGGGGAGAACTCTCCTGCTCTTCTTCCAAATAGTGGCCACGGGATCTTTTACGTCCACCTGAGAGGGAAGACAGTTTAACATCTCATTCGAAAAACAGCACCTCCGACAGTGCAGCACTCCCTCAGTACTGGCACTGGGAGCGTCAGCCTAGATTTTTGTGCTCAAGTCTCTGGAGTGGGACTATGAACCCACAACCTTCTGACTCGGAGGCGAGGGTGCTGCCCACTGAGCCACGGCTCACCAGTTCCGCTGAAGGGACTCTACCCAAAACCTGTCTATTCTCCTTTTTAGATACGATGGTTTTGCTGAGTATTTCCAGCATTTTGCTTTATTTCTTTGAAGGTTTATTTTTAACTTTATTAATTCTCAGGATTTGCTTGTCACTGGCAAGGCCGGCCTTTATTGCCCAACCCTTGTTGTTCTTAGCTGAATGGCTTACTCGGTCGCTTCAGAGGCCAGTTAAGGGTCAACCACGTTGGTGTGGGACTGGAGTTATCCTCACCAGTCTTACTCACCCATTGGTGGTGGATTGCTTGGCTGGTAGAAGCTTGGTTGCTCCTCCTCTCAGCTGGGAAGCAGCACTGGGCATGTGTCCAAAGATGGAAGGGGCAAATAGCCACCAAAATAGGAAGAAGGTATTTCAAAAAGCTTGAGTTTCCACAGTACAACCTCCAAGAAGAACTAAACCTTCATCTCAAAAACTATGGGGGTAATTGTCACATAGCTCGCCCGGTGGGAAACGGGCGCCTGTTTTGCATGTCGCTCGATTTTACTTCACATTGGAGGCACGGGGCACAGCTTTTTCCTTTACCTGAATTCTGTCAGGGACTCCTGTACTGTCCATTCGACTTGCCACGTTGACAGTGTTTCCCCAGATATCGTACTGAGGCTTGCGGGCTCCAATCACCCCAGCTACTACAGGACCAATGTTGAGACCTGACGGAAAAAGGAGAGACTGTTGAATCACCTTTGCCCACTTAGACATGTGACAAAACCTTCTACTGTAACTCAATCTTCTCCGGACCTCAAATTGTGGAGCTCCTCGCCTCTTTCAGTCCTCCTTCCTCCCATGACCTTGGAGGGAGTGCTGCGTAGGTTTACCAGAATGATACCTAGACTCCAGGGGTTACGAGGAAAGATTACACAAATTAGGTGACGTAAAAAAACTACTCGGCACTTGGTCTGAGTATTAAACAAGGCTTTAATCAACTGTTTTTCAACATGGAGATCTAGTTGTGTCCTTCACTAGTTCCTGTTAAAGAATGTCCTGAGCAAGCTGGGCCCGTGCCCGAGTATTTATACTCTCCCTGGACAGCACCACCGGCAGGCCGCCCGGTATTATTTCATTAGTCATTTCCACATGAATGACAAGATTCATGTCATTAGGGTTGTATTCTCTGGAATTGAGAAGGGTAAGGGGTGATTTGATCAAAGTTTTCAAGATATTAAGGGGAACTGATAAGGTAGATAGAGAGAAATGATTTCCGCTGGTTGGGGAGTCTAGAACTAGGGGGGCACAACCTAAAAATTAGAGCCAGACCTTTCAGGGGTGAAATTAGGAAACACTTCTACACGCAAAAGGAGTTGAAAGTTTGGAACTCTTCCGCAAACGGCAGTTGATGCTAGGTCAATTGTTAATTGGTAGAATTTTTGTTAACCAAAGGTATTAAGGGATATGAGCCAAAGGTGGGTCATAGAGTCATAACGGCACAGAAGGAGGCCATTCGGCCCATCGAGTCCGTGCCGGCTCTCTGTAGAGCAATCCAGTCAGTCCCATTCCCCCGCTCTATCCCTGTAGCCCTGCAAGTTTATTTCCCTCAAGTGCCTATCCAGTCTCACCTTGAAAACATTGAGTGTCTCCGCTTCCACCACTTCCGTCAGCAGCGAATTCCAGGTCCTCACCACTCGCTGCGTAAAAAAGTTTTTCCTCACATTCCCCCCCTGTATCTCTTGCCCAAAACCTTAAATCTGTGTCCTCTAGTCCTTGTACCATCAACTAGTGGGAACAGCCTTTCCCCGTCTAGCCTATCCAAACCCATCATAATCTTGTACACCTCTATCAAATCACCCCTCAACCTCCTTTGCTCAAATGAAAACAAATCCAGCTTCTCCAACCTGTCCTTGCAGCTAAGATCCCCCATCCCCGGAACCATTCTGGTAAATCTCCTCCGCACCCTCTCAAGGGCCTTCACATCCTTCCTACGGTCTATCGAGTTAGGTTGCAGATCACCTATCATCTCATTGAATGGTGGAACAGGCTCGAGGGGGTAAATGGCCTCTTCCTGTTCCTATGTTCCTATGATCAACAGGCTTTCAAACCCCACGCTTAGTATCAACTAATCATAACTCCTCGATTTACCCCATCCTACTCTAGTCCATCTTGGTGGTGTTCCGCACCAGGGGCCTTGCCCCTTTCACCTGAACTGCTCAGCAACAGAACTTCAGAAATGAAGAATTACCCATTGCCAGTGCAATCAAACCCACGATTTGACTTTTACCGGTGTATCCTACAGGTCTGCTTCTCTGCCACTTCAGATTCTTTTTCTTCCAGGTTTGAAACATTTGTACACAAGAGGTTTTCCACAGTAATTCAAAAATCAGATTTAAAGTCTACCCGACGCACCACAACTCTCTCCATCCGTCTCAAATTGAACTTCCATATCTCCATCATCACTGAAGTCACCTTCAAGAAGCTCAGTTTCCTCTTCCCCCCATCCCCAGCCCCCACAACCACCACCCCTCAACATCTCTATCAAGCTCAAATCCATCCAAGACTTGAATACTACTCCCATACCCGGGGAGGTTCTTTCAGCTCCGTCTCACATTCCAGGACAGGATACATAGAATTACATATACGTAGAATTACATCGAGCCTACAGCACAGAAACAGGCTGTTCGGCCCAACAGGTCTATGCTGGTGTTTATGCTCCACACGAGTCTCCTCCCAACCTTCTTCATCTCACCCTATCGTCATAGCCTTCTATTCCTTTCTCCCACTTGTGCTTATTTAGCTTCCCCTTAAATACATCTATGCTATTTGCCTCAACTACTCCCTGTGGTAGCTGACCTGATAGACCGTCCCATTTATGTTGTTTGCTTCAATCTGCTTTCCCTGGTTACCAATTCTGACGAGAGGTCATCGACCCGAAACGTTAACTCTGTTTCTCTCTCTCCACAGATGCTGCCTGACCTGCTGAGTATTTCCAGCATTTTCTGTTTTTATTCCCTGGTTACTTACTCCTCAAGCCTTATCCCACTCCTGGTCAAAACCTCTTCACAGCAACACGAGATGTGCTATTCACAATGTCTAACTTCTCAAATTGATGCAAGCAATCATTAATTAGCGTAAATCTCTAGCATATTGTTTTGTACAAATGGCATCCAGTTCCTGTATGATACGTGCATGGGTACTTAGTTACAGGTTTTTTTTGCAAGAAGCGAACTGCTCACTTTCTGCCAAGTGAGCAGCAACTCTGAATCATAGACTCGTACAGCACAGAAGGAGGCCATTCGGTCCATCATGCTGGTGATGTCTCTTTGAAAGGGCTATCCAATTAGTCTTTCCCCACAGCCCTGTAGATTTTTCCCTTCAAGTACCGTGGCTGCAGTGTGTACCATCTACAAAATGCACTGCAGCAACTCGTCAAGGCTTCTTCGGCAGCACCTTCCAAGCCCGCGACTTCTTCTACAAGGGCAGCAGGTGCATGGGAACACCACCACCTCCAAATTCCCGTCCAAGTCACACACCATCCTGACTTAGAAGTATATCGCCGATCTTTCATCGTCGCTGGGTCAAAATCCTGGAACTCCCTATCTAACAGCACTGCGGGAGAATCTTCACCACAAGGACTGCAACGGTTCAAGAAGGTGGCTCACCACCACCTTCTCAAGGTCAATTAGGAATGGGCAATTAATGCTGGCTTTGCCAGCGACACCCACATCCCATAAACAAATTTTTAAAAAATTCCCTTTTGAAAGGTACTATTGAATCTGCTTCCACCGCCCTTTCAGGCAGCGCATTTCAGATTATAACAAATGGCTGTGTAAAAAAATGTTTCCTCATCTTGCCCCTGGTTCTTTTGCTAATTATGTTAAATCAGTGTTCTCTGGTTACCGACCCTCCTGCCAGTGGAAACAGTCTCTCCCTATCTGCTCTATCAAAACCATTCATAATTTTGACCACCTCCATTAAATTACCCTCCCTGCTCTAAGGAGAACAATCCCAGCTTCTCCAGTCCCTCCACATAACTGTAGTCAACTCATCCCTGGCACCATTCGGGTAAATCTCCTCTGCACCCTCGCCAAGGCCTTGGCATCCTTCGCAATAAAGGCCCGAGTTACCTATTTTCATCCGGAAGTTATTGAATGAGTGCTCATTGATGTACTTCATCTGGTCCATCAACCTCATGGCGTAGTCTGCCAGGGCCTTGATGTGTGTTTTCCCAGCTTTGTCATAGGTGGAGTCATTCAGACCCGACGCTGCCATGTACGTGCTGCCTATGGTCTTAATCTTCTCCAGCTGGCGGAACTGGTCTTCGCTGATGATCTGCAATAAACCAAACAACACCCTGCTGTAACTACCGAGACACCGGACACTATTCCATCATTTGCAAGATAGCTAAAGAAAGAAAGACTTGCATTTATTTATATAGCGCCTTTCACGACCACCAGACATCCCAAAGCGCTTTACAGCCAATGAAGTACTTATTGCAGTGTAGTCGCTGTTGTAATGTAGGAAACGCGGCAGCCAATTTGTGCACAGCAAGCTCCCACAAACGGCAATGTGATAATGACCAGATAATCTGTTTTTGTTATGTTGGTTGAGGGATAAATATTGGCCCCAGGACACCGGGTAGAACTCCCCCCTGCTCTTCTTTGAAATAGTGGCCGCAGGATCTTTTACGTTCACCTGAGAGGTGCAGACAGGGCCTCGGTTTAACGTCTCATCCGAAAGGCGGCACCTCTGACAGTGCAGCGCTCCCTCAGCACTGCACTGGGAGTGTCAGTCTAGATTTTTGTGCTCATGTCTCTGGAGTGGGACTTGAACCCACAACCTTCTGACATCAGAGACGAGAGTGCTGCCCACTGAGCCACGGCTGATGGGGATGAGGCAGGTGCTTCGGCCCCCATGTTAAACCAGGCATCCAGAAAGGACCTGTGGTTTCCCTCCCGAATCCTCTCCGCCTCTCTCTCTTCCTTTAAGACGCTCCTTAAAACCTACCTTTGTGACCAAGCTTTTTGGTCCTCTGTCCTAAATTGATTTAATGTAGTAAAACGTCCCAAGGTGCTTCACAGGAGTGATTAGCAAACAAAATTTGACACCAAGCCACAAAAAAAAGAGATATTTGGACAGGTGAGCAAAAGCTTGGCCAAAGAGGTAGATTTTCAAGGGCTTCTTAAAGGAGGAGAGAGAAGTGGAGAGTTGAAGAGGTTTAGGGAGGGAATTCCAGAGCTGAGGGCCTAGGCAACTGAAGGCACGGCCGCCAATGGTGGAGCGAAGAAACTGGGGGATGCGCAAGAGGCCAGAATTGGAGGAGTGCAGAGATCTCGGAGAGTTGTAGGGCTGTAGGAGGTTACAGAGTTGTGGAGGGGGCGAGGGAATGGAGGGATTTGAACACACGGATGAGAATCTTAAAATCGAGGCGTTGCCGGACTGGGAGCTCATGTGGTGAGTGAGCACACAGGGGTGATAGGTGAACGGGACTTTGTGCAAGTTAGGAAATGGGTAGCAGAGTTTTGGATGAGCGCAAAAAGTTTACGGAGGGTGCAGAGAGAGGCCGGCCAGGAGAGCATTGGAATAGTTAAGTTGGGAGGAAAACGGATGAGGGTTTCAGCAGCAGAAACACAGTACGATACATCCTTGCTTCCAATCACCCAATGTCAGCATCGCTTGCAACACTCGCCTCATCAAAGTCAGCAATGATCTCGTTCAGAAGCCGGAGACACTCCACCCCTTCATTGTTCGCCTCCAACTCGACGTAGAACTCGGAGAAGTTGCTGATGGAGGCGAACATTACGGCCACACACTCGCAGGACTGATAGTACAGCTCATCGTTACGCCTCTCACGCGCAAGGAAGTGCGCGGCGACATCTTTGGGCAGGATGTTGTGCAGAAGGCGTCTGTTGTATGCCTGGAGTTCCTCCATTTCTTCTTTCTCTTCCGTGGCCTGAACAAGAAAATGGCAAAGACTTATTTAGCACGTTGATGATTTCGAACACATGTCCTTGAAGAAAGTCAGACTTACATTTATATACACAGCGCCTTCTCACATCTTTTACACAATGCCCGATCATATTTCTTGCACAGCATCTTATCACGTCTCTCAGGTATGCTAGTCCCAGAGCCATGCCGCACAGAAGGAGGCCATTCGGCCCATCGTGCCTCTTTGAAAGAGCTGTCCATTCAGTCCCACTCCCCTGCTCTTTCCCTGTGGCCCTGCTTCTCAAATTTCTTTTGAAAATTACGATTCAGTCTGCTTTCGTCAACCTTTCAGGCAGCACGTTCCAGATAGAAACATAGAAGATAGGAGCAGGAGTAGGCCATTCGGCCCCTCGAGCCTGCCCCGCCATTCAATGCGATCATGGCTGATCATCCAAACCCTAGCACCCGGTCCCTGCTTTCTCCCCATATCCCTTGATCCCTTTAGCCTTAAGAAATATATCCAACTCCTTCTTGAATATAGATCATAACCACTCGCTGAGTAAAAATATTTTTCTTCGTCTTCCCCCTGTTTTTTTTTGCCAATTATCTTAGTTGTTCTGGTTACGATGCTGGGCTACCAGCCAGCAGGAGAGGATCGTTCGTGACTTCAAATTCCGGCAAGGCAAGTTGTGAAATTGGATTGAGGAAATCTGGTAATTAATGGGCATTCTGGCACCAGAACAAAAGTTCCAGAAACATCCTCTTCTTCAGCCATTGGGCAGCACCCAACACACAAGGGCAAAAGGCCAAGCTGAAGTGTCGGCAAAAATTTTCTGCCAAAAAGTGCAAAATGGACGATCGCATTCGGCCTCTTTCTTGGGTACCCGCCATCATAGATGCCTGCCTCCAGTCAATTCAGTTCACTCCACATGGCATTAGGAAGTGTCTGAGAGCACTGGAGACTACGGGCCCTGATGACATCCCAGCCATAGTGCTGAAGATCTGCGTACCAGAACTAGTCATCCCCCCACCCGGCTCCTCCAAAGCTGAGCTGCTCCAGTACAGCTACGGCACCGGCATCTGCTCAATGTGGAACGTTGCCCAGGTATGTCCTATCCACAAAAAGCAAGGACAAATCTACCCGGCCAGTTGCTGTCGTATTAGCCTCCTCCCAATTATTAGCAAAGTGATGGAAAATAGTCACCGATAGTACCATTATGCAACACCTCTTCACCAATAACCTGCTTGTCAATGTTCAGTTTGCATCCTGAAATATCCTCCTGGCTCCAGACCTCAGCACAGACAAGTTGAGTGAGTGGGCAAATACATGGCAGATGCAGTATAACGTGGATAAATGTGAAGTTATCCACTTCGGTAGGAAAAACAGAAAGGCAGAGTATTATTTAAATGGTGATAGATTGGGAAAGGTTGATGTACAAAGGGACCTGGGTGTCCTTGTACACCAGTCACTGAAAGCAAACATGCAGGTGCAGCAAGCAGTTAGGAAGGCAAATGGTATGTTAGCCTTCATTGTAAGAGGATTTGAGTACAGGAGCAAGGATGTCTTACTACAGTTATACAGGGCCTTGGTGAGACCACACCTGGAGTACTGTGTGCAGTTTTGGTCTCCTTACCTAAGAAAGGATATACTTGCCATAGAGGGAGTGCAGCGAAGGTTCACCAGGCTGATTCCTGGGATGGGCAGGACTGTCGTATGAGGAGAGATTGGGTCGACTAGGTCTGTATTCATCAGAGTTTAGAAGAAGGAGAGGGGATCTCATTGAAACGTATAAAATTCTGACAGGGCTAGACAGACTGAATGCAGGGAGGATGTTTCCCCTGGCTGGGGGGGGGTCTAGAATGAGGGGTCACAGTCTCGGGATACGGGGTAGGACATTTAGGACTGAGATGAGGAGAAATTTCTTCACTCAGAGGGTGGTGAACCTGTGGAATTCTCTACCACAGAAGGCTGTGGAGGCCAAGTCACTGAATATATTTAAAAGGAGATAGATAGATTTCTAGACACAAAAGGCATCAAGGGGTATGGGGAGAGAGCGGGAATATGGTATTGAGATAGAGGATCAGCCATGATCATATTGAATGGCGGAGCAGGCTCGAAGGGCCGAATGGCCTACTCCTGCTCCTATTTGTCTATGTTTCTATGTTTCTATCCAGGCATGGACACGAGTGATGGGTGCTAGAGGAGAGGTGAGAGTAACTGTCCTTAACATCAAGGCAACATTCAACTGAGTATGGCAGGAGGAGCCTGAGCAATACTGAGGTCAATGAGGGTCAAGGGGAAATCCCCCCAGTGGCTGGAATCATACTTGACACAAAGGAAAATGGCCGTGGTTATTAGGGGCCAATCGTCCCACCCCCAGGACATCACTGCAGGAGTTTCTCAAGACAGCATCCTTAGCCCTCCTTCATGAACAATCTTCTCTCCATCATTAGGGATGGGGCAGTTTGCTGATGAGTCAACGGTGTTTAGCTCCATTGACAATTCCTCTGATAATGAAGCTGCCCAGGCCAACCTACATCAGGACCCCGACAACTTCCAGGCTCAGACTCCAGCAGGTGCCATTCACAGCATCACAACAAGAAGGCGGCCAATCGCCTCCTCTAATCGTCAATGGCGCCAGTAATGCTCAGGTCACCACCATCAACATCCTGAGGGTGGAGGGGGGCGGTGGGGGGGGAGGTGGGACACCATTGACCAAATGCTTCACTGGAGTAACCATATCAACACCAAGGCTAAAAAGGCAGGGTAGAGGCTGGGTACTCTGCAATGAGTAGCTCACCTCCTGAACGCTCAAAGCCTCTTCACTGTCTACAAGGCTCAACTCAGTTCTGTAACGGAATACTCACCACTTGCCTGGATGGGTGCTGCTGCCAACAATACTCAAAAAGCTCAGACACCATCCAGGACAGAGCAGGCCACTTGATCGGCGCCCCCTTGCCACTGGACTCGGTATTCACCCCCTCCACCAATGGCACACTGTGGCTGCAGTCTGCGCTATCTACTATCTACAGGATGTACCGCAACATGTTGCCAAGGTTGCTTTGACAACACCTTCCTCCCTCTTGTGACCCCTGCTATGAAGAAAGACAAGAGCAGCAATGTTGTAGGAACACCATCGCTTCCAATTTCCCCTTCCGAGTCACGCATCACCCTGACTTGAACATATATTGGCCGTTCCTTCATCATCGCTGGGTCAAATTCCTGGAACTCCCTCCGTAACACCATCGTGGGAGCATGGAGTACAGCGGTTCAGAAAGAAGGCCCACCACCGCCTTCACAGGGCAACGAGATGCGGCCTTTCCAAATTCTAAAGCGCTTCACATGCAATGAGTTACTTTTTGGAGTGCGGTCAATGTTGTTATACAGGCAAACATTGCAACCAATTTGGATGCAATAAGGTCCCACAAACAGCAATGAGATGGGATGAATGATCAGATAATCTATTTTTGGTTCATCTATCCATTTTTAAAACAATATTTGACAGCCACCTGTAGCGTGCCATGGCCCGAGGATTTCCAGGATAAATATTTAAACTCTTCAAAGAAGAAAAAAGAACAAATTCCCACATCTCCCTTCTTCGTTTTGTTCAGTCTGTTACAGAGACTACCTCATCTCTTAGTTTTCAGTTACGTTGAGGCGGCCTAGACCCAAACCATGAAACTGTGTTTTCCCTTGGCAGACACTGACGGATCTCCCGCGAAATCTCAGAATGTTCTGTTTTTATTTTAATTCCTTCAAGTTGTTATAGAAAGCTCTCCGAATTTGTAATATTTACTTCAAATTAAATGGCACAGTTTTTCCTCACAGAAAACCTTTCAACCAATTGCACTGCTCGTTGCGAACTACTTGGAGCCACTGTTGTCACTGATTTAAGTACAACGATAGATTCATCACCGATCAGTGTCTCCAAGACCTGTTCAGTGGAACGATGTTTTACCCAATGGGGCCGCTAAATGATTACCAACCACTGTTGGCACTAGGATTCTGAAATTAGGACCAGGACCTTCTGTGCAACGTTAATAAATGGCGGCAGTAACCCACAAATTAAAATAGTACCGATGGGAGAATTCCAGGTTTTGAGAGTCCATTCAGGCTTGGCTTTCTGGAGTCTGATCTTAGTACTGTAGTCACGGAGACAAACCCTAACGCCAGCCATAACCCTATCCCTATCCCTAACCCTAACCCTATCCCGAACCCTATTCCTAGCCCTAACCCTAACCCTATCCCCAACCCTAAACCTAACCCTATCCCTAACCCTATTCCTAGCCCTAACCCTATCCCGAAACCTTACCCTAACCCAATCCTTATCCTTAGCACTAGCCCTAGCCCGAAACCTTACCTTAACCCTATCCCTATCCCTAAACCTATCCCTAGCCCTAACCCTATCCCTAGGTCTAACCCTAACCCTATCCCTAACCCTAGCCCTAACGCTAGCCCTAACCCTATCCCTATCTCTATCCCTAACCCTATCCCTAACCCTAACCCTATCCCTAGCCCTAACCCTAGCCCTAACCCTAACCCTAGCCCTAGCCCTATCTCTATCCCTAACCCTATCCCTATCCCCTAACCCTATCCCTATCCCTATCCCTATCCCTAGCCCTATCCCTAACCCTAACCCTATACCTAACCCTAAAAATGACAATACAGTCCTGGCATGGCACCAAGCCCTCATCTCCTAAGGGGCCGTCCACCCTCGGCACAAATGAGTCGGCCTCACACCATAATGCGAGGGCCGCTCATTTAAATATACATCAGGTGTTCCTGGCGCAAAGCCACTGCCGCCATTTTGTTACCTGCCTGCAGCCAATGGCGGTTTAGCCACCATTTTGTATCTCATTCACAGTTAGTGTATAACCCAAGATCATTTTTTTTTGGCAAAACGATATTGTAACTACTTTCAAAAGTGAAATGACACATTGGGCCGTATTTTGCGACCCCTGTGGGTGCTTACGAGGTGCGTACGTGCCCGTAGAGACCGCGCACGTTCTGGGTTTAGGCGTGCGCTGTGCATGCGCTAAAACCTGGAACTTGCGATCTGTCAAGAATTCCCGCGACACATCCTCCGCATCCCCGGGAGATGGGCCTCTGTGGGTGGAGAGTCTACCCAGCGAATGCCCATGAAATTCTTACGCCTGGTAAGAGCAGCGGACGGCCTGCTTTTACCAGCGTAAGAGCTTTAAATAACAGAAAAATAATTTTTTTTCAATAATTTATGCATTTAAAAACTTGTTAAATAAGGTAAGTTTATTTTTAGACCTTTTAAAACATGTAAATTTATTTTTCAAAAAATTAAATTTATGTTTTAAATATTTAATTAAATGCCATTTTCATTAATTTTAAATATGTCATTTGTTTATTTATTTATTTGAAGTGTACGTGTATTCTTGGGGGTATCCCCATTCATGCTTATGAGGATTCAGTACATACGGAATCCTCCATAAGTCTGAATGGGGATTCCCCTTCTTTCATTGGTTGGAACGGCCCACGCGATCCCAGGGGCGCTCGCGAACCTCCCGTGCCCCTGGGATACGTGGGCCTCTACGCAGAGGCCCAGGAGTGCCAGTCTCCGAACCTCCGGGACCGTCAGGTAGGTTCGTAGACTTTTTGCCGGTCGGAGGCATTCGTCTCCGACTGCAAATTCAGGGCCAATATTGCGAGAAAAATATCTTCGCTGCCGCAAACTGCAATCCGAGTGGGACACGGTTGCCCTTTCAATCAAACGATCGTGCATCACACTTCAGCTTGGTTTATCGCTTCTTTTTCTTTCTCCACTTCCTGCCAAAATCTTCCCCTCTTCCCCCTCCTCTCCCGAAGACCCTTGCCAGTGTCCGGCTCCAGTGACCCCTGCAGGAAAGTGTACGGCTGGAGGGTGGGGGTGGGGGGGGAGGCGGATGTCGGTTGAGGGGAGGGTTGGACTTGGCTGCTTCTCGCCCGTCAAGGTCGAATTGCCTGCTGACACTCACTGCCTAGGCTCAGATAGGAAGGGTAGCCACTTGGGTAAGGTACCAGACTAGACCCAGCGCCGTGGAGCCCCGCCCCTGCGAGAAATCAGTGCCTTTAGAGGAGAAAATTACACTCAATTACACTTAACTACAAATAATCAATTAGATAGAATGTACAGCACAGAAAGAGGCCATTCGGCCCAACTGGTCCGTGCCAGTGTTTATGCTCCACACGAGCCTCCTCCCACCGCTCTTCATCTCACCCCATCAACATATCCTTCGATTCCCTTCTCCCTCATGTGTTTACCTAGCTTTCTCTCTAATGCATCCATACTAATCGCCTCAACCACTCCCTGTGGTAGCGAGTTCCACATTCCAACCAATCTCTGGGAAAAGTAGTTTCTCCTGAATTCCCTATTGGATTTATTAGTGACGATCTTATATTTATGGCCAAAAGCAAAATACTTTGAAATCTTGGATGCTGGAAATCTGAAATAAAAACAGAAAATGCTGGAAACACTCAGCGGGTCAGGCAGCATCAGTGGAGAGAGAAAAAGGGTTAGAGTTTCAGGCCGATGACCTTTCGTCAGAACTGGATAAAAGTTAGAGATGTAATGGGCCAGAAATTCAGTGGGCTTTGCGCCCAGTTACCGCCCAAAGAGGGCTTCTGCGCCAGTAGAGGAGTTTGCGCTGATATTCAGCGCTGCGGTAATGGCGGCGGTAGCCGGTAGCGCTGCGCCGGCACCGATGACGTCATCGGTGTGCGCAGTGCCCCGGTTCCGCCCTGCTACCGGCCCGACCCCCATATTTAGTTGCGGCCGCCTCTTCCGCAGCGGCCGCAAACAACGATGTGAAGACTGGGCCGTGCTGCAGCCTTAGTGGCGCTAGTTAAGGCGGAGGTGCGGCCGACTGCTTTTTCGGCGGCCGCCTGCCCGCACCTCCTTCCCCGGCCTCCTCCACCCCCCCCCCCCGCGGCATTGCCGGCTGCTCTCCGGGAGCCCGGCACTTCTCCGTGGTGCCGGGCTCATTTGCCGGCACTAGCGAGCGACGATCTCCGAGTTGCAGGCACCTCCCCCTTAAGAGAAGGAGGAGGCCTGCAGTACCGCAGCCTGCCGCTCCGCAGCGGGTGGCGCTGCGGCACCTACAGCGCTGAAATTCAGTTTCAGCGCCCCAAGCGGGGGCGGGCACACCCTGGAATAGCGCCCGGTTCCGACTTGAGGCGCAAAAACTGAATTTCTGACGGGCGCAACTGGCTCCGCGCGCAGCGCTAACTTTTGGGCGCTAGCCAGCTGGCGGGGCCAAAGTGAATTTCTAGCCCATTGGGTTTTAAGCAAGTTCAGAGGCCGGGAAAAGCAGGGATGGGTGGGGGGGGGGGCGTTGGGGGTGGGCGGGGGGTGTGGTGGAGAAGAACAAAAGGGAAGGTCTGTGATAGGGTGGAAGGCAGGAGAGATTAAATGATAAAAGGGATGATGGGGCGCGGTGAAAGGAGATGGTAATGGGACAAGTAAAGAAACAAAAGATGGGTCTAGAGGAGGTGCAGAATCATCAACAGCGGCCATGTGAAAAACTGGAGAGGTTATGATCTGAAATTGTTCAACTCAGTGTTGAGTCCAGAGGCTGTAAAGCGTCGAATCGAAAGATGAGGTGCTGTTCCTCGAGCTTGCGTTGAGCTTCGTTGGAACGGTGTAAGAAGCCAAGGACGGTGAGGTCAGAGTGGGAGTGGGGCGGAGAATTGAAGTGACAGGCGATAACTCTGGATATGATTGGCAGAAAAAAACCCATAAGGTTTTGCTAACCCTATTTAACCTTTGCAGATGGAATATTGAATTGTAGTTAGTCTCCAGCCACTCTCTTCAGGAGAAGATTAGTTTGCTGTCTCCCGCTCAGCTCGTGGCAATGACGATACATGAGCTAATTTCCACAGATCAGGTGTGATGGAGGTTGACGGTCGCTCAGCAGAAATGTATTAACTTGAAACAAACTGATTACCTTTGAAATCATATCATCATAAAATCACCGAAGCCAGCCATTCGGCTCACCCGATCTGCACCGGTGTTTTTCTCTACATGAGCTTTCTCAATGTACAGGAAACTTTCGTTTAACCGGAGGTTAAATGTCCGGAAAGCTCTATCTACCGGCAAAATTCAGGAGCCGTTTCCTATAAGTTTTTTTACTTCTCGTTGCTTTTTTTTTTCCAGTCAGGCTCTGCAAGGTCTAGCTGAAGCTGTTGCTTAGCTACAGAGATGCTTTTAAGCTGCGGCCGACTGTTTTGAAGCTGTTGCTAAGCAACAGGGTTTGTTGATTCACACGGTGCTCAAAAGCTCCGTATGTTTTAACATTAGCGCTGGTTTCTACGGCAGTTTTGATGGTACGGCACCAGCTCGGTCCCGTCAGTGCCGGATACCAGAAAGTTTCCTGTACTGTGTTGCTTAGAATAATGTCCAGTTGTCCAGACATGTGCTTTTTTTTTTTTACCCCTTCTTGTATTGAGGAAGACACTGTGGGCCGAAGTTGCGGCCTCTACAGGTGCGTACGAGGTGCGTACGCGCCCATCAGGGCCGCGCAAGTTCCGGGTTTAGCCGCGCGCCGCACGTGCGCTATTACCCGGAACTCGCAATCTGTCAAGAATTCTCTTGACAGATCATCCGCATCCCCGGGAAAAGGGCCTCCGCGGGCAGCGAGTTGGGCTATCTGCCCATCTACTGCACAGCGAATGCCAGTGAAATTCTTACGCACAAGGCCTGCTTTTACCAGCAAAAGTGTTTTAAAATACAGAAAAATAATTTTTTCTCAATAATTTTTACATTTAAAAACCTGGGAAATAAGGTATGTTTATTTTTAACCCCTTTAAAACATGTAAATTTATTATTGAAAAAATTAAATTTTTGTTTTAAATATTTAATTAAATGCCATTTAAATTAATTTTAAATATGTGTTTAGTTTTATTTGAAGTGTAGGTTGGTGATTTGTGCTGAAAAATGGACACGTACTAATGTCTAAAATATGTACATACACAAAGCAATTCTACTAATGGATCCTGTTCTGCTAGAACAAGAACATGAAATTAATTTTAATTGATGGAAGGCTGAGGAATTGTTTTTCACTTAATTTGGTTGTATTTTTTGGGGTATTCCCATTCATACTTATGGGGTTTCCGTACATAAGCATGAATGGGAATCTCCATAAGCATGAATGGGGATTCCCTTCTGACATTCGTTGGGCCGGCCCACGTGATCCCAGGGGCATTCACGCGGAGGCATTTCCCCGCGGGAAGCCTCCGACCACAAAGTCAGGGCCTGTATGTGTAAATTGTCAGCTTGGCTCAGTTGGTAGTACTCTCGCCGTTGAGTGAAGCCCCACTACAGTGCATTACTGAGGGAGTGCTGCATTGTTAGAGGTGCCGTCTCTCTCAGATGAGGCATTTAAACTGAGGCCACATCTGCCTGCTCGTGTGGACGTAAAAGATCCCGTGCCACCATTTGAAGAAGAGCAGGGAGTTCTCCTGGTTTCTTGGCCAACATTCCTCCCTCACCCATCCATCTATTGTGTTCTTCTCTACTCCACTTCGGAAGAGTAGCTGAGGCGGTTTCCTGTTGCCTTCCTCACTGCTTTTATCTTCAGAGAACCTTCTCCTAGCTGGGCTGCAATCAAGGCTAAAGAGCTTCACCTACCTTTTACGAGAGGGGAAGACAACCACACCCATCGGATGCAAGCACCCCTGCTAGGTGTCAACCCAGTACTTGGAGACCATCTTCTAGTCTCCACTCACCAGGTCTGTCTGGAGTCGGGATCGAACCCTTTACCTGATGACTCAGAGCAGGGAATGCTAGCACTAAAGTGCCACATAAAAGGCTTGCCAGCAAAGTTGAAGCCCATGGAATAAAAGGGAGAGTGGCAGCATGGATACGAAACTGGATAAGTGACAGGAAACAGGGAATAGTGGTGAACGGTTGTTTATCGGACTAGAGGAAGTGGTGCTCCCCAGGGGTTGGTGCTAGGACCACTGCTTTTCTTGATATATATTAATGATTTGGACTTGGGTGTACAGGGCACTGTTTCAAAATTTGCAGATGACACAAAACTTGGAAGTATAGTGAACAGTGAGGAGGACAGTGAAAGACTTCAAGAGGACATTGACAGATTGGTGGAATGGGCAGATATGTGCTGGATTAAATTTATTGCAGAAAAGTGTGAAGTGATACATTTTGGTAGAAAAAACGAGGAGAGGAAATATAAACTAAAGGGTATAATTCTAAAGAGGGTGCACGGACAGAGAGACCTGGGGGTATGTGTGCACAAACCATTGAAGGTGGCAGGGCAGGTTGAGAGAGCGGTTAAAAAAGGAACCTGGGCTTCATAAATAGAGGCATAGAGTACAAAAGCAAAGAAACATCGAAACATAGAAGATAGGAGCAGGAGTAGGCCATTCGGCCCCTCGAGCCTGTTCCACCATTTAATGAGATCATGGCTGATCATCCAAATTCAGTACCCTGTCCCTGCTTTCTCCCCATATATCTTGATCCCTTTAGCCTTAAGAAATATATCTAACTCCTTCTTGAATATATTTAATGAATTGGCCTCCACTGCCTTCTGTGGTAGAGAATTCCACAATTTCACCACTCTCTAGGTGAAGAAATTCCTCCTCATCTCAGTCCTAAATGGCTTACCCCTTATCCTTAGACTGTGACCCCTGGTTCTGGACTCTCCTGCCATCGGGAACATCCTTCTGCATCTAGTCTGTCTAGTCCGGTTAGAATATTATAAGTTTCAATGAGATCCCCTCTCATTCTTCTAAACTCTAGCGAATACAAGCCCAATCGACCCAATCTCTCTTCATACGTCATTCCTGCCATCCCAGGTATCAGTCTGGTGAATCTTCGCTGCACTCCCTTCATGGCAAGAACATCCTTCCTCAGATAAGGCGACCAAAACTGCACACAATACTCAAGATGTGGTCTCACCAAGGCTCTGTACAACTGCAACAAGACATCCTTGCTCCTGTACTTGAATCCTCTCGCTATGAAGGCCAACATACCACTTGCCTTCTTAACCGCCTGCTGCACCTGCATGCTTACCTTCAGCGACTGGTGCACAAGGACACCCAGGTCTCGTTGCACTTCCCCTTTTCCCAATCTATTGCCGTTCAGATAATAATCTGCCTTCCTGTTTTTGCTACCAAAGTGGATAACCTCGCATTTATCTACATTATACTGCATCTGCCATGCATCTGCCCAATTACCCAACCTGTCCAAATCATACTGGAGTTTCTCTGCATCCTCCTCACAGCACACACGTCCACCCAGCCTTGTGTCGTCTGCAAACTTGGAGATATTACATCTAGTTCCCTCGTCTAGATCATTAATATATATTGTGAATAACTGGGGTCCTAGCACCGATTCCTGCGATACCCCACTAGTCACTGCCTGCCACTTGGAAAAAGACCTGTTTATTCCAACTCTTTGCTTCCTGTGTGCCAACCAGTTCTCTATCCAAGTCAGTACCTTACCCCCAATCCCATGTGCTTTAACTTTGCACGCTAATCTCTTATGCGGGACCTTATCGAAAGTTATGATGAACCTGTATAAAACACTGGTTCAGCCTCAACTGGAGTATTATGTCCAATTCTGGGCACTGCACTTTAGGGAGGATGTTAAGGCCTTAGAGATGGTGCAGAAAAGATTTACAAGAATGGTTCCAGGGATGAGGGACTTCAGTTACGTGGACAGACTGGAGAAGCTGGGGTTGTTCTCCTTAGAGCAGAGAAGGTTGAGAGGAGATTTGATAGAGGGGTCTGGACAGAGTAGATAGAGAGAAATTGTTCCCATTGGCAGAAGGGTCGAGTACCAGAGGACGCAGATTTAAGGTGATTGGCAAAAGAACCAAAGGTGACATAAGACAAAACTTTTTTACGCAGCGAGTGGTTAGGATCTGGAATGCACTGCCTGAGAGGGTGGTGGAGGCAGATTCAATCGTGGCTTTCAAAAGGGAATTGGATAAGTACCCGAAGGAAAAGAATTACAGGGCTACGGGGAAAGGACAGGGGAGTGAGACTAGCTGAATTGCTCCTACAGAGAGCTGGCGCGGGCTCGACAGGCCAAATGGCCTCCTTCTGTGCTGTAACCATTTTCAGATTCTAAACCAAAGGATCTCTCCCCTCCCCCAACCAACACCTGCAAGTGCTATTTGAAGTGCAGTCACTGTTGTAATGTAGGAAACACGGCAGCCAGTTTGCGCACAGCAAGCTCCCACAAACAGCAATGTGATAATGACCAGATAATCTGTTTTAGTGATGTTGGTTGAGAGATAAATATTGGCCCAGGACACCGGGGAGAATTCCCCTGCTCTTCTTCAAAAGAGTGTCATGGGATCTTTTACATCCACCTGAGAGGGCAGACGGAGCCTCGGTTTAATGTCTCATCTGAAAGACGGCACCTCTGACAGTGCAGCACTCCCTCAGCACTGCACTGGAGTGTCAGGCTAAATTATGTGCTCAAGTCTCTGGAGTGGGACTTGAACCTACAACCTTCTGACTCAGAGGCACCTCACAGAACCAAGGCTAATACTCTGTAAATTCAAGTTCTTTCTTTCAGTAGTAACAAAGTTTGTTTTTTATTTTAAATTTCCCACCCCCCACCCCGCTCCCCCCACTCATCTTCAAAAGATATCATAGAAACCGATGTTGTCCTCTGCTACCTTTCTCAAGTCAACACTCTTCATGCACGAACCTGGATAATCGATGTGTGCATCACATTTGGACATCGCAGCCTAGCTGAGCCAACTGAGACTGTCTCGCGACCATTTTCAATCTGCGTCACTGTAGAACAAACCCCCCCACCCATTTCAAATGGCACTGAGGCCAATTGTAGCCCTCATACTGCTGCCCCCCCCCCACTGCCCGCTCCCCACCCCCCAACTGAGATCAGCCACTCTGCACAAATTGGGAACCTTGTTGGACTCTATGGCTCACCAGGCAGTGCATTGAGAGACAGGAAATTGTTTCAAATCAACGAGAGGTTTTTCTCAACTGCTGGTCAACGATGGAAGGGTTAAAGTAAGCAGGGAGATACAGACATGGTTTGGCATTTAGCCAACTTGGCAGCCGAATAATCTGAAGAGCGGTGCAACCAAAGGTTGTTGCTGCAAATCCTACCTGCAACTTCCACAGGAAGTCTAGCCTGGCCGTCGATTCCACCTGTTGAGCGTGGAGGTAGAGCGCCAGAACAAACACCGTGATAATAACAGGAGTCATGATCTTCAAGGCCACCTTCGGGAACTTCAGGGAACTGTCATGAGGAAAAAAAAAATTAAAATAAACACTCACAGCCGAATGTTTTTCTTGGCTGAGTCCTCACATTATATCTTGAGAAAAAAAAACATCTACTCAATTGATTGAAACATTGGTGAACAGTTTGAAATCCGAGTCAGGTTTTAGGCAATATGTTGGAGTTCAGATACTTCACAGTTGGGAAGTATCAGGCTTCTCTTTGTCTCCCCAGTGCTCCCCCCTCGCCTCTCCTCTCCTGAAAGCTCTGATTCGCGCTGGGTTCTGGTTCCACGTCAGTTAAAGGACTCTAAGATTTTGGACACTAACTTTTTCAGATGATTTAAACTATCGTGAAAGTCACAATGCTTTGCTGTTGTTTCACCCTTTTTCTCTGTGGAACTCGCTACCACAGGGAGTGGTTGAGGCGACTAGCAGAGACGCATTTAAGGGGAAGCTGGATAAACACATGAGGGAGAAAGGGATAGAGGGATATGTTGATAGGGTTGGATGAAGAGGGGCGGGAGGAGGCTTGTGTGGAGCATAAACACCGGCATGGACCAGTTGGGCCGAATGGCCTGTTTCTGTGCTGTAAACTCTATTTAATCTTACTACCAGTGATCCCGTCAACACCAAATAACAAATACTGACTGCTTTAAAGGTGTTGGCCTTTAATTTCCACTTGCATCGATTTTTTTTGTGTGCATTGCAAAAAATTTATTTCATTTATCATTTGATTACATCAGCACATTGGAGAAATAAATAACTATTGACTTGAAAGCGGTGAGGTGAGTAAATGGATCTAAACAAGCAAACTTCAACCGTTAAACTGTGCTCGTGTAGCCCTTCCATGCCTCGCTCAAGAAGAAGCTATACCCAACCAACATTCAGTCTGGGTTCTAAGCATGGAGCGTAAATGAACATAAGAACATAAGAAGTAGGAGCAGGGGTCGGCCATGCGGCCCCTCGAGCCTTCTCCGTCATTCAATCAGATCATGGCTGATCTTCAGCCACTTTCCCGCCCTATCCGCAGATCCCTTGATTCCCCTGGAGTCCAAAAACCTATCGCTCTCCGCCTTGAATATACTCAACGACTAAGCCTCCACAACTCTCTGTGGTAGAGAATTCCAAAGATTCACCACCCTCTGAGTGAAGAAATTTCTCCTCATCTCAGTCCTAAATGGCGACCCCTTATCCTGAGGCTGTGCCCCCGAGTTCTAGACTCTCCAGCCAGGGGAAACATCCTCCCAGCATCTACCCTGTCAATCCCCCTCAGGATCTGATATGTTTTAATGAGATCACCTCTCATTCTTCTAAACTCCAGAGAGTATAGGCCCATTCTACTCGAGTCAGCTGACGTATTTGGGCTGCTAGTTTTATTGGCCATCTACTGACAGTACTTTGTGAACAGTCAATATGACGGTGGGGGGTGGCTGGTGGGGGGGGAACATTTAAAAAAAAACATTTAGTGATCACCAAAGCTATTTCTTTCAGCCATTCGATGCTGATTTGTCATCCATTAATGGCAAAACACAACAGGGCTGGATGGCCTATTGTTCCTGCCATCCTGTGCTGCTCTATGCAAAGATAATTTGCTTTCTGCGGAGAACGAGCGGTCCCCGCCACTCATTACATTTACACTTGTCCACGGACTGTCTATGGGCTCTTGCACTGGAAGCTGCGGTGATGAGAAAACCATTTCGCCGCAGCGTCCTCTAAGGGAGGGGGATCAGGGACCTGTGTGAACAGGGCAAGCATCTGTGTGTCTCCTTAACCAATCAGATTGAAGAACCCTTACTGAGCCAAGCAGAGTCTAAACCAGGAAGTGTCAATTGGAATATTTAATTCAATGTAAAATCATGCATGGAAAACAAAATAAAGAGAGGGAAAGAAAGATGGGATTAAGAGAGATAAAAGAGACAGAAAGAAAAAGTAAATTAAAAAAATTTTTAAAATTAAATCTCCAACAATAATTAAAATCTGAAGGAATGAGACTCCACACTTGTAAAAGTTAATTTTCAGTGCCAGAGAGGTTGTTTGGCAATAATTGAGACTTAACCACACCGTTAAAAATCCACTTACACTTGAAAGGACAAGCCCTAACATTTTCTGGTGTGTTTAGTGGGTATCTAGCACGTAAGCACCGCAACTTCATGCCGTTTCATGTATTACAATGCCGAGTCTCTCGGCGAGATACCGGTAGAGTGAAACTTCAGGAGGAGCAGGGCATCTTGGACAGTGACTTCCTGATTTCTGCATTTAACTGCACACGTGTGTTCGCCAAAAGTTGCTGTCCGATTTACACTTGAATAACGGTGATCGCTGATAGCCTCACCGTTATTTCTACCGCAAAATCCGGGCCATATAAAAATCTACAACGTTATTTAGGACTGAAGCGGGCCAACTTGTATTTATAATAAACATATCATATTCAGGATAATACTCACCAAGTCCACGTTCCATTGGAGGGGCTACTAGGGAGTAAAAGAAGAGATAAGTTAGAAATAATTTACAGGAAGCTGTAGCTTTGTGAATTACCCCCAAATAACGCTCAGGGGTCTTGTGGGTCAGGTTGGAACGTTTCCTCTGTAGCGCAATGTGTTTATAAAGAATGGTTTTCCAATTTCCTTACACCTAGAGCACAGAGGAGATCTTCCTACCAGTCAGATATCTGTGTGGTCGTTTGGTCTCTTGACTGTCAGCTGGTTCCAGAATTTTAAGCCTTAAAACTGCTGCTGATGGAGTTCTACTCGATTGACATCACGATTATGAGCAGAGAGGCGCCGGGGTAGTGAAAGAAAAGAAAGAACTTGTATTTCTATAGCGCCTTTCAGGACCTCAGGACGTCCCAAAGTGTTTTACAGCCAATGAAGTACTTTTTGAAATAACAACCTTGTGAACCTTCATTGCACTCCCTCTATGGCAAGTATATCCTTCCTTAGGTAAGGAGACCAATATTGTACACAATACTCCGGGTTTGTAAGCAGCTACTTACAGAGTGTTGGCGACGACCAGCAGGTCAGCGTTGTCGAAAAGGGTGACCCTGGGCACCTCCATCATTATGATGTAAATCAACTCGATGATCAGCATGAGGACCAGCTTTCCAATACTGCTGATCTGGAGGAAGACAGCGCAGGCCAGCAAGCTCAGCAGCACACAGTAGGTGAAGTACTGCCCAAGAGAATGGAGATAAAAGGGGTTAATGAGGAAGGATCTCCTTGTGCAAAGAGGGAATCATTCTCAGTCATCAGTCACTAACATACCAGAATCGTACCATCGCCGTACAGGATAGTTATCCTCCCCCAAAACCAGCAATATTAATAATAATAAGGATAATATTTCTATTGATATCGCACTTTATGGTGTTAAAACATCTCAAAACGTTTCACACAATGAATCATAGAATCATAGAAATTTACGGCACAGGAGGAGGCCATTCGGCCCATCGTGTCTGTGCCGGTCGACAAAGAGCTATCGCGCCTAATCCCACTTTCCAGCTCTTGGTCCGTAGCCCTGTAGGTTACGGCACATCCAAGTACTTTTTAAATGTGATGAGGGTCTCTGCCTCTACCACCCTTGCAGGCAGTGAGTTCCAGACCCCCACCACCCTCTGGGTGGAAAAAGTTCTCCTCAACTCCCCTCTAATCCTTCCACCAATTACTTTAAATCTCTGCTCCCTGGTTATTGGCCTCTCTACTAAGGGAAATAGGTCCTTCTTATCCACTCTGTCTAGGCCCCTCATAATTTTATACACCTCAATCAAGTCTGCTCTCAGCCTCCGCTGTTCCAAAGAAAACAACCCCAGCTATCCAATCTTTCCTCATAGCTAAAATTCCCCAGCCCAGGCAACATCCTCGTAAATCTCCTCTGTACCCTCTCTAGTGCGATCACATCTTTCCTGTGATGTGGTGACCAGAATTGCACGCAGTACTCTAGCTGAGGCCTAACTAGTGTTTTATACAGTTCAAGCATAACCCCCCTGCTCTTACATTCTATGCCTTGGCTAATAAAGGCAAGCATCCCGTATGCCTTCTCACCCACCTTACCTACCTGTCCTGCTACCTTCAGGGATCTGTGGACATGCATTCCAAGGTCACTCTGTCCCTTTACACTTCTCAGTATCCGACCATTTATACTGTATTCCCTTGCCTTGTTAGCCTTCCCCAAATGCATCACACAAAGGTCACAAATATAAGTGCAGATAAGAGAGGACAACTAGCTGCGCCCCTAGCCAAGCTGTTCCAGTACAGCTACAACACTGGCATCTACCTGGCAATGTGGAAAATTGCCCAAGTATGTCCTGTCTACAAAAAGCAGGACAAATCCGACCCGGCCAATTACCGTCCCATCAGTCTACTCGCAATCATCAGCAAAGTGATGGAAGGTGTCGTCGACAGTGCTATCAAGCGGCACTTACTCAGCAATAACCTGTTAACTGACGCCCAGTTTGGGTTCCGCCAGGGCCACTCAGCTCCTGACCTCATTACAGCCTTGGTCCAAACATGGACAAAAGAGCTGAACTCAAGAGGTGAGGTGAGAGTGACTGCCCTTGACATCAAGGCAGCATTTGATCGAGTGTGGCATCAAGGAGCCCTAGCAAAACTGAAGTCAATGGGAATCAAGGGGAAAACTCTCCATTGGTTGGAATCATACCTAGCACAAAGGAAGTTGGCTGTGGTTGTTGGAGGTCATTCATCTCAATCACATGACATCACTGCAGGAGTTCCTCAGGGCAGTGTCCTAGGCCCAACCATCTTCAGCTGTTTCATCAATGACCTTCCCTCCATCATAAGGTCAGAAGTGGGGATGTTCGCTGATGATTGCACACTGTTCAGCACCATTCGAGACTCGTCAGATACTGACGCAGTCCATGTCCATATGCAGCAAGACCTGGACAACATTCAGACTTGGGCTGACAAGTGGCAAGTAACATTCGCACCACACAAGTGCCAGGCAATGACCATCTCCAACAAGTGAGACTCTAACCATCTCCCCTTGACATTCAATGGCATTACCATCACTGAATCCCCCACTATCAACATCCTGGGGGTTACCATTGATCAGAAACTGAACTGGACCAGCCATATAAATACTGTGGCTACAAGAGCAGGCCAGAGGCTGGGAATTCTGCGGCGAGTATCTCACCTCCTGACTCCCCAAAGCCTTTCCACCATCTACAAGGCACAAGTCAGGAGTGTGATGGAATACTCTCCACTTGCCTGGATGAGTGCAGCTCCAACAACACTCAAGAAGCTCGACACCATTCAGGATAAAGCAGCCCGCTTGATTGGCACTCCATCCACCACCTTCAACATTCACTCCCTCCACCACCGGCACACTGTGGCTGCAGTGTGTACCATCTACAAGATGCACTGCAGCAACTCGCCAAAGCTCCTTCAACAGCACCTTCCAAACCCGCAACCTCTACCACTTAGAAGGACAAGGGCAGCAGGCGTATGGGAACATCACCACCTACAAGTTCCCCTCCAAGCCACACACCATCCTGACTTGGACCTGAATCGCCGTTCCTTCACTGTCGCTGGGCCAAAATCCTGGAACTCCCTTCCTAACAGCATTGTGGGTGTACCTACACCATATGGACGACAGCGGTTCAAGGCGGCTCACCACCATCTTCTCAAGGGCAATTAGGGATGGGCATTAAATGCAGGCCTAGCCAGTGACGCCCACATCCCATCAATGAATAAAAAAAATTAAAAAAATCCCCCAAATCATGGCATCTCATTGCCTCGTGAATGACTCCAGAGATTAATGGGGTGAAATCGGACACGGGTGGGGAACAGGCAAAGCAGGCGGAATGGCTTTTACCGGCTGTTTTAAGACTCGCCCAATATTCAGTTGTACGAACCAATGATTCATAAAGGTTTACCATAGCCTCCTTGCTTACGCACTCGCTGACTCTTATGTATAAAGCCAAGCATCCCATATGCTTTCTTTTAAACAGCTTTATCAACATGTCCTGCCACCTTCAATTTACTTGAATTTAGATACCAAATAAAAGGAAAGGATTTGTAAGCAGTTAAAAGTCAAACGGACTGAGGCTGGGGCGAGGCGTGTAATGGGCGAGCGACGTGACACCGCCCGGATTGCGTCTCTGCCCATGTCCAGCCTCCACAACCCCACCTGTTCCAGGAATCGATCACACACTTTGTGTGAAGAAGCACTTCCTGACGTCGGTCCTAAACTTGCCTTTTACCAGTTGGACCCGTGTTCCCGTGTCCTGGTTTAAATTGAAACAGTGCTCTTTTCTTTCCCATTTAGTTCCTTTTACACTTCTACAGACGTGGTTGGAATGATGCAACAGATCATCTTGGTAAAACAATGGATGAAAGCAGAAAGATATTGGCCCAGAAATTCGGGTCCCAACGCGTGAGTACACATGGGGTACTCACTCGTAGGCCGAACGAAAGTGCCGGTTTCGTGCATGCACTGCGCATGCGCGGGAAACCGGCACTTCTGTTCCCCTGAAAGAAGGGGTTGACAGGTGGAATGCGTGCGCCGGAGAGGCAGCGCGTGCACATCGAACTTACGTGTTTTTTGCAGGTTTCTCCGGGAGGGTAAGTCTCCAGCCGTTACACTTTTAAAAAGCAGACGCGAGGCCTGCTTTTAACAAGGTAAATGGTGAATTAATTAAAATTAAAACATTTTTTCCACAGGTTTATTATTTTTAAATACTTTAAAGAAAGGTAAATAAATTATTGTTTAAAATAGTATTTCATGTAATTTATAGTTATTTTAAAAATGTGATGTTTAAAAAAAAAATTATTTGAAGTTTTAGTGATGTTTTGGGGCTTATAGTATTTATAGGTTTGACAGCTCTTCCTGTCAAACTTATGAATGAAGCATTCCCTGCTACCATTGGCTCTCCATGGCCCACATGATCCCAGGGGACGCATCGAACTAACTGCACCCCTGGGATACGCAAGCACTGCGTGCCGGCAGTTGGAGGAGGCCCAGGATCGGAATCCCACGCGGGCCCACAGCTCAACGGCCGGCCCGCTAGGTAAGTGCAGGTCGGGGGCTTGCACCCGTGGGAAGCCCCCAACCCGAATTTCTGGGCCATTGAAGAGGTAAATGTGTGTGCAAATAGCTAAGGGAGCAGGAGGCTTGGGGCAATGCGAGAGGGTTTGAGTACAGGAACAAGGATGTCTTGCTGCAGTTGTACAGGGCCTTGGTGAGACCACATCTTGAGTATTGTGTGCAGTTTTGGTCGCCTTATCTGAGGAAGGATATTCTTGCCATGGAAGGAGTTCAGCGAAGATTCACCAGGCTGATACCTGTGATGGCAGGAATGACGTATGAGGAGAGACTGGGTCGATTGGGCTTGTACTCGCTGGAGTTTAGAAGAATGAGAGGGGATCTCATTGAAACTTATAAAATTCTGACAGGACTGGACAGACTAGATGCAGGAAGGATGTTCCCGATGGACAGGGAGTCCAGAACCAGGGGTCACAGTCTAAGGATAAGGGGTAGGCCATTTAGGACAGAAATGAGGAGGAATTTCTTCACCCAGAGAGTGGTGGACCTGTGGAATTCTCTACCACAGAAGGCAGTTGAGGCCAATACATTAAATATATTCAAGAAGGAGTTGGATATATTTCTTAAGGCTAAAGGGATCAAGGGATATGGGGCGAAGGCAGGGACAGGGTACTGAATTTGGATGATCAGCCATGATCGCATTGAATGGTGGAGCAGGCTCGAGGGGCCGAATGGCCTACTCCTGCTCCTATCTTCTATGTTTCTATGTAAAATGGGAGAGATGGAAAACCTGGAGATAAGGTGCAAAATTAAAACAGAAAATTACACTCCCTTCCCAAGTGTTGAGCTGAATTACAGCCTTTCAGCACATTGCAGGTTAGGAACATAAGAACAGGAGAAGGCCATTCAGCCCCTCGAGCCTGCTCCGCCATTCAATTAGATCATGGCTGATCTGTATCTACCTACTCCATCTACCTGCCTTAGTTCCCTAGCCCTCGATAACAAAATTCTGTTGACCTCGGCATTGAATTGTCCCCCAGCATCCACAGCTTTTGGGGGGCACGAGTTCCAGATTTCCACTACTCTTTGTGTGAAGAAGTGCTTCCTGGTTTCCCTGCTGAACGGCCAAGCTCTAATTTTAAGGTCATGTCCCCTTGTTCTGGGCTCCCCCCAGCAGAGGAAATAGTTTCTCTCTATCTACCCTATCGAATCATTTTAAGTTGAGTGGTAAATCAGGTTGAGTGTCTTATGTTCATTAATAACTAGACATTCTTATTATGAACACAGCTAGCTTCTAGCTAGTCATTTATTCAGTACACGTTCTCTAGGTACAGTATCTGTAGAGATGCAGCATGTGTGCTCCTGTGTGCAGGCTGCCATCTTGACTGTTGCCTTGTGGGTAGCCTAGCCTCATGGGTAATGTAGTCTTAATATATATACAGCTGGGTAGTGTAGTTTTATACATGCAGCTATATACAGCTCCACACAGCTCTATGGCTCCACCTAGTGTCCACTATAGAATGACATGTTATTGATCATTACATCCCCCTTTCTTTGAGGTTTAACAAAATCAATATCAGTCAACTTTCAAGAAAACAATAAAGATAATATCAGTAACACTTTTGTTAGTGCTCTATAAACATAAACATTTTCAAAACAGTCAACACATTTTCAAAGCTTTACATTGTACTCAAAGATTAAGTCTATCAGGCTCTTTTACTTCACGTGTGGATCTTCTCAACACGGGTAAGTCTGATGTGTCTTCATGAGATTGTTCTGGCGGTGAATGACAAGATGCAGTTGCGGCATTGTCATCAATCTGCTCTTGTATAGATCGAGGTCTCCTTGCAATCTTTGCTTGGAGAGGGTTTCAGTGTTTCCTTCACTCTTCATGCCATAACTCTCAATGTAGTCAATGCACTCACGAAAAACTGCTGGCAGCTGGATCCCATCATACAGCATAGTCCTCTCAGCAGCCTCGGCTAATGGAACACCAAAGATTGGCCTGAGGGAAGAAGGAGTATCCACCGGAACTGCTTCCTGCTCTGGTGCAGGCTTCTTCTTTTTCTTTTTCTCTTTCCACTGCTTAACAACATCTGCTGCGGTTATATCTTTGGACTTTTTCTCCTTGTGTTTTTCCTCTTTGTGCTTTTCTTTGACCTTAAAGTCTTTTTCTTTCTTCTTGGAGAAACTAGGCTTTTTGAAGACATGGATACCCTTTGGCCTTTTCATCCTTGATGGGCTCTCTGCTTCATCACCTGAGTCATCTGGTCTGCTTATGGCACAGTTTATACAGTAGACTCTCTTGACCAGTTCTAAGTCTTCACAAGCTTTGTCACCTAGTATCGAATCAAGTCTTTCAGCCACAACAGAAAACATGAGATGATGCACTTTGTCTTTGACTGTCACTTTGAGTCTGCATACACCTAAGCTATCTATTTTCTGTCCATTATAGTCCTTTAGTAGTACTGACTTTTTCTGTATTTTGGGCTTTTCTTTCATATTGTTAATGTCACTCATACTGATTAAGTTTGCTTTTGCCCCAGTGTCCAGTTTCAATGTAACTAATGCTCCATTTATCTGCAGTGGGATCATCCATTTGTCCACTTTTACTGCATTGACTTTATGTTCAGCATTGTCCATTTCTGAGGGCTGCACATTTTCTGTATCTTTTTTGATATCGTCACATGACACCATTCCTACAAAAAATGTCTCACTTAAATCAGTGTCCTCAATCACATTAACTTGTTGCCCTTTTGTTGTTTTTACTTTTGAAAAGCATTGTTTGGCAAAGTGATTCTTTCCATTACACTTTGTGCACATTTTTCCAAACACTGGGCATTGTCTTAACTGGTGTTTGTAACCACAGCGTTTACAATTAAAAATTTCATCCTCCGATTGCTTTTCATTTCTGTTCTGCCCACGTTTCTTCCCCTTGTAGGACACAGCACCGACAGCAGCATTATCACTCATTACAATCGCATCATTATTGATTTCACTGAAAGTCTTCGCGTGCTTTCGAGCTAGCTCGCTGGCTTGGCATAGTTTCACCGCATTTTCCAAATTTAGTTCGGTTTCTCTCAACAGACGTTCCCTGACTTTTTTATTATGAATACCAAACACAATCTGGTCACGAATCATGGATGCTTTGAGCTCAGAGAAATTACATGTCTGTGCTTTCAGTTTCAGATCAGTTATAAAGCTATCAAAAGTCTCATTTTATTGCTGTGTCCGAGAACGGAAGATGTATCTTTCATACGTCTCATTCTTTTTGGGAGAGCAAAGTGCATCAAAATTTTTTAGCACATCTTCTAATTTTCCTCTGTTCTCCTCTGGATTAAATACAAATGTATTAAATACCTCTATCGCCTGTGGGCCTGCAACCATAAGCAGCAACGCTATCTTCCTTGCATCTGGCTTCGTACCGAATCCGATGGCTGCAATGTAGAGTTCGAATTGTTGTTTAAAAATCTGCCAATTGTAGTCGATATTTCCCTCGAGATTCAAACGCTCTGGTGGCTTCAAATTCTCCATGTCGCTTTTCACATTTTTCAGCAGATCTTCACCACCCTGGTATCATCTTATGTTCATTAATAACTAGACATTCTTATTATGAACACAGCTAGCTTCTAGCTAGTCATTTATTCAGTACACGTTCTCTAGGTACAGTATCTGTAGCGATGCAGCATGTGTGCTCCTGTGTGCAGGCTGCCATCTTGACTGTTGCCTTGTGGGTAGCCTAGCCTCATGGGTAATGTAGTCTTAATATATATACAGCTGGGTAGTGTAGTCTTATACATACAGCTATATACAGCTCTACACAGCTGTACGGCTCCACCTAGTGTCCACTATAGAATGACATGTTATTGATCATTACAGAGTGGTATGACCTCCCCACGACCCACCCCTCTCCTTCTTCCCACTAATTCACCTCCTCCTGTCTGGGTTTAGACTTATTTCTCACGGGACCTCTGCTAGGCCCGGCCAGCTACTCCCGCCAGTCTAACATCAAACAACTTGTAGGCCTTGATATGAATCAGTCATTCATGAAAGAAAGACTTATGAAATAATACAGAGCGGCCTACGGGTGGCGCTGTCCAGGGAGAGTATAAATACTCGGGCACGGGCCCAGCTTGCGCAGGACATTCTTAACAGGAACTAGTGAAGGACACAACTGGACCTCCATGTTGTAAAACAGTTGATTAAAGCTTTGTTTAACGCTTAGACCAAGTGCCTAATAGTTTTCTTATGTCAGGCCTCTGCTGGAGTATTGTGCCCAATTCTGGGCACCACACTGCAGAGGAAATTTACTTGAATGGATGAGGGACTTCAGTTATGTGGAGAGACTGGGGAAGCTGGGATTGTTTTCCTCAGAGCAGAGCTGGTGAAGGGGAGATTTTAATGGAGGTGTTCAAAATCATGAAGGGTTTTGATAGAGTTGAAAGGGAGAAACTGTTTCTACTGGCAGGAGGGTCAGTAACCAGAGGACACAGATTGAAGATAATCAGCAAAAGAACCAGAGGGGAGATGGGGAGAATGTTTTTCCGCAGCGAGTTGTTGTGATCTGGAAACGCGCTACCTGAAAGGAAGCTGATTCAATAGTAACTTTAAAAAAGGGAATTGGATAAATACGTGTAAAAGAAAAATTTGCAGGGCTACAGGGAAAGGGCAGGGGGGAGTGGGATTGATTGGATAGCTCTACCAAAGAGCCGGCACAGGCACGATTGGCCGAATGGCCTCCTTATGTGCTGAAAGATTCTATGCAGGTGCAGCAGGCAGTTAAGAAGGCAAATGGTATAGCGAGAGGATTCGAGTACAGGAGCAAGGATGTCTTGCTGCAGTTGTACAGGGCCTTGGGTGAGACCACACCTTGAGTATTGTGTGCAGTTTTGGTCGCCTTATCTGAGGAAGGATGTTCTTGCCATGGAGGGAGTGTAGCGAAGATTCACCAGACTGACACCTAGGATGGCAGGAATGACATATGAGGAGAGATTGGGTCGATTAGGCTTATATTCGCTAGAGTTTAGAAGAATGAGAGGGGATCTCATTGAAACTTATAAAATTCTAACAGGACTAGACAGACTAGATGCAGGAAGGATGTTCCCGACGGCGGGGGAGTCCAGCACCAGGGGTCACAGTCTAAGGATAAGGGGTAAGCCATTTAGGACTGAGATGAGGAGGAATTTATTCACCCAGAGAGTGGTGAACCTGTGGAATTTTCTACCACAGAAGGCAGTAGAGGCCAATTCATTAAATATATTCAAGAAGGAGTTGGATATATTTCTTAAGGCTAAAGGGATCAAGGGATATGGGGAGAAAGCAGGGACAGGATACTGAATTTGGATGATCAGCCATGATCTCATTAAATGGCGGAACAGGCTTGAGGGGCCGAATGGCCTACTCCTGGACCTATCTCCTATGTTTCTATGATCCCTGAATCAGGTGATAAGTTACCTCAGGGAAGTTACAGTTGGGTTGTTTGCCACTGCAGAATCCTGTTTCTAAGTCCAGACTGTAGTTGGCGAAGGAATTGGCGATGTGACATGCGTTGACGTTGCTTGGCGTTGTGTTGTACTCTTTTGCTACACAGCTGTGCAAATCCTGGGTGTTGCACACAAACTGGAGGAAAGAAACAAAGTAAAGCGTCAAAGGATTTGTTGTGTTTGTACCGCTATACACAACTACATAAAATAATAAAGCAGCAGAGACTGAGAGTAACTTCAAGTGATCTTTACTGGGTAACTGGAACTTCGGCACTGACTATACAAATCGATACGCGTCTGTTATATACGCTCGCAACTAAGGATGTACATCTGCAAAACAAAGTAGTCCCTTCAATGTTGTATACATTACAGGATTCTTCGTACAATTCATTTTGGGTTGCGACTCTCTGAGCTTATCTCACCAGTTGTCTCCTCTCTTGTCCTCTTCCTCCTTTCCCTGTTGGGGTACAGTTCTACAGCTCCCCCTGCACCCTTCTCCCACCCCCCCCCGCCGCACCCCCACCCCCCACCTCTGGCAGCCCCGTACTAGCTGACCCAAGTGACTGTCTTTCACCCGTTAGCCTAAAACACTGAGGGGGAAAAATTCAGTTGTTTGCGCCTTCCGTTAGCGCCTTAAGGGGGCACTAATGGGGCGCAAAGCAACTAGCGCCCGGGCGCGGCGATGTTTGCGCCGCTCGTGAAATTAACTAGACATTTTGCGGCGGCGCTAAACACTACCGCCACGATCTCCTGCGCCGGCAGATTGTGACGTCAGTCGATTGCGCAACGCCCCGTGAGCGCCCCGGACCGGATATTGAGTGGCGCCCCCTGCCTTACCGCCTGCCGCTAGCAACGACAGGTTGAGGGAAGCGTTTTGCTGTCAGAAAGGGACTGGGGAGCGCTATTTAAAGGCGACCGCTTCCTGTCTTTTTTTGTCAGTAACATTTTTGCACCACGCATTCTGAGAGAGAGAGAGAGAGACTTCTGGAGAGATTCAACGCTGTGTGAAGGAGTTTTGGGTACTGTGCAGCACTTTGCAGGTTCATTTTGATTTGCCCTTCCTTGCTTCGCCAGCGCTCTGAGGTAGCGCCTCGCTCCTCGGCCTTTGTGCCTTAAGACAGGTGTGAACCTGATTTAGCGCTCCAATTACCTCCAGGGGTGATAAAAGCCAAGTTTGTTGTCGGAGGCGATAATTAGCGCCAGGCGCTAAACTTTGCGCACGGCCGATAATGGCGCCCCAAACGGGGCGATACTGAATTTCTCCCCCTGAGTGTCAGTCGGCTAGTCAACTGTGGTATGCGCAACACAATAGCAAAATACTGCGGATGCTGGAAATCTGAAATAAGAACAGAAAACGCTGGAAAAACTCAGCAGGCCAGGCAGCATCCGTGGAGAGAGAAACAGAGTTAACGTTTCAGGTTGAAGACCTGTCATCAGAACTGGAAACAAGCAGGAAAAGGAACAGACTTTTAAGCAAGTGTAGGGCCTGGGAAATGGGGGAGGGGATGAAAGAACCAAAGGGAAGGTCTGTGATAGGATAGAAGGCAGGAGAGATTAAGAGATATTAAGAGATATTCAAGGCGAGACGAGATGGTAATGGGGCAGGTTCAGAAACAAAGGGTGGCTCTAGATTGAGTGTGAATTGCGCTGGCAGAATGAAAGACAGCTGCCATGTGGGAGAGAAGAAAAACAAGCACAAACAAAAAGTGTGGATAAAAAATATATATGATAGGGGCCGAGATTCTGATCTGAAATTGTTGAATTCTATGTTGAGTCCAGAAGGCTGTAAAGTGCCTAATCGAAAGATGAGGTGCTGTTCCACGGAAGCTCAGCATAAGCTCGAGGAACAGCACCTCATCTTTCGATTAGGCACTTTACAGCCTTCTGGGCTCAACATAGAGTTCAACAATTTCAGATCATAACCTCGGCCCCTATCATATATATATTTTTTATCCACACTTTTTGTTTGTGCCTTTTGTTCTTCTCTCCCACAGGGCAGCTGTCTTTCATTCTGCCAGCGCAATTCACACTCAATCTAGAGCCATTGTCTGTTTCTTAACCTGTCCCATTACCACCTCGTCTTGCCTTGAATATCTCTTAATGTCTCTTTACTTCTCCTGCCTTCCATCCTATCACAGACCTTCCCTTTTGTTCTTTCATCCCCTCCCCCATTTCCCAGCCCCTAAACTTGCTTTAAAATCTGTTCCTTTTCCTGCTTTTTTCTCAATTCTGACGAAGGGTCTTCGACCTGAAACGTTAACTCTGTTTCTCTCTCCACTGATGCTGCTCTGGCCTGCTGAGTTTTTCCAGCGTTTTCTTTTGTTATTTTTGTGGTATGCTCGATCCTGGTCCGCATCTAGCATCCACACACACACACAGCAGGAGTACTTGAACAGCGAGCAGGAGCAAGAACCCTGGTCTGAGGCATGCAGGCAAATCGTAACGGCCCAAGTTAGCTTTCTTATATTTTATTCATTCTCGGGATGTGGGCGTTGCTGGCTAGGCCGACATTTATTGCCCATTCCTACTGGAGCCGAGTGGCCCGCTCGGCCACTTCAGCGGGCAGTTAAGAGTCAACCACGTAGGTGTGGGACTGGAGTCACATATAAGCACATAAGAAATAGGAGCAGGAGTCGGCCATACGGCCCCTCGAGCCTGCTCCGCCATTCAGACCATGGCTGAATTTCGACCTCAACTCCACTTTCCCGCCCGATCCCCACATCCCCTGGATTCCCTTGGAGTCCAAAAATCTATTGATCTCCGCCTTCAATATATATATAGGCCAGACCGGGTAAGGATGGAAGGTTTTCTTCCCTACAGGACATTAGAGAACCAGTTGATTATGAGTAGTTGAGGTGAATAGCATAGACGCATTTAAGGGAAAACGTGATAAATACATGAGGGAGAAAGGAATAGAAGGATTTGCTGATAGGGTGAGATGAAGTAGGGTGGGAGGAGGTTCGTGTGGAGCATAAATACCAGCATAGACCTTTCGATTAGGCAATCAACATCGAGTTCAACAATTTCATCCTGACTTGGAAATATATCACCGTTCCTTCATCGTCGCTGGGTCAAAATCCTCGAACTCTCTCTCTAACAGCACTGTGGGAGCACCTTCACCTCACGGACTGCAGCGGTTCAAGAAGGCGGCTCACCACCACCTTCTCAAGGGCAACTAGGAATGGGCAATAAATGCTGGCCTTGCCAGCGAGGCCCACATCCCGTGAATGAATAAGAAAAAGAGAGGCTATTTCATGTGAACTCCGCTGATATTTATTATGCAGAATTAGACAGGCTGGAGAACGCTTAAGAGCCAATTTTTTTTGCTGTTGGTGTTTTTCAAATAAATTCCAGATGTTCTCATTGTCCTCTTCCCTTTTTACAACCTCTGTTGGCCAGTACCTTTCCCCAGAACAAAGAGGGTTATCGTTATGGAAAAGAAACATCATTTTTCGAGAATAAAATAACTACACCTTACTTTGGAATGTGTGGAAGTCAGCAGAGAGACATCACCTCTTAATAGAGCGTGACAAATATTGTCCTATGAGGAGAGATTGAGTAGACTAGGCCTATATTCCCTAGAGTTTAGAAGAATGAGAGGGGATCTCATTGAAACATACAAAATTATTAAAGGGGTTTGACAGGGTAGATGCAGGGAGGGTGTTTCCCCCTGGCTGGGGAGTCTAGAACCAGGGGTCACAGTCTCAGGATAAGGGGTCGGCCATTTAGGACTGAGATGAGGAGGAATTTCTTCACTCCGAGGGTGGTGAATCTTTGGAATTCTCTACCCCAGAGGGCTGTGGAGGCTCTGTCGTTGAGTATATTGAAGACTGAGATCAATTGATTTTTGGACTCCTGGGGATCAAGGGATATGGGGATAGCACGGGAAGGTGGAGTTGAGGTAGAAAGTCAGCCATGATCTCATTGAATGGCGGGGCAGGCTCGAGGGGCCGAATGGCCGACTCCTGCTCCTATTTCCTATGTTCTTGCTTTCTTAAATCCAGCCCCATTAATCCCTGACGTAAGAAGACTACTAGGCACTTGGTCTAAGCGTTAAACAAAACTTTAATCAACTGTTTTACAACATGGAGGGCTAGTTGTGTCCTTCACTAGTTCCTGTTAAAGAATGTTCTGAGCAAGCTGGGCCCATGCCCGAGTATTTATACTCTCCCTGGACAGCGCCACCAGCAGGCCGCCCAGTATTATTTTATAAGTCATTTCCACATGAATGACAAGATTCATGTCAATCCCGACACTACAGCAATCTAGGCTGATGCTTCTAGTGCAGTGCTGAAGGAGTGCTGCACTGTCGGAGATGCCGTCTTTTGGACGACATGTTAAACCAAGGCCCCATCTGCTCTCAGCATTTTTAGCATTTGCTACTTTTATTTCATATTTAAGTGTCAGCCAGTGGCTCAGTGGGCAACAACCTTGCTTGTGATTCTGGAGGTTGTGGGTTCAAGTCCCACTCCAGACACCTGAGCACAAAAATCTAGGCTGACACTCCCAGTGCAGTGCTGAGGGAGCGCTGCCCTGTCGGAGGTGCCGTCTTTCAGGTGAGACGATAAACCGAGGCCCTGTCTGCCCTGTCGGGTGGATGTAAAAGATCCCATGGCACTATTTCGAAAAAGAGCACGGGAATTATCCTCGGTGTTCCGGCCAATATCTATCCCTCAATCAACAAAAACAGATTATCTGGTCATTATCACATTGCTGTTTGTGGGAGCTTGCTATGCGCAAATTGGCTGCCGTGTTTCTTACATTACAACAGTGACTACACTTCAAAAAGTACTTCATTGGCTGTAAAGCGCTTTGGGCCACAAAAGGCGCTACGTCAATGCAAGTTCTTTCTGTCTTTTACAGGGCTTCTCACACTGATCAGTAGAAACTGGGATGAGGCAATATAGTTGTGTGAATGGGACTGTGCGAGTGTTAGTTTGTGTGTACGTGTGTGAGTGTGTGTGTGAATGGGATTGTGCGAATGAGAGTTTGTGTGTGAATGGAATTGTGTGAGTGTGAGTTTATGAGTGAGTGTGTGAATGGAATTGTGCGAGTGTGAGTTTCTGTGTACGTGTGTGTGTGAATGGGATTGTGCGAGTGTGAGTTTATGTGTGAGTGTGTGTGAATGGAATTGTGTGAGTGTGAGTTTGTGTGTACGGTGTGAATGTGTGTGAATGGGATTGTACGAGTGTGAGTGTGTGTGAATGGGGTTGTGTGAGTGTGAGTTTGTGTGTGAGTGTGTGTGAATGGGATTGTGCGAGTGTGAGTTTATGTGTGAGTGTGTGTGAATCAGATTGTGCGAGTGAGAGTTTATGTGTGAGTGTGTGAATCAGATTGTGCGAGTGTGAGTTTATGTGTGAGTGTGTGTGAATCAGATTGTGCGAGTGTGAGTTTGTGTGTACGTGTGTGAGTGTGTGTGTGAATGGGATTGTGTGAGTGTGAGTTTATGTGTGAGTGTGTTTGAATTGGATTGTGCGAGTGTGAGTTTGTGTGTACGTGTGTGAATGGGATTGTGCGAGTGTGAGTTTGTGTGTACGTGTGAGTGTGTGAGAATGGGATTGTGCGAGTGAGAGTTTGTGTGTGAGTGTGTGTGAATCAGATTGTGCGAGTGAGAGTTTATGTGTACGTGTGAGTGTGTGAGAATGGGATTGTGCAAGTGAGAGTTGTGTGCGAGTGTGTGTGAATCAGATTGTGCGAGTGAGAGTTTATGTGTACGTGTGAGTGTGTGAGAATGGGATTGTGCGAGTGAGAGTTTGTGTGTGAGTGTGTGTGAATCAGATTGTGCGAGTGAGAGTTTATGTGTACGTGTGAGTGTGTGAGAATGGGATTGTGCAAGTGAGAGTTTGTGTGCGAGTGTGTGTGTGTGAGAATGGGATTGTGCAAGTGAGAGTTTGTGTGCGAGTGTGTGTGTGTGAGAATGGGATTGTGCAAGTGAGAGTTTGTGTGTGAGTGTGAGTGTGTGTGAATGGGATTGTGCGAGTGAGAGTTTATGGTGTCTATTAATGCATAAAGGTTGATGGAATTAAGTTTAACTTTCTTCGCTGGGTGATCGGGAATCGACAGCCCATTGTTACGCCTCATCTGATTGGAAAAGAAAATCGGGCAAGATGTAACCCGGGCGGCCCATTCGCTTTCATCCGTCTATCACCTGGGGCTAAAGGTTAAACTTTGCCCTGTGTGTGAATTTGTACGAGAGGTTAGTTTGAGTTCATGTATGTAATAAATTTAAGGTTAAACAACCAGAGGGGGAGCTGAGAAGAAAATACTTTACGCAGCGAGTTGTTATGATCTGGAATGCGCTGCCTGAAAGGGCGGTGGAAGCAGATTCAATAGTAACTTTCAAAAGGAAATTGGATAAATGCTTGAAAAAGAATAGTTTGCAGGGCTATGGGGAGGGAGCGGGGGAGTTCGACTGATTGGATGGCTCTTTCGAAGAGCCGGCACAGGCACGATGGGCCGAATGGCCTCCTTCTGTGCTGTACGATTCTATGTATCACTGACACAAGGTCCTGGCTGCGAGGAGTTACAGAGCCCGACAGTAAGAGGGAACTCCAATAACATCAGTAGAGATACAGTTGGCAACATGGGACACTGGGAGTGGTCATTGACTCAGACAGCGCCAGGCAGCTGGAATAAGTTCAGTCGAGATTAAATCAGTAATACAGGGGGCGCTGGCTGAGAGCAGTTACTGAGCCCAGCAGTGCGAGGTCACTGGATTACTATCGGTTGAAATACAGTCAGTCAGAAACCCAGAAGGGTTGGGTAATTGCATCCTTTCAGGTGTGCGTGTTAATTCAACTCCCTTATGTTGATGGGCTCAATTATTTCTCCATGCCTGGTTTCCTTTGCTTTCACCAGCACTCACTATTTGTAAAGGGAAATTAAACAACTCAACAACAAAGACAGACTCATATTTACCTAGTGCCTTTCACCACCTCCAGACGTCCCAAAGCACTTTACAGCCAATGAAGTACTTGTGAAGTGTAGTCACTGTTGTAATGGAAAGGGTCTCTGTGTTGTCCTGGGCCTAACTTAATTCTAATCTCTGTGTTATCCTGGGACTTGAAAGAGGGCTTGAGAGGGCAGATGCTGGGAGGTTGTTTCCCCCTGGCTGGAGAGTCTAGAACTAGGGGGCAGAGTCTCAGGATAAGGGGTCGGCCGTTTAAGACTGAGATGAGGAGGAATTTCTTCACTCAGAGGGTTGTGAATCCCTGGAATTCTCTGCCCCAGAGGGCTGTGAATGCTGAGTCTTTGAGTATATTCAAGGCTGAGATGGATAGATTTTTGGACTCTAGGGGAATCAAGGGATGTGAGGATCGGGCAGGAAAGTGGAGTTGAGGTTGAAGGCTCGAGGGGCTGTATGGCCGACTCCTGCTCCTAATTCTTAGGTTTCTTATGTCTAACAGCAACAACAACTTACATTTATATAGCGCATTCAATGTAGCGAAGTGTCCCAAGGCGCTTAGCAAGAGCGCGATCAATGTAAACATTATTGACACCGAGCCACATAAGGAGATATTAGGACAGGTGACCAAAACCTTGGTCAAAGAGCTTTTAAGAAGCATCTTAAAGGAAGAGAGGGAGGTGAGAGCTGGAGAAGGGGTGAGTTAGGGAATTCAGAGCTTAGGGCCGGGGCAGCTGAAGGCACAGCCACCAATGGTGGAGCGATTAAAAAAGGGGTGTGCAAGAGGCCAGAATTGGAGGAGCGCGGAGGTCTCGAAGGCTTGTAGGACTGGAGGAGGTTACAGCGATAGGGCGGGGTGAGGCCATGGAGTCTCTGTGTTAGCCCGGGTCCAACAGACTCCACACTCTGTGGAATCCCGGCTCTAACACACACCAGCCTCTGGGTAAACCTTCCTGCTAAGCCGCGCGGCCGCACAGTGGTCTGGAGGTCCCGCGCAGGCCGCTCACCAGCTTTTACATGTAAGAAACCGCGTTGGCGCAAAAGGGCCACGCAGTCAGTTAAAGGGACCACGGATGAAAAAGAACAATTAGAGGGAGCATTGCTATGGGTTAGCCTGGATCTGAAAATGGGGTATCTCTTTTCCATGATTTAGAATGGGGTCGTGTCTGCTGAAAAATACGGGCCCACCTCACGACCGTTTCCACCTACCATGTTGACAAACGCGGAGAGGAATACCAGCGAGATGGTGAAGACACCGACAATGGTGCTGTTCATCTTGGACTGGACAATCTTCTTCGACAAGTGCTGCAGTGGGCCAGGGAAGAACTGCGGGGGCAAAAGAAAGATCTAGCATTCAGTCACTTGAAGCAGAGATTAACCTTATTTTGCACAACCTTATTTGACAAGGTTGCAGAATCGGCAAATTGAAATTCGTTTTGCTTCAGCAGCAAGATCTGTCAAGCTGTTACCCCGACACTCCCAGCGTGTTCCCTGGGGAATTTCACCCCGACACTCTAAGCGTGTTCCCTGGGGAATTTCACCTCGACATTCTCAGCGTGTTCCCCGGGGAATTTCACCCGACACTCTCAGCGTGTTCCCTGGGGAATTTCACCTCGACATTCTCAGCGTGTTCCCTGGGGAATTTCACCTCGACATTTTCAGCGTGTTCCCTGGGGAATTTCATCCGACGGTCCCAGCGTGTTCCCCGGGGTACTTCACCCAACAATCTCAGTCTGTTCCCTGAGGAATTTCACCCCGACAATCACAGCGTATTCCCCGGGGAATTTCACCTCGACATTCTCAGCGTGTTCCCTGGGGAATTTCACCCCGACACTCTCAGCGTGTTCCCCGGGGAATTTCACCTGACACTCTCAGCGTGTTCCCCGGGGAATTTCACCCGACAATCTCAGCGTGTTCCCTGGGGAATTTCACCCGACACTCTCAGCGTGTTCCCCGGGGAATTTCACCCGACAATCTCAGTGTGTTCCCTGGGGAATTTCACCCGACAATCTCAGCGTGTTCCCTGGGGAATTTCACCCGACACTCTCAGCGTGTTCCCTGGGGAATTTCACCCGACACTCTCAGCGTGTTCCCCGGGGAATTTCACCCGACATTCTCAGCATGTTCCCTGGGGAATTTCACCTCGACATTCTCAGCGTGTTCCCTGAGGAATTTCACCCGACACTCTCAGCGTGTTCCCTGGGGAATTTCACCCAACACTCTCAGCGTGTTCCCCGGGGAATTTCACCCAACACTCTCAGCGTGTTCCCTGGGGAATTTCACCCGACACTCTCAGCGTGTTCCCTGGGGAATTTCACCCGACACTCTCAGCGTGTTCCCCGGGGAATTTCACCCGACACTCTCAGCGTGTTCCCTGGGGAATTTCACCCGACACTCTCAGCGTGTTCCCCAGGGAATTTCACCTCGACACTCTCAGCGTGTTCCCCTGGGGAATTTCACCCGACACTCTCAGCGTGTTCCCCGGGGAATTTCACCCCGACAATCTCAGTGTGTTCACTGGGGAATTTCACCCGACACTCTCAGTGTGTTCCCCGGGGAATTTCACCCGACACTCTCAGCGTGTTCCCCTGGGGAATTTCACCCGACACTCTCAGCGTGTTCCCTGGGGAATTTCACCCGACACTCTCAGCGTGTTCCCTGGGGAATTTCACCCGACACTCTCAGCGTGTTCCCTGGGGAATTTCACCCGACACTCTCAGCGTGTTCCCCGGGGAATTTCACCCGACACTCTCAGCGTGTTCCCCTGGGGAATTTCACCCGACACTCTCAGCGTGTTTCCTGGGGAATTTCACCCGACACTCTCAGCGTGTTCCCCGGGGAATTTCACCCCGACAATCTCAGTGTGTTCACTGGGGAATTTCACCCGACACTCTCAGCGTGTTCCCCGGGGAATTTCACCCGACACTCTCAGCGTGTTCACTGGGGAATTTCACCCGACACTCTCAGCGTGTTCCCTGGGGAATTTCACCCGACACTCTCAGCGTGTTCCCTGGGGAATTTCACCCGACACTCTCAGCGTGTTCCCTGGGGAATTTCACCCGACACTCTCAGCGTGTTCCCTGGGGAATTTCACCCGACACTCTCAGCGTGTTCCTTGGGGAATTTCACCCGACACTCTCAGCGTGTTCCCTGGGGAATTTCACCCGACACTCTCAGCGTGTTCCCTGGGGAATTTCATCCGACACTCTCAGCGTGTTCCCTGGGGAATTTCACCCGACACTCTCAGCGTGTTCCCTGGGGAATTTCACCCGACACTCTCAGCGTGTTCCCCGGGGAATTTCACCCGACACTCTCAGCGTGTTCCCTGGGGAATTTCACCCCGACACTCTCAGTGTGTTCCCTGGGGAATTTCACCCGACAGTCACAGCGTGTTCCCTGGGGAATTTCACCCGACACTCTTGTAGTGTATGTACCCGTCTACCTTTAAGGAAACTATTGTATGTAACCGTTCACCTTTAAGAGAACTACTTTAGGTGTGGCACTACTTGTTTGGCTTCTGTATACTGTAATACCGACAGTGACCACACCAGTATATAAGTGTTGTGGCAGGATTGCTGGGGCAGATTCGCCCTGACCTTCGAATAGTAAAGACCTGTTTGTTTGTTATTCCTGAAGTCTGTGTCGTTATTAACAGTACAACCCACAGACTTTACAGTGGCGACGAGTCCGATCGTACCCTGCGGCAAGACTACCAAAGCAACTAAAGAGCGTCGAAGAGAGGCAACCGCCCTCGTCGTTCTGCTGGAAGAAAACACGAGGCTGCAGCAATAGAAAGGAGGAAGACTTTAGCAACAAAAGCTTCCATCAGCAACAGGCACTGACTACCCTTCTACCACGGTGCGGAGTGAGCCGATCAGCAGGAAACAAGGCGGCCGCGGAGACTGTGAGTAGGGAAAAGTGTAAAGAATATCCGGAGGATAAGGGCTGTGCACTCGACCACGGTCGAGGGGGAGCGGAGCCGGTCAGAAAGTCGGGTCCAACGGCGTCGTGAGACAGCCGGACCGCGATCGGCGGGAAAAAGCCGGGCAGCGACCGAAGCCACGAAGCGCTGAGACCGGGAGCTGGCGCGGGAAGAGAGAAACTCAGCCGCAGCCGGGGAGGGAAGCACCGGACTGCGTGAGGGCTGCGAGGCGAACGGGAACAGAGCGTGTGGGAGAGGCAGAGCCGACCAAAGGAGGCTGCGCGAGAGCCAGTCCAGCGGCTGAACTGTCCTCCACCAACGGGGTACCCAGCGCCGGTAGAGCCGAGTGTGCGGGAGAGAGAGAGACAGAGCCGAGCAAGGGGAGAGAGACTGCGCGAGAGCCAGTCCAGCGGCTGAACTGTCCTCCACCAACGGGGTACCCAGCGCCGGTAGAACCGAACGTGCGGGAGAGAGAAAGACAGAGCCGAGTAAGGGGAGCTGTGCGAGAGCCAGCCCAGCGGCTGAACCTGTCCGTTGTGGGGAAAGCGTACCCCTTCCACCAGGGAAGAAACGCGGGAAGCCGCCATTAGGCGGCAAAGACGACAGAAGCGGGAAACCGCCATTGAAGTGGGCGGGGAGAGAAGGAAAGAGCGAGAAACCGCCATTTTTGCGGGAAAAGCCGCCATCTTCGGGAAAATAAATAAATAAATAAATAAATAAAAATTGTGTTGTACCCAAGGAAAGGAAGATGCCTAAGCGGGGGGACATCAACGATTTTAATTCTGAGATAGAAGACTGGGCCACGTACGTGGAACGTATTGAGATACATTGTAAGGCTAACAAAATAGCTAAGGATGAAAAAGCTTTAACCTTACTTAACATGATGGGTGCGAAAACATTCGGGTTGTTGAAGCATCTTCTCTCACCAGCTAAACCGGCGGATCAGACTTTCGATGATATTGTAGCAGTGCTGAAGGATCACTTGAACCCCACACCGTTGATACTGGCTGAACGATCCAAATTCTATGCAAGAACGCAGAAGAAAGACGAAAGCAACACGGAATACTTGGTCGAACTGCGTAGGCTAGCGGAACACTGCCAGTTCGGAGGGAATCTGACAGAGGCACTGCGAGACAAGTTCGTATGTGGATTGTCCAAAGAAGGGACGCAAAAGCGACTACTGGAAGAGAACGACCTCACACTAGACAGGGCTGTCCTTATAGCTGCATCGCACGAAGCCGCAGCGAAAGGAACGGCGGAAATGCAGCTAAAGGCGGCGGCACTCGGGGTGGACCAAATTACCTCAAGGACAACAAAATGCTATCGTTGTGGGAAGACAACACACGACCAGAATCAATGCTGGGTTAAAAACCAAGAATGCAGGAAATGTGGCAAGATCGGGCACATAGCTAAGGTATGCCGGTCAGGAACAACGTACAACAATAAGGAGTCACCACAAAAATGGTACGGAAAAGTGCAAGAGGTGACTAGGAAGAGTCTGAGGGAACAGAAGTCGGACTCACACTCCAAATGCAAAGGACTGGACAGTCTGAGAATTCACAATGTGAGTAATGAAGCTGACCGACAAACTATCTGGATAATGCTACAGATTGCAAAGGTCCAAGTAAAAATGGAAGTGGACACCGGATCGGCGTTGACGGTCATGAATAAGCATGACTATAAAAAGTTTTTCAAGCATATTCCACTACGGGATACGGAACTAGTACTACAGACATACACGGGGCACAAAGTATTCCCCATCGGAAAGATAGAAGTCAAGGTGAGATACAAGGATAAAGATCACCACCGGTTGGACCTGTATGTGTTGCCTGAGGGAGGTCCACCACTTCTGGGACGGGAGTGGATCCGAAAAATAAAGATGGACTGGCATTCACTAAACACCATGACGGTGGATTCGGAAAAAGAGGATGTCAAACCGGAACGGTTGTCCAGAATATTGGACGAAGCTAAAGAGGTATTCCAGCAAGGACTGGGAACACTGCGAGGAATTAAAGCAAAGGTTAAGATTGCAGAACATGCAAGCCCAAAGTTTTTTAAGGCCAGATCGGTACCTTACGCAATACGACCAGCGGTGGAGGCAGAACTGGAAGAACTTGAACGATCAGGGGTTCTGTCAAAAGTGGACTGGAGTGAGTGGGCCACGCCCATTGTTCCCGTCATGAAGTCCTCACCAAGTAATAAGCCAGGGGGACCGGGGAAGGTCCGTATCTGCGGAGATTTCAAGATCACTGTGAATCCGGTGCTTCACACGGTACAATACCCGCTTTCGCGGATTGAAGATATCTTTGCTTCGTTGGCTGGAGGGAAGCACTTCACGAAAATAGACCTGGCTCAGGCATATTTACAGATGGAGGTCGAGGAAGAGTCACGCCAGTACCTCACCATCAACATTCACAGAGGCTTGTATCGCTATAATAGACTGGTCTTTGGGGTAGCTTCGGCGCCAGCAATTTGGCAGAGGGCCATGGAACAGGTGTTACAAGGAATTCCAAGCACACAGTGCTACTTAGATGACATTTTAATCACGGGAAAAGATGAGGAAGAACACCTCACGAATTTGAAACTGGTACTCACCAGGTTGAAGGAGTATGGCCTTCGGGTTAATCGCAAGAAGTGTGAGTTCTTCCAAAAACGGATCTCATACTGCGGTCATGTCATTGACTGAGAGGGACTGCATAAGTCACCTGAAAAGATAGAAGCGGTCGTGAAGGCCCCCGCTCCAGGAAACATTTCACAGTTAAGATCATTCTTGGGGTTGATTAATTACTATCACAAGTTTCTGCCAAATTTATCCACGGTGCTGCATCCGCTGAATGATCTGTTGCGGAAAGAAACACCATGGAAGTGGAGTGAAGAATGCAAAAGGGCTTTTCGCAGAAGCAAGGAGTTGATTACCTCTGAAGAAGTGTTGGCTCATTTCAACCCAGCATTACCCCTTCGTCTAGCTTGTGATGCTTCCCCGTACAGAATTGGGGCAGTACTTTCGCACAGGCTACCAAATGGCTCGGAAAGGCCAGTGGCATTCGCGTCACGATCATTGACACCCGCGGAGCGAAATTACGCTCAAATAGATAGGGAGGCCCTCAGTCTTGTGTGGGGCGTGAAGAAATTCAACCATTACCTACAATGTAAAAAGTTCACATTGCTGACAGACCACCAGCCGTTGGTGTCCATATTCAACCCAAACAAGGCCGTGTCCACCATGACAGCACAAAGGTTACAAAGGTGGTCCGTGTTACTTGGGGCACACCAATATGAAATTGAGTACAAAAGGTCCAAACAGCATGGAAATGCTGATGGGTTATCACGCTTGCCATTGCCGATGGTGGAAGAAGCGAGTACAGTGGACCCAGTAGAGTTGTTCCACTCATCCATAGTGGAGTGTCTACCGATAACAAACTCAATGATTGAGAATGAGACAAGGAATGACCCGACTCTTTCACGAGTCTATGATGTAACGGTGGAGGGATGGCCAGCACAGAGCGAACCAACACTGCAAGCATTTTCACAGAAGAAAGAACAACTGTCAGTGTGTCGAGGAACCCTGATGTGTGGATCTAGAGTGGTGATTCCACCCAAACTCCAAAAGAAAGTGCTAAAGGAGCTGCACGAAGGACATCTGGGTGGAGTAAAGATGAAGAATCTAGCAAGAGCGTTTGTGTGGTGGCCAGGCATTGATGGAGACATAGAGGAGATCACGAAGAACTGCCTAGGATGTCAGAGGGTTCAGAACGCGCCACCACAGGCTCCTCTGCATCCATGGGAGTGGCCCTCATCTCCTTGGCAAAGAGTACACATCGACTTTGCTGGTCCATTTATGGACTCGATGTTCCTAATAGCGGTGGATGCCCACTCCAAGTGGCCGGAAGTAATTAAGATGACCACCACCACGACGGAAAAAACCATCACAGTGTTAAGGACTATGTTTGCTCGGAATGGCCTGCCGGAACAGATCTGTTCTGATAATGGACCGCAATTTGTGTCCGAAGAATTCAAGAAATTCTTAAAGAGCAATGGGGTTAAGCATTACACGTCAGCCCCATACCATCCCGCCTCCAATGGATTGGCTGAAAGGTTTGTCCAGACCTTCAAGAAGGCCGTAAAGGCCATGAGTAATGAAGACATAAGTCTACAACATAAGGTGGATAGCTTTTTGTTGGCATACCGGAATGCAACACATGCGGTCACAAATCAAACTCCCGCAATGATGTTTTGTAATAGACGCCTAAGATGCCGGCTGGATTTGCTCAAACCAAACGTCAGAAGGGACGTAGAGAACCGGCAATTCCAGGGCATGAATGAAAGGGCCACTAGATCTTTCCAGATCGGTCAACGAGTTTTGGCCCGGGACTACCGTACCGAGAAATGGCAGCCTGGAACTATTGGAAAAAGGCTAGGGCCGTTGATGTACACCGTGGACATTGGGGACAATATAATAAGGCGCCATGTTGACCAAATCATAGGGTCCGCCACAAATGGGCCACCGACTTCACCACCTTACCCGGGTAATGTTGAGTCTGAGATACCCAGAACACCTACTTCCGATCTGGTAATACTGGAGTCAGCTGAACCTGACACTGTCTTTCAAGCCGAATCGACTTTGCCAGAAGCACCTACTAGCCCGCCTGGAATGACGACACCACTGCGGCGTTATCCGGACAGAATCCGGAAACCTCCAGAAAGACTGAATCTATGAACTGTCTTACATAAGCTGTATATATGTTATAATGTATGTTCACTATGGACTCAGTATGTTGAAAGCTAAAAAGGGAGGATTGTAGTGTATGTACCCGTCTACCTTTAAGGAAACTATTGTATGTAACCGTTCACCTTTAAGAGAACTACTTTAGGTGTGGCACTACTTGTTTGGCTTCTGTATACTGTAATACCGACAGTGACCACACCAGTATATAAGTGTTGTGGCAGGATTGCTGGGGCAGATTCGCCCTGACCTTCGAATAGTAAAGACCTGTTTGTTTGTTATTCCTGAAGTCTGTGTCGTTATTAACTGTACAACCCACAGACTTTACAACTCTCAGTGTGTTCCCCGGGGAATTTCACCCAACACTCTCAGCGTGTTCCCCGGAGAATTTCACCCGACACTCTCAGCGTGTTCCCTGGGGAATTTCACTCGACACTCTCAGCGTGTTCCCTGGGGAGTTTCACCCGACACTCTCAGCGTGTTCCCCGGGGAATTTCACCCGACACTCTCAGCGTGTTCCCTGGGGAGTTTCACCCGACACTCTCAGCGTGTTCCCTGGGGAGTTTCACCCGACACTCTCAGCGTGTTCCCTGGGGAATTTCACCCGACACTCTCAGCGTGTTCCCTGGGGAATTTCACCCGACACTCTCAGCGTGTTCCCTGGGGAGTTTCACCCGACACTCTCAGCGTGTTCCCTGGGGAATTTCACCCGACACTCTCAGCGTGTTCCCCGGGGAATTTCACCCGACACTCTCAGCGTGTTCCCTGGGGAATTTCACCCGACACTCTCAGCGTGTTCCCCGGGGAATTTCACCCGACATTCTCAGCGTGTTCCCCGGGGAATTTCACCCGACACTCTCAGCGTGTTCCCTGGGGAATTTCACCCGACACTCTCAGCGTGTTCCCTGGGGAATTTCACCCAACACTCTCAGTGTGTTCCCCTGGGGAATTTCACCCGACACACTCAGCGTGTTCCCCTGGGGAATTTCACCCGACACTCTCAGCGTGTTCCCCCAGGGAATTTCACCTGACACTCTCAGCGTGTTCCCCTGGGGAATTTCACCCGACACTCTCAGCGTGTTCCTCGTGGAATTTCACCCGACACTATCAGCATATTCCCTGTGGAATTTCACCCAACTGTCTCAGCGTGTAAATGGAATTAAGATACAGATCAGCCGTGATCTAATTGAATGGCGGAACAGGATCGAGGGGCTGAATGGCCGCCTCCTGTACCTATTTTCGCCCTATTGAAAAGATATAGATTAAAAGATAAACCTTTCCGCTCCTCTTGCCATTTCCAAGCGCGCTTGAGACAGCAGAACGGGTGAATTCAGAGAACGCTGCGCTGTCGTGAGGGTGCATTATACCAGTCAATTATTAAAATATTCATTCACAGGATGTGGGCCAGCATTTATTGCTCTTGAGAAGGTGGTAGTGAGCCACCTTATACAACTGAGTGGCTTGTTAGGACTACCTTCAGAGGGGCAGTTAAGAGTCAATCACATTGCTGTGGGTCTGGAGTCACATATAGGCCAGACCGGGTAAGGGCGGTAAGATTTCCTTCCTTAAAGGACATTAGTGAACCAGATGGGTTTTTAACAACAATCCGGCAGTTTCATGGTCACCATTACTGATACTAGCTTTTTATTCCAGGTTTATTTAATTCATTAACTGAATTTAAATTCCCCAGTTGCTCGTGGTGGGATTTGAACTCACGTCTCTGAGATCATTCATCCAAGGACTCCTGGATTAACTAGTCCAGTAACATAACCACTGACATGAATCTTGTCATTCATCTGGAAAGACTTATGAAATAATACTGGGCGGCCTGCTGGTGGCGCTGTCCAGGGAGATAATAAATATTCGGACATGGGCCCAGCTTGCTCAGGACATTCTTTAACAGGAACTAGTGAAGGACACAACTAGATCTCCATGTTGAAAAACAGTTGATTAAAGCCTTGTTTAATACTCAGACCAAGTGCCTAGTAGTTTTCTTACATCAACCGCTATGCTACTGTACCCATCACCATCTAACTGTGGTTGTGACAATTCTGACAACCAAAGGCACTGGGTAGGATAATGGGTAACAGACTGGGAACGGTCTGAAACAGCCCTAATTACACTAATGTAATTCACCGCAGGTGGGGGGAAGCTTTCGCAAAGAAAAATACAAATTGACAGCTTTGAAGCCTCAATGTAATGACTCAAAAAGTTAATTGGAGGTTGGGAAGAAATTTCAGTCACAGCAGTCAGGCCTTTGTTTAAATACTTTAACTCGTCACTGGCAGCTCTTCAAGAAATTCATTCTGCCGTACGGCGCTTGTCAAATGCAAGTACAATGTTTTTTCTCATTTTTTGGGGGGGAGCGGGGGAGGGGGGCCGCGCGACCCCTTTAACAGGTGGCGCGGCCCATTCAAAAATCCGCGCATGAGCGTTTTTTTGCATTTAAAAGCCGGTGAGCCGGTTGCGCGGGAGCTCCGGAGCACTGCGTGGCCGCACAGCTTAAAGGGAACATTGCCGCAGTACCGGCCGGGATAAAGGATGCGCTGGATCTGTAACACAACAGCCCCACATTGCCCCACACCCCCCTCTCCTGAAAGAACCACCCAACTAGTCCCTCGGCCCCTATCATATACATATATATATATATATATTTTCCCTTTCTTCTTTTTTTTTAATCCACACTTTCGTCTGGGCTTTTTTTCTTCCCTCCCACGTGGCAGCTGTCCTTCATTCTGCCAGGGCCACTCACACTTCATCTAGAGCCATCCTTTGTTCCTTGAATATCTCTTGATGGCCCAGAAATTCGGGTCTCCACGGGTGAGTACGCACGGGGTACTCACCCGTAAGCCCAACGGAAGTGCCGGTTTCGTGCATGCACTGCGCGTCCGCGGGAAACCGGCACTTCCGTTCCCCTGAAAGAAGGGGTTGAGAGGTGGAACGCGTGCGCGGGAGAGGCAGCGCGTGCGCATCGAACTTACATTTTTTTTGCAGGTTTTTCCGGGAGGGTAAGTCTCCAGGAGTTACACTTTTAAAAAGCAGGTGCAAGGCCTGCTTTTAACAAGGTAAGTGGTGAATTAATTAAAATTAAAACATTTTTTCCACAGGTTTATTATTTTTAAATACTTTAAAGAAAGGTAAGTTTATTTTTAGCCCCGTTAGAAAATGTAATTAATTTTTTCAAAAATTTAAATTATTGTTTAAAATAGTTATTTCATGTAATTTATAGTTATTTTAAAAATGTGATGTTTAAAAAAAAAATTATTTGAAGATGTTTTGGGGCTTATAGTATTTATAGGTTTGACAGGTCTTCCTGTCAAACTTATGAATGAAGCATTCCCTGCTACCATTGGCTCTCCATGGCCCACGTGATCCCAGGGGAAGCTTCGAACTAACTGCGCCCCTGGGATACGCAAGCACTGTCCGCCGGCAGCTGGAGCAGGCCCAGGATCGGAATCCCACGCGGGCCCACAGCACAACAGCCGGCGCGCCAGGTAAGTGCAGGTCGGGGGCTTGCACCCACGGGAAGCCCCCGACCCGAATTTCTGGGCCATTGTCTCTCAATGTCTCTTAATCGCTCCTGCTTTCTGTCCTATCTCTGACCTCCCCTTTTGTTCTTTCGTCCCCTCCCCCTTTTCCCAGCCCCCAAACTTGCTTTAAAATCTATCCCTTTTCCTGCTTTTTTTTCCAGTTCTGACGAAAGGTCATCGACCTGAAACGTTAACTCCGTTTCTCTCTCCACAGATGTTGCCTGGCCTGCTGAGTTTTTCCAGCGTTTTCTGTTGTTATTTCGGATTTCCAGCATCCGCAGTATTTTGCTATTGTATTAGTCCCTCTACCACTTGCTTGTTCCCCCATAGCCCTGAAATTTTCTCCCCTTCAAGTCCCTTTTGAAAGTTACTATTGAATCTGCTTCCACCACCCTTTCAGGCAGCGCATTCCAGCTGTGTTAAAAAAAATATTGCTTCCTGGGCTCAGTGGGATGCTGGTTCTGGATGCACAAGTCTTTATTCCGTTGATGTAAGGTTGCCAGATTTGCTAAGGGCCACTAAGCACAATAAGGACAATTACAACTAGGGTCGCCAACTCTGGTCGGACATATTCCTGGAGCTTTCATTAAATGTCCTCCCGCCTCTAACCGCTCCGCCCCGCACTCAAACAGATCTTCCCCCCACTAACCACCCCCCACCTCCAATATTTTGTATTGTTAATAAATGAAAGTGTTCAAAGGAAATGAAAAAATAAACACACACAATTTATTTTAACACCCTATGCTCTTTCTCCAGGGTTTTACTCGTCTTGGAGACTGGCTTTTCATTCCTGGAGACTCCAGGGCAAGCCTGGAGGGTTGGCAACCCGAATGGACATCCGGGTGGGATAGTGCGGGCAGAATCGCAGGAATCACAACAGATGGATGCTGTGATAGGGCAACCATGGCAGTGGGGTGGGGCGGGGGGGGCGGTGGTGGTGGACCCGCATTGATATAGCATCTTCTTCATGCAGAAAAAGACTTCAAGGAGCTTCATAGACAGAGATGTGAAGAAACTGGACTTTGAGCCAAAGGAGAGAGAGGTGACCAAAAGCTTGGTCAAAGAGTTAGGTTTTAAGGAAGGTCTTTACGGTGTTAGGACTTTGCATAGGGCTTCGAGCCAATCAGGGGCTGCGAGCGGATGCAGTGCTAAGTTTCAGGATTGAACTAAACCGATCTCGACCTTATCGATGGTTAACGAACTTCACACGAAGGCGTGCGGACCTGACACCAGGTCGTACTTAGGATCATTGTTTGGTAAAATGCAGGGGTTCCAAACCGAACTGTGTCAGCTGTGGCTCAGTGGGTGACACTCTCTAGGTGGGAGGGGCTAGGAGTGAGCCAGGTGTGACTGGTTGCCTAATTGCAGCTGGGTGTTGGAGGGAGTTTTGTAAAAAGTTGGTGGTGGGTTTTGGGGTGTTGTTTTCAGGTTTTAGGGCCTTTTTGGCCCACAAAAAAACAGCCAGATGGCTGCTGAGGGGTCCGGAGAGCTGGGCCCCTTGGAGGACAGTGTTCCCGAGAGGAATTTAATTAGGGAAGAAACTGTGGTGGGAAGGAAAAAAGGCCAAAAGATTTGGGCCGGGACCCCAGGAGGTTTGGTAAAGAAAACACGGTGGTGGTGCAGTGTGAAGATAAGAAGATTCGAGCCTGGGATATAATCGAGGCGGTTCATGAGGACTGTGGCGAGGGAAGCTGCTTTGCCTGCCGACCAAAGCCGAATGTAGGATTTGAGGTGACGGTCAGTGGCCGTGAGGAGGTGGAAAAACTGCTACTCAGTCTGAAAGTTGGTGAGAAATTCTTGGAGGTGACTCTGCTATATTCAGAGGAGGTGGTGGTTTCATTTTTGAACTTGCCAGTGTACATTGAGGACGAAGTGCTGAGCAAAAAGTTGGAGTCGTGGGACATTAAAATCTGTTCTGAAATAAAGAGGGGATACTATCCAGGAACGCGGGTAGCAGACGGAACCCGGTATGTAAAGGTGCGGTTCCCAGAGGGGGTGAGGTCTTTGCTGTACAGTATGAAGTTCGAGACACTGGAAGGAGTGCAGTACTTTCGTGTGCTGCACGATAACCAAGTAAAGGTGTGCTACTATTGTCTGGGACATGACCATCTCGTAAGAAACTGTCCAGATTTGTATTGTTACAATTGCGGTGAGTCGGGACATATCGCTCGGAGCTGCAAGGCGGAGAGCTGTGGGGTGTGTCACAAAGGCCCCACCCGCTGTGAATGTGTGGCAGAAGGGAGCGATATGAGTGATGAGGAGATGGGAGAAGGAGAAGGAGATGAGAGTGGAACGGCCGGAGGAGCGGTGCAGTCGGAGGACACAGCCGGTAAAATGAAGGAGAAAGGAGCACAGGAAGAGGCAGAGGCTGGCGGAGCGGAGGACGGGATGGAGATGGCGGAAAACACGCCGAGTGCTGTGGAGGGGAACAAAGACAGCAGTGGGCAGTGAGGGTCGAGTGCAGACTCGAGCCTTAGTGCGGTTCGGCTCCCCCTGGGGAGTCTGGTGGCTGCGGGGGGAGAGGAGGCGGGAGCGGGGTGTGTGGTGGATGTGGGAGCTCCAGGGAGAGGCGGGGAGTCGGATATCTTGGTGAGCGGGAGAGGGCAGGACGGGGAGAGGGAGCAAGAGGCAGGAGCCTTAAAGGGACAGCAGGATGGGATCGGTGAGATAGAGACGTCAGAAGGGAACAATTTAGGTGCGCCATTGTCCCATGGAGAGAGGGAACAGGGTGCAAGGGTCAGAGGTGGAGATGTGGTCGAAGGGAGCGGCACAGTGGGAGAAACTGCGATAGCAGGAAGACTCTCTATGGGAGAGGAAGTATCTGACAGGGAGCAGGATTATGTATCGGACGGGGAGCAGGCACAGGGGGTTGCAGAAGAGCTTGAGAGTGAGGAATTAGAGGGGGACAGAGACATGGAAGTCGGGGATGGGGTGGCATCATGTGGAAAGGGAAAGGTTAGTGAGGGGCAGAAGGAGGGAGAAAGGGCAGCTCCTGGGCCCAAACTTAATGCAAGGAAGAGGCTGAAACAGCAGGGAAAGTTTAAACAGGAGGGGAAAAATAGTCGGAGGCTGCAGGAAAAAGCAACAGCTGCCCGAGAAGTTGGGAAGGAGCATGTGAGGAGGGAAGGGCCAGAGATTAAATGATGGGGAGATTATCAGGCATACTTCCCTTCTTTGGAGCCATGATTACATTGGTCTCGATTAATGTGAACGGACTGAGGGGTGAGAAGAAATTGCAGCAGTTGTTGCAGGGTTTTAAAGGTACGGACTTGTTGTGTCTGCAAGAAACCTTTTGGGATGAGGATATCCTAGAAAGAGTTCAGAAGGTTTGGAAGGGAGAGGTGTTTGCGAGTTGTGCAAACAATAACCGTAGAGGGGTGGCTGTTTTGGTGAGTCCGTGCATAAAAGAGAACGTTGCCTTGATGGACAAGGACACTGAGGGGAGATTTTTATGGCTAAGGGTAAAAATGGAGGGATTTAATTGCGATCTCTTTAATAACTATGCACCGAACGACCATTGCAAGCGTCGCGAGTTTTTTCGGGGGTTATTCACTGAAGCGGCAGAGGTGGAAAATCCTTGTATAGTGGGGATTTTAATGTATTTTTATCTCGGATGGACATTTCAGCCCAGATGACCTTTAAGGATGATAACTCCAGAGGGATGATTGTAAAAATGATGGCAAATTTAAATTTGAGAGACTTATGGAGGGACCGGAACCCCATAAAAAGGGAGTTCTCCAGATCAGGTTGGGTGGGTGATGTTTTAAAACAGAGCCGAATAGATTTTGTGTTAATGCGGGAAGGGTTAATTTCTGAGGTGATGGAGATTTATTATAAAAAAGTATTTTTTAGTGATCACTCGGCTTTGGTTCTTAGAATTAGTAACAGCAGAGTTAAGATCGGTTCAGGGGTGTGGATTTTAAACAATCAATACCTGAAAGAAATTGCTTATAAAGAAGGGATTATTATAAATATAATTCAGGATGCTCGGAAGGAACCTTTGTTCTCGAAAGAAAGAAGAGTTTGGTGGGATAATTTCAAATATGAGGTAAAAGTTTTTTCGGTACGTTATGGGAAAAAGAGGGCGGCAGCTAACCAGCGTCGAGAAGAGAATATAAATAAAAGGTTTACGGATGTCTGTAAAGCAGTTGATGGAGGGGATAAGGGAGCTGAGACTAATTTCCGGGTGCTAAAGGAAGAGTGGGAATTATTGCAAGCTGAAAAATGCAAGGGGGCCATTCTCCGTGCAAAGGCTAGAGATGCATTGGAGGGCGAAAGATGCACTAGATATTTTCTAGAGCAAGAAAAGCTGCGACAGAGATTATCGTTAATTGAAGAGTTGAAGGTTGGGGAGAAGATCATTCATGAAAATGGGGAGATTTTAGAGGTGGCTAGCAGCTTTTATCAAGAGTTATATACTAAAGAAGACATTTCCAAATTGGCGATGGAGAAGGTTACTGCTTTTATTGAAGAGGGTTTAAAGGAGGATGAGAGAAGCATGTGTGATAAAGAAGTAGGATTAGCGGAAATAAAAGTAGCAATAAGTGGAATGAAGGGAGGGGGAAAGCCCAGGGTCCGATGGACGAAGTGCAGAATTTTATAAAGAATTTTGCGAGATTTTAAGTCCATTGCTCTTAGGAGTTTTTAAGGAAATTAAAATTGAGGGAAGCCTGGCCCCATCTATGAGGAGAGGGATCATAAGCTTAGCTTATATAAAAATAAAGGGGATAGATGGGATCTGAAGAATTGGAGGCCCATCACATTATTAAATGTGGATTATAAGATAATGTGATGGGCCTCCAATTCTTCAGATCCCGTGGAGAAGGTTACTGCTTTTATTGAAGAGGGTTTAAAGGAGGATGAGAGAAGCGTGTGTGACAGATAGTTTGGCCCTCTCAGTCCTATGAAGTCATAGGCCGGGACATCGCAGACTCTGTGGTCTCATCGAAACATAGAAACATAGATACATAGAAGATAGGAGCAGGAGTAGGCCATTCGGCCCTTCGAGCCTGCTCCGCCATTCAATGAGATCATGGCTGATCATCCAAATTCAGTACCCTGTCCCTGCCTTCTCCCCATATCCCTTGATCCCTTTAGCCTTAAGAAATATATCCAAATCTTTTTTGAATATATTCAATGAACTGGCCTCCACCGCCCTCTGTGGCAGAGAATTCCACAGGTTCACCACTCTCTGGGTGAAGAAATTCCTCCTCATTTCAGTCCTAAATGGCTTACCCCTTATCCTTAGACTATGACCCCTGGTTCTGGACTCCCCGGCCATCATAAACATCCTTCCTGCATCTAGTCTGTCCAGGCCTGACAGAATTTTATAGGTTTCGATGAGATCCCCTCTCAATCTTCTAAACTCCAGTGAGTATAAGCCCAATTGACACAATCTCTCCTCATAAGTCATTCCTGCCATCCCAGGTATCAGCCTGGTGAATCTTCACTGCACTCCTTCCACGGCAAGAACGTCCTTCCTCAGGTAAGGCGACCAAAACTGCACACAATACTCAAGGTGCGGTCTCACCAAGGCCCTGTACAACTGTAGCAAGACATCCTTGTTCCTGTACTCGAACCCTCTTGCTACGAAGGCCAACATACCATTTGCCTTCTTAACCGCCTGCTGCACCTGCATGCTTACCTTCAGCGACTGGTGCACAAGAACACCCAGGTCTCTTTGCACTTCCCCTTCTTCCAATCTATTGCCATTCAAATAATAATCTGCCTTCCTGTTTTTGCCACCAAAGTGGATAACCTCACATTTATCCACATTATAGTGCATTTGCCATGTTTCTGCCCAATCACCCAATCTGTCCAAATCGTACTGGAGTTTCACGACATCCTCTTCACAGCTTACCCTCCCACCCAGCTTTGTGTCGTCTGCAAATTTGGAGATATTACATCCAATTCCCTCGTCCAGATCATTAATATATATTGTGAACAGCTGGGGTCCTAGGACCGATCCTTGCGGTACCGCACTAGTCACTGCCTGCCACTCGGAAAACGACCCGTTTATTCCAACTCTTTGCTTTCTGTCCGCCAACCAGTTCTCTATCCAAGTCAATACCTTGCCCCCAATCCCATGTGCCTTAATTTTGCACGCTAATCTCTTATGTGGGACCTTATCGAAAGCCTTCTGAAAGTCCAAATACACCACATCCACTGGTTCTCCCTTATCTATTTTACCAGTTCCATCCTCAAAAAATTCCAGTAGATTAGTCAAGCATGATTTACCTTTTGTAAATCCATGTTGACTTTGTCCGATCCTGTCACTGCTTACCAAGTGCTCTGCTATTACATCTTTTATAATAGATTCTAGCATTTTCCCCACTACCGATGTCAGGCTTACCGGTCTATAATTCCCCGCTTTTTCTCTGCCACCTTTTTTGAATAGTGGGGTAACATTAGCTACCCTCCAATCCATGGGTACTGTTCCAGAGTCTATCGAGTTCTGGAAGATGACCAGCAATGCATCTACTATTTCTAGGGCCACTTCCTTAAGTACCCTGGGATGTAGATTATCTGGCCCTGGGGATTTATCGGCCTTCAGTCCCATCAATTTTCCTAACACCATTTCCCTACAAATACTGATTTCTTTCAGTTCCACCCTTTCATCAGTCATCAATCCGAGATGCGATAGAGCTCATGGAAGAGAGTGGGAGGGAGGCTTATGTATTAAAGATAGATCAAGAGAAAGCCTTTGATAGGGTCTCTCATGAGTTTTTATTGAAGGTTTTGGAAGCATTTGGTTTCAAGGAAAATTTCAATCAGTGGATAAGGATTTTTTATTCAAACATATTTAGCTGTGTTAAATGTAATGGTTTTTTATCCAAGTATTTTCCGATACAGAGATCAGTGAGACAGGGTTGTCCCCTGTCCCCATTGCTGTACACATTGGTAGCAGAACCATTAGGTTACATGATGCGAAAGAAACAAGGTGTAGTTGGGATTGTGGTACCCAGTTCTGGGCTGGTGTCGGTGATACACCAATATGCAGATGACACAACCTTAACATTGAGAAATGGGGAGTCAGTGAGGAAAGCTATGGAGGTAGTGGAGGAATATTGTAGAGCTTCAGGTGCCAGAGTGAATTATAATAAGTCCCAATGCCTGGTTGCAGGGAGGGTTAGGGGGGAATGGTTGGGGGAATGTCCCTTTAAGGTGGTGGAGGTTTTGGAAGTTCTGGGGGTGCATATGGGGTGCAAGAAAGACAGGGATGAAGTGGATCGATTAAATTGGGAACTGAAGATTATGAAAATTAAAAAGATTTTGGGAAGATGGGAAAGAAGGTGGTTGAAAGTGCAAGGAAGAGCGACAGTGGTGTCTGCTCTCCTGCTATCTAAGCTATGGTACTTATTGACGGTGGAGGATATTCCTGAGTGGGCGGAAAAGTCCATCCGAGAGGCTTGTGTGAGGTTTTTATGGGAAGGGAAACCAGCCTTGGTGGGTTACAATACCATCATTGGATGGAGAAATCAGGGAGGACTCAATTTCCCGGATATTGATTTGAAGAAAAAATCCTTTAGAATCAAATGGGTGAAAAGATTTCTTCAGAAGTCAAATACAAGTTTTTGGAAGAGTTGTTTTGAGCATTTTTAAAAAATGAAGTGGGATAGGAGGGCAGGGGATATTGTATATGGAATACAATAATATGTTTTTGAAATCGATTAAACTTCTCCCTAGGTTTTATAAGGGGGTTGTAGAGACTTGGGCCCAATTTTTAAAAAGTGTGCAGTTTATGCCCAAGGGGGCTGAGGAATTTTTAGAATAGCCCTTATTTTTGAACAGGTGGGTCAACATCGAAGGAGAGGTTTTATTTAATCAAGCTTTTATAAAAGCTGGGATTATATCTGTGAAAGATGTATTATACGAGGTGATTCCAGGTTGGTTGCCGGAAGCGATAGTGAGGGACATGGTGTGGGAGGAGGATCAGGAGGTAGAGGAAAAAGCAATAGGAATCATGCATGAGAAGATTGTGAGGGCAATGCCACAGGATTGGATGGAAGAAATAAATGTGGAAATCTCCAAAGGAAGTAAAATGCGTCCTGCTTTTCCAAGCTTTGTACTGGAGAAAGGGGGAGAGTTGGCCCAATTTGACAACTGTAATACTCGAGATTTCTATGAGGTATTCAGAGAATGGAGATTCAAGACACCTGCTGGTCAGGAATCTTGGCAGAGTATATACCCACAGCTGGACTTCAACAGGATTTGGAAGGGAATGTGGGCGAATTTTAAATGTCCAGAGTGGATTGAACTGGATTTCAAATTGGCTCATAACCGGATTTTTACCATGACGGTCTTGTGCAAGATTGGGCGAGTGGAGGCGGCAACTTGCCCAGTGTGTGGGACACGGGATGAGACTCTGTCCCATTTACTGGTGTTATGTCCGTAGTTAAATGACTTTAAGTACTATGTTCGACAGTTGTGTGAGGTTTTTTTGCTGGGTGGGGACCGAAGAGCGAGAATGGGAATCCCGTGGGACTCAATTTTGAGATGGGGATTGCAGGAGAGTCTGCCCGAGTCTAGCAGAGTGGCAATTAATTTAATGTTCAGTTTGGCTAGATTCGTGATTGTGCAAAGAAGGAATGCTCTGTTTTTTAAGGGGAGGAGAATCAATCTAAAAGAGTATTTTAAATATAAGCTAAAAGATCATTATAAGGCTCTGTGGATGTTTTATTCAGAAAGGAATTTAAGGATAGTATTTTACAACCAATTTTTAAAGTACAATCGATTAATATATGTTACAGGAGACAAATTAATCTTCAGGTTTTGATGTTAAAATGTGGTGGCGGAATGGCTGTGCAGAGCGGCGGAATTGATTTGTATCATACAATGAAATGATCAAGATGTTGTAAATGTTCTTAATGTTCAATAAAGTATATTTATTAAAAAAAAGTGGGTAGCACTCTTGGCCTCTGGGTCAGAAGGTTGTGGGTTCAGGTCCCACTCCAGAGACTTGAGCACACAATCTAGGCTGACACTCCCAGTGCTAGTACTGAGGGAGTGCTGCACTGTCAGAGGCGGTAAACCGAGCCCCCCCCCCCGCCTACCCACTCACGTGAAAGATCCCCTAGCGCTAATGGAGATCAGTTTGCATTGAGGCTGGCTCCAATACTATTTATGACATGAATTTTGAAAATTGTCCTGTGCAACCACCGTGAGAAAATGCTAATGTTTTGATTGAAAAGAGCAGAAGGAAGCAGGAGGAAGTTGACTTGGCTAGAAAAATTGGGAGGTGCCGTCTGCTCTCTCTCAGGTGGATGTAAAAGATCCCATGGCACTATTTGGAAGAAGAGCAGGGGGGAATTCTCCCCAGTGCTCTGGGCCAATACCTATCCCTCAACCAGCGGCACTAAAATAGATGATCTGGTCTTTGCCACGTTACTGTTTGTGGGATCTTGCTGTGCGCAAATTGGCTGCCGCGTTTCCTACATTACAGCAGTGACGACACTTCAAAAGAACGTAATTGGCTGTAAAGCGCTTTGGGACGTCCTGAGGTCGTGAAAGGGGCGCTATAGAAATGCAAGTTCTTTTTTTTCTTTTTAAGAGAGAGGAGGGAGGTGGTGAGGCAGAGGGGTTTAGCGAGGGAGAGAAAAGCACCTCGACCAATGTGTCTTTAATGTAACTGGGACCATCTACCCTTCGCTGACAAGCAGATCCAGGATTTGCTGCTCTTATTTTCGTCCCAGGTGTACCTGATGACTCATTCTGCAGTGAGCTCTTTCGTAACCTCTATTACTAATTCAGAGCAAATTCTCTTTCCAGCTCCTTCCAACAGGCCGACTTGTTCTAAATATGTAACAGAATATGACTATACATATTGTATATTTTTAATCGATGTTGCATAACGCACGGCACCCACTCCCTGATTACCATTAGAAAGGGTAGAATTTTGTTGAATTGAATTGGAATTTATGCATCGGTTGTTTCCTCAGTCCCGCCATATCTGGTGCTCGGAAACGGGGCGCCGCTGGAGATAACTGCAACAAGGATGAGTTTGAAATCGCCACTGATTAAAAGGGTCTGTTGTAACCCAGGTAGAGGAGGTCAAAGGTTCACCTCCCTGCCTGGAAATTTAAAGTGACATAAAGCCCTGTTCCTGGGACTAGGGACAGGGTCACTGGCAAGGCTTGGAAGCTAAGCAGAGTCAGGCCTGGTTAGTACTTGGAGAGGTGCCCATCAGGGAAGACCAGGTGCAGAAGGTCACAGAAGGAGCCCTGAGGAGGGGCGGTTGGTGAGAAGGTCACAGGAGGGGTGGCTGGTGAGCAAGGCCTGGGCATTGGGCTGAAGATTGTCAGACAGGAGGAATGGTGGAAATGGAATGGCGGCGCGCACAGATGCAGTGGCTTTGCTTCTCCCAGGACGGTACTATTTACAGTTAATGTTATTTGTACTGGACTCATGGGAGCTTGCAAGATCACATTTTGTTGTTCATGTACTTGTGCATTGTACAATGACAATAAAGTTGAATTATTATTACATGGATATGGCGGCCGAGTGGTTATGGGACCGGGCTGGACGCAACACAGAGGTTCCACCATGGGGATTATTTTTGGTGGGGAGGGGGCCATTTCTGGGCTCGCACCAGCAAGCTAAAGATGGATTAAAAAAAAATTCATTCATGGGATGTGGGGGTCGCTGGCAAGGCCAGTGTTTATTGGCCATCCCTAATTGCCCCCGAGAAGGTGCCGAGCTGCCTTCTTAAACTGCTGCAGTCCGTGTGGTGAAAGTCTTTATTTGTAGTGGTTTGGTAGAACTGAGTGACTCACTGGGCCATTTCAGAGGGACAGTTAAGAGCCAACCACATTGCTGTGGGTCTGGAGTCACATATAGGCCAGACCGGGTAAGGGCGGCAGATTTTCTTCCCTAAAGGACATTAGTGAACCCGATGGGTTTTTAACAACAATCCGGTAGTTTCATGGTCACCATTACTGATACTAGCTTTTTATTCCAGATTCATTTAATTGAATTTAAGTTCCCCAGCTGCCGTGGTTGGATTTGAACTAAGAACATAACAACATAAGAAGTAAGAGCAGGAGTAGGCCATATGGCCCCTGCTCCGCCATTCAATAAGATCATGGCTGATCTTCGACCTCAACTCCACTTTCCCGCCCCATCTCCATATTCCTTGATTCCCCCAGAGTCCAAAAAATCTATCGAGCTCATGTCTCTGGATCATTAGTTCAGGCCTCAGGATTACTACTCCAGCAACATAACCACTATACTTCCGTACCCCCAATTGTCATGGTAAATCCCACTAAAGACGGAACATTTGCAGTCAAAAAGAAAGAACTTGCATTTATACAGCATCTTTCATGACCTCAGGATATCCCAAAGTGCAGCAAGGTACTTTTTATTTTGAAGCGTGGTCACTGTTGTAATGTCGGAAGCACGGCAGACAACTTGCACACAGCAAGCTCCCACAAAGCAGCAATGAGATAAATGACCAGATAATCTGTTTTTTCAGTAATGTCGGTTGAGGGATAGATATTGGCCCAGGACACAGGGAAGATCTCCCCCTTGCTCTTCTTCGAAATAGTGCTTAAAAATCGCTTTGAAAGACGGCACCTCCGACTGTGCATAGGAGGGCTGCATTTGCCCTCAGTGCCTCTGGGCTAATGAAGAGGGTGTTTTTGCAAGGTTACGATCAGGCTTTAGCCAGGATGCTCTTTTTAAGTCAGTTTGCCGACACTCTCTTGAACCACAGGTGGAACTGCGGCCCAACAAGAATCAGAATCTATACGAACTTGGGGGGGAAAAAACTGGAAGGTTGAATAAAGGACTAAATTCACAGAGAAGCATGGCTTCGATGGTTTTTTGGTCATGCGTCACAGATTCTAAGCAAGAACTCGGGACTAAAAGGATTAAATTGTGAGGACAGGCTGCATAGACTGGGCTTGTATTCCCTTGAGTATAGAAGATTAAGAGGTGCTCTAGCTGAGGAGTTTAAGATGATTAAAGGAGTTGATAGGGTGGATGGAGAGAAACTATTACCTCTGGTGAGTGGGAGTCCAGAACAAGGGGACATGACCTTAAAATTAGAGCCAGGCCGTTCAGGGGTGATGTCAGGAAGCACTTCTTCACACAAAGGGTCGTGGAAACCTGGAACTCTCTCCCCCAAAAAGCTGTTGAGCCTGAGGGTCAATTGAAAATGTCAAAACTGAGCTTGATAGATTGTTTTTAGGCGAGGGTATTACGGGTTACAGAACCAAGGCGGGGAGATGGAGTTAAGATACAGATCAGCCGTGATCTAATTGAATGTGGAACAGGCTCGAGGGGCTGAATGGCCGACTCCTGTTCCTATAGCTATAAAAATAATGAATTGCAACATTTGAATAAATCTTGCGCAGATAAAGAGAGCAAAGAGGAGCCGGTCCACAGGATTCGCACAAAAGCAAAATACCGCAGATGCTGGAAATCTGAAATAAAAACAGAAAATGCTGGAAATGCTCAGCAGGTCAGGCAGCATCTGTGGAGAGAGAAACAGAGGGCTGGATATTCCGGTCCCTACGGGTGTGTACGCGCTGTGTAATCACCCGTAGGGACATTGGAAATGCCGGTTTCAGGCATGCACTGCGCATGCGCTGGAAACCGGCATTTCCGATCTGTCAAGAAAGCTTTCAACAGATCATCCGGCTGCCCTGGAGAAGGGCCTCTGCGGGCGGAGAGTTCCATTTTTTGGAGACCCTCCGCCCGCAGAAAACACTTACAATTCTTACGCCTGGTAAAAGCAAGGTAAGGCCTGCTTTTACCAGGATAAGAGTTGAAAAAAGTAAAAAAAAAAAAAAAATTTCCACTGATTTATCATTTAAAAATACTTTAAAGAAAGGTAAGTTTATTTTTAGCCCCGTAAAAAACTTTAATTACTTTTTTCAAAAATTTAAATTTTTGTTTAAAATAGTTAATTTATGTAATTTATATAGTCATTTTAAAAATGTGATAAAAAAAATGTATTTGAAGTTTTACTATGTTTTGGGGTGATCTCCATTCATATATTTGATAGGTCTTCCTGTCAAACCTATGAATGGGGAGATTCCCTTCTGTGATTGGCTCCCCATGGCCCACGTGATCCCAGGGACGCTGTGACCTGCCTGCGCCTCTGGGATACGTGGGCCCTGCGCACCGACAGTTTGGAGAGGCCCAGCAACGGAACTCTGCGCCTCCTGGGAGCCCTCAGGTCCAAGTGTAGATTTTTCCAGATCGCAGCCCTCCGCCCGCGGGAGGCCTGCGAACGGAATATCTGGGCCAGAGTTAACGTTTCAGGTCGATGACCTTTCGTCATAGGATTCACAGTTTGCTTTTGGTTCATGAATAGAGTCTGGGGCTCGTTAGCTCAAACGTATAGCAAGCCTAATTTACTAATTATTCAAGCGGGCACGGTGACAGCCCACATAAGAACTAGGAGCAGGGGTCAGCCATTTGGCCCCTCGAGCCTGCTCCGCCATTCAATAAGATCATGGCTGATCTTCTATCTCATCTCCACTTTCCTGAACTATCCCCATATCCCTTGATTCCCTTAATAGAATAAGGGGTCGGCCATTTAAGACTGGGATGAGGAGAAATTTCTTCACTCAGAGGGTGGTGAATCTTTGGAATTCTCTACCTCAGAGGGCCGTGGAGGCTCAGTCGTTGAGTATATTCAAGACAGAGATCGATAGATTTTTGGATATTAAGGGAATCAAGGGATATGGAAATAGTGCGGGAAAGTGGAGATGAGGTAGAAGATCAGCCATGATCTTATTGAATGGCGGAGCAGCCTCGAGGGGCCGAATGGCCGACTCCTGCTCCTATTTCTTATATGCTTATGTACACAGATCACTAAAATACAGTGGTCATGTACAAATAATAATCAAAAAAGCTAATGGAATGTTAGCCTTTATACCTGGAGGGCTAGAACATAAAGGGGAGGAAGTTTTGCCACAGCTATACAAAGCCCTGGTTAGCCCACATCTAGTGTACAGTTCTGGGCACCGCAACTTAGAAAGGATATATTGGCCTTGGAGGGAGTGCAGCGCAGATTCACCAGGATGTTACCAGGGCTCCAAGGGTTAAATTTTGATGAGAGATTAAACTAGGCTTGTATTCCTTGGAATATAGAAGGTCAAGGGGTGATCTGATTGAGGTTTTTGTGATTTTGAAAGGAATTGATGGGGTAGACAGTGAGAAATGTTTTCCACTGGTGGAGGCGTCTAGGACAAGGGACTTAACCTTAAAATCAGAGAAGGGTCATTCAGGAGAGAATTTAGGCAACACTTCTCCACAAAAACGGCGGTAGGAGTGTGGAACTCTCTCCCACAAAAAGCAGTAGAGAGCGACAGAGCTTTTTGCTAGACAAGGGTATTAAGGGATATGGAGCCAAGTCGGGCGGATTGAGTTGGGATAGAGATCAGCCATGACCTCACTGAATGTCGGAACAGGCTCGAGAGGCTGAACGGCCCGCACCTGTTCTGATGATCGTACGAAACGCTTGCGTGAAGCGAGCAGGAGCCGCGAGGCGAGAGGCGGAGCAGGGCGGGGGATTTGAGGCGCTTTTAGTTGCTCACCTTGACACAGCAGTAGATGGTGGAGATGAACAACACGCTGGTCAGGACCAGCAGACAGGACAGGTAGAAGCCCAGCATCAACACGGAGCTGCACAGAGCACGAGAGAGAGAGAGAAAGAACAAGAATTAGCTCCCATACAGTCATGCGACCTGGTGTGTCCTCACACGCCGCACAGAAAGGATCACAGATTGCGCCCACTTTATTTTTTGACGCTACTAATGAGTTCCCCACATCTTGTTCCACGGTCGGACCCTCGGGGAGATTGCATAACAGGAGTCCTTACCTCTCGTACAGTCTGTTTACATGTCTACCAACAGGCAATATAAACCAAATGGTGCAATTTTAAAGGGGGTGCGGGAACAGAGAGACCTGGGGGGTTTACGTACACAAATTGATGTGCCTCAATAAATCCGAGACTCGATGTTAGCGAAACAAAACAAGGCTTTTATTGACTTAGAAGGTAACACACAGAGGAGAATGTATCTTCCATCCAGAGGTCTGCCGTACTGGATGTGCTGCAGGCTGGGCCAGCTTACATAGGAGCCAGGTATGGGCGGAGCCCTACACACAGTACAATACAATGGAAATGAAACTGAAACCAACCACAGTCACAGGCAGAGAAATACTGATGAGTGATGAATGGAATATTTCATCACATTCACCCCTTCTATAGATTTAGTCTGTTCGGGGGTTTGATAGTCCTCTGCGACCGACGTGGCTGTTGTGGTGCCGCGGGTGTCGGCTGGGTGTCCCCGGTGGCCTCCTGGGTCTCTGCCGGGGGTGCCGCCAGGGTTGTTGAAGGGGTAGTTGGTGGGGGTACCGTTGGTCGATGTTCTTCTGGGGGTGATGAAAGAGTAGTGGGTGGGTAAGAGTTGCTGTGGTCGTTGTTGCTGCTGTTGTCGTGGTTGTTGTCGTTACCGGCTGGGGCGACGTCTTTTATGGACACGGTGTCCTCCCTTCCGTCGGCGTGCCGGACACACGCGTATTGGGGGTTGGCGTGGAGTAGGTGCACTGACTCCACGAGGGGGTCCATCTTGTGGCCCCTCACATGCCTTCGCATGAATACCGGACCTGGGGTGGAGAGCCATGACGGCATGGATACGCCTGAGGTGGATTTCCGGGGAAAGACAAACATTCGCTCGTGAGGCGTGGCATTAGTGGCAGTACACAATAGCGACCGTATCGAATGGAGCACATCTGGGAGGACTTCCTGCCAGCGGGAGATAGGGAGGCCTTTGGTCCTTAGAGCTAGAGTGACTGCTTTCCATACTGTCCCGTTCTCTCGCTCCACTTGACCGTTACCCCGGGGGTTGTAGCTGGTGGTACGGCTCGTGGCGATCCCCCTGGACAGCATGTACTGGCATAGCTCTTCACTCATGAAGGACGCCCCCCTATCCGTATGGATGTAGCTCGACATACCGAACAGGCAGAACAGGCTGTTGAGGCATTTAATGACCGTGGCGCTGGTCATGTCTGGGCAGGGGAAGGCGAATGGGAAACGAGAGTATTCGTCCACAATGTTCAGGAAGTAAACATTGCGGTCGACGGACGGGAGGGGGCCCTTGAAATCTAAGCTGAGCCGCTCAAAGGGCCGTGTAGCTTTGATTAAGTGGGCTCTATCTGGGCGGTAGAACCGAGGCTTGCACTCAGCGCAAGTGCGACAGTTCCTGGTCAGGGACCGAACTTCCTCAATCGAGTAGGGTAAGTTGCGGGACTTTATGAAGTGGAACAGCCGCGTGACCCCTGGGTGGCAGAGGTCATTGTGGAGGGTCTGTAGCCGATCCCCGGTGGCGCTGGCACACATCCCTCGTGAGAGGGCGTCGGGGGATTCGTTAAGGGCCCCTGGCCGGTAAATTATGTCATAATCGAAGGTGGAGAGCTCGATCCGCCACCTAAGAATCTTATCATTTTTAATCTTCCCCCTCTGTTTATTATTGAACATAAACGCTACCGACCGCTGGTCGGTAAGTAGGGTGAAGCGTTTGCCGGCTAGGTAGTGGCGCCAGTGGCGCACTGCCTCCACGATGGCTTGGGCCTCCTTTTCTACGGAGGAGTGTCTGATCTCGGGCCCTTGGAGGGTCCTCGAGAAGAAAGCTACGGGCCGCCCCGCCTGGTTGAGGGTGGCCGCCAAGGCAAAGTCAGACGCATCACTTTCCACTTGAAAGGGAGTGTTCTCGTCCACTGCCTGTAGCGTGGCCCGCTCAATATCCTGCTTAATGCTTTTGAAGGCGGCATGGGCCTCAGCAGAGAGCGGAAAAGAGGATGCTTTCAAGAGGGGGTGGGCTTTGTCGGAGTAGTTGGGGACCCATTGGGAATAATAAGAAAATAACCCCAGGCACCTTTTCAGGGCTTTGGGAGTGTTGGGCAGGGGCAGCTCCCGTAGGGGGCGCAATCGGTCGGGGTCTGGTCCGATTTCCCCATTCTCCACCACGCTGCCTAGTATTCAGAGGCGCGTGGTGTTGTAAACGCACTTGTCCTCGTTGTAGGTGAGGTTGAGTTTTTGTGCGGTTTTCAGGAACCTCTCGAGGTTCGAGTCGTGATCCTGCTGGTTGTGACCGCAGATGGTGACGTTGTCGAGGTAGGGGAAGGTTGCCTGCAAGTGGTGGTCATCGACCATGCGGTCCATCTCCCTCTGGAAGACCGAGACCCCATTCGTCACCCCAAAGGGGACTCTGAGGAATTGGTAGAGGCGTCCGTTCGCCTCGAAGGCGGTGTACGGGCGGTCCTCTGGTCTGATAGGGAGCTGGTGGTACGCTGACTTGAGGTCGATGGTGGAGAACACCTGGTATTGGGCGATTTGGTTCACCATTTCTGATATGCGGGGTAGCGGGTAGGCGTCTAGTTGGGTGTACCTGTTGATCGTTTGGCTATAGTCGATCACCATCCGTTTCTTCTCGCTACCCCTTACCACCACCACTTGGGCGCGCCACGGGCTATTGCGGCGTTCAATAATGCGCTCTTTCAGGAGCCTGTCTACCTCGGTCGCGATAAACCGCCTGTCCTCCCAGCTGTACCTCCTGCTTTTGGTCGCTATTGGCTGGCAGTTAGGGGTAAGGTTCGCGAATAGCGAAGGCGGCTTTACCTTCAGGGTAGCCAGACCGCACACTGTGAGGGGCGGCTGGGACCCACTGTAATTGAGCGTGATGCTTTGGTGGTAGCACTGGAAATCCAGGCCCAAGATCACGCTCGCACATAGATTCTTCATGATTAATACTTTAAAATTATCGTATACAGTTCCATTAACGGACAATTGTACCGTGCAGTAACCCATAATGGTCGATGTCTGGGTTTTATCAGCCATAGAGATGGTACCCCGAGTAGGGACCACCTTTAGGGAGAGTTGTTGTACCAGTTCAGGGTGGATAAAACTCTCTGTGCTTCCACTGTCAATTAAACATTTAACCCTGCACCCGTTTACCTCGATGTCCACCATTGATTTGGATAGCGGGTGCGGCCTGGTCTGGTCCACTGTGACTGATGCCACTGTAGGGCCCTGATCGAGACAAGATGGCGTCCACGCTGTCTGCTCACAAGATGGCGGACCCCACGAGGTCGGGCAAGATGGCGTCCAAGATGGCCGCTCCCACGGCGCACACGCGGCGGTGGCGGGTTTTCCGGCGGGGTTCCCTCTGCACACCTTCCCGAAGTGCCCCTTCTTACCGCACTTAAAGCAGGTGGTGCCTTTCGCCGGGCACAGGTTTCTGGTGTGCTTCGGCTGCCCGCAGAAGTAGCAGTTGGGTCCCCGACGTGTCGCGGCTGTCGTAGGGCTTCTGGGGGGAGAGCGGGGCCCCGACGGTGTCGGGCTGCCGGGCGGGGAAGATGCTTTCCAAGATGGCGGCGCCCTTGGTGCACACATGGCGGCATGGACGGCGCGGGCTGAAGAGTAGGCGTCCGAGTTTCTCTGGGCCACATCCAGGGATCGTGCTGTGTCCGCAGCCTGTTTCAGGTCCAATCCCGTTTTTTCCAGCAGTCTCTGCCGGATGTAAGTGGAGCTGAGGCCTGTGATAAAGGCATCGCGAACAAGCTCGTCAGTGTACACTGCGGCTTTTACATCTTGGCACTTGCAGTCTTTGCCAAGCGTTTTCAGGGTGCCTAGGAACTCCTCCACCGATTCCCCAGGTCGCTGTGCGCGAGTAGCGAGCAGATGCCTAGCATACACCTCATTCGTAGGCTGATGGTAATGCGCCTTTAAGATGTCGCAGGCTGCCGGGTACGTGTCGGCGTCTTGGATGAGGGGGCAAACCCGGTGGCTTACCCAATTCCGCAGAATTCCGAGTTTCATACTCGCAGCGTCCGTAGCGTCTTTGACGGCTGCGGAATTGTCCAGGAAGAATTCCATACACATAAACCAGTGTCCGAAGCGTGCCGATGCGTCCGAAGCATGCTGGTCCAAATCCAAACGTTCGGGTTTCAAGAGTTGATCCATTGTGTTGAAAATTAAGTCAATAAAATTGATGTGCCTCAATAAATCCGAGACTCGATGTTAGCGAAACAAAACAAGGCTTTTATTGACTTAGAAGGTAACACACAGAGGAGAATGTATCTTCCATCCAGAGGTCTGCCGTACTGGATGTGCTGCAGGCTGGGCCAGCTTACATAGGAGCCAGGTATGGGCGGAGCCCTACACACAGTACAATACAATGGAAATGAAACTGAAACCAACCACAGTCACAGGCAGAGAAATACTGATGAGTGATGAATGGAATATTTCATCACACAAATCTTTGAAGGTATGGTGAATAAATGAAAGCCAGCACGGATTTATTAAAGGTAAATCATGTTTGACTAACTTGATTGCATCCTTTGATGAAGTGATAGAGAGGGTTGATGAGGGTAGTGCAGTTGATGTTGCGTATCTGGACGTTCAAAAGTCTTTTGGCAAAGCTCCACATAATAGACTTGTTAGCAAAAATTAAAGCCCGTGGGATTAAAGGGACAGTGGCAGTATGGATACAACATTGGCTCAGGGACAGAAAGCAGAGAGTCGTGGTGAACGGTTGTTTTTCAGACTGGAGGGAAGTGTGCAGTGCTGTTCCCCATGGGGTCGGTATTAGGACCACTGCTCTTTTTGATATATATTAAAGACCTGGACCTGGGTAAACAGGGCATAATTTCAAAGTTTGCAGATGGCATAAAAATCGGAAATGTAGTAAACAATGAGGATAGTAACAGGCTTCAGGAGGACATAGACAGGCTGGTGAAATGGGCAGACACATGGCAGATTAAATTTAACGCAGAGAAGTATGAATTGATACATTTTGAGAGGAAGAATGAGCAGAGGCAATATAAACTAAATGGTACAATTTTAAAGAGGGCGCAGGAACAGAGAGACGGGGGTGTTTGTACACAAACCTTTGGAGGTGGCAGGACAAGTTGAGAAGGCTGGTAAAAAAGCATGCGGGATCCTTGGCTTTATTAACAGAGGAATAGAGTACAAAAGCCAGGAAGTTATATCTTTTTAAAATGCTGGTTAGGTCTCAGCTGAAGTATTGTGCTCAATTCTGGGCACCGCACTGTAGGAAGGATGTCAAGAACTTATAGAGGGTGCAGAAGAGATTTACTAGAATGGTACCAGGGATGAGGAACTTCAGTTATCTGGAGAGACTGGAGAGGCTGGGGCTGTTCTCCTTAGAGCAGAGAAAGTTAAGGGGAGATTTAATAGAGGTGTTCAAAATTATGAGGGGTTTTGGTAGATAGGGAGAAACTGTTTCCACCGGCAGGAGGGTCAGTAACCAGAGGACACAGATTGAAGGTACTTGACAAAAGAACCAGGGGGGAGATGAGGAGAATTTTTTCTATGCAGCAAGTTTGACATTCAACGGCATTACCATCGCCGAATCCCCCACCATCTACATCCTGGGGGTCACCATTAACCAGAAACTTAACTGGACCAGCCACATAAATACTGTGGCAACAAGAGCAGGTCAGAGGCTAGGTATTCTGTGGCGAGTGTCTCACCTCCTGACTCCCCAAAGCCTTTCCACCATCTACAAGGCACAAGCAAGGAGTGTGATGGAATACTCTCCTCTTGCCTGGATGAGTGCAGCTCCAACAACACTCAAGAAGCTTGACATCATCCAGGACAAAGCAGCCTGCTTGATTGGCACCCCATCCACCACCTTAAACGTTCACTCCCTCCACCACCGGCGCACCGTGGCTGCAGTGTGTAGCATCTACAAGATGCACTGCAGCAACTCACCAAGGCTTCTTCGGCAGCATCTCCCAAACCCGTGACCTCTACCACCTAGAAGGACAAGGGCAGCAGGCGCATGGGTACACCACCACCTCCAAGTTCCCCTCCAAGTCACACACCACCCTGACTTAGAAATATATCACCGATCCTTCATTGTTGCTGGGTCAAAATCCTGGAACTCCCTACCTAACAGCACTGTGGGAGCACCTTCACCACACGGACTGCAGCTGTTCAAGAAGACGGCTCATCACCACCTTCTCAAGGGCAGTTAGGGATGGGCAATAAATGCTGGTCTTGCCAGCGACGCCCACATCCCATGAACGAATGAAAAAAAAAGTTGTTATGATCTGAAAGGGCGGCGGAAGCAGATTCAATAGAAACGTTCAATAGGGAATCGGATAAATACAGGAAACTTTGGTTTATCCGGAGGTTGTATGTCCAGAAACCTCGATCTACCGGCAGAAATCAGGAGCCATTTTGTTTGTTTTTTTTTCTTCTCGTGGCTTTTTTTTCAACAGTCAGGCTCTGGAAAGTCTCTCTGAAGCTGTTGCTAAGCTACAGAGACGCTTCCAAGGTACGGGCCGACTGTTTAGAAGCTGTTGCTAAGCAACAGTGTTTGTTGTCAGATACGGAGATGAAAACCTCCGTATGCTTCAACATTAACGCTGGTATGTCCGGCAGTTTTGACAGATTGGCAACAGCTCGGTCCCGTCGGTGCCGGATATAACAAAGTTTCCTGTACTTGAAAGGGAAAAATTTTCAGGGCTGCGGGGAAAGAGCAGGGGGGAGTGGGCCTAATTGGATAGCTCTACCAAAGAGCCCGCACAGACATGATGGGCTGAATGGCCTCCTTCTGTGCTGTACAGAATTCAAAATATATTCAATGATTCCATGAGAAAATCCCACCCATTTGAACTCTGCCTAATTTATGAATTGAGACTATAATTTGCCTATTTTAGTCCCCTTGTTGGTAACACCAAACTGCAGTCTAGTGTGTTGATTATAGAATAGAGTCATAGAAATTTACAGCACAGAAGGAGGCCATTCGGCCCATCTTGTCTGTGCGAGCTGAAAAAGAGCTCTCCAGCCTTATCCCACTTTCCAGCTCTTGCTCTGTAGCCCTGTAGGTTACGGCACTTCAAGAGCATATCAAAGTACTTTTTGCGATGGGGGGGTTTCTGCCTCTACCACCCTTTCAGGCAGTGAGTTCCAGACCCCCACCACCCTCTGGGTGAAAACATTTCTCCTCAGCTCCCCTCTAATCCTTCTACCAATTACTTTAAATCTCTGACCCCCTGTTTATTGAACTCTCTGCTATGGGAAATAGGTCCTTCCTATTCACTCTATCAAGGCCCTTCATAATTTTATACACCTCAATTAAGCCTCCCCTCAGCCTCCTCTGTTCCAAAGAAAACAACCTCAGCCTATCCAATCTTTCCTCATAGTTAAAATTCTCCAGTCCTGGCAACATCCTCGTAAATCTCCTCTGTACCCTCTCCAGTGCAATGATATCTTTCCTGTAATGTGATGACCAGAACTGCACGCAATATTCTAGCTGCGGCCTAACTAGTGTTTTATACAGTTCAAGCATAACCTCCCTGCTCTTATCACACAGAATCACAGAAACCCCACAGTGCAGATAGAGGCCATTTCGGCCCATCGAGCCTGCACCGACACATATCCCACCCGATCCCCGTAACCCCTACACCAACACATATCCCACCCTATCCCCGTAACCCCACGTATTTAATCCCCCTAACACTAAGGGTCAATTTATCATAGCCAATCAACCTAACCCGCACAACCCACCTCGGCTAATAAAGGAAAGTATCCCGTAAACCTTCTTAACCACCTTATCTACCTATCCTGTTACCTTGAAGGATCTGTGGACATGCACTCCAAGGACCCTCTGTTCCTCTACACTTCTCAGTATCCTACCATTTATTGTGTATTCCTGTGCCTTGTTAGCCCTCCCCAATTACCTCACAGTTCTCTGGATTGAATTCCATTTGCTGCTTTTCTGCCTACCTGACCAGTCCATTGACAGCTTCCTGCACTCTACAGCTTTCCTCCTCACTATCAACCACATGGCCAATTTTTGTATCATCTGCAAATTTCTTAATCATGCCCCCTACATTGAAGTCTAAATCAGTGATGTATACCACAAAAAGCAAGGGTCCTAGTACTGAGCCCTGCGGAACCCCACTGGAAACAGCCTTCCAGTCGCAAAACTCCCGTTGTCCATTACCCTTTACTTCCTGCCAGTGAGCCAATTTTGGATCCAACTTGCCACTTTCATAAGAACATAAGAAATAGGAGCAGGAGTAGGCCAATCGGCCCCTCGAGCCTGCTCCACCATTCAATAAGATCATGGCTGATCTGATCCTAACCTCAAATCTACTATCATAGAACCATCTCCTGAATCTAACAGAATTAGACACACGAAATAGGAGCAGGATCAGGCTACACGGCCCCTGGGCCCGCTCCGCTACCCACAGGGCCATGACCGATCCGAACCTAGACTCATGTCCAAATTCCTGCCCATTCCCCATAACCCTTTATTCCCTTTACTTCTAGGAAACTGTCTATTTCTGTTTTAAATTTATGTAATGATGTAGCTTCTACAGCTTTTTGGGGCAGCATATTCCATGGACCTACCACCCTCTGAGTGAAGTAGTTCCTCCTCATCTCAGTTTTGAAAGAGCAGCCCCTTATTCTAAGACTATGCCCCCTAGTTCTAGTTTCACCCATCATCGGGAACATCCTCCCCGCATCCACCCGATCCAACCCCTTCACAATCTTATATGTTTCAATAAGATCGCCTCTCATTCTTCTGAACTCCAATGAGTAGAGTCCCAATCTACTCAACCTCTCCTCATATGTCCATCCCCTCATCCCCGGGATTAACCGAGTGAACCTTCTTTGTACTGACTCGAGAGCAAGTATGTCCTTTCTTAAGTTCCCCTCTGTCCTTGCACTTGTCCAACAGGTTCGAGGCTCTTACTCCCTGTGAGGATGGGAACAGGGACTGCGGGGAGGATGAGCATCCTGGCCACAGCACCGTGGAGTGGGGGGCCATTCAAGTGGGGGGAGTTAAAAGAAATGTTGTAGTGGTAGGGGATAGTATTGTTAGGGGGATAGATAGAGTTCTTTGCAGCCGAGAGCGAGAGTCCCGAAGGCTGTGTTGCCTGCCCGGTGCCAGGGTTAAGGACATCTCCTCTGGACTGGAGAGAAACTTGGAGTGGGAGGGGGAGGATCCAGTTGTCGTGGTCCATGTTGGTACCAACGACATAGATAGGACAAGGAAGGAGGTTCTGCTGAGGGAGTTTGAACAGCTAGGGGCGAAATTAAAAAGCAGAACCACAAGGGTACTAATCTCTGGATTATTACCTGAGCTACGAGCGAATTTGGCTAGGACAAATAAAATTAGAGAGTTAAATGCGTGGCTCAAAGACTGGTGTGGGAGAAATGGGTTTTGCTTCCTGGGCCACTGGCACCAGTACTGGGGCAGGAGGGAGCTGTTCCGTTGGGACGGGCTTCACTTGGCCAGTGGTGGGACTAGAGTCCTGGCGGATCATATAACTAGGGCTGTAGAGAGGGCTTTAAACTAACTAGCGGGGGGGAGATTCCTAGAGAGCAAATAATAAAAATGACAACAGAGAAGGTCATAGACTTAGGTAGCAGTGGGGAAATTAAAAACCAGAGCGTGTCAGGAAGGGGCAGAAGGTATGGAGTAAAAGGTAAAGTAATAAAAAGGGCAAAAGCAGGAACTAAGTGTCACAAAACATCTTTGAAAGTTCTCTATCTGAATGCACGTAGCATTCGTAACAAAATAGACGAGTTAATGGCACAAATAACTACATATGGGTATGATCTTGTGGCCATTACAGAAACATGGCTGCAGGGTGACAATGCCTGGGAATTAAACATACCAGGTTATTTAACGATCAGGAAGGACAGGCAGGAAGGAAGGGGAGGTGGGATGGCTATGTTAATAAAGGAAGGAATCACTGTAATACAGAGAAATGATATTGGGTCAAAAGATCAGGATAATGAAACAGTTTGGGTGGAGGTAAGGAATAATAAGGGGAAAAAAACACTAGTGGGCGTAGTCTATAGGCCTCCGAACAGTGGCAACTCTGTTGGACGGAGTATCAATCAGGAAATAGTTGAGGCTTGTAATAAGGGAACATCTATATTTATGGGGGATTTTAACTATCATATTAATTGGACAAATCAAATTGGGCAGGGCTGCCTTGAGGATGAGTTCATTGAGTGTATTAGGGATGGGTTATTGAGCAGTATGTAACTGAACCGACCAGGGGGCAAGCAACCTTAGATCTGGTCCTGTGTAATGAGACAGGATTAATTAAAAATGTCCTAGTAAAGGATCCCCTTGGAATGAGTGACCATAACATGGTTGAATTCCATATTCAATTAGAGGGTGAGAAGGTTGGATCTCAAACAAGCGTGCTAAGCTTGAATAAAGGAGACTATGAAGGTATGAGAGCGGAATTGAGTAGAGTGGATTGGGAAAATGGATTAAAGGGTAAGACGATACATGATCAGTGGTGTACATTTAAGGAGTTACTTTACAACTTCCAAAAAATATATATTCCACTGAGAAGAAAAGGGTGTAAAAGAAAAGACAGCCATCCGTGGCTAAGTAAAGAAATTAAGGATAGTATTCGACTAAAAACAAGGGCATATAAGGTAGCCAAATCTAGCGGGAGGATAGCGAATTGGGAAAACTTTAAAAGACAGCAAAAAATAACAAAAAGATTGATTAAGAAAGGGAAGATAGATTATGAAAGTAAATTAGCAAAAAATATAAAAACAGATAGTAAGAGTTTTTATAGTTATATAAAAAGAAAAAGGGTGGCTAAAGTAAATGTTGGTCCCTTAGAGGATGAGACCGGGAAATTAATGGTGGGAAATATGGAGATGGCAAAAACACTGAATGAATATTTTGTATCAGTCTTTACAGTAGAAGACACTAAGAATATCCCAACACTGGATAAACAGGGGGCTAAAGTGGGGGAGGAGCTAAACACGATCAAAATCACTAAGGAAGTGGTACTCGGTAAAATAATGGGACTCAAGGCGGATAAATCACCTGGACCTGATGGCTTACATCCTAGGGTCTTGAGGGAAGTGGCAGTAGGGATTGTGGATGCATTGGTAATAATTTTCCAAAACTCCCTGGACTCGGCAAAGGTCCCGGCAGACTGGAAAACTGCTAATGTAACACCCTTATTTAAAAAGGGCAGTAGACAGAAGGCTGGAAACTATAGACCAGTTAGCCTAACATCTGTGGTAGGTAAAATTTTGGAGTCCATTATTAAGGAGACAGTAACAGGACATTTGGATAATCATAATTTAATAGGACAAAGTCAGCATGGTTTTATGAAGGGGAAGTCATGTTTGACAAATTTGCTGGAGTTCTTTGAGGAAGTAACATATAGGGTGGATAAAGGGGAACCAGTGGACGTAGTGTATTTAGACTTCCAAAAGGCATTTGACAAGGTGCCACACAAAAGATTATTGCTTAAGATAAAAAATCACGGGATTGGGGGTAATATTCTGGCATGGATAGAGGATTGGCTATCTAACAGAAGGCAGAGAGTTGGGATAAATGGTTCATTCTCAGACTGGCAATCAGTAACTAGTGGTGTTCCGCAGGGGTCAGTGCTGGGTCCCCAACTCTTTACAATCTATATTAACGATTTGGAGGAGGGGACCGAGTGTAACATATCAAAGTTTGCAGATGATACTAAGATGGGAGGGAAAGTAGTGAGTGAGGAGGACATAAAAAACCTGCAAGGGGACATCGACAGGCTAAGTAAGTGGGCAGAGATTTGGCAGATGGAATACAATACTGGAAAGTGTGAGGTTATGCACTTTGGCAGGAAATTCCTTTGGATCCCATGGGCTTTTATTTTTCTGACCAGTCTGCCATATGGGACCTTGTCAAAAAGCCTTGCTAAAATCCGTGTAGAATACATCAAACGCACTACCCTCATTGACCCTCCTCATTAGCTCCTCAAAAAATTCAATCAATTTAGAGGAAGCCAGAAATGCCAACAGCACCTTCCTGTGCAAGCGTAGGAGATGCAACACCTGTCCTTTTACCTCCTCCTTTCCCATTGTCCAGGGCCCCAAACACTCCTTCCAGGTGAAACAGCGATTTACTTGGGGAGACCCAGCACAGATTGGGTGATCGCTTTGCGGAACACCTCCGTTCAGTCCGTAAGCTTGATCCCGAGCTTCCGGTCACCTGTCACTTTAATTCTCCGCACCACTCCCACTCTGACCTCTCTGTCCTCGGCCTCTTACCAGCAATGTAAACTCGAGGAACAGCACCTCATCTTTCGATTAGGCACTTTACAGCCTTCTGGACTCAACATCGAGTTCAACAATTTCAGACCATAACCTCAGCCCCTATTTTTTCACATGGCAGCTGTTGATGATTCTGCCATCCCCATTTACACCTCTCCTAGACCCATCTTTTGTTTCTTTTCTTGTCCCATTACCATCTCCTTGTGCCTTGTACCATCATCCCTTTTGTCTTTTAATCTCTCCTGCCTTCCACCCTATCACAGACCTTCCACCCTATCCCTCCCCCTTTTCCCTGCCTCTGTACTTGCTTAAAACCTGTTACATCTCTAACTTTTTCCAGTTCTGACGAAAGGTCATCGACCGGAAACGTTAACTCTGTTTCTCTCTTCACAGATGCTGCCTGACCCGCTGAGTATTTCCAGCTATTTCTGTTTTTATGCCAACAGCCCGTGTTGCCCCCAGTTGGTGATGGACAAGCTGGCTCACCATGCTACCCTACTGGAGCATGTCATGTAAAAATGAATTCGCCACCCCTCCCCACTCAAAGGTATGATGCTGAACTTGAAAAAAAATAGCTCTTCTTTGTTTTAAATTTTTCGGGCAATAGCTCAGCGGCCTTGGACTTCGAGTAAACTTGTGCAGCAATCAGACTTGGCAAAGCCATAGCTGCTCTGACCAGGACGCATCTCATCAACAACAACAACAACTTGCATTTATATAGCACCTTTAACCTAGTAAAACGTCCCAAGGTGCTTCACAGCAGCATTATCAAACAAAATTTGGCACTGAGCCACATAAGGAGATATTAAGGCAGGTGATCAAAAGCTTGGTCAAAGAGGTAGGTTTTAAGGAGCGTTTTAAAGGAGGAAAGAGAGGTAAAGAGGCGGAGAGGTTTAGGGAGGGAATTCCAGAGCTCAGGGCCCCAGGCAGCTGAAGGCACGGCCGCCAATGGTGGAGCGATAAAAACCGGGGATGCGCAAGAGGCCAGAATTGGAGAAGCGCAGAGATCCTGGAGGGTGGTAGGGCTGGAGGAGATTACAGAGATAGGGAGGGGGCGAGGAGGCCATGGAGGGAATTTGAAAAGGATGAGAATTTTAAAATGGAGGCGTTGCTGGACCAGGAGCCTAATGTAAGTCAGCGAGCTCAGGGGGTGATGGGGGAACGGGACTTGGTGCGAGTTAGGACACGGGGCAGCAGAGTTTTGGATGAGCTGAAGCTTATGGAGGGTGGAAGTTGGGAGGCCGGCCTGGAGAGCGTTGGCATAGTCGAGTCTGGAGGTAACAAAGGCCTGGATAAGGGTTTCCTTGTGTTCTTCCATTAGAGGAACCCCAGCGAGTCACGACGGCTAAATGACATTTGCTAGAAGTGCAGAACGCGGTGAAATCTGGCCTATCGTGTTCATAGAAACATAGAAGATAGGAGCAGGAGTAGGCCATTCGGCCCCTCGAGCCTGCTCCGCCATTCAATGAGATCATGGCTGATCATCCAAACTCAGTACCCTGTCCCTGCTTTCTCCCCATATCCCTTGATCCCTTTAGCCTTAAGAAATATATCCAACTCCTTCTTGAATATATTTAATGAATTGGCCTCCACTGCCTTCTGTGGAAGAGAATTCCACAGGTTCACCACTCTCTGGGTGAAGAAATTCCTCCTCATCTCAGTCCTAAATGGCCTACCCCTTATCCTTAGACTGTGACCCCTGGTTCTGGACTCCCTCGCCATTGGGAACATCCTTCCTGTATCTAGTCTGTCTAGTCCTATTAGAATTTTATAAGTTTCAATGAGATCCCCTCTCATTCTTCTAAACTCTAGCGAATATAAGTTCTGGCCTAAGCTTTTGGCCTTTGAGGCAGACTACTACCAAGGTTACAGCCGGAACGTGCCAGAAGCTCTGTGGATTTCCAGCATCATGGTCTCCGAAGGGCCATGGTCACCACATCGATGGCCAGTCAAAAGCCTCGCTCAATTCCTCTTCACACAGTAGCAGAGGGAAAGCAAGCAAGCTGGAAATTCCTCTCAATTTAAGACAAAAACAAGGAGACTCACTGCGGCACAATGGTTATCTGAATACAGCAGATAAAGAGGAAGACGAGGCAGGAGCAGGCCACATAGGCTCCAAATCGGTCATCCACCTCCCTGGAATACTGCAAAAAAAAACGAGAGAGAAAATGATTAGAATCAGAGAAACCTGCAGCACAGAAGGAGGCCATTCGGCCCGTCGGGCCTGTGCTGGCCCTATGAAAGAGCAGGTGTGGTTGGTCCCACATCCCCGCTTTTTGTCCATAACCCTGTAAGTTGCTTATCCTCGAGAACCCATCCAGCTCCCATTTAATATTATTTATGGAATCAGCTTCCACCACCTTTTCGGGTCGAGCGCTCCAGATCCCGACAACTCTCTGAGTGAAAAGCATTTCTCCTCATCTCTCCTCTAGATGTTTGCCAATGTTTTGAATCTGTGACCTCTGGTTACTGACCCACTCGCCAGAGGGAATAGTGTTTCTCTCTCTCCTCTATCAAAACCCCTCACCATCTTGAAAACCTCGATTAGGTCACCTCTTAACCTTCTCTGTTCCAAGGAGAACAGTCCTAACTTTTCCAACCTTTCCTCATAACTGAAGTCCCTCGCCCCTGGTAACATTATTCTTTGCTGTAGGGACGAGCAACCTGGTGTGGGTACCAAGACAAGCCCACCCTGGGTCTCTGTTGTAACTGTGACCCTGCCGAAGTTCGCGGGGTCAAAGGTGATGCCCATTAATTAGCATCTGAATGTCAGGCGTCTGCCACATCTTTGGATGCCTCCACCTTAACAGGCCACAAGTGGAGGTCCATAAGTGTGGTATTTCCAACCCCTCCTCCCGCCCCCTGGAAACAAAAGATTACTCCCCCCTTCACCCGGGCCCCCACATCCTCCGCAGTAGCCCCCATGGTAAGGGGGCCATTTTAAGATTTAAAATATTTTTTTCCCATCAGAGGTGAAGCTTTCACAATCTCAGGGCGTCCGAAAGTGCTTCACAGCCAATGAAGTACTTTTTTGAAGTGTAGTCACTGTTGTAATGTAAGAAATACAGCAGCCAATTGGCACACAGCAGGGTCCCACAAACAGCAATGTGATAATGACCAGAATATGTTTTAGCGATGTTGGTTAAGGGATAAATATTGGCCATAAGAGAACGCCCCAACTGGTTCAAATAGTGCCGTGGGATCTTTTACGTCCACCTGAGAGAGCAGACGGGGGGCCTCGGTTTAACGTCTTGTCTGAAAGACGGCACCTCCAACAGTGCAGCGCTCCCTCAGTACTGGCACTGGGAGTGTCAGCCTAGAGAATGAGCTCAAGTCTCTGAGTGGGACTTGAACCCACAACCTTCCAACTCAGGTGGCGGGCGTGCTACCCACTGAGCCACGGCTGACACATAAAATGAGGGGTGGGTCGGCACAAGTGTTATATTAAGCCAAAAAATGGCGAAGCTGGAAGCTTAAACTGTAATGGAGGTGACTGTCGTTTGTCGATCACAGATCCGTGCTGGTGCACTGGACAAAAGACTTGTACGACTTGTTCAAGTGCATTTATTGAGGGTTGGTATGTATGCATGTGTGATGCATGGAAATATCTCAGTGTTGAGGTTGGAACTGAGTATGCTCTCACTGCAGTCAGGGAGTGGTGGAGACAGAGATGCACTTCCTCACAGCCTGTGGAAAATATCAGGGCATCAGGGAGAATTTCTACCAAAAATTCTCACAAATATGCCCTGAATTCAGAAATTTGAATGACGACCAAAAACTCCCATACCTACTAGGGGAAGAGAGAAACTGTGTAACACTAGCGGCACACTATGTTACAGCTTGCCATAAACAGAGGGACAACCAGTAAACCTAAGAAAAGAGTATATATAAATTATGCGAATGTATATTTATACACTCAGGGATATATCTGTTTATACACTGTATGAATAGATCTGCGTTTATGTGTTCAACCATAAATGTATTTTGATGCTTTGGCAACATAAGATGTACCTTATCATGCCAATAAAGCAATTTGAATTGAATTGAATTGAATTGAATTGAATAGTGTCAGCTATGGCTCAGTGGGTATCACTTTTGCCTCTGAACTAGAAGGTTGTGCGTTTCAAGCACCATGCCAGAGACCGGAGTACGTCATCCAGACTGACACTCGCAGTGGCAGTACCAAGGGAGTGCGACAACTGTCAGATATGTCATCTTTTGGATGAGACGTTGAACCGAGGCGCCGATTGCCCTCTCAGGTGGATGTTAATGATCCCGCGGCACTATGCTGAAGAAGAGCAGGGGGGAGTTCTCTCCGGTGTCCTGAGCCGATATTTATCCCTCAACCAACATCACTAAAACAGATTAGCTGGTCATTTTCACATTGCTGTTTGTGGGAGCTTGCTGTGTGGAAATTGGCTGCCGTGTTTCCCTACATTACAACAGTGACTGCGCTTCAAAAGTACTTCATTGGCTGTAAAGCACTTTGGGGCATCCGGTGAAAGGCGCTATATAAATGCAAGTCTTTCTTTCTTTTATACATTGCTGTACCACAGCATAGAAAAAAAGAGTATGGCCGCGACTCTACTCACCTCAGCGGGTCCGTGGTGGGCGATGTCGGTAGCGGGTCCTGACCCCGCTGCTGGCTCCATCCCGCTGTGTGAAATGACTTTCCCTTGATTGGGCTTGTTAAGCCCGCCCAGCGCGTTTCCTGGGCCAATTAGAGGAAGCGGGTCATGATGCGTCATCAGTCGGTTTCCTTCAGGGGACCATGGCCAACTTTCTTTTGATATTTGTGCTGTCAGCGTTGAGGTGCTGCAAGCACTGCACAAAGGCACAGGGCTGCACCCAGACTCTCCCATGACCCCCTCCATATGCTTATGGAGGGAGTCACAGCACGCAGGGAGGTCTTCTTCCCTTCCCATGGGCAGAAGAGACCTCCCCAGGAGATCAATACAGCCTGGTTGCACATTGCAGAGGAGGGCACAAGCAGGGATATGGTCAGGAGGACCTGGGTGCAGTGCCGCAAACATTTCAATGATCCCAGTAGATCACGAAATGTCAGTACAAAGCCACACTCAACCTCACCCTGCTGTACCTCTCATCACATCCCCATCACTCTGCCTTCCCTACCCTACTCCGGCACATCCTTACTCACACCAACTTACCTTGCACCTCCACCCATCCCTCTCTATCTACATTATCACTTCCCCATCTCACTAGCCAGCCCTCACACTCACCTTCATCCTAGTGCAATCATACCAACTAACAACACACAAGGGTAGGCACTTGGGTGTTTTATGCAATGTTCATGTAAAGTTTCTGTTAATGTGCTGTCAAACATTGAAATCTTTATTTTCAACACTTTGCGTTCTTGGACAGGTTTGTGTGCACCTTTGGAAGTGGCTTACTGAGTTGCAGTGAATGGTGAGATATAACAGTACCCCCCGCAATGGTGATGAGTGTGAAGGGAATGGCTTGGACATTGTAGGGATGCTTTATGGTGCTCGTGTGGGTGGTGCCAACCTGGCGCACCTTGTGGCAGCCAGGGTGTACAGCGTCAAGTGAAGTAAATCTGGCCATGGTGAGGGCATCCCTGGCCTCCCGGGCAGCAATGTGGTCGGGTGCTGATACCCTCTGACCTGTGCAGCATCAGGTGATTGTGGAGAAGGCTGGTGTTGTTGTTAATGCTGCTGGTGTGCCTGGTGCTGCTGGTGTTGGGGCTGATCGTGGTGGGATTCTGGGGACCAAGGTGAGACAGTATAAAAGGCACCCATGCTGATGGAATAGATGGCAGGTGAAGTAGAGATGAAAGAAGTGATCTGTCAAAGGTGGGAGAGTTCTTCCAATGAGGTGAGTGTGGTTGGAAATTGGAAAGTGGAAAGCCTGCAGGATGTGTACTGGAAATGGAGTGAGAAAAAGCTTCTGCCTGAGGAAAGTGATGATCTGTCAGGTGGAAGCTTTTACTGTACATTTGAAGCTGTCAAGTAATCAGCTGGAGCAATGGCCACTGAACTCCTGCCTCAGCTTGACAGCCGTGGTCTGCGCACAGCAGGGATCTCATAGTCATGAAGTTAAAAGGCAAAAGATAAGTGAAAAAAAGCTGCTAAGCATCTGGCAACCAGATGTTCCACGCTGACGGACCCGACATTGGGAAGGGCGCGTGGCGGCGGGTTGACAGCAGGGTCCCGACTTGCTGTGAAAAAAAAAACACTTTTCCATCGACTCGCCACCGATCCCGCCCGCTAACTCCCCCGGAAAATTCCGGCCTATGTCACTCATGCTGCTCCTATCCCAAAGCTGGGCCAGGCCAGGCTGAGCCAGATAAAGCTGTACTAGATTGATTCGTGGGGTGAGAGCATTGTCCTGTGAGGAGAGATTGAGTAGAATGGGCCTACACGCTCTGAAGTTTAGAAGAATGAGAGGTGATCTCATTATAACGTATAAAATTCTTCCAGGGCTTGATAGGGTAGAGAGGATGTTTCCCCTGGCTGGAGAGTCTAGAACCAGGGGTCACAATCTGAGGATAAGGGGTCGGCCATTTAGGACTGAGATGAGGAGAAACTTCTTCACTCAGAGGGTGGTGAATCTTTGGAATTCTCTACCCCAGGGGGCTGTGGATGCTGAGTCGTTGAGTATATTCAAGACAGAGATCGATAGATTTTTGGGCACTAAAAGAATCCAGGGATATGGGGATCGTGCGGGAAAGTGGAGTTCATAGTATCATAGAATCGTAGAAATTTACAGCACAGAAGGAGGCCATTCGGCCCATCTTGTCCGTGCCGGCCAACAAAGAGCTATCCACCCAAATCCCACTTTCCAGCACTTGGTCCGTAGCCCTTGTAGGTTACGTCACTTCAAGTGAATATCCAAGTACAGGAAACTCTTTGGTATCCGGCACCGACGGGACCGGGATGGTGCCGGTTGATCAAAAATTCCGGATGACGGAGAGGGTTATCTACCGAGGCTATTTTTAACAAACAAAAATTTAAAAAATCAAGAAATGTGCAGTATACAGTAATTGGGTACTCACCTACAGAATGTTGTGTTAAATGGATGGTGGAAGATGCTTGATTAAGTACAGTACTGCCAGTTGAGGGTAATCCATAACTCTGTAATTACTTAAGAGTAAAACAAAACTTATACAGTAAACAGAAAAATGGTGGATCGGAAGAGACTACCGGCAGCGCGGGAGAGTCAGACTCCTGTTATTGAGGTGTTCGGACTTCTGACAACGCCAAGAAGCCGAGTAGTGGCAGTTTGGAGAACTGACTAACTCGGCCACCGCGGGAGACTCAGACTCGGACTCGGCAACATTGCCGGTTATTGAGGTGTTGTTTTCGGAGTATGAATTTTGCCGGTTAATAGAGGATTTTGGATATTTAGGTGCCGTTTACACGAGAGTTTCCTGTACTTTTTTAAATGTGATGAGGGTCTCTGCCTCTACCACCCTTTCAGGCAGTGAGTTCCAGACCCCCACCACCCTCTGGGTGAAAGGATTTCTCCTCAAACACCCTCTCAACCTCCGACCACTTACTTTAAATCTATGCCCCCCCGGTAATTGATCCTTCTGTTAAGGATCAGTCATGACCTCATTGAATGGCGGAGCAGGCTCAAGCTGTCGTATGGCCCACTCCTGCTCCAATTTCTTATGTTCTTAAGACGCACCTACCTTCTTTTCGAGCTCAGCTTTCCTGAACGTTAGCAGGAATTTCCGCACGTGCTCAGAACGTAGTCGATCTATGCTTCTTGCATCGATTGCTCGCCCTAGGAACTCATCTACCTCATCCTCAGGGTTCATGTTTTCTTGAATATTTCTACTAAAAGAAGGAAGACAACAAAAATAAATCCACAAACGTAACTTAGCTCGACGGCTTATTTAACTCTTCCATCAGCACAACGTTTCGCAGTCCCATCCCCCCCTTTTTTTTTAATGTACTTTCCTCTCTCTCTGCTGAGTCCACACCATTCCCCTGAGTCAAGGGGACAGGACTGGCGAGCTATTCCAGGCTTCTGCCGATAGCTGCTCTTCTGTCAGAGGCTGGGCGGCGCATTCCTAAAATGGCTGCCACTGTCTGTAACCCACACACACAATGTTCCCGTTAATTTTGTTTTTTGGGTGCGCGGGCCCTTTAAGGGTTTTTCTCTTTGCTAAGCTGGTGAACCGGCTGCGCAGGAGGTCCAGAGAACTGCGCGGCCCCGCGAGGCTTAAAGGGAACATTGCCCGCGCACCAAGTGCCAATTGATGTGCCTCAATGACTTCAAGACTCAAAGTTAACTGAATAAAACAAGGCTTTTATTAGCAAAGAAAAGATGCCTGTGGCTTCACCTAGCATGCTGCTGTTCTGCTGCAAGACTAGCCTGGGCTTGTCTTAAGTAGGGCCAGGTATGGGCGGAGCCGACACACAAAGGGGGCGGTGCACTATACACAATACAAGGTAAAGCACCGGAGCAGGCAATACAATATATGTAGTTAACTACAGAGTCTGATGAATGACATATTTCATCACACCAATCAAGTGGGCTGCTTTGTCCTGGATGGTGTCGAGCTTCTTGACTGTTGTTGGAGCTGCACTCATCCAGGCAAGTGGAGAGTATTCCATCACACTCCTTACTTGTGCCTTGTAGATGGTGGAAAGACTTTGGGGAGTCAGGAGGTGAGACACTCGCCGCAGAATACCCAGCCTCTGACCTGCTCTTGTTGCCACAGTATTTATCTGGCTGGTCCAGTTGTACCCGTGACCTCTACCACCTAGAAGGACAAGGGCAGCAGGCACACAGGAACACCACCACCTCCAGGTTTCCCTCCAAGTCAGACACCATCCTGACTTGGAAATATATCGCCGTTCCTTCATCGTCGCTGGGTCAAAATCCTGGAACTCTCTCCCTAACAACACTGTGGGAGTACCTTCACCGCACGGACTGCAGTGGTTCAAGAAGGCGGCTCACCACCACCTTCTCGAGGGCAACTAGGGATGAGCAATAAATGCTGGCATTGCCAGCGACGCCCACATCCCATAAAAATGAAAAAAAAAAAGGGAATAGAGGGTTATGCTGATAGATTTAGATGAGGAAAGACGGGAGGAGGCTCGAGTGGAGCATAAACACCGGCATGGACTGGTTGGGCCGAATGGCCTGGCATGCAGGTGCAGCAGGCGGTTAAGAAGGCATATGGTATGTTGTCCTTCATAGCGAGAGGGTTCGAGTACAAGAACAAGGATGTCATGCTGCAGTTGTACAGGGCCTTGGTGAGACCACACCTTGAGTATTGTGTGCAGTTTTGGTCGCCTTATCTGAGGAAGGATGTTCTTGCCATGGAGGGAGTGCAGCGAAGATTCACCAGACTAATACCTGGGATGGCAGGAATGACGTATGAGGAGAGATTGGGTCGATTGGGCTTATACTCGCTGGAGTTTAGAAGAATGAGAGGGGTTCTCATTGAAACTTATAAAATTCTAACAGGACTGGACAGACTGGATGCAGGAAGGATGTTCCTGATGGTCGGGGAGTCCAGAACCAGGGGTCACAGTCTAAGGATAAGCGGTAAGCCATTTAGGACTGAGATGAGGAGGAATTTCTTCACCCAGAGAGTGGTGAACCTGTGGAATTCTCTACCACAGAAGGCAGTAGAGGCCAATTCATTAAATATATTCAAGAAGGAGTTAGATATATTTCTTAAGGGTAAAGGGATCAAGGGATATGGGGAGAAGGCAGGGACAGGGTACTGAATTTGGATGATCAGCCATGATTGCATTGAATGGCGGAGCACGCTCGAGGGGCCGAATGGCCTACTCCTGCTCCTATCTTCTATGTTTCTATGTTTCTATGCTGTATATCCTATGTAATCCTATGAGTTCTTTCTTTCATTTATTGCCTACCGCCTTACATCACAGATCTCTGCTTGGCCTGTTTCCAGTACGTGACTAACCGCCGGTGTTTGCGCAAGAACAGTGCGCATTCAGACACCTTGGCCTAGAAATTTGGTGGTGCCCCATTTGGGGTGCCAAGCTCACCTGGGCGCCGGAATTACCGCTCCGGACGGAGCCGCTTGCGCCAGCCGGAAATTCAGTTTCAGCGCCCCAAATGGAAGCGGGGCGCTGCTCGAGGCGTCCCGTCTTGGGGCGCTGTAACTGAATATTGCAGCGCAACGTGCCGCACCGCCACACGCTGCGGCACGGCGCGCTGCGGTACTGCAGGCCTTCCTCCCCTTCTTAAAGGGGAGGGGCCTGCACCAGCGCGATCAGAGATCGCGAGTGCCGGCAAAAGAGCCCGGCACCGAGGAGAAGTGCCGGGCTCTTGGGACACAGCCGACACTGCCCGGGGTGGGGGGCGCTCAGGAGGCCGGGGACGGCGTCGCGAGGAGGTGCTGGCAGGCGGCCAGCAAAAAAAATGGCCGCCCCGCACCTCCCCTTTAATTAGCGCCACTACCACCGCAGGTAGGCCCCCCTGAACCAGTCGCAAATTGTGACCGGTGTTACAGCAGGGGGCGCAACCAAATATTGCGATTGGGGCGGTAGCGGGGCGCTGCGCACACCGATGACGTCATCGGTGGTGGCGCAGCGCTACAGGCTAACGCCGCCATTAGCGCCCTGCTAAATTTCATGGGAGGCGTGGCCAGTGGCGCTAAAACCACGAAGTGCCCTCTTTGGGTGCTAACTGGTGGCTCAGCCCACCAAATTTCTAGGCCCTTCAGTTTTGCTTCCTTCAAGGGAAACATCTGTCACAGCTGCCCACTCTCGCAGGTTATGATGCATCAGGAAACCCTGTAAATGATTCCCTGGATTTTCCATTATTCCACTTCTCCCAATAATTCAATAAGTTCCAGTAATGCCATGAATGGTCAACATTATTATCGGTGCATCGTGCGACTACCAGGTAGAAGGTGAACTAGATGGACTTTGATCTCTTTTCATCTAGCAATTCCTGTGTTCCCTGACGCAGTCACCAAAAACAGTTTGCGGTCTATGACTGCAGAGGGCGGTGTAAGAGCCATAAAAGCTTAAGAAAATACTTTAAAATAGTGGTTAAATGGCATAATACAGTTAATTTACCTGACCAACTTATTGTATTAAGAAACCCCCTATTTTCTTGCTCCAGTAGTATAGTCCGAGACACCCCCTTCATTCTTGCCATAATGGAACAGTCCCTAAGCCACACATGGGTGCAACCATTTTACAGTTTAAACTGCACGTGGTTGAAGGAGGCAGAAGCTGTGAGGTTTGGAGCAGTACAGTTTTTGACCGTGTTTGTTTATACGTGTTTGCTTTGTAATTCTGTTTGTTAAGTGTTATAGTAAACAGTTTAAAAGACAAAGCTACATTTGGGAACGTTTTATTTCGACACGCGTCTACTCGTTGTTAAAAACCCCACAGCTCAGTGGCTGCCTGTTTGGAAATTAAGAAGCGCCACTACATTAGTCAAAAACTTGCTCCCTAAGAAGGAAGGGACGGAATCGTCGGCGAACGTATACCCGAATGGTCACGGAGCCAGACGACAATATAAGAAAGCGAAGGTACAGTGACTGCCACTTGCTTTGTTCATTCTATTGAGAAGCTAAATAAGAGCTGCGGGTAAAATGGCCGAGGCCTTACGGAGCCAGGAGCTTCCATCAGCCAGAAAGATTGCTGGCCAAAAGAGGGAAATAAAGCTCACCCCAAAGGCAATGGAAGAGAAGTTACATAGAAGCATAGGCGCAAGGAAGGCTAAATTAGCTCAGATAACTGGAAAAATGAAGATAATTGATCGTCTCATGGAAGATAATGCTAATATTAAGAAAGCTGAAGACATAATGTATTACGATTTCTCCAAGCTGCATGAAGAATTTAATGTACTCAATGAAGATGTATTAGCACTTCTGTCTGAAGAAGAGGGAAACGCTGATCAGCACAACTGGTTTGATCTTAAATCAACCAGCATTAAGGACTATATCAAGGCCACGGAACAGTGGATGTTAAAGATTCGTCAAGATGCTGATACAGCAGAGAAAGATAAAGTTGACGATGAAGTCGGACCAGACGATAGCATTTCAGAGACTTCCGCCAGACCGAGCAAAAATCGAAAAGAAGGTAGCTCTGTTTCTGGACGCAGGTCAGTCGCTTCTACCACAAGCTCGTCGCGACGCATGAGAGCGGAGGCTGAACGGGCGGCGTTGATGGCGCGCGCAGCATCTTTAGCGGAGAAGCAAGCTCTTGAACGGGAAGAGGCCCAACTGCAGGTCCAAGAGGCCCAACTGCAGGCCCAACGGGCCCAGGTGCAGGCAAAGAAAGAACAGCTGGAGATAAAAACAGCTATCGAGGTCTCAGACGCCAGGTTGAGTGCGTACGAAGATTATGAAGGCTCACGGGATGGCGGGAGCCACTGCCAGTCAATGTCGTCACATAGAGTTGGATCCAGGGCACCTTCAAGAGTTACAACAGAGCCCGAAGGCAATCCCCTGGCATTACGGCGTGGAAGAGTGGCCTCTCCACTAACAGGAGCACGTGATGCTACCCCAGACATCAGACGGTCTAGACTAGACCCTGCTGATGACCACCAGAGGCCTGAAGACACAGGGAGAAGCCTATACCGAGTGATGCAACGTCAGAACGAAATTACAGAGATGCTTGTAAAACAACAGAATCTGTTTCGACTCCCTCAAAGAGACATACCAGTGTTCCAAGGCGACCCACTCAAGTATAAGCCCTTCATCAGATCCTTTGAACAAGCCATTGACTCCAAAACACAGAGCAGCAGTGATAAGTTGTACTACCTGGGACAGTACACCAGTGGTAAGCCACAAGACCTGGTCAGAAGCTGTGAACACATGAGACCGGACCGGGGATACATAGAAGCCAGGAAGTTGCTGCAGGAGCACTATGGTAACGAGCTGAAGATAGCCACTGCATATATCGAAAAGGCTACCAAGTGGCCACAGATCAGATCGGAGGACGGAGAGGCATTGAACGCATATGTTCTTTTCCTCATAGGATGTCGCAACACCATGGAGGATGTTGAATTCATGGAAGAGATGGACAATCCTACGACTATGAGAATCATCATCTCTAAGCTTCCTTACAGGATGAGAGAACAATGGAGAAGAACAGCCTTTGAGATAATGGAGAGACGGAAAGGTAGAGCCAGGTTTGCAGACTTAGTGAACTTCATAGACAAACAGGCTAAAATTGCTAGGGACCCATTGTTTGGAAACATCCAAGACGTCAGCCCGACCACCGATGGAAGAGTGAAAGCCAAGCCCGTTGAATCAAAGACTCTCAGGAAAGGTGGTTCCAGGGGAAGCAGCTTTGCAACGATCGTCACCCAGGCCGAGGAAGAAAGGCCCCAGAACTCATCTCCCAAAAAGAGCAGCACAGTGACGTCTGCTAATGCCTTTCAGAAGCCATGCTTATTCTGCCAGAAGAATCATACATTGGATTTCTGCAGCGACATCAAAGCACAGCCACATAAGGACAGAATCGAATTCCTGAAGTACAACGGCCTATGTTTTGGATGTCTCTCTCAGGGGCACCTGAGTAGAAACTGTAAGCAAAGAACAACATGCAGAGAGTGCACTCGGAAACATCCCAGTCTGCTGCATATCCATAAAGAAGAACAAGTCTCTAAGAAGAGTGAAGAAAACAATACCGACGAGAAGGTTGTTTCAAGTGCTCTGGTGTCGCTAGAACCAGAGACTTGTGGACTCACTGGGGCCAGTGACAGTGATTGTATTCTTGCCATCGTACCAGTAAAGATCAAGTCTAAGAAGAGCGAGAAGCTTGTGGAGACTTACGCCTTCATGGATCCAGGTAGCTCAGCAACGTTCTGCACAGAATCACTCATGCGACAGCTGAACGTTAGAGGCAGAAGAACAGAAATCCTATTACGCACCATGGGTCATGAGAAGTCAATGCAAAGTTATATCCTGTCAGACCTAGAAGTGTGTGGACTTGAAGAGAAGGACTTCATAGACCTGCCTAATGTTTTCACACAGAGGGAGATTCCTGTTAGAATAGGGAACCTAGCCCTGCAGAAGGATGTGGATAGGTGGCCTTACCTAGAAAAGGTGCGTCTCCCATACATTGAAGCAGAAATTGGCCTATTAATTGGAACCAATGCCTACAAAACTATGGAGCCATGGCAGGTGATAAACAGCAAGGATGATGGACCCTACGCCGTCAGGACAGCCCTTGGATGGGTAGTCAATGGACCGGTAAGGAGAGATGATGGCCACAAGTCAAACAAGGAGGAACGACAAAACGTCACAGTTAATCGCATCTCTATCGCAAGCATTGAAGAGCTGTTGATACAGCAGTTCAACGCAGACTTCTCAGAACGCAGCTGTGAGGAAAAGACAGATGTCACAAGAAGACCATCAGTTCATGGGTTTGATGACAAGGTCTACACAGTTCATTGATGGCCACTATCACATTGGTTTGCCACTGAGAAGACAGACCGCGAAGATGCCGAACAATCGCTGCATAGCAGAGCAACGCGCCATCAGTCTAAAGAGAAAGCTGAACAAGAACCCCGACTTTCACGAAGACTACAAAGACTTCATGAGAAACATCATAGCGAAAGGCTATGCTGTAAAGGTGCCCGAGGAACAGTTGAACAGAGACGATGGAAGGGTCTGGTACATTCCTCATCACGGGGTGTATCACCCAAAGAAGAAAAAGATCCGTGTAGTGTTTGACTGCGCCGCCTCATTCAGAGGAACTTCACTGAATGACCAGCTGCTTCAAGGTCCTGATCTTACTAATACCCTCATTGGCGTCTTGACTAGGTTTAGACAAGAGCTCGTTGCCATGATGGCAGACATAGAATCAATGTTCTACCAAGTTAGAATCCCTGATGAAGATGCTGATCTTCTGCGCTTCCTTTGGTGGCCAGATGGCGACGTTAGTCAAGCGATGGTGGAATGTAGAATGGCCGTACACTTGTTCGGAGCCACATCATCTCCCAGCTGTGCAAGCTACGCTCTCAGAAAAACTGCAGAAGATGGCAAAGGCAAAGCACCATCAGAGGCTGTGGAGACAATCTTCAGAAACTTTTATGTCGACGACTGTCTGAAGTCCGTGTCAACAGAAGACGATGCCATCGCACTGTCAAGAGACCTTAGAACTCTGTGTTCGAATGGAGGATTCCATCTGACTAAGTGGATAAGCAACAGCAGAGCAGTTCTAGCTTCTATCCCAGAAAAGGAAAGAGCCACTGAAGTCAAAGATCTGGACCTGAGCCACGATGTCCTTCCTATCGAGAGAGCTCTTGATGTACAATGGTGCATCGAGTCAGACACGTTCAACTTCAGGATAATGGTGAACGAAAGACCATCCACAAGACGAGGGATTCTCTCCGTGGTCAGTTCCATCTACGACCCTCTTGGATTCCTGGCACCACTCATTCTGCCGGTGAAGCTGATGCTACGAGAGCTGTGTAGAGACAAGAGAGGATGGGATGAAGATATCCCAGAAGGTCAAGCTCAGAGATGGCACAGATGGTTGACAAATTTGCAACAACTTTCTAGCTTCAACGTCAGTAGATGCATCAAGCCCGCGAGTTTCGGAGTTACAAAGACGGCTCAACTACATCATTTCTCGGACGCCAGTGAGGACGGCTATGGCACGGCTACTTACCTCTTGCTGACAAATCAACAGGGCCAGAAACATTGTGCCTTCCTCATGGGGAAATCCAGGGTGGCTCCGCTGAAGCAGGTCACCATCCCGAGACTGGAATTGACGGCAGCGGTTGTTGCAGTTAAAGTTGACCAGGTGATGCGGAAAGAGTTACAGCTCCCATTAGAAGAATCTGTCTTCTGGACGGATAGCACGATGGTGCTGAAGTATATAGAGAATGAGAAGATACGCTTCAAGACCTTCGTAGCAAACAGAATCTCATCCATTAGAGAAGCTACACAACCATCTCAATGGAGGTACGTAAACACCTCATTAAACCCAGCAGATCAAGCCTCACGAGGATTGAAGGCCGAAAACTTCATGAGGAGTGAAACTTGGATACAAGGCCCAAGTTATCTGCTGGAAACAGAGAGGTCATGGCCAGAAAGACCAGATATGCCAAGTCAGATTGCTGAAGACGACGTCGAAGTCAAGAGATCAGTCACAGTAAATCTCATAAATACGAAAGAGAACTTTGACACAGTGAACAAGCTTGTTAACCATTTCTCAGGATGGCACCAGTTGAGGAAAGCAGTTGCATGGTTTCTAAGGTTGAAAGAGTTGCTGCTACACCTGAGCGGTAAGAGAAAAGAGTACCGAGCCACTATCAGTCAGTCTGAAAGTAACCCTGATAAGCAGAGAATGCTTCTACAGCAGTATACGCATCATCACAAGACCACATTGGGCAAGAATTCATTGACCGTGGAGGATTTGGCCAAGGCTGAGAAGGAGATAGTTCGCTTCAGTCAAAGACAAAGATACCCAGAAGAAATCGAAGCTCTACAGCGAATTACTCCAATCAAGAAAGGTAGTCATATCTACAAGCTGGACCCTACACTGCAAGATGGAGTACTGAGGGTGGGAGGGAGACTAAACAAATCTGCTATGCCAGAGGAGGCCAAGCATCCTGCTATCCTTTCTAAGGACCTCCGGGTTGCTACCCTCATTCTTCAGCATATACACCAGAGTATTGGACACAGTGGGAGGAATCACGTGCTTGCGAAGCTAAGACAAAGATACTGGATTCCAGGAGCTAATTCCGTAATAAGAAAAATACTCTCTGAATGCATTGTTTGCAGATGGTTACACGCTAGAGCTGGGGAGCAGAAAATGGCAGACCTGCCTGAAGACCGTTTGTTACCAGACAAGCCCCCATTTACAAACGTAGGGGGGGACTATTTCGGGCCTTTTGAGGTAAAGCGAGGACGGAGCCTTGTCAAGAGATATGGTGTGCTTTTCACTTGTTTGACCATCAGAGCTGTTCATATTGAGGTGGCACACACGCTTGACACTGATTCCTGTATTAACGCCTTGCGGCGCTTTGTCTGTAGAAGAGGACAGGTGTCCATTATGCATTCTGATAATGGCACTAATTTCGTCGGAGCGGAGAGAGAACTACGGGAAGCTATTGAAGGTTGGAATCAGCTTAAAATACAGGAAGCCATGATGCAAACAGGAATTAAGTGGATCTTCAATCCTCCGGCTGCATCCCACCACGGAGGTGTCTGGGAAAGACAGATACGCACCGTAAGAAAACTACTCAGTTCTGTACTGAAGCAGCAAGCGCTTGACGACGAGGGACTCCAAACCGTTCTGTGCGAGGTCGAAGCCATCATTAATGACCGACCGATAACTAAGACATCAGATGATCCCAATGACCTCGAAGCCCTGACTCCGAACCACCTGTTGTTGTTGAAAACACAGCCAGCCATGCCCCCGGGAGTCTTCAAAAAGGAAGATCTGTATGCTCGTCGGAAGTGGAGGCAAGTTCAGTATATGTCAGACCTTTTCTGGACCAGATGGACAAGAGAATACTTACCTCTGCTACAGGAGCGTCAAAAATGGTCCAAAATAAAGAGGAACTTCATTGTCGGAGACATTGTCTTAATTGTGGATGATTCAGCCCCTAGAAATTCTTGGTTGATGGGAAAAATAATTAAGACCATGCCAGACTCCAGAGGCGTCGTTCGTCGCATTTGTTTGCAAACCAAGACCAGTACCCTGGAAAGACCGATCACAAAGCTCTGCCTGCTACAAGAAGCAGCGTGAAAGGTTCCCGAACGAAAAAAGTGGACACTTATATTGTAAATATGTTGAACTCATTAGTTTATGACTCTTAATGTTTGAGTAATTGATATGCTTCATGTGCCTAGTCAATTAAGGGCCGGAATGTAAGAGCCATAAAAGCTTAAGAAAATACTTTAAAATAGTGGTTAAATGGCATAATACAGTTAATTTACCTGACCGACTTATTGTATTAAGAAACCCCCTATTTTCTTGCTCCAGTAGTATAGTCCGAGACACCCCCTTCATTCTTGCCATAATGGAACAGTCCCTAAGCCACACATGGGTGCAGCCATTTTACAGTTTAAACTGCACGTGGTTGAAGGAGGCAGAAGCTGTGAGGTTTGGAGCAGTACAGTTTTTGACCGTGTTCGTTTATACGTGTTTGCTTTGTAATTCCGTTTGTTAAGTGTTATAGTAAACAGTTTAAAAGACAAAGCTACGTTTGGGAACGTTTTATTTCGACACGCGTCTACTCGTTGTTAAAAACCCCACAGCTCAGTGGCTGCCTGTTTGGAAATTAAGAAGCGCCACTACAGGCGGTCTCGTCCTTCTGCAACCCTGCTGCTGTAGGTTGGATGAGAAATTTTCTCCAATTCCGGCCTCTTGCGCATCCTCGATTTTCGTGGCTCCGCCATTGGCGGCCGTGTCTTCAGCTGCCTTCAGGTCCTAAGCTCTGTGAATTCTTCCCTGAAACTTTCCGTCTCTCTACCTCTCTCTCCTCCTTTAAGATGCTCCTTAAAACCGACCTCTTTGACCAAGCCTGTCCTGCTATCTCCTTATGCGGCTCGGTGTCAAATTTTCTCTGATAATCACTCCTCTGAAGCCCCTTGGAGACGTTTGGCTACGTTAAAGGCGCTATATAAATGCAAGTTGTTTATTTGGGGCAGACCTTGACTTTGTGTAAAAAGGGTGATAGCATTTCCAGTAGTTTCTGTTTTATTTCAGATCTTCAACGATTTTATATTTTCCATTTTCCGTCCGGTCTTGGTCTCGGCCTGATAATTCCGATCAGCCAATGTCTGGTAGATGCTTCTTCGACAGCACCTCCCAAACCTTTATTTTATTCGTTCCTGAGATGTGGGCGTCGCCGACAAGGCCCGGCATTTATTGCCCATCCCTAGTTGCCCTCGAGAAGGTGGTGGTGAGCCGCCTTCTTGAATCGCTGTGGTCCGTGCGGTGAAGGTGCTCCCACAGTGCTGTTAGGGACGGAGTTCCAGGATTTTGACCCAACGACGATGAAGGAACAGCCGATATATTTCCAAATCGGGATGGTGTGTGACTTGGAGGGGAACTTGGAGGTGGTGGTATTCCCATGCACCTGCTGCCCTTGTCCTTCTAGGTGGTGGAGGTCGCGGGTTTGGGAGGTGCTGCCGAAGAATCCTTGGTGAGTTGCTGCAGTCGCATCTTGTAGATGGTACACACTGCAGTCACGGTATGCCGGTGGTGGAGGGAGTGAATGTTTAAGGTGGTGGATGGGGTGCCAATCAAGTGGGCTGCTTTGTCCTGGATGGTGTCGAGCTTCTTGACTGTTGTTGGAGCTGCACTCATCCAGGCAAGTGGAGAGTATTCCATCACACTCCTTACTTGTGCCTTGTAGATGGTGGAAAGACTTTGGGGAGTCAGGAGGTGAGACACTCGCCACAGAATACCCAGCCTCTGACCTGCTCTTGTTGCCACAGTATTTATCTGGCTGGTCCAGTTGTACCCGTGACCTCTACCACCTAGAAGGACAAGGGCAGCAGGCACACAGGAACACCACCACCTCCAGGTTTCCCTCCAAGTCAGACACCATCCTGACTTGGAAATCTATCGGCCATTCCTTCATCGTCGTTGGGTCAAAATCCTGGAACTCCCTACCTAACAGTACTGTGGGAGTACCTTCACCACTGTGGGAGTACCTTCACCACACGGACTGCAGCGGTTCAAGAAGGAGGCGGCTCACCACCACCTTCTCAAGGGCAATTAGGGATGGGTAATAAATGCTGGCCTTGCCAGTGATGCCCGTATCCGAGAATGAATAAATAAAACAACAAATGCTAACCACAGGCATGTCCTAGAACGGTTCAGTTAGAGCGATTTAACTTTGTAACACTCATTTCCGATGTGGATCAGAGGTGAAGGCATGAGCTAGTGCTGAATTTAGAGGGCAAATAAGGACAGTACAGAGCACAAAGTGGATTATGTGCTGCGCTTACAGAATGGAAATGCAAGATGACAGGATATTAGATTATAGTGTGCATTCAAGCATGGCACAGTTTTAGGATTCGATTTGGGAATTAATTCAGCACAGTGACATCTCAAATCATGTCCGAACTGAACTCGGTTTTGGCCCTGCACTATACCCTGAGGTCAAGCTCCTGGTGTTGGTTTTCCCATTTTTGAAGTAAGTTCTGATAGCGAGACACCTTAGCCGAGGGGGGGGATTTCCTCAGGGTCGCGCTGGTGGGCTTTTCAGCGCAATTCGCCCGGGGTCCGGCCAAACCAGCGCAAAAAGATTGCAGAATTTTAAGTGCCAATTACCGTAAGCGCGAATCGACTTTCCGTGACTCTCTTGCACTGGTTTACGAAAACGGCGTGCTGGAAGCTGGCCCCGCCCACAAAAACTGGCCACGCCCCCCCCAGCTCGAATGAATTGCCGCGGCGAGATTGCGCCCGTTTTTTGGGGGGCCTTCGAGCAGGCCCTAAAAAATTAAGCTGTTAGTTTTAGGCCTAAGGTGCCTTTTAAAAGTTTTTTTGAGTGCAATTTAAAAAAAAAATTACTAAGAAACTGACGACCGTACACCGATGTAACGAGTAAGTGGGTCTACGTAGTTTCTATTTCAAAGTCCTTTTCAGTTATTTAAAATCGTGTCACTCACAGGTAGTGGTGGGTTGACACCGTGATCAAAAAATGCTTATTTTTTTGCGGGGGCGATAAATTAATTTTTTGGCCGTATTAATCAAACTGCAGCGAGTTAAATATAACAAGGAATATTTTTTTATTGCAAATTTATTTTTTAAATTACCTTCTGAAACGCTGTCCCCATTGTGCGGGCTCTTAGGGGCTTTTACCTTCGGAGATATGCAAATGAGTTTGAGCAGAAACTTGAGTGGAACAAATTTGTGAAACTGGTGCAACGTTGAGCACAATTTGGGCCCGGTTCGCCGACTGTGGCCCAAGCGGAAACTCTCGGCCCTTTGGCTATACGGTGCCCCCTTGGCAAATCTCCTTCTTTAAAAGCAATTCCTTTTGAGCACAGAACTCTCAGCCAGACCATCGTATTCATGTCTGTCTGTCCGTCTGTCTGTCTGTCTGTCTGTCTGTCTATCTATCTACCAGCAGAAATGAGATAATAACCAGATAATCTGTTTTTTTTGGTGATGTTGGCTGAGGGACAATTATTGGCCCCAGGACACCGGGGAGAACTCCCCCTGCTCTCATCTGAAAGATGTCAACCTCCGACAGCGCAGCTCTCCCTCAGTACTGCACTAGGCCGCAGTATCAGCCTGGATTTTTGCACTCAATTCCCTGGAGTGGGACTATGAACCTATGACCCTTCTAACTCGGAGGTGAGAGTGCTACACACTGAGCCATGGCTGACAACCCAGAGCTCTGATCCATACTTTTGAAACACAAGTGTGGTTGTCAAAGGTTTAATACTCTCGTCTGTTTATCCATATCAGCAGGAGACAAAATATGCATTTTCTTGAAAAAGGCACATCACTTACTTGTCCTTGGCCATGTAGTCCACAATGCCCTAGGAGCGAGGGGAGAGAGAGAAAAACAGCTCATTAGTGTTAATTGAGCAACATCCCAATTTGTGTATTAACAACAAAAGATGGATCCTTCTAACAGATGAAATAGGGGCCCAGTGGAAAAAACCTCCCGTCTTCCACCCTCCATAAACTTGAGCTTATCCAAAACTCTGCTGCCTGAACCCTAACTCGCACCAAGTCCCGTTCACCCATCACCCCACCTGCCCCCCGATCACCTCTGTGCTCGCTGACCTACATCAGCTCCTGGTCCGGCAACGCCTCAATTTTAAAATTCTCATCCTCGTGTTCAAATTTCTCCATGGCCTCCCGCCTCCCTATCTTTATAATCACCTCCGAGATCTCCGCGCTCCTCCAATTCTGGCCTCTTGAGCATCCTCGATTTTCATCACTCAACCATTGGCGGCCGTGCCTTCAGTTGCCAAGGCCCTGAGCTCCGGAATTCTCCTCCCTAAACCTCTCCGCCTCACTACCTCTCTCTCCTCCTTTAAGACGCTCCTTAAAACCTACCTCTTTGACCAAGCTTTTGGTCACCTGTCCCAATGTCTCCTTATGTGGCTCGGTGTCAAATTTCTGTCTGATAATCGCTCCTGTGAAGCGCCTTGGGACATTTTACTATGTTAAAGGCGCTATATAAATGCAAGTTGTTGTTGAACGGCAGCATTTAAAGCTTTTAAGGGCATAAGAAAGTATGGAATGAGAAAAGGGTCATTTTACCTTCAGGCACATGCCACCAACAGACCACGTGCAACCTGGTTTATTGTGGGCTCCGCCTGATTAACCCTCTGAGGGAAAATTCTATAGAAACTCTCCTTGCTTCCCAAATGATACCAAGCGCAACTCAGAATCTATCTCCGCCAATCCTGGGCTGCTACCCCTCCACAGACAATATCACCCTCGACTCTCAGCCTCGCTAGCAAAAGACCATAATGCTAAGTGAAGCGTTTAATCATCTCAGTCTGTAACCTCCAATCCCATTCCGATCACGATATTTACCCAGTTGCTTTTTCCAGGCACTAAGTGACACAGCCTCAACTACCTTTGCAGTTCTATATGATCACTACTCTGGGTGGGGGTGGGTGGGGGGGAATTTTCTCTAATCTGTAGATTCACTTGAGATTTGTTCATTTTTTGGTTGTGTCAGCCATGGTAGCATTCTGTATTCAAGACTGAGATAGACAGATATTTGAGCTACCGGGGAGTCAAGGGTTATGGGGAACAGGCAGGGAAGTGGAGTTGAGGCCAAGATCAGATCAGCCACGATCTCATTGAATGGCGGGGCAGGTTCGAGGGGCCGAATGGCCGACTCCTGCTCCTATTTCTTATGTTCTTATTCTTGCCTCTGAGTTGAAAGGTTGTGGATTCAAGTCCCACCCCAGAGACTCTTAGCACGAAATCTAGGCCAACACTCCCAGTGCTCTTCTTAAAATAGCGCCATGTGATCTTTTAATCCCACTTGAGAGGTGGTTTAACGTCTCATCCAAAAGACGGCATAGAATCATAGAATGGTTACAGCACAGAAGGAGGCCATTCGGCCCGTCGAGCCCGTGCCAGCTCTCTGCAAGTGTACTTCAGCTAGCCCACTTTCCCGCCCCATCTCCATATCCCTTGATTCCCCTAGAGTCCAAAAATCTATCGATCTCGGCCTTGAATATACTCAAAGACTCAGCATTCACAGCCATCTGGGGCAGAGAATTCCAAAGATTCCCAACCCTCTGAGTGAAGAAATTCCTCCTCATCTCGGTCTTAAATGGCCGACCCCTTATCCTGAGACTGCCCCCTAGTTCGAGACACTCCAGCCAGGGGAAACAACCTCTCAGCATCTACCCTGTCAATCCCCTTCAGAATCTTGTATGTTTCAATAAGATCACCTCTCATTCTTCTAAACTCCAGAGAGTATAGGCCCATTCTACACAATCTCTCATCATAGGACAGCCCTCTCATCCCAGGAATCAATCTAGTGAACCTTCGTTGCACCGCCTCCAAGGCAAGTATATCCTTCCTTAGAAAAGGAGACCAAAACTGTGCCCAGTACTCCAGGTGTGGTCTCACCAAGGCCCTGTACAACTGTAGCAAGACTTCCTTACTCTTATACTCCAACCCCCTTGCAATAAAGGCCAACATGCCATTTGCCTTCCTTATTGCTTGCTGTACCTGCATGCTAGCTTTCTGTGTTTCTTGCACGAGGACACCCAAATCTCTCTGAACACCAACATTTGAAAGTTTCTCACCATTTAAAAAATATTCTGTTTTTCTATTCTTCCTACCAAAGTGAATAACCTCACATTTCCCTACATTATACTCCACCTGCCACCTTACTGCCCACTCACTCAGTCTATCTATATCCCTTTGCAGACTCTGTGTTCTCCTCACAGCTTACTGTCCCACCTAGCTTTGTATCATCAGCAAACTTGGATACATTTCACTCGGTCCCTTCATCTAGGTCATTGATATAGATTGTAAATAGCTGAGGCCCAACACTGATCCTTGCAGCAGCCCACTAGTTACAGCCTGCCAACCTGAAAAAGATCCGTTTATCCCTACTCTCTGTTCTCTGTTCGTTAACCAATCCTCTATCCATGCTACTATATTACCCCCAACCCCATGAGCCCTAATCTTGTGTAATAACCTTTTATGTTGCACCTTATCAAATGCCTTTTGGAAATCCAAATCTACTACGTCCACTGGTTCCCCTTTATCTACCCTGCTATTAACATCCTCAAAAAACTTTATAAATTTGTCAAACACGATTTCCCTTTCATAAAACCATGTTGACTCTGTCTAACCATGTTATGATTTTCGAAGTGCCCTGATACCACTTCCTTAACGATGGATTCCAGCATTTTCCCGATGACTGATGTCAGGCTAACTGGCCTGTAGTTCCTTGTTTTCTCTCTCCCTCCTGTCTTGAATAGCAGGGTTACATTTGCTACCTTCCAATCCGCTGGGACCATTCCAGAATCTAGGGAATTTTGGAAGATCAAAACCAATGCATCCACTATCTCTGCAGCCACCTCTTTTAGAACCCTAGGATGTAGGCCGTCAGGTCCAAGGGATTTGTCGGCTTTTAGTCCCATTAGTTTCTCTAGTACTTTTTCTCTACTTATTATTACTTACGTTAAGTTCCTCACTCTCATTAGACCCTTGGTTCCCCAACATTTTTGGTGTGCCTTTTGTGTCTTCTACTGTGAAGACAGATACAAAATATTTGTTTAATGTTTCTGCCATTTCCTTATTCCCCATAATAATTTCTCCTGTCTCAGCCTCTAAGGGACCAACGTTTACTTTTGCTACTCTCTTCCTTTTTACACACGTGTAGAAGCTTACAATTTGTTTTCATATTTCTTGCTAGTTTTCTCTCATATTCTATTTTTTCCCTTTTTATCAATTTTTTTGTCATCCTTTGCTGGTTTCTGAAACTCTCCCAATCCTCAGGCTTACTATTATTCTTCGCAACATTATAAGCTTCTTCTTTCAATCTAATGCTATCCTTAACTTCTTTAGTTAGCCACGGATGGATCACTTTTCTCGTGGAGTTTTTGTTTTTCAATGGAATGTATTTTTGTTGAGAATTATGAAATATTTCTTTAAATGCTAGCCACTGCTTATCTACCACCATAACTTTTAATCTATTTTTCCAATCTACCTGAGCCAATTCGCCCCTCATACCTATGCAATTGGTTTTATTTAAGTTTAAGACTCTAGTTTCAGTCTTAGGCAAGTCACTCTCAAACTTAGCGTGAAATTCTATCATATTATGATCACTCTGCCCCAGATGATCCTTTACTATGAGATTGCTAATTAACCCTGTCTCATTACACAATACAAGATCTATAATAGCCTGTTCCCTGGTTGGTTCCATGATGTATTGTTCTAGGAAACTGTCCTGAATACATTCCATGAACTCGTCCTCCAGGCTACCTTTGCCAATTTGATTTGTCCACTCTATATGAAGATTAAAGTCCCCCATGATTATTGCATTACCTTTGTTACAAACTCCTACTATTTCTTAATTAATATTCTGTCCAACGGTATAGCTACTGTTAGGGGGCCTATATACTACTCCCACTGGTGTTTCCTGCCCCTTGTTATTCCTTACCTCCACCCATACTGATTCTACTTCCTGATCTTCCGAGCCGAGATCCTTTTTCGCTACTGTCCTTATGTCATCCTTTATTATCAGGGCTACTCCCCCTCCTTTTCCATTCTGCCTGTCTTTTCAAAACATCAAGTACCCTGGAACATTTAGTTCCCAATCTTGGTCACCCTGCAACCACGTCTCTGTAATGGCTATTAGATCAAACCAATTTATCTCTATTTGTGCCACTAGTTCATTTATCTTGTTATGAATGCTTCATGCATTCAGATAAAGAGCCTTTAATTTAAATTTTTTACCATTATTCCCTGCTTTGACCTTATTCTCTGCTGCACTGCTACCGTTAAACTCTCTGTCCCTTCCTGTCACACCCTGCTTATTTTTACCTAAATCGCTACACTGCTCTATTGCCTTGACCTTTCTCTTTAGCTTTCTAAATTTCCCCTCACCTGACCCCTCCTCCCCCTTTTTTAGTTTAAAGCCCTGTCTACAACCCTAGTTATTCGATTCTCCAGGATACTGGTCCCAGCCCGGTTCAAGTGGAGCCCATCCCGATGGAACAGCTCCCTCTTTCCCCAGTACTGGTGCCAGTGCCCCATGAACTGAAACCCCTTCTTCCCACACCACTCTTTGAGCCACACATTTAACCCTCTGAGTAACTTCTTTCAGTCAAATGCCTCAAGATGTATCCTAATATTTAACAGGGTTTGATAACAAATTTATAAAAGTTTGGTAAATCTTGCAACGTGTTACCTACACGCAATGAACCAACTTAAATTATGATGCACTGCCAGAAAGGTGGTGGAAGCAGATTTAATAGAAAGAAGGACTTGCATTTATATTGCGCCTTCTATGACCACTGGACATCTCAAAGCGCTTTACAGCCAATGAAGTACTTTTGAAGTGGAGTTACTGTTATAATGTGGGAAACGTGGCAGCCAATTTGCACACAGCAAGCTCCCACCAGCAGCAATGTGATAATGACCAGATAAACTGCTTTTGTTATGTTGGTTGAGGGATAAATATTGGTTAAGAGACCAGGGATAATTCCCCTGCTCTTCTTCGAAATAGTGCCATGTAGTCTTTTACGTCCACCTGAGAGGGCAGACGGGGCCTCGGTTTAACGTCTCATCCGAAAGGCGGCACCTCCGACAGTGCAGCATTCCCTCAGCACTGCACTGGGAGTGTCAGCCTAGCCTTATGTGCTCAAGTCCTATGGAGTGGGACTTGAACCCACAACCTTCTGATTTAGAGGCGAGGGTGCTACCCACTGAGCCACAGCTGACACTGCTGACACTAATGGTAACTTTCAAAAGGAAATTGGATATATACTTGAAAATGAAAAAAAAATAACAGAGCTATGGGGAAAGACCTGGGGGAGTGGGAGTGGGGGGGTGGTGGGTGTGTGGGTGGGAGTGGGGGGGTGGGGAGTGGGGGTGGGGTTGGGGGTAGGGTGGGAGTGGGGGTTTGGATTGGGGGAGTGGGGGTGGGGGTGTGAGTGGGGGTGTGGGTGGGGGAGTGTGGGGGAGTGGGGGTGGGGTTGGGGGTGGGGGAGTGGGGGACTAATTGGACGGCTCTTTCCTGGCACAGGAAGGATGGGCCAAATGGCCTTCTGTGCTGTAAGATTCTATGAAGCAGCATTGTTGTTCCAAATATGATGCGTGATCCCTTTGCCAGCAATCAAGGGGATATCGAACACTATTTCATGAAGACAGTGTCACCTTATTGGGTTAGCTTGAGTGATTCACCCTTCAGCAATAATCTTGTGAGGAGTCGCTGTCTGATGTGCCTCAATAAATCCGAGACTCGATGTTAGCGAAACAAAACAAGGCTTTTATTGACTTAGAAGGTAACACACAGAGGAGAATGTATCTTCCATCCAGAGGTCTGCCATACTGGATGTGCTGCAGGCTGGGCCAGCTTACATAGGAGCCAGGTATGGGCGGAGCCCTACACACAGTACAATACAATGGAAATGAAACTGAAACCAACCACAGTCACAGGCAGAGAAATACTGATGAGTGATGAATGGAATATTTCATCACACTGTCTACAAGAGGTCGGCAGTGGGCTTAAAAGGAAAATCTGTGCGCCCTAAACGAATCTCATTTATTAGCCAGAACGTTGCTCAAGTATCTTGTTGCTGGCACTGGATTTTATTTGCATGGTAATACTTTCCACTTACTGAGAGAAGCCATTAAGGCCATTAGCAAGTCCTCTGCCACAAGATTATGAAGCTATATTGCTTATTGTGAAAATGTTTGTTGCTGAGAAGATTTTATGGAAATCCAAATCCAAATTTTATTTTTAATCATGGACACAGAAGGACGCCAATCGACCCAGTCTGTGCCGGCCGAAAAAGAGCGATCTAACCTAATCCCACTTTCCAGCTCTTGGTCTGTAGTCCTGTATCCATGCCATAACTAAGACCACCTATTTCCACCTCTGTAACATTGCCCGTCTCCGCCCTTGTCTCAGCTCATCCGCTGCTGAAACCCTCATTCATGCCTTTGTTACCTCTAGACTTGATTATTCCAACGCACTCCTGGCTGGCCTCCCACATTCTGCCCGATGTAAACTTGAGGTCATCCAAAACTCGGCTGTCCGTGTCCTAACTCGCACCAAGTCCCGTTCACCCATCACCCCTGTGCTCGCTGACCTACATTGGCTCCCGGTTAAGCAACGTCTCGATTTCAAAATTCTCATCCTTGTTTTCAAATCCCTCCAAGGCCTCGCCCCTCCCTATCTCTGTAATCTCCTTCAGCCCCACAAACCACCCCCCCCGCCACCCAGAGATATCTGCGCTCCTCTAATTCTGCCCTCTTGAGCATCTCAGATTATAATCGCTCCACCATTGGTGGCCGTGCCTTCTGTTGATAGGGCCTAAGCTCTGGAATTACCTCCCTAAACCTTTCTGCCTCCTTTAAGACGCTCCTTAAAACCTATCTCTTTGACCAAGCTTTTGGTCACCTGCCCTAATTTCTCCTTAGGTGGCTCGGTGTCAAATTTTGTTTTACAACACTGCTGTGAAGTGCCCTTGTATGTTTTACTACGTTAAAGGAGCTATAGAAATAAAAGTTGTTTGAGTCATAGGGCTAAAAATTCAGTTGGGCGCCGTTTGGGGCGCCAAGCTCGCCTGGGCGCCGGAATTACCGCTGCGTGCGGAGCCACTTGCGCCATCCGGATATTCAGTTTCTGCGCCCCAAATGGAAGTGGGCCGCTAATCGAGGCTTCCCGCGCCCCGCTTGGGGCGCTGAAACTGAATATCGGTGCGCTAAGGGCCACAGCGCCACACGCTGCGGCACGGCAGGCTGCGGTACTGCAGGCCTTCCTCCCACTGTTAAGGGGGAGGTGCCTGCAACAGCGCGATCCCCGCTCGCGAGTGCCGGCAAATGAGCCCGGCACCAAGGAGAAGTGCCGGGCTCTCGGGAAACAGCCGGCAATGCCACGGGGGGGGGGGGGTGTAGGAGGCCGGGGACGGAGGTGCTGGCAGGCGGCCGCCAAAAAAGCGGCCGGCCGCACCTCCACCTTAACTGGCGCCACTACCGCCACAGGTAGGCCCCTGTGTACCGGTCGCTATTTGCGGCCAGCGCTGAAGAGGCGGGCGTGACCAAATATGGGCATCGGGGCGGGAGCGGGGCGCTGCGCACACCGATGACATCATCGGTGGCGGCGCAGCGCTACAGGCTAACGCCGCCATTAGCGCCCCGCTAAATTTCGCGGTAGGTGTGGCCAGTGGCGCAAAAGCCACTGAGTGCCCTCTTTGGGCGCAAACTGGTGGCGCAGGCCACTGAATTTCTAGGCCATAGAGTCATACATTTATACAACACAGAAAGAGGCTCTTCGGCCCATCGTGTCCGCGTTGGCCAGCAAGCCCTCTCTATTCTATTCCCATTTTCCAGCACTTGGTCCATAGCCTTGTATGCTACCTTGTTGTTGTTGTTGTTGTAGGATACGGCACTTCAAGTGCCTATCTAACCCCCTTTGATTTTGTTCCCATCCCTCTCCTGAAGGTGCTGACTCGGGCTGCAGTACATTATCACGGGCACCAAGTACTTCGTGGTACCTAAGAACATAAGAACATAAGAAATAGGAGCAGGAGTCGGCCATTCGGCCCTTCGGCCCTTCGAGCCTGCTCCACCATTCAATGAGATCATGGCTGATCTTCTGCCTCAACTCCATTCACCGGCCCTATCGCCATGTCCCTTGATGCCCTTACTAATCAGAAATCTATCGACTTCTGTTTTGAATATACCCAATGACTGAGCCTCCACAGCCCTCTGGGGTAGAGAATTCCAAAGATTCACCACCCTCTGTGTGAAGAAATTTCTTCTCATCTCAGTCCTGAATGGCCTACCCTTTATCCTGAGGCTGTGGTTCTAGACTCCCCAGCCAAGGGAATCGTTCTCCCAGCACCCACCCTATCAAGCCCTGTAATAATTTTGTACGCTTCAATGAGATCCCCTCACCCAGATGAGAACTGACAGTGAGTCAACGGATGCTCAACCCTGAGAGGCATCACAGCCAGTTATGTTCCCGGCCTCACTCACAATCCAGACACTTCCGCAGGTCACTAGATAGACAGCATGAGCGCGGATGCTAACTATTGTCAGTGGTGGGTCAGTGGGCTACACTCTGAGTTATGAAGGTTATGGGTTCAAGTCCCACTCCAGAGACTTAAACACATAATCTAGGCTGAAACTCAGAGGGAGAGCTGCCCTGTCGGAGGTGCCATCTCTTGGATGAGACGTTAAACCGAGGCCCTGTCTGCCCTCTTGGGATGTAAAAGATCTCATGGCACTATCTCGATAGAAGAGCAGAGGAGTTATCCCCGGTGCCCTGGCCAAAATTTACCCCTCAACCGACAATCACTAAAAAAACCCAGATGATCTGGTTATTATCACATTGCTGTTTGTGGGAGCTGGCTGTGCGCAAATTGTAAGCAAGCAAAGCAAATAACAACAGTGACTACAGTCCAAAAAGTACTTCATTGGCTGTAAAGCGCTTTGGGACGTCCGGTGGTCACGAAAGCCGCTATAGAAATGGAAATTCATTCTTTCTTTTGATGTTTCCTTTCTCTAGCCCGTGATATTATGGTCGACTGCAAAGCCCATACGGAGGTCAGCCAACTCAGCATTGACCAGGGACCGGACCAGAGAGTTTCCTGGTCTATGTGGCTCAGCACCAAAACAGAGCAGCCATTGCATTTAACCAGCGAAGCCATTGTGGGAACTTCTAGGCCTAGAAATTCAGTGGCGCCCCGTTTCCCAGTCTCGCCAGGGCGCCGGAAGTACCGCCCCGGAAGGAGTCGTGAACGCCCGCCGGAAATTCAGTTTCAGCGCCCCAGACGGAAGCGCAGCGCTACTCGAGGCGCGCTGCGGTACTGCAGGCCTTCCTCCCCTTCTTAAAGGGGAGGGGCCTGCTGCAGCACGATCTGAGATCGCGAGTGCTGGCAAAAGAGCCCGGCACCGAGGAGAAGTGCCGGGCTCTTGGGAGACAGCCGGCACAACGCGGGGGGGGGGAGGCTCAGGAGGCCGGGGACGGCTGCGCGAAGAGGTGCTGGCAAGCGGCCAGCAAAACAAATGGCCGCCCCGCACCTCAGCGCCTCTACCGCCGCAGGTAGGCCCCCCTGAACCGGTCGCAAATTGCGACTGGTGTTACAGCGGGGGGCGCTACCAAATTTCGCGATCGGGGCGGTAGCGGGGCGCTGCGCACACCGATGACGTCATCGGTGGCGGCGCAGCGCTACTGGCTAACGCCGCCATTAGCGCCCGCTAAATTTCATGGGACGCGTGGCCAGTGGCGCTAAACCCACTAAGTGCCCTCTTTGGGCGCTAACTGGTGGCGCAGCACACTGAATTTCTAGGCCTTAGTGTTGTATCTTTTAGTTCATCATTTTTTCACTTGCACCAGTGAGCAGGGACACCTGGGAAGGCGGAGGTCACTTGGTCACTCAAGCCCACTTTGTCCACAGATCACGCACGATCCACTCGCCTGCTGAATCTACTCCATCTGCTTCGCCTCCTGAGAGACAGGTTCTCCATAAACATCACTGATCCCCCAAGGTAATGTAGCGAAACCCCAGCACACTCATCATCACATCGCCACTATCCAACTCTGGCCTGTTGGCCTTCACAGGACAATCCTTCCCCTCCCCCGCACAGTCCCAACAGCACAGGAACCATAATGTTCCACGGAGTATTTTATCATCCTGGTTTACGCCTGTTGCTTTAAACTACAGTCCCAACCAGCGAGAGAAAGAGAGAAAAAGAAAGAAAGAAGGAAGGAGAGAAAGAAAAATAGATAGAAAGAAGAGAAAGAAAGAAAGAAGGAAAGAAAGAAAGATAGAAAGAAAGAAAGAAGGAAAGAAAGAAAGCTAGAAAGAAAGAAAGAAAGAAGAGAAAGAAAGAACAAACTTGTATTTATATAGCGCCGTTCCTGACCTCAGGACGTCCCAAAGCACTTTACAGCCAATGAAGTACTTTTTGAAGTGTAGTCACTGTTGTAATGTAGGAAACCCAGCAGTCAATTTGTGCACAGCAAGCTCCCACAAACAGCAATGTGATAATGACCAGATTATCTGATTTTACTGATGTTAGTTGAGTTATAAATATTGTCCAGGACACCGAGGAGTACTCCCCTGCTCTTCTTCAAAATAGTGCCGCGGGATCTCGGTTTAATGTCTCACCCGAAAGACTGCACCTCTGACGGTGCAGCACTCCCTCAGCACTGCACTGGGAGTGTCAGCCTGGATTACATGTGTTCAGAGTAAATTCCTCACCAAATGTCTGATCCAAGCCTCGCGTCACCAAATTACTCTGATTTATCTCTTCTCTTCTGCTCTCGCCAGCCTTGGTGCTGTCCTACACTTGGTTCCTCAAATAAAAAAAAAGCTAATAAAGGAAGACTGAGGTGTCCCAGGTCGTGCGCAGAGATCTCACTTGGTGACTTCTTTGGAGCGATTTGGAAAATCTACACCTCCCCTTTTTCAATGAATCGGGTTATGAGCTTTTTTTAATTGAGCCTTCTGGATCTCTTTTGTAATCAACGTCCGCTGGGAGCCTTAAGCTGATGGAAGCAATTTAAGGGAACGCGGCAGAGAAAAGCTTGAGGAAAAACAGCTTCCTGGAGTCTTTCCAGGGTTTTAAATTCGGCCAGGAGACAGTCTGGACATAGAGTGCAGCATTGGACTGAGTCCCGACACTCAGTCTGGAGACTTGTTCTCATACTCCGATGTACTTAATGGAGTAGCAAACCGATCACTTTTATTGCAGCATCAAGAGTTGCTCTAATAGAGGACTTATACGGCATTCATTTGTGGAACTCTTATTGACCAAAGATGATGGTGGATAGGTTCCTGCACACTTCGAATTGGGCTTTGAGTCAACCAGGGATGAGGGATTACAGTTAGGTGGAGAGGCTGGGTTTGTTCTCCTTAGAGCAGGAAAGGCTAAGAGGAGATTTGATAAGAGGTGCTTAAAATAATGAAGGGTTTAGATAGAGAAACTTTCCACTGGCGGAAGGGTCGATAACCAGAGGGTACAGATTTAAGGTGATTGGCAAAAAGAACCAGAGTCGACAGGAGGAAAAGTTTTTTTAACGCAGCGAGTGGTTAGGATTTGGAATGCGCTGCCCGATACAGATTCAAATGTAGTCTTCAAAAGGGAATTGGATAAATACTTGTTGGAGAAAACATTGCAGGGATATGGGGAAAGAGCGGGGGAGTGGGACTAACTGGATTGCTCTTCGACAGAGCCAGTACCAACGCTCCTTCTGTGCTGTACTATTCTATGATTCTAAGATATTTAATTGAAGTTGAGTTTTCCGCTTCCTCGAAATATTCGCTCGCTCTGAAGCTGGTTTGGCTTCCCAAAGGTAAGGGGGAGGGGTTGGGGTGTGGTGGTGGGGTGAGGGTGTGCTATAACTGGCTTCATTACCACTGGATTAGGGAGGAGAACAATTAATCAGCCGTTCTGTGGCTGAGCGCTATCCAGGGACCCCCCGCACGCTGCAGCGTTCATGTACGTGGAGGTTTACGTAAGGACGTGGTCAGACTCGACTGTGACGGCTTCTATGGCTGATCAGCCTGCTAACGCTCAAAGGCGCTCCTGCCGTGGAACCTCGCCCACCGAGAGTGCATCGCAGGGTATCAGGTGCCCTTCTCGCCGTGTCCCCCCCCTGCCACGATTCTCCATCCATTTGGATGGTCAGTCATGGGGAGTGTGCTCTCGATCGCTCAGCGTGCGCTCCTGTCAGGTGAGGCTCCGCACCAGGAAAGTTCATTCACAAATATGACTTATGAAGAAGGGCCACTTGGGAAAGTTACCAGAAGGGTGGCCAGCGCCCATGGAACTATAGTCTCGCACCAGTTGCAGCATTCAACAACAACAACTTGCATTTAACGTAGTAAAACGTCCCGGGGCGCTTCACAGGAGCGTAATCAGACAAAAATTGCCACCCAGCCAAAGGAGGAGGTATTAGGGCAGGTGACCAAATGCTTGGTGAAAGAGGTAAGTTTTAAGGGGCATCTTTAAGAGAGGGGCTAAGGTTTGGGGAGGGAATTCAGAGCTTAGGGCTTAGACGGCTGAAGGCACTGCCGCCAATGGTGGGGTAAAAGAAGTTAGGTCAGAGTTGGAGGAGCGCAGAAATCTCGGGGGGGCTAGAGGAGATTACAGAGATAGGGAGGGGGGCGAGGCCGTGCAGGGATTTGAAAACAAGGATAAGAATTTTAAAATCGGGAGCCAATGTAGGTCAGCGAGCACAGGGTGAACGGGACTTGGTGCGAGTTAGGACACGGGCACCAGAGTTTGGATGAGCTCAAGTCTATGGAGTGTGGAAGATGGGGGTGGGGGGGTGGGGGTGGAGGTGGCCAGGGCGGGCGGGGGGGGGGGCCTTGGGAGAGGAGTGGAGGAAATTTGATGAATAGAAATAAAGTTGAAAAAAAAGTGTCAATCTTGGCCATTCAAAAACAGAAGAACTGAATGCACACTGGGGCCTAGTTTTCAACCTGGAGCCTTTTTTAAACATCCATTTTCCACTTCAGTTTTCACATTCAAGGTGCTAAATTGATTAAAGTGACCTTTCTGTATGAAATTCAGTGCATCACCCGCGGGCACAAGCTGTTTGAACAGCTCTGAGGTGCGTTCACAATACCAATTACCAAAGAAGGAATGCGTGAGTCGTACTGTACTGTAGCAGGGGAGGGGGTGGGGGGTGAGGGGGGGCATCATTCCCCACTCTTTGGGCGTCATTTTAACAACAACTTGTATTTATGTAGCAGCTTTAACCTAGTAAAACGTTCCAAAGCGCTTCACAGGAGCGATTAGCAGACAAAATTTGACACCGAGCCACATAAGGAGATATTAGGACAGATGGTCAAAGAGGTAGGTTTTAAGGAGCATCTTAAAGAAGGAAAGAGAGGTAGGGAGAGGCGGAGAGGTTTAGGGAGGGAATTCCAGAGCTTAGGGCCTTGGCAGCTGAAGGCATGGCCGCCAATGATGGAGCGATTAAAATTGGGGATGCCCAAGAGGCCAGAATTGGAGGAGTGCAGATATCTCGGATGGTTGTAGGGCTGGAGGAGATTACAGAGATAGGGATCTCTCTGTAATCTTCTCCATGACCATGATCTAATTAAATGGTGGAGCAGGCTCGAGGGGCTGAATGGCCTACTCCTGTTCCTACGTTCCTAGGTTCAGCAAACACTCAACCTGGCCATTGAATACATAAACTAGAATTTAAACCCTGCCCTTAATTAAGCAGGAAGTACATGTAGTCACTGTTGCAATGTGGGAAACGCAGCAGCCAATTTGTGGTGACCAAAGGCTTGGTCAAAAGATGTAGGTTTTAAGAAACGCCTTGGAGGAGGAGAGAGGTACAGAGCGATGTTCCCTGTGTGCTGCGTGGCCACACGGCCGCACAGCGTTCCTGGGACCCCGTGCAGCCAGCACGCATTCTATGTTGAATGGCTTGCGCAGCCGCTTGAAAGGGGTCCTGCGGCGCCGAACAAAATTACAGGGGACACATTGGTAGCGAGGCGCAGAGGTTTAGGGGGGCAATTGCAGAGCTATGGGCTTAGGCGGCTAAAGGCGCGGCCGCCAATGGTGGAGTGAAGAAAATCGGGGATGCGCAAGAGGTCGGAATGGGAGGAGCGAGGAGGGTTGTCGGCAACGTTCCCTCTAAGCTGCACGGCCACGCGCAGCCCGGGACCGGCTTTTCAAAAGTGACATTTGCCCGTGCGTGAAACTTTGAATGGGCCCGCGCAGCCTGCTAAAGGGACTGTGCACCCAAGAAAAGGGTAGGGGGACCATTGGTTCTAAGGCTTGAGGAGGTCACAGGATAGGGAGGGGGGGCGAGGCCGTGGAGAGATTTTTGAAAAGGAGGATGAGAATTTTAAAATCGAGGTGTTGTCGGACCGGGAGCCAATGTAGGTCAGCGCGATACAGGGGGTGATGGGTGAACGGGACTCTGTGCGAGTTAGGACATGGGACAACCGAGTTTTGGATGACCTCAAGAATGTGGGAGGCCAGCCAGGAGTGTGTTGGAATAGCCGAGCCTAGAGGCATGGACGAGGGGTTTCAGCAGCGGATGAGCTGAGGCAAGGGAGGGCGGAGACGGGCGATGTTACGGCGGTGGAAGTAGGCGGTCTTGGTTATCAATTTTGATAACCAAGGCCCCTGTTATAAATCTCATCATTCATCAAGAAACTACTCGTGAAATGACGCTGGACGGCCAGCTGGTGGCGCCATCCAAGGAGTATAAATACTCAGGTATCGGCCCCAGCTTGCCCAGGGACATTTTGTAAGACAAGGAACTAGTGAAGTACAACTAGACCTCCATGTTCTGAAACAAGTTGATTAAAGCCTTGCTTTATGCTCAAACCAAGTGCGTAGTGAGTTTTATTACGTCAGCCCCCAATTATCAAAATCCACGACAAAGCCTTGGACAACGTGGACCACTTTCCCTACCTCGGGAGCCTACTGTCAACAAGGGCAGACGTCGACGATGAAGTCCAACACCGCCTTCAGTGTGCCAGTGCAGCCTTCGGTCGCCTGAGGAAGAGAGTGTTTGAAGACCAGGACCTCAAACCCGGCACCAAGCTCATGGTCTACAGAGCAGCAGTGATACCCGCCCTGCTGTATGCCTCAGAGACATGGACCATGTACAGCAGGCACCTCAAAGCACTGGAGAGGTACCACCAACGCTGCCTCCGCAAGATCCTGCAAATCCATTGGCAGGATAGGTGCACCAACGTCAGTGTTCTTGCTCAGGCCAATATCCCCAGCATCGAAGCTTTGACCACGCTCGATCAGCTCCAATGGATGGGTCACATTGTCCACATGCCCGATACGAGACTCCCAAAACAAGCGCTCTACTCGGAGCTCCGGCACGGCAAGAGAGCCCCAGGTGGGCACAGGAAACGCTTCAAGGACACCCTCAAAGCCGCCTTGAAAAAGTGCAACATCCCCCACCGACACCTGAGAATCCCTGGCCCAAGACCGCACAAAGTGGAGGAGAAGCATCCGGGAAGGCGCTGAACACCTCGAGTCTCTTCGCCGGGAGCAAGCGGAAGCCAAGCGCAGGCAGCGCAAGGAGCGCACGTCAACCCAAGCACCCCACCCACCCTCCCCTTCAACCACCGTCTGCCCCACCTGTGACAGAGACTGTAGATCCCGCATTGGACTCATCAATCACCTGAGAACTCATTTTTAATGTGGAAGCAAGTCATCCTCGGTTCCGAGGGACTGCCTAAGAGAGAGAGAGAAGAGAGAAGAGGGGGCGGATATGCGTTCGGAAGCTCAGCTCAGAGTCAAATAGGATGCCCAGGTTGCGAATACAAGCCTAGTCTACGCCCTCATAATTTAACCCTTTTATCCCTGGTATCATTCTGGAGAATCTGCGCTGCACGTCCTCTGAGGGTAGTATACCCTTCCTGAGGTGTGGTGCCCAGAACTGAATCAGCAGCAGATGAGCTAATCCTGAAGATAGAACCAAACAGAAAAGCACGGATGCAGTTATCGCTCCGCACAGACTAAGCAGTTACCATGCCAACTATGGCGCTCAGCATAATCAAACACAGTGAGAGCCCATTGCAAATTTTTTGAACAGCAAATGTATTTTGGGAGTGTTTCGGCAGATTTACTAAAAAATAGGCAAAAATAAAGCCTTCAAACACTCTTGATTTTTAATTTTTTTTTAGAGGTGTGGGGCAGTAGAATTTAATAACTTTCACAACAGATAAAAGAAATGTATTTACAGAGTATTTACAACACAGAAACAGGCCATTCGGCCCAACTGGTCCGTGCTGGTGTTTAAGCTCCACACCAGCCTCCTCCCGCCCCTCTCCATTTAACTCTACAAGCATATCCTTCTATTCCTTTCTCCCTCGTGTGCTTATCTAGCTTTCCCCGTTAAGTGGTGTTATTTTTTAGTTAATTGCCAAAGAAATGCGGAAATTTAGATTTCCCCGTCCCCCCTCCCCGAGCAGCCTTCCATTGCTGAAACCCCTGGGGCTAATGTTTCCGAAGTCTACCTGAATTAATTTCCAAACATCTCTCCAAAAGGTTGACTGTACCCCTCACACTCCCTTCTCCGCGTCCAATATTTCAGCCCAAACCGTAACCTGTCGGTGGGTGTTTCGCGAGTCTCTAGGCCATGAGTGCTAATAGCATAGACTTGGAGGGGTGGTCAGTTGAAAATCCTCTCTTCCAAAGGGTCAAAACTGAAAAGAAACAAAGCTTTTTCTTGCCCTCTATTCCCTTTCTATGTAACTGCTGTCATCCTTTTTCAGAAAGACTGGATAGTTTGGGTTATGCATCTTGGTGAAACTGTCATCTGTGACATGTAGACACAGCTTCCAGTCATTCACAACCCTCAGCCCAAGTCCTTCCCCAACCTCTAGAACAACAACAACAACAATGTGTATTTATATAGCGCCTTTAACATAATAAAACGTCCCAAGGCGCTGCACAGGAGCACTTTAAGACAAAAAATTTGACACCGATCCACATAAGGATAAATTAGGACAGGTGACCAAAAGCTTGGTCAAAGAGGTAGGTTTTAAGGAGCGTCTTAAAGGAGGAAAGAGAGGTAGAGAGGTGGAGAGGTTTAGGCAGGGAATTCCAGAGCTTAGGGCCCAGGCAATAGAAGGTACGGCCACCAAAGGTTGAGCGATTATAATCAGGGTTGCTCAAGAGGGCAGAATTAGAGGAGCGCAGATATCTCGGGGGGGGTTGTGGGGCTCAAGGGGCTGAATGGCCTACTCCTGTACCCGTGTTCCCACGTGAACTATCATTGTGAGCGGCTCGAGTGGGGTTGTCAAGTAGTGCCAAACTAGGATTCATGCGCGATGTGAACTGGATGTCAGCTGTGGCTCAGTTGGTAGCACCCTTGCCTCTGAGTCAGAAGGTTGTGTGGTTCGTAGTTCCGCTCCAGACACTTGAGTACAAAAATCTAGGCTGACGCTCCTAGTGCAGTACTGAGGGAGTGCTGCACTGTCAGAGGTCCCGTCTGCCCTCTCAGGTAGACGTAAAAGATCCCATGGCATTATTGTGAAGAAGCGCAGGGGAGTTCTCCCCAGTGTCCTGGCCAATATTATTCCCTCATCCAACATCCCTAAAAAAAAACAGATTATCTGGTCATTATCACATTGCTGTTTGTGGGAGCTTGCTGTGCGCAAATTGGCTGCCGCATTTCCTATATTACAACAGTGATTACACTTCAAAAAAAAAGTACTTAATTAGCTGTAAAGCGCTTTGGGACGTTCTGGTGGCTGTGAAAGGTGCTATTTAAATGCAAGTCTTTCTATCCTTTTATTAATGCCACCCCCAAACTCATGCCACTTCGCACCCTATTGCCACAGAGAGATAGTAGAAAACCTCATCCCATTAATCTAACCCGGATTTGAACCCACGTCCCATAGTTGAAATGTCAGGACTCTAACCAACCATTCTCACATGTTTTGATGGCGTCAATGGGTTTCAGATAGCATCAGTTCCACCTGATTACAGTTCAATGCTGTGCTTCAGAGTAGAGTACAATAAGAGGCCACATGTTGCTTCCCATGCCAAAAATCGCAATGGATCAGATGATTCCTTTTACTTTTAATGTCAGTCATGGGCTAATTTGGAAAACTGGTTCTTAACATTGACTCTGTGTGCATTTACCATCTCTTATTATCTCGCAGTAGCATGGCCTCAGCCACCAGCGCTCGGGCCTGCGCACACATTGTTAATTGCCGTATTGGGAGTTACCTCGACAGCACCTGATGTCCATGTGAGCAAAGCGTCTTACAACGAGGTCAGTGTGGTGCAGGGAAAGAAAGAACTTGCATTTATATAGCACCTTTCCCAACCTCAGGACATCCCAGAGAATGAAGCACTTTTTGAAGTGCAGTCACTGTTGTAATGTGGGAAACGCGGCAGCCAATTTGCGCACAGCAAGCTCCAACAAACAGCAATGTGATAATGGCCGGATAATCTGTTTTTAGTGATGTTCGGATGAGACGTTAAACCGAGGCCCCGTCTGCTCTCTCGGGTGGACGTAAAAGATCCCACGGCCCTATTTCGAAGAGGAGCAGGGGGAGTTCTCCCCGGTGTCCTGACCAATATTTATCCCTCAATCAACATAACACAAAACAGATTATCTGGTCATTATCTCATTGCCGTTTGTGGGAGCTTGCTGTGCACAAATTGGCTGCTGTGTTTCCTACATTACAACAGTGATTACATGTCAAAAAGTACTTCATTGGCTGTAAAGCGCTTTGGGACGTCCTGAAGTCGTGAAAGGCGCTATAGAAATGCAAGTTTTTTCTTTATTTCTTTCTTTGGTTGAGGGATCAATATTGGCCAGGCACCGGGGAGAACTGCCCCTGCTCTTCTTCTAGCAGTGCCACCTGAGGGGGTAGCTGAGGCCTCGGTTTAACGTCTCATCCGAAAGATGGCACTTCTGACAGTGCAGCACTCCTTCTGTACTGGCACTGGGAGTGTCAGCCTGGATTTTGTGCTTAAGTCTTGTAGAGTGGGACTGGAACCCACAGCTGTCTGCATGCTACCAACTGAGCCAGAACTGACATAGAAACATAGAAACATAGAAGATAGGAGCAGGAGTAGGCCATTCAGCCCCTCGAGCCTGCTCTGCCATTCAATGAGATCATGGCTGATCATCCAAATTCAGTACCCTGTCCCTGCCTTCTCCCCATATCCCTTGATCCCTTTACCCTTAAGAAATATATCTAACTCCTTCTTGAATATATTTAATGAATTGGCCTCCACTGCCTTCTGCGGTAGAGAATTCCACAGGTTCACCACTCTCTGGGTGAAGAAATTCCTCCTCATCTCTGTCCTAAATGGCTTACCCCTTATCCTTAGACTGGGACCCCTGGTTCTGGACTCCCCCGCCATCGGGAACATCCTTCCTGCATCTAGTCTGTCTAGTCCTGTTAGAATTTTATAAGTTTCAATGAGATCCCCTCTCATTCTTCTAAACTCCAGCGAGTATAAGCCCAGTTGACCCAATCTCCTCATACGTCATTCCCGCCATCCCAGGTATCAGTCTGGTGACAACTATGTCATCTAGACCTAACAGGGAGAGCTGAGACCCACAACTTTCTGGCCTAGAGAGAGAGGAGCGTGCAAGCAACTGGGTCCAACTGACAGACATTATCTAATCGGACCTAATTAGGAAAATCGCTCCCAGTCTGATAATGACGGCACTCGCAATCAATACCTTGAATGTAATGATTTACCCAGTTACGTGGGTGTGGGGGGGAAGGGGGGTGTGGGGTGGGGGGTGGGGGCGGGGTGTAAGGGGAGGGGTGCAGTGAGTTCATTCTGTTTGTTCTCACATGCAGGAATAAACCATTTAACACTTCTGGCGCTCGCTCGTTAGGCTTCTTTCACACCTGTGAAGTTGTGAACTGCCACTTTTGAGATGTCTACGCTAATCCGCCATTGGTTTGTGGTTAAACAGTAACAGTTGCAGCTGAGATCTCGGCTATCACAACGAGCTTATTTGCTCAGGCATGTTGCCACGGCAACGCCAGCTAAAAAGGTCTTTTAATAATAAAAAAATGTAGCCACATCATTGGCCACGGGTTACACAGGGTTGGAGCCTGCTTAAACCCATCATCCTGGTTACCAAGGAATGCTGGACTGCTGTCAGCCTTGGCTCAGTGGGTAGCACTCTCGCCTCTGAGTCAGAAGTTCATGGGTTTATAGAACCACTCCAGAGACTTGGGCACAAAACCTAGGCTGACACTCCCAGTGCAATACTGAGGGACTGCTGCACTGTCGGAGGTGCTGTCTTTTGGATAAGATACTAAACCGAGGCCCCGTCTGCCCTCTCAGATGGACGTCAAAGATCCCTTGGCACTATTTCGAAGAAGAGCAGGGGGGAGTTATCCCCGGTGTCCTGGCCAATATTTATCCCTCAGCCAACATTACTAAAAAAAAACGCAGATGATCTGGTCATTATCACGTTGCTGTTTGTGGGAGCTTGCTGTGCACAGATTGACTGTTGCGTTTCTTACATTGCAACAGTGACTGCACTTCAAAAGTAAGCGATAGGCTGTATAAAGCTTTGGGACATCCTGAGGATAACTCCCCTGCTCTTCTTTGAAATAGTGCCGTGGGATCTTTTACGTCCACCTGAGAGAGCAGACGGGGCCTCAGCTTAGCATCTCATCTGAAAGACAGCACTCCCGACAGTGGACTGGAATGTCAGCCTGCATATTTGTGCTAACAAGTCCCTGGAGTGGGACTTAGAACCTACAACCTTCTAACTCAGAAGTCAGAGTGCTGCCAACTGAGCCATGGATGACAATGTATATCAGTGATGTATCTCAGTGTTGTTATCATTGTGTTGTATATCAGTGTTGTACTGTATATCAGTGCTGTATTGTATATCAGTGCTGTACTGTATATCAGTGCTGTATTGTATACCAGTGCTGAACTGTATATCAGTGCTGTACTGTATACCAGTGCTGTACTGTATATCAGTGTTGTACTGTATATCAGTGCTCTATTGTATACCAGTGCTGTACTGTATACCAGTGCTGAACTGTATATCAGTGCTCTATTGTATACCAGTGCTGTACTGTATATCAGTGCTGTACTGTATACCAGTGCTGTACTGTATATCTGTAAGAAGTCACACAACACCAGGTTATAGTCCAACAGCTTTATTTGAAATCACAAGCTTTCGGAGCGCTGCTCCTTCGTCAGGTGAAGTGAAGAGTTGCATATAAGCACAGCATATATAGTCAGAGAGTACTGCCAGATGATTACAGGTAATCTTTCTAACTGCCCTTTATCACACCTTGGTAGAGAGATAATCACAGCAATCACAGGTGTGAATGGTGTCCAAACAGGTCAGTCAAGAAAACATTACATCAAAGAACAATGAGGTGGGGTCACAAGGGGTCAAATGTTACAGATGCTGGGGTCTGTATGAAAAACAAAAAACAAACAAAAAACTATTTTTTTGCTGGAAATCACAGCAGGTCCGGCCACATCTGTGTAGAGAGAACAAGCCAATGACGACTCGAGTCTGGATGACTCTACGTCAGGTGGGGCTACATGTAGCGTGACATGAACCCAAGATCCCGGTTGAGGCCGTCCTCATGAGTGCGGAGCTTGGCTATCAGTTTCTGCTTGACAATTTTGCGTTGTCGTGTGTCTCGAAGGCCGCCTTGGAGAATGCTTACCCGAAGATCGGAGGCTGAATGTTCTTGACTGCTGAAGTGTTCCCCGACTGGGAGGGAACACTCCTGCCTGGTGATTGTTGTGCGGTGTGTGTTCATCCGTTGTCGCAGTGTCTGCATGGTTTCACCGATGTACCATGCTCCGGGGCATCCTTTCCTGCAACGTATGAGGTAGACAACGTTGGCCAAGTCACAGGAGTATGTACCATGTACCTGGTGGGTGGTGTCCTCACGTGTGATGATGGTATCTGTGTTGATGATCTGGCATGTCTTGCAGAGGTTGCCGTGGCAGGGTTGTGTGGTGTCGTGGTCGCTGTTCCCCTGAAAGCTGGGTAATTTGCTGCGAACGATGGTCTGTTTGAGGTTAGGCGGCTGTTTGAAGGCGAGTAGTGGAGGCGTGGGGATGGCCTTAGTGTGGTAAACCACTGTTATAACCTATCTGTGTCTGTATGTGTATTCCACTAGGTACAGGTCTGGACATGCCTCGGCTGCCTCCTCCCACTATTCCAGGTATATAAGTGACTACCTCCCAGTCCCTTAGTATTCTGGACGGGTCGACCACTCGAGACAAGACCTTCATTCTTTAGTTAATAAAAGCCTGATTGTTACTCGCTCAACCTCAGTCTTTTGAGTAATTGATGGCGCATCACTTAGCGAGGTGTTCGTCGTCATCGATGACATGTTGAAGGCTGCGAAGAACATGGCGTAGTTTCTCCGCTCTGGGGAAGTACTGGACGATGGAGGGTACTCTGTTGGTTGTGTCCCGTGTTTGTCTTCTGAGGAGGTCTATGCGATTTTTCGATGTGGCCCGTCGGAACTGTCGATCGACGAGTCGAGCGTCATATCCCGTTCTTACGAGGGCGTCTTTCAGCGTCTGTAGGTGTCCATCGCATTCCTCCTCATCTGAGCAGATCCTGTGTATTCGCAGGGCTTGTCCATAGGGGATGGCTTCTTTAACGTGGTTAAGGTGGAAGCTGGAGAAGTGGAGCATCGTGAGGTTGTCCGTGGGCTTGCGGTAGAGTGAAGTGCTGAGGTGTCCGTCTTTGATGGAGATTCGTGTGTCCAAGAATGAAACCGATTCTGAGGAGTAGTCCATGGTGAGTTTGATGGTGGGATGGAAATTGTTGATGTTATCGTGTTGTCTTTTCAGTGATTCTTCGCCGTGGGTCCATAGGAAGAAAATGTCGTCGATGTATCTGGTGTATAGCGTTGGTTGGAGGTCCTGTGCAGCGAAGAAGTCTTGCTTGAACTTGTGCATGAAGATGTTGGCGTATTGGGGTGCGAATTTGGTCCCCATGGCTGTTCCGTGTGTTTGGGTAAAGAACTGGTTGTCGAAGTGAAGACATTGTGGTCAAGGATGAAGCGGGTGAGTTGTAGGATGGCGTCTGGAGATTGGCTGTTGTTGGTGTTGAGTACTGAGGCTGTCGCAGCGATGCCGTCATCGTGGGGGACACTGGTGTAGAGTGCCGAGACGTCCATCGTGGCGAGGGGTGTTCCTGGTTCAACTGGTCCGTGGGTGCTGAGTTTCTGTAAGAAGTCTGTAGTGTCGCGACAGAAGCTGGGGGTTCCCTGTACAATGGGTTTCAGGATGCCCTCGACGTATCCAGAGAGGTTCTCACACAGGGCTCCGTTGCCTGATACGATAGGACGTCCAGGTGTGTTGGCTTTGTGTATCTTTGGGAGGCAGTAGAAGTCTCCCACGTGGGGAGTACGTGGGATGAGAGTGCGTAGGATGCTTTGAAGGTCTGGATCGAAGGTCTTGATCAGTCTGTTGAGTTGGTGGGTGTGTTCTTTGGTCAGATCTGTGGGTAACTGTCTGTAGTGTTCCTGGTTGTCCAGTTGTCGGTATGCTTCTTTGCAATAGTCCGTTCTATATGACGATGGCTCCTCCTTTGTCTGCTGGTTTGATGCCGATGTTGCGGTTGGTCTTGAGAGTGTGGATGGTGTTGCGTTGTGCTCGGGTGACATTCTGGGCTGTCTTGTGAGTGCGGCTGATGAATCTGGCATTGATGCATCTCCTGACAGCTTGAGCATACATGTCAAGCTTAGGGCAGCGACCCTCCGGAGGGGTCCAATTTGACTCTTTCTTCTTCGGTTGCTGCACTGCAGATCCCTCTGTCTGCTGTTCTGGATCATTGATTGTCTCATTGGGTTCGCTGCTGACATCTTGGGATTTGTGGAAGAATTCCCAGAGCCTCATTCTCCTGATGAATTCCTCTGTGTCTGCCGCGAGACCGATGGGGTCCATTTTGGTGGTGGGGCAGAAATTGAGCCCTCGGCAGAGAACTTCGATTTCGTCTGGTTGAAGGGTGTGATCAGACAAGTTGACGATGGACTTCCCTGTGGTTTCAACCGTGGTACCGGGGGAGGCTTGGTTGCTGCTGGTGGTGATGCCGAGTTTCTCAAGCTTCCTGTTCTTGGTGTGTATGTAGACAGCGTAGTTCTGTTGCCTCATCTGTTTGCCGGTGTCTCGTAGCTGGTCTGCTGTGTCCTGAGCGCAGGCTGGGAACATGGACTCCATCTCGGTTTCAAGGTTGCAGCGTCTGCTGTAGAGCTGGTGTACGAGATGGTTGAGGAGTGTGCGAGAGGTATACTGTATATCAGTGCTGTACTGTATATTGGTGCTGTGTCTCAGTGCTGTACTGTATATCAGTGCTATACTGTATATCAGGGCTGTACTGTATACCAGTGCTGTACTGTATATCGGTGCTGTGTCTCAGTGCTGTACTGTATATCAGTGCTATACTGTATATCAGGGCTGTACTGTATATCGGTGCTGTGTCTCAGTGCTGTGCTGTATATCAGTGCTGTACTGTATATCAGTGCTGTACTGTATATCAGGGCTGTACTGTATATCAGTGCTGTGTCTCAGTGCTGTGCTGTATAACAGTGCTGTGCTGTATAACAGTGCTGTGCTGTATACCAGTGCTGTACTGTATAGCAGTGCTGTACTGTGTCTCAGTGCTGTACTGTGTACCAGTGCTGTACTGTATACCTCTGTAAAATAATTTTTAAAAATGTTAAATGAAGGATGATTTCAACCAACGATTTGCCAAGAACAAAGAACGAGGCCGTGTGGGTGCGGTACTATATCTGGCCATGGAGTGGCGACACACAGGCTCAGCCATCCCCAAGCAACCAGCCCTTGAGCATCCCAGTCAAGATGGTCAGTCACCTGAGCACTAAGTGGTTGTGTGAAGCATTTCGCAATGTTCTCTCAGATATGCGATAATGCGCGATAAAAATGCAAGTCTTTAAACCAATTATCTCTTTAACAACAGCTTGTATGTGCCCAGCACCTTTAATGCACAAAGAATCTCCCAGGAGCTTCCAATTAGTCAGATAATCCTCCAATTCTGGCCTCTTGCGCATCCCCCATTTCCGTCGCCCCACCATTGGCGGCCATGCCTTCAGCTGCCTGGGCCCTGGAATTCCCTCCCTAAATCTCTCCGCCTCTCTCTCCTCCTTTAAGACGCTCTTTAAAACTCTTCCCTTTGACCGAGCTATTGGTCACCTGCCCTACTAGCTCCTTATGCGGCACGGCATCAAACCTTGTTTGATGACGCTCCTGTGAAGCGCCTTGGGACATCTTACTAGGTTAAAGGCGCTATACAAATACAAGTTGTTGTTGTTGCTGTTGATAAAACTGGTGCCCTGGCCAGAGAAGGAGCTAATTGGAGGAGTGACCAAAAAAGCTTCATCAAAGAGGGGTGATTTAAGGAGGGTCTTAAAGGAGATGAGGTGGCGAGGTGGAGAGGTTTAGGGAGGGAATTCCAGAGCATGGGGCCCAGACGGCTGAAGGCACGGCTGCCAAAGGTTGGGCAAAGGGAGGGCGTGGGCACAAGAGGCCAGAATCGGAGGAACATAAGGTACGGAGGTGGGGCTGTTGTAGGGACGGGTTAAGGAGGAGTAAGGCCATGAAGGGAGTTGAAACATGGGGATGAGACTTTTAAATTTGAGGCGCTTGGGAGCCAGGAGCCAATGTAGATCATCGAGGACTCGGGTGAGGGGTGAGTGGGACTGGGTGTGGGATAGGATACAGGCGTGTTGGTGAGCTGAAATTTATGGAGCGTGGAGGATGAGAGCCCCCTCTGTTCTGCCACCATTAAATCTCCATTGTCTGAGCAGGAATTTTCCCAGCTTGTCAGAATTTCTGGCCATCAGTGAGGACAAGTGCATGATTCACCCACTATCCAATGGGCGGGAGTGCCAAGACGTCATACCAATGAGGGAATTGGCATTCAACCACCAAGGTTCTGAGCTCTGGAATTCCCTCCCTAAACCTCTCCGCCTCTCTACCTCTCTTTCCTCCTTTAAGACGCTCCTTAAAACCTACCTCTTTGACCGAGCTTTTGGTCACCTGCCCCAATGTCTCCTTATGTGGCTCGGTGTCAATTTTCTGTCTGATTTCGCCCCTGTGAGGCGGCCTGGGATGCGTTACGATGTTAAAGGCGCTATATAAATACAAGTTCTTGTCCTACAATAAATCCCATACACTTCTACATGTGCGTAGTCATAGTAGCTGCCCCAGTACTGTAACTTTACTTAACATAACGTAAAAATATCGGCTTCTGAACAATAGAACATCGCTTGCTCCGTCAAGTCACACGCACTAGTAACAAGTACTCACAAGGAACAACACAAACATTGTCAGGTTGCAAATCAATAATAGTATCCTTATTCCTTTAATTGATTAGACAATGCGTTGAGTGTTTATTTCCTTACCATTGTTTTCATCTCTTTGGAGATGTGATTGTAGAACTGGCGCTCCACATTCCATGGTGAGCCAATGTTGGAGATGGAGTTGGAGCGCGTCCTGTTCAGTTTCGCGATCATCGCCTTCTCTTCCTTCTGCAATCAAAATGAAGCAGGGCCAGCATTAGCCTCGAAAGGGAAGAACATTGCGGAGAAAACAGAAGCCATGCCAAACTCAAAGTAGGAGGATGAGAGCAAGGAGGGAGAAGGGGCACGGGAGCGTAGTAGTTACGTCACTGGACTAGTAATCTGAAGGCTTGGACTAAACGAGCAGTTAGAAAGTGAGTTTAAATCCCACTGCAGCAGTTTGAGAATTGGGATTCAGTTTAAAATTCGATGGGCTGAATGGCCTCCTTCCGTGCTGTGCCATTCGATGAAGGGGAGAGGATTGACAAGGATGATACCAGAAGTGAGAGCTTATAACCATCAGGAAAGACTGAACAGGCTGGGGCTCTTTTCTCTAGAACAGAGGAGGTTGTGGGGTGACCGACCTGATAGAGTTCTTGAAAATTATGAAGGGGTTCGATAGGTTAGATGTAGAGAAGGTCTTTGTGGGGGAGACCAAACCTAGGGGCCACAGATATAAGATAGTCACTAATAAATCCAAATGAGGAATTCAGGATAAACTCCTTGACCCAGAGAGCAGTTAGAATGTGGAACTCGCTGCCACGGGGAGTGGTCGAGGCGGATAGCACAGCCTTTAAAGGGAAGCTGGATAAACACATGAGGGAGAAAGGAATAGAAGGACAGATTGATGGGGTGAGATGAAGAAGGATGGGAGGAGGCTAGTGTAGAGCATAAACACCGGCACGAACCAGCTGGGCCGAATTTGCCTGTGTCTGTGCTGTAAATCCTATGTGATTTCCGCCATGCTGCAGACATAACGAACTATTAACCCATGTTTTAATAAGCAGCATATCTCTTCACCACAGCTAACATAGTAATCTTCGCCAGGGTTACTAATGTAGGGTTCTGGATGCATGCTAATGTCACGTTGTCACACGGGGCAGAGTTCATTAGTGTCACAACAGAGGAAGTTCGACACAAAATGATAATTTTCCGACTTTGCATTATAAACATGGGAGTGGTTAGACGAGGAAAGACCAGGGTCCATCTCGTTCGCCTTCTACGATCCTGGTATAGAATTGTAGAAACTTACAGCACAGAAGGAGGCCATTCGGCCCGTCGGGCCTGTGCTGGCTCTATGAAAGAGCAGTCGTGTTTAGTCCCACATCCCCGCTTTTTGTCCGTAACCCTGTGAGTTCCTCATCCTCGAGTACCCATCCAGCTCCCTTTTAATATTATTTATGGAATCAGCTTCCACCACCTTTTCGGGTCGAGAGTTCCAGATGCCGACAACTCTCTGAGTGAAAACATTTCTCCTCAACTCGCTTCTAGCTCTTTTGTCAATGATTTTGGCAGTCGCACGATACAATGATAATGGGAGTTGTTGACTAATCATAGCGATCAATCTCTATCAATGAGTCTACAACAGACCCAGACATGAGGCAAGGAAAACCCCCAGTGGTGGAGAGCTTTGGGAGCCATAGGTCTAAAGTCACCCGGTCCCCCTAACCTTACCACATGTCATGTCTCAAATTACTCACATACTCTATCCCAAAGTGTTCCCCTCAGAGAACTCTGCGTTCATCCAACTTGGCCTCTTGGGCATGCCCGGCTTCCTTTGTCCACCATTGGTGGCCGTGCCTTCAGCTGGCTAGGCCCTAAGCTCTGAAATTCCCTCCCTGAACCTCTCCGCCTCTCTCTCCTCCTTTAAGACACACACACACACTCCAACCAGGACTCACTGCTGAGGGGAACCCTGGGCTGGCGTGTCCCATCCCTTGGACCGAGAGGCCCTGTAGCTTCCTGAGCACTGAGATCTGCAGACTGGGCTGTAACCTGAGACCGTAGTATCACACAGAGCAGTACGTTTTGCACACTGAACCACTGGGTCGGGGGGAGTTTTCACTGGAAATTCCCTCGGGGATTTTCACACGTGGCCCACGTCGACAGAGCTCCCGGCTACACAGGGAAATGGGGACTCCGCCGATCTCCCACCAGAGTTACGCCGATCGATCGGGAGAACCCGTTGGATAAATTATCGGCGATTGCGTCGAGTCTTAATGTAAACCCTGAAGTTTGCTTCTGTGAAACTTTATTAGCAGCAAGTATCATGTGCCAGAGTGAGTCATTCAATGTGATCTTTACAAGGGAAAATAAAAGAATAAACACAAAGGTCTTGTGAGAGGATGCTGTCTCTGACAGATGCATGGAGATTGGGTTTGCTCTGTGCACAGTCTGATCTGCTGTGAGATGGAGAATTAATCTAGTTCTGTCTGTGACATTTTCAGCTGTCGGGTGAGCTGGTATTTGAACAACAGGGAAGACAAGACGCTTTGCTATCGGACTGTGACAATGTCCACTTAATGGTCAGAGGCTGATAATTCAGCCACTGCCTCACTGCCACCTCCCTCTGCCTTCGCCTCACACCCACCACCACCACCGGTGAAAGCGTTGTCCAGACTCGATCTCCACCTCTCCAGCCTCCTGAGCTGCCCCCTTTAAAGGCTCCAGCTGGTCCAAAACTCTCCACCCCCCCCTCACCACTCCCCGCACATCCTGTCTCACTGGCCCATCACCCCCGTCCTCTCAAACCTTCACTGGAATCCCGTCAAAGCATCAAAATCCTCGTTCTCGTTCATAAACCCCACCACTGCCTCGCCCTCCACCTCCTCCCGGCTTACGCCGCGGCTCAGTGGGTGGCGCCCTCGCCTCGGAGTCACAGAGTTGTGGGCACAAGTCCCACTCCCATTCCCACTTTTGGTCGCCTTATCTGAGGAAGGATGTTCTTGCCATGGAGGGAGTGCAGCGAAGTTTCACCAGACTGATACCTGGGATGGCAGGAATGACGTATGAGGAGAGATTGGGTCGATTGGGCTTGTATTCACTGGAGTTTAGAAGAATGAGAGGGGATCTCATTGAAACTTATAAAATTCTAACAGGACTAGACAGGCTAGATGCAGGAAGGATGTTCCCGATGGCAGGGGAGTCCAGAACATGGGGTCACAGTCTAAGGATAAGGGGTAAGCCATTTAGGACAGAGATGAGGAATTTCTTCACCCAGAGAGTGGTGAACCTGTGGAATTCTCTACCACAGAAGGCAGTTGAGGCCAATTCATTAAATATATTCAAGAAGGAGTTAGATATATTTCTTAAGGCTAAGGGGATCAAGGGATATGGGGAGAAAGCAGGGACAGGGTGCTGAGTTTGGATGATCAGCCATGATCTCATTGAATGGCGGAGCAGGCTCGAGGGGCCGAATGGCCTACTCCTGCTCCTATCTTCTATGTTTCTATGTTTCCAGAGTCCTGAACGAAACTCTAGGCATGCAGTCCTGAGGGAGTGCTTCAGGAGAGATGCAAAAACAGGCCGCCGACTCGCTAGAGCCAGTTTTACAATATCGCACACAGTCAAGATCTACCCGTTACGTTCTTATAGGGTAACACGCTCTTTATTAGAGAGCTATAATGTTTCCATATATATGATATATCATAATGCACCCTGTTTTACAGAGCGATAGAATCACACAGCTAGGAAGGAGGCCATTCAGCCCATCGTGCCTGTGCTGCCTCTATGAAAGCCCTGTCCAACTAGTCCCACTCCCCCTGCTCCTCCCCCATAACCCTGCAAATGTTCCCCTTTTCAAGTATTTACCCAATTCCCTTTTGAAAGTCATTATTGAATCTACTTCCATCGCCCTTTCAGGCGATGCATTCCAGATCATAACAACTCGCTGCATGAAAAAAATAATTCTCCTCATCACCCACCCCCACCACCCCCCCCCCCTGCCCCGGTTCTTTTGCCAATTATTTTATAACATGCCGGTGTGAATTATAATCTATAGGATAATTACAGGACTTGACAGGGTAGATGCAGGGAGGATGTTTCCCCTGGCTGGGGAGTCTAGAACCAGGGGTCACAGATTCAGAATAAGGGGTCGGCCATTGAGGACTGAGATGAGGAGAAATTTCTTCACTCAGAGGGTGGTGAATCTTTGGAATTCTCTACCCTAGAGGGCTGTGGAGGCTCAGTCGTTGAGTATATTCAAGACAGAGATCGATAGATTTTTGGATACTAGGGGAATCAAGGGATATGGGGATCGGGCGGGAAAGTGGAGTTGAGGTTGATGATCAGCCATGATCTTATTGAATGGCGGAGCAGGCTCGAGGGGCCGTATGGCCGACTCCTGCTGCTGTTTCTTATGTTCTTATGAAATCCTTTGGTTTACCCGTTTCTGACTGCACCCCACGATGAGGTAGGTCTCAATGTTGTGGTCCTTCAAGTAAGCATTCCGCTCGCCTCCGAAGCCTGCCTCCACTTCGTAATCGCCATTCAGATAGTTCAGCGTGGCTTTGGTTATGTGGATTCGCCTGCAAGCAGGAAGAGGCACCTTTCAGGGGGGTGAACGGACTGAGAACATCACATGCAAATCAAGCAGTCAAGTAAAGTACCACCGAAAATCACCAACCCTCCATTCTCCCTGCAGATCTGGGTCTGCCAACAACAACTGGAACTAACCCTAGGGTTTAGATACTTTACTTAGTGAATAGTGGACACTGGGGAACGAATTACAGGCTGGAATCTAATCGAGGGGTACGGGGGGTTTATCTATATAATGATGGATACCCGGGAGTGAGTTACAGGCTGGAATCTGATCGAGGGGTTCAGGTGGTTTATCTATATAATAATGGATACCCGGGAGTGAGTTACAGGCTGGAATTTAGTCGAGGGATTCAGGGGGTTTATATATAGAATAATGGATACCCGGGAGTGAGTTACAGGCTGGAATTTAATCGAGGGGTTCGGGTGATTTATATATAGAATAATGGATACCCGGGAGTGAGTTACAGGCTGGAATCTAATTGAGGGGTTTGGGGTTTTATATATAGAATAATGGATACCCGGGAGTGAGTTACAGGCTGGAATCTAATCGAGGGGTTCAGGGGGTTTATATATAGAATAATGGATACCTGGAAGTGAGTTACAGGCTGGAATCTAATCGAGGGGTTTGGGGGGTTTATATATAGAATAACAGATACCTGGGACTGAGTTACAGGCTGAAATCTAATCGAGGAGTTCAGGTGGGTCATATATAGAATAATGGATACCCGGGAGTGAGTTACAGGCTGGAATCTAATTGTGGGGTTCAGGTGTTTATATATAGAATAATAATGGATACCCTGGAGTGAGTTACAAGCTGGAATCTAATTGAGGGGTTCAGGTGGTTTATATATAGAATAAATAACAGAAAGCCATGAGTGAGTTACAGGCTGGAATCTAATCGAGGGGTTCAGGTGTTTATATATAGAATTACAGATACCCAGGAGTGAGTTACAGGCTGGAATCTAATCGAGGGTTTTGGGGGGTTTATATATGGAATAACAGATGCCTGGGAGTGAGGTACAGGCTGGAATCTAATCGAGGGGTTTGGGGGGTTTATATATAGAATAATGGATACCTGGGAGTCAGTTACAGGCTGGAATCTAATCGAGGGGTTCAGGGGGTTTATATATAGAATAATGGATACCCAGGAGTGAGATACAGGCTGGAATCTAATCGAGGTGTTCAGGTTGTTTAAAAATAGAAATAATGGATAGCTGGGAGTCAGTTACAGGCTGGAATCTAATCGAGGGGTTTAAGGGGTTTATATATAGAATAATGGATACCCAGGAGTAAGGTACAGGCTGGAATCTAATCGAGGTTTTCAGGTGGTTTACCTATAGAATAATGGATACCCGGGAGTGAGTTACAGGCTGGAATCTAATTGAGGGGTTCGGGTGGTTTATATATAGAATAATGGATACCTGGGAGTCAGTTACAGGCTGGAATCTAATTGAGGGGTTCGGGGGTTTATATATAGAATAATGGATATACGGGAGTGAGTTACAGGCTGGAATCTAATCAAGGGGTTCAGAGGGTTTATATGTAGAATAATAATGGATAACCAGGAGTTACAGGCTGGAATCTAATCGAGGGGTTCAGGTGGTTTATATGTAGAATAACAGAAAGCCGTGAGTGAGTTACAGGCTGGAATCTAATCGAGGGGTTCAGGTGTTTATATATAGAATTACAGATACCCGGGAGGGAGTTACAGGCTGGAATCTAATCGAAGGGTTCAGGTGGTTTATATGTAGAATAATGGATACCCAGGAGTGAGTTACAGGCTGGAATCTAATCGAGGGGTTTGGGGGGTTTATATGTAGAATAATGGATACCCAGGAGTGAGTTACAGGCTGGAATCTAATCGAGGGGTTCAGGGGGTTTATATGTAGAATAATGGATACCCGGGAGTGAGTTCCAGGCTGGAATCTAATCGAGGGGTTCAGGGGGTTTATATGTAGAATAATGGATACCCGGGAGTGAGTTACAGGCTGGAATCTAATCGAGGGGTTCAGTGGGTTTATATATAGAAAATAATAATGGATACCTGGGAGTGAGTTACAGGCTGGAATCTAATCAAGGGGTTTGGGGGTTTATACAGGAAACTTTCGTTTAACCGAAGGTTAAATGTCCGGAAAGCTCTATCCACCGGCAAAATTCGGGAGTCGGTTCAGATAAGTTTTTTTACTTCTCGTTGCTTTTTTTCTCCAGTCGTGGCTCTGCAAGGTCTAGCTGAAGCTGTTGCTTAGCTACAGAGACGCTTGCAAGCTACGCCGACTGTTTTGAAGCTGTTGCTAAGCAATAGGGTTTGTTGCTTCACACGGAGCTCAGAAGCGCCGTATGTTTTAACATTAGCGCTGGTTTCTCCGGCAGTTTTGATGGAACGGCAACAGCTCAGTCCCGTCAGTGCCGGATACCAGAAAGTTTCCTGTATATAGAATAACAGATACCCGGAAGTGATTTACAGGCTGCAATCTAATCGAGAGATTCAAGTGGTTTATATATAGAATAATGGATACCCGGGTGTGAGTTACAGGCTGGAATTTAATCGAGGGGTTCAGGTGGTTTATATATAAAATAATGGATACCCGGGAGTGAGTTACAGGCTGGAATCTAATCGAGGGGTTTGGGTGGTTAATATTTGGAATAACAGGTACCTGGAAGTTAGTTACAGGCTGGAATCTAATGATGGGCTTCAGGTGGTTTATATACAGAATAATGGATACCCGGGAGTGAGTTACAGGCTGGAATCTAATCGAGGGGTTCAGGTGGTTTATATATAGATAATAAATAATAATGGATACCCGGAAGCGAGTTACAGACTGAAATTTTAGCAAGGAAGAATAAGTGATGCAAGTTCCTATTAACTCATCACTGGAAATCTTGTCAGGGTTTAATTCCTCGTCTGCCAGAAAGCTATTGGGGCTAAAATTTTATTCATTTTTTTCTCCCTTCACCAAAGTTCTCCTCTCCACTCCTGAAGGCGACGGCCCCTGCCAGGGCTACAGTTTCATGGGTGTCGAACACCCTCTGGTACCTCAGCAGCAATAGCAAGGGACCACCACCACCCCCCGAGTTCCTCTCGCGGGAACACTTCCGCCCGACAATATATCGGTCGTTCTGTCATCGTCACTGGGTCAGTCTCCTGGAACTCCCTGCCTAACGCCATACCATCACCACCAGGACTGCAGCGCTTCAAGAAGAAGGCCCACCATCACCACCACCACCTTCTCAGGGTCACTACGGATTGAAAAATAGAAGATAGGCGCAGGAGTAGGCCATTCGGCCCCTCGAGCCTGTTCCGCCATTCAATGAGATCATGGCTGATCATCCAAATTCAGTACCTGTCCCTGCCTTCTCCCCATATCCCTTGATCTCTTTAGCCTTATGAAATTTATCTAACTCCTTCTTGAATATATTTAATGAATTGGCCTCAACTGCCCTGTGTGGTAGAGAATTCCACAGGTTCACCACTCTCCGGGGGAAGAAATTCCTCCTCATCTCTGTCCTAAATGGCTTACCCCTTATCTTTAGACTGTGACCCCTGGTTCTGGACTCCCCGACCATCGGGAACATCCTTCCTGCATCTGGTCTGTCTAGTCCTGTTAGAATTTTATAAGTTTCAATGAGATCCCCTCTCATTCTTCTAAACTCTAGCGAATATAAGCCTAATCGACTCACTCTCTCTTCATGGGCAATAAAGGCCGGCTTTGCCCACACCCCAAGAGCAAATTAATAAAAATCTTCAGTTGTGAGCTACGACTGTGGTAGCAAACTATTCAACCATGGGGCCATTACAGTCGAGGCGGACCTTGTCCCCACACAAACGCACTGCACTCGGTTTTAACCGGCCCTCCCCATTCACCGGCGGGAATGGTGGGCGGGAGGCAGTGACTGGCCAGAAAATGCCACGGTAAAATCTATTCCGTCAGAACTCCTTGTGGCCCCCACCCCCGCCCCTCCTCCCAAGACACACAGAGAGAGTGTGAGAGACAGAGTGTGAGAGACAGAGAGAGTGTGAGTGACGGAGAGAGTGTGAGAGACGGAGAGAGTGTGAGAGAGAGAGAGAGAGTGTGAGAGACGGAGAGAGTGTGAGAGACAGAGAGAGTGTGAGAGACAGTGAGAGTGTGAGAGACGGAGAGAGTGTGAGAGAGAGAGAGAGTGTGAGAGACAGAGAGAGTGTGAGAGACAGAGAGAGTGTGAGAGACAGTGAGAGTGTGAGAGACGGAGAGAGTGTGAGAGACAGAGAGAGTGTGTGAGAGAGAGTGTGAGAGACAGAGAGAGTGTGAGAGACAGAGAGAGTGTGAGAGAGAGAGAGAGTGTGAGAGACGGAGAGAGTGTGAGAGACGGAGAGAGTGTGAGAGACGGAGAGAGTGTGAGAGACAGAGAGAGTGTGAGAGAGAGAGAGTGTGAGAGACAGAGAGAGTGTGAGAGACAGAGAGAGTGTGAGAGAGAGAGTGTGAGAGACAGAGAGAGTGTGAGAGACAGAGAGAGTGTGAGAGAGAGAGAGAGTGTGAGAGAGAGAGAGAGTGTGAGAGAGAGAGAGTGTGAGAGACAGAGAGTGTGAGAGAGAGAGAGTGTGAGAGAGAGAGAGAGTGTGAGAGACAGAGAGAGTGTGAGAGAGAGAGAGAGTGTGAGAGAGAGAGAGAGTGTGAGAGACAGAGAGAGTGTGAGAGACAGAGTGTGAGAGAGAGAGAGAGTGTGAGAGACAGAGAGAGTGTGAGAGAGAGAGAGAGTGTGAGAGAGAGAGAGAGTGTGATAGACAGAGAGAGTGTGAGAGACAGAGAGAGTGTGAGAGACAGAGAGAGTGTGAGAGACAGAGAGAGTGTGAGAGACGGAGAGAGTGTGAGAGACGGAGAGAGTGTGAGAAAGGAGAGAGTGTGAGAGACGGAGAGAGTGTGAGAGACGGAGAGAGTGTGAGAGACGGAGAGAGTGTGAGAGACGGAGAGAGTGTGAGAGACAGAGAGAGTGTGAGAGACAGAGAGAGTGTGAGAGAGAGAGAGTGTGAGAGACAGAGAGAGTGTGAGAGACAGAGAGAGTGTGAGAGACAGAGCGAGTGTGAGAGACAGAGAGTGTGAGAGACAGAGAGAGTGTGAGAGACGGAGAGAGTGTGAGAGAGAGAGAGTGTGAGAGACAGAGAGAGTGTGAGAGACAGAGTGTGAGAGACAGAGAGAGTGTGAGAGACAGAGAGAGTGTGAGAGACAGAGAGAGTGTGAGAGAGAGAGAGAGTGTGAGAGACAGAGAGTGTGAGAGACGGAGAGAGTGTGAGAGACAGAGAGAGTGTGAGAGAGAGAGAGAGTGTGAGAGACAGAGAGTGTGAGAGACGGAGAGAGTGTGAGAGACAGAGAGAGTGTGAGAGACGGTGAGAGTGTGAGAGACAGAGAGAGTGTGAGAGACAGAGAGAGTGTGAGAGACGGAGAGAGTCTGAGAGAGCGTTGGCCTCTACTGCCTTCTGTGGTAGAGAATTCCAGAGGTTCACCACTCTCTGGGTGAAGAAATTCCTCCTCATCTCTGTCCTAAATGGCTTACCCCTTATCTTTAGACTGTGACCCCTGGTTCTGGACTCCCCCGCCATCGGGAAGATCCTTCCTGCATCTAGCCTGTCTAGTCCTGTTAGAACTTTATAAATTTCAATGTGATCCCCTTGGCGAGGTGACCAATATGTGGGGCGTTTTTTGCATTGCTTTGGGCGGCCAGATCACCAACAACGATGAGTCAGCCTACAGGGAGGAGGTCCAGCATCTCGTGAAGTGGTGCGCCGACAACAACCTGGCCCTTAACACCAAGAAAAGAAAGGAAATAATCGTGGACTTCAGGAAGTCCAAAGGCGGAAGTCACACCCCCATCCACATCAATGGGGCGGAGGTGGAAAGGGTGGCCAGCTTTAAGTTCCTCGGAGTCCACATCACGGAAGACCTCTCCTGGTCCCTCAACACCTCCTCTCTGGTGAAGAAGGCCCAGCAGCGCCTATATTTCTTGAGGAGGCTGAAGGGATGTAATCTGTCACCCCCGATCCTCTCTAACTTCTACCGCTGCACTATAGAGAGCATCCTGACAAACTGTATCACGGTATGGTACGGCAGCTGTAGCTCCCATGACCGGAAAGCCCTGCAGCGGGTAGTCAAAACTGCCCAACGCATTACCGGCACCCAGCTACCGACCTGCCTACGGAGGGCATGGTCCATCATCAAAGACCCTACCCACCCCAGCCACAGTCTGTTCGCCCTCCTACCATCTGGAAGACGCTACAGATGCATTCGCACCCGTACGACCAGATTTAGGAACAGCTTCTTTCCCAGGGCTGTCATCCTACTGAATTCCACAAATAAACACTAAAGCCTGCACATCTGCCGATGCACTTTATTATGGTCATATTTATGCTAATATATATGTACAAATGTATGTTGAAATGTTTAAGTGTCCTAATCCAAATTGTACACTCTCGGGAGCCGCAAGCCTACATTTCGTTGTACTGCACTTGTGCACTAACAATGACAATAAAAGTTGATTTGATTTGATTTGATTGATTTCTCATGTTCGAAACCGGCGTTCAACAACAACAACAACAACTTCCATTTGTACAGCGCCTTTAACGTAGTAAAAAGTCCCAAAGTGCTTCACAGGAGCCTAATCGGACAAAATTTGACACCGAGCCACGTCAGGAGATATTAGGGAAGGCGAACAACAGCTTGGTCAAAGAGGTTAGGTTTTAGGGAGCGTCTTGAAGGAGGAGAGAGGGAGGCGGAGAGGTTTAGGGAGGGAATTCCAGAGCTTGGGGCCCAGGCGGCTGAAGGCACGGCCTGTCCCCAGCTTACATCAGCTAATTCAGTATACATTGCCCCGATGCATTCTCCATCGCTCTAGCTGTTCGAGTGGTGTCAACACGATTTGCCCGCTGTGGCCAGTGTAAATGAGAAATGTTTAAAAAAGCAGGGAGGGAACCTTCACCCTGTGTCGCTACACTTACCGCTCGGGGTGCGGGGGTCGGGGCGGGGTGGGTGGGTGGAGAGGGAGACAGAGAGAGATATAGAAAGAAGAGAGAGAGATAGAGAGAGAGGTAGAGAGATAGATAGAGAGTGAAAGAGAGATAGAAAGATAGAGATAGAGAGAGATAGAGAGAGGGAGATAGAGAGATGGAGAGATAGATAGAGAGATGGAGAGATAGATAGAGAGTGATAGAGATAGAGAGAGAGATAGAGAGAGGGAGATAGATAGATACAGATAGATAGCGAGAGAGAGATAGAGAGATAGATAGAGAGAGGGAGGGATAGATAGAGAGATAGATAGAGAGAGAGATAGAGATATAGAGAGATATATAGAGCTAGTGAGAGAGAGCTAGAGAGAGAGTTGGAAATAAATAGAGAGATAAATAGAGAGGTAGAGAGATAGAGAGAGAGATAGAGAGAGACAGATAGAGAGATAGAGAGCGAGAGATAGATAGAGAGATAGAGACAGATAGATAGAGAGATAGAGAGACAGATAGATAGAGAGATAGATAGAGATAGATAGAGACAGATAGAGAGAGATAGAGAGATAGAGACAGATAGATAGAGAGATAAATAGAGAGAGTAGAGAGATAGATAGATAGATAGAGAGATAGATAGAGAGAGATAGAGATAGATAGAGAGATAGACAGAGAGAGAGATAGTGAGAGATAGATACAGAGATAGATAGAGAGAGATAGAGAGAGAGAGATACAGAGATAGATAGAGGGAGATAGATATAGATAGAGATAGATAGATAGAGAGAGATAGAGAGATAGAGATAGATAGATAGAGAGAGAGAGACAAACACACACACACCTATCACAGTAAAAGACCAATCTTAGCATGAAATCCTTGTGCATCTCAACCTGGAATAGCCAAGGACTATGCTCTTCTGTGCTTGGACTGAAGAGCAGGACCCCAGAGTTCCTAGATGAAATCAAAGATCTGGACATTATCGTTTTGCAAGAAACCTGGTGTAGAGGAGAAGGGCCCACTGGTTGTCCCCCTGGGTACACAGAGCTGGTGGTCCCTGTATTGATTTGTATGTGGGTTCAATGACGACACATTGATGAAAAAAGAATGTCTTTTAATCTAAAGTCTGTTCAACTCAGTTAACAGCATTACAGGAGACACCATCTTAGAGATCCATCTAAAAACGAAACTAAAACTAAACTGTCTCTCTCACATGCCCTCTGCTGGTAAGGCATAAATAATCAAACAGGCAAATATGCTGGTAAGGCATAATAATCAAACAGGCAAATACCATCACTATTTGCTGATATCATTACATCTCCCTTTCTTAAAACAAAAGTATTTTACTTTTATCTAACAACATGTTTTCTTTGTATTACTCTGCATTTTAACTGTAACACTTAATGAACTTACATTATCATTATCAAGGTTTTTTAACCTTGTTTTGTGTGTTCACATGAAATATGTAAATACACTAGAACTTGAAGAGAGAATAAGATAACATTACTTCCTTCTATAACAAGAGTCCTTAAACTTGCTCAATGAGTCTCTCAGGAGGCTTCACGCGTCTTGAGGATTTTCCGATTGATTGTCCTTGAATCTGAGTTGTTGCCTCAGATGATGATTTCTCAGCTGTGTGATCAGGTTGTTCAACAGTATCAGTCTTTTGACCTGCTGTGTCTGGTCCCATGAGAAGATCCCGACGATTTCTTCGCAGAACAGCACTCTCATCTGTCTGAATGGTGTATGATCTTGGTTGAACTTCACTCAGGACAGTTCCCTTCTGAGTCCATATGTTTGTTTTGTCTTTGAACCTTACTTGGTCACCAGTGTGGAGTTCAGGTAGGTTTTGTGTTCCTCTGTCATAGTAGTACTTTTGCTTTTCTTTCTGTTGTTCTTTGAACTTCCTCACTTTCTCCCCCTCTTTTGTTTTCAGGAGGTTCTCCGGGATGGGTAGGTTTGACCTTAGCAGACATCCCATAAGGAGTTGGGCTGGTGACATACCACACTCGAGCGGCGTTGTGCGGTATACAAGCATGCTCTGGTAGAAGTCAGTTCCACTGTCTTTCGCCTTGTACATCAGTCTTTTCACTGTCTGGACCGATTTTTCCACTAGTCCATTGGACTGTGGAAAGTGAGGACTTGACGTTGTGTGGACAAAGTCCCACTCTTTGGCAAAGTGTCGGAAACTTGCATTGTAAAACTGGGGTCTGTTGTCTGTGAAGACCTCGCTTGCCACGCCATGTCTGGAGAATATGGCTTTCATACATGTTATCACAGCATCTGCAGTGGTGGTGCACAGTCTACAAACCTCTGGATGCAGGGAGTAATAGTCTGTGACTACAAGATAGTCCTTCCCTTGACATACGAATAGGTCAGCGCCTACCTTCTGGTAAGGTCTGTCTGGCGCTGGGTGTGGCTTTAGTGGTTCTACCGGATTGCTTGCTCGATATTTCAGGCATATTGTGCAGTTTGACACCTCATTTGTCACATCTTGGTTGATTCGTGGCCAGTACATCACCTCTCGTGCTCTTTTCTTACACTTTTCGATTCCCAGATGTCCTCCATGGATCCTTTTTAGCATCTCTTTTCTCAGACTCTTTGGGATAACTATTTTACTTCCTTTGTAGATGATGTCTTCGACCACTGATAGTTCCGCCCTGCAGTTCCAGTACTCTGCCATGTCAGGTGAGCAGTCTTGCTTCATGTTGGGCCATCCATCCAAGATGCTTTTCCTCAGTCGTCTCATTGTTTCATCTTTGTTTGTCTCAGTCTTTATGAGCTCCATTTTTGCATCTGCTATGGGCAGTGCACTTGTGATCATGTCCACGTAGGCGTTCACTTTTTCATCCATTTTGGTGTTTGCGGGCTCACTTGGGTCAACAGCTCTGGACAACGTGTCTGCTGTATACATCAGCTTACCTGGTGTGTACGCAACATTCAGTGTATAGCGTTGCAGCCTGATCATCATTCTTTGTATTCTAAGCGGACAGCTATTTAGTGGCTTTTGGAACAATGCAATCAAGGGCTTATGGTCAGTCTCTACACTGATTGCTTGTCCTGACACAAACTGGTGAAATCTTTCACAGGCGTATGTGATGCTGAGCAGCTCCTTTTCTATTTGAGCATATCGCGTCTCCGCGTCTGTCATTGAGCGCGATGCATATGCAATAGGTTGCCAGTAGTCATATTTTTGCAGAAGAACGGCACCGAGCCCACTCTGTGATGCATCTGATGATATCTTGATGGGTCTCGCTGGGTCATAAAACCTCAGAACTGGTTCCTCTGTGAGCAGTTTCTTTAGATCGCTCCATGACTTCTCATGCTCATGATTCCATTTCCATTCTATGTTCTTTTCAGTTAGTCGTCTCAGTGGCGCCATCTTTTCTGAAAGGTTGGATATGAATTTACCCATGTAGTTGATCATTCCATTAAACCTCTGCACGTCCTTTTTGCATTGTGGCTTTGGCATATTCTCAATGGCGGACACCTTTCTGGGATTTGGTCTGATGCCCTCACTGCTAAGGATATCTCCCACGAATGTCAGTTCTGTCACCCCGAGCTGGCATTTCTCTCTATTCAGCTTCAGGTTTGTTTTCCTTGTTGCTTCCAGCACTTTTTTCAGTCTCTCGTCATGCTCAGTTCTCGTGGTTCCCCATACTATGATGTCATCCATTGATGTATCAACTCCCTCCAGGTGCTCATAGATCATATGGATAGTTTTGTGATACACTTCAGGAGCTGAGGCAATGCCAAATGGTAACCTTAGGAATCTGTATCTGCCAAATGGACTGTTGAACGTGCACAGTCTTGAACTTGCCTCGTCCAGTTTCATCTGCCAAAATCCTGATGATGCATCTAACTTGCTGAAATACTTTGCATTTGCAAACTGTGACATGATTTCCTCATGTGTAGGAAGCTTGAAGTGCTCTCTCTTTATTGCTCTGTTTAGATCTCTTGAATCCAGGCAAATTCTGAGCTTTCCATTCTTTTTGTCCACAACGACGAGGGAACTCACCCACTCAGTTGGCTCATCTATCTTCTGAATCACGTTCAGGCTTTCCATCCTGTCCAACTCTGCCTTCAGTTGCTTTTGAAGTGCAAACGGAACTTTTCTGCATGGATGTATGACCGTTGGCATACTTTTATCTACTCTGATCGTGTGTTCTCCTGGAAGGCAGCCTAGACCCTGAAATAAGTCATTGTACTCTTTCATGAGTTCATCATAGACTGTCTCTCCTTCGCTTTCCACAATGAGGACTCTCTTTACCAGGTTCAGTCTCTCACAGGCTATTAAACCTAGTATGGCTTGCACATCCTTTGGCACCACGATTAATGCTAGCGTGTGCTCTCTGTCCTTGTGTGTCACTTTGACAATGCATCTTCCTTTCACTGGTATATCAGTACCTGAGTATCCTGTCACTTTCACTTTTATTCCATGTATCTTTGGTCTGGGTCTAATTTTCTTAAAATCAGTCTCTGATATCACATTAACTTGTGCTCCAGTATCCAATTTAAATGGAATGTGTATGTCATTCACTTTTAGTGTCAACATCCAGTCTCTTTTTTCTTCTTTGTTTTCAGACACAACATCCACATAGAACTCCTCTATCTCGCTTTCATCTACTGTATGGACCTTGCTTTGTTGCGCTTGGTTCTTACAGCAACGGGCATAATGGTTGTTTTTGTTGCAACTATTGCATGTTTTACCATATGCTGGACACTTTTTTGGTGGATGCTGTGTACCGCATCGACTACATGACTTTCAATTGCCCCTTTCATTTTTGTTCGCTGGCCACGCCTCTTTTTTCACATTGGCGCTCTTTTTGTTAAACGGTTTGTGTCCGTTCTTTCTCACTGCATCCACGTTGCAGCTACTGTCACTGAACAGCTCCTTTGCCTGCAACTTCACAGTCTCTGTAGCCCTACACAGTGCTATGGCTTTTCCCAGGTCTAGATTTTGCTCTCTTAGCAGTCTTTCCCTTAGACCATTATCTGGAATACCACACACCAGTCTGTCTTTTATCAGCGAGTCTGTCAGTCCTCCAAATTCATATGTTTTGCTTCTGTTTCTCAGTTCAGTCACATACTGATCAATAGTCTCTCCCGTTTTCTGTACACATGTGAAAAATCTGTGCCTCTCAAATGTCACGTTACGTTTAGGTATACAGTAGGCCTCAAACTGTTCCATTATTTTATCCAGCTTCATTTTGTCTCCATCAGCAGCGAATGTGAAGTTATTATACACCTCCAACGCTTCATCACCCACGACATGTAAGAACACTGACGCTTTCATTTTATCACTTTTCTCGTCAGCTCCGATTGCCGCTAAATACAACTCCAAATGTTGTTTGAATCTCCTCCAATTTTCAGCCACATTACCTGTCAACTGAAGCTTCGCCGGTGGGTGTAAACCTTCCATTTTTCACTTCGTTAGCTATTCTCCAATGGTAAGTAACGATGTTCTCTTTTGGCTTGCTAATATGTGGAGAGCTGATTTAACCAGATTTTTCCTCTTCATCTCTTTCAATCACTTCTGACACCATGTATTGATTTGTATGTGGGTTCAATGACGACACATTGATGAAAGAGAATGTCTTTTAATCTAAAGTCTGTTCAACTCAGTTAACAGCATTACAGGAGACACCATCTTAGAGATCCATCTAAAAACGAAACTAAAACTAAACTGTCTCTCTCACATGCTCTCTGCTGGTAAGGCATAAATAATCAAACAGGCAAATATGCTGGTAAGGCATAATAATCAAACAGGCAAATACCATCACTATTTGCTGATATCATTACAGTCCCCTCTAATAAACTGCCAGGAGTAACCCAGGGCAGAGACTCTGGAGGCATACTGATTTTACATTGAATTTATAAAAAAGGGCGAAAACCACTTATGGCTCAAGATTAAGAAAGACATCATTTCTAGCATGCAAAATGTTTTCATTTGCGCAATCTATATCCCCCCTATAGAATCCTCGTACTTCAAAGAGGACACCTTCTCCAACATTGAGAGGGAGATTAACCATTTCCAGGCCCAGGGGAACGTGTTGATCTGTGGTGACCTCAACTCAAGAACTGGTGAAGAACCAGACTTTATCAGTACTCAGGGGAATAATTACATATTTGGGAATAACCATTTTGATCTCCCTTTTCATTCACACAGGAATAACTACGACAAACAGACAAATGCAAACGGAAAACAGCTCCTGCAGCTCTGTTAAAGCCTGGGTCTGTACATTGTCAATGGTAGGTTCAGAGGAGACTCCCTCGGAAGATCGACCTATTCTTCACCTCTTGGCATCAGCACCGTAGACTATATGATTACAGATCTGGACCCATCCTCTTTCAGAGCATTCACAGTCAAATCACTAACACCACTATCAGATCACAGCCAAATTGCTGCGTATCTTAAAAGGACAGAAACAACCAACACAGAAACACAGCCCAGTAAGCTGTACAACATTAAAAAATCCTACAGATGGGCCCAAAACAGCACGGAAAAATACCAGAAAACAATTAGCAGTCAATCAACTCAATCTCTCTTGGACACCTTTCTGGAAAACACATACACTCACAATAAAGAAGGCGTAAACCTGGCAGTGAATAACCTAAATAATATTTTTGATAATTTGGCATCAATGTCGAACTTGAAATATCGCAAGAGTAAACACAAAACACAAAACCACGAAAAATGGTTTGATTCAGACTGTCATAACATGAGGAAAAAACTCAGAAAAATATCAAACCAAAAACACAGACAACCAGAAAATGAGGAATTACGCCTTACTTATTGTCAGGCACTAACACAATACAAAAACACACTCAGAACCAAGAAAGAACAGTATATTAAGAATAAACTCAGCTCTATTGAGGAATCTATTGATTCTAATTGTTTCTGGAATGCATTACACAAAAAGCAACACGACGAATTGCCCATTCAAAATGGAGACACATGGGAAAACCATTTTGAAAAATTATACCAGAAAAACACACTAAGCCCAGAGCAAGATGAAATATGTAAAGAATTGGAAAAGCTAGAACCGGCCATAAAAGATTACCAAAACACGTTAGACTCCCCAATAACTGAAAAAGAGCTATTTGAAAAATTCAAGGACCTGCGACCAAGAAAAGCTTGCGGTGCAGATGGCATCCTAAACGAGATGATTAAACACACTGATGATAAAATGAAATTGGCTATCCTAAAACTCTTCAACTTGGTTCTGAGTGTCGGTTACTTCCCTGATATCTGGAACAAAGGACTCATAACGCCCATATACAAAAATGGAGACAAAGTTGACCCAAATAACTATTGAGGCATCTGTGTGAACAGTAACCTGGGGAAGGTATTCTGTAGTATCATAAACCAAAGATTTATAAACTTCCTTGAGAAGCACAATGTCTTGAGTAAAAGCCAAATTGGATTCTTACCAAATTATAGAACATCGGATCATATTTTCACCCTACACACCCTAATTGACAAACATGTTCACCAAAACAAAAGCAAAATTTTTGCCTGCTTTATAGATTTCCAGAAGGCTTTCGATTCTATTTGGCATGACGGTCTATTCTTAAAACTTATTGAAAGTGGTGTAGGGGGAAAAACATATGATGTAATTAAATCAATGTATACAAACAATAAATGTGCAGTTAAAATGGGAGACAAACAAACAAAATATTTCTCACAGTGGCGTGGCGCAGGGCTCGCCTATCTCACCGACACTCTTTAATATTTACATAAATGAATTGGCAAAACTACTTGAACAATCTACAGCACCTGGCCTCACCCTATATGACTCCAAGGTTAAATTCCTCCTCTATGCAGATGACCTGGTTCTGCTCTCACCAACTGAGGAGGGTCTACAGCAGAACCTGGATCTGCTAGAGTCGTTCTGTCAGACCTGGGCCCTGACAATAAACCCCCAAAAAACCAAAGTTCTTGTGTTCCAGCAAAGATCCAGACATCAGGGACCCAGAATAAACTTCACACTAGGAGCAACTAAAATTGAACAAACTACAAATTACACATACTTCGGCTTAAAAGTCAGTTCTACGGGAAATTTTCAATTGGCTGTGAATGAACTGAAAGAGAAAGCAAAAAGGGCTTTCTATGCCATTAAAAAGTCAATCCAAATAGAAATCCCAATTGGCATTTGGCTCAAAATGTTTAAATCAGTAATTGAACCAATTGCACTCTATGGCAGTGAGGTGTGGGGACTGCTAACACAACAAGAATTTGCAAAATGGGACAAACACCCAATTGAGATCCTACATGCAGAATTCTGTAAAAGTATCCTCCGGACTCAGAGGAAAACCGCAAACAATGCATGCAGGGCAGAACTAGGCCAATATCCACTACTAATTAATATCCAAAAAAGAGCCATCAAATTTTGGAAACACCTAAAAATGAGCAACCCCCACTGCTATCATTACGAAGCCCTGAAATGCCAAGAGATGATCATAGAGAAGAGTCCCCTCAGTCAACTGGTCCTGGGACTCAGTGAAGTAACTACTAACGCTACTAATAATAATCAGCCCCAGGACAGTGACATCATAGCACAGAGAATTTGACCCAACACAATTATCACTAAACAAAAGGAAAAATACTTGACATATTGGACAGAAACGACAAAAACCCAAAACAAACTCGATTGCTATTTGGCCCTAAACAGACAATACACCATGGCTGAATACCTGACCATGGTAAAAGATAGCAAACTGAGAAAAACCTTGACAATGTACAGAGTTAGTGAGCATAGCCTGGCCATCAAAAAAGGCAGACACAGGCAGACCTGGCTGCCCAGAGAAGACAGGATATGCTCTCACTGCAGTCAGGGAGTGGTGGAGACAGAGCTGCACTTCCTCACAACTTGTGGAAACTATCAGGACATAAGGGGGAATTTCTACCCAAAATTCATAAAAATATGCCCTGAATTCAAAAATTTGAATGACCACCAAAAGCTCCCATATCTATTAGGGGAACAGAGAAAATGCGTAACGTTAGCGGCAAACTATGTCACAGCTTGCCATAAGCAGAGGGACAACCAGTGGTCAGTAAATCTAAGAAAAAATTATATGCATATTATATGTGTGTATATTTATGTATACATGGGTATATTTGTCTATACACTGTATGTCTAGATCTGCGTTTATGTGTTCAATCATACATGTTTTTCTGTGCTTTGGCAACATAAGATGTATCTTGTCATGCCAATAAAGCAAATTGAATTGAATTGAATTGAGATAGAGAGAGATAGATAGAAAGAGAGAGCTAGATTGTCTTGCTCCCTGGCTCAGTGGGCAGCACTCTTGCTTCTGGGTCAGAAGGTTGTGGGTTCAAGTCCCACTTCTGCAAAAATCCAGGTTGGCACTCCAGTGCAGTGCTGAGGGAGTGCTGCACTGTCGGAGGTGCTGCCTTTTGGATGTGACGCTAAACCGAGGCCCCGTCTGCCCTCTCAAGTGAACATAAAAGATCTTGTGGCACTATTTCGAAGAAGAGCAGGGGTGAGTTCTCCCCGGTGTCCTGGCCCAATATTTATCCCTCAACCAACATCACTAAAACAGATTCTCTGGTCATTATCACATTGCTGTTTGTGGGATCTTGCTGCGTTCAAATAGGCTGCTGCATTCCCCACATTACAACAGTGACTACACTTCAAAGAGTGCTTAATTGGCTCTAAAGCGCTTTGGGACATACGGTGGTCGTGGAAGGCGCTATATAAATGCAAGACTTTCTTTTAATTTGACCTGTACCGTTGGAGAGCTGAGCAGGACTGAAGTACACAGCAGCACGTTAACCAGATGCAAACAGCTGCTTGAACCGCCCGGAATGGTCGGCACGCTTAAAAAGGTTTAAGCGGTGCTTTTGTAACTGACATCGTATGGTAATAGCAATTGGTTTGACCCGATAGCAGTGGCTGTGCGGGGTAAGCGGGGGGGGGGCGGTGGTTGGGGGGGTGGGGGGGGTTGGGGGCGGGTGGGGGGGGTAGGGGGGTGGTGATGGTGGTCGGGGGGTGGTGGTGGGTGGGGGTGGTGGATGGGGGTGGTGGTTGGGGGGGTGGTGGGTGGGGGTGATGGTTGGGGGGGTGGTGGGTGGGCGGGGGGTGTGGGTGGGTGGGGTAGTGGACGGTAGTGCCATGGGCATTGCTGTCACCTCGGTTTCAGACAGAGATGTAACTCTTACCCAGCCTTGCCTCCAGCTTCCATGTGATTGGCCAAGGTGACATCATTTGACCAGACATCGAACTGCCACTTGCGGAGCCCCAGGACCCCGCAGTGCACTCGGCCGCTGTGAATCCCCACTCGCATGTTCACGTTCACCCCCGTCACCTCTCGCACCAGACTGGAGGGGGCAAAGCAGAAATTATTTCAAATGGGATGCATCACATTCATATTTCCTACATTGCCATTCGGGTGGTTGACATATTCATTTCAAAAGCACCCTTTGAATGTTTTAAAAAAAAAAAGTCAGAGCATTGAGAAGTTCAACTTTTTGGAGGTAAAAATGGAGAGATCATATCTAAGGAAAGAAAGGTGTGCATTTATATAGCGCCTTTCACTACCTCAGGACGTCCCAAAGCGCTTTACAGCCAATTAAGTACTTTGTTTATTGAAGTGTAGTCACTGTTGTAATGTGGGAAACGCAGCAGCCAATTTGCGCACAGCAAGCTCCCACATACAGCAATGTGATTATGACTAGATATTCAATTTTAATGACATTGGTTGAGGGATAAATATTGGCCGGGACACCGAGGAGAACTCCCCTGCTCTGCTTCGAAATAATGGCCGTGGGATCTTTTACGTCCACCTGAGAGAGAGCAGACGGGGCCTCAGTTTAACGTCTCATCCAAAAGACGGCGCCTCCGACAGTGCGGCACACCCTCAGCACTGCACTGGAGCGTCAGCCTGGATTTTTGTGCTCAAGTCTCTGGAGCGGGACTTTGAACCCACAACCTTCTGACTCAGAGGCGACCCATTGAACCACGGCTGTTAAAGGTGGGGGGACAATGCTTTCTGAAAAGGGTTGTTGAAGGGGTTAAGGTTTCTGGGACAGGAATGTTGCTGATGAAACTTGCAATGATCTTTGTGGAAATTACAATCCTGTTTGAGTTTTATGCGATAAACGAATTAAATTTCGGCCAATGTCTTTGAGTGCAAAAATAATGGTCTAGAAATTTAGGCGGGCCCATTTTCGTGGGTGCGGAAAACAATCCCCATGCCTGAATGGTGAGGCCTACGGCGCCACTGATACTGGGCCTCAGGTCTCAGTTACAATGAGTCGGTGAGCTGCGGACAACAACAGTCAGTTCGCAGGTGAAGCACGATTGAAGAATTTTAAAATTCTCATCCTTGTTTTCAAATGCCACCATGGCCTCGCCCCCCTCCTCCCTACCTCTGTAACCTCCTCCAGCCCCGCAACGCTCTGAGATCTCTGCAATGCTCTGAGATCTCTGCAATGCTCTGAGATCTCTGCGCTCCTCCAATTCTGGCCCTTTTGCACTTCCCCAATTTTAATCGCTCCACCATTGGCGGCCGTGCCTCCAGCTGCCAAGGCCCTGAGCTCTGGAATTCCTTCCCTAAACCTCTCTGCCTCAGTCTCCTCCTTTAAGACGCTCCTTAAAACATATCCGTCTAACCAAGCTTTTGGCCACCTGTCCTAATATCTCCTTATGTGGCTTGGTGTCAAATTTTGTTTAATAATAAAAAGAAAAAAGACTTGCATTTATACAGCGCCTTTCACGACCACTGGATGTCTCAAAGCACTTTACAGTCAATGAAGTACTTTTTGAAGTGTAGTCACTGTTGTAATGTGAGAAATGCGGCAGCCAATTTGTGCACAGCAAACTCCCACAAACAACAATGTGATAATGACCAGATAATCTGTTTTAGTGATATTGGTTGAGGGATAAATATCGGCCAGGACACCGGGGATAACTCCCCTGCTCTTCTTCGAAATAGGGCCATGTGATCTTGTACGTCCACCTGAGAGAAAGCAGATGGGGCCTCGGTTTAACGTCTCATCTGAAAGACGGCACCTCTGACAGTGCAGCACTCGCTCAGCACTGCACTGGGAGTGTCAACCTAGATTTATGTGCTCAAGTCCCTGGAGTGGGACTTAGAACCCACAACCTTCTGACTCAGAGACACGTGTGCTTCCAACTGAGCCACAGTTGACACTAAATCGCTCCTGTGAAGCGCCTTGGGACGTTTTACTACGTTAAAGGCGCTATATAAATGCAAGTTGTTGTCGAAGATCAGGCAGCTGCTGACATCGTAGCAGCTCTCAAGTAAGTGAGGAAGGCGGGACTGGGGGGTCGCGGTTGGTTAACGGGTCGAGAGGTAGGAGTGGCTGAGGGGAGGTAGTGATGACGATTCGGGGCGGGGGTGTTGGGGAGACTGGGGGGGGGGGGTGGCGGTTGACGAACGGGTCGAGAGGTAGGAGTGGCCGAGGGGAGGCAGTGATGGCAATTCGGGGTGGGGGGGTTGGGAGGATGGGGGGGCGGGGGATAGGCGAATGGGTCGAGAGGTAGGAGTGGCCGAGGGGAGGTAGTGATGGCGATTCGGGGTGGGGGTGTTGGGGGGAGCGATGGCCGTCAGCAGCCCACATTCTTCAAATGATGTGTCATAGTCATAGAGTCATAGAGCTATACAGCACGGATAGAGGCCCTTCGGCCCATCGTGTCCGCGCCGGCCATCACGCCCTGTCTAATCTAATCCCATATTCCAGCATTTGGTCCGTAGCCTTGTATGCTATGGCATTTCAAGTGCTCATCCAAATGCGTCTTGAATGTTGTGAGGGTTCCAGCCTCCACAACCCTTCCGGGCAGTGAGTTCCAGACTCCAACCACCCTCTGGGTGAAAAAGTTCTTTCTCAAATCCCCTCTAAACCTCCCGCCCTTTACCTTGAATCTGTGCCCCCTAGTTATTGACCCTTCTACTAAGGGAAAAAGCTCCTTAGTATCCATCCTATCTATGCCCCTCATAATTTTGTACCCCTCAATCATGTCCCCCCTCAGCCTCCTCTGCTCCAAGGAAAACAAACCCAATCTGCCCAGTCTCTCTTCATAGCTGAAGCGTTCCAGCCCTGGTAGCATCCTGGTGAATCTCCTCTGCACCCTCTCCAAAGCTATCACATCCTTCCTGTAGTGTGGCGACCAGAACTGCACACAGTATTCCAGCTGTGGCCTAACCAGTGTTTTATACAGCTCCATCATAACCTCCTTGCTCTTATATTCTATGCCTCGGCTAATGAAGGCAAGTATCCCATATGCCTTTTTTACCACCTTATCCACCTGTTCCGCCGCCTTCAGGGATCTGTGTACTTGCACACCCAGATCCCTCTGACCCTCCGTCTTGCCTAGGGTCTTACCATTCATTGTGTATTCCCTTGCCTTGTTAGTCCCCCCAAAGTGCATCACCTCGCACTTTTCCGGGTTAAATTCCATTTGCCACTGTTCCGCCCATCTGACCAACCCATCTATATCGTCCTGCAGACTGAGACTACCCTCCTCGCTATTTACCACCCTACCAATTTTTGTATCATCCGCGAACTTACTGATCATACCTTTTACATTCATATCCAAGTCATTAATATAGACCACAAACAGCAAGGGACCCAGCATCGATCCCTGTGGTACCCCACTGGCCACAGGCTTCCAGTCACAAAAACAACCTTCGACCATCACCCTCTGCCTTCTGCCACTAAGCCAGTTTTGTATCCAACGTGCCAAGGCACCCTGGATTCCATGGGCTCTTACCTTCTTGACCAGTCTCCTGTGCGGGACTTTATCGAAGGCCTTACTGAAATCCATGTATACCACATCCACTGCGTTACCCTCATCCACACACCTAGTCACCCCCTCAAAAAATTCAATCAAATTAGTCAGACATGATCTTCCCTTGACAAAGCCATGTTGACTATCCCTGATTAATCCTTGCCTCTCCAAGTGGAGACTGATTTTGTCCCTCAGAATTTTTTCCAATAATTTTCCCACCACTGATGTTAGGCTCACTGGCCTGTAGTTTCCCGGTTTTTCCCTACTCCCCTTCTTGAATAATGGAACTACATTAGCGGTTCTCCAGTCCTCTGGCACATCCCCTGTGGCCAGAGAGGTTCTGAATATGTGTGTTAGAGCCCCCGCAATCTCTTCCTTTGCCTCACACAGCAGCCTGGGATACATTTCGTCCGGGCCTGGGGATTTATCCATTTTTAGGCCTGCTAAAACCGCCAATACCTCCTCCCTCTCGATGTTAATGTGTTTGAGCATATCACAGTCCCCCCGCCCTATTTCTATGTCTACATCGTCCCTCTCCATAGTGAAAACAGATGCAAAAAATTCATTTAGAACCCCTCCTACATCTTCCGGCTCCACACACAGATTGCCACTTTTGTCCCTAATGGGCCCTATTTTTTCCCTAGTTATCCTCTTACCCTTAATATACTTATAAAACATCTTAGTATTTTCCTTTATTTTGCTCGCCAGTGTTATTTCATGGCCCCTCCTTGATCTCCTAATTCCTTTTTTAAGTATCCCCCTGCACTTTTTGTACTCCTCTAGGGCTTCCTCCGTCTTTAGCCTTTTGTATCTGCCAAAAGCCCTCCTTTTTTTTCTAATCCATTCTCGTATATCCCCTGACATCCACGGTTCCCTGTGGTTTTTGGAACCACCCTTGACCTTTACGGGAACATGTTGCCATTGTATGATCTCAATCTCCCTTCTGAAAGCCTCCCATTGCTCCGATGCGGATTTTCCTACAAGTAGCTGGTCCCAGTCCATTTTGGCCAGATCCTGCCTTATCCTGTTAAAATCGGCCTTCCCCCAATTTAGAACCTTTATTTCCGGCCCATCCCTGTCCTTTTCCATGACCACCTTAAATCTCACCATATTATGGTCACTGTCACCAAAGTGCTCACCTACTAGCACTTCTTCCACTTGGCCGGCCACATTCCCTAGAATTAGGTCCAGTACCGCCCCCTCTCTTGTAGGACCTTCTACATGCTGGCTCAAAAAGCTCTCCTGGATGCACTTTAAGAATGTGGGGTCGGGGTAAGCACGCCTGCTTCTTGTTGTAAACTTACCTTGTTGGTTGTGGCCTAACTTTAAGGACCGCTTGGCTGGGCCGAATTTAGACCTGGTTTTCCTGAGTTCAACCAGCGCCGGCTGCTTGGGGAGCAAACCAATGTTGCAGTGGGGGGCCTCAAACTGGCGTAAGGCCCCTTGTTTGGATCTTCAAAGTGCCTGATGCCTCTTTCAGGGGTAGGACATTCAGGACTGAGATGAGGAGAAATTTCTTCACTCAGAGGGTGGTGAACCTGTGGAATTCTCTACCACAGAAGACAGTGGAGGCCAATTCATTAAATATATTCAAGAAGGAGATAGATAGATTCCTCGACACAAAAGGCATCAAAAGGTATGGGGAGAGAGCGGGAATATGGTATTGAGATAGAGGATCAGCCATGATCATATTGAATGGCGGAGCAGCTCGAAGGGCCGAATGGCCGACTCCTGCTCCTATTTTTCTATGTTTCTATGTTTCAGGCATGGGCAATGCACGCCGATTTTTTTGGCCTTTACCAATATGGCGTGCGGCGCACTACAGGCTCATAATGAGATTGCGCTTCCGGCCAGCCATAACTGAGGCTTAGGAGGCTGTTTAGTGCACGAAAATCGGGCACCATGCAGTCGAATTTTGAGGCCATAGTTTCTGCTGCACCACCTCCTGCAGTTGGCGACTGAGACTGGGTAGGCTAGAGTAAATCTTCCAGTCCCATGCTCCAGCAGGGAACTGCGCTCAAAGGGAGCGCAGACTGGAGACAGAACTACAACACCACAATGCCGATTCTCCAACCCACACTCCCTTTGGGTATGGTATCTCCTCTGGGAAGGTAGAGTCAGTGAATTTACCCTGGTTATTTTCATCCACTTTCCCTGGTTAATTACTCATAATAGAAATCAGACAACTCGTTTCATACCACTGCACTAACTAATCAATTGAGCCAATCGCTCATAGACCAAAGCTAGATAAGCTATTGACACCAAGTCTGTTGCTACCTTACAAGATTCTGAGGGGGGGTTGACAGGGTAGATGCTGAGAGGTTGTTTCCCCTGGCTGGGGAGTCTAGAACTAGGGGGCATAGTCTCAGGATAAGGGGTCGGCCATTTAAGACTGAGATGAGGAGGAATTTCTTCACTCAAGTGGGTTGTGAAACTTTGGTCATTATCGCATTGCTGTTTGTGGGAGCTTGCTGTGCGCAAGTTGGCTGCCACGTTTTCTTCATTACAACAGTGACTACACTTCATAAGAACATAAGGAATAGGAGCAGGAGTAGGCCATTCAATAAGATCATGGCTGATCTTCTACCTCATCTCCACTTTCCTGCACTATCCCCATATCCCTTGATTCCCTTAATATCCACAAATCTATCGATCTCTGTCTTGAATATACTCAACGACTGAGCCTCCACAGCCCTCTGGGGTAGAGAATTCAGATATTCACCACCCTCTGAGTGAAGAAATTTCCCCTCATCTCAGTCCTAAATGGCTGACCCCTTATTCTGAGACTGTGACCCCTGGTTCTAGACCTCCCAGCCAGGGGAAACATCCTCCTTGCATCTACCCTGTCAAGCCCTGTAAGAATTTTGTATGTTTCAATGAGATCACCTCTCATTCTTCTAAACTCTAGAGAATATAGGCCTAGTCTACTCAATCTCTCCTCATAGGACAATCCCCCCATCCCAGGAACCAGTCTGGTGAACCTTCGTTGCACTCCCTCTATGGCAAGTATATCCTTTCTTTGGTAAGGAGACCAAAACTGTACACAATACTCCATGCTTTTTTTCCAGTTCTGACGAAAGGTCATCGACCTGAAACTTTAACTCTGTTTCTCTCTTCACAGATGCTGCCTGACCTGCTGAGTTTCTCCAGCATTTTCTGTTTTTACTCCAGGTGTGGTCTCACCAGGGCCCTATATAATTGCGGTAAAATGTCTTTACTCTTATACTCAAATCCTCTTGTAACAAAGGCCAACATACCATTTGCTTTCCTAATTGCTTGCTGTACCTACATGTTAACTTTCAGTGATTCTGATACAAGGACACCCAGGTCCCTCTGAACACCAACATTTTCCCAATCTCTCATCATTTAAAAAATACTCTGCTTTTCTATTTTTCCTACCAAAGTGGATAACTTCACATTTCTCCACATTATATTCCATTTGCCATGTTCTTGCCCACTCACTCAGCCTGTCTATATCCCCTTGAAGCCTCCTTGCATCCTCCTCTCAACTTATATTCCCACCCAGCTTTGTATCAGCAGCAAACTTTGGATATATTACATTTGGTCCCCTCATCCAAATCATTGATGTAGATTGTGAATAGCTGAGGCCCAAACACTGATCCTTGCGGTACCCCACTAGATACAGCCTGCCAACCCGAAAATGACCCATTTATTCCTACTCTCTGTTTTCTGTCCGTTAACCAACCCTCAATCCATGCTAGTATATTACCCTCAATCCCATGAGCCCTAATTTTGTTCAATAGCCTCTTGTGTGGCACCTTATCGAATGCCTTCTGAAAATCCAAATACACCATGTCCACTGGTTCCCCCTTATCTATTCTGCTAGTTACAACCTCAAAAAACTCTAACAGATTTATCAAACACGATTTCCCTTTCATAAATCCGTGTTGACTCTGCCCAATCCTAGTATTATTTTCTAAGTGCCCTGGTACCACGTCCTTAATAATAGATTCTAGCATTTTCCCTACTACTGATGTCAGGCTAACTGGTTCGTCGTTCCCCGTTTACTCTCTCCCTCCTTTCTTAAAGAATGGGGTTACATTTGCCACCTCCCAATCCACGGGAACCGTTCTAGAATCTATGGAATTTTGTAAAATGACAACCAATGCATCCACTATCTCTATAGCCTCCTCTTTCAAAACCCTAGGTTGCAGGTCATCAGGTCCAGGGGATTTATCGGCTTCAGTCCCATTAATTTCTCCAGTACTATTTTTTTACCAATACTAATTTCTTTCAGTTCCTCATTCTCGCTAGACCCTTGGTTCTCCATTATTTCCAGGAAGTTTTTTCAGGCTTACTACTTCTTTCTGGCAACATTATAAGCCTCTTCCTTTGATCTAATACGATCTTTAACTTCTCTTGTTAGCCACGGTTGGACCACTTTTCCTGTGGGGTTTTTGTGCCTTAAAGGAATGTATATTTGTTGTAAATTATGTATTAATTCTTTAAATGCTAGCCATTGCTTCTCTACCATCATACCTTTTAATGTAGTTTCCTAATCTACCTTAGCCAACTCACCCCTCATATCTATGTAGTTTGCTTTGTTTAGATTTAAGACCCTAGTTTCGGATTTAACTAAATCACTTTTAAACTCAATGTAAAATTGTATCATATTATGGTCACTTTTCCCAAAAGGCCCTTTTACTGCAAGGTTATTAATTAACCCTTTCTCATTGCACAATACTAGATCTAAAATAGCCAGTTCCCTAGTTGGTTCCTCAACATACTGATCTAGAAAACTATCTTGCATACATTCCATGAATTCATCCTCCACACTATTACTGCAAATTTGGTTTGCCCAGTCTATCTGTAGATTAAAGTCCCCCATGATTACTGTATTACCCTTGTTACATGTGCCTCTAATTTCCTGATTTATACTCTGCCCTACATTACAACTACTGTTTGGGGCCCTATAAACAACTCCCACCAATGTTTTCTGCCCCTTGCTGTTTCTTAACTCCACCCAAACTGATTCTTCTTCTTGATTTTCGGAGCTAAGATCCTTTCCCTCTACTGTCTTTATCCCCTCCCTTATTATCAGGGCTACCTCTCCTCCTTTTCCATTTTGCCTATCTCTTCTAAAAGTTAAGTATCCTGGAATATTTAGGCCAATTTGCAACCATGTCTCCGTAATGGCTATTAGATCAAACCTATTAACTTATATCCGCGCTATTAATTCATCTACAGGAAACTTTGGTTTATCCGGAGGTTAACTGTCCGGAATGCTTGATCCACCGGCAAAATTCAGGAGTCGGTTCAGTGAGTTTTTTTTCTTTTCGTTGCTTTTTTTTTACCAGTCAGGCTCTGCAAGGTCTAGCTAAAGCTGTTGCTTAGCTACAGAGATGCTTGCAAGCTACGGCCGACTGTTTAGAAGCTGTTGCTAAGCAACAGGATTTGTTGCTAGATACGGAGCTCAAAAGCTTCCGTATGTTTTAACATTAGCGCTGGTTTGTCCGGCAGTTTTGATGGGACGGCAACAGCTCAGCCCCGTCGGTGCCGGATAGCACAAAGTTTCCTGTATTTTGTTGCAAATGCTTCGCGCATTCAGATACAGTGCCTTTAGCTTTGACTTATTTCTATTTTTCCCTGATGTCGCCTTAGTCACTGATGCCTTATTACCTTTGTTACTCTCCCTGTCCCTTCCTGACCCACTCTGCTTATTTTTACCCAAAACTCTACTCTGCTCTAGAGTCTTGACATTTCTCTCGCTGCTTTTAAATTTACTCTTTCCTGAATCCTCCCACTCCCCCATCATTAGTTTAAAGCCCTGTCTGCTGCCCTAGTTATTCGATTCGCCAGGACCCTGGTCCCAGTCCGGTTTAAGTGGAGCCCGTCCCAACGGAACAGCTCCCTCTTTCCCCAGTACTGGTGCCAGTGCCCCATGAACCGAAACCCCTTCCTCCCACACCACTCTTTGAGCCACGCATTTGAACCTCTAATCGGCTTGTCCCTATGCCAATTTGCGCGTGGCTCAGGTAACAATCCAGAGATTATTGCCTTAGCGGTTCTGCTTTTTAATTTGGATCCTAGTTCCTCAAACTCCCTCAGCAGAACCTCATTCCTAGTTCTACCTATGTCGTTTGTTCGTACGTGGACGGATGTAATTGGTCAAAAAGCGCTTTGGGACGTCCTAGAAAAGAAAATAGGAACAGGAGTCGGCCAATCGGCCCTTCGAGCCTGCTCTGCCATTCAATACGATCATGGCTAATCCTCTGTCTCAATACCATATTCCCACTCTCTCCCCATTACCCCATAGAAACACAGAAAAATAAGAGCAGGATTTTTTTTTCTGAAACCAGAATTTAACATTTAGGAAAACATGTCATGAACATGTCCTGAGGTTGTGAAAAGCCCTATATAAATGCAAGTCTTTAAGTTGTCCCATGCATAGCTACAGAAATACAGAATTACTTTGAGGAATTAACGCACGGAATACGCCGTCAAACTGGCCTTTTTAGATGTTACAAGTTAAATCCGTACAATATACACCCCCACAGCTGAAAGCATTCCACCCAGCCCTAGTAAATGCTGAAGTGAAACTTTAATGGCTCCATAAATTACGATGACATCAGCCCTGCCGTGTGATATTCTACTCAGCTTCAATTGTTTTTATCTCGGCGGTGATGGGCAGGGGGCCAGGGCAAATGTTATTATCGTCAAGGTGCCAGTAATGGCCAATTTTTCCTAATCTGGGCAGCCACAGACAACATCACACACTTATAGATCAGGTGTGGTAAAGCTCAATGGCCGGAATTTTGCCGGCGCTCAGGGGGCGGGTTTGGAGACAGGACATCTGGCAAAATCGCAAAGATTGACAGCAGGTCAGAAACCCACTGTCGTCCCGCCTCCAATCAATCTTCCCAGGTGTCGGGTCCCCGATTTGCGCAGGGACCCGACACCTAGCAGCGGGAAGAAGATTATAGCCACTTAACTGCTTGTTAGCTGGTTGTTAGCAGGCAGTTAAGAGGCTTTTTGCAATTTTGAAAGGTCTACTACGGGCTTCCCGACGTCCGGACACCACGCCAGGTTCTACTGTAATGTTTCTTCATTGATGACAGCTGCAGAGGTGGTGTGAAGGATCCAGTGGTACACTGGTGAGTTTCAGAGGTAAGAAAATGTTGGGAAAATCATTTTTAATGTATTTAGGCTTTTCTGTAGGCAACAAGTTTTGAAGTGTTTATGTAGTCCCACCTCATTGGGAGAACCTCTCTCACCAGTGACAGATCGCTTCTGTAACCTCACCTGCAGCTGCCATCTGTTCTAGCCTAAGGAAGCAGTCACCGGAGAGTCTGGGTGCAATGGCTCACGTTTCTACAGTGATTGTCAGTGTTTGCAGCACCTCAATGCTGTCAAACACTGAAAAACCACCTGTCAAAAAAAATTGAGCATGGTCCCTTTAAGAAAACCGACAGATGACGCGTCATCAGCTGACGTCATCTGACACCGGCTTTCCCTCAATTGGTCAGCAAACCCACAGGGCGGGCTTAACAAGGCCAATTGGCGCAAAATAGCATCTGTACGTCGGGATCGGAACCCAGAAGGAAGCTGTCCCGCCCCTAGGCCACACTGAAAGGTAAAATCCAGCCCAATGTAGCTGTGGCTCAGTGGGTAGCACTGTTGCCTATTTAGAGCTCTTGAAGGTTGTGGGTTCAGGACCCACTTCATGGGCGCAAAAATGTAGGCTGACACTCCCAGTGCAGTGCTGAAGGAGCGCTGCACTGTCGGAGGTGCCGTCTTTCGGATGAGACGTTAAACCGAGGTCACATCTGCCCTTTGATAGTGGATGTAAAAAACCTCACGGCACTATTTCAAAGAAGCGCAGGGGAATTATCCCCAGTATCCCGTCCAATATTTATCCCTCATTTATCTTTGGAATTCTCTACCCCAGAGGGCTGTGGAGGCTCAATTGTTGAGTACATTCAAGACTGAGAGCGGTAGATTTTTTGGGCATCAAGGGATATGGGGATAGGGCGGGAAAGTGGAGATGAGGTAGAAGATCAGCCATGATCTTATTGAATGGTGGAGCAGGCTGGAGGGGCCGTGTGGCGGAGCAGGCTGGAGGGGCCGTGTGGCGGAGCAGGCTGGAGGGGCCGTGTGGTGGAGCAGGCTCGAGGAGCCGTGTGGCGGAGCAGGCTGGAGGGGCCGTGTGGCGGAGCAGGCTGGAGGGGCCGTGTGGCGGAGCAGGCTGGAGGGGCCGTGTGGCGGAGCAGGCTGGAGGGGCCGTGTGGCGGAGCAGGCTGGAGGGGCCGTGTGGCGGAGCAGGCTCGAGGAGCCGTGTGGTGGAGCAGGCTAGAGGGGCCGTGTGGCGGAGCAGGCTGGAGGGGCCGTGTGGCGGAGCAGGCTGGAGGGGCCGTGTGGCGGAGCAGGCTCGAGGAGCCGTGTGGTGGAGCAGGCTGGAGGGGCCGTGTGGCGGAGCAGGCTGGAGGGGCCGTGTGGCGGAGCAGGCTGAAGGGGCCATGTGGCGGAGCAGGCTGGAGGGGCCGTGTGGCGGAGCAGGCTCGAGGGGCCATGTGGCGGAGCAGGCTGGAGGGGCTGTGTGGCGGAGCAGGCTGGAGGGGCCGTGTGGTGGAGCAGGCTCGAGGGGCCGTATGGCCGACTCCTGCTCCTATTTCTTATTTCCTTATGTTCTCAACCAACATCAATACAACAGATTACCTCGTCATTGTCTCATTGCTGTTTGTGGGAGCTTGCTGTGCGCAAATTGGCTGCCGCATTTCCTACATTACAACAGTGACTACACTTCAAAAAAAGTACTTCATTGGCTGTAAAGCGCTTTGGGACGTCCTGAGGTCGTGAAAGGCGCTACATAAATGCAAGTTCTTTCTTTTATAATGAATCCTCTACAACAAGTATAGGGTCAAAATCCTGGAACTCCCTCCCTAACAGCACTGTGGGAGTACCTTCACCACACGGACTGCAGCGGTTCAAGAAGGTGGCTCACCACCACCCTCTCAAGGGGCAATTAGGGATGGGCAATAAATGCTGGCCCTTGCCAGCGATGCCCACATCCCATAAAAATGAATTAAAAAAAAAGTAGGCTTCAGCGCCAATCTCCCGAGGATTTCCCCCTTCCCTACTACTCGCATCAATGTATTTCTTTCTCCACATTAGCCAGATAGAATCATACAGCACTGAAGAAGGCCATTCGGCCCATCGTGCCAGTGGCGGCTCTCTGAAAGAGCTGTCCAATTAGTCCCACACCCCCTGCTCTTTCCCCCAATACCCTGCACCTTTTTTCTTTCCAGGTATTTATCCAATTGCCTTTTGAAAGTTACTATTGAATCTGCTTGCATTGCACTTCCAGTCAGTACATTCTAGATCATAACTAATAATAAGATAAATTAGCTTTGTCTCCCCCTCTCTGGTTCTTTTGCCAATTACCTTAAATCTGTGTCCTCTGGTTACTGACCCTCCTGCCGGCAGAAATGATTTCTCCCCATCCACTCTCTCATAACCCTTCGTGATTTTGAATGCCTCTATTAAATCTCTCCTAAACCTCTAAGGGAGAACAATCCCAGCTTCCCCAGTCTCTCCGCATAACTGAAACCCCTCATCCATCCCGCTGCTGCTCACCAAAACTAGGCCTCATCCCTACTGCTACTTCTTAAAGAAAAAAAACCCCCCAGCCTATCCCAACCGATATAAACCGACTGCCCATGTTGCCATGGTGACCAGATCTTGCTGGCCTCATTCCCAATTAGCTGAGCAATCCATCAAATGGAATCCAGTATGAGCAGTCTGTAGGCTAACCTGCATTCTGGGCGGGCGCACTAACCCCCAATTCGCACTTCTTCAGAAGGACAGATTGCGATGTGTGACTAAAGAGGAATGGTGGGCAGCAATGGGAATTAAGCGATGGAGTCAGGTAATGAGAATGAAGAGATCACCCCTCGGAGGGTGCCCCAATCCTGCCCTTGCCTGACATCTACTTTCAAAAGGGAGCCATCAGGAAGTCTAGCTGATATTTCCCCGCACTTCCTCTCCTCTTTCCCCCCTCCCTCTTTCCACCTCCGTCCTCCTTTTCCCCCCTCCCCCGCCGCCCCTTTCCTCCCTCCCCTCCTTTCCCCCTTGCGTCTCCCCCCCCTCCTCGCTCCTTCCCTTCCAGTTATGCTGATAGATTTAGATGAGGAAAGACGGGAAGAAGCTGGAGTAGAGCATAAACACCGGCATGGACTAGTTGAGCCGAATAGCCTGTTTCTGTGCCGTATATCCTATGTAATCCTATGTAATTCCTCACCCCCTCCCTTGCCCTTCCTCTCCCCTCCTCCCCTCCTCCTCCTCTCCTCCTCTCCCTCTCCCCTTCACCTCCTCCCCTCCCCCTCCTCCCTCTCATCTCCCCTCCCCCTCCTCCCCTCGCCCTCCCTCACCATTCCTCCTTCCCTCCCCCTCTCCTCGTCCCCTTCCCTCGCCCTTCCTCTCTCCCTCACTGCCCTCCTCCCCTCTCACTCACTCTCCCTCTTCTCCTCTCCTCTCCCCCCTCGCCTCCCCCTCTCCTCCCCAACTTGCAGTGCCCCCTAGTGACAACCTGCCTCAGAGTTGCTAACTCCGCACAGACCAGGGCTGAACCTGAGGTTTTCCTGCCCTTCCCGGCCTCGTTACCACAGTGGATAGTGCCTTTATTAGCTGAGCCATCAGGGGAAACCCAAGCAGACAGGGCTGGCCAGCAGCTGTGCTATTTATAACACTTGTGGTGAGCATTCAGCATAAAATGAATTTTGCTGAGTTTTTTTGCAAATTTTTGAAGATCAAGAGAGGAATCCGACATTCTACCTGTGGAGATAGGATTTTTATTTCATTTCCGCTGGTATTTCCCCATAGGCGCATTAGTCAAGTATTAATTTAACTGTGAGCAAAGATAGGCCACATCGTGCAGGTAAAGCTGGTTGACATTTCTGTATCTCAATATCAAATGATCAAGGGAAATTCCCTTGGTATTAATTAGAGTCTACAATGAAAAACATCTTTTAAGAAAGATATCTTATAATTACAGACAATTTGCTAATCAATTTGGATGAGAACTTAATTTGAACCTGACCCAAAACACTGGGAGAGCAAGGACTGTGACAACAGTCTCATTAACTTTCTACTCTCTTGCTGCTTTTAATAAATCTCCTTAATGTGAAGCAGGGGAAACTGTCTGATCACAAGCACGCTGGGCCCTATCTTTTGAGACATTCCCTCACATCTGGCCTCTTCCATCCGGGACCCGTCGCACCCTTGCTGGAGTTCTGACACCGACTCTTCCCTGGAGGTTGTCCTCCCAGGCAGATGACACTCGGACGAAATGGCAAAGGTCCCAATTAGACCTGAATGGTGCTGGCTCGCCAGAGGTAGACAAACCTCCGCAATTCGCCGACTTAAGACGACACCGATGAATATGTGTAACGCCCACTGTGATGTAACGTTATGTCGCGAGACTAGTGTAGCAAGGTAGCTTTCTTCCTTAGTCCCATTGTCAAGTGGGCGGGGGGGCGGGCGGGGAAAGATCACTGATTCGCAGTTTGCAAAATGGGCAGGGCTGCGGAGTATGATTCTCAAAATCCCGTGCAATAAAACCAGAATTTGCTTTATTCATCCACCAGAAACCAGTTGCTCCGACTAAGGTTTACCAAGGAGGTAGGATGCAGGTATGTCCCACTCTTGAGTCCCCATGTCAGCCATGGCTCAGTGGGTGACATGCTCACCTCTGAGTCACAGGGTCATGGGTTCTAAGTCCAGCTTGAGCACATAATCCAGGCTGACACTCCAGTGCAGTACTGAAGGAGCGCTGCACTGTCGGAGGTGCCGTCTTTCGGATGAGACGTTAAACCGAGGCCCTGTCTGCCCTCTCAGTTGACGTAAGAGATCCCATGCCACTATACACAAAGAAGAGCAGGGGAGTTTTCCCCAGTATCCTGGCCAACATCTATCCTTCAGCCTATGTCTAAAATAGATGATCTGGTCACTTATCTGATTGCTGTTTGTGGAACCTTGCTGTGCGCAAATTGGCTGCCGCGTTTCCTACACTTCAAAGTATTTAACTGGGCGTGAAGCACTTTGGGACGTCCTAAGGTTGTGAAAGATCCTTTATAATTGCACATTTTTTCTTTCATGTGCAGAGTCAAACTCTCTGCCATGCAGCGAGGTAGGTGCATTGGAAAGGCTTGATGGGAAGAGGAAAGTTGACCGTCATGTCACCTCTGGCTCACGATTGCACACCTCCTGCCGTCTCTGCTTCAGAGACCCAGATCAGCGGGCCACCTGTGTGGGAATGAGGGTGCGGCACCGGCGACGTTCTGGGATGCTGGGTCCTGGGCAAGGCGCGCCTTCAAATCTCACCACCCCAGGCCTCCCATGCCAGATGAAGGTGGAGGCCGGCCTTAGAGGCAGCTGAGCTTCAGTAGGGCATCATTGACTGAACTGGGCCCTCAATTTCAGGAAGAACCCACAGAATCATAGAATAGAATAGTATAGCACGGAAGGAGGCCATTTGGCCCATCGAGTCTGCGCCGGCTCTTTCGAAGAGTAATCCAGTTAGTCCCACTCCCCCGCTCTTTCCCCATATCCCTGCAATGTTTTCACTTTCTACTATTTATCCAATTCCCTTTGGAAGGCTACTATTGAAGCTGCCTCCACCACCCTATCAGGCAGCGCATTCCAAATCCTAACTACTTGTTGCGTAAAAAAGCTTTTCCTCATTTCGCCTCTGGTTCTTTTTGCCAATCACATTAAATCTGTGCCCTCTGGTTATCGACCCTTTATCCATTGGAAAGGGTTTTTCGTTATTTACTCTATCTAAACCCTTCATGATTCTCAACACCTCTAGCAAATCGCCTCAGCCTCCTTTGCTCTAACTTGACACAACATATAGGCCTAGGAATTGGATGGTGACCGTATGGAGATCTGGTCTGGGGGGCTGCACACCAAGAGCGCGGCCTCATTAGTACAGTACTGGTGGGCCTCACAGGCAGCTCACCTATCACGCGGTGGGGGCGGGGGGTAGCGCGATTCGGCCGGCTGGGACCCCGGCGAGCCCGGGAGATGGGGGAGGCAATCGGGATTGATGGGTGGGGTGGTAGTGAGCGGGTAGTCCCGCCCGAGCTGGATGACGGAGAAGCAGCATTGGAGGAGAATGGCGTGAGTGACCGCGCCAAAGGCTGCGGAGAGGCCGAGGAGGGATAGCGCTCTGCGGTCACAGTCACAGAGGACGTCCTTTGCGACTTCGATTGGGCCATTCCCGGTACTATGGCAGCGGAAGAAACTCGACGGGAGAGATTCTGAACCCGGGGTTGCGGGAAGGATCAGCAGGGATTTGGGCAGAAAGAACACATTCAAGGACTCCGGAGAGGAAGGGAAGGTCGGGGATGGGGTGGCAGTTTACAAAGATCCAGGTATCGAGCGTGTTTCTTGGGGAGATTTTAACCTAAGAGCGGGGTGGGGGGGGGGGGGGCGGGGGGGATTTATGCTTGAACTGTATAAAACACTAGTTAGGTCACAGCTAGAGTACTGCGTACAGTTCTGGTCACCACATTACAGGAGGATGTGACTGCATTAGAGAGATTTGCAGAGGAGGCTTACGATGATGTTGCCAGGACTGGAGAATTTTAGCTATGCGGAAAGGCTGGGATTGTTTTCTTTGGAACAGAGGAGGCTGAGAGGAGATTTAATTGAGGTGTACAAAATTATGAGGGGCCTAGATAGAGTGGATAGGAAGGACCTATTTCCCCCAGCAGAGAGGTCAATATCCAGGGGGCATAGGTTTAAAGTAATTGGTCGGAGGTTTAGAGGGGAGTTGAGGAGAAATGTTTTCACCCAGAGGGTGGTGGGGGTCTGGAACTCACTGCCTGAAAGGGTGGTAGAGGCAGAAACCCTCATCGCATTTAAAAAGTACTTGGATATGCACTTGAAGTGCTGTAAGCTGCAGGGCTACAGACCAAGAGCTGGAAAGTGGGGTTAGGCTGGATCGCTCTTTCGGCCGGCACAGACATGATGGGCCGAATGGCCTCCTTCTGTGTTGTAAATTTCTCTGATTCTATGAAAGTTACTATTGAATCTCCCTTTCAGCCAGTGTGTTCCAGATCATAATAACTCGCTGGGTAAAAAAAAATTCTCTTCATCTGCTCATGTATATACTATAACATGAATGAAATATTTGTACAGTATGTTTTCTTTTAATAGACAATCCCCAGCGATGCCAAGTTTCAAAAGCCTGAAATTGCATGAGGGTGGGAGAAGCAGGGAAAACAGATAAGGGTCAGGAATTGCACTCCTGAGATCCTGGGAACGTACAAGCTGAGTGTGTGGGCAACTATTCAGTCCCCTATTGCTGTTATCCGGCCACCTTATACCTGTTAGGTGGAACACAGCACCTAAACCCCTCGGTTTTCTCCTATTGTGGTACAATGTGTGGTGGATGACTGTTATTCTTTCAGTAAGATTCCATGAAGACATAGCCAGAGACTGAACACCTCCCGGGGGGAGGGGGGCAGAGAAGGGGTACAGGTCATCATACTTACGAGATGGCTTCAATCATATCCACTCCCATCTCGACGCAGCAGTGCGCGTGGTCCGCCCGAGCCTCAGGTAGGCCTGAGACACAATAGTAGCAATCGCCCAGGATCTTAATACGCAGGCAATGGTTCTCCTGGAAAGGGAAGAAGAGAGAGAGAGAGAGAGAGAGAGAAAAATATGCAAGTAGAGCGCGACTGCAGAAGGAGAAACTTCGAGACTGCAGAATAGCTTTCCTTTTAAGGCTTGAATAATGACTACAGACGCAGACGACTGCTGGAAAGGACGACACGGGGCGCAACAGTTCAACTCAGGCGGCGCTGACTTACTGCTGCGAGCTTGTCAAATCTGGCAAAGAGCTCGTTGAGCGTCATGACCAGCTCCTGCGCCGTGCACTGCGAGGCCAGGCTGGTGAATCCTTCGATATCCGCAAAGAGGATGCTGGAACAGACAAGAGGCGAGAGAGAGAGAGAGAGAGAACATTTTAATCGTGAAGTTGCAGAACCGCCGATTGTTTTCCTTAGCCCCAGATAAAGTAAAGTTAAAACTATGAGGTGAAGAGGGGGGTGGGGGGGGGGCGGTGCGGAGGGAGGAGTGGTGGGGGGGCGGCTGGGGGGGGGTGCGCGGAGAGGGGGGGGGGGGGAGTTGTAGAGGAGACCGAGGAGGTTCAAAGGCATCTGAAATATTTGTTTAAACAAGCCTACGATTTAATTTGTGCAGCAGTATCAGCCAATGATGTGAATCTTGTTAAATCTACTGGGGTTAAAGCCTGTAACGTCAGGCAGTTTTAACCTTTCAAACACCAAAGAAACCGTCCAGTTGCAAATAGTGACCATTAAAGAAAGCAATAATTGCATTTATATAGCGCCTTTCATGACCTCAGGATGTCCCAAAGCGCTTTACAGCCAAAGCAGTACTTTTTTGAAGTGTAGTCACTGTTGCAATGTAGGAAACGCGGCAGACAATTTGCGCACAGCAAGATCCCACAAACAGCAATGTGATAATGACCGGATAATTTTTGTTCTTTAGCGAAGTTGGTTGAGGGATAAACATTGGCTCCAGGGCAACGGGGAGAACTCGCCCCCTGCTCTTCTTCGAAATAGTGTCGTGGGGTCTTTTACATCCACCTGAGAGGGCAGTCGGGGCCTCGGTTTAACATCTTGTCTGAGGTTGTCCTCAGCATTTCTGGGCTCGTGAACTGGGGGGGGCGGGTGGGAGGGCAGAAGAAAACCAGGGTTCCTACTCCCAATCTGTTGTAGAGTCTTACACTGTCGAAGGTGCCATCTTGCAGATTTTTAAAAATCATTCACAGGATGTGGACATCGCTGGCAAGGCCGGCATTTATTGCCCATCCCTAATTGCCCTTGAGAAGGTGGTGGTGAGCCGCCTTCTTGAACCGCTGCAGTCTGTGTGGTGAAGGTACTCCCACAGCGCTATTAGGGAGGGAGTTCCAGGATTTTGACCCAGCGACTATGAAGGATCGGCGAAATATTTCCAAGTCAGGATGGTGTGTGATTGGAGGGGAACTTGGATGTGGTGGTGTTACCATGCACCCTTGTCTTTCTAGGTGGAAGAGGTCGCGGGTTTGGGAGGTGCTGTGTCGAAGAAGCCTTGGCGAGTTGCTGCAGTGCATCTCGTAGATGGTACACACTGCAGCCACGGTACGCTGGTGGTGGAGGGAGTGAATGTTTAAGGTGGTGGATGGAAAGATAATGAGGTGGGCTACTTTGTCCTGGATGGTGCTGAGCTTCTTGAGTGTTGTTGGAGCTGCACTCATCCAGGCAAGTGGAGAGTATTCCATCACACTCCTTACTTGTGCCTTGTAGATGGTGGAAAGACTTTGGGGAGTCAGGAGGTGAGACACTCATCGCAGAATTCCCAGCCTCTGACCTGCTCTTGTAGCCACAGTATTTATATGGCTGGTCCACTTAAGTTTCTGGTACATGGGACGTTAAACCTTGACCCCCCTCTGCCCTCTCATGTGGATGTAAAAGATCCCATGGCACTATTTCGAAGAAGAACCGGAAAGTTCTCCCCAGTGTCCTGGCCAATATTTATACCTCACTCAACATCACTAAAAAACAGATTATCTGGTCATTATCACATTGCTGTTTGTGGGATCTTGCTGTGTGTATGTTGGCTATCGTGTTTCCTATATTACAACAGTGACTACATTTCAAAAGTACTTCATTGGCTGTACTCCTTGAAAAAGTGCGACATCCCCACCGACACCTGGGAATCCCTGGCCCAAGACCGTACAAAGTGGAGGAGAAGCATCCGGGAAGGCGCCGAATACCTCGAGCCTCTTCGCCGGGAGCAAGCGGAAGCCAAGCGCAAACAGCGGAAGGAGCGCACATCAACCCAGGCACCCCACCCACCCGCCCCTTCAACCACCGTCTGCCCCACCTGTGACAGAGACTGTAGGTCCCGCACTGGACTCATCAGTCACCTGAGAACTCATTTTTAGTGTGGAAGCAAGTCATCTTCGGTTCCGAGGGACTGCCTAAGGAGAAGAGAATTAGCTGTAAAGTGCTTTGGGACGTCCTGAGGTCATGAAAGGCGCTATAGAAATGCAAGTCTTTCTTTTTTTTAAACTGTCGTCAAAAAGTGCATGGTTGTTGTGGTCGGGTGAGAAGGGGATTGGGTTCATAGGATTACATAGGATGTACGGCACAGAAACAGGCCAATCGGCCCAACCAGTCCATGCCGCCATTCTCCACTCGAGCCTCCTCCCGTCTTTCCTCATCTAAATCTATCAGCATAACCCTCTATTCCCTTCTCCCTCATATGCTTATCTAGCCTCCCCTTAAATGCATCTATACTATTCGCTTCAACCACTCCCTGTGGTAGCGAGTTCCACATTCTCACCACTCTCTGGGTGAAGAAGTTTCTTCTGAATTCCCTATTGGGTTTCTTGGTGACTATCTTATATTGATGGCCTCTAGTTATGCTCTTCCCCACAAGTGGAAACATTGGGGGCGATTTTGTTAATGGGGGCGCGTTGGAGGCAGGACCGCTGCTTAGCAGGCCGATGTCCCACCTCCATCGATTTGTGGCCAACCCACGCTATTTTCCCTTGATTAACCTTGTTAAGCCCGCTGGGCGGGCTTACCAGGCCAATTAAGGGAAAGCCGGTTGCAGAGAATGTCAACGTATGACGTTTCATCTGTCAAATATGTGAAGCTGTCAAACAGTGATATTCTCTGCAGTTTGATGAGGTCTTGCATTCAAGACCTCATCAAACTTCCTTCTTTTACAAAAATGAGATGGTTGTTGCATCTGAGAATGCAACGGCCATCTCTCATCTGCAACACGGAGGTCCGAGACTCTCCGCATACAAACCGACTGAAGCCTGCAGGAAGAAACAAAGGTAAGTACACTATTACTAAGACTTTGCACTTACCTCAGATACTCACCTCTACACTCTTGCACCCATCACTTACCTTCACACCACACTTTTGCACCCACCGCCCCCCCCGAACCCCGCAGACCCAGTACTCGCCTCGCTGAGCTGGTGGGTTTTGTAGTCTTCGGGAAGCCCGCACTTGTGAGGGCAAAAAGGGGATAATCCTATTTTCTGCCTGTTAACTACCTGTTAACAGGCAGTTAATTGGCTTTAATCCCTTCCCGCCTCCAAGGAGACGGGACATGGCGCGGGACGGCTACCCGCCTTCTAGGAAGATGGCATGGAGGCAGGTTAGGGGCGGGTTGGGCACCCGCCCCCAAATACTGCCATTTTCCCAGCAGTCCCGCCTCCATACCCACCTCCCCAGGGCTGGCAAAATTGCCCCCATACTCCCTGTATCCACTCTATCAACATTTTTCATAATTTTAAAGACCTCTGTAAGGTCACCCCCTCAGCCATCTTTTTTCAAGAGAAAAGAGACCCAGCCTGTTACATAAGAACATAAGAAACAGGAGCAGGAGTCGGCCATTCAGCCCCTTGAGCCTGCTCCGCCATTTAATGAGATCATGGCTGATCCGATTTTGGCCTCAACTCCACTTTCCCGCCCGCTCCCCATAACCCTTGACTCCCCTGTTGCTCAAATATCTGTCTATCTCTGCCTTGAATATATTCAATGACTCCGCCTCCACAACTCTCTGGGGTAAAGAATTCCCAGTTCTTCCTTTCCTGATATGTATACCCTCGCATTTCTGGTATCATCTTTGTAAATCTTCCCTGCACCCTCTCCAGTGCCTCTATATCCTTTTTATAATATGACGACCAGAACTGTACGCAGTGCTCTAAGTGTGGTCTAACCAAGGTTCGATACAGGTTTAGCATAACTTCCCTACTTTTCATGAAATCTACAGCACAGGAGGCGGCCATTTGGCCCATCTTGTCCGTGCTGGCTGACAAAGACTATCCACCCTAATCCCACTTTCCAGCACTTGGCCCATAGCCCTGTAGGTTACGGCACCTCAAGTGCATATCCAAGTACTGTACTTTTTAAATGTGATGAGGGTCTCTGCCTCTACCACCCTTTCAGGCAGTGAGTTCCAGACCCCCACCACCCTCTGGGTGAAACAGTGTCTCCTCAACTCCCCTCTCCGACCAATTACTTTAAATCTATGCTCCCTGGTTATTCACCCCTTCGCTAAGGGAAATAGGTCCTTCCTATCCACTCTATCTAGGTCCCTCATAATTTTATAAACCTCAATTAGATCTCCTTTCAGCCTCCTCTGTTCCAAAGAAAACAACCCCAGCCTATCCAATCTTTCCTCATAGCTAAAATTCCCCAGCCCAGGCAACATCCTCGTAAATCTCCTCTGTACCCTCTCTAGTGCAATCACATCCTTCCTGTAATGTGGTGACCAGAACTGCACGCAGTACTCTAGCTGAGGCCTAACTAGTGTTTTATACAGTTCAAGCATAACCCCCCTGCTGTTATAGTCTATGCCTCGGCTAATAAAGGCAAGTATCCCGTATACCTTCTTAATCACCTTATCTACCTATCCTGCCACCTTCAGGGATCTGTGGACATACACTCCAAGGTCCCTCTGATCTTCTGTACTTCTCAGTGTCCTACCATTTATAGTGTATTGCTTTGCCTTGTTAGCTCTCCCCAAATGCATTACCTGACACTTCTCCAGATTGAATTCCATTTGCCACAGTTCTGCCCACCTGACCAGTCCATTGATATCTTCCTGCAGTCTGCAGCCTTCTTCTTCATTATCAACCACACGGCCAATTTTTGTATCATCTGCAAACTTCTTAATCATACTTCCTACATTCAAGTCCAAATCATTGATATATACCACAAAAAGCAAAGGACCCAGTACTGAGTCCTGTGGAACCCCACTGGAAACAGCCTTCCAGTCACAAAAACACCCTTCGACCATTACCCTTTGTTTCCTGCCTCTGAGCCAATTTTGGATCCAACTTGCCACTTTGCCTTGGATCCCATGGGCTTTCACTTTTGTGGCCAGTCTACCATGCGGGACCTTATCAAAAGCCTTGCTAAAATCCATATAGACTGCATCAAACGCACTACCCACATCAACCCTCATCGACCCTCCTTGTTGCCTCCTCAAAAAATTCACTCAAGTTAGTCAGACACGAACTTCCCTTGACAAATCCATGCTGACTGCCCCTGATTAATCTGTGTCTTTCTAAATGAAGATTTATCCTGTCCCTCAGAATTTTTTCAATAATTTTCCCACCACCGAGGTTAGGCTGACTGGCCTCTAATTACTCGGTCTATCCCTTTCTCCCTTTTTAAACAACGGTACCACGTTAGCAGTCCTCCAGTCCTCTGGCACCCCTAGTGCTTGGTTTGCTTTTTTTTATGGCCTTGCTAACCTGTGTCGCAACTTTTAGTGATTTGTGTATTTGTACTCCGAGATCCCTTTGTTCCTCTACCCCACCTAGACTCGCACCCTTCAAGTGATAATTGACCTCCCTATTCTTCCTACCAAAATGTAATGCCTCACATTTATCTGTGTTGAACTTCATTTGCCACTTATATGCCCATTCTGCAAGTTTATTAATGTCCTCCTGTAATTTGTTGCAGTCCTCCTCAGTATTGACTATCCCACTCCTTCCTTCTTCTTCTTAGGCAGTCCCTTGGAACCGAGGATGACTTGCTTCCACATTTTCCCACCCCACCAATTTGGTGTCATCCGCAAATTTAGAAATTGTGTTTTTGATTCCAAAGTCTAAATCGTTAATGTAAATTGTGAACAACAGTGGTCCCAGCACTGATCCTTGTGGAACACCACTACCCACCTTGTGCCACTGTGAATAGCTACCCTTTACTCCTACTCTCTGCTTTCTGTCCTGAAGCCATCCAGCAATCCATTCTGCTACTTGTCCCCTAACTCCGCATTCTCTGACCTTGTTCATCAGTCTATTATGGGGTAACTTACCGAAGGCCTTTTGAAAATCCAGATAAATTACATCTACTACATTGCCCTTGTCTACTCTCTCTGTTACCTCTTCAAAAAAGTCAATGAGGTTGGTCAAGCAAGGCTTTCCCTTTTGAAATCCATGCTGACTATTCATTATTATATTTCTTGGTGCAGTTGTGATGCCCACCCTTCTCCCAGATGTGACGGAGGTTGGGGGGAGGGCCACAAGAATATACCGGAATGAGTCTGGGGCGCTCCAGGAAACATACGAACATATGAAATTAACAGGCAGGAAAAGACCAGCTGGTCCATCAAGCCTGCCCCACACCATGATGGCCGGAGCATCGTGACTGAAAACTTCCTCTCCACCCCCCAGCCCCCCCACAGCCATGTAATCTCTTGGGAAAGGCAAAAAGCCAGAGAATAAAATCCCAGGGCCAATAAGGGAAAAAATAAGAACATAAGAACATAAGAAATAGGAGCAGGAGTCGGCCATTTGGCCCCTCGAGCCTGCTCCGCCATTCAATGAGATCATGGCTGATCTGATCTTGGCCTCAACTCCGCTTCCCTGCCCGCTCCCCATAACCCTTGACTCCCTTATCATTCAAAAATCTGTCAATCTCCGCCTTGAATATATTCAATAACTCAGCCTCCACAGCTCTCTGGGGTAGAGAATTCCAAAGATTCACAACCCTCTGAGAGAAGAAATTCCTTCTCATCTCCGTTTTAAATGGGCGACCCCTTATCCTGAAACTGTGCCCCCTAGTTCTAGATTCCCCCACGAGGGGAAACATCCTCTCAGCATCTACCCTGTCAAACCCCCTCAGAATCTTATATGTTTCAATAAGATCACCTCTCATTCTTCTAAACTCCAACGAGTATAGGGCCAACCTGCTCAACCTTTCTTCAAAAGACAACCCCTTCATCTCAGGAATTAACCTTCTCTGAACTGCCTCCAATGCCTCCTTAAATATGGAGACCAAAACTGTACGCAGTACTCCAGGTGTGGTCTCACCAGCGCCCTGTACAGTTGTAGCAGGACTTCCCTGCTTTTATACTCCATCCCCCTTGCAATAAAGGCCAACATTCCATTTGCCTTCCTAATTACTTGCTGTACCCGCGTGCTAACTTTTTGTGTTTCATGTACGAGGACCCCCAGATCTCTCTGTATCGCAGCATTATGTAGTCTCTCTCCTTTGAAATAATAATTTGCTTTTTTATTTTTCCTACCAAAGTGGATAACCTCACGTTTTCCCACATTATACTCCATCTGCCAAATTTTTGCCCACTCACTTAGCCTATTCTATATCTCTGGTATACTCTGGTAAAATTCCTCTCCAAAAACCCTCAGGCGAATGTAAAGAGCAGTCGGTGGGAGGTGAGCGGTGGTGGGGGCGGGGAGGGAAGGACCGGGGCGGGCTGGTGATGGGGGGGGGGGGGGGGGCGGTCTGGAATAAACAAACGAGGGCTCTAGCTGTCTGAGAACCATTGCAAAGGCCGCAATATCTGCACAGTGTCACTGGGTGCCTGAATCTGTCACTGCTCAGCACCAGACAATTACAGGCACCTAGCAATGTATTTAAAATTAGTGAGAGTTAAAAAAACAAACATCCACAACACATAGTCCATTGCCAAAATTTAATGATTTTTGTGTTTATCCAGGATTTAACCCAGCCTTGTTAAAATGTACGAACACTGGCCAACAAAAAAAAATTATATATAACATTTTTAAACACAGAAAGGCCTTTCGGGAAATGTGTTTGGACATAATCAGTCCATGGACTGTCAGTACAATAACTCCCCCTAGTTCAGCTCCAAATGCCCCTAAATTAACCCTTTCGCAATTAACAGATTTAAGGTGATTGGCAAAAGAACCACAGGCGACACGAGGAAAAACTTTTTTACGCAGCGAGTGGTTAGGATTTGGAACGCACTGCCTGATAGGGCGGGGGAGGGCAGACTCAATAGCAGCTTCCAAAAGGGAATTGGATAAATACTTGAAGGAGAAAACATTGCAGGGATATGGGGAAAGAGCGGGGGAGTGGGATTAACTGGATTGCTCTTCGAAAGAGCCGGCGCAGACTCGATGGACCAAATGGCCTCCTTCTGTGCTGTAATTTTTAAAATTCATTCCTGGGATCTGGGCGTCGCTGGCAAGGCCAGCATTTATTGCCCATCCCTAATTGCCCTCGAGAAGGTGGTGGTGAGCCGCCTTCTTGAACCGCTGCAGTCCGTGTGGTGAAGGTGCTTCCACAGTGCTGTTAGGGAGGGAGTTCCAGGATTTTGACCCAGCGACGATGAAGGAATGGCGATATACTATGATTCAATCTATAGGGTTTTAAAACCTAACTTTGATATTATCTAATCAATATATTCTTGATTTATCTCATCTTTTCTCCAACTCTTTACAACAGTACGAGTATCCTGCACTTCACTTTTGGACACTAAGGGAATTTTTTGAACATGAATTTTGCAGCAAGTAATTAGGAAGGCAAGTGGAATGTTGGCTTTTATTGCAAGGGGGATGGAGTATAAAAGTAGGGAAGTCTTGTTACAACTGTACAGGGCGCTGGTGAGACAACACCTGGAGTACTGCGTGCAGTTTTGGTCTCCATATTTAAGGAGGGGTATACTTGCATTGGAGGCAGTTCAGAGAATGTTCACTAGGTTAATTCCTGAGATGAAGGGGTTGTCTTATGAAGAAAGGTTGAGCAGGTTGGGCCTATACTCATTGGAGTTTAGAAGAATGAGAGGTGATCTTATTGAAACATATAAGATTCTGAGGGGGATTGACAGGGTGGATGCTGAGAGGATGTTTCCCCTCGTGGGGGAATCTAGAACTAGGGGGCATAGTTTCAGAATAAGTGGTCGCCCATTTAAAACGGAGATGAGGAGGAATTTCTTCTCTCAGAGGGTCGTGAATCTGTGGAATTCTCTACCCCAGAGAGCTGTGGAGGCGGAGTCATTGAATATATTCAAGGCAGAGATAGACAGATTTTTGAAAAACAGGGTTATGGGGAGCGGGCAGGAAGTTGAGGCCAAGATCAGATCAGCCATGATCTTATTGAATGGCGGAGCAGGCACGAGGGGCCGTATGGCCAACTCCTGCCCCTAATTGTTATGTCCTTTACAATGGTTTTTGCAACAAGAAATAAATGTTCCAGGAGAGAGTCATGAAGGAAGCCATTCAGCCCATTGTGCCTGTGCTGCCTCTCCAATGGAGCTCACCAACCTAGCCCTATTCCCATCTCCTTTCCACACACTCTTTTGAATTTTGCTTTTTCAATTATTTATCCACTTCCCTTTTAAAAGCTATTCCTGATTCTTCTCTCCCAGTGTTAGCTGTGGCTCAGTGGGTAATGCTCTCGCCTCCTGAGTCAGAAGGTTGTGGGTTCAAGTTCCCACTCCAGTGAGACTTGAGCACACAAATCTAGGTTAACACTCCAATGCAGTACTGTCTTTCGGAAGAGATGTTAAACTGAGGCCCTCTAAGGTGTCTGCTCTCTAAGGTGGACATAAAAAAATCCTGTGGCACTATTTTGGGGAAGAGCAGGGGAGTTATTCCTGGTGTCCTGAGCAATATTTATTCCGCAACTAACATCACTAAAACAGATGATCTGGTCATTATCACATTGCTGTTTGTGGGAGCTTGCAGTGTGCAAAATGGCTGCTGTGTTTCCTACATTGCAACAGTGACTACACTTCAAAAAAGTACTTCATTGGCTGTAAAGTGCTTTGGGACGTCCTGAGGTTGTGAAAAGTGCTATATAAATGCAAGTTTTTCATTTCTTTCTATTTGTTTCAGGTTGTGCATTCCACATGCTAATAACACCCTGAGTAAAACAAAAAAAATTCTCTTAACCTTTCCCTTCATTCTTTTGGGAACCATCGTAAATTCATGTCTTCGAGTGACTGGCTCACCAATCAGCTTTGGCTCAGTGGGTAGCACTCTTGCCTCTGAGTCTTGAAGGTTGTGGGTTCAAGTCTCACTCTAGCGCAACGTATTGGTTGACATGCTAGTGCAGTACTGAGGAAGTGCTGCACTGTCGGAGATGCCGCCTTTCAGATCAGATGAGATGTTAAACCAAGGCCCCCACCTGCCCTCTCAGGTAGATGTAAAAGATCCCACAGAAAATGAGCAGGGGAGTTTTCCCCAGTGTCTCAACCAACAGCTAAGACAGATGTTCATTATCTCATTGCTGTTTGTGGGATTTAAAGTAATTGGTCGGAGATTTACAGGGGATTTGAGGGGAAATTTCTTCACCCAGAGGGTGGTGGGGGATCTGGAACTCACTGACTGAAAGGGTGGTAGAGGCAGGAAACCCTCATCACATTTAAAAAGTGCTTGGATATTCACTTGAAGTGTCGTAACCTACAGGGCTACGGACCACGAGCTGGAAAGTGGTATTAGGGTGGATAGGTCTTTGTTGGCCGGCGCAGACACGATGGGCTGAATGGCCTCCTTCTGTGCTGTATGATTCTATGAGTGTGCTGTGTCCAAATTGGCTGCCGCATTTCATACATGGGAGCACCTTCACCACACAGACCACAGTGGTTCAAGAAGACGGCTCACCACCACCCTTCTCAGGGGCAATCAGGGATGGGCAATAAATGTTGGCCTTACCAGCGGTGCTCACACCCCGAGAATGAATAAAAAAACACAGTACTTCATTGGCTGCGAAGCGTTGTGAAAGACGATGGGCTGGATTTTGTCAATGGGGACGTGATGGAGGCGGGACTCCCACTTTTTGGGTTGTAGTCCCACTTCCATCGACTTGTGGCCAACCCATACTATTTTCCCTTGATTGACGTTGTTATGCCCGCCCAGCGGGCTCAGCAGGCCAATTAAGGGACACCTGGTTACTGGTGACATCAGTGATTGACATTTCATCTGTCAAGAGCTTTTGACAGATGAAAAATCAACGTTTGACAGCTCTGTGAAGCTGTCAAACACTGACAATCTGTCTTCTAACTTGAGTCCTTCTCCACAGACTCAGTTAGAGATCTCTCCAGACCAGAAAGCAGAGGCTGCAGCTTTTGACATTTCAGCGGCCATTCTGCTTTCTGTGCCAGTGAACTGAGGGACTCCCGAGTACTGAAGGGAGGAAGCCTGCAGGAGAAAGTAAAGGTAAGTAAAACTTATTAAAACACTTTACACTTACCTCACACACTTACCTCTGCACACAAGCACCCATCACTCACCTGCACAACGGACATCTCAACCCCTCCAACCCCTTCAGACCGATGCTCCGCCTCGCTAACGGCGTGGTTCGGAGCCGTCGGGAAGCCTACACTTCAGGCCTAAAAATAGGGATTAGGCAAAAAACTGCCTGTTAACTACCTGTTAACAGGCAGTTAATTGGCACTAATCCCCTTCACGCCTCGAGGAGGCGGCTCCCAGCACAGGTCGGATACCCGCCTCCTGGGCCATTGGCACGGAGGCGGGTTGGGGGCGGGATGGGTTCGTGCCCCCCGATTCAACAATTTTCCCACCACTCCCACCTCCAAACCCGCCTCCCCGGGGCTTGGAAAATCCAGCCCGATAAGTCTTTCTTTTCCTTAAATGACCTGAGGGGAATGTTCGCTGGTTGAAAGCTGGCATGAGTCCTGCTGAAGCCGTGGAAAGGCCCCGAGATCTTGCTGTAGAAGTAAGGGAATTGGCCCTGGAACCTCACCCTGCCAGTTGGCATTGAAGGTTCTTCCCTGCCGCTTTTCTCTTCAGCCCAAGGAGGCCCCTGGGTGCCTACCTGGTGGAGCAGGCTTTCCTGCCCCGGGACTAGGGCTGCCAACTCAGGTTGGATGTGTTCCTGGAGGTAGCGTCACATGGCACTCCGGTCTCCAACCGCACCCACCCCCCACACACTCCTGCCATTGGTCGCCTGACACGCCCATCCTCATGGCGCGCCGCCTTCCCACGGCCAATCGGAGAGCAAATAGACTCTTCGTGACCTGATTGGCTGATTCTTGACTCTCAGTCAAAGGGGCTTTACCCCCCCCACCTTTCCAATATTTTTATAACAAATGTTCAAAGAAAATGAAAAAAAAACACAATGGCCCAGAAATTTGGGTCTCCATGGGTGAGTACGCATGGGGTACTCACGCGTAGGCCTAACGAAAGTGCCAGTTTCGTGCATGCACTGCGCATGCGCGGGAAACCGGCACTTCCGTTCCCCTGAAAGAAGAGGTTGACAGGTGGAACGCGTGCGCAGGAGAGGCAGTGAACTTACGTTTTTTTTGCAGGTTTTCCCAGGAGGGTAAGTCTCCAGAAGTTAGACATGTAAAAAGCAGGCGCAAGGCCTGCTTTTAACAAGGTAAGTGGTGAATTAATTAAAACTAAAACATTTTTTCCACAGGTTTATTATTTTTAAATACTTTAAAGAAAGGTAAGTTTATTTTTAGCCCCGTTAGAAAATGTAATTAATTTTTTCAAAAATGTAAATTATTGTTTAAAATAGTTATTTCATGTAATTTATAATTATTTTTAAAATGTGATTTAAAAAAAAATGTATTTGTGGTTTTAGTGATGTTTTGGGGCTTATAGTATTTATAGGTCCTGTCAAACTTATGAATGAAGCATTCCCTGCTACCATTGGCTCTCCATAGTCCACGTGATCCCAGGGGGCGCTTCGAACTAACTGCGCCCCTGGGATACGCAAGCACTGCGTGCCGGCAGTTGGAGGAGGCCCAGGATCGGAATCCCACGCGGGCCCACAGCACAATGGCCGGCGCGCTAGGTAAGTGCAGGTCGGGGGCTTGCACCCGCGGGAAGCCCCCGACCCGAATTTCTGGGCCAATGTTTTTTCAATGCCTCGATGGTTTTTTCTCCAGAGTTGCTGGAAGCAGTTTCCAGGCGATCAATCTTTAATTCCTGGAGACTCCAGGGCAATCCTGGAGGGTTGGCGACCCCCTAGCCAGGCTAATATCCCCCCACTATCTGGGACGGGTTCTCCCGTCCTCAGCTTCGGCCGGCCTTGTGCTCCCTTGTGCCGGTGGAACAAAGCCCATTGGAATCTTGGCACCGACGTTTCTAACCACCGCTTATACATGTCCAACACTGCGTCACGCAGAGAGAAAACATCTCCGCAGCACTTAGCAATTATCACCCCAGACACTCAGTGCCTGGGAACCGTTGAACGAATGAATGCAAACACCTATTATTCATCTAATGTGTATTTTAAAAACGAAAGAGAGAAAAAAATTTCCCGACATAATGGGTAATTGTTGGAAACCATCAATCTCCCTCTGGTATTATTACTGTCAGAACAACTTAGATTTATAAGCAGGAACTTATTCTTCCTGCTGCTACAGAGAAAGCGACAGGAATATTAAGGGAATCATTGAATATTAAGGGATATGGGGATAGTTTAGGAAAGTGGCGAAGATCAGCCATGATCTTATTGAATGGCGGAGCAGGCTCAAGGGTCCAAATGGCCTATTCATAGAGTTATACAGCACAGAAAGAGGCCCTTCGGCCCATCGTGTCCGTGCTGGCCATCAAGCCCTGTCTATTCTAATCCCATTTTCCAGCACTTGGTCCGTAGCCATGTATGCTATGGCGTTTCAAGTGTTCATCTAAATGCTTCTTGAATGTTGTGAGGGTTCCTGCCTCTACCACCCTTTCAGGCAGTGAGTTCCAGATTCCAACCACCCTCTGGGTGAAAACGTTTTTCCTCAAATCCCCTCTAAACCTCCTGCCCCTTACCTTGAAACTATGCCCCCTGGTTATTGACCCCTCTACTAAGGGGAAAAGTTCCTTTCTATCTACCCTATCTATGCCCCTCATAATTCCTGCTCCTATTTCTTATGTTCTTATGTAACAAAGCAGGCATCAAAGTTACGAGATATCCCCGAGGTGGGATAGATTGACGTTATGGCTGACGATACTTGCGGATCAACACGGAATGGGCTTGCGTGACTTTCCTTGGTCCGCCATTTTAATGGATGAGTTGACCAATTGGGTGTCACCAGGACAATACCCGCATTAAAATGGCAGCGAGGAGAGCCGTGTGAACACGTTCGGGGAGAAATTGAGTATCTCCCTGTTTAGCGGTAACGAAAAAGTATCGCCGGACGCCACGCCAGACGCGAACTTTGGGTTTAGCACTCCAGGAAGGAAGTGGAGCGCTAAATCAAGCGCTACCACTTCTCTTGGAGCGCTAAAGTTTGGCAAGAGGGGCGGTAGCGGTAGGGGCGCGGCCCAATGTCGAGGGCAGCGCTGCCGGGAACGGAGGTTCCTTCCTTCCCTTAAAGGGAAGGGCCATGGCTGCAGGCTCTGCATTAAACCGATGTCCCTTGTCGCCGACGGCAGCTGCGATCCTCGACGATCAGCCCCAGGCACTCTAACAGAGCGCAGGGCCGATCAATGGCGGCACAGGAAAAAGTTGGAAAAAAACAACCTCAGGGGTGAAAACAAATTTTTCATTGACGCAAGCGGCCTTACCTTTAAATACCGCTTCCCAAGTGGCCGGCCTCCCAGACAACGCCTCCTGCAGCTGTCGGTGTCATCGCCCAGCGACACTGCAGGGGGCAGAACTGAAGTTCGGGTCCGGGGCGTTGCCGGGGTGCTGCGCTGCTGGATGACGTCACGATCTCCGGGCGCAGGAGATCATGGCGCTAATGGTTACCGCCGCCACATACCTTTACGTCAATTTCGCGGGCGTCGGTACCATCGCCGTGCCCAGTCGCAAAGCCGATAGTGCCCCGTTAACGCACCCCTGGAGGAGCAAACGGGAGGCGCCAAGGAGTCCAATTTCTCCCCCGTTGAGCCATTAATATCCAGATTCAGCAGAGTAGATATGGACCGAGAGGTAGTGGTGAGGGTAATGGGAACCACGACGGGCACGGGTTGTGTAGCGGTTACGATACTGGATTAGCGACGCCATGGGTTGGGTGTTCAAATCCCACCCTGGCATCAACCTGGTGAATGGAACTGCTGAGCTGGCTTCATCTGCCAGCATCATCGGCAAAAGAACCAGAGGGGAGACGAGGGGAGCTTTTTGTTAACGCAGCGAGTTGTTGTGATCTGGAACGCGCTGCCTGAAAGGGCGGTGGAAGCAGATTCAACAGTAACTTTCAAAAGGGAATTGGGTAAACACATTGAAAAGGAAAAAAAAAATTGCGGGTCTGTGGGGAAAGAGGGACTAATTGGACAGCACTTCCAAACAGCTAGCACAGGCACAATGGGCAGGTGCAGCATAACGTGGATAAATGTGAGGTTATCCACTTTGGTGGCAAAAACAGGAAGGCAGATTATTATCTGAACGGCAATAGATTGGGAGAAGGGGAAGTGCAACGAGACCTGGGTGTCCTTGTGCACCAGTCGCTGAAGGTAAGCATGCAGGTGCAGCAGGCGGTTAAGAAGGCAAATGGTATGTTGGCCTTCGTAGCGAGAGGGTTCGAGTACAGGAACAAGGATGTCTTACTGCAGTTGTACAGGGCCTTGGTGAGACCACATCTTGAGTATTGTGTGCAGTTTTGTTCGCCTTATCTGAGGAAGGATGTTCTTGCCATGGAGGGAGTGCAGCGGAGATTCACCAGACTGATACCTGGGATGGCAGGAATGACGTATGAGGAGAGATTGGGTCGATTGGGCTTATACTCGCTGGAGTTTAGAAGAATGAGAGGGGATCTCATTGAAACTTATAAAATTCTAACAGGACTAGACAGACTAGATGCAGGAAGGATGTTCCCGATGGCCGGGGAGTCCAGAACCAGGGGTCACAGTCTAAGGATAAGGGGTAAGCCATTTAGGACAGAGATGAGGAGGAATTTCTTCATCCAGGGAGTGGTGAACCTGTGGAATTCTCTACCACAGAAGGCAGTAGAGGCCAATTCATTAAATATATTCAAGAAGGAGTTAGATATATTTCTTAAGGCTAAAGGGATCAAGGGATATGGGGAGAAGGCAGGGACAGGGTACTGAATTTGGATGATCAGCCATGATCACATTGAATGGCAGAGCAGGCTCAAGGGGCCGAATGGCCTACTCCTGCTCCTATCTTCCATGGGCTGAATGGTCTCTTTCTGTGCTGTATGATTCTACTGCATTGGAGGGTCAGTCTAGACTACTTGCTCAAGGCTGGGAGTGGGACTTTGAACCCACAACCTGCTGAGGCAGCGGGAGAAGAGTGCTACCCACCGAGCCAAGCTGACATAGTGATAAAACGAATAATTTCAGCTCTTTACCGCACAGCAACACCACCCTTGAGGACATGGCTCTGCAACTGTGCAACATACCAGGGCAAAACAGCTGAAAGTATTTCACACTACTTAATAATTTAGGGACCAATGCTGTGTTAATGCAATAACCTTAAATATTTCAGTTCCATCCCATGAACGCATCTGTCTGATTAATTGGGTTTTACTGTAAGGAACCTTTCACCAGAGTAGGTTCTTCCGACAATCTCCTTATTGAACATAATCGCATTAATTGTGTTATGACAAGAGGGCGACGGTCACGGCCAAGCCCAAAGCCAGAGGGCTTCTTGTTCATCATTGAAGTAAGCTTCGAGCTTCATGTTGAGAGAGTGCCGTGACCCCCTTGGGAATTGCTCTCATCCATGATACCCGCAATCTCTTTAAACAGGCTTGTGAAGGTGCCAAACACCAGGAAGCTTTCTCTCGACAGATTAAAGCAGTGAAGGGCAAATTTTGGACTGATCTCAGGAAGGTTTTCACTTAAAAAGTGCAAGGTAGGGGGGTGGAGGCAAAAGCCTTGGAACCATGTCAGGGTCAGTTGGATGCTGGGAGGGAGGGGAGGGATTATCCTAGGGTCTTTCTAGATGGACGAGTAAGGATGGACCAAATGGCCTTCTTCAGCTGCATCAACAAAAGAAAGACTTGCATTTATATCTTCTTCTTCTTAAGAACCAGAGGGGAGACGAGGAGAGCTTTTTGTTAACGCAGCGAGTTGTTGTGATCTGGAACACGCTGCCTGAAAGGGCGGTGGAAGCAGATTCAATAGTAACTTTCAAAAGGGAATTGGATAAACACTTGAAAAGGAAAAAAAATTCTGTGATCAACAAAAGAAAGACTTGCATTTATATAACGCCTTTCACGACCACCGGACGTCTCAAAGCGCTTTGCGGCCAATGAAGTACTTTTTGAAGTGCAGTCACTGTTGTAATGTAGGAAATGCGGCAGCAAATTTGCCCACAGCAAGCTCCCACAAACAGCAATGTGATAAAGAGCTGATGATCTGTTTGGTTTTTAGTGATGTTGGTTGAGGGATAAATATTGTTCAGGATGGCAGGGAGAACTCCCCTGCTCTTTGAAATAGTCCCATGGGATTTTTTACATCCACCTGAGAGACCAGACCGGGCCTCGGTTTATATCTCATCAGAAAGACGGCACCTCCGACAGTGCAGCCCTCCCTCAGCACCGCACTGGAGTGTCAGCCTAGATTTGTTGTGCTCAAGTCCCTGGAGTGGAACTTGAACCCACAACCTTCTGACTCAGAGGCGAGGGTGCTACCCACTGAGCCATTGGCTAATAAATGGCTGACATCCTGCTAATTGCTTAGCAATCCAGCTCGTTTTGCCTCATGCGGCCTTCCAATCAAAGGAGTGAATCTGCAGGATGTTAAGGTCATCTGTGCTCAGAACTTGTCCCAGTTACACCGTGGGGTGGAGTTTGGAACACGAGTGAAGCAACTGCTCATACCGCAGGGAAGTAAGGGACCTCGTTACCTGTCCCATCATCGTATCCTCAGCAGTGGAGAATGGGCACTGGGGTGAGGTGCTGGGAAGCGTGGGTAGCCAGCGTACGTGGGACTGTCCCCCTCAAGCAAGAGTCTGTGCTCTCGGGAAAACTAGGGGAAGAAAGGAAAATAAACCGGGAGCAATCCCACTGGAAATGCGCTCCGAGGCTGCTGTCTCACCTTACTATGCAATCAATAATATTGATGATGTAAGAAAACTCACTAAGCACTTGGTTGAGTCTAAAACAAGGCTTTAATCAACTGTTTCACAACCATGAGATTCTAGTTACATCACTAGTTCCTGGTTACAAAAACGTCCTGGGCAAGCTGGGCCCACGCCCGAGTATTTATACTCCTTGGACGGCGCCACCAGCTCGCCGCCCAGTGTTACTTCATGAGTCATTTCTTCATGAATGATAAGATTCATGACAATTGATGTGCGTTGTGGATTGTCCCACGCAAAAGAACACCGTAAACACGGCCATTGACAGCGCATTATCGGGACGCTAACCTCAGGCCAAGGAGATGGTCACCTAAAGGAATCGCTGAGATTTTTATTTAAGCTTTTCTGGAGCACTGTTCGGACCGATCCTGATCCCAAGGGCTCCCTTGGCCTGAGGCTAGCATCCCGTAAATGCGCTGTCAATGGCAGTGTTTTGTGTGGGACAATCCACCGCACACATCAATATTACTGACTGTAAGGTGAGACAGAGCAGCCTCGGAATGCATTTCATAGAAAGTCATAGAATCATAGAAAGTTACAGCACGGAAGGAGGTCATTTTGGCCCATCGTGTCCGTGCCGGCCAACAAAGAGCTATCCAGCCTAATCCCGCTTCCCAGCTCTTGGTCTGTAGCCCTGCAGGTTACAGCATCCCAAGTGCACATCCAAGTACTTTTTAGATGTGGTTAGGGTTCCTGCCTCTACCACCCTTTCAGGCAGTGAGTTCCAGAACCCCACACCCTCTGGGTGAAGACATTTCCCCTCAAATCCCCTCTAAACCTTCCCCCAATTACTTTAAATCTGTGCCCCCTGGTTTTTGACCCCTCTGCTAAGGGAAATAGGTCCTTTCTAACCACTTTATCTAGGCCCCTCATAATTTTATACACCTCAATAACGTCTCCCCTCAGCCTCCTCTGTTCCAGTGGGATTGCTCCCAGTTCATTTTCCTTTCTTCCCCTAGTTTTCCTGAGAGCGCTGACTCTTGCTCGAGGGGGACAGTCCCACGTACGCTGGTTACCCGCCCTTCCCAGCGCCTCACCCCAGTGTCCATTTTCCACCGCTGAGGATACGATGCTGGGACAGGTAACGAGGTCCCTTACTTCTCCACGACAGTGGAGGTCTCCCTAGTGCAATGGGCAACATTTATCCCTCTTAATTAATACTTTGTGTCTGTTTTCACAAAAGAGAGGGGCGATGCAGACATTGCAATCTAGTAGGAGTGTGAAATATTAGATGAAATAAACATAGTGAAAGAGGTTATTAAGGGGTTTAGCATTTTTGAAAGTGGATAAATCCCCAGGCCCAGATGAAATGTATCCCAGACTGTTAAGAGAAGAGAGGAAATAGCAGAGCCTCTGACCATCATTTTCTAATCCTCTCTGGCTCTCTGTGGTGCCAGAGGACTGGAGGATGGCTAACGTGGTACCGTTGTTTAAAAAGGGAGAAAGGGATAGACCGAGTAATTACAATCCAGTCAGCCTAACCTCGGTGGTGGGAAAATTATTGGAAAAAATTCTGAGGGACGGGATAAATCTTCATTTAGAAAGACACGGATTAATCAGGGACAGTCAGCATGGATTTGTCAAGGGAAGTTCGTGTCTGACTAACTTGATTGAATTTTTTGAGGAGGCAACAAGGAGGGACGATGAGGGTAGTGCGTTTGATGTAGTCTATGGATTTTAGCAAGGCTTTTGTTAAGGTCCCGCATGGCAGACTGGTCACGAAAGTAAAAGCCCATGGGATCCAAGGCAAAGTGGCAATTTGGATCCAAAATTGGCTCAGAGGTAGGAAACAAAGGGTAATGGTCGAAGGGTGTTTTTGTGACTGGAAGGCTGTTTCAAGTGGGGTTCCACAGGGCTCAGTACTGGGTCCTTTGCTTTTTGTGGTATATATCAATGATTTGGACTTGAATGTAGGGAGTATGATTAAGACATTTGCAGATGATACAAAAATTGGCTGGGCTGGGAAAATTTAGCTATGAGGAAAGATTGGATAGGCTGGGGTTGTTTTCTTTGGAACAGAGGAGGCTGAGGGGGGATCTAGTTGAGGTGTATAAAGTTATGAGGGGCCTAGATAGAGTGGATAAGAAGGACCTATTTCCCTTAGCAGAAGGGTCAATACCCAGGGGGCATAGATTTAAAGTAATTGGTTGAGGTTTAGAAGGGATTTGAGGGGAAATATTTTCACCCAGCGGGTGGTGGGAGTCAGAGACCCTCATCACATTTAAAAAGTACTTGGATATACACTTGAACTGCCGTAACCTACAAGGCTACGGACCAAGTGCTGGAAAGTGGGATTAGGCTGAATAGCTCTTTGTCGGCTGGCACTGACAAGATGGGCCGAATGGCCTCCTCCAGTGCTGTAAATTTCTGATTCTATGAACCATCACCATGAAGACTCAACTCCTTTAAGACGCTCCTTAAAACCTACCTCTTTGATCAAGCTTTTGGTCATCTGTCCTAATATGTTCTTATATGGCTGTGTAAAATTTCGTTTGATAACGCTCCTGTGAAACGCCTTGGGATGTTTTACTACGTTAAAGGTGCTACATAAATGCTGTTGTCATTGTTGTTATAAACCAGATTATCTGGTCAGTTATCCCACTGTAATTTGTGAGAGCTTGCTGTGCACAAATTGACTACCTCATTTTGTATATTACAGTACAAAAATAATGGAATCCCTACTAAAGGAGAAAATAGAAGAACATATAGAAACCAAAATTATAATAATTAATAGTCAGCATAGATTTCAAAAGGGAAAGTTTGTTTTACCAACCTCATTGAATTTTTTGAAAAAGTATCAGAGAGAGTAGACAAGGGTAATGTCGCAGATGTAATTTATCTAGATTTTCAAAAGGCCTTCGATAAGGTACCCCATAATAGACTAATGAGTAAGGTCAGAGAATGCGGAGTCAGGGGACAAGTAGCAGAATGGATAGCTGGCTGGCTTCAAGACAGAAAGCAGAGAGTAAGGGGTAAAGGGTCGCTATGCACAGTGGCAGAAGGTGGGAAGTGGTGTTCCACAAGGATCAGTGCTGGGTCCACTGTTGTTCACAATTTATATTAACAATTTAGACTTTGCTCGCAAATTGGCTGCCGCGTTTCCTACATTACAACAGTAACTACACTTCAAATTGGCTGTAAAGCGCTTTGGGATGTCTGGTGGTCATAAAAGGCACTATATAAATGTAAGCCTTTCTTTCTTTCGGAAGCAAAAACACAATTTCTAAATTTGCGGATGAGACCAAATTGGGGGGGATCGCCAATACTGAGGAGGACCGCAACAAATTATAGGAAGACATTAATAAACTTGCAGAATGGCAAATGAATTTCAACACAGATAAATGTGAGGTATTACATTTTGGTAAGAAAAATAGGGAGGTCACATATTATTTGGAAAATAAGAATCTAAATGGGATAGAGGAGCAAAGCGATCTGGGAGTACAAATACACAAATCACTGAAAGTAGCGACGCAGGTTAACAAGGCCATAAAAATGCAAACCAAGCACTGGGATTTATTTCTGGAGGGATAGAATTGAAAAGTAGAGATATTATGCTAAACCTGTATCGGACCTTGGTTAGACCACACTTGGAGTGCTGTGGTTCAGTTCTGGTCGCCATATTATAAAAAGGATATAGAGGCACTGGGGAGGATGCAGAGAAGATTTGCAAGGATGATACCAGAAATGGGAGGATATACCTACCAGGAAAGGATGAACAGGCTGGGTCTCTTTTCTCTTGGAAAGAGAAGGCTGAAGGGTGACCTAATAGAGGTCTTTAAAATTATAAAAGGTTTTGATGGAGTGGATACAGAGAGAATGTTTCCACTTGTGGGGAAGAGCAAAACTAGAGGCCATCAATATAAAATAGTCACCAAGAAATCAAATAGGGAATTCAGAAGAAACTTTACCCAGAGAGTGGTGAGAATGTGGAACTCGCTACCACAGGGAGTGGTTGAAGCGAATAGTATGGATGCATTTAAGGGGCAGTTAGATAAGCATATGAGGGGGAAGGGAATAGAGGGTTTTGCTGATAGATTTAGATGAGGAAAGACGGGAGGAGGCTCGAGTGGAGCATAGACACCGGCATGGACTGGTTGGGCCAAATGGCCTGTTTCTGTGCCGTATATCCCATGTAATCTTGTGCAACTAGAGCAGTGATTACACCTCAAAAGTACTTTATTGGCTGTAAAGCGCCTTGGGGCGAGCTGAGGTTGTGAAAGGGCCGAGAGAAATGCGAGCTCTTTCTTTCTTCTGGTTGGGGAATCCAGGACAAGGGGGCATAATCGTAAAGTGAGAGTGAAATCGGTGAAGTTACCCTACAATTCAAACAGAGCACAACGATTTAATCCCACTTGTCAACGTCCAATTTGATAAGAACTTTGTTTACGTAATATGGAGTGGAAAATGTTACATATTCCGGCCGGAATAATTTTTACACATGTTCAAGTGGTAATGGAGAGGATCTTAACCAATGAAGCACGGATGGAAGCTTCCAGAAGGCGCAGTCAACATTCTAGCATAGCACTACAAAAAAGTTCTAATCTAACTATCTGAACAAATTCCAAAAAGAACATCTCGTTCCATTTAAAAGGCCTCTCCCTGTGCTTTACAGCGTGCTTCATTAGGACGAGAAACTCCAACTATGCAATTAGTGAAGGTCAAGCTACCCAACCATAGTTTGGAAAATGTAAAGGTTCACTCTGATCTGATAAAGAAAGAAAGAACTTGCATTCCTACAGCGCCTTTCACGACCCGAGGGTGTCCCAAAGCGCTTTACAGCCAATTAAATACTTTTGACGTGTAGTCATTGTTTGTAATGTAGGAAACGCCGCAGCCAAGCTCCTACCTGACAGCAATGGGATAATGACCAGATCATCCCTTTGTCAGTTGAGGAATAAATATTGGTCGGGAAAACTCCCCGCTGCTCTTCTTCGAAATAGTGGCTGTGGAAGCTTATACGTCCGACCGAGAGAGCAGACGGGGCCTCAGTTTAACGTCGCATCCGACAGCGCAGCACTCCCTCAGTACTGCACTGGGAGTGCCAGCCTAGATTATGTGCTATTCAGGTCCCTGGAGTGAGACTTGAACCCACAACCTTCTGATTTAAGAGGCTAGAGTGCCACAGCTGACGCCACTAAGCTGTTTGCTTGTAATAACAATTTGTATTTATATAGCGCCTTTAACAACAACAACAACAACTTGTATTTATATAGCGCCTTTAATGTAGTAAAGGGCGCTTCACAGGAGCGATTATCAAACAAAATTTGACAACCGATCCACATAAGGAGATATTAGGACAGATGACAAAAGTTTGGTCAAAGAGGTGGGTTTTAAGGAGCGTCTTAAAGGATGAGAGAGAGAGGCGGAGAGGTTTAGGGAGGGAATTCCAGAGCTTAGAGCCCAGGTAGCTGAAGGCACTTTATGCCATCTGTTGTGTGCCTTCCCATCCCTCTGGAGCGCTGAGAAAGGAGCGTCAAGCTTTGGGTGTCAAGGTGAATTGCAATCCACCATCACAATAGAAAAAGACCAACAGAGACCACCTCTGACCCACGACGATCTACAATCCCATCTGCTTCAGCTTTTATACAAGTGTCCTGTAGCTGTTTCCAACCTGCTAAAAATAACTGCAGCTTAACAAGTCAACTCCACACAGCCTGCTGTCTCGTGGACTTGTTCCTTGTGACAGAGCCAGGCTCGAAGGAATCTGGCTGCCTTGTGCTGCTTGACTGCCAAGATGAATGTGCAGATTGTCACATTGAATCAATTTAAGACAAAGCTTTAATGAAAAGGTTGTTACTGCATACATGCAGAAATGGCCCATCTCCCCTCAAATTTTCCCTTTTTCACACATCTACAGGTTTTTAAAAAAAATCAAGGTTAGCGTCACCTAGTTCTCTCAGGCGGACGTTAATGATCCCAGGGCACTATTTCGAAGAAGAGCAGGGGAGTTCTCTCCAGTGTTCTGGCCAATATTTATCCGTCAATCGACATCACTAAAGCAGATTATCTGGTCATTATCACATTGCTGTTTGTGGGAGCTTGCTGTGCGCAAATTGGCTGTCGTGTTTCCTACATTGCAACAGTGACTACACTTCATAAAAGTACTTCATTGGCTGTAAAGTGCTTTAGGACGTCCTGGGGTGCTATAGAAATGCAAGTCCTCTCTTTCTTGGTGGTGTCCAATGGTATTATGGACCTCAGACCCTTCACCTGAGTTCCCAAATTAAAAAAAAAATCCACAAATAAAATGAAGATAAAATAAAAGATTTCAAAAGATCTAGTCCTCTAAATTGTAGGAATCGGGGTGGTTGGGGAGGGGGAATAGGGAGCTGTTGCTGGGGAAAGTTTGAAAGTGTCAGCTGTGGTTCAGTTGGTAGCACACTTGCCTCTGAGTCAGAAGGCTGTGGGTTCAAGAGTTCCCACTCCTGGGACTTGAGCACATAAAGCTAGGCTGGCACTCCAGTGCTGCACTGTCGGAGCTGCCGCCTTTCAGATGAGACCGAGGCTCCCGTCTGCTCTCTCAGGTGGACGTAAAAGATCCCATGGCACTGTTTCGAAGAAGAGCAGGGGGAGTTCTCCCCGGTGTCCTGGGCCAATATTTATCCCTCAATCAACATCACTAAAACAGATTATCTGGTCATTATCACATTGCTGTTTGTGGGAGCTTGCTATGCACAAATTGGCTGCCGCGTTTCCTACATTACGACAGTGACTCCACTTCAAAATTACTTCATTGGCTGTAAAGCGCTTTGAGACGTCCGGTGGTCGTGAAAGGTGCTATATAAATCTTTTTAAACGGTTAAATTCATTGTCACAGAAAAATGCAATTCCCAAAATGTAAACTCCCACGTGTTTCCATATTTTGGCATAGAATTTCCCCCGGGATCCTCCCGATCCCCGGCTGTAACTTGGTTGACTGTTTTCAGAGAAACGGTGTTAACGAGCTTCCCTGTTGAAGATACGGTGGGAGATCATGGAGAATGCGGGGAAATTACTTGTGTTCATCTTTTAATAGACTATTCCCCGCTTTAAAAAAAAACTCCTCCCTCTCAGCCCCCCTCCCCCACCATCTGTGCCCTTCCCTGGTGGGGTGGGGGGTGGGGGGTGGGTTTGACCTGCGACCGTATATTTATTGTCAGCCGTGGCTCAGTGGGTAGCACTCTCGACCCTCCGTCAGACGGCTGTGGGTTCAAATCCCGCTCCAGAGACTTGAGCAAAGCTAGGCTGATACTCCAGTGCACTGTCAGAGAGTGCCGTCTTTTGGATGAGATGTTAAACCGAGGCCCCATCTGCCCTCTCAGTTGGATGTAAAAGATTCCACAGCACTATTTCAAAGAAGAGCAGGGGAGTTATACCCGGTGTCCTGGCCCAATATTTATACCTCAATCAACATCACTAAAAAAAAATAGATTATCTGGTAATTATTACATAGCTGTTTGTGAGATCTTGCTGTACGCAAATTGGCTGCTGCCTTTCCACTTCAGAAGTACTTAATTGGCTGTAAAGTGCTTGGGGACGTCCTGAGGGGGTTTGATTTATGAGGAAAGGTTGAGCAGGCTGGGCCTATGCTCATTGGAATTTAGAAGAATGAGAGGTGATCTTATCAAAACATATATAATACTGAGGGGGCTCGACAAGGTAGATGCAGAGAGGATGTTTCCCCTCGTGGGGGTATCTGGAAACTCAGGGGCACAGTCTCAGAATAAAGGGTCGCCCTTTTAGAACTGAGATGAGGAGGAATTTCTTCTCTCAGAGGGTCGTAAATCTGTGGAATTCTCTGCCCCAGAGAGCCGTGGAGGCTGGGTCATTAAATACATTTAAGGTGGAGATAGACAAATTTTTGCAAGATAAGGGAGTGAAGGGTTATGGGGAGCGGGCTGGGAAGTGGCTTTGAGCCCAAGATCAGCCATGATCTGATTGAATGGCGGAGCAGGCTCGAGGGGCCAAGTGGCCTATACCTGCTCCTATTTGTTATGGTCTTATGTTCTGAGGCGCTATATAAATGCAAGTCTTTTTCTTTTTTTTACTGGCTGCTCGATTGCGTATGACAGTGGCTCTAGTGAGGCGCGTTGAGGGAGTGGGGAGCCCATGTAGGCCCAACAATATTTGAGCTGCATTCAAGCCTCCGACAGCCGTGCTAGATGGCAGGAGGGAGGTGCGAATGCCAGGTCCCTTGCTGGCAGAACGCGATGGCTAGCCACCGGCGAGCTGAGTGGTTTGATGCCGCTGGTGCCTTTGGCCTGTGCATGGAGAAGGTTTATTGCTGGAGCCCTTTTCCCACGCATTAGCAGAACTGTCTACAGCAGACCTTCTAAAGTGCATTACTGGCTGGGGAACAGCTGGCTTCTATCACATCAACCAGCAAAAACATCGCCTTTCCCCTTCTTTAGTAAAAAAAATATAAGGACATTTTCCATGCTGTTTGCAGAATCCATTCTATTTTAGGAAAACTCAATGATGAGCAATTGTCGCTTGTATTAATAGGTTAAACCTGGCAGAGCGAAATAGCTGCAACATGACAACCCTTCTCTTTACTTCCCCCACCCCCACCTACTTTTTTGAACCTTTAACTTTTGTCGTGTTGCTCTTTACTTAATTTTTTAAAAAGCCTAATACTTGAATTTTCAAGTCAACGACACAGGATTACATCGGATATACGACACAGAAAGAGGCCATTCGGCCCAACCAGTCCGTGCCGGCATTTATGCTCCACTCGAGCCTCCTCCCGTCTTTCCTCATCTAACTCTATCAGCATAACCCTCTATTCCCTTTTCCCTCATATGCTTATCTAGCCTCCCCTTTAATGCATCTTTACTATTCGCTTCAACCACTCCCTGTGGTAGCGAGTTCCACATTCTCACCATTCTCTGGGTAAAGAAGTTTCTTCTGAATTCCCAATTGGATTTCTTGGTGACTATCTTATATTGATGGCCTCTAGTTATGCTCTTCCCCGCAAGTGGAAATACTCTCTCTGTATCCACTCTATCAAAATTTTTCATAATTTTAAAGACCTCTATTAGGTCACCCCTCGGCCTTCTTTTTTCAAGAGAAAAGAGACCCAACCTGTTCATCCTTTCCTGATAGGTACACCCTCACATTTCTGGTATCATCCTTGTAAATCTTTTCTGCACCCTCTCCAGTGCCTCTATATTCTTTTATAATATAGTGACCAGAATTGTACGCAGTACTCCAAGTGTGGTTCGAACCAAGGTTCAACACAAGTTTAACATAACTTCACTTCTTTTCAATTCTATCCCTCTAGAAATAACCCCCCAGCGCTTGGTTTGCCTTGATAACCTGGATTATTTCTCAGTGCAGTACAGAGGGAGTGCGGCACTGTCGGAGGTGCCTGTCTTTCAGATCAATCACCTCCTTCCTGCGGTCTACCAAGGCTGTCGGAGGCTTGAATGCAGCTCGTATATTTTTGGCCTACCTTGGCTCCCAGTTAAACCGAGGCCTCGTCTGCCCCGAGTCTTTAAGAATGATCTCATTGAAATGTTTAAAATTCTTAGAGGGCTTGACAGGGTAGATGCTGAGAGGCTGTTTCCTCCTGGCTGGAGAGTCTAGAACTAGTGGTCGCAGTCTCAGGATAAGGGGTCAGCCGTTTAGAACTGAGATGAGGAGAAATTTCTTCACTCAGAGGGTGGTGAATCTTTGGAATTCTCTACCCCAGCGAGCTGTGGATGCTCAGTCGTTGAGTATATTCATGACTGAGATCGATAGATTTTTGGAGTCTAGTGGAATCAAGGGATATGGAGATCGGATGGGAAAGTGGAGTTCACACATGATCTCACTGAATGGCGGGGCAGGCTCGAGTGGGGCGTATGGCCTACTCCTGCTCCTATTTCTTAGGTTCTTATGATCTTAAGAGCAGGGGAGTTGCTCCCAGTATCCTGGCTGTTGTGTATGTGCTTTTAAGAGAAGAACTGATTCTATACTGCAGTACCGGCAGTGACCACCCCTGTATATAAAGCCATAGCAGGCTTCTGTATTTCAGTCTTAAGTTACCCTCTGTTCAGCTACAAGCACGAGCAGAGGGAGCAGCCAGACTTTGGAGAGTGGATTAAAGTGGTGGTCCCCTGACCAGGAAGAGGAGGAGAACGTTGGACCACCACCACCAACTCCACCATCATTACATCAACTGAGGTGCCTGGAGAGAGAGGACAGAGGAGGAGAAAGGAGGCCTACATCAACATCAACCAGGGGAGAGGCCTTTCTATCACTGCCTCCCCAATTTGGCCTCCACTTCAGGAGAGGGAGAGAGGGGAGAGAAACCAACTGCTTGAAAGGAGGGAAGAAAACTTCATCCGGAACATCTACAGGTGGGTGTTATTTGGGGCACTCTCCCAAGACTTTGTATTTTAGGTGGGGGGAGAAAAGAAGAAGCAAGGCCGGATCATCAAGGGGTGTAGTGTGTGTGTGTGTGTGCTCTTGTTAAAAGCTAGGCCACACACACCACTAATTAGCATCCCTTCTATTGCCTGCCCTGGGAGAGCTTGGAGCTGCCCAAGGTGAAGTCCTTAATTTAATTTAATTACATCGTTAAGACCTGTTGCAGGACTAAGCCTGGGCTTCTCCAGCTTTTCCAGGTGAAGACGTCTTCTCCCCCTGCCAGAAGACCACCATCACCAAAGACTTTTTCCATCGGAGAGTGCAACCCTGCCTACACCCACCCACCACCCTGAGTGGCAACACTGCCCTTTGCGGCCTCCCTCCTTCCCACCCCCCCACCTCTCTCTCTCTCTTTGTCTCTCTCTGCCTGTCTTTCTAAGGCACCTTAGTTTCATCTATTTTATTAATTGCCAATTGAGCAGAGGGGCGAGGGCTCCTCTCCCAATTTAAATCAATAAGGAGAGAGGTGTGTCCTCATTTTAATCAGCTCCCTCTGCTCAATAGAGGACAAAAAAAATATATATATATACACCGAGGCCATTAACACCTTCAGGCCTGTGACTTGGGGTGAGTGTAGCCCTTAAAAAAAGCACCCCAGAATGGCGACTGCATCTTCGCCGGTGGCGGGGCCAGTCGGGACCTATGCGAGAGTGGTAGCCACAGCCACAGCTGCTCCCGCTGTTCCTGCTGCCCCGTCACCTTTTCGATTAATAACGAAAAAGCTTGGGGTGAAGAGCTACACTCACCCCACTATGACCATCGAGGCCTGCGTCAAGGCCATGGCTGGGGTTGTCGGCCCCTCAGCCATCGTCGCGGCCTCGAAAATGTATGGGAAGGCTGTGTTCTTCCTGGGGTCGGAGCGGGCGGTGTCCCTGGCTGTCGCCAAGGGGCTCACCGTGGGCGGGACCTTCCTGCCGGTGGATCCTCTCGAGGCCACCGCGCAGAGGATCATTATTTCCAACGTCCCGCCCTATGTTCCTGGTGAGCTCCTCCTTCCCCATTTGCGACAACTTGGGGAGGTGAGGTCGGGGATCACGCCCATCCCGCTCGGCTTCCGGGAGGCCAGCCTTCGCCACGTCTTCTCCTTCCGGCGCCAGCTGTTTATCCAGCTGGCGCGGGAGGAGGACACTGAAGGGGCGTTCGTCGTCCTCCACGAGGGGACCGCCTACCGCGCCTTTTGGACGTCGGACGGTGTGAGGTGCCATGCCTGCAGGGAGGTGGGGCACATCAGGAGGAACTGCCCTGCCTCCAAGGCCGCCGGATCATCTCGTGCGGCCGAGGCTGGCGCCGCCGCCGCCGCCCTTCCCCCCGGATCTGCCCGCGCGTCAAGTACGTCTGATGCGCGGTTGACGTCGGGGGCCGATGCCACCAAGGCCTCCGGCGGGGGGGAGGGAGCATGTCCGGCCGGAAAGAAGGCGCGGGGAAAAAAGAAGCACCTTGGGGCAGGCCCCCCCGTGGATGGTGAGCCCTTGCCCCTTGAGCCCCTTACACCCGCGCTCCTCGCGGAGTTGATCAGGGCAGATGTGAGCGGGAGGGGCCCCGTGCCCGAGCCTGTGGCCGCAACCGCCGCAGCGGTAATGCCAATACCTGCGGCCGGGCTCGGGCCCGAGGAACCCGACAAACCTGCTCCGCCGGAGGGAGTCGAGGAGGAGGCCTTTGCAGACATGGAGGTCTCCCTCGCTCCCTCCGTGCTAAAAAGAAGGCGCGACCCCCTGGATGAGGAGGAGGACCGGGAGGAGGAAGGTCCCTCCGAGCAGGGGGAGTCGTCGCCCGCCGCGGGTACTGCGCCCCCCCGCCCCCCCAGCGCTGTCGTCATCACCAGCGATCGGCAGGGGTCGCCTGTCCCTCGGGAGGCTGAGGCAGATGTGTCTGTCCAGCACGTGCCTCCCGGGGATGGGGATGAGACCCTGCCCATGGGGGGGGTTGCGGAACAACCCGCGGCAGTAATTGAAGTTGACCTTTTATCGGTGTCGTTACCCCTCACCGGGTCGGGCAGCCTGGGGGCTGGGTCGGGCGAGCTCGAGGATAATGAGCTCGCCCAATGCGACCCGGACATCTCCCAGGGGATGCTCGTCCTGGTAGAGCTTTTAATTCAAAACCCCCCGTCCGCTGGGTCGGAGGTTGGTGGCGGGGAGGAGGATGGCCCCCTGGCTGCGTCTCTGGTGCCGGACGTACTGGAGGAGCTGGAAATTGTTCTCTCCCCGGTTTCTCCGGTCGTTCCGGCGTCTGAGGCGGAGGGGAGCTCTGAACCGCCGCCGTCTTCTGGCCCGGCACCCCTAGAGGAGCCCAGGGAGAAATCCTCTGCCGCCGATCCTGGGGGTGGGATCCGGGCGGAGGCGGGGCTGGCTGGCGCGGCCGAGTCGTTCGCTTCGCACTGCGCGGCGGACGGGTCGGCCGCTGGTGACGACCCCCTGGAGGAGGATGGGGACTCGGTGATGGGCACGGAGGACGATTCGGACTCCAGCGCCGACGTGGCGATGGATGACCTCGTGCCCCTTGCCGAGTCTCCCCTCATTTCCGTAAGGGAACTCCGGGATTTTATGGCCACGTGCCTGGGTCAGCGCAATAAGGTCCGGCTGGCCCTCGACAGGTGGTCGGAGCTGGCGCTGCTCATCGATTCCGTCTGCGCCGCCGTTAAGATCTTGGGCGCGGACGAGGGTGTGAACCCGCTCGAGCTGCGTCGGCTCACAACGTTTCTCACTGGGCTGCTGAGGAAGTGGCGGCGGACCAGCGGCTGCGCTTCCTCGCCCCGTTAGGTGTAGGTAGAGGTTGCACTATGCTTCTGACATGAAGATAACCATAGCCAGCCTCAACATCAACGGCAGCAGGGAGGCGCGCCGCAGATTCAATAACTTCTCGGTCCTTCGGGACGGGAAGTATGCGGTGTGCTTCCTGCAAGAAACCCACACCGTTCCGGGAGACGAAGCCACGTGGCTCCTGGAGTGGCAAGGAGGGGTCAGCATGAGTCACCTCTCCAACAATTCCAGCGGGGTGGCTATCTTGCTGGCCCCGCATTTTCAGCCGGAGATCTTGGGGGTCAAGGAGCACGTGCCGGGCCGCTTGCTCCATGTCACTGTTCGCCTGGGGGGCGTGCCGCTCCATCTAGTGAACGTGTACGCCCCTCAGACCAGTGCGCAGCAAGTGCGCTTCTTCGAAGAAGTGTCCGCTCTCTTGGGCTCCATCGACGTGGGCGAGTGCGTCATCCTCGGGGGGGATTTTAACTGCACCCTCGAGGCGAGGGACCGTTCGGGTCCCCCGCGAAGCCTGGCGGCGATGGAGAAGTTGAGGGACCTGGTTGGGTCCTTCGACTTGGTGGACGTCTGGCGAAATCTCCACCCCGACTCCAGCGCCTTCACTAGCGTGAGGTCTGGGGGAGGAAGGTCCAGAATCGACCGCCTCTACATTTCCCGGGCGTTCGTCTCCTGCGTTCCGGCAGCTTCCATGCGGCCGGTGCCGTGCACGGACCACCACCTGGTGTGGGCGGAGCTCGCTCCGCTGCGCGCGCGGGGGGGGTCCGTGTACTGGCATTTTAACAACCTGCTGCTGGAGGACGCACGGTTCCGGGATTCGTTTCGTCGATTCTGGGCCGACTGGAGAAGGAAGCAGGGGGGCTTCCCCTCCTTGAGGCTATGGTGGGATGTGGGCAAGGCTCACATCCGTCTCTTCTGTCAGGAGTACGCGAAGGGGTCGACCAAGAGGCGGGAGGCCCGGGTCGGGCGGTTGGAGAAGGAGGTGCTCGACCTGGAGTCCCGTCTCGGTCAGGTCGTCGAGGACCCGGCCCTGCGGAAGGTGTACGAAGAGAAGAAGGGCGCGCTGAAGGACCTGCAGCTCGTCGGGTCCCGAGGCGCGTACGTGAGGTCGCGGATCCAGCTCCTGCGGGACCTGGACCGCGGCTCCCCCTTCTTCTACTCGCTGGAAAAAAGACGGGGGGTCCGTAAGCAGCTCTTGGGGCTGCTGGCCGACGACGGATCTCTGGTCTCGGATCCGGAGGGAATTAGCGCGGAGACCCGCGCCTATTACGGGGCTCTGTTCTCTCCGGATCCGTCCAGCGAGGATGCGCGCAGAGTTTTGTGGGAGGACCTGACGAAGGTTGGCCCGGAGGGCGCCGAAAAATTGGACGCTCCGCTAAGTCTGGCGGAGCTGACCGGCGCCCTCCGCCAGCTCTCTAGGGGAAAGTCCCCGGGGCTGGACAGGCTGACCGTGGAGTTCCACAGGGCGTTCTGGGACGTCTTGGGGGGCGACTACGCGCGGGTCCTGGGGGAAAGTTTGGCGTCCGGGGAGATGCCCCTCTCTTGGCGCAGGGCGGTCATTGTCCTGCTGCCTAAGAAGGGCGATCTCCGCCTCCTTAAGAACTGGCGCCCGGTCTCCCTCCTCAGCACGAACTATAAAATCTTTGCCAGGGCCATGTCTGCTCGCCTTGGCACCGTGCTGGCCCACATGATCCACCCCGACCAGTCCTACACGGTCCCGGGCCAGACCATCCACGATAACATCCATCTGGTCCGGGACCTGGTCCACCACTCCCAGAGGGCTGGTCTGTCGGTCGCCTTCCTTTCCCTGGATCAGGAGAAGGCGTTCGACAGGGTGGATCACGAGTATCTCTTCGGGACTCTGCGCGCATTCGGGTTCGGGACGCATTTCGTCGCCCGGATCCGACTTCTGTACGCCGCCGCGGAGTGTCTGATTAAAGTTAACGGGTCCTTGACGGCGCCCCTTCGCTTCGGGAGGGGGGTGCCTCAGGGATGCCCCATGTCCGGTCAGTTATATGCCATTTGCGTGGAGCCTTTCCTGCGCCTCTTGCGGAAGAGGTTGACGGGACTGGCTCTGCAAGGGCCGGGCGTGGAGGTGGTCCTCTCGGCTTACGCCGATGACGTGCTCCTCACGGTCACGGATCCCGCTGACTTGCGGAGGATGCGGGAATGCCAGCAGATTTACTCGGACGCATCCTCCGCCAAGATCAACTGGGAGAAATGTTCCGGACTCCTGGTGGGTCAGTGGCGGGTGGACTCCCTGCCGGAGGAGTTCAGGCCTTTCGCCTGGAGCACCACGCACCTCCTCTATTTGGGAGTCTACCTTAGCCCTGCCGAGGACGCTTGGCCGGCGAACTGGCAAGAGCTGGAGGCCAAAGTCACCGCTCGCCTAGGACGCTGGACAGGACTGCTCCGAGTGTTGTCCTACAGGGGTCGAGCGCTGGTCATAAACCAGCTGGTGGCCGCTATGTTGTGGTACCGGTTGGTCACTTTGATCCCTCCCCCTGCGTTTGTCGCCAAGATTCAGAAGAAGCTCATCGACTTCTTCTGGGACAAAAGGAAGCACTGGGTCTCTGCCGCGGTTCTGTGTCTCCCGCTTAGGGAGGGCGGTCAGGCGCTGGTGTGCCTTCGCACCCAGGCTGCGACTTTCCATCTTCAGACGCTGCAGAGATACCTGTACGTCGAGAATCCTCCGAGATGGTGTGCGCTGGCGACGTTTTTCTTCCGCCAGCTGCATGGCCTCAATTACGACACGCAGCCCCTGTTTGCGAAAGTGGGCAGCAGGCGTGCCGGCCTGCGGGAGCTGCCTGTCTTCTACCAGGAACTACTATGGGTTTGGAACTACGTCGCTTCCAGGCGGAGCTCTCCCCCGTCAGGAGCGGCGGCTCTCCTTCGGGAGCCGCTGCTCAGGAATCCGCACCTCCACGAACACGGGTTCGGGCGGCTGGCGGAGGGTAGGGCTGTGGCTGGCAAGGTGACCAGAGTCGGGGACCTGCTCGATGGCGGAGGAGCGGGCTGGATGGCGCCGGAGGAGCTGGCGCGGCGCCTGTCCTGGGCCAACGTCTAGCTCGCGGTCGAAACCATCGAATCGGTAAAAGCGGCACTGGGCCCCGACTCCACTAGGTGTATCGAGGCGGCTCAAGCACGTGGGGCGATCCCGTCCGAGCTTACCCCCGTTCGGACGGAATTCCTCATCGGCGCCCGGCCCCGAAACTCCCCTCGGGAACCGGCGCCTCACAACTTGAGCCGTCTCGAGGAAATACCCTCCGTGCCTTTTCATTCCGCGCGGAGGGGTTTCCTGTACGGGCTGCTCCTGCACACTCTCCACTTTGCCATCTTTGTCTACCGTCCGGACACGCCTTGGCGTGGTGTTTTGCCGACCGGCGGTAGCGGAGGTCCCCAATGGAGGGCTCTCTATGCGGGAGTCCTCCCTTGTTCCATCGGGGACTTGGCCTGGAGGGTGTTGCATGGAGCGGTCCCGTGCAATAAAGTTTTAAGTAGGTTCACGGACTCCCAGGCCGCCTGCATTTTTTGCGGCCTGGAGGAGTCCGTGTTTCACGTTTATATGGATTGTGAGAGGTTGCAGCCCCTCTTTCACTACTTGAAGGGGCTGCTCCTCGATTTTTGGTTGCACTTCAGTCCCACGCTCTTGATCTACGGTCACCCGGTGCGGAGGGGAGCGGACAGGTTGGAGGACCTCCTTGTGGGCCTGCTCCTGGGCCTGGCTAAAAGAGCCATCAATTGGTCCAGGCAGCGGGCGGTCGAGGGGGTCGTCCAGCCGGATTGCCTGCATCTCTTCCGCGGCCATGTTCGCGCCCGGGTGGCCCTGGAGATGGAGCACGCGGTGTCCGCCGGTGCGCTTGAGTATTTCCGCGACCGGTGGGCGCCGCGGGGACTGGAGTGCATCATCAACACGGAAAACCAAATTTTAATTTGATTTGTTAAGCTTTAGTTGAACTTTTGTTTATTTACAGTCGAATTGGTTTTTTTTGGGTCCAAATAAAAGAGTACCCTCTGTTCAGCTGCAAGCACGAGCAGAGGGAGCAGCCAGACTTTGGAGAGTGGATTAAAGTGGTGGTCCCCTGACCAGGAAGAGGAGGAGAACGTTGGACCACCACCACCAACTCCACCATCATTACATCAACTGAGGTGCCTGGAGAGAGAGGACAGAGGAGGAGAAGGAGAAAGGAGGCCTACATCAACATCAACCAGGGGAGAGGCCTTTCTATCACTGCCTCCCCAAATTGGCCTCCACTTCAGGAGAGGGAGAGAGGGGAGAGAAACCAACTGCTTGAAAGAAGGGAAGAAAACTTCATCCGGAACATCTACAGGTGGGTGTTATTTGGGGCACTCTCCCAAGACTTTGTATTTTAGGTGGGGGGAGAAAAGAAGAAGCAAGGCCGGATCATCAAGGGGTGTAGTGTGTGTGTGCTCTTGTTAAAAGCAAGGCCACACACACCACTAATTAGCATCCCTTCTATTGCCTGCCCTGGGAGAGCTTGGAGCTGCCCAAGGTGAAGTCCTTAATTTAATTTAATTACATCGTTAAGACCTGTTGCAGGACTAAGCCTGGGCTTCTCCAGCTTTTCCAGGTGAAGACGTCTTCTCCCCCTGCCAGAAGACCACCATCACCAAAGACTTTTTCCATCGGAGAGTGCAACCCTGCCTACACCCACCCACCATCCTGAGTGGCAACACTGCCCTTTGCGGCCTCCCTCCTTCCCACCCCCCCACCTCTCTCTCTCTCTCTTTGTCTCTCTCTGCCTGTCTTTCTAAGGCACCTTAGTTTCATCTATTTTATTAATTGCCAATTGAGCAGAGGGGCGAGGGCTCCTCTCCCAATTTAAATCAATAAGGAGAGAGGTGTGTCCTCATTTTAATCAGCTCCCTCTGCTCAATAGAGGACAAAAAAATATATATATACACCGAGGCCATTAACACCTTCAGGCCTGTGACTTGGGATGAGTGTAGCCCTTAAAAAAAGCACCCCAGAATGGCGACTGCATCTTCGCCGGTGGCGGGGCCAGCCGGGACCTATGCGAGAGTGGTAGCCACAGCCACAGCTGCTCCCGCTGTTCCTGCTGCCCCGTCACCTTTTCGATTAATAACAAAAAAGCTTGGGGTGAAGAGCTACACTCACCCCACTATAACCATCGAGGCCTGCGTCAAGGCCATGGCTGGGGTTGTCGGCCCCTCGGCCATCGTCGCGGCCTCGAAAATGTATGGGAAGGCTGTGTTCTTCCTGGGGTCGGAGCGGGCGGTGTCCCTGGCTGTCGCCAAGGGGCTCACCGTGGGCGGGACCTTCCTGCCGGTGGATCCTCTCGAGGCCACCGCGCAGAGGATCATTATTTCCAACGTCCCGCCCTATGTTCCTGGTGAGCTCCTCCTTCCCCATTTGCGACAACTTGGGGAGGTGAGGTCGGGGATCACGCCCATCCCGCTCGGCTTCCGGGAGGCCAGCCTTCGCCACGTCTTCTCCTTCCGGCGCCAGCTGTTTATCCAGCTGGCACGGAAGGAGGACACTGAAGGGGCGTTCGTCGTCCTCCACGAGGGGACCGCCTACCGCGCCTTTTGGACGTCGGACGGTGTGAGGTGCCATGCCTGCAGGGAGGTGGGGCACATCAGGAGGAACTGCCCTGCCTCCAAGGCCGCCGGATCATCTCGTGCGGCCGAGGCTGGCGCCGCCGCCGCCGCCCTTCCCCCGCGGATCTGCCCGCGCGTCAAGTACGTCTGATGCGCGGTTGACGTCGGGGGCCGATGCCACCAAGGCCTCCGGCGGGGTGGAGGGAGCGTGTCCGGCCGGAAAGAAGGCGCGGGGAAAAAAGAAGCACCTTAGGGCAGGTCCCCCCGTGGATGGTGAGCCCTTGCCCCTTGAGCCCCTTACACCCGCGCTCCTCGCGGAGTTGATCAGGGCAGATGTGAGCGGGAGGGGCCCCGTGCCCGAGCCTGTGGCCGCAACCGCCGCAGCGGTAATGCCAATACCTGCGGCCGGGCTCGGGCCCGAGGAACCCGACAAACCTGCTCCACCGGAGGGAGTCGAGGAGGAGGCCTTTGCAGACATGGAGGTCTCCCTCGCTCCCTCCGTGCTAAAAAGAAGGCGCGACCCCCTGGATGAGGAGGAGGACCGGGAGGAGGAAGGTCCCTCCGAGCAGGGGGAGTCGTCGCCCGCCGCGGGTACTGCGCCCCCCCGCCCCCCCAGCGCTGTCGTCATCACCAGCGATCGGCAGGGGTCGCCTGTCCCTCGGGAGGCTGAGGCAGATGTGTCTGTCCAGCACGTGCCTCCCGGGGATGGGGATGAGACCCTGCCCGTGGGGGGGGTTGCGGAACAACCCGCGGCAGTAATTGAAGTTGACCTTTTATCGGTGCCGTTACCCCTCGCCGGGTCGGGCAGCCTGGGGGCTGGGTCGGGCGAGCTCGAGGATAATGAGCTCGCCCAATGCGACCCGGACGTCTCCCAGGGGATGCTCGTCCTGGTAGAGCTTTTAATTCAAAACCACCCGTCCGCTGGGTCGGAGGTTGGTGGCGGGGAGGAGGATGGCCCCCTGGCTACGTCTCTGGTGCCGGACGTACTGGAGGAGCTGGAAATTGTTCTCTCCCCGGTTTCTCCGGTCGTTCCAGCGTCTGAGGCGGAGGGGAGCTCTAAACCGCCGCCGTCTTCTGGCCCGGCACCCCTAGAGGAGCCCAGGGAGAAATCCCCTGCCGCCGATCCTGGAGGTGGGATCCGGGCGGAGGCGGGGCTGGCTGGCGCGGCCGAGTCGTTCGCTTCGCACTGCGCGGCGGACGGGTCTGCCGCTGGTGACGACCCCCTGGAGGAGGATGGGGACTCGGTGATGGGCACGGAGGACGATTCGGACTCCAGCGCCGATGTGGCGATGGATGACCTCGTGCCCCTTGCCGAGTCTCCCCTCATTTCCGTAAGGGAACTCCGGGATTTTATGGCCACGTGCCTGGGTCAGCGCAATAAGTTCCGGCTGGCCCTCGACAGGTGGTCGGAGCTGGCGCTGCTCATCGATTCCGTCCGCGCCGCCGTTAAGATCTTGGGCGCGGACGAGGGTGTGAACCCGCTCGAGCTGCGTCGGCTCACAACGTTTCTCACTGGGCTGCTGAGGAAGTGGCGGCGGACCAGCGGCTGCGCTTCCTCGCCCCGTTAGGTGTAGGTAGAGGTTGCACTATGCTTCTGACATGAAGATAACCATAGCCAGCCTCAACATCAACGGCAGCAGGGAGGCGCGCCGCAGATTCAATAACTTCTCGGTCCTTCGGGACGGGAAGTATGCGGTGTGCTTCCTGCAAGAAACCCACACCGTTCCGGGAGACGAAGCCACGTGGCTCCTGGAGTGGCAAGGAGGGGTCAGCATGAGTCACCTCTCCAACAATTCCAGCGGGGTGGCTATCTTGCTGGCCCCGCATTTTCAGCCGGAGATCTTGGGGGTCAAGGAGCACGTGCCGGGCCGCTTGCTCCATGTCACTGTTCGCCTGGGGGGCGTGCCGCTCCATCTAGTGAACGTGTACGCCCCTCAGACCAGTGCGCAGCAAGTGCGCTTCTTCGAAGAAGTGTCCGCTCTCTTGGGCTCCATCGACGTGGGCGAGTGCGTCATCCTCGGGGGGGATTTTAACTGCACCCTCGAGGCGAGGGACCGTTCGGGTCCCCCGCGAAGCCCGGCAGCGATGGAGAAGTTGAGGGACCTGGTTGGGTCCTTCGACTTGGTGGACGTCTGGCGAAATCTCCACCCCGACTCCAGCGCCTTCACTAGCGTGAGGTCTGGGGGAGGAAGGTCCAGAATCGACCGCCTCTACATTTCCCGGGCGTTCGTCTCCTGCGTTCCGGCAGCTTCCATGCGGCCGGTGCCGTGCACGGACCACCACCTGGTGTGGGCGGAGCTCGCTCCGCTGCGCGCGCGGGGGGGGTCCGTGTACTGGCATTTTAACAACCTGCTGCTGGAGGACGCACGGTTCCGGGATTCGTTTCGTCGATTCTGGGCCGACTGGAGAAGGAAGCAGGGGGGCTTCCCCTCCTTGAGGCTATGGTGGGATGTGGGCAAGGCTCACATCCGTCTCTTCTGTCAGGAGTACGCGAAGGGGTCGACCAAGAGGCGGGAGGCCCGGGTCGGGCGGTTGGAGAAGGAGGTGCTCGACCTGGAGTCCCGTCTCGGTCAGGTCGTCGAGGACCCGGCCCTGCGGAAGGTGTACGAAGAGAAGAAGGGCGCGCTGAAGGACCTGCAGCTCGTCGGGTCCCGAGGCGCGTACGTGAGGTCGCGGATCCAGCTCCTGCGGGACCTGGACCGCGGCTCCCCCTTCTTCTACTCGCTGGAAAAAAGACGGGGGGTCCGTAAGCAGCTCTTGGGGCTGCTGGCCGACGACGGATCTCTGGTCTCGGATCCGGAGGGAATTAGCGCGGAGACCCGCGCCTATTACGGGGCTCTGTTCTCTCCGGATCCGTCCAGCGAGGATGCGCGCAGAGTTTTGTGGGAGGACCTGACGAAGGTTGGCCCGGAGGGCGCCGAAAAATTGGACGCTCCACTACGTCTGGCGGAGCTGACCGGCGCCCTCCGCCAGCTCTCTAGGGGAAAGTCCCCGGGGCTGGACAGGCTGACCGTGGAGTTCCACAGGGCGTTCTGGGACGTCTTGGGGGGCGACTACGCGCGGGTCCTGGGGGAAAGTTTGGCGACCGGGGAGATGCCCCTCTCTTGGCGCAGGGCGGTCATTGTCCTGCTGCCTAAGAAGGGCGATCTCCGCCTCCTTAAGAACTGGCGCCCGGTCTCCCTCCTCAGCACGAACTATAAAATCTTTGCCAGGGCCATGTCTGCTCGCCTTGGCACCGTGCTTGCCAACATGATCCACCCCGACCAGTCCTACACGGTCCCGGGCCGGACCATCCATGATAACATCCATCTGGTCCGGGACCTGGTCCAGCACTCCCAGAGGGCTGGTCTGTCGGTCGCCTTCCTTTCCCTGGATCAGGAGAAGGCGTTCGACAGGGTGGATCACGAGTATCTCTTCGGGACTCTGCGCGCATTCGGGTTCGGGACGCATTTCGTCGCCCGGATCCGACTTCTGTACGCCGCCGCGGAGTGTCTGATTAAAGTTAACGGGTCCTTGACGGCGCCCCTTCGCTTCGGGAGGGGGGTGCGTCAGGGATGCCCCATGTCCGGTCAGTTATATGCCATTTGCGTGGAGCCTTTCCTGCGCCTCTTGCGGAAGAGGTTGACGGGACTGGCTCTGCAAGGGCCGGGCGTGGAGGTGGTCCTCTCGGCTTACGCCGATGACGTGCTCCTCACGGTCACGGATCCCGCTGACTTGCGGAGGATGCGGGAATGCCAGCAGATTTACTCGGACGCATCCTCCGCCAAGATCAACTGGGAGAAATGTTCCGGACTCCTGGTGGGTCAGTGGCGGGTGGACTCCCTGCCGGAGGAGTTCAGGCCTTTCGCCTGGAGCACCACGCACCTCCTCTATTTGGGAGTCTACCTTAGCCCTGCCGAGGACGCTTGGCCGGCGAACTGGCAAGAGCTGGAGGCCAAAGTCACCGCTCGCCTAGGACGCTGGACAGGACTGCTCCGAGTGTTGTCCTACAGGGGTCGAGCGCTGGTCATAAACCAGCTGGTGGCCGCCATGTTGTGGTACCGGTTGGTCACTTTGATCCCTCCCCCTGCGTTTGTCGCCAAGATTCAGAAGAAGCTCATCGACTTCTTCTGGGACAAAAGGAAGCACTGGGTCTCTGCCGCGGTTCTGTGTCTCCCGCTTAGGGAGGGCGGTCAGGCGCTGGTGTGCCTTCGCACCCAGGCTGCGACTTTCCGTCTTCAGACGCTGCAGAGATACCTGTACGTCGAGAATCCTCCGAGATGGTGTGCGCTGGCGACGTTTTTCTTCCGCCAGCTGCATGGCCTCAATTACGACATGCAGCTCCTGTTTGCGAAAGTGGGCAGCAGGCGTGCCGGCCTGCGGGAGCTGCCTGTCTTCTACCAGGAACTACTATGGGTTTGGAACTACGTCGCTTCCAGGCGGAGCTCTCCCCCGTCAGGAGCGGCGGCTCTCCTTCGGGAGCCGCTGCTCAGGAATCCGCACCTCCACGAACACGGGTTCGGGCGGCTGGCGGAGGGTAGGGCTGTGGCTGGCAAGGTGACCAGAGTCGGGGACCTGCTCGATGGCGGAGGAGCGGGCTGGATGGCGCCGGAGGAGCTGGCGCGGCGCCTGTCCTGGGCCAACGTCCAGCTCGCGGTCGAAACCATCGAATCGGTAAAAGCGGCACTGGGCCCCAACTCCACTAGGTGTATCGAGGCGGCTCAAGCACGTGGGGCGATCCCGTCCGAGCTTACCCCCGTTCGGACGGAATTCCTCATCGGCGCCCGGCCCCAAAACTCCCCTCGGGAACCGGCGCCTCACAACTTGAGCCGTCTCGAGGAAATACCCTCCGTGCCTTTTCATTCCGCGCGGAGGGGTTTCCTGTACGGGCTGCTCCTGCACACTCTCCACTTTGCCATCTTTGTCTACCGTCCGGACACGCCTTGGCGTGGCGTTTTGCCGACCGGCGGTAGCGGAGGTCCCCAATGGAGGGCTCTCTATGCGGGAGTCCTCCCTTGTTCCATCGGGGACTTGGCCTGGAGGGTGTTGCATGGAGCAGTCCCGTGCAATAAGGTTTTAAGTAGGTTCACGGACTCCCAGGCCGCCTGCATTTTTTGCGGCCTGGAGGAGTCCGTGTTTCACGTTTATATGGATTGTGAGAGGTTGCAGCCCCTCTTTCACTACTTGAAGGGGCTGCTCCTCGATTTTTGGTTGCACTTCAGTCCCACGCTCTTGATCTACGGTCACCCGGTGCGGAGGGGAGCGGACAGGTTGGAGGACCTCCTTGTGGGCCTGCTCCTGGGCCTGGCTAAAAGAGCCATCAATTGGTCCAGGCAGCGGGCGGTCGAGGGGGTCGTCCAGCCGGATTGCCTGCATCTCTTCCGCGGCCATGTTCGCGCCCGGGTGGCCCTGGAGATGGAGCACGCGGTGTCCGCCGGTGCGCTTGAGTATTTCCGCGACCGGTGGGCGCCGCGGGGACTGGAGTGCATCATCAACACGGAAAACCAAATTATAATTTGATTTGTTAAGCTTTAGTTGAACTTTTGTTTATTTACAGTCGAATTGGTTTTTTTTGGGTCCAAATAAAAGAGTACCCTCTGTTCAGCTGCAAGCACGAGCAGAGGGAGCAGCCAGACTTTGGAGAGTGGATTAAAGTGGTGGTCCCCTGACCAGGAAGAGGAGGAGAACGTTGGACCACCACCACCAACTCCACCATCATTACATCAACTGAGGTGCCTGGAGAGAGAGGACAGAGGAGGAGAAGGAGAAAGGAGGCCTACATCAACATCAACCAGGGGAGAGGCCTTTCTATCACTGCCTCCCCAAATTGGCCTCCACTTCAGGAGAGGGAGAGAGGGGAGAGAAACCAACTGCTTGAAAGGAGGGAAGAAAACTTCATCCGGAACATCTACAGGTGGGTGTTATTTGGGGCACTCTCCCAAGACTTTGTATTTTAGGTGGGGGGAGAAAAGAAGAAGCAAGGCCGGATCATCAAGGGGTGTAGTGTGTGTGTGTGTGTGCTCTTGTTAAAAGCTAGGCCACACACACCACTAATTAGCATCCCTTCTATTGCCTGCCCTGGGAGAGCTTGGAGCTGCCCAAGGTGAAGTCCTTAATTTAATTTAATTACATCGTTAAGACCTGTTGCAGGACTAAGCCTGGGCTTCTCCAGCTTTTCCAGGTGAAGACGTCTTCTCCCCCTGCCAGAAGACCACCATCACCAAAGACTTTTTCCATCGGAGAGTGCAACCCTGCCTACACCCACCCACCATCCTGAGTGGCAACACTGCCCTTTGCGGCCTCCCTCCTTCCCACCCCCCCACCTCTCTCTCTCTCTTTGTCTCTCTCTGCCTGTCTTTCTAAGGCACCTTAGTTTCATCTATTTTATTAATTGCCAATTGAGCAGAGGGGCGAGGGCTCCTCTCCCAATTTAAATCAATAAGGAGAGAGGTGTGTCCTCATTTTAATCAGCTCCCTCTGCTCAATAGAGGACAAAAAAATATATATATACACCGAGGCCATTAACACCTTCAGGCCTGTGACTTGGGGTGAGTGTAGCCCTTAAAAAAAGCACCCCAGAATGGCGACTGCATCTTCGCCGGTGGCGGGGCCAGCCGGGACCTATGCGAGAGTGGTAGCCACAGCCACAGCTGCTCCCGCTGTTCCTGCTGCCCCGTCACCTTTTCGATTAATAACAAAAAAGCTTGGGGTGAAGAGCTACACTCACCCCACTATAACCATCGAGGCCTGCGTCAAGGCCATGGCTGGGGTTGTCGGCCCCTCGGCCATCGTCGCGGCCTCGAAAATGTATGGGAAGGCTGTGTTCTTCCTGGGGTCGGAGCGGGCGGTGTCCCTGGCTGTCGCCAAGGGGCTCACCGTGGGCGGGACCTTCCTGCCGGTGGATCCTCTCGAGGCCACCGCGCAGAGGATCATTATTTCCAACGTCCCGCCCTATGTTCCTGGTGAGCTCCTCCTTCCCCATTTGCGACAACTTGGGGAGGTGAGGTCGGGGATCACGCCCATCCCGCTCGGCTTCCGGGAGGCCAGCCTTCGCCACGTCTTCTCCTTCCGGCGCCAGCTGTTTATCCAGCTGGCGCGGAAGGAGGACACTGAAGGGGCGTTCGTCGTCCTCCACGAGGGGACCGCCTACCGCGCCTTTTGGACGTCGGACGGTGTGCGGTGCCATGCCTGCAGGGAGGTGGGGCACATCAGGAGGAACTGCCCTGCCTCCAAGGCCGCCGGATCATCTCGTGCGGCCGAGGCTGGCGCCGCCGCCGCCGCCCTTCCCCCGCGGATCTGCCCGCGCGTCAAGTACGTCTGATGCGCGGTTGACGTCGGGGGCCGATGCCACCAAGGCCTCCGGCGGGGGGGAGGGAGCGTGTCCGGCCGGAAAGAAGGCGCGGGGAAAAAAGAAGCACCTTAGGGCAGGTCCCCCCGTGGATGGTGAGCCCTTGCCCCTTGAGCCCCTTACACCCGCGCTCCTCGCAGAGTTGATCAGGGCAGATGTGAGCGGGAGGGGCCCCGTGCCCGAGCCTGTGGCCGCAACCGCCGCAGCGGTAATGCCAATACCTGCGGCCGGGCTCGGGCCCGAGGAACCCGACAAACCTGCTCCGCCGGAGGGAGTCGAGGAGGAGGCCTTTGCAGACATGGAGGTCTCCCTTGCTCCCTCCGTGCTAAAAAGAAGGCGCGACCCCCTGGATGAGGAGGAGGACCGGGAGGAGGAAGGTCCCTCCGAGCAGGGGGAGTCGTCGCCCGCCGCGGGTACTGCGCCTCCCCGCCCCCCCAGCGCTGTCGTCATCACCAGCGATCGGCAGGGGTCGCCTGTCCCTCGGGAGGCTGAGGCAGATGTGTCTGTCCAGCACGTGCCTCCCGGGGATGGGGATGAGACCCTGCCCATGGGGGGGGTTGCGGAACAACCCGCGGCAGTAATTGAAGTTGACCTTTTATCGGTGTCGTTACCCCTCGCCGGGTCGGGCAGCCTGGGGGCTGGGTCGGGCGAGCTCGAGGATAATGAGCTCGCCCAATGCGACCCGGACGTCTCCCAGGGGATGCTCGTCCTGGTAGAGCTTTTAATTCAAAACCCCCCGTCCGCTGGGTCGGAGGTTGGTGGCGGGGAGGAGGATGGCCCCCTGGCTGCGTCTCTGGTGCCGGACGTACTGGAGGAGCTGGAAATTGTTCTCTCCCCGGTTTCTCCGGTCGTTCCAGCGTCTGAGGCGGAGGGGAGCTCTGAACCGCCGCCGTCTTCTGGCCCGGCACCCCTAGAGGAGCCCAGGGAGAAATCCCCTGCCGCCGATCCTGGGGGTGGGATCCGGGCGGAGGCGGGGCTGGCTGGCGCGGCCGAGTCGTTCGCTTCGCACTGCGCGGCGGACAGGTCGGCCGCTGGTGATGACCCCCTGGAGGAGGATGGGGACTCGGTGATGGGCACGGAGGACGATTCGGACTCCAGCGCCGACGTGGCGATGGATGACCTCGTGCCCCTTGCCGAGTCTCCCCTCATTTCCGTAAGGGAACTCCGGGATTTTATGGCCACGTGCCTGGGTCAGCGCAATAAGGTCCGGCTGGCCCTCGACAGGTGGTCGGAGCTGGCGCTGCTCATCGATTCCGTCCGCGCCGCCGTTAAGATCTTGGGCGCGGACGAGGGTGTGAACCCGCTCGAGCTGCGTCGGCTCACAACGTTTCTCACTGGGCTGCTGAGGAAGTGGCGGCGGACCAGCGGCTGCGCTTCCTCGCCCCGTTAGGTGTAGGTAGAGGTTGCACTATGCTTCTGACATGAAGATAACCATAGCCAGCCTCAACATCAACGGCAGCAGGGAGGCGCGCCGCAGATTCAATAACTTCTCGGTCCTTCGGGACGGGAAGTATGCGGTGTGCTTCCTGCAAGAAACCCACACCGTTCCGGGAGACGAAGCCACGTGGCTCCTGGAGTGGCAAGGAGGGGTCAGCATGAGTCACCTCTCCAACAATTCCAGCGGGGTGGCTATCTTGCTGGCCCCGCATTTTCAGCCGGAGATCTTGGGGGTCAAGGAGCACGTGCCGGGCCGCTTGCTCCATGTCACTGTTCGCCTGGGGGGCGTGCCGCTCCATCTAGTGAACGTGTACGCCCCTCAGACCAGTGCGCAGCAAGTGCGCTTCTTCGAAGAAGTGTCCGCTCTCTTGGGCTCCATCGACGTGGGCGAGTGCGTCATCCTCGGGGGGGATTTTAACTGCACCCTCGAGGCGAGGGACCGTTCGGGTCCCCCGCGAAGCCCGGCGGCGATGGAGAAGTTGAGGGACCTGGTTGGGTCCTTCGACTTGGTGGACGTCTGGCGAAATCTCCACCCCGACTCCAGCGCCTTCACTAGCGTGAGGTCTGGGGGAGGAAGGTCCAGAATCGACCGCCTCTACATTTCCCGGGTGTTCGTCTCCTGCGTTCCGGCAGCTTCCATGCGGCCGGTGCCGTGCACGGACCACCACCTGGTGTGGGCGGAGCTCGCTCCGCTGCGCGCGCGGGGGGGGTCCGTGTACTGGCATTTTAACAACCTGCTGCTGGAGGACGCACGGTTCCGGGATTCGTTTCGTCGATTCTGGGCCGACTGGAGAAGGAAGCAGGGGGGCTTCCCCTCCTTGAGGCTATGGTGGGATGTGGGCAAGGCTCACATCCATCTCTTCTGTCAGGAGTACGCGAAGGGGTCGACCAAGAGGCGGGAGGTCCGGGTCGGGCGGTTGGAGAAGGAGGTGCTCGACCTGGAGTCCCGTCTCGGTCAGGTCGTCGAGGACCCGGCCCTGCGGAAGGTGTACGAAGAGAAGAAGGGCGCGCTGAAGGACCTGCAGCTCGTCGGGTCCCGAGGCGCGTACGTGAGGTCGCGGATCCAGCTCCTGCGGGACCTGGACCGCGGCTCCCCCTTCTTCTACTCGCTGGAAAAAAGACGGGGGGTCCGTAAGCAGCTCTTGGGGCTGCTGGCCGACGACGGATCTCTGGTCTCGGATCCGGAGGGAATTAGCGCGGAGACCCGCGCCTATTACGGGGCTCTGTTCTCTCCGGATCCGTCCAGCGAGGATGCGCGCAGAGTTTTGTGGGAGGACCTGACGAAGGTTGGCCCGGAGGGCGCCGAAAAATTGGACGCTCCGCTAAGTCTGGCGGAGCTGACCGGCGCCCTCCGCCAGCTCTCTAGGGGAAAGTCCCCGGGGCTGGACAGGCTGACCGTGGAGTTCCACAGGGCGTTCTGGGACGTCTTGGGGGGCGACTACGCGCGGGTCCTGGGGGAAAGTTTGGCGACCGGGGAGATGCCCCTCTCTTGGCGCAGGGCGGTCATTGTCCTGCTGCCTAAGAAGGGCGATCTCCGCCTCCTTAAGAACTGGCGCCCGGTCTCCCTCCTCAGCACGAACTATAAAATCTTTGCCAGGGCCATGTCTGCTCGCCTTGGCACCGTGCTTGCCCACATGATCCACCCCGACCAGTCCTACACGGTCCCGGGCCGGACCATCCATGATAACATCCATCTGGTCCGGGACCTGGTCCACCACTCCCAGAGGGCTGGTCTGTCGGTCGCCTTCCTTTCCCTGGATCAGGAGAAGGCGTTCGACAGGGTGGATCACGAGTATCTCTTCGGGACTCTGCGCGCATTCGGGTTCGGGACGCATTTCGTCGCCCGGATCCGACTTCTGTACGCCGCCGCGGAGTGTCTGATTAAAGTTAACGGGTCCTTGACGGCGCCCCTTCGCTTCGGGAGGGGGGTGCGTCAGGGATGCCCCATGTCCGGTCAGTTATATGCCATTTGCGTGGAGCCTTTCCTGCGCCTCTTGCGGAAGAGGTTGACGGGACTGGCTCTGCAAGGGCCGGGCGTGGAGGTGGTCCTCTCGGCTTACGCCGATGACGTGCTCCTCACGGTCACGGATCCCGCTGACTTGCGGAGGATGCGGGAATGCCAGCAGATTTACTCGGACGCATCCTCCGCCAAGATCAACTGGGAGAAATGTTCCGGACTCCTGGTGGGTCAGTGGCGGGTGGACTCCCTGCCGGAGGAGTTCAGGCCTTTCGCCTGGAGCACCACGCACCTCCTCTATTTGGGAGTCTACCTTAGCCCTGCCGAGGACGCTTGGCCGGCGAACTGGCAAGAGCTGGAGGCCAAAGTCACCGCTCGCCTAGGACGCTGGACAGGACTGCTCCGAGTGTTGTCCTACAGGGGTCGAGCGCTGGTCATAAACCAGCTGGTGGCCGCCATGTTGTGGTACCGGTTGGTCACTTTGATCCCTCCCCCTGCGTTTGTCGCCAAGATTCAGAAGAAGCTCATCGACTTCTTCTGGGACAAAAGGAAGCACTGGGTCTCTGCCGCGGTTCTGTGTCTCCCGCTTAGGGAGGGCGGTCAGGCGCTGGTGTGCCTTCGCACCCAGGCTGCGACTTTCCGTCTTCAGACGCTGCAGAGATACCTGTACGTCGAGAATCCTCCGAGATGGTGTGCGCTGGCGACGTTTTTCTTCCGCCAGCTGCATGGCCTCAATTACGACATGCAGCTCCTGTTTGCGAAAGTGGGCAGCAGGCGTGCCGGCCTGCGGGAGCTGCCTGTCTTCTACCAGGAACTACTATGGGTTTGGAACTACGTCGCTTCCAGGCGGAGCTCTCCCCCGTCAGGAGCGGCGGCTCTCCTTCGGGAGCCGCTGCTCAGGAATCCGCACCTCCACGAACACGGGTTCGGGCGGCTGGCGGAGGGTAGGGCTGTGGCTGGCAAGGTGACCAGAGTCGGGGACCTGCTCGATGGCGGAGGAGCGGGCTGGATGGCGCCGGAGGAGCTGGCGCGGCGCCTGTCCTGGGCCAACGTCCAGCTCGCGGTCGAAACCATCGAATCGGTAAAAGCGGCACTGGGCCCCGACTCCACTAGGTGTATCGAGGCGGCTCAAGCACGTGGGGCGATCCCGTCCGAGCTTACCCCCGTTCGGACGGAATTCCTCATCGGCGCCCGGCCCCGAAACTCCCCTCGGGAACCGGCGCCTCACAACTTGAGCCGTCTCTAGGAAATACCCTCCGTGCCTTTTCATTCCGCGCGGAGGGGTTTCCTGTACGGGCTGCTCCTGCACACTCTCCACTTTGCCATCTTTGTCTACCGTCCGGACACGCCTTGGCGTGGCGTTTTGCCGACCGGCGGTAGCGGAGGTCCCCAATGGAGGGCTCTCTATGCGGGAGTCCTCCCTTGTTCCATCGGGGACTTGGCCTGGAGGGTGTTGCATGGAGCAGTCCCGTGCAATAAGGTTTTAAGTAGGTTCACGGACTCCCAGGCCGCCTGCATTTTTTGCGGCCTGGAGGAGTCCGTGTTTCACGTTTATATGGATTGTGAGAGGTTGCAGCCCCTCTTTCACTACTTGAAGGGGCTGCTCCTCGATTTTTGGTTGCACTTCAGTCCCACGCTCTTGATCTACGGTCACCCGGTGCGGAGGGGAGCGGACAGGTTGGAGGACCTCCTTGTGGGCCTGCTCCTGGGCCTGGCTAAAAGAGCCATCAATTGGTCCAGGCAGCGGGCGGTCGAGGGGGTCGTCCAGCCGGATTGCCTGCATCTCTTCCGCGGCCATGTTCGCGCCCGGGTGGCCCTGGAGATGGAGCACGCGGTGTCCGCTGGTGCGCTTGAGTATTTCCGCGACCGGTGGGCGCCGCGGGGACTGGAGTGCATCATCAACACGGAAAACCAAATTTTAATTTGATTTGTTAAGCTTTAGTTGAACTTTTGTTTATTTACAGTCGAATTGGTTTTTTTTGGGACCAAATAAAAGAGTACCCTCTGTTCAAGTAAATACCTGTTTTATTGTTCTCCTGCAGTCCGTGTATTATTTATACTCGGACATTACAGTGGCGACGAACAGGTTCGAACTCACCTGCAGTATTGCATCACCTCACGGGGATCTTTCCCTGAGAAGAAGCTTTTGGAGGTCGAAGTCAGAACAACAGGCGTCGACCGCGGGCAACCGCCCAAGGATCCATCGGAGTTCGGAGAGTTGCAGGGGAGGCTGTGGAGAGCTGGGTTGGCTCCCCAGTCAAGGTGTTCCAGCAAATCGTGCTGGTAGCAGGTAGTGCGCTGACCCTTCCGGACTGCGGCGGGCTCGAGCTCGATCGAGCGGCTCTGCAAAGGGGCCGCGCAGCGTCGTCGGGAGGAAAAGAGAGCGAGAGAGGGTGGAGCGCACAATGCGCGGTTGGTACTCAAGAACCGGGCAGTGTAGCGAAAATAAAACAAGGGGAAGGAAAAGTGAGACGCGCCGAAGCCGCGGGTCGCCGCCATTACCCTGCAGAACGCTAGGAGCAGCGTGGCAGCAAGGGGAAGAAGGAAAAGCGCGGGAGGCGCCATTTTATTCCATTGGGGAAGAAGGAAAAGCGCAGGAGGCGCCATTTTAATTCATTGGTGAAGAAGAAAAAGCGCGGGAGGCGCCATTTTAAATCACCCAAGATTCCGAAAAGTGGCAGTATCACTGCTTTCGACAACGAGGTAGAAGACTGGACCATGTATGTGGAAAGAATTGAAGTGTACTGCGAGGCAAATGAGGTGGTCGATGGAAAGAAGGCGTCGGTATTATTAAATTTGATGGGCGCGAGAACGTATGGCCTATTGCGGAATTTAATTACCCCAGCTAAACCAATGGAGAAAAGTTTTGAGGAGATTGGTAATGTCTTACAGGAACACCTAAACCCTACACCGCTGCTGATAGCAGAAAGATTCAAGTTCCATAAAAGAAACCAGCACAAAGATGAGAGCAATGCTGACTATCTTACGGAACTACGCAAGTTATCGAAGCACTGCCAGTTCAGAGCAGGACTGGCAGACACCTTGCGGGATAAGTTTGTCTGCGGGCTCCAGAGTGAAGGAACCCAGAAATGACTACTTTCGGAAAAGGACCTGACGCAAGAATAGGCTTTCAGCGTGGCAGTATCCTACGAAGCAGCAGCACGAGGAGCTGCGAAAATACAACAGAAACCACAGGAGTACAGCGCTAACGAAATGGCGTATGGAGCAGAAAAGTGCTATCGCTGCGGCAGAACAACCCATGATCAGAAGGACTGCTGGGTTAAGGACAAAGTATGCAGGCAATGTGGGAAAATGGGACACATAGCAAGAGTCTGCAGGTCGGGAAAGAAAACCAACACTACAAGAACTACTAAGGAAAAGTACAAGAAAGTAAAGAAATTGACAGACAGTAGTTCGGAAGATCAGGAGAGTGATAAGGACTCCGGGAGCAGGAGACTAAGTTGTCTAAAGTTACACAACGTCATCGCAAAGGAGGATCACCGAACCATTTGGGTCACCCTCATGATAGCAGGGTCCCCAGTAAAGATGGAATTGGACACAGAATCAGCCCTAACTGTCATGAATCGACGAGACTATGAGCGGCTATTCTCACACATACCCTTGAAGGACACGTTCATTGTATTGAAGACATACACGGGGCAAAAAGTCTACCCCAGAGGAAAAATAAGGGTGCCAGTTGAATACAACGGCAAGGAAACAGAAACTGTATCTATATATACTACCAGATGGAGGACCACCATTATTGGGACGTGAATGGATCCGAAAAATACAATTGGATTGGCATTCCATTCAGGCGCTAACTGTGACTGATAAAAAGGATGATGACGTCACACCTGGACGACTGTCAAAAATTCTAACTGACGCAAAAGAGGTGTTCCAACAAGGACTTGGGACTCTAAAAGGAGTAACGGCAACGATAAAAATCGAAGATAACGCAAACCCAAAATTTTTTAAGGCCAGACCGGTACCTTATGCAATCCGCCCAGCCGTTGAAGCAGAGCTGGAGAGTCTGGAGCGTTCGGGTGTGCTGTCCAAGGTGGACTGGAGCGAGTGGGCCACACCCATCGTTCCTGTAATGAAGTAATCATTGAGCAGCACGCCTGGGGAACCGAAGAAGGTTCGCATCTGTGGGGACTTCAAGGTAACTGTGAACCCAGTCCTGCACACAGTACAATATCCACTTCCACGGATAGAAGATATTTTCGCCTCACTATCTGGAGGGAAACGCTTTACAAAGATTGATCTGGCCCAAGCGTATCTACAAATGGAGGTGGAAGAAGCATCTAGGAAATACCTCACGATAAACACTCACAAAGGCCTTTACCAGTACAATCGACTGGTATTCGGGGTAACATCAGCCCCGGCTATTTGGCAGAGGGCGATGGAACAAGTCCTGCAAGGGATCCCGGGGACCCAGTGTTATTTGGACGACATCCTGGTTATGGGCGAAAATGACAGTGAACACCTTGCCAACCTGGAGCAGGTGCTCACGAGATTACAGGAATATGGGCTACGAGCCAACCGCCCCAAATGCGAGTTCTTCAGGAGGCAAATCTCGTATTGTGGCCACATGATTGATGAGGAAGGGTTGCATAAGTCGCCGGACAAGATTGAGGCTGTAGTCAAAGCTCCAGCACCGGAAAATGTGTCGCAACTGAGGTCGTTCCTCGGGTTGGTGAACTACTACCATAAGTTCTTGCCGAATTTATCTACAATTCTGCACCCACTGAACGCCCTACTGCAAACTGGAGTAACATGGAAATGGAATGATGAGTGTAAGCATGCCTTTCAGAAATATAAATGTCTAATCACTTCAAAGGAAGTATTGGCCCACTACAATCCAACACTACCGATTCGGTTAGCATGTGATGCGTCTCCCTACGGCATCGGAGCGGTGCTGTCACACAAATTCCCTGACGGTTCAGAGAGGCCAATAGCCTTTGCGTCGCGCTCGCTAACCTCAGCTGAGCGTAACTATGCCCAGATTGACAGGGAGGCCCTCAGCCTGGTGTGGGAGGTGAAGAAGTTCAATCACTATCTGCACGGGCAGAAATTCACCCTACTGACTGATCATCAGCCCCTGGTCTCCATTTTTAACCCAAAGAAGGGCATTCTGGTGATGACGGCGCAACGGCTGCAAAGATGGTCACTTTTTCTAGGGGCACATCAGTACGACATAGAGTACAAGGGTACGAAACAGCATGGAATCGCTGATGGGCTGTCGCGCCTACCGTTGCCTATGGTAGAGGAAGCACCTGCAGTGGACCCTGTTGAGATATTCCATGCGACCATAGTTGAATGTCTACCTGTTACAAACTCAAGTATAGAGAAGGAAACCCGAAATGACCCGACACACTCTCGGGTCTATGATTTGACGGTGAAGGGATGGCCAGCACATGGCGACTCACTGTTGCCAGCATTCTCGCCAAGGAGAGAACAGCTGTCAGTGTGCCGGGGGACCTTGATGTGTGGATCCCAAGTGGTAATTCCACCCAAGTTGAGAGATAGAGTGCTCAATGAGCTTCAGGAGGGTCATCTGGGAGGGGTAAAAATGAAGAGCCTAGCCAGGGCGTTTGTGTGGTGGCCGGGAATCGATAAAGAAATCGAGGATATGACCAAGAGATGCACAGGATGCCAGAAGGTCCAAAACGCTCCACCACAGGCCCCGCTACATCCATGGGAGTGGCCCTCATCTCCATGGCAACGGGTACACATTGATTTTGCTGGTCCATTTATGGACTCAATGTTCCTAATCGCTGTGGACGCCCATTCGAAATGGCCAGAGGTCATCAAAATGTCCTCCACCACCACGGAGAAAACTATTGCAGTCCTACGGACCATCTTCGCCAGGAATGGCTTGCCAGAACAGATTTGCTCCGACAATGGGCCACAGTTTGTGTCCGAGGATTTCCGGAGGTTTCTGAGGAATAATGGGGTGAAGCATTACACATCTGCCCCATATCATCCAGCCACAAATGGATTGGCTGAGAGGTTTGTTCAGACCTTTAAAAAGGCAATAAAGGCAATGTATAACGACGACATACCACTACAACACAAGGTGGATAATTTCTTGTTTGCTTACCGGAATGCGACACATGCAGTCACCAACCAAGCTCCAGCCATAATGCTCTTCAACCGAAGGCTAAGATGTCGCCTGGATTTGCTCAAACCAAACATAAGACGAGATGTTGAGGATAAGCAATTCCAGCACATAAATGAGAAGCCAACCAGGAGCTTCAAGATAGGGCAACCAGTCTTGGCCCGCGACTACCGAACAGAAAAATGGCAGCCAGGAACGATAGGCACACAGCAGGGACCACTAATGTACACAGTGGACGTTGGAGAGAGCATCGTGAGACGCCATGCTGACCAGATTCTAGAGTCACAGGAACAAGCCAAACCCATACCACGAGCAGGTGCACCTGGTAATCAACCCAAAGTACAGATTGCGTCTACCTCAGAAGCAGTGGTATTGGAAGCTGACGAACCAACCAATGACAATGAGCCAGAATCAACTCCGCCGCAAGAACAGGATACTTGAGAAAGGCGCTATCCAGTCAGGATCAGGAAGCCTCCTCAAAGACTGAACTTATAAATGATTATTTCAGTTGATGTATATAGTACAGAGAAAATTGTAATTGTAATTAGTTATTATTTAGTTGTTAAATTAATGTTATGTACTGTTTATCTAAAAGGGGAGGAATTGTTGTGTACGTGCCTTTAAGAGAAGAACTGATTCTATACTGCAGTACCGGCAGTGACCACCCCTGTATATAAAGCCATAGCAGGCTTCTGTATTTCAGTCTTAAGTTACCCTCTGTTCAGTTTGCACAGCATTGTTGGCTGTGCAGCTGCAAGCACGAGCAGAGGGAGCAGCCAGACTTTGGAGAGTGGATTAAAGTGGTGGTCCCCTGACCAGGAAGAGGAGGAGAACGTTGGACCACCACCACCACCAACTCCACCATCATTACATCAACTGAGGTGCCTGGAGAGAGAGGACAGAGGAGGAGAAGGAGAAAGGAGGCCTACATCAACATCAACCAGGGGAGAGGCCTTTTCTATCACTGCCTCCCCAAATTGGCCTCCACTTCAGGAGAGGGAGAGAGGGGAGAGAAACCAACTGCTTGAAAGGAGGGAAGAAAACTTCATCTGGAACATCTACAGGTGGGTGTTATTTGAGGCACTCTCCCAAGACTTTGTATTTTAGGTGGGGGGAGAAAAGAAGAAGCAAGGCCGGATCATCAAGGGGTGTAGTGTGTGTGTGTGTGGCTCTTGTTAAAAGCGAGGCCACACACACCACTAATTAGCATCCCTTCTATTGCCTGCCCTGGGAGAGCTTGGAGCTGCCCAAGGTGAAGTCCTTAATTTAATTTAATTACATCGTTAAGACCTGTTGCAGGACTGAGCCTGGGCTTCTCCAGCTTTTCCAGGTGAAGACGTCTTCTCCCCCTGCCAGAAGACCACCACCACCAAAGACTTTTTCCATCGGAGAGTGCAACCCTGCCAACACCCACCCACCATCCTGAGTGGCAACACTGCCCTTTGCGGCCTCCCTCCTTCCCAACCCCCCACCTCTCTCTCTCTCTTTGTCTCTCTCTGCCTGTCTTTCTAAGGCACCTCAGTTTCATCTATTTTTATGAATTGCCAATTGAGCAGAGGGGAGAGGGCCCCTCTCCCAATTTAAATCAATAAGGAGAGAGGTGTGTCCTCATTTTAATCAGCTCCCTCTGCTCAATAGAGGACAAAAAAAATATATATACACCGAGGCCATTAACACCTTCAGGCCTGTGACTTGGGGTGGGTGTAGCCCTTAAAAAAAGCACCCCAGAATGGCGACTGCGTCTTCGCCGGTGGCGGGGCCAGCCGGGACCTATGCGAGAGTGGTAGCCACAGCCACAGCTGCTCCCGCTGTTCCTGCTGCCCCGTCACCTTTTCGATTAATAACAAAAAAGCTTGGGGTGAAGAGCTACACTCACCCCACTATGACCATCGAGGCCTGCGTCAAGGCCATGGCTGGGGTTGTCGGCCCCTCAGCCATCGTCGCGGCCTCGAAAATGTATGGGAAGGCTGTGTTCTTCCTGGGGTCGGAGCGGGCGGTGTCCCTGGCTGTCGCCAAGGGGCTCACCGTGGCGGGACCTTCCTGCCGGTGGATCCTCTCAAGGCCACCGCGCAGAGGATCATTATTTCCAACGTCCCGCCCTATGTTCCTGGTGAGCTCCTCCTTCCCCATTTGCGACAACTTGGGGAGGTGAGGTCGGGGATCACGCCCATCCCGCTCGGCTTCCGGGAGGCCAGCCTTCGCCACGTCTTCTCCTTCCGGCGCCAGCTGTTTATCCAGCTGGTGCGGGAGGAGGACACTGACGGGGCGTTCGTCGTCCTCCACAAGGGGACCGCCTACCGCGCCTTTTGGACGTCGGACGGTGTGAGGTGCCATGCCTGCAAGGAGGTGGGGCACATCAGGAGGAACTGCCCTGCCTCCAAGGCCGCCGGATCATCTCGTGCGGCCGAGGCTGGCGCCGCCGCCGCCGCCCTTCCCCCCGGATCTGCCCGCGCGTCAAGTACGTCTGATGTGCGGTTGACGTCGGGGGCCGATGCCACCAAGGCCTCCGGCGGGGGGGAGGGAGCGTGTCCGGCCGGAAAGAAGGCGCGGGGAAAAAAGAAGCACCTTAGGGCGGGTCCCCCCGTGGATGGCGAGCGCTTGCCCCTTGAGCCCCTTACACCCGCGCTCCTCGCGGAGTTGATCAGGGCAGATGTGAGCGGGAGGGGCCTCGTGCCCGAGCCTGTGGGCGCAACCGCCGCAGCGGTAATGCCAATACCTGCGGCCGGGCTCCGGCCCGAGGAACCCGACAAACCTGCTCCGCCGGAGGGAGTCGAGGAGGAGGCCTTTGCAGACATGGAGGTCTCCCTCGCTCCCTCCATGCTAAAAAGAAGGCGCGACCCCCTGGATGAGGAGGAGGACCGGGAGGAGGAAGGTCCCTCCGAGCAGGGGGAGTCGTCGCCCGCCGCGGGAACTGCGCCCCCCCCCCCCGCCCAGCGCTGTCGTCATCACCAGCGATCGGCAGGGGTCGCCTGTCCCTCGGGAGGCTGAGGCAGATGTGTCTGTCCAGCACGTGCCTCCCGGGGATGGGGATGAGACCCTGCCCGTGGGGGGGGTTGCGGAACAACCCGCGGCAGTAATTGAAATTGACCTTTTATCGGTGCCGTTACCCCTCGCCGGGTCGGGCAGCCTGGGGGCTGGGTCGGGCGAGCTCGAGGATAATGAGCTCGCCCAATGCGACCCGGACGTCTCCCAGGGGATGCTCGTCCTGGTAGAGCTTTTAATTCAAAACCCCCCGTCCGCTGGGTCGGAGGTTGGTGGCGGGGAGGAGGATGGCCCCCTGGCTGCGTCTCTGGTGCCGGACGTACTGGAGGAGCTGGAAATTGTTCTCTCCCCGGTTTCTCCGGTCGTTCCAGCGTCTGAGGCGGAGGGGAGCTCTGAACCGCCGCCGTCTTCTGGCCCGGCACCCCTAGAGGAGCCCAGGGAGAAATCCCCTGCCGCCGATCCTGGGGGTGGGATCCGGGCGGAGGCGGGGCTGGCTGGCGCGGCCGAGTCGTTCGCTTCGCACTGCGCGGCGGACGGGTCGGCCGCTGGTGACGACCCCCTGGAGGAGGATGGGGACTCGGTGATGGGCACGGAGGACGATTTGGACTCCAGCGCCGACGTGGCGATGGATGACCTCGTGCCCCTTGCCGAGTCTCCCCTCATTTCCGTAAGGGAACTCCGGGATTTTATGGCCACGTGCCTGGGTCAGCGCAATAAGGTCCGGCTGGCCCTCGACAGGTGGTCGGAGCTGGCGCTGCTCATCGATTCCGTTCGCGCCGCCGTTAAGATCATGGGCGCGGACGAGGGTGTGAACCCGCTCGAGCTGCGTCGGCTCACAACGTTTCTCACTGGGCTGCTGAGGAAGTGGCGGCTGAGCAGCGGCTGCGCTTCCTCCCCCCGTTAGGTGTAGGTAGAGGTTGCACTATGCTTCTGACATGAAGATAACCATAGCCAGCCTCAACATCAACGGCAGCAGGGAGGCGCGCCGCAGATTCAATAACTTCTCGGTCCTTCGGGACGGGAAGTATGCGGTGTGCTTCCTGCAAGAAACCCACACCGTTCCGGGAGACGAAGCCACGTGGCCCCTGGAGTGGCAAGGAGGGGTCAGCATGAGTCACCTCTCCAACAATTCCAGCGGGGTGGCTATCTTGCTGGCCCCGCATTTTCAGCCGGAGATCTTGGGGGTCAAGGAGCACGTGCCGGGCCGCTTGCTCCATGTCACTGTTCGCCTGGGGGGCGTGCCGCTCCATCTAGTGAACGTGTACGCTCCTCAGACCAGTGCGCAGCAAGTGCGCTTCTTCGAAGAAGTGTCCGCTCTCTTGGGCTCCATCGACGTGGGCGAGTGCGTCATCCTCGGGGGGGATTTTAACTGCACCCTCGAGGCGAGGGACCGTTCGGGTCCCCCGCGAAGCCCGGCGGCGATGGAGAAGTTGAGGGACCTGGTTGGGTCCTTCGACTTGGTGGACGTCTGGCGAAATCTCCACCCCGACTCCAGCGCCTTCACTAGCGTGAGGTCTGGGGGAGGAAGGTCCAGAATCGACCGCCTCCACATTTCCCGGGCGTACTTCTCCTGTGTTCCGGCAGCTTCCATGCGGCCGGTGCCGTGCACGGACCACCACCTGGTGTGGGCGGAGCTCGCTCCGCTGCGCGCGCGGGGGGGGTCCGTGTACTGGCATTTTAACAACCTGCTGCTGGAGGACGCACGGTTCCGGGATTCGTTTCGTCGATTCTGGGTCGACTGGAGAAGGAAGCAGGGGGGCTTCCCCTCCTTGAGGCTATGGTGGGATGTGGGCAAGGCTCACATCCGTCTCTTCTGTCAGGAGTACGCGAAGGGGTCAACCAAGAGGCGGGAGGCCCGGGTCGGGCGGTTGGAGAAGGAGGTGCTCGACCTGGAGTCCCGTCTCGGTCAGGTCGTCGAGGACCCGGCCCTGCGGAAGGTGTACGAAGAGAAGAAGGGCGCGCTGAAGGACCTGCAGCTCGTCGGGTCCCGAGGCGCGTACGTGAGGTCGCGGATCCAGCTCCTGCGGGACCTGGACCGCGGCTCCCCCTTCTACTCGCTGGAAAAAAGACCGGGGGTCCGTAAGCAGCTCTTGGGGCTGCTGGCCGATGACGGATCTCTGGTCTCGGACCCGGAGGGAATCAGCGCGGAGACCCGCGCCTATTACGGGGCTCTGTTCTCTCCGGATCCGTCCAGCGAGGATGCGCGCAGAGTTTTGTGGGAGGACCTGACGAAGGTTGGCCCGGAGGGCGCCGAAAAATTGGACGCTCCGCTAAGTCTGGCGGAGCTGACCGGCGCCCTCCGCCAGCTCTCTAGGGGAAAGTCCCCGGGGCTGGACGGGCTGACCGTGGAGTTCCACAGGGCGTTCTGGGACGTCTTGGGGGGCGACTACGCGCGGGTCCTGGGGGAAAGTTTGGCGACCGGGGAGATGCCCCTCTCTTGGCGCAGGGCGGTCATTGTCCTGCTGCCTAAGAAGGGCGATCTCCGCCTCCTTAAGAACTGGCGCCCGGTCTCCCTCCTCAGCACGGACTATAAAATCTTTGCCAGGGCCATGTCTGCTCGCCTTGGCACCGTGCTGGCCCACATGATCCACCCCGACCAGTCCTACACGGTCCCGGGCCGGACCATCCACGATAACATCCATCTGGTCCGGGACCTGGTCCACCACTCCCAGAGGGCTGGTCTGTCGGTCGTCTTCCTTTCCCTGGATCAGGAGAAGGCGTTCGACAGGGTGGATCACGAGTATCTCTTCGGGACTCTGCGCGCATTCGGGTTCGGGACGCATTTCGTCGCCCGGATCCGACTTCTGTACGCCGCCGCGGAGTGTCTGATTAAAGTTAACGGGTCCTTGACGGCGCCCCTTCGCTTCGGGAGGGGGGTGCGTCAGGGATGCCCCATGTCCGGTCAGTTATATGCCATTTGCGTGGAGCCTTTCCTGCGCCTCTTGCGGAAGAGGTTGACGGGACTGGCTCTGCAAGGGCCGGGCGTGGAGGTGGTCCTCTCGGCTTACGCCGATGACGTGCTCCTCACGGTCACGGATCCCGCTGACTTGCGGAGGATGCGGGAATGCCAGCAGATTTACTCGGACGCATCCTCCGCCAAGATCAACTGGGAGAAATGTTCCGGACTCCTGGTGGGTCAGTGGCGGGTGGACTCCCTGCCGGAGGAGTTCAGGCCTTTCGCCTGGAGCACCACGCACCTCCTCTATTTGGGAGTCTACCTTAGCCCTGCCGAGGACGCTTGGCCGGCGAACTGGCAAGAGCTGGAGGCCAAAGTCACCGCTCGCCTAGGACGCTGGACAGGACTGCTCCGAGTGTTGTCCTACAGGGGTCGAGCGCTGGTCATAAACCAGCTGGTGGCCGCCATGTTGTGGTACCGGTTGGTCACTTTGATCCCTCCCCCTGCGTTTGTCGCCAAGATTCAGAAGAAGCTCATCGACTTCTTCTGGGACAAAAGGAAGCACTGGGTCTCTGCCGCGGTTCTGTGTCTCCCGCTTAGGGAGGGCGGTCAGGCGCTGGTGTGCCTTCGCACCCAGGCTGCGACTTTCCGTCTTCAGATGCTGCAGAGATACCTGTACGTCGAGAATCCTCCGAGATGGTGTGCGCTGGCGACGTTTTTCTTCCGCCAGCTGCATGGCCTCAATTACGACACGCAGCTCCTGTTTGCGAAAGTGGGCAGCAGGTGTGCCGGCCTGCGGGAGCTGCCTGTCTTCTACCAGGAACTACTATGGGTTTGGAACTACGTCGCTTCCAGGCGGAGCTCTCCCCCGTCAGGAGCGGCGGCTCTCCTTCGGGAGCCGCTGCTCAGGAATCCGCACCTCCACGAACACGGGTTCGGGCGGCTGGCGGAGGGTAGGGCTGTGGCTGGCAAGGTGACCAGAGTCGGGGACCTGCTCGATGGCGGAGGAGCGGGCTGGATGGCGCCGGAGGAGCTGGCGCGGCGCCTGTCCTGGGCCAACGTCCGGCTCGCGGTCGAAACCATCGAATCGGTAAAAGCGGCACTGGGCCCCGACTCCACTAGGTGTATCGAGGCGGCTCAAGCACGTGGGGCAATCCCGTCCGAGCTTACCCCTGTTCGGACGGAATTCCTCATCGGCGCCCGGCCCCGAAACTCCCCTCGGGAACCGGCGCCTCACAACTTGAGCCGTCTCGAGGAAATACCCTCCGTGCCTTTTCATTCCGCGCGGAGGGGTTTCCTGTACGGGCTGCTCCTGCACACTCTCCACTTTGCCATCTTCGTCTACCGTCCGGACACGCCTTGGCGTGGCGTTTTGCCGACCAGCGGTAGCGGAGGTCCCCAATGGAGGGCTCTCTATGCGGGAGTCCTCCCTTGTTCCATCGGGGACTTGGCCTGGAGGGTGTTGCACGGAGCGGTCCCGTGCAATAAGGTTTTAAGTAGGTTCACGGACTCCCAGGCCGCCTGCATTTTTTGCGGCCTGGAGGAGTCCGTGTTTCACGTTTATATGGATTGTGAGAGGTTGCAGCCCCTCTTTCACTACTTGAAGGGGCTGCTCCTCGATTTTTGGTTGCACTTCAGTCCCACGCTCTTGATCTACGGTCACCCGGTGCGGAGGGGAGCGGACAGGTTGGAGGACCTCCTTGTGGGCCTGCTCCTGGGCCTGGCTAAAAGAGCCATCAATTGGTCCAGGCAGCGGGCGGTCGAGGGGGTCGTCCAGCCGGATTGCCTGCATCTCTTCCGCGGCCATGTTCACGCCCGGGTGGCCCTGGAGATGGAGCACGCGGTGTCCGCCGGTGAGCTTGAGTATTTCCGCGACCGATGGGCGCCGCGGGGACTGGAGTGCATCATCAACACAGAAAACCAAATTTTAATTTGATTTGTTAAGCTTTAGTTGAACTTTTGTTTATTTACAGTTGAATTGGGTTTTTTTTTTTTTGGGTCCAAATAAAAGAGTACCCTCTGTTCAAGTAAATACCTGTTTTATTGTTCTCCTGCAGTCCGTGTATTATTTATACTCAGACGTTACACTGGCCACTATTTATCCCTAGACCAACATCAATAAAAAGCAGATTATCCGGTCATTATCTCATTGCTGCCTGTGGGCTCTTGCAGTGTGCTTATTGGTTGCTGCGTAACCTTACATGGCACCAGTGACCGCACTTCAAAAACTATCTCATTGGCTTTGATGGAAGAGAGAATCGGGGAAGGTGCAAACCATTAATGAGTCGTTGTCGGCCTTTTTTCTGTCCGCGTTGCAATGACTCCCAAGACGTGGAGGACTCCCAACACCAGGAGCTCCCACATTCCCGGCCTCGTGACTGGTACGCCCGGTGAAACGAAAGACACAGGCTGCTCAGACAGCGGAAGTGGACCCCACCTTTGGTGGCTCCGGGTCTGCAACCGACCTTGAACACCTGAAGCTTTTTGTGGCTGTCACTTTTGCTTGACCCCATTGCTAAGGGGGGGTGGGTTTTGAGGGGTCAGTGCCCTGTAATGTGTCTGGGAGGGGCGGGGGGTGGGGGCGGCGAGAGGGAATGGCAACCCCTCCCTGGGTGGGCACCCAAAGGCTCAAGATACGGTGATACGGGTGGTGCTATTTAGATCGGGTGCCCACTCCCAACCCTGTAAACACTGGTGGGGTCTGGTCAACATCAAGCACATCCTGGCCCTTCCACTGGAGTGGATAGTTTGCGGGGGTTTTGGCTTGTCTCTGCGACATCACTCAACGATGTCACTCCCACTGCCGCTGAAATGCCTACATCAATCAACTCTGTCACTTTGCCACTTTGGTGGCAAAAACAGGAAGGCAGATTATTATCTGAATGGCAATAGATTGGGAGAAGGGGAAGTGCAACGAGACCTGGGTGTCCTTGTGCACCAGACGCTGAAGGTAAGCATGCAGGTGCAGCAGGCGGTTAAGGCGGCAAATGGTATGTTGGCCTTCGTAGCAAGAGGGTTCGAGTACAGGAGCAAGGATGTCTTGCTGCAGTTGTACAGGGCCTTGGTGAGACCACACCTTGAGTATTGTGTGCAGTTTTGGACGCCTTATCTGAGGAAGGATGTTCTTGCCATGGAGGGAGTGCAGCGAAGGTTCACCAGATTGATACCTGGGATGGCAGGAATGACGTATGAGGAGAGATTGGGTCGATTGGGCTTATACTCGTTGGAGTTTAGAAGAATGAGAGGGGATCTCATTGAAACTTATAAAATTCTAACAGGACTAGACAGACTAGAAGCAGGAAGGACGTTCCCGATGGCGGGGGAGTCCAGAACTAGGGGTCACAGTCTAAGGGTAAGGGGTAAGCCATTTACGACAGAGATGAGGAGGAATTTCTTCACCCAGAGAGTGGTGAACCTGTGGAATTCTCTACCACAGAAGGCAGTTGAGGCCAATTCATTAAATATATTCAAGACGGTGTTAGATATATTTCTTAGGGCTAAAGGGATCAAGGGATATGGGGAGAAGGCAGGGACAGGGTACTGAATTTGGCTGATCAGCCATGATCTCATTGAATGGCGGAGCAGGCTCGAGGGGCCAAATGGCCTACTCCTGCTCCTATCTTCTATGTTTCTATGTCACCTCCGCACTTGACTACTCCAACCCGTTCCTTGCTAGCCTGCCAATCATAAACTGCAAATCATCCAAAATCTCCATACTTATGTCCAATCCCACACCGAGTTACATTTCCCTATTACTCCTCTGCCCTCCCCACAAACAACCATCTTCGGTTCCCTATTCCCCCCACCACCCCTCCTCTCCCCACAGCACATCAAAATCCTTGTCCTCATCTATAAGGTCACTCCATGGCCTTGCAACCTATATTCAAGCACAAGCCCTTGGCTCTGCTGATTTTGGTCTCCACATTATGCCTCTTCCACCTCACCTTTGGCCTCCAGATCCTTTTTTCCTTTGTCGATGGCCCCACACTTCTGTCTTGCTACCTTTCTTGCCTCTTCAATCTAGCCTTCAGTCACCTCCCCTAACCCTCTTGGCGTTTGGTTATTATTTTGCCTCCGTGAAGCACTTTGAGACTTTTTATTACGTTAAAGTCATTAACATTGTAGTGTCAGTCGTAGCGCTCTTGCTTCTGGGTCAAAGGGTCGTGGGTTCAAGTTCCCCACTCCAGAGGCTTGAGCGCAAACATCTAGGCTGACCTTCCTTGGCAGTGCTGAGGGAGTGCTGCACTGTCGGAGGTGCCGTCTTTTGGGTGAGACGTTAAACTGAGGCCCCGTCTGCCCCTCTCAGGGTGGACGTAAAAGATTCCACGGCCAATATTTCAAAAAATGACAGGGGAGTTCTCCCCGATGCCCCAGACAATATTTATCCCTCAACCAACATCACTGAAAACATTATCTGATCATTATCAGCACAGTGGCATAGTGGTTAGCACTGTTGCCTCACAGCGCCAGAGACCCGGGTTCGAATCTGGCCTCGGGTGACTGTCTGTGTGGAGTTTGCACATTCTCCCCGTGTTTGCGTGGGTTTTCTCCGGGTGCTCCGGTTTCCTCCCACAGTCCAAAGATGTGCGGGTTAGGTTGATTGGCTATGATAAATTGACCCTTAGTGTTAGGGGGATTAAATAAGTGGGGTTACAAGGATAGGGTGGGATATGTGTTGGTGTAGGGGTTACGGGGATCGGGTGGGATATGTGTCGGTGCAGGCTCGATGGGCCGAAATGGCCTCTATCTGCACTGTGGGGTTTCTGTGATTCTGTGATTATCACATTGCTGTTTGTTGGGAGCTTGCTGTGTGCAAATTGGCTGCCGCGTTCCCTACGTTACAACAGTGACTATGCTGTAAATCACACGCTTTGGGACGTCCTGAGGTTGTGAAAAGCGTTATATAAATACAAGTTCTTCCTTTCTACAAAGTAAGTGTAAGTTGCTGTTCCTCTCTTTCTCCTTTTTTAAAATAGTTTGAACTGTAGCTGGTGTACGGTGGACACAGGAGTTCATTATCTTTAAAACCAGCGGATCGCCCCCACGCAGTAAGTCACAGGATATGATCTCTCTTCCCCGTCTCTGTTGTCTTTGTGTTGTTGCTGCTCTCTCTCCTCTCGATATTGTCTCTCTCTTTCTCTGCTCGTCTAGTTCTCATTCCTCTTCCATTTCTCTCTCTCTTTCTCGTTCGGCTTTTCTGCCTTTCTCTTCCCTTCTGCTTCTCTCTCTCTCTCCCCTTTTGCTTCTCTCTTTCTGTTCTTATAGAATCATAGAACAATGCACGGGTCGGGTTTCATATTTTTTACCAATTTAACCGCCCCCCACCCCGGCATCTCCCCGACCCTCTTCTGCTTGTCATGGCCGGGGGTGAGAGAGGGCGGGGGGCTGTTAAATTTACCGCCTGTGCCTCGGTTAATAAAGTCATGGATCCCGTATGCTTTTTCAACAGCCTTATCCATCTGCCCTGCCACCTTCAAAGGTTTGTGCACATACACCCCCAGGTCTCTCTGTTCCTGCACCCCTTTTAAAATTGTATCATTTAGATCATATTACCTGAGATGAGGAGAAATTTCTTCACTCAGAGGGTGGTGAATCTTTGGAATCCTCTATCCCAGAGGGAATCAAGGGATATGGGGATCAGGCGGTAAAGTGGCGTTCATAGAATCATAGAAAGTTACAGCATGGAAGGTGGCCATTTCAGCCCATCGTGTCCGCGCCGGCCAACAAAGAGCTATCCAGCCTAATCCCACTTCCCAGCTCTTGGTCCGTAGCCCTGCAGGTTACAGCATCCCAAGTACACATCCAAGTACTTTTTAGATGTGGTTAGGGTTCCTGCCTCTACCACCCTTTCAGGCAGTGAGTTCCAGACCTCCACAACCCTCTGGATGAAGACATTTCCCCTCAAATCCCCTCTAAACCTTCCACCAATTACTTTAAATCTGTGCCCCCTGGTTTTTGACCCTTCTGCTAAGGGAACTAGGTCCTTTCTAACCACTTTATCTAGGCCCTTCATAATTTTATACACCTCAATAAGGTCTCCCCTCAGCCTCCTCTGTTCCAAGGAAAACAGACCCAGCCTATCCAGTCTTTCCTCATAGCTAAGATTCTCTACTCCCAGCAACATCCTTGTAAATCTCCTCTGTACCCTCTCTAGTGCAATCACATCTTTCCTGTAATGTGGTGACCAGAACTGCACACAGTACTCTAGCTGAGGCCTAACTAGTGTTTTATACAGTTGAAGCATAACCCCCCTGCTCTTGTATTCTATGCCACGGCTAATAAAGGCAAGCATTCCGTATGCCTTCTTAATCACCTTATCTACCTGGCCTGCTACCTTCAAGGATCTGTGGACATGCACTCCAAGGTCCCTTTGTTCCTCTACACTACTCAGTGTCCTACCATTTAATGTGTATTCCCTTTCCTTGTTAGCCCTCCCCAAATGCATTACCTCACACTTCTCCGGATTGAATTCCATTTGCCATTGTTCTGCCCACCTGACCAATTTATTGATATCTTCCTGCAGTCTCCAGCTTCCTTCTTCAGTATCAACCACACGGCCGATTTTAGTATCATCTGTAAACTTCTTAATCATACCCCCTATATTCAAGTCAAGATCATTGATATATACCACAAAAAGCAAGGGACCTAGTACTGAGCCCTGCGGAGATCCACTGGAAACAGCCTTCCAGTCACAAAAACACCCATCAACCATTACCCTCTGCTTCCTGTCTCCGAGCCAGTTTTGAATCCAACTTGACACTTTGCCCTGGATCCCATGGGCTTTTAACTTCGTGACCAGTCTGCCATGTGGAACCTTATCAAAAGCCTTGCTAAAGTCCATATAAACTACATCAATCGCACTACTCTCACCTACCCTCCTTGTTACCACCTCAAAAAAATTCAATCAAGTTTGTCAGACATGACCTTCCCTTAACAAATCCGTGCTGACTATCCTTGATTAATCCGTGTCTTTCTAAATGAAGATTTATCCTGTCCTTCAGAATTCTTTCCAATAATTTTCCCACCACCGAGGTTAGGCTGACTGGCCTGTAATTACTCGGTCTATCCTTTTCTCTCTTTTTAAACAAGGGTACCACGTTAGCAGTCCTCCAGCACCACGGCTGAAGCCAGAGTGGATTGGAAAATGATGATCAGGGCCTCTGCTATTTCCTCTTTTGCTTCGCTTAACAGTCTGGGATACATTTCATCTGGGCCTGGGGATTTAGCCACTTTTAAAGCTGCTAAACCCCTTAATGCTACCTCTCTCACTATGTTTATTTCATCTAATATTTCACACTCCTTCTCCCCCCGATAGCAATGTCTGCTTCGCCCCTCTCCTTTGTGAAAACAGACGCAAAATATTCATTAAGAACCCTACCGACGTCTCCCGCCTCCACACACAGATTATCCTCATGATCTCTAATAGGCCCTACCCTTTCTTTAGTTATCCTCTTATTCTTAATATAGTTATACAACATTTTGGGTTTTCCTTGATTTTACTTGCCAAGAATTTTTCATGCTCTCTCTTTGCTTCCCTAATACCCTTTTTAATTGCACCCCTGCACTTTCTGTACTCCTCTAAAGATTCTGGAGTGTTTAGCCCTTGGTATCTGTCATATGCCTCCCTTTTTTTCTTTATCCTACCCTGAGTTGAGGTAGAAGATCAGCCATGAACTTATTGAATGGCGGAGCAGGCTCGAGGGGCTGAATGGACTACTCCAGCTCCTATCTCTTATGGTCTTATGAGACAAAAGAGCAATTTTAGTAAGGGCTCCCTTACTTGTTAGACTATTAAAATGTTTCTCACGGATGCTGGTGATTTATTTCAAGAGCTAAAAAGAAAAAAAAATTGCATTTATATAGCGCCTTTTACGTACACTGGACGTCCCAAAGCGCCAATGAAGTACTTTTTGCAGTGTAGTCACTGTTGTAATGTGGGAAACGCAGCAGACAATATGCGCATAGCAAGCTCCCACAAACAGCAATGTGATAATAACCAGATAATCTGTTTTTAGTGATGTTGATTGAGGGATAAATATTGGCTCCAGGACATGGGGGATAGCCCCCTGCTCTTCTTCGAAATAGTGCCACGGGATCTTTTACGTCCACCTGAGAGAGCAGACGGGGGCCTCGGTTTCATGCCTCATCTGAAAGACGGCACCTCCGACAGAGCAGCACTCCCTCAGTTGTTCACTGGGAGTGTCAGCCTAGCTTTATGTGCTCAAGTCTCATGAAGTGGGACTTGAACCCACGACCTTCTGACTCAGTAGGTGATGTGCCAAATAACTGCCTGAATCCGAAGTTAAAGCTTAAGACTGAAGCCTTTTATTAAATAAGAATCATGGCAGAGTTAACAGAGTCCATCATCGACCGAGCCCTTGGTAGAACATACAAGAGGGGCGGGGCCAGGGAGGAGCATTAGTGGTTCCCCCTAGTGGAACATTCCAGACATTACAAGTGCAAGTACAAATATCAGAACACAGTTATTTCATCACATTCACCCCCTGCTATAGATTCAGTCTGTCAGGTGGTCTGATAATCCTCTGGGAACGACGTAACTCTTGCTGAGGCTCCTCCCGGAGTACTAACTCCGGTTCATTCGAATTCCCAGAATCATCAGTATTTTCCACACTGAGGGTTTGTGTCTCTGAAGGTCCAATACCACGATTGAAAACTCTACTCTCAGAGTCGAACTCTTTTCGAGCTCCAGCAGGTGCAAGATCTTTAATAGAGACCGTATCCTCTCGCCCATCCGAATATTGAATATACGCATACTGGGGATTAGCATGGAGGAGTTGTACTTCCTCCACCAGTGGATCAGTCTTGTGGCCTCTCACATGTCTGCGCAACAACACAGGGCCCGTGGTCGTCAACCATGTGGGTAACGATACTCCATTAGTAGCTTTTCTTGGAAAACTAAACATCCTTTCATGAGGGGTGGCATTCGTCGCTGTACACAAAAGAGACCTTATGGAATGCAGCACGTCTGGCAGGACGTCCTGCCAGCGAGAGGTCGGCAGGCCTCGTGACTTCAGAGACAGTATGATAGCCTTCCACACTGTCGCATTTTCTTTCTCAACCTGCCCATTACCACGAGGGTTAGAGCTGGTAGTTCTACTCGTTGCAATCCCCTTCGATAGCAAAAACTGTCGTAATTCTTCGCTCATAAAGGAAGAACCCCTATCACTATGTATATAGTTAGGCATGCCGAACAAGGAAAACAGTTGGCAGAGGCATTTAATTACAACAGCACTAGTCACATCCGGACAGGGGATAACAAAAGGGAACCGAGAGTACTTGTCTATAATATTAAGAAAGTAGACATTACGGTCGCTCGATGGAAGGGGACCTTTAAAATCGAGACTCAAACGCTCAAATGGTCGAGTTGCTTTAATAAGATGAGCTGGCTCGGACGGCTTATAGAAGCGGGGTTTGCATTCAGCACAAACATGACAGGTTCTGGTCATTGTCCGGACCTCCTCAATAGAGTAGGGTAGATTGTGGGACTTAATGAAGTGGTTCATTCTGGTAACCCCAGGGTGGCAGAGTGCGTCATGGAGACTTTGAAGCTTATCTGTACCTAGACTAGCACATACTCCTCGTGACAAAGCATCCGATGGCTCATTAAATACTCCAGGCCTGTACTGAATATCATAGTCATATGTTGACAGTTCTATTCGCCATCTTAAAATCTTATCATTTTTGATCTTGCCTCTCTGCTTAGTGTTGAACATAAAGGCCACAGATCACTGGTCAGTAATGAGCGTAAAACGTTGGCCAGCGAGATAATGTCTCCAATACCTGACTGCTTCAATAATTGCCTGTGCCTCCTTTTCCACTGAAGAATGTCGAACTTCTGGTCCTTGCAATGTACGAGAGAAGAAAGCTACTGGTCTACCAGCTTGGTTAAGAGTTGCTGCCAACGCAAAATCAGATGCATCACTTTCCACTTGAAATGGGATCTTCTCATCCACGGCACATACCACTGCCTTCTCAATGTCCCGTTTGATATTAAGGCAAGCCTCCTGAGCTTCCGCCGATAGCGGAAAAGACGTCGACTTAATAAGAGGTCGGACTTTATCTGAGTAGCTAGCCACCCACTGGGCATAGTACGAGAAGAATCCCAGACACCTTCTTAAGGCTTTTACAGTGTGAGGTAAAGGTAATTCCTTAAGTGGGCGTAATCTTTCAGGGTCTGGCCCGATTACCCCATTCTCCACAACGCAACCAAGAATACACAAACGTGTAGTTTTGAAGGTACACTTGTTTTCGTTGTAGGTCAGGTTTAACCTCTTTGCAGTCTCTAGGAACTTCGCGAGATTTTGATCATGCTCCCGTTGGTCACGCCCACAGATGGTAACATTGTCCAGGTACGGGAATGTTGCTTCCAACGCGTATTCATCCACCATACGATCCATCTCCCGTTGGAAGACGGATACCCCATTCGTCACTCCAAAGGGCACCCGAAGGAATTGGAACAGGCGCCCATTAGCTTCGAAGGCCGTATAAGGTCGGTCTTCTATTTTGATGGGGAGTTGATGGTAGGCAGGCTTTAAATCAATGGTGGAGAACACGCGGTACTGAGCTATCTGGTTCACCATCTCAGAAATACGAGGCAAAGGATAGGCATCTAATTGGGTATACAAGTTTATAGTCTGGCTATAATCAACCACAAGTCTTTTCTTCTCATTAGTTTTAACCACCACCACCTGGGCACGCCACGGGCTACCACTGTGTTCGATGATTCCCTCCCGTTGAAGCCTTTCCACTTCCCCTTTTATAAATGTTTTATCTTCTGAACTATACCGTCGACTCTTAGTTGCTATAGGTCTACAATTAGGAGCAAGGTTCGCAAACAAAGAAGGCGGGCTTACGTTTAAAGTAGAAAGGCCGCAGACTGTGAGCGGAGGCTGGGATCCACCATACTTAAGGGTAACGCTCTCATGCTGACACTGGAAGTCCAAGCCTAATATTAAGTTCACACACAACTGAGGTAATATGAGGAGTTTAAAATCCTTATACTCCGTATCCTTAATGGTCAATGTGACTTTACAATATCCAGTTACCTCCGAAGTAAGGGATTTGGACGCCATCACAATTTCACTTCGAGTAGGATACACCTTCAATGAACAGGAGTTAACAAGGTTGGGGTGTATAAAACTTTCAGTACTGCCACAGTCTATCAAACACTCAGTAGGACGACCATTAATCTTAATGTCCATCATAGATTTTGACAAGGAACACGGTATGGTCTGGTCAACCGTAGCCGAGGCTAGAGTAAACGATAGGCGGCAGCAGAGAAGACATCGGGTACAGGATTACCCTTACACACTTTACTAAAATGTCCCCGTTTCTTACATTTAAAACAGGTAGCCTCTCTGGCTGGGCAACTTTGCCTGGGGTGTTTAGATTGGCCACAAAAATAACACTTAGACCCATGGGGCACAGCCGCAACAATAGGATTAAGTGGGGGCTCCATTGGTGTTATGGATGCCTCCATACTCGGAACACGCGAGGCTGAGAGAGATGCATGGGCTGATGCATACACTTCTGAATTCTTCTGGGCTACATCTAACGATCGAGCAGCAGCGACAACCGTTTTTAAAACTAACGAGTCGTTCTCGAGGAGTCTCTGTCTAATATAATTAGATCGGAGGCCAGATATGAAAGAATCGCGGATGGCTTCTTCCTGATACACTATGGCAGAGACAGCCTTGTAGTTGCAACCCTTAGCCAAAGCCTTAAGGTCCTGCAGGAAATCGTCCAGAGATTCCTCGGGTAATTGCCTGCGAGTAGACAGGAGATACCTGGCGTATACTTCGTTAACTGACTTAAGGTACTGGGCTTTAAGAGCTGCGAGGGCCTCTTCATATGTAGTAATATCTTCAATTATAGAGTAAGTTTGATGAATTACCAAGTTGGTTAGAAGACCCAACTTGTTAACCGTCGGATCGGTCGATGATGCGATGAAGTGTTCAAAACATCGGAGCCAATGCGTAAATTTCTTCGACGCATCTGCCGAATGGGGATCGATATCCAGATGCTCTGGTTTCAAAAATCGATCCATCTTCCAAAAGTTGTTATTTAATAAAATTGATGTGCCAAATAACTGCCCGAATCCGAAGTTAAAGCTTAAGACTGAAGCCTTTTATTAAATAAAGAATCATGGCAGAGTTAACAGAGTCCATCATCGACCGAGCCCTTGGTAGAACATACCAGAAGAGGGGCGGGGCCAGGGAGGAGCATTCCAGACATTACAAGTGCAAGTACAAATATCAGAACACAGTTATTTCATCACAGTAGGCGGGTGTGCCACCCACTGAGCCACACTGGGCTTCAACTCGTCAAAACTTTGCTTAACGCTTCCTCTGCTTGTTGATTGCGTGAAGCTGAAACCCTCACCTTTAGAAGTTTCTAAACTGCTTCGGGTTTTTAAACAAGCTGCTCATTATTCAAATTGTTAAGATAAAGCTCGAAGCTGGCCAAGTGAGATCCCTGCGTTATACCAAGCTGGGTGCCACATAAACAGTCATTATCCAAATTACAATGATGCTAGGGCTTTGCTCCTACTTAAGTGAATTTGTTTCAACTACAGTCCACTGAATGGTTGTAAAATTCCTCTGTGCTATTTTTAAGTGCATTAATTAGCACTTTCGCTTCAACTTCATCAATAAAACACACACAGAGGTAGCTTAACCTGCGCGCTACAAGTAGCAGATGGAGGAACATCAGCTGCTCAGAGTTCGAGGTTGGCTGTGTCTGGTCAAGGGAGCAATCGAAGGCGGGCGTTTGTAATCCAGAGACCACACACTGTAATTCGGGCAGAAGTTGTAATCCTGTCCCAGTTTACGGATCCATAGCCTCGCTCCCCCCCGCCCCGCCTCCTCATCTCACCTCCCCCAGCCCTCCGAGATCTCTGCGCATCTCCCCACTCCCTTCACCCCACTGTTGGCGGCCATGCCTTCAGCTGTCTAGCCCCTAAGCTGTGGAATTCCCTCCCAATACCACTCCGCCCATCTCCCTCCTCTAGCAAGACAATCCTTAAAACCTACCTCTTTGACCAAGCTTTTGGTCATCCACCCTAATTTCTCCTTATGTGGCTCGGTGTCAAATTTTGTTGGGTAACGCTCCTGTGAAGCGCCTTGGGACCTTTTACTACGTTAAAGGCGCTGTATAAATGCAATTTGATGTTGTTGAATGGGGCTAATTTGTCTGATATTGCTGCCATTTCCCAAAGGTAACATTCCTCACCTTGGTAAGCGGAAAAGAAAAAAATCACATAGATGTGTTCAATGGTTCCTTCTAAATAATAATAAAGAAAGAGGGTCGCCTTATCATATAGTGGGGTTTTGGAGCTGAAGCTTATCACTCAGTGTCAGCCATGGCCCAGTGGGTAGCACTCTTGCCTCTGAGTCAGAAGGTTGTGGGTTCAAGTCCCACTCCAGAGACTTGAGCATGAAAATTCTAGGCTGACACTCCAGGGCAGTACTGAGGGAATACTACATTGTCGGAGGTGCTGACTTTTGGATGAGGCGTTAAACCGAGGCCCCGTCTGCCCTCTCAGGTGGATGTAAAATATCCCATGGCACTGTGTTGAAAAAGAGCAGGGGTGTTATCCCTGGTGTCCTGGTCAATATTTATCCCACAACCAACATCACTAAGAAACAGATTATCTGCTCATTATCACATTGCTGTTTGTGGGAGCTTGCTGTGCGCAACGAGGCTGCCGTGCTTCCTACATTATAACAGCGACTCCACTTTATAAAAGTACTTCATTGGCTGTAAAGCGCTTTGGGACGTCCTGTGGTTGTGAAAGGCTTTATAGAAATGCAAGTCTTTTTTCTTTCCTTAATCAGAAGGTTAAACTTTTTGGAGATGCAACAAACTGGGATCTCATTGAAGTCGTTCCCTGGTGTTTCTCAGGCCAGCCCCTCTGCGGTCCACTGCTCTATTCCTCTCTGCAATGTGGCTCTGTCCCTCTCTTACACTCAAGAATCCTGATGGCATTCTCGCTGGGAGCTTCACAGTTTGATGTGCAGAGGCTAGGAATAGAGCGGGCTGAATTATACATCACAGCCGCTTCCCTTTGTAATGATTCTGATGCCGGGGGCCGCCCCCCACCCACCCCCCCATCTCAACTCAGTCGGACATCGTTCTTTCTCTCTTTGGTTGCCTTTTCATTTTTACGGCTGCTGGGCAATTTAATCGTCAGGCTGATGTTGAAGATGTCGTTGGCCCAGGTCAGCTCTGAAACAAGGCTGCTCGATTTTATAAACTGACCTTTATGGTGAGCGTTGAGCTGCCTGGAATCCCATGCGACCTCCTCATCGCAAGGGCTCAGCTCTCTTGTAATGCACGGGCGCAAATTGCGGAGGTCGAATTTAAAATTCTCATCCACAATTTTCAAATCTCTCCATGGCCTCACCCTCTCCCATCTCTTCCAGCCCTCCGAGATCTCTGCGCTCCTCCCAATTCTGACTTCTTGCGCATCCCCCCCCCCCCGATTTCCATCGCTCCACCATTGGCGGCCGTGCCTTCAGCTGCCTGGGCCCTGAGCTCTGGAATTCCCTCTCTACCTCTCTCTCCTCCTTTAAGACGCTCCTTAAAACCTACCTCTTTGACCAAGCTTTAGGTCGCCTATCCTAATATCTCCTTACATGGCTCAGTGTCAAATTTTGTTTGATAATCACTCCTGTGAAGCGCCTTGGGACATTTTACTACATTAAAAGCGCTGTATAAATGCAAGAGTTGTTGTTGTCTAGCAAGAACAGAGTCAATTGGGCCAGTAACAGAGCACTATCAATTTCATATTAATTGCATATTTTTACAGAAGGATGCCATTCGGCCCATTGGGCCTGTGCCGGCTCTCTTTGAAAGAGGTCTCCACTTCTCTACCCTTTCCTCAGATCTTATTACATTTTTCTTTTTCAAATATTTATCCATTTCCCTTTTAAAAGTGATTATGGATTTGCTCCCACCGTTGGTTCTGGTCAGGCATTCCATGGCCTAACAGCCCTCGGAGTAAAAACAATTCTTCTCACCTTCCCTTTGTACTCTTAGATTTATGCTCTCTAGTTACCGACTCACTGACCAGTGGAAATCGGTTTCCCGATTTGCCTTATCGAAATCCCTCACTTCTCTCAGGTCTCCTTTTAACATGCTATGCTGCAGTGAAAGGGGCCCCAGTCTCTCCTCATAACTAAAGCCTCTTACGCCCGAGCATTATCTTATTGAATTACTACTACACCTTTTCAATGGCCTCGGCATCGTTCTGAAAGAAAAACACTGAAATCTGGGCATGATATTCAGCCATAGCAAAATGCTGGAAATGCTCAGCAAAAACCATCGTATCTAAAAGGAGAATAGACAGGTTTTGGGTAGAGCCCCTTCAGCGGAACTGGTTAGCCATGGCCCAGTGGGCAGCACTCTCGCCTCTGAGTCAGAAGGTTGTGGGTTCAAGTCCCCCTCCAGAAGACTTGACCACAAAAATTTAGACTGTCACTCCCAGTGCCAGTACTGAGGGAGTGCTGCACTGTCGGTAGGTGCCGTCTTTCAGAGAAGACGTTAAACCGAGGCCCCCGTCTGCGCTCTCAGGTGGACGTAAAAGATCCCACAGCATTAATTCAAAGAATAGTAGGGGAGTTCTACCCAGTGTCCTGGCCAATATTTATCCCTCAATCAACATCACTGAAACCGATTATCTGGTCATCATCACTTTGCTGTTTGCGGGAGCTTGCTGTGCGCAAATTGGCTGCCGCGTTTCCCACATTACAACAGTGACTTCACTTCAAAAATACTTCATTGGCTGTAAAGTGCTTTGGGAAGTCCTGAGGTCGTGAGAAGCGTGATATGAATGCAAGTGTTTCTTTAATTGTGACCTAATTTTCATATACTCAACATTCCTGTTCTTTTCAGCATTTGAAAATACCCTATAATTCAGATGCATCACAGATGCAAGTGGCTTACAGCAATCCTGCGTCTGAATACCCTCTGCCCATTTAGGCTGCCACCCTTTCTTAGTGTTCCGCTTTAGACAGTCGTCTCCCTTTTTCATTCTACCTCGTCCAACTCTAACCACCATGCTCAATGCACTGCCGCTGATTGCACACGCTTATCATTCACTACCATTCCACTGTTCCGTATCCTATGGATCTGCACCTGTGCTCACTCCAACAGTTGTAGTTTCGTATGACGGGAAAAGCTTATAATGGGATGTCTAGTTTGACTATCCATTCGATGGCCTCTTGAGATGCTGAGTGGAGAAATGAGGTGCCTCCCGCGACAGATCTCAGTGGGAGGTTGATGTGATGTGTTCCATGGTCTGGGACTCATGGCCAGTCGCACTTCAGGTCGTCCCTCATCTTCCACTTGTGGAGCAGCTGGCCTCATCCTCCATGTCCTGTCTGGATTCAGTTGAGCGCTGCCCACTGTCTTTGAGGGAGGTTGAAGCCAGGGACCTCTGCTGTTGGGTCAGTGACGAGGTGTTGGTTCTTTATGTTGCACGCATCCCACGATTCCCTCCATCTGGAGAGTGGGTCGACACCAGCTGCCTGAATATTGGCTGCTGTTTCCCAGAGCGGCCAGCGCGATTTTAAACGCTTTCGTGGTGGGTTTTTCAAGTCTTTGTGAATGTGAGGGTCGATGTTGCTCATGTGTTGCTCATATCCAACAGGAGGCACTCATACTCCAGCAGATAATGGAGGAGCCAAAACTGGATCTATCTCAGTTGGTGGGACATAGGAACATCAGGAACAGGAGTAGGCCATTCAGAGCCTCGGGCCTGTTCCGCCATACAATTAGATCATGGCTGATCTGTACCTCAACTCCAGCTGCTCCATAATCCTTGATACTCTTACCCAATAAAAATCTCTCAGTCTTGAAAGCTCCAACTGTCCCCCAGCATCCACAACCTTTTGGGGAGGCGAGAGTGCCAGATTTCCACTACCCTTTATTTGAAAAAGTGTTACAGGGTTTCACTCCTAACTGGGCTAGCTCTAATTTTAAGATTGTGTCCCCTTGATCTGGATTCCTCCACCATAGAATCATACAGGACAGAAGGAGGCCATTAGGCCCATCGCACCTGTGCTGGCTCTTTGAAAGAGCTCTCCAATTAGTCCAACTCCCCCCCTGCTGTTTCCCCATAGTCCTGCAAATTTTTCCCCTTCAAGTATATATCCAATTCCCTTTTGAAAGTTACTATTGCATCTGCCTTCAGGCTGTGCATTCCATAGAAACATAGAAGATAGGAGCAGGAGTAGGCCATTCGGCCCCTCGAGCCTGCTCTGCCATTCAATGAGATCATGGCTGATCATCCAAGTTCAGTACCCTGTTCCTGCCTTCTCTCCATATCCCTTGATCCCTTTAGCCTTAAGAAATATATCCAACTCCTTCTTGAATATATTTAATGTATTGGCCTCTACTGCCTTCTGTGGTAGAGAATTCCACAGGTTCACCACTCTCTGGGTGAAGAAATTCCTCCTCATTTCTGTCCTAAATGGCTTACCCCTTATCCTTAGACTGTGACCCCTGGTTCTGGACTCCCCCGTCATCGGGAACATCCTCCCTGCATCTAGTCTGTCTAGTCCTGTTAGAATTTTATAAGTTTCAATGAGATCCCCTCTCATTCCAGATCATAACAACTCTCTGTGTAAAAAAAAATTCTCCTCATCTCCCCTCTGGTTCTTTTGCCAATTAACTTAAATCTGTGTCGTCTGGTTACCGACCCTCCTGCCAGTGGAAATAGTTTTTCCCTATTTACTTTATCAAAACCCATCATAATTTTGTACACCCATATTAAATCTCCCCTTAACATTCTCTGCTCTAAGGAGAACAATCCCAGTTTCTCCAGTCTCTCCTCATAACTGAAGTCCCTCAGCCCTGATGCCATTCGAGTAAATCTCCTCTGCACCCTCGCCAAGACCTTGACGTCCTTTCTAAAGTGTGGTGCCCAGAGTTGGACACAATAAACCTAGCTGAGGTCTAACAAGTGATTTATAAAGTTTTAGCCTTGCTTTTGTACTCTAAAGCCCAGAACCCCATATGCTTTTTTAACAACCTTATCAACTTGTCCTGCCACCTTCAAAGATTTGTGTACGTACACCTCCCAGGTCTCTCTGTTCCTGCAACCCCTTTCAAATTGTATCATTTAGTTTATATCGCCTCTCCTCATTCTTTCTACCAAAAATGCATGACTTCACACTTCTCTGTGTTAAATTTCATCTGCCGCGTGTCTGCCCATTTCACCAGTCTGTCGCTGTCCTCCTGAAGTCTGTTACTACATGTCCAGAGTTTCATGTCAGCTGCCAACTTTGAAATTGTGCCTCTGTCTGCCCAAGTCCGGGTCATTAATATACACCTAAAAGAGCTGTGGTCCTAACACCAACCCCTGGAGGACACCACTGCGCACTTCCCTCTGGTCCGAAAAAACAACCGTTCATCGCCGCTCTCTGGTTTCTGCCTCTCAGCCAATTTCGTATCCACGCTGCCACTGCCCCTCTATAAGTCCTCTGTAAAGCATGGTGGTATTGTTGAACTGCCGACGCGCAGAGATGAAACACCTGTGGCGAAGGTGGCGTCACCTACCTGACATTGTCATGCTTCTGTATATAAATCTTGTGAAACATCATGTCCTCCTGTTTTGTGTTAATGTCGGCCTTCATTTCCATGGCAACGTGACGTGGAAGCACTGACAACAGGAGGCGCTCCTGTGTGGGGAGGAAGCAATTGAAATGGTCAGATCGGCCCCGATCAGGGGAGACAGCACATTCCGCTCCAATGTCCTCCCTTTTGCTCCTGAACGGGCTGACTAACGCTTGGGAACGCCATCCACGAATGACATCACAGCCGAGGCCGATCCTGTCCACACAGGCCCTCTTTCAAGAAGGCGGCTCACCTCCACCTTCTTATGGGCAACGAGGGACGGGCGATAAATGCTGGCCTTGCCAGCGACGCCCACATCCCGTGAACAAATAAAAAAAAAAACAGCCATCTGGAACAGGGACTCGGCCTGGTTTTTGCTCCTACCCCCCCTTCCCTAGCCAAAGCACTTTGGGCCTAGGTGTAGCATTCCTAACAGCCGCCGGCCGAGACCAGCTCATTCAACACAGACCGCGGATCAAGTCTGGGACCTTCACAGGTAAAGGGAAGCATGATAACCATCAGGAAGGCCGTTCATTTAGGGCTTTACGGTAAAATAAAAAAGCATTTTATATATCGCGCCTTTGATCGACCTCAGGACCTCAGCCAATGAAGAACTTTTTGAAGTGGAGTCACTGTTGTAATGTAGGGAAACGCGGCAGCCAAAATTGCTCACAGCAAGATCCCACAAACAGCAATGTGATAATGACCAGATAATCTGTTTGTTGGTGATGTTGGCTGAGAGATAAACATTGGCATATATTGGATGAATTCTAGCACCTGTGCTACTGCCTGAATGCCATTAGCGTTAAATGCTTTCCTCGTAGGATCTTTTAATATATTCATCAGAGGTTTTCCAGAAACATTCATTATTCATACAATTTTAACATAACATATGAATTATTCAGGTGCTTAGCATAATGAGCTACACCCACTATTCCTCCGTGTGCTACAGTTTACCGATAATTAGACAGTGTTACTAAAAATATAATCTGATTTATTCAGCGACTTGAACAAAACAAATGGAATAAAGCAGCACTGTAGGCTTTTTTTTAAACACAATATAAATTCAAATTATCTTTTAATTTTGAATTAAGTGTTCTGCAGCTACCGATCTGCACAATCTGCACCCTCGTCTCCACCTCTGATGACCATGTCCCCAGTAAAACCCTTACTCTCTCCCACCCTGGTCGTTTTCCCCTGGCACAGCCCCCGTCTTCGTTCTCTGAGCTCCTCTGCCAAAACTGCTCAATTATTACAGATTGGGTGACCGCTTTGCGGAAAACCTCCGTTCAGTCCGTAAGGGTGACCCCGAGCTTCCGGTCGCCTGTCATTTTAATTCACCGCCCCATTCCCACTCAGACCTCACCGTACTCGGGCTCTTGCATTGTTCCACGGAAACCCAGCGTAAGCTCGAGGAACAGCACCTCATCTTCCGATTAGGCACTTTACAGCCTTCCGGACTCAATATCGAGCTCAACAATTTCAGATCATAACCTCGGCCCCTATTACATTTTTATATATATTTTTTATCCACACCTTTGTTTTGGCCCTTCCCCCTTTTTTTTCTCTCCCACATGGCAGCTGTCTCTCATTCTGCCAGCGTATTTCACACCGTCTTTTGTCTCCACTAGTCCTATCACCATCTCGTCTGGTTTTGAATACCTCTTAATGTCTCTTCACTTCTCTCTTGTTCTCTCATCCCCATTTCCCAGCCCCCAAACTGGCCTTTTAATCTGTTTCATTTCCTGTGCTTTTTCAGTCCTGACGAAGGGTTTCGACCTGAAACGTTGACTCTATTTCTCTCTCCACGGATGTTGCCTGGCCTGCTGAGTTTTTCCAGCATATTCTGTTGTTATTTCAATTATTGCAGGATCGTCCTGAACTACAAAGGTAACCCCCCCCGGTTTCTCTTCTCCACTATCAACCGTCTCCATAAATCCCTCCCCCCTGCCTCCTCCACGCTCACCTCCGACAACAAGTGCGAAGAGCTCATGGACTTCTTTGTCACTAAGATTAAGACCATCCGCTCAGCCTCCTCTGCCGCTTCCCTCCCTTCCCCTAGCCCACCGGGCTAAACTTTCCTCTGAGCTTCACCCCCTGCCCCAGCCCTGAACCCGCATCTTTCTCTAGTTTCTCTCCCATCTCCCCTCATACCCTCTCCGAGCTCATCTTGTCCGTGAGACCCACCTCCTGCTCCCTCGACCCTAATCCCACTAAAATGCTGTCCATCCAGTTACCCTTCCTGGCCCCCATGTTAGCTGATATTGTTAAAGGTTCCCTATCCTCAGCTAATGTCCCCCCCCACCCGACTTCAATTCTGCTGTCATCACACCCCTCCTCAAAAAGCTTATCCTTGACCCCCCTTTGTCCTTGCAAACTACCGTCCCATCAACAACCATCTATTGCTCTTCAAAGCCCTTGAACGTGTTGTTGCCTCCTAAATCCATGCCCATCTTTCCCGTCACTCCATGCTTGAACCTCCCCAATCAGGTTTCCGCCCCTGCCACAGCACCGAAACAGCCTTTACCAAAGTCATAAATGACATCCTATGTGACTGTAGCCATGTTAAACTATTGCTCCCCATCCTTCTCGACCTGTCTGCAGCCTTTGACACGATCGACCACACCATCGTCCTCCAATGCCTCTCCTCCATTGTCCAGCTGGGCGGGACTGCACCCGCCTGGTTCCATTCCTATCTATCCAGTCGTAGCCAGAGAATCACCTGCAATGGCTTTTTTTCCCGCTCCCACACCGTTCCTCTGGCATCCCCCAAGGATCTAGCCTTGGCCCCCTCCTGTTTCTCATCTACATGCTCCCATGACATCATCCGAAAACAGTCAGATTCTACATTTACGTTGATGACACTCAGCACAACCTCTCTCGGCCCCTCCACTGTCTCTGTGCTGTCAAGCATCAAGTACTGAGTGAGCAGAAATTTCCTCCGACTAAATATTGGGAAAAGCAAAGCCATTGTATTCGGTCCCGCCACAAACTCTGTTCACTGACCACCAACTCCATCCCTCTCCCCGGAGGCTGTCTGAGGCTCAACCAGACTGTTCGCAACCTCATGCTATTTAACCCTGACCTGAGCTTCCGACCCCATGTCCTCTCCACCACCAAGATCGCCCACTTCTACCTTCGTAACGTCACCTGACTCCACCCCTGCCTCAGCCCATTTGCTGCTGAAACCCTCATCCATGCTTTTCTTACCTCCAGGCTTGACTATTCCAACGCTCTCCTGGCCACTGCCCATCTTCCACCCTCCATAAACTTGAGCTCATTCAAAACCCTGCTGCCCCTTTTCCCAACTCGCACCAAGTTCCGTTCACCCATCACCCCTGTTCTCGCTGACCTACATTGGCTACTGGTTCACCAATGCCTTGATTTTAAAATTCTCATCCTTGTTTTCAAATCCCTCCATGGCCTCACCCCTTCTCTCGCTCTGTAACCTCCTCCAGCCTTACAACCCTCCGAGAACTCTGTGTTCCTCCAACTTTGGCCTATTGTGCATCCTCCAGTTCCTTCGCCCCACCTCTGGTGTCCGTGCCTTCAACTGCCTGGGCCCTAAACTCTGGAATTCCCTCCCTAAACCTCTCTGCCTTCCTAGCTCTCTCTCCTCCTTTAAGGCACTCCTTAAAATCTATCTCACCTGCCCCAATACCTCTTTCTTTGGTTCGGTGTCAATTTTTGACTGATTACATTCCTGTGACGGGCCTTGGGATGTTTTGCGATGTTAAAGGCGCTATATAAATGCAAGTTGCTGTGGTTGTTGTTATAAGAACATAAGAAATAGGAGCAGGAGTCGGCCATTCGGCCCTTCAAGCCTGCTCCGCCATTCAATGAGATCATGGCTGATCTTCTGCCTCAATTCCATTCATCGGCCCTATCGCCATATCCCTTGATGCCTTTACTAGTCAGAAATCTATCGGCTTCTGTTTTGAATATACCCAATGACTGAGCCTCCACAGCCCTCTGGGGTAGAGAATTCCAAAGATTCACCACCCTCTATGTGAAGAAATTTCTTCTCATCTCAGTCCTGAATGGCCTGCCTTTTATCTTGAGGCTGTGGCCCCTGGTTCTAGACTCCCCAGCCAAGGGAAACATTCTCCCAGCATCCACCCTATCAAGCCCTGTAATAATTTTGTATGCTTCAATGAGATCCCCTCTCATTCTTCTGAATTCAAGTGAATACAGGCCTAGTTTACTCAATCTCTTCTCATACGACAGTCCCACCATCCCAGGAATCAACCTCGTGAACCTTCGTTGCACTCCCTCTATGGCAAGTATATCTTTCCTTAGGTAAGGAGATCAAAACTGCACACAACACTCCATGTGTGGTCTCACCAAAGCCCTATATAATTGTGGTAAGACTTCTTTTCTCCTGTACTCAAATCCTCTTGTAATGAAGGCCAGCATATCATTTGCCTTCCTAATGGCTTGCTGCACATTCACTTTCAGTGACTCATGTACAAGAACACCCAGGTCTCTTTGAGAATCTGCATTCCCCAATCTTTCACCATTTAGGAAATACTCTGCCTTTCTGATTTTTCTACCAACACTGCAGTGCCAGTTCTCCCACACGCACTCTGCTTGGTGAGTATACCCCCCAAGTGTCTTCCTCCACCCTTCCCAAATTTGATGGTAGAATTCAACCAGAGGTTGTGGGTTCAAATCCCACTCCAGAGATTTAGCACGTAATCTAGGCTGACACTTTGGTGCAGTACTGAGGAGGTGCTCCACTGTCAGAGCTACCATCTTTCAAATGGGACATTAAACTGAGGCCCTCTCATGTGAATGTAAAAGAGCAGGGGAGTTCTCCCCGATGTCTTAGCCAATATATATCCCTCAACTTAAAAAAAAATCAGTCATTACCTCATCGCTGTTTGTGGGACCTTGCTGTGCACAAAATTGGCAATGGCGTTTCCTACATTGCAGCAGTGACTACACTTCAAAAAGTACTTCATTGGCTGTAAGGCACTTTGGGGACATCCTGAGATTGTGAAAGGCGCTATACAAATGCAAGTCGCCCTGTTACGAGGTGTTACTTTGGCGACTACAAATCAGCACATGCGATCCCATTCGGTGCGGATGTCTGGGTTCTTACCTGCTGTTGGTTTTCTTTCTGCGAGTGTAACCTCGCCTGGATGCACTCTCTTGTCTCCTGAAACGCCTGCCTCTGAGACACCTCCGCTGGGTAATGGGTGCAGACGCCCACAATGTTGGTGCAGGAGAAGATCAGCACGTTGGAGACCAGCTAGAAAGAGAAAGAATTTTACGGGTTAAAAAGGGGGACAGTCGTTACAACTTGTTGGATGAAGAGTACAACATCCGAAGCTATGACGGTCATTGAAATCGCAGTTAATAACTTCTACCAGCTGTGAAAGACTATATTTAGAGGTTTCCCCCGTTGTGATGTTGTTTTCACATCTCTTTTCTCCACCCTCTCCTCCAACTTTTGTCCCCAAAGGTGATGGCCCATGATGGAGCATGGTCCCACAGGCACTAAATGCTCTGGTATCTGGCCAAGTTGCCACTCTGCATGATTCAATCTGGATAACAAGTGCCAACAAGGTATTCAGTCACGTAGGACATCACCATTGAGCCCAACATTCTCACCCAACATCCGCACATTACAACAACAACTTCTTGCATTTATATAGTGCCTTTAACGTAGTAAAACGTCCCAAGAGCCACGTCAAGAGGTATTAGGGCAGGTGACCAAAAGCTTGGTCAAAGGGGTAGGTTTTTAAGCAGTAACTTAGAGGAGGAGAGCGAGGGGTTTAGGGAGGGAATTCCAGAGCTTGGGGCCCAGGCAGCTGAAAGGCACGGCCGCCAATGGCGGAGCGATTGAAATCAGGGATGGGGCAAGAGGCCAGAATTAGCAGAGTGGAGAGATCGCGAAGGGCTGGAGGAGGTTACAGAGATAGGGGAAGGGCGAGGCCGTGGAGGGATTTGTAAACAAGGATGAAAATTTAAAAACCGAGGCTTTGCCGGAGCGGGAGTCAATGTAGGTCAGCGAGCAGATGGGGTGATGGGCGAACGGGACTTGGTCCGAGTTCGGACACGGGTAGCAGAGGTTTAGACGGGCTCAAGTTTACGAAGGGTGCGAGGTGGGATGCTGGCCAGGAGAGCGTTGGAGTAGTCGAGCCTAGAGTAACAAAGGCATGGATGACAGTTTCAGCCGCAGATGAGCTGAGGCGGGGCGGAGACGGGCAATATTACGGAAGGCGGTGTTGGTGATGGAGAGGACATGGGGCTGGAAGCTCAGCTCTGGGTCAAAGAGGACACCATGTTTTGGTTCAGCCTTAGACAGTGGCCAGGGGTCAATGGATGGTAGGCAGGAGAGGGAACCTTGACTCATTTTTATGAATGTAGCGCAGTGGTCCTAGGCTAGTTTTTAGAATCCCCGCTACCACGCTGGCCAAGATCAGCCATCCCGGCAAGCTGGGCATGGAAGTGGGAGCCTTCCTGGGCAATGCCAGCAAACAAGACAAGCAGCTCGCCTACCCCTGGGCCTTGTGGGTGAGCGCGGCCCATTGTGACTCTCCTGCTGCCTTGCACAGGCCTTGTGAGTTGACTCAAGCCGCCTGGATCACGTGCTCAAGCGTGGGGCTTGAACTCATGACCTTGTGATGGAGATTAGATGGTGGGACAGCGTTGGTCAAATGTAAAGGATGTTTGTCCTCTAGTTGAAACCTAATGGGCCATATTTTGCTGTAGCAGGGCCTCTAACGGCATCTCCCATCAGTTAGACTTGTCCCTGCATCTTCAGCTCATAAATGTTTTGCCCTTTAAGTTACTGAAAGTGCGGGCTGATAATGGCGCAGTGAGGGAAACAGGGCACCTGGGACCTGAGTGAACAGGGCAAGCAACCAGGTATCTTGTTAACCAATGATATTTAAAGATTGGGAAATAAACAGCAGAAGGACTGAGAAGGAGGGTGAATTAAAGAGGGTGAATTCAATGTCAAACCAGGTACAGATTGAAAGTCATGACAGATTGAGTTAAGACAGAGAGAGAAAAAAGCGACAGAAAGCAAAAGTGAGAAAAAAAAATCTTTTCAAAAATCTCCTAAAACAATTCACAACCTGAAAGAATGAGACTCCACATTTTCAGTGCCAGAGAGGTTGCTTGGCAGTCAGTAACACCGATCACATCATTAAAAGGGTACGTATGCTTGTAATTACGAGACCTAAATAGCTGCGGCAGAGCTCGTATTGACCGCGCAGCTACAGCCACTTCACACCATTCCATGCATGTCAAAGGTCAGGCAGACGGCGAGATGCCGTGTCCTCAAAGATAACGGCGGAGCGGCGCAACTCGGACAGCAACTTTGACATCTCCACGACTAACCGCACATCTGCTCCTCGCCTGAAGTTGTCGCGCCGTTTACCCATAAATAACGGCGAGCGCCAGGAGCTGCACGTTAATACTTTGACAGCAAAATCTTGACTGCCCATTGCTTCATCTGTCCAGTCACCAAAGATACTACGAGGCAGGTAAAACCCAAAGCCTCAGTTAAGGACAGTGCAATAAAACCACCTTTGGTTACAATCGATGCCAAGGCCTAGATACTCATTAAATCCACCTTCACCAGCCAGAACCAAATGTGTATTTCTGCACCTTGTAGAGACAGCTCGCAGGAAACCCTTCGTGTACCGTAACTAGTAATAAGGAATTCAAGTCAATGATCTGATACGCAGAAAAAATACATATTTGTCACCGTGACGTTCTCGAGTTAAACTCCTGTCAAGGGGGAATTTCTATGGGGATTCCCCTGATCGGCTGCCGTAAATTTGGCAGAAGATCAGCCACTAATTGATCTCATTGAACGGCGGAACAGGCTTGAGGGGCTGAATGGCCTCCTCCTGTTCCTGGAAACCAAGGCGAAATGGCGTAAACACCATTTTAAGCCGTTTTCGCCATGGTTTCTGTCGACTGTCCGCCGAAGTTACGATCGGCCGATCAGGAGAATCGTCCCCACCCTGATGGGCACTCACGATATACTTGGACTCCTGTTATTGTGAAATAGCAGAGTTTGACTGACAATAACAAAACTCAGGGCATACAACGTGCAAATCACCGCTGACATACATCAGCCTTTGTCCAATGAACACACTTCAATCCGTCTGCTGGATTAATGCAGACATTCACGCATGTTTTCTCAACTCAGTCAAGACTCACACCCAGGAGCTTCCTGGGAAGGTCCTGACCGGGGGGGGGGAAGGAGATGCCCCGTTGGATGCCCGCCGCTCCCCCAGGTTTTACGGATATGACTCCCAAGGCCCAACTCTGGGCCGACGAATCCGGTCGCGCGTTCCAGGCATTCCCGACGCCCACTGCACGACGGTTTCCACAGCTAAAACCAATTTCTCAGCCACGGCCTCCTGAAACGTCACACGTTTCAGCCGCTTGCATGCTCTCCTCTCTTTTCACGGAAGACGGACTGAAAAGCACTCTCGCGAGACCAGGCGCCAGACTGCAAACAACTTCTTTACTTGACGTAAAATTGGCACGAATGAACAGAATGCATCGAGAGCGGTCAATTTGGGAGATGAGGTAGAAGATCAGCCATGATCTTATTGAATGGCGGGGCAGGCTCGAGGGGCCAAATGGCCGACTCCTGCTCCTATCTCTTATGTTCTTATTTCCAACGCTCCCACGGTTACAGTAAAATAATAAAGATGCAACGTACTCATTTCCCACGTGTAGGTTCACTTTTCGAGCTAAGGTAGTCAAAGCTGGCTGGACCATGCCTTCCTGTTGCTGCTAGCCCACTGTGTCTCAGGGATCGAGAGGGACAGAGAGACAAAGGCCTTCCCAACTCTTTGATGTGTCGCCATGAGGCTCCTCAGTGTCTGTTTGACTAACCTCCCCCTCCGAGCTATGCAAAGGGAAGGGAGTGACGTCTAAACATGAAGGAGCGCTCTTCCTGACAATAGCATGAAATGCTTGTAGTTGTACATAACAATTACTCCCCCCCCACCCCTCCTTTTACTGATTAACAGCTTAGCAACTGTAGACTGATATTGATGACACGACCAATATGGTGGCAATCAGCAATTTTAATAATCAAGTACAACTAGATACACACAGTAATAAGTACAAAAGACATATTATATAAATCCTTTGGAGAGCAGGTGAGTGTTCAGGTTGTCTGATCCTTTCTTCTTTACTGCTCCTGCTTCTCTACCCACCCTCCTTAAGGCCGTTCTTTATATACAACAACAACATCTTGCGTTTACATAGCGCCTATAACGTAGTAAAGAGCCCCAAAGGTGCCTCACAGGAGCGATTATCAAGCAACATCTGACACTGAGCCGCATAAGGAGATAGTAGGACAGGCGACCAAAAGCTTGGTCAAAGAGGTAGGTTTTAAGGAGAGTCTAAAAGGAGAAGAGGGCGGCTGAGAGGTTTAGGGAGGGAATTCCAGAGTTCAGGACCGAGATGGCTGGAGGCATGGCCACATGACCATGACATGATCCATCCTCAGCCAATCAGTGGCGCTGTAACCTCTTATTACTCATATATGCACTGCTTACATTTTGTTTCTTCCTGATTTTTTTCCAGCAGTTTTCAGTAGATACGATTTTAGGAAATTCGATTTAAGATTACATAACCAGCAGGACTCCAAGCCAGCAGTGGAGCACACTGTCACAGTTTCCAGGTTAAGGTGTTAGATACTTTGACCTCACATCCCCTATGATCTGAAGTGTGCCTCTTACTTACCCAACATCTAGTGAAAAGATAGAACAATCTGGGATCATAAAATCTAACCCACGCTCAGTACACCAGCTACTGAAATGTCCTGCGGTGAGAAACCTGCTGGAATTAACATTATACAGAAATATTAGGTCAAAGAATTCAGTTCAGGCAAAATCCAAATTGTTACAGTTACAATGGAAAATGTGTGAAGACAAATATAGAAAGAATGGCGAGATCACGTCACATAAATATCGACTTGAGGTTTGGAAATCTTGAACAAAACACTTCCCAAGGATACGTGTCGCCTTATTCTCAGCAGTTTTAGTGGAGCAATATTTCCTTTCAGTTCTGAGATTTCACTTCACAATTTTCCTCCTTACGTTTCAGCGGGAAGGTAATCCAAGGCAGCACGAAATAATAAAAACAAGTTTCAGAACTCAATGTTAGACATATCTGTTCATTTATAACCAAAAAAGCTCCCTTTCATAGAATCAGAGAAATTTACAGCACAGAAGGAGGCCATTCGGCCCATCGTGTCCGTGCCGGCCGACAAAGAGCTATCCAGCCTAATCCCACTTTCCAGCTCTTGGTCTGTAGCCCTGCAGGTTACGGCACTTCAAGCGCATATCCAAGTACTTTTTAAATGTGATGGGGGGGTTTCTGCCTCTACCCCCCTTTCAGGCAGTGAGTTCCAGACTCCCACCACCCTCTGGGTGAAAAAAGTTCTCCTCAACTCCCCTCTAAACCTTCTACCAATTACTTTAAATCTATGCCCCCTGGTTATTGACCTCTCTACAAAGGGAAATAGGTCCTTCCTATCCATTCTATCTAGGCCCTTCATAATTTTATACACCTCAATTAAGTCTCCCCTCAACCTCCTCTGTTCCAAAGAAAACAACCCCAGCCTATCCAATCTTACCTCATAGCTAGAATCCTCCAGTCCTGGCAACATCCTCATCAATCTTTGTACCCTCTCTAGTGCGATCACCTTTACTGAAGTCACAACACTGTGTAGAATACAATAGCAAAATACTGCGGATGCTGGAAATCTGAAATAACAACAGGAAATGTTGGAAGCACTCAGCAGGTCAGGCAGCATCCGTGGAGAGAGAAACAGAGTTAACGTTTCAGGTCTGTGACCCTTCATCATACTAACTGTGTAGCGTTGGGCCTAGTTAAAGTAAATACACTCAGCAAACCATCCGCTACCATTTGATACGGCCAAAAAGTCAAAATTTAGTGAATCTTTTTCATATTTTTAAAACGGTCTCAGTCCCTCACCTTTGAATCAGAAGGTTGTGGGTTCAAGCCCCACACCAGGACTTGAGCACATAATGTAGGTTGACACTTCAGTGCAGTATTGGAGGAGTGCTGCACTGTCGGAGGTGCCGTCCCTTTGGATGAGGCGTTGAACATGGATCCTACTTTAGTGATGGACGCTAAAAGATCTCATGGCACCAATTGGAAGAGCAGAGAATTCTTCCAGTTTCTTGTTCAACAGTCCTCCCTCAACTAACACCACCAAAACGAGTCATTCAACTCATGGTTCTGGGATCTTGCTGTGTTCAAACTGACTGTTGGCTTGCCAATAATCGTTATGCTTCAAAGTTGTTCACTGGGTGCATGAAGCGCCCTGAGGAATGTGACCAGGCGCTTTATAAATGTGAGGCGTTTTGATGGGCTGTCTGTTGCCAGTCTTGCATTGTGCGCCCATGCCCACCGGGAACAGGATTGAGGCCAAATTGCCAAATTTCATTTTGGGACCTTGCTCAAGTGACCATTCTTCATGAGTGGACCCACATAGTGAGCATCCGTCATGGGAAGCATTAGATTGAAGCTCGTGCACTTTCAGTAAGAATCACTGGACAGGAATCCGAAGCGGGAAACCCGAGCTGAGGTAATTCACCTGTTTGGCGCTGGCGTGTAGAGGCCATTTGGAGCACCCCAGCTGAAATGATGCAACTCGACACTGACTTGGGAACAAACCTGAGATCTTTCAGCTCTGTAATGACTCAGTACTACACCAAACAGTGTCTTCACCAACTAAACCCCCGAGGAAGCTAGGATCAGCTGATGGGATGGCGGGACAAGCATGTTTGTAATGCAATGCATTGCTGTTTGTGAGATCTGTGTGCGAAATAGTTGCTTACTTATAAGTCAGTACACTTCAAAGTAATTCACTGTACAGGATGCAGCTGGAGATATTTCTGAGAGAATTATAAATCGTTGGTGCGGCCACACTTAGAATACTGTGCACAGTCTTGGTCACCGTAGTACCTGAATGATATTGAAAGGATACAGAAGAGAGCAACCAGAATGGTTGGGGGGAATGGACGGTTTGGATTACGAAGAGTGACGGTGCAAATTGGCCATGTTCTTGCTGGAAAAGATGTTGAGAGACGATATGGTTGCAGTAGGATTCTAAAGGGACTAGATGATGTTAGACCATGACAAGCTAGTTCACCTTGTCCAGAACAGTGGAACCAGAGGACATGGCCTGCACTTGAAGAGGAGTAAATTCAAAACTAATCTACGGAAACAATATCTCAGTGAGCGAGTGGTCAATCTATGGAACAGGCTCCCTAGGGAGACGGTGGAAGCAGTTAGCATTGATTCATTCAAATGCAAATTCGATAGATTTCGTTCAGAAAATAATATTTTGGGGTACAGTATATGAGTCATAGAATCATAGAATGGTTACAGCACAGAAGGAGGCCATTCGGCCCGTCGAGCCCGTGCTGGCTCTCTGCAAGAGCACTTCAGCTAGTCCCACTGCCCCGCCCTTTCCCCGTAGCCCTGCAAATTTCTTTCCTTCAGGTACTTATCCAATTCCCTTTTGAAAGCCGTGATTGAATCTGCTTCCACCTCGCTTTCAGGCAGTGCATTCCAGATCTTAACCACTCGCTGCGTAAAAAAGTTTTTCTTAAGTTGCCTTTGGTTCTTTTGCCAATCACCTTAAATCTGTGTCCTCTGGTTCTCGACCCTTCTGCCAGTGGGAACAGTTTCCCTCTATCTACTCTGTTCAGACCCCTCATGATTTTTAATACTTCTATCAAATCTCTTCTCAACCTTCTCTGCTCCAAGGAGAAAAACCCCAGCTTCTCCAGTCTATCAACGTAACTGAAGTCCCTCATTCCTGGAATCATTCTCATAAATCCTTTCTGCACCCTCTCTAAGGTCTTCACATCCTTCCTAAAGCGTGGTGCCCAGAATTGGACACAATACTCCAGTTGTGGCCGAACCAGTGTTTTATAAAGGTTCATCATAATTTCCACACTTTTGTACTCTATACCTCTATTTATGAAGCCCAGGATCCTGTAAGCCTTTTTAACCACTTTCTCAACCTGCCTTGCCACCTTCAACGATTTGTGCACATATACCCCCAGGTCTCTCTGTTCATGCACCCCCTTTAGTTAATATTACCTCTCCTCATTCTTTCTACCAAAATGTATCAGTTCGCACTTTTCTGCGTTAAATTTCATCTGCCACGTGTCCGCCCATTTCACCAGCCTGTCTATGTCTTCCTCAAGTCTATCACTATCCTCCTCGCTGTTCACTATACGTCCAAGTTTTGTTCCATCTGCAAATTTTGAAATTGTGCCCCGTACACCCACGTCCCAGTCATTAATATATATCAAGAAAAGCAGTGGTCCTAGTACCGACCCCTGGGGAACAACACTGTATACCTTCCTCCAGTCCGAAAAACAACCGTTCACCACTACTCTCTGTTTCCTATCACTTAGCCAATTCCGTATCCATGCTGCCACTGTCCCTCTTATTCCATGGGCTTCAACTTTGCTGGCAAGCCTATTACGTGGCACTTTGTCGAACGCCTTTTGGAAATCCATATACACCACATCAACCGCATTACCCTCATCACCCCTCTCTGTTACCTCATCAAAGAATTCAATCAAGTTAGTTAAACACAATTTCCCTTTAACAAATCCATGATGGCTTTTCTTAATTAATCCACCCTTGTCCAAGTGAGTGTTAATTTTGTCCCTGATTACTGTTTCTAAAAGCTTCCCCACTACCGAGGTTAAACTGCCTGGCCAGTAGTTGCTGGGTTTATCTATACACCCTTTTCCGAGTGGCAGGCAGTGACTAGTGGGGTACCGCAGGGATCGGTCCTTGGACCCCAGCTATTCACAATATATATTAATGATCTGGACGAGGGAACTAGATGTAATATCTTCAAGTTTGCAGACGGCGCAAAGCTGGGTGGGCGTGTGTGCTGTGAGGAGGATGCCGAGAAACTCCAGTATGATTTGGACAGGTTGGGTGATTGGGCAGATGCATGGCAGATGCAGTATAATGTAGATAAATGCGAGGTTATCCACTTTGGTGACAAAAAGAGGAAGGCAGATTATTATCTGAACGGCAATAGATTGGGAGAAGGGGAAGTGCAACGAGACCTGGGTGTCCTTGTGCACCAGTCGCTGAAGGTAAGCATGCAGGTGCAGCAGGCGGTTAAGAAGGCAAATGGTATGTTGGCCTTCGTAGCGAGAGGATTCGAGTACAGGAGCAAGGATGTCTTGCTGCAGTTGTACAGGGCCTTGGTGAGACCACACCTTGAGTATTGTGTGCAGTTTTGGTCGCCTTATCTGAGGAAGGATGTTCTTGCCATGGAGGGAGTGCAGCGAAGATTCATCAGACTTGTAATGTATATACCTTTAAGGGGGGAACTATGTTTTACAGCTCATGTATACTGCAGTACCGGCAGTGACCACACCTGTCTATAGCACTGAGTAGTAATCTGTACAGATCAGTTGCAGTGTGAGCCACGTTGAGTAAACACCTGTTGTACCGTTCTCCGCAGTCTGTGTCTTATTATACACGGACGCAACAAGACTGATACCTGGGATGGCAGGAATGACGTATGAGGAGAGATTGGGTCGATTGGGCTTATATTCGCTGGAGTTTAGAAGAATGAGAGGGGATCTCATTGAAACTTATAAAATTCTAACAGGACTAGACAGACTAGATGCAGGAAGGATGTTCCCGATGATCGGGGAGTCCAGAACCAGGGGTCACAGTCTAAGGATAAGGGGTAAGCCATTTAGGACAGAAATGAGGAGGAATTTCTTCACCCAGAGAGCGGTGAACCTGTGGAATTCTCTACCACAGAAGGCAGTTGAGGCCAATTCATTAAATATATTCAAGAAGGAGTTAGATATATTTCTTAAGGCTAAAGGGATCAAGGGATATGGGGAGAAAGCAGGGACATGGTGTCATGAATCTCATCATTCATGAAGAAATAACTCATGAAGTAACACTGGGCGGCCAGCTGGTGGCGCCGTCCAAGGAGTATAAATACTCGGGCGTGGGCCCAGCTTGCTGCAGGATGTTTCTGTAACCAGGAACTAGTGATGTAACTAGAAACCTCATGGTTTTGAAACAGTTGATTAAAGCCTTGTTTTATACTCAAACCAAGTGCTCGATAGTCTTTTACATCACAGGGGACTGAGTTTGGATGATCAGCCATGATCTCATTAAATGGCGGAGCAGGCTCGAGGGGCCGAATGGCCTACTCCTGCTCCTTTCTTTGATGTTACTATGTTTCTATGGAAACATACTGATCAAGAAAGTTCTCCTGAACATACCTCAGAAATTCTTCCCCTTCTCTGCCCTTAACACTATTATGATCCCATTTTATATTTGGATAGTTGAAGTCCCCCATTATTACAACTCTATAGTTCTTGCACCTCTCTGTAATTTCTCTGCAAATTTGCTCCTCCATATCTTTCCCACTATTGGGTGGTCTATAGAATACACCTAGTAGTGTAATGGCACCTCTATTATTTTTTAACTCTAGCCATATAGATTCTGTCCTTGACCCCTCCAAGACATCCTCCCTCTCCAGCACTGTAACATTCTCCTTCACCAATACTGCCACACCACCTCCTATCTTTCCTTCCCTATCTTTCCCGAACATTTTATAACCAGGAATATTTAATAACCAACCCTGCCCTTTTTTGAGCCAGGTCTCAGTTATTGCCACAACATCATATTCCCATGTGGCTATTTGTGCCTGCAGCTCACTTACCTTGTTTATTACGCTTCGTGCGTTCACATACATACACTGTAAACTCATAGAAACATGGAAAAATAGGAGCAGGAGTAGGCCATTCGGCCCTTCGAGTCTGCTCCGCCATTCAATATGATCATGGCTGATCTTCTATCTCAATACCATATTCCCGCTCTCTCCCCATACCCCTTGATGCCACCTTTGACCATCCTGTATTCTCTCTTAGCTTGACCCCACCTAATACCTTACTATTTCTTACTTTAGTGCTTTCTGCCTCTTCCAATCCTTTGAGCACTTTATTTCCCCTTTCTAATGTTACATGCTGGTGTCCATCCCCCTGCCAAATTAGTTTAAACCCTCCCCAACAGCACTTGCAAATCTCCCAGTGAGGATATTGATTCCGGCTCTGTTGAGGTGCAACCCGTCCGGCCTGTACAGGTCCCACCTCCCCCAGAACTGGTCCCAATGCCCCAGGAATCTAAAGCCCTGACTCCTGCACCATCTCTCCAGCCACGCATTCATCTGCGCTATCCTCCTATTTCTATACTCACGTACGCGTGGCACCGGGAGTAATCCGGAGATTGTTACCTTTGAGGCCCTGCTTTTTAATCTCTTTCCCAGCTCCCTGAAATCAGCCTGCTGGACCTCATCCCTCTTTCTATCTATGTCGTTGGTACCGATTTGGACCACGACCTCTGGCTGTTCACCCTCCCGCCTCAGAATGTTTTGCAGCCGCTCGGTGACACCCTTGACCCTGGCACCAGGGAGGCAACATACTATCCTGGATAACAACAGAAAATGCTGGAAAAACTCAGCAGGTCAGGCAACATCCGTGGAGAGAAAATAGAGTCAACATTTTGGGTGAACCCTTTGTCAAGACTAAAGAGGCACAGGAAATGAAATAGATTAAGAGGCCAGGCTGGGAGAGAACAAAAGAGAAGAGACATTAAAAGGTATTCAAAACGAGACAAGATGGTGATAGGACTAGTGGAGACAAAAGACGGCTCTAGATTAGATGTGAAATGCGCTGGCAGAATGGGAGACAGCTGCCATGTGGGAGAGAGAAAAAAAGGGGGGGGGGAAAGGCCAAAACAAAGGTGTGGATAAAAAATAATAAGTAAAAATGTAATAGGGGCCGAGGTTATGATCTGAAATTGTTGAACTCGATATTGAGTCCGGAAGGCTGTAAAGTGCCTAATCGGAAGATGAGGTGCTGTTCCTCGAGCTTACGCTGAGCTTCCGTGGAACAAAGGGTTCACCCGAAACATTGACTCTAATATCTCTCCACGGATGTTGCCTGACCTGCTGAGTTTTTCCAGCATTTTCTGTTGTTATTTCGGATTTCCAGCATCTGCAGTATTTTGCTATCATACTATCCTGGAGTCACGTCTGTGGCCGCAGAAACGCCTGTCTGCTCCCCTAACTATCGAATCCCCTACCACTATTGTTTTCCCACTCTTCTTCCTCCCCCGCTGTACAGCTGAGTCACCCGTGGTGTCGCAGACTTGGCTCTGGCTATACTGCCCAGAGGAACCATCACCCTCACCAGTACTCAGAATCGAATACTGGTTGGAGAGCGAGATGCACTTTGGACTCCTGCACTACCTGCCTGGTCCTCCTCTTCTGTCTGGTGGTCACCTATTCCCTTTCTGCCTGCACACTCTTTATCTGCGGGGTGACCACCTGAATCGTGCTATCCACAAAGCTCTCAGCCTCATGGATGCAGCGCAGCGACGCCAGCTGCTGCTCAAGCTCCAAAACCCGGAGCTCGAGCTCCTCCAGCTGACGACACTTCCTGCACAAGTGGTTATCCAGGACATGGGAAGCGTCTTGGAGTCCCCACATGGCACAGGATGTACATTCCACGGGACTGAGCTGCCTTGCCATGCCTCTACTTAATAGACTATTAACTAGAAACACTTACCAACTACTCACCAATCAGCTCCTTCCCTGGTTGTGATGTCACTTCACCAGTTGTTGTTTTTGTTGTTTTCGCTGGAGGTACTCCACCTCCCGCCGCTGCTCCAGTCTGCGCTCTCTCTGGGCCTCCCGCTCAATTTATACTCCGTCTCCTCGCTGCCGCCGCTGCTCCAGTCTGCACTCTCGCTGAGCCTCCCGCTCGATTTATACTCCGTCTCCTCGTTGCCGCCGCTGCTCCAGTCTGCGATCTCGCTGGGCCTCCCGCTCGATTTATACTCCGTCTCCTCGCTCCCGCCGCTGCTCCAGTCTGCGCTCTCGCTGGGCCTCCCGCTCGATTTATACTCCGTCTCCTCGCTCCCGCCGCTGCTCCAGTCTGCGCTCTCGCTGGGCCTCCCGCTCGATTTATACTCCATCTCCTCGCTCCCGCCGCTGCTCCAGCCTGCGATCTCGCTGGGCCTCCCGCTCGATTTATACTCCGTCTCCTCGCTCCCGCCGCTGCTCCAGTCTGCGCTCTCGCTGGGCCTCCCACTCAATTTATACTCCGTCTCCTCGCTCCTGCCACTGCTCTAGTCTGCGCTCTCTCTGGGCCTCCCGCTCAATTTATACTCCGTCTCCTCGCTCCCGCCGCTGCTCCAGTCTGCGCTCTCGCTGAGCCTCCCGCTCGATTTATACTCCGTCTCCTCGCTCCCGCCACTGCTCTAGTCTGCGCTCTCGCTGGGCCTCCTATTATGTCCGTGTATAATTGAGACACGGACAGGAGTTGATTTAAACAAGTCTTTACTGAATGGAGTCAATTGGGAAACTGAAACTACAGAGGCTTCCTAGCGCCTTTTATACAGGGGTGGTCACTGCCGGTACTGCAGTCTGAGACCAGTTATTCTCTTAAAGGTACATACACAACAATTCCTCCCCTTTTAGATAAACAGTACATAACATTCATTTAACAACTAAATGATAACTAATTACAATCACAATTACGGTTGCTAGATACATTGGTTGAGTTTAAGCAATTATAAGTTCAGTCTTTGAGGAGGCTTCCTGATTCTGTCTGGATAACGCCTCTTTGGGGTATCAGGTTCTTCTGGCAAGGTTGAGTCGGGATCAATGTCGTTGTTTGGTTCATCTGCTTCCAATATCACCGATTCTGCGGTAGCTGCAATTGGTACGTCGATTTCATTGCCAGGTGTATCAGATCATGGTGTGGAGTTGACGTTTTCCAGTGACTCTAGAATCTGGTCAGCATGGCGTCTTACAATGCTCTCTCCAACGTCCACGGTATACATGAGAGGTCCTTGCTGTGTACAAATCGTTCCTGGCTGCCATTCCTCAATGCGGTAGTCCCGGGCCAAAACTGGTTGACGTATCTTAAAACTCCTGGTCGGCCTTTCATTCATATTCTGAAACTGCCTGTTCTCCACATCTCTTCGGAGGTTTGGCTTAACCAAATCCAAGCGGCATCGTAGTCTTCGATTGAAGAACATCATGGCTGGAGTTTGGTTGGTAACCGCATGTGTCGCATTCCGGTAGGCAAACAAGAAGTTGTCCACCTTGTGTTGTAGGGGTATATCTTCATTACACATTGCCTTGATAGCCTTCTTGAATGTTTGAACAAACCTCTTGGCCAATCCATTAGTGGCTGGATGATATGGGGCAGATGTGTAATGCTTAACACCATTGTTCTTTAAGAACCTCCGGAACTCTTCAGACACAAACTGTGGTCCATTGTCAGAGCAAATCTGTTCAGGCAGCCCATTCCTGGCGAATATGGTTCGTAAAACTGTGATAGTTTTTTCTGTGGTGGCTGAGGACATTTTTATTACCTCTGGCCACTTTGAATGTGCATCCACCGCAATTAAAAACATCGAGTCCATGAAGGGGCCAGCAAAATCAATGTGCACCCTTTGCCATGGAGATGAGGGCCACTCCCATGGATGTAGAGGAGCTTGTGGTGGGGCATTTTGGACCTTCTGGCATCCTGCACAGCTCTTGGTCATCTCTTCGATTTCTCTATCGATTCCCGGCCACCACACAAACGCTCTGGCTAAGTTCTTCATTTTTACCCCTCCCAGATGACCCTCATGAAGCTCATTGAGCACTCTATCCGTCAACTTAGGTGGAATTGCTACTCTGGATCCACACATCAAGGTTCCTCTGCACACTGACAGCTGTTCTCTTCTCGGCGAGAATGCTGGCAGCAGTGGTTCGCCATGTGCTGGCCATCCCTTCACCATTAAATCATAGACCCGGGATAGTGTCGGGTCATTTCGTGTTTCCTTTTCTATGTTTGCATTCGTCACAGGGAGACATTCGACTATGGTCGAGTGGAATATCTCCATTGGATCCACTGCAAGGTCTTCTTCCACCGTCGGCAACGGTAGGCGCGACAATCCATCAGCATTCCCATGCTGTTTAGTTCCTTTGTACTCGATGTCATATTGGTGTGCCCCTAGGAAAAGGGACCACCTTTGCAGCCGTTGCGCTGTCATTATCGGTACGCCCTTCTGAGGGTTGAAAATGGAGACAAGAGGTTGATGATCGGTTAGTAGAGTAAATTTTTGACCGTGCAGGTAGCGATTGAACTTCTTCACCCCCCACACTAGGCTGAGGGCCTCTCTGTCAATCTGAGCGTAGTTACGCTCGGCAGAAGTTAACGAGCGTGACGCAAAAGCTATCGGCCTCTCTAAACCATCAAGGAATTTATGTGACAGTACCGCCCCAATGCCATAGGGAGACGCATCACACGCCAGTCTGATCGGCAGTGCTGGGTTGTAGTGAGCCAATACTTCTCTTGAAGTGATTAAGTCCTTACTCTTCTGAAAGGCCCGCTTACAGTCATTGCTCCATTTCCATGCTACTCCCGTTCGTAGCAGGGCGTTCAGTGGGTGCAGAATTGTGGACAAATTCGGCAAAAACTTATGGTAGTAATTCACCAATCTGAGGAATGACCTCAGTTGCGACACATTTTCAGGCGCTGGGGCCTTAACAACCGCTTCAATTTTGTCAGCGGACTTATGTAACCCCTCTTCATCAATCACGTGGCCACAATACGATATCTGTTTCTTAAAAAACTCGCACTTGGGGCGGTTGGCTCGTAGCCCATGTTCCCGTAGTCTAGTGAGCACCTGTTCTAGGTTGTTAAGGTGTTCACTGTCATCTTCACCTGTCACAAGGATGTCGTCCAAGTAACACTGAGTCCCCGGAATCCCTTGCAGGACTTGTTCCATTGCTCTTTGCCATATCGCCGGAGCCGATGCTACTCCGAATACCAATCGATGATACTGGTAAAGACCTTTGTGAGTGTTTATCGTGAGATACTTCCTAGAGGATTCTTCAACCTCCATCTGCAAATATGCTTGTGCTAGGTCAATTTTTGTAAAAGGCTTCCCTCCAGATAGTGAGGCGAAGATGTCTTCTATCCTTGGAAGAGGATATTGTACTGTGTGAAGGACTGGGTTCACTGTCACCTTGAAGTCCCCACAGATGCGAACCTTCCTTGGCTCCTCAGACTTACTGCTTAACGTTTTCTTCATGACAGGAACGATGGGTGTCGCTCACTCGCTCCAGTCGACCTTAGACAACACGCCTGCCTTCTCCAGATTCTGCAGCTCTGCCTCGACGGCTGGGCGAATTGCATATGGTACCGGTCTTGCTTTGAAAAATTTGGGAATTGCATTCTCTTCTATTTTTATCGAGGCGGTTACGCCTTTAAGAGTGCCCAGTTCTTGTTGAAATACCTCTTTGGCGTTAGCTAAGATTGTTGACAATCGTCCAGGAGTGACGTCTTCATCTTTTTTACCATCCACCATCATTGCATGATTGGAGTGCCAATCTAAGCTTATCTTCCTGATCCATTCACGTCCCAATAACGGTGGTCCACCATTTTGCAGTATGTAGAGATACAATTTCCGTATTTTCTTGCCGTTGTATTCGACAGGCACCCTTATTTTTCCTCTGGGGTATACTTTTTGCCCCGCATACGTCGTCAAGACGATGGATGTCTCTCTCAAGGGTATGTGTGAGAATAGCCGCTCGTAGTCTCGTCGATTCATGACGGCTAGCGCTGATCCTGTATCCAATTCCATTTTAACTTGGGACCCTGCTATCGTGAGGGTGACCCAAATGGTTCAGTGATCCTCTTTTGCGATTACATTGTGAAGTTTGAGACAGCTTAGTCTCTTGTTCCCGGATTCACTATCGCTCATCTGGTCTTCGGAACTACTGTCCGTCATCTTTTGTACTTTCTTGTACGGTTCCTTAGTAGCCTTTTTGTTGTTGCTGGTCTTCTTCCCAGACCTGCAAACTCGTGCAATGTGTCCCATCTTTCCGCATTGCCTGCATATTTTGTCCTTGGACCAGCAGTCCTTCTGGTCATGGTTAGTTCTGCCGCAGCGATAACATTTTGCAAATCCCCGTGTCATTTCGTGGGTGCCGTATTCCTGTGGCTTTTGTTGTATTTCCGCAGCTCCCCTGGCTGCTGCTTCGTACGATACTGCCACGCTGAAAGCCTTATCTAGCGTCAGCTCTTTCTCTGAGAGTAACTTCTTCTGTGTTCCTTCACTCAGGAGTCCACAGACAAATTTGTCCCGTAGGGTATCTGCCAGTCCTGCTCCGAACTGGCAGTGCTTTGATAGCTTGTGTAGTTCCGTAAGGTACTCAGCATTGCTCTCATCTTTATGCTGAGTTCTCCTGTGGAATTTAAATCTTTCTGCTATCAGCAGCGGTGCAGGGTTTAGGTATTCCTGTAGGACAGCAACAATTTCGTTAAAACTCTTCGCCTTCGGTTTGGCTGGAGTAATCAGGTCCCGCAATAGGCCATACGTTCTAGCGCCCATTAAGTTTAGCAATACCGATGCCTTTTTCTCATCGGCTATTTCGTTTGCCTCGCAATATACCTCGACTCTTTCCACATACGTGGTCCAGTCCTCTATTGCATTATCAAAGGCAGTGATACAGCCAGTCTTCGGCATCTTGAAAATCTAAAATGGCGCCTCCCGCGCTTTGCCTTCTTCCCCGATTTAACAAAATGGCGCCTCCCGCACTTTGCCTTCTTCCCCGCTGTTGCTAGCGCTGCTTTCCGCGGTTTCCGTTGCAACCTGCAGCTCCTCGCGGTTTCCTGCGTGTTTAATATTTCTTTTTTTATTATTTTCCCGTCGTGGAACAACCCTGTGGGACTCTTGCCTCCCTCTTCTCGGGTCTGTACGCAGCCCGGCTTCGTAGCACCGGCCGCGCCCTGTGTGCTCCACCCTCTCTCTCCTCTTCCCGACAACGCTGCTCGGCCCCGTTGCAAGCCACCCGCTCGAGTTCGCGACCGCCGCAGCCCAGGAAGGATCAGTGTACTACCTGCCACCAGCCCGATTAGCTGAAGCACCGTCGACAGGAACCAGGCCCCGCTTTCGACAGCTTCTCCAGCAATCTTCAACTCCGCTAACTCAGGGGCGGATGCCCACGGTCGACGCCCATTTCTACTGCTTCTTTCTTCCTTCTGGCCTCGACCTCTGCTCACTTCGCTTCAGGAATGGATCCCAGGAGGTGGTGCAGACTGTAGGTAAGTTTGTATCTTCTCGTCGCCAGTATTATGTCCGTGTATAATTGAGACACGGACAGCAGGAGTTGATTTAAACAAGTCTTTACTGAATGGAGTACAGAAACTACAGAGGCTTGCTAGCGTCTTTTATACAGGGGTGCTCACTGCCGGTACTGCAGTCTGAGACCAGTTATTCTCTTAAAGGTACATACACAACACCTCCCGCTCGATTTATACTCCATCTCCTCGCTCCCGCCACTGCTCCAGTCTGCGCTCTCGCTGGGCCTCCCGCTCGATTTATACTCCGTCTCCTCGCTCCTGCCGCTACTCCAGTCTGCGATCTCTGGGCCTCCCGTTCGATTTATACTCCGTCTCCTCGCTCCCGCCGCTGCTCCAGTCTGCGCTCTCTCTGGGCCTCCTGCTCGATTTATACTCCGTCTCCTCGCTCCCACCGCTGCTCCAGTCTGCGCTCTCACTGGGCCTCCCGCTCGATTTATACTCCGTCTCCTCGCGCCCGCCGCTGCTCCAGTCTGCGCTCTCTCTGGGCCTCCCGCTCGATTTATACTCCGCCTCCTTCAAACGATTATTTTTACTGCTGTCCTGTGACGTCACTCCTTGATTTTTTTGTTTTGTTTAAGTTGCTGCTCAGATCACTTTAAGCCGCCGCTCCCGCTCAGGTCCGCGCTGTGTCCTGGGCCTTCTCCGGTGCTCCCTTTAAGCCGCCGCCTCCGCTGCCGCCACTCCCGCTCAAGTCCGTGCTCATTTGAGTCATTTGAGACCTGACGTGTGGTGAGTGCAGCGAGCTCGGGAGGAACAGGTGACTGTAAACCCACAGTTCGCAAAACTCTCCACCACTGGGGTTTTTCCTTGCCTCGTGTCCTGGTCTGGTCGACTCATTGATAGAGATTGATCACAGTGATTAGTCAACAGCTCCCATTATCATTGTGTTGTGCGACTGCCAGGACGGTAGAGGGCGAACTAGATGGGACTCAGTCTTTTTTTCACCTAGCAATTCCTATCTGATGAGGTGTTATACAAATACAAATCTTCTTTCTTTTCTTTCCCGCGGTGGCTTCGTGTCGCGGCGATGTAAATGTGTTGGTTGGAGACTTTCTCTGTTCAATACTTTGAGGAAAACTGTCAACCCATCCTTCGTTAGCACGTTCACGGTTGCCCTTGCCAATCAATGGGATTCATTGCCGTATCTTAACAGCCTCTCGCATTCTTCCCTTTGGTGACGGATCGCAACACTAGCCAGCCACGTTCAGGCCTCCGCAAGCCTGTAAGTTCAAAAAGAAAAAGTGGGACACCTTTGTACTGTTAAATCCCTGTGTACAAGTCACATCGACATATAAATCGTTCTCTTTTGCAAAGATGGTCACTATTAAACCCAATAAGGAATTCAGGAAAAACTCCTTTACTCAGAGAATGTGGAACTCGCTGCCACAGGGAGTAGTTGAGGCGAATAGCAGAGATGCATTTAAGGGGAAGCTAGGTAAACACATGAGGGAGAAAGGAATAGAAGGATAGGGTCAGATACAGTAAAGTTGGAGGAGGCTCGTGTGGAGCATAAACACCAATAGACATGGTGGGTCGAATGGCCTGTTTCTGTGCTGTAAAATTCTATGCCATTCTATCTAACATAAAATCATGCATAGGATTGCGACTTATACACCAGATTTTACAGGATTTAATATTCACAATACTTAACCCCTTTTGGAGTTACCATTACCTTTAATGCATTCATAATGAGCGCTCCCAGGAGGCTATGATGGAACACAGGAGAGAGACCTAATTAAGGGCCTCTGTAGCTAGATGGTGACGCAAATACTAAACTGGGGCACTTTAGCTTGTCTTAGTGACGGAGGCGAGGGGGGAGTTTAACCACACGCTGATGGCAACTACAGCAAGCCAACAGGGGATTCAGGAGAAACTTCTTTACCCAGAGAGTGGTTAGAATGTGGAACTCGCTATGAGGCGAGTAGCAGAGATGCATTTAAGGGGAAGCTGGATAAACACATGAGGGAGAAAGGGATAGAGGGTTATGGTGATGGGGTGAGATGAAGTAGGGGTGGGAGGAGGCTGGTGTGGAGCATAAACACCGGCACGGACCAGTTGGGCCGAATGGCCTGTTTCTGTGCTGTACATTCAATGGAACCCAAGCGATGGTCACACTTTGAAAGACAGGGCTGTTCCGCTGCCTTGAATCGATTAAAAAAACACAAACTTCAATTAACTGCAGAACAACTGACAACATCAAGGGCCACTGACAAAGCACAAAAAGAACCTCCCCAAAAAGTCAATACTGCCAGGAAAGAACTCTGCTAAGGACTAGTTTATGACTGCTGGCGAAACACCCAGGCCACGAATAGGATTGCTATTAATTCAACTGTCAACTTTGTTCTAGTGTCACTTAGTCAATGCTCACACCGCTGAATCAATTCAGTGTCCTGATTGTTCTGTTGGCTGGCTGTGTTTTTTTCTTGCCTTGTGATAGTATAAACCGCATCAGCCACAACGACCGATCCCGAACACCAGGCATTATTTTTGTTTTTACTCATTCTCAGGATGTGGGCATCGGCAGCATTTATTGCCCATTCCTAGTTGCTCTTGAGAAGGTGGCGTTGAGCAGCCTTCTTGAACTGCTGCAGTCCGTGTGGTTAGGTAGGGAGATCCAGGATTTTGACCCAGCAATGATGAAGGAACAGCCAATATATTTCCTAGTCAGGATGGTGTGTGACTTGGAGGGGAACTTGGAGGTGATGGTGTTCCCATGCGCCTGCTGCCCTTGTCCTTCTAGGTGGTAGAGGTCGCGGGTTTGGGAGGTGCTTGCCAAAGAAGCCTTGGCGAGTTGCTGCAGTGCATCTTGTAGATGGTACACACTGCAGCCACGGTGCGCCGGTGGTGGAGGGAGTGAATGTTTAAGGCGGTGGATGGGGTGCCAATCAAGCGGGCTGCTTTGTCCTGGATGGTGTCGAGCTTCTTGAGTGTTGTTGGAGCTGCACTCATCCAGGCAAGTGGAGCGTATTCCATCACACTCCTGACTTGTGCCTTGAAGCTGGTGGAGAGGCTTTGGGGAGTCAGGAGGTGAGACACTCACCGCAGAATACCCAGCCTCTGACCTGCTCTTGTAGCCACGGCATTTTATGCGTGCCACTTCTTACACTTGAAACACCTCCAGTGCTAGCACCAGTGCCATCGAGGCCCATTTCAAGATGGCTTTTCCACTACCCCCGACCCGCCGCTCCCCCATAAAAAAGTAAACAGCCACCTCCTATGGCAAGAGCCAGCACAAGCCAACATTCTGTATTTAACGGCCGTGACTAAGCATTCCCACACAGGCCGACAATCAGTTTCTCTTTTTTACATTTCTGGCCTTTTCAGACTTTACAGGCCCACAGAGAGGGTGGGCAGGCAGACAGTTAGAGCGCCATTGCAACTTTTAGACGACTGCAGCTCTGTTTGTCTTGCTGCTGTCAGCTCATCACAATCCATCACACCATATAATTTGGATCTACTTGAGGCAATTCAGTTCGTGTAACGTAAATGTGCCATCAAATGTACCCACATGGACTCCATATACACATATGTGACGCGATGGACGGGTCACATTGTCCGCATGTCCGATACGAGACTCCCAAAACAAGCGCTCTACTCGGAGCTCCGGCACGACAAGAGAACCCCAGGTGGGCAGAGGAAACGCTTCAAGGACACCCTCAAAGCCTCCTTGAAAAAGTGCAACATCCCCCACCGACACCTGGGAATCCCTGGCCCAAGACCGCACAAAGTGGAGGAGAAGCATCCGGGAAGGCGTCGAACACTTCGAGTCTCTTCGCCGGGAGCAAGCGGAAGCCAAGCGCAGGCAGTGCAAGGAGCGCTCATCAACCCAAGCAACCCATCCACCCGCCCCTTCAACCACCGTCTGCCCCACCTGTGACGGAGCCTGTAGGTCCCGCATTGGACTCATCAGTCACCTGAGAACTCATTTTTAATGTGGAAGCAAGTCATCCTCGGTTCTGAGGGACTGCCTAAGAAGACACAACATATGTACACACTTCCCACATACATACACATAAATTTAGACCAACATACACACACATATATATACACACACACACATACATATACTCCCAAACATTCATATAAGATAAAGAAAGACTTGCATTTATACAGCACCTTTCAGACCACCGGACGTCCCAAAGCACTTCACAGCCAATGAATTACTTTTTGAAGTGTAGTCACTGTTGTAATGTGGGAAACACAGCAGCCAATTTGCAAACAGCAAGCTCCCACAAACAGCAATGTAATAATGACCAGATAATCTGTTTTTTTTTAGTGATGTTGGTTGAGAGATAAATATTGTTCAGGACACCGGGGATAACTCCCCTGCTCTTCTTTGAAATAGTGCCATGGGATCTTTTACGTGCACCCGAGAGAGCAGACGGGGCCTCGGTTTATAGTCGCATCTGAAAGACAGCACCTTCGACAGTGCAGCACTCCCTCAGCACTGCGCTTGGAGTGTCAGCCTAGATTTGTGTACTCAAGCCCCTGGAGTGGGACTTGAACCAACAACCTACTGACTCAAAGGCGAGTGTGCTACTCACTGAACCACAGCTGACATATATCGATAATAAACATACATATATATATATATATACACACACGCACACTACATACACACAACGTAAGTACACGCTGCATACATGCATATACAAATAAAATACATATATACACACTACATATATGCAGGCTACATATATGCACAGAAACACTCACAACATTAATACACAGACAGATTACATATAGACAAATGCGCTCACACATAGGGACACACTAAAGTTACACATATACACACAGCTCCACGTTAGCAGCAGAATAATACGTAACACTCCTGTCAGTAAGCAATAACATAATCCTTCGACTCGCCATGAGCAACTCCATAGGAGGTCTGCTAGTGTACGCAGACTATGAGAGATTCCTGCAAAGTGCAATATGGCTCACAGCTCAAGACGTGACTCAGTCACTGGAGCCCCTCTCCATCCCGTTCCCCCAGCAGCAGGAAAGCCAAATGGAGAAACGACCAACTGCTGATTTTGAATGTACTCTACGAAGCTCTGGTTTGTGATGCATCTAGGGGTCGGGGGCTGGGGGGGTGGAGGTGGGGTTGAGATGACACGGACAGACTCCCCGAGGTCTGGCTCTTGTGGTTTACAATGCCATACCGCAGGCCCTCTGATCCTGGGCGTAACGTCTCCCCCCAAGTGTCCACTTTTGTCCAGAGAACTTCGCCAAAAGCCCTCCAAAGAGCAGCATCATTTCGGCTCCTAATGACTTTTATGTGAAGTCTTGGGGTTATTTTTTTTTACACATTTATGGGCCCGGAGATTTGTGGTCGGGACGACCTTTGAAACTGACCGCAACTTCAGGATTTGGCGCGGGCACAGGCGGGTGCGGAAATCCCGAAGTTGTGGTCAGTTCTCGGCAGCTCCGAAACTGGCTGCGCTGTGCACCCTCCCCCGCACCCCTCTGCCCCCCCTCTCCGCCTCCCGCCCTCCCTCCCTCCTCCGCCCCCTCCCCCGCCCCTCCCCCACCCTCCGCCCCTCCGCCCCCTCCCTCGCGCCCCTCCGCCCCCTCCCTCCCTCCACCCCCTCCCTCCTCCCCCGCCCCCTCCTCCCCCTCCCCCGCCCCCTCCCTCGCGCCCCTCCGCCCCCCTCCCTCCCCCCACCCTCCACCCCCTCCCTCCTCCCCGCCCCTCTCCCCTCCCCCCGCCCTCCACCCCCGCCCTCCTCCCCCTCCCTCCTCCCCGCCTCCGCCCCTCCTCCCCCTCCCCCCGCCCCTCCGCCCCCTCCCTCCTCCTCCGCCCCCTCCTCCCCCCTCCCCCCGCCCCTCCATCCCCTCCCTTCTCCCCCGCCCCCCTCCCCCCTCCGCCTCCTCCGACCCTGCCCCCCGCCCCCTCCCTCCCCCACCCACTCCCTCCTCTACCCTTCCCCGTCCCCTCCCTCCTCCGTCCCACCCACCCTCCTCCCCCCCACCCTCCACCCCCCTTCTCCCCGCCCCGCTCCTCCGCCACCTCCTCCCCCCCTCCGCCTCCCTCCCTTCCCCCTCCTCCACCCCCTCCCCCCTCTGCCTCATCCGCCCCCCGCCCCTTCACTCCTCCGCCCCTCCTCCGCCCCCCCTCCTCCACCCCTCCCCGCCCCTTCCTCCTCCGCCCCCCTCCCTCCTCTGCCCCCTTCCTTCTCTGCCCCCACCCTCCCTCCTCCACCCCTCCCCCGCCCCCTTCCTCCTCCGCCCCACCCTCCCTCCTCCGCCCCTCCCTTCTCCGCCCCCACCCTCCTCCTCCACCCCTTCCCCGCCCCCTCCATCCTCCGCCCCACCCTCCCTCCTCCGCCTCTCCCCTGCCCCCTCCCTCCTCCACCCCCACCGAGCTGGCAATCCGTGAAATCCCGTAAATCATTGGAACGGACGAAAATCTCGGCTTTTCCCCAGTAATACCGCTGTTAAATTCCCCACTGAATGTTAGACCCGAAGCGATGAGGTGTAACTGGGATTTTGACAGCGTATTGACTGCTGAACAAAGGCTAAGGGCCTGGAAAACTAATTTAAATTTTGTGCAATCTGTCCGGTTGAATAAAAATTAAATTTTTAAAGAAACTTTTCAGGAAAGAGTTAATTTAAAAAAAAAGGTTTGTCCATCTTCATTTCAGGTTTGCCTTTTCCCCTTTGTGAGAGCCCCAGTCTTTGTTTTGCTCTCTAAACATTTTTTAAAAAGTTAGAATTTTAAGAGCTTACTCACCTCCTTGTTCACTGTGAGAATTCTGCCTACTGATTGGCTGCTTAGACAGCTTGTTGACATCACAGCAGTTCGCGCAAGGGGGTCCTCACTACAGCTGGCTGATTTGAATTGAAGGTCGGAAAACCCAAAGTTCTCGATACAGGGGATTGCGAGATCCTTGCGCGAAGCGCAGCTCGGGGACAGCAGCAAAGGCCTTCGCTTCACCGCTGACCGCAACTTCTGAGCCATCATCTTAATATACATTTACAATATGTACAAACTGGAGCAGCTGTCATAAATCTCATCGTTGAGAAACTACCTATGAAATAACACTGGACGGCCAGCTGGTGGCGCCGTCCAAGGAGTATAAATACTCGGGCGACGGCCCCAGCTTGCCAGGGACATTTTGTAAAGACAAGGAGCTAGTGAAGTACAACTAGACCTCCATGTTCTGAAACAAGTTGATTAAAGCCTTGCTTTATACTCAAACCAAGTGCGTAGTGAGTTTTATTACGTCAGCAGCTTTCTGCCAATCAAAGTGCTGGTCGCAGCGCCTCTCCTGCTGAACATATGGCGTTCCTGCTTTCTCCGAGAAATGTTTTCCCTCAGGCGGTCGGTGGGATGTCGTGGATTGTTGCAGAAACGTCACACAGATGTTTCGCAGGGGTGGGGGAGGGGGGAATTAAATAACAGAGGCCGAGTCGTACTATTCTCTCGTCTCCCAAAGGCGCTGACTCATGTTGGGATGCAGTTCCACAAGCTTCCCGGGAACTTGGCTGCTTGCGGGAATCTAGACAGTTTCAGTGGGCTATTTGACCTTGGGGGGGGGGGGGCGGGGGGCAGCACAGTTGAGCTCGGAATCTGCCTTCACTTGACACATGCGCTCACACACACTTCCCAGCAGGGCTCATTAGATTATAATCAGGAGGGGAAAACCGTGCACGATCACCCCACCCCGCCCCCCACCGTCCCCACAAACTCCAGCTCATGAACGGCCAAGAAAGCCCAGCAAAGGCACGATGGGCCGAACGGCCTCCTTCTGTGTTGTATGATTCTCTGCATCATTTGCATTTAAGGGGAAGCTAAATAAGCACATGAGGGAGAAAGGAATAGAAGGCTATGTTGACGGGGTGAGATGAAGAAGGGAATGGGGGGAGGCTCGTGTGGAGCATAAACACCGGCATGGCTCTGTCGGGCCGAATGGCCTGTCTCTGTGCTGTAAATACTCGGTAATACTTTGTAAAGAAATATTGCAGCCGGGAGGCTTCTGCCGAGGCTGGGATTAAGGGTCACGTTTAAGGTTAGGTGGGGAGTCTCTTAAATCTGGCTCTGCTTTGATCTGTCTGAGCTGGGAGCGCTTGCTGCTGGCACTGCGTGCTGTTGTAACTGTGTGCTGTATTGGTTCGCGAGCCAGTGGTGAGAGTGAAAAAGCCCTTGATTTAGCAACATCTCACATCAGAGCTACAAATGGGCCTTCTGCTTGATGAAATCGCTGGGGCCTGCTGCGTTAATTAGGAAAAATAAAACATCCCTAGCTACAAAGACTGTGGTTTTGAAGGCATGCCTCACAGGGAGAACTGACTGCCGGCCCTTGACTAATGAGGCTGAACCGACACCACGAAATAATAATGAAAAATGAAAAAAAAAAAATCCCTTCTCTTAAAGGGGTCCATCCGTAGTGAAAAAAGTGACGGGCAAATGTAGTTGATTTTGTTTTATCACAGAATCCCCGAAACCCCACAGTGCAGATAGAGGCCATTTCGGCCCATCGAGCCTGCACCGACACATATCCCACCCGATCCCCGTAACCCCTACACCAACACATATCCCACCCTATCCCCATATTTAATCCCCCTAACACTAAGGGTCAATTTATCATAGCCAATCAACCTAACCCGCACATCTTTGGACTGTGGGAGGAAACCGGAGCACCCGGAGAAAACCCACGCAAACACAGGGAGAATGTGCAAACTCCACACAAACAGTCGCCCGAGGCTGGATTCAAACCCGGGTCCCTGGCGCTGTGAGGCAACAGTGCTAACCACTATGCCACCATGCTGCATAGTGGGGAAGAATAGATGGAGCAGCTGTGCAAAAACTTTCTTCAAGCATTGGCTATGCACATCGCAACAGCAGCCCGCATTTCTACAGCACCCTTTAATGCAGCAAAACATCCCATGACACGCTTCACGGGAGCGTCACCTGACAGAAATTTGACACTGAGCCGAAGGAGGGGATATCAGGGCGGGTGACCGAAGGCTCGGCCATGGAGGTAGGTTTTAAGGAGCGTCTTAAAGGAGGAGAGGGAGGTAGAGAGGCGGAGAGGATGAGCGAGAACGTTTATATCGCACCTTTCCGCGACGTCCCAGAGCGCTTTACAGCCAGTGAGGTACTTTTTTTGAAGTGTAGTCACTGCTGTGATGTAGTGAAACGCGGCAGCCAATTTGAGCACAGCAAGCTCCCACAGACAGCAATACAAAAACAGATAATCTGTTTTGTTTTTAACGGTGTTGATTAAGGGATAAACATCGTCCAAGATACCGGGGAGAACTCAGTTTGACGCCTCATCCGAAAGACAGTACCTCTGACAGTGCAGCACTCCCTCAGTGCTGCACTGAGTACCAGTCTAGATTTTTGTGCTTAAGCCTCTGGAGTAGGACCTTAGAACCACACAGCCTCTGACTCACAGGTGAGGTTGCTACCCACTGAGCCACAGGATTTAGGGAGGGAATGTAAGAGATAATGGGGGAAAAATTGTGTGAGTAGCGCCACCTGTTAGCGCCTAAAGAGGCAGTCAGTGGCTGTAGTGCCACTGGCTGCGCCTCCCGCGATATTCAGCAGGGGCGCTAATGGTGGCTTTAGCCATTTCCGCTGCACCGCCACCGATGACGTCATCGGTGTGCGCAGCGCCCCATTCACGCCCCGTTCGCGATATTTGGTAGCGAACGCCGCAGTTGCACCGTTCCCCACCCGCGCCCGGTTCACGGGGCCTTGCTGTGCCGGCAGCAGCGCAAGTTAAGGTGGAGGTGCGGGGCGGCCGCCTTTTTCGGCGGCTGCCTGCCAGCACCTCCGTTCCCGGCCTCCTGACATCCCCCCCCGCGGCATTGCCAGCTGTTTCCCGAGAGCCCGGCACTTCTCCTTGGTGCCGGGCTCGTTTGCCGGCACTCGCGATCGGGGTTCGCGCTGTTGCAGGCCCCTCCCCCTTAACAATGGGAGGAAGGCCTGCAGTACCGCAGTGTGCCGTGCCGCAGCGTGTGGCGCTGCGGCACGTTGCACTGCGATATTCAGTTTCAACGCCCTAAGAGGGATGCGGAGCGCCTCGAGCCTCGCCCCCGTCTCCCTCTAGGGGCAATGGAACTGAATATCTGACGATCGCTAAAGCCTCGAACGCTGCGCTAAATCCTGCGCTCGGGTGACTTTTGCGCCACTTTGGCGCCCCAACCCAATTTCTAGGCCTCTGATACATGTCAACTCAGTTTGCATCCTCACACTGTGTCTCTGGACCTTAAGGTTGATTTATAAATGGGGTGAGCTGTAATTGATTAAATGGGTTGTAAATTTGACCTACATTGCTCTGGCTGCTTATATACTTTGTCCAACTCAATTTGTAGGGAGCGAGTTAAATTGTACTACAAAGTACTTACAGCACTGCAACAGGCCATTCGGCCCAACTGGTCCACGCTGGTGTTTATGCTCCACACGAGCCTCCTCCCACCCCTCTTCATCTCACCCCATCAACATATCCTTCTATTCCTTTCTCCCTCATGCGCTTACCCAGCTTCCCTCTGCATGCATCTTTGCTAGTCACCTCAACAATCCCTGTGGTAGCGAGTTCCACATTCTCACCACTCTCTGGGTAAAGAAGTTCCTCCTGAATTCGCTGAATTGTACAAAGACTTTGCATGCCCACCATCAGTGATAGCTGCACCAAATTCACCATGCAATATCCTCTAACACCTTGTAAGCGTTAGGAGTAGACATCCTCTTCAAAAATCACTTCAGAAAACAGGACAAAGGGGGAGGGCAATCAATGGAATTCTTTTCTCGACTAAGATCTTGTGCTTTCAAAGGCATGATGCTCGTCGCTACCCCAAGGGCAGTGTTATAATTCCTTGAAGAGTTAGTTTGCCAATCGCATCCATTAATTAACAGTAAAGATCATCTCCTATTACAGCCCCTTCATTGTTGCATGTTTGCTCACCACACACAAAGGTATCCTTTCAATGTTCGAAGATCAAAATACCCTCCAGTGCGAGTCATTCAGCTCCTTCGAACAATTCCCCCCATTTACCCCACACTTGTTTATGATCTGATGCATGACCACAGATGCAATATATTAGTCCACGCCTATTCAGGTGATGTTACTACTGATTATTCTTTCTTTTTCTGCGTGCTCCTTTCAAAAATGGGCACTGCTTTCCTGAAAAAGTGTCAGCAAGCATTTCTTTTTACATAGAATGATACAGCACAGAAAGAGGCCATTCGGCCCATCGTGCCTGTGCCGGCTCTTTGAAAGAGCTCTCCATTTAGTCCCACACCCGCTCCCTGCTCTTTTATCCGTAGCCTTGCAATTTTTGGCCCTTCAAGTATTTATCCACTTCCCTTTTGAAAGTTATTATTGAATCTGCTTCCACCCCGCTTTCAGGCAGCACGTTCCAGATCACAACAATCGGCTGCGTAAAGAAATTTTTCCTCATCTCCCCTCTGGTTCTTTTGCCAATTACCTTAAATCTGTGTCCTCTGGTTACCGACCCTCCTGCCAGTGGAAAGAGTTTCTCCTTATTTACTCTATCAAAAGCCTTCATAATTTTGAACGCCTCTATTAAATCTCCCCGTAACTTTCTCGGCTCTAAAGGGAACAGTCCCAGCTTCTCTAGTCCCCCATTGTCAATACGTAATTCATGTTGAAACACATCACTGCGCTGATTGTGAGTGACGGGGGTGTAGAGCGACTGACACCCGATGATAGAGGGATGGCCGATGACCAGAGATACGGTTTTTCAACTTTGAAAAGAGATATCTTAGAGGGGACCATATAAAAGCATTAGAAAGGTGAAAGAACATGCATTTATATAGCACCCTTCACGACCTCAAGGAATTCCAAAGCGCTTCACAACCAATGAAGTACTTTTTGAAGTATAACGTAACGTAGGAAACGCGGCAGCCAATTTGCGCACAGCAAGGTTCCACAAACAGCAATGTGATAATGAGCAGATCATCTGTTAGAGATGTTGGTTGAGGGATAAATATTGGCCCAGGATACTGGGGAGAACTCCTGTATTCTTCTTCAATACAGTGCCTTGGGATCTTTTAGGCCCACCTGCGAGATTAGACAGAGCCGTGGTTTAACAGTTCCCTTGGATTTGAGGGTAGCTAATGTAACCCCGCTATTTAAAAAAGGTGGTAGAGAGAAAACAGGGAATTATAGACCGGTAAGCCTGACATCGGTAGTGGGGAAAATGCTAGAGTCCATTATAAAAGATGTAATAGCAGAGCACTTGGAAAACAGTGACAGGATCGGACCAAGTCAACATGGATTTACAAAAGGTAAATCATGCTTGACTAATCTACTGGAATTTTTGAGGATGTAACTGGTAGAATAGATAAGGGAGAACCAGTGGATGGGGTGTATTTGGACTTTCAGAAGGCTTTCGATAAGGTCCAGCATAAGAGACTAGCGTGCAAAGTTAAAGCACATGGGATTGGGGGTAAGGTACTGACTTGGATAGAAAACTGGTTGGCAGACAGGAAGCAAAGAGTTGGAATAAACGGGTCTTTTTCTGAGTGGAAGGCAATGACTAGTGGGGTACAGCAGGTATTGGTGCTAGGACCCCAGTTATTCACTATATATATTAATGATGATCTAGACGAGGGAACTAGATGTAATATCTCCAAGTTTGCAGATGACACAAAGCTGGGTGGGCGTGTGTGCTGTGAGGAGGATGCAGAAAAACTCCAGTACGATTTGGACAGGTTGGGCGATTGGGCAGATGCATGGCAGATGCAGTATAATGTGGATAAATGCGAGGTTATCCACTTTGGTGTCAAAAACAGGAAGGCAGATTATTATCTAAACGGCAATAGATTGGGAAAAGGGAAAGTGCAACGAGACCTGGGTGTCCTTGTGCACCAGTCACTGAAGGTAAGCATGCAGGTGCAGCAGGCGGTTAAGAAGGCAAATGGTATGCTGGCCTTCATAGCGAGAGGATTTGAGTACATGAGCAAGGATGTCTTGCTGCAGTTGTACAGGGCCTTGGTGAGACCACACCTTGAGTATTGTGTGCAGTTTTGGTCGCCTTATCTGAGGAAGGATGTTCTTGCCATGGAGGGAGTGCAGCGAAGATGCACCAGACTGATACCTGGGATGGCAGGAATGACGTATGAAGAGAGATTGGGTCGATTAGGCTTATATTCGCTAGAGTTTAGAAGAATGAGAGGGGATCTCATTGAAACTTATAAAATTCTAACAGGACTAGATGCAGGAAGGCTGTTCCCAATGCCGGGGGAGTCCAGAACCAAGGGTCACAGTCTAAGGATAAGGGGTAAGCCATTTAGGACAGGGATGAGGAGGAATTTCTTCACCCAGAGAGTAGTGAACCTGTGGAATTCTCTACCACAGAAGACAGTTGAGGCCAATTCATTAAATATATTCAAGAAGGAGTTGGATATATTTCTTGAGGCTAAAGGGATCAAGGGATATGGGGAGAAGGCAGGGACAGGGTACTGAATTTGGATGATCAGCCATGATCGCATTTAATGGCGGAGCAGGCTCGAGGGGCCGAATGGCCTACTCCTGCTCCTATCTTCTATGTTTCTATGTTAACCTCTCATCTGAAAAACGGCACCTCCGACAGTGCAGCACTCCCTCAGCACTGTGTGTTGGGATTGTCAGCCGCTGGAGAGGGACTTGAAACCTCAACACCTTCGAGACTCAGAGGCTAGAGTGCTACCCACTGAGCCAGGGCTGGCACCAGGAAAAAACGATACTGAATGGGGTAGAGAAAGTAAACTCACTCCGTACTAAGTTCCCCCAGCCATCAGTCTGTGCATTACTGAGACAAGCGTGAGTGGTCAGTCGGCTTAAGGTGCAGGGTGAATCTCTGCGCTCAGGGTTTGCTATCTTTATATAATGCACATGGCAAAATGAAAGAGAGTGAGTGGGGGAGGGAGAACAGGGCTCTGGGGCTAACTGTGACACAAGTGCTACTGCCCTCGGACCAACAAGTTGCCTTTATATAAAATGACCATAACCTCTGCCCCCATTTTTTTCGGACGGCAGCTGTTGATGATTCAGCTATCCCCAGTAACGCCTCCTCTAGACCCATCTTTTGCTTCTTTACTTGACCCATTACCGTCTCCTTTCACCTCGCACCATCATCCCTTTTGTCATTTAACCTCTCCTGCCTTCCACCCTATCACAGACCTTCCCTTTTGTTCTTTCCTCCCCTTCCCATCTTTCCCTGACTCTGTACCTGCTTAAAACCTGTTGCATCTCTAACTTTTTCCAGTTCCGACGAAAAGTCATCGACCTGAAACTCTGTTAACTCTGTTTCCCTCTCCACAGATGCTGCCTGACCCGCTGAGCAATGTTCCCTGTGCGAGGCCGCACAGCTTAGCGGGAGGGTTGCTGCTGAGCAGTTCCAGCATATTCTGTTTTTATTTCGAACTTACATTTATGTCATAGAGTCATACTGGCACAGAAGGAGGCCATTCGGCCCATCGAGTCCGTGCTGGCTCTCTGTAGAGCAATCCAGTCAGTCCCATTCCCCCGCTCTATCCCCGTAGCCCTGCAAGTTTATTTCCCTCAAGTGCCTATCCAGTCTCCCCTGAGTGTCTCCGCCTCCACCACTTCCGTCGGCAGTGAAATCCAGGTCATCACCACTCTCTGCGTAAAAAAATTCCTCACATCCCCCCTGTATCTCTTGCCCAAAACCTTAAATCTGTGTCCCCTAGTCCTTGTACCATCAACTAGTGGGAACAGCCTTTCGCTGTCTAGCCTATCCAAACCCATCATAATCTTGTACACCTCTATCAAATCACCCCTCAACCTCTTTTGCGCTAATTAAAACAAATCCAGCTTCTCCAACCTGTCCTTGCAGCTAAGATCCCCCATCCCCGAACCATTCTGGTAAATCTCCTCTGCACCCTCTCAAGTGCCTTCACATCCTTCCTAAAGTGTGGTGACCAGAACTGGATGCAATACTCCAGTTGTGGCCTAACCAGCGCTTTATAAAGGTTCAGCATAACTTCTCTACTTTTGTACTCAATACCTCTATTTATGAAGCCCAAGATGCTTTGTTAACCACTCTCTCAGTATGTCCCGCCACCTTCAGGGACCTATGCACATTAACTCCCAAGTCCCTCTGTCCCTGCACACTCTTTAAAACTGTGCCATTACGTGTATATTGCCTCTTCCTCTTCCTTCTGCCAAGGTGCATCACCTCACACTTCTCTGTATTAAATTCCATCTGCCACTTGTCTGCCCATTCTGCTAGCCTTTCTATGTCCTGTTGCAGTCGATTGGTATTGTGATAATAATGATAACTTCCGGGAAGTTATGCGTCACTTCCCGTGAACTGTGAACTATGAACTGTGAACTTTGTACATACATCACTTCCTGTCATACGTCACTTCCTGTTGGACTGGTATAAATACTGAACTGCTCAGTATTGTAAGGGGCTTCTACCAGAGGCATGGTGAAGACCTCTCTTGTATATAGTGTGATTATAAGTTGCTTAAAGCTTACTTTAAAGTTACTTGATGTGTGAGACTCTTTTTCTTACATCAATTTAAGCAACTTAGTATTTACACTCACAAATACTAGACCTTCGGACAAATTCGGAGTTAAGGATCCAGGGAACCACCCATCATGGAAAACATCCTTAAACCTACTCGTCTGGACTTGGACCCAAACACACCAGCAGCTGGCAGGGTATGGAAGCATTGGTACCGTACTTTTGAGAATTTTCTTGATGAATGTAAAGCGAATGCTCCTACTAAACTGAGGATACTTATCAACTATGTGACCCCAACAGTGTTTGAATATGTTGATGAATGGGATAATTACGATGAGGCGATTCGGGCACTTAAAAAACTGTATGCCAAGACTCTAAATGAGGTCTATGCTAGACATCTACTGGCCACAGCCCGACAAGGGCCAGGGGAATCGATTCACGAATTGCTTCAAGAACTCCGCAGGCTCAGCGTAGACTGCAACTTTCAGGTAGCCTCGGCTGAGCTGTACCGTGAAGAAATGATTCGTGATGCTTTCATCTGCGGGATTGCCTCTCCATTTATACGCCAGCGTCTACTAGAATGTAAAACACTTGAGCTACAAAAGGCTTTTGACCTGGCTTGTTCTCTGGATTTGGCAAAGAAAAATGCAGACCTCTATCAGCTGCCCAGATCTCGATCTGCTGCTGTAACTGCAACCAGACGATTCAAGTGGCCTCAGGTGAACTCTATCATGGAGGAATTTAATCCTGATGATAATTCTGATGAAGAAGAGGAGGATGACCCCACTTTAGCAGCCTCTTGGCAATCTAGGAAGGAATGCTTCTTTTGTGGAGATTCTTTTCACCCTAGGAAATTCTGCCCTGCTCGCAATGCGATCTGCAGTCATTGCGATAAAAAGGGACACTTTGCAAAAGTTTGCCAATCAAGAGCCTCTACGAGGGCCTATCCAGCTAAGGCCTACCGAACTGCCCCAATTAGGGCCTACCAAGATGCTCCGGCTAGGACCTATCAAGCTTCCTCTCGCGCTCTCTCCTGAAGAAGCACACCTAGAGTTTCAGCCACTCTCTGTGCAACCACACCAATTACAGCTGTTTGCCCACAGAACCTGTTTCATGCAGCTACAAAAGTTTCAATTAATGGGCATACCTTAGATGCCTTAATTGACTCAGGAAGTACTGATAGTTTCATTAAAGAACAGATTGTTGCGAAATTGAAACAACATGTCTTCCCATCGGACCAGGCAACTGCGATGGCTCAGTCATCACTTAATACCAGAATCTCCGGCTTTTGTGTTGTTGATATGACACTTAATGGTCGCATGTATCCCTCCACCCGACTTTCGGTGCTCAAGGACTTATGTAGTGATCTCCTCTTAGGGCTGGATTTCCAAAAACAGCATAAGAAACTCACCATTGAGTTCGGCGGATCCAAACCTGGTCTTACTATTTCTAATATACCGTCTAAATTACCGTTTTGTGCATTATCAGCAGCTTCACTTGATGAACCCTCATTATTTGCCAGTATTCCGCCTCGATGCAAACCAATAATAACGAAATCGCGGCGCTTTAATCAGGAAGACCAATCTTTTATTGAGGCTGAAATCTCTCGACTTCTAGCAGAGGATATCATCGAACCATGTTCGTCGCCCTGGCGGGCTCAAGTCGTCATTGTCAAGAACCCTCTAAAACCTCACAAACAACGACTATGCATTGATTATTCGCAAACCATCAATCAATATACCGACTTGGACGCCTACCCATTGCTACGCATTGATGATATGGTTATAAACTGGCCGAATACAAAGTGTTCTCAACTTACGATTTAAAAAGTGCCTATCATCAGGTACCCTTGAAGGTCTCAGATAAGCAGTACACGGCCTTTGAGGCTAATGGACGGCTGTACCAATTTCGTCACCTCCCATTCGGGGTTACTAATGGAGTGGCTGTCTTCCAACGGGCAATGGATGGCCTGGTTAAACAGGAAAACCTAAGGGACACTTTTCCCTATCTTGATAACATTACTATTGCAGGTCACGATCAACAGGAACACGACGCCAACCTCCAAAAATTTCGGGATGCCCTCCATCGCCGTAACTTAACCTTGAATGAATCTAAATCTGTTGAGTCGCAACCGACCATCAACATCCTTGGCTACTGCGTAGGCAATGGTATCATTAAGCCAGACCCAGAAAGACTTCGTCCGCTCCAAGAGCTCCCGTCACCTAAGAATCCGGCTTCTTTACGTCGGGCTCTCGGTCTGTTTGCATACTACGCTAAATGGATTCCTAATTTTTCAGACAAAATCCAACCCTTGCTGCATGCTAGATCATTTCCATTGGAAACAGCGGCTGTTGCAGCCTTTAACCTTCTCAAAAAACAGTTGGAGAAAGCGGCTCTTCACTCCATCGATGAAAATCTCCCTTTCATAGTCGAATGTGATGCCTCGGAGGTGGCGATCTCGGCTACTCTAAATCAGGAAGGTCGTCCTGCAGCATTTATGTCCAGGACCTTACAAGGTGCCGAGCTACATTATCCTCCGGTTGAGAAGGAAGCCACAGCCATCATAGAGGCAGTACGGAAGTGGAACCATTTTCTAGCTCGCCAGCACTTTACATTAATCACGGACCAGCGATCAGTCGCCTTCATGCTCGATAATCGAAAACGAACCAAAATTAAGAATAATAAAATACAACTTTGGAGGATGGAACTGGCCTCTTTTGGTTATACCATTCACTATCGACCTGGTAAGGAGAATGTGGCCCCGGACACCCTCACACGGGCATTCTGCTCCGCTATGTCGTCCTCTACTCTCATAGATGTCCATAATGGATTGTGTCATCCTGGCGTTACGCGCATGCTACATTTCGTACGATCACGGAATCTCCCTTTTTCTACTGGAGATGTAAAGAAAATATGCTCAGAATGCCAGCTTTGTGCGGAATTAAAACCTCAGTTCTTCCGCCCCTCAGATGGTATGCTCATACACGCAACCCAACCGATGCAACGGCTTAGCATCGATTTTAAGGGCCCAGTGCCCTCTTCCACTCGGAACACATATTTGCTCACCATGATTGATGAATATTCACGTTTTCCGTTTGCCTTCCCCTGCTCCAATATGCTGGCGTCCACAGTAATCTGCTGCCTTGAGCAGGAATTTTCTCTCTGTGGCATACCGGCTTATATTCACTCAGATTGGGGTCCATCCTTTATGTCAAAGGAACTCAAGGACTACCTCTCAGAACGGGGAGTTGCTACAAGCAAAACAACACCATACCATCCCATCGGAAATGGGCAGGTAGAGAGGTATAACGGTATCATCTGGAATTCCGTACGTCTTGCTTTAAGATCTCGGGGCCTACCAGACCAGCAATGGGAAGCAGTGCTTCCGGATGCATTGCACTCTATACGGTCCCTTCTTTCTACAGCCACAAATACTACACCTCATGAGCGGTTCTTTGGATTCCAGCGTCGCTCATCTCATGGGACATCACTCCCGTCATGGCTAACTACTCCTGGACCTGTTCTACTCCGAAGATACGTTCGGACGTCTAAAAATGACCCTCTCGTAGACGAGGTCGAACTAACCGATGCCAACCCCACCTATGCAAACATACGATATCCCGACGGCCGAGAATCTACCGTATCATTACGGGATCTGGCTCCCTGCCCACCAGGACCTAGTGGGACATCGGGAGATGGTATTTTACCAGGAAACTCTTGGAACCTATCGGGTACCCCTCTCCAGGATCCTGATCGGACACCAACTAGCTTGGTGCCGGTAGAACCCCGTACTCAAAGTTGCGACCCTCCCAGTACCGCGCACGAAAGTACTGATCCGCCACAGACCAGCTCTGCACCTCCCTCTGAACAGAGGCAGACCGACTTTGAACCTATTGGGGCTCGTACACGAAGCCATGATCTCCCCGACCCTTCACAGGGTAATCCAGGCCACACAGACTCTGACCAATGGCCAACCGCATGTAAGCGGACCAGCGACCCTCTACGACGGGAACCCAAACGGGTGCGACTCTTCCTCATTCGGCGGCTGCGGAACAAAAGGAAGACCACAGCCTTCTAATCCTGCAGGAGGGAAGAATGTGAGAATAATGATAACTTCCGGGAAGTTATGTGTCACTTCCTGTGAACTGTGAACTGTGAACTATGAACTGTGAACTTTGTACATACATCACTTCCTGTCATACGTCACTTCCTGTTGGACTGGTATAAATACTGAACTGCTCAGTATTGTAAGGGGCTTCTACCAGAGGCATGGTGAAGACCTCTCTTGTATATAGTGTGATTATAAGTTGCTTAAAGCTTACTTTAAAGTTACTTGATGTGTGAGACTCTTTTTCTTACATCAGGTATCATCCTCACTGTTTGCCACACCCCCTAAGTTTGGTGTCATCGGCAAATTTAAAAATTCTACTCTGTATTCCAATATCCAGGTATATATCAAAAAAAGCAGTGACCCCAGCACTGACCCTTGGGGACACCACTGTCTACCTGTAGCGCCTTTTAACATAGTAAACCGTCCCGAGGCACTTCACAGGAGCAATCGTCAGACTAAACATTGACGGTGAGCCAAAGAAGGAGACATTGGGGCAGGTTACCAAAGGCTTGGTCAAAGATATAGGCCTAGAAATTCAGTTGCGTTCGCCAGCCGTTAGCGCCTTAGGAGGGGTAGATCTCGAGCGCTAGGCACTTAGCGCCCGGGCGCAGGACGATCTGCGCCTACGCCCAACTTCAGTAGACATTTAGCGCCGGCGCAAAGTGTTTGTGCGCGCTCAGCTGCGCGCGCAACTTATGACGTCATTTCGTCGTGCAACGCCCTTTGTGCGCCCCAAACCGGAACTTCAGTCGCGCCCGCCCAATGTGGGCGTGGCGGTGTTAAGAACTGTGAAGTGGAACGCAGCAGAGGCCCTGCGGGCCTCGGGGAGCGCTAATTAAAGGGCACTTACACTGAACTATAAAGGCCAGCCATTTTGCTGCAATGACTTTTCTGCAACGGATTTCTGGACAGAGACCAAGGAAGAGACCTTACTGATTTGGCCCAACGTAGGAGAGGTATTTTTGGCTTCTGGCCAGAGCTTGGAAATTTGCCTCATTGTGATTTCATTGTTTGCAAGTATATTATGGGGGCTGCATGGGGTTCCAACCCTCAGTTCCAGCATTATGTGCGAAGGGCTCGCAGACGCTGTGTGAGAGGGGCAGCCATGCCTAGATGCAGAGGGGGCATCAGGCGTCGGCAACGTAGGCCTTACCCACTCAGGGAATACCGCCAGCAGGTGTCCTATCTCACCATGACTGCCGCGCAGTCTGTTAAGCGGCTGCGCTTCAGAAGGGAGGTGGTTGCAGAGATCTGCCAGCTGCTTCACAGAGATCTGCGTCCACAGCTGATGTGCAGGACGTCTCTGTCGGTGGAAGTGAAGGTCACGGTGGCTCTGAACTTTTATGCAAGCGGCTCCTTCCAAGCCGCTGCTGGGGACATAGCTAACATCTCCCAGTTCGCCGTGCATCGCTGCATCCGGCAGGTCACCGATGCCCTTTTCACAAGGAGACACCAATTCACCTCCTTCCCCATGACCCTAGAGAGGCAGGAGCAGCGTGCAGTCGGATTTGCGAGGATCGCCGACTTCCCCATGGTGCAGGGCGCCATTGATTGCACGCATGTGGCTTTGCGGGCACCTATCGACAATGCCGAGGATTACCGCAACCGGAAGGGCTACCATTCCCTCAATGTACAGCTGGTGTGTGACCACAGGCAGCGCATCCTAGCTGTCAATGCCCGCTTTCCAGGCAGCAGCCACGATGCATTTATCCTGCGCCAGACTACTGTGGCTGACATGTTCCAGGCACAGCCTCCCCCAAGAGGATGGTTTATCGGGGACAAAGGCTATCCTTTTTGTACATGGCTCATGACCCCGCTCCGCGCGCCCAGGACCCCTGCTGAGGAGGCATACAACGAAAGCCATCAAGCCACAAGGAACATCATAGAGCAAACGATTGGCGTCCTCAAGCAACGGTTCCGCTGCCTGGATCGCTCCGGCGGATCTGTGCAGTATTCGCCGGATAGAGTCTCCCAGTTCGTCGTCGTTTGCTGCATGCTGCACAACCTGGCTATCCGCAGGACTCAGGCACTGCCACCTCACGTTGGACCACCACCTCAGGAGGACGAGCAGGAGGACCATGAGGAGGAGGAGGAGTACCAGCCCAGGAGGGAGCCACAAGGTCCAAGGGCCGTCCGTCGGTGGCTTATTGAACGACACTTCTAGGCCCCCTGTCAGGGAATGGCTTGTGGCAATGAAGGCACATGAATGCAGCCGCTCCGCAAGCCCTCAGCCGGTTAACGCAACAACCACTTGAAACATCACACATGGACAAGCTGAATAAAGAAAAAGCTTTATTGAACAAACTCAGGGCCCTTCCCACAGGAAACCCAAAAACAGACAACACCCCCAAAAAACAGTCAAAAACATATATCACTCCCACAACCTGGGGAGGAATAACAAAACTTGTCCATCCAAATGGCCTTCATCCTCGGCCTTACCAAAAGAACCCCCCCCATAGACAACACAACCACCCCCATATAAAAAAAATTTGCCAACACACTCTACTTTGTGTGCCGAGAGGGCGAGTCCTTGTCCAGGCTTTTCCGGCCCCTGGCCGACCTGCTGCTCCGCCTCAACCTGGGCCCTGTGGGTGCTGCAAGGCTGGGGGAAGGCTCCTGAGGGGCACATTGCGTGACGGCAGATGCCCTTGGGGGTCGGCCTAGACGAGCTCTGGCCCTCGAGGGGCCGGTTGCTGACTGCTGCAGCTGTGGCTGGGCAGCATCAGTCCCTCCAGCAGCTCGTCGCAGCTTCGCTGGGGGAGTGGCAGTGGCGGCTGCAGCAATGGGGGCAAGCTGGCTGATGCCAGGCGCTCGCTGCTCGCCTGAGACACTGGCACTCGGCCGGGCTGGCACTGCAGCAAGCGCAGCAATCTGGTGAAGGCCAGACCGCTGTGCTGCTGCAGCGCGGCGGGTGCCCTGGCGATGCCTGCCTGACACAGCGAGTGTGGCAGCAGTGAGTGCCCGTACTGCCCTGGTCTGTGCCCGCATCAGACCAGCCAGTGACTGCACGGCACCACTGATCAACTGTCCACTCGCTGCCTGTGCTGCCCTGAATTCGTCCCGACTCGCGTCCTGTGCTGCCCTGAATTCGTCCCGACTCGCGTCCTGTGCTGCCCTCAATTCGTCCCGACTCGCGTCCTGTGATGCCCTGAATTCGGCCCGACTCGCGTCCTGTGATGCCCCGAATTGTTCGAGACCCCTGGCCTGTGCTGCTGCGAGTTGTTCGAAACCCCTGGCCTGTGAGGCCCCGAAATCGGACACACTATGAGCCAGGGACTCAATGGCCTCAGGCAACCGTGCCACAACCCCCATGAACTCGGTGTGCCGACGATCCGAGTCCGCGGACATTTGATCAAGGAGGCGCACCTCCTGGGCGAGGACCGTCTCCGGACTGGAGGCCGGACTCTCCCTCTGGGGAGAAGGCAGCCGAGCTGCCCGACCCTTCCCGCATGGCTGCACGCCACTGGGCCCAGCAACTACACTCCCCTGCAACACTTCCCCCCTCTGGGGAGAAGGCAGCCGAGCTGCCCGACCCTTCCCGCGTGGCTGGACGCCACTGGGCACAGGAGCTACACTCCCCTGCAACACTTCCCCCTGGCTCTCCTCCAGGGAAGATGTGTCCCCTCCATTGCCATCCCCTGGCGCGGATGAGGGTTCCCCCGATGGGCCGCCTTCCTCTTGCTCCTCCTCGTCCTCCTCTTCCGAGGGACTGACACTCGCAGCTTCAGGGACCTCCTCCTCACCAGCTGAAAGCAGGAAGGCACAAGAGTAGCTTTAGAGTGAGGACAGGGCGTCAGCGAGGGAGGCATGAGTGGTGGCATTCTGCGCATTGGTCGGACAGTGGCAAAGGATGTAGATCTGAAGCGCAAGGGGAACGAGAGAGGTCCAAAAGGTCATGTCCTTACCATTGGGGCCCAGCACAGGGTCGGCATCTCCAATTGCAACGGGGCCAATCACCCGGGCACCCATGAGTCGACCCACGCGCTCCTCCAGGTCACTGAGCTGCTGGAACTGGGGACGGCCTCCCCCGGTGACAGTCCGGCTCTTCAGATTCTGGGCCAGCTTGGCCTGCAAGAGAAAGGACGGCCTCTAAGTACAGTGTGGTGCCCTGTTGTTGTGTGCACTGCCTCCCATGGTCGAATAGCTTGGCCAGTGTGGTGCCCTGTTGTTGTGTGCACTGCCTCCCATGATTGAATAGCTTGGCCAGTGTGTAAAGTGCAGAAAGTGCAATTGATGTTCATGCCAGTGCCATAGCTGCTGGATGAGGGCTGGCCATTAGGCCTTTGAGGTCCCTTTGCCCATAATGTGAGGTGCACATGCAAGGATGAGGAGGACACTGGAAAGGGTACTCACCCTGACAATCCGAGTGAGGTCGTTAAACTTTTTCCGGCATTGGACAACAGTCCAGGGGACATCGCAGGTGGCTGTGACCCTCTGGGCGATATCCCTCCAGGCTCTCCTGTACACCCTGTTGGGAGGCTTCTTGCCACTGTCCGGGAACAAGATATGGCTTCTCTTCTCCAAAGCCCTAACCAGCACCTTTAAATCATGGCCAGAGAAGCGCTGCGCTCGCTCACGGGCCCTCTGCATCCTTCCTGGCGCTATTTCTCTCCAGCAGCAGTGTTTAGGCCTAGCTGGAGGGCTGCAGCATCCAGAGCGTGGCAGCAGACCAAGTCGACCCTTCCCCCTTTAAGAGCTGGCTGGCGCCAGGGTGTCTGCTGTCAATCAAAACATGACCGCACCTGCGCTGCGCCCGGCCTCGGCGGTATCAGTCTGCACCGCCGGCTTAGCGCCTAAGGATAGCCGTGCATCGCCAGTTTTAGCGCTCGAGCAAACTCCTTGGCCAAAGCTACTGAATTTCGGCGAACTGCCCTCCACTTTCCGGCGGGCGCAAACTATAGCGGCCGCCCGACTTTACCGCCCCAAAAGTGGCTATACTGAATTTCTAGGCCATAGGCTTTAAGGGGCCTTTAAGCAGCGTCTTAAACCAGGAGACCAGGAGTTAAATCTGGGATGTTTATGGTCTGTACGACTCAATGCCCTACAAGGCAGCAACATTGAGCATCCTTAATTTGGGGAGGAATGTAACAAACAGAAAATAAACCAGGAATGCCCAAAGCTTTCTGTTCCCACAGCATGAAACATCCTGTTCAGCAAAGGAATTAATGGAGTGGTCCTTGGTTCATTAGGAGTACAGTCCAAACATATCAGTTCAGAGGAGCATAATAGAGGGAAAGGAAAAGTAAAACTGGTGAGCTCGTTCCTTGAGCCGGCACAGGCATGATGGGCCGAAAGGCCTCCTTCTGCGCCGTACGACTCTATGATTAAGAGGGCAGGGAAGCATTAAAGAACAGAAAGAGAGAGAGAGTGAGAAGCAAGATGGGAGAGAGATAGAAGCAGAAGAGAAAAGAAGACAGAGATTCAGAGCAGGAGAGAATTGAGCCCGTACAATGTTGATTCGTACCCTTGTCTGCGCAGCCTGCAGATTACTGCTGGTAATACCCCTGGACAAGCACTATCTCGGCTGTATGACTTTCATCCGTCCGCTATTTAATGGTGAGATGTGAAACCAAGTCTGCTCTCTCAGGTGGACATCAAAGATCCCCCGGCACAATTTCGAAGAAGAGCAGGGGAGTTCTCCCCTGGTGTCCTGGACCCATATTGATCCCTGAAACCAATGTCACTAAAACACAGATTATCTGGTCATTATCTCATTGCTTGATTGGCTGTAAAGAGCTTTGGGACGTCCTGAGGTCACGAAAGGCGCGGTGCACGACCTTTCTTTAACGGAGACATTAACCAACTTAATTGAAAGCCAGATAATGCCTCCAGTAAAATAGCAGGCAGGGGAATATCAAACGGACGTGATAACTATCCGCTCACCAATATGGTTAACAGTAATTCCTTGGCTTTGCTTCGATGTCTAACCTGCACGTACAGTGCTGTGCATCTGTAGCTGAGATGTGTCTAGTCTGAAAAGCATGCGTATGACATCTGTTCCTCAGTTAAACATCAAGGCCTTATTAATCACAGCAAGAGCTCGCCTGCTGAGCAATCAACGGCGCTTTAATAGAGGCTATGTAAAGCCACAGGGAATGCGGTCCTCTGTAGGACAGTCTCAGGCCACCCGAGACCTGAGGAGATCATCCAACCGATTTATTCTGTGCAACGTGTCAATCAACTCTGTGGCATTCCACCCACCCCGCAGCCCCACACGCTCCCCGAATAATACTCTCAAAAGTATTATACTATTCGCTGCCAGAGATTTATTACTCAACTCCAAGAAAGTCTGGGATCATTTTTTTCCAATCGTCCATTTTAGGTACTGAGGGAGCGCTGCACGGTCGGAGGTGCCGTCCTTTGGGTGAGATGTTAAACCGAGGCCCCGTCTGCCTTCTCGGGTGGGCATAAAAGATCCCGCGGTCATTATTGCAAAGATCAGCAGGGGAGTTCTCCCCGGTGTCCTGGGCCAATATTTACACCTCAAACAACACCGAGAAAACAGACGATCTGGTCTTTATCACATTGCTGTTTGTGGGACCTTGCTGTGCGCAAATTGGCTGCCGCGTTTCCCACATTACAACATTGACTACACTTCAAAAGTATTTCATTGTTTGTAAAGCGCTTTGGGATGTCCTGAGGCCATGAAAGGTGTGATATAAATGCAAGTCTTTCTTTGGTTCACTAGAAAATCTTTCCAAGAGCAAAAACACAGTACGGCAAATATGTCACAGTGTGGTACGATCTGGCGAATACACCAAAACCCAGTGAAATGACTATGATAGAGTAATTTACCCCTCCCTCCCCACCTTATACAGCTGAACAAGGGATAATGGATAGCTACAGCTATACAGGAGCACTAACCCTTGCTCCAGATATACAGGCCTATGATCCCCTGGTGTGCACAACCAACAAGCAAAGGATTATTGCTGGGGGACCCGGCTTGAATATTTCATCCACGCCCCATCGATTGGGAACATGAAACTTAGGTTTAATACTGAAAGAAAGACTTGCATTTATATAGCACCATTCACCTCCTCGGGACATCCCAAAAAGCTTTACGGATAATTAGGTACTTTTATGAAGCGTTGTAAATGTAGGAAATGCAGCAGCCAATTTGTGCGCAGCAAGATCCCACAAAGAGCAACGTGACAACAACCAGGTAATCTATTAGTGGTTGGAAGGAATGTTTTTTCACATAATCTCCCCGTGTTTGCGTGGGTTTCCTCCGGGTGCTCCGGTTTCCTCCCACAGTCCAAAGATGTGCGGGTTAGGATGATTGGCTATGATAAATTGACCCTTAGTGTTAGGGGGATTAGATACGTGGGGTTACGGGGATAGGGTGGGATATGTGTTGGTGTAGGGGTTACGGGGATCGGGTGGGATATGTGTCGGTGCAGGCTCGATGGGCCGAAATGGCCTCTATCTGCACTGTGGGGTTTCTGTGATTCTGTGAAAGGGTCATTAGAATATGAAACACTTTACCACGAATGGTTATTGAAGCCAGAGTCGGCATTTGAGAGAGAATCCAATGAAGATTTGAAGCAGAAAAATATTAAAGGGTGCAGGGAAATGGGATGCGAGCCTTAGACATGATGGGCGCAATTTTAACTTAACCCACCCTCAAGAAACTGAGAGGAACGGGGACAACACTGGTTTTACAACCCGCCCGATTTCAATCTCCATTGAAGTCAGTGGAGAGTAATATATCGGCCCAGAAATTCGGGTCTCCACGGGGTACTCACCCGTAGGCCGAATGGAAGTGCCGGTTTTCTGCATGCACTGCGCATGCGCGGGAAACCGGCACTTCCGATCCTCTGAACGAAGAGGTTCAGAGGTCGAACGCGCGTGCAGAAGAGGCAGCGCGTGCGCATCGAACTCATGTTTTTTTTGCAGGTTTTCCCGGGATCGTAAGCCTGCAGAATTTAGAAATGTAAAAAGCACGCGTAAGGCCTACTTTTTACAAGGTAAGTGGTGAATTAATTAAAATTAAAACATTTTTCCCACAGGTTTATTATTTTTAAATACTTTAAAGCAAGGTAAGTTTATTTTTAGCCCCATTAGAATATAAAATTATTTTTTTCAAAAATTTGAATTATTGTTTAAAATAGTTATTTCATGTAATTTATAGTTTATTTAAAAAATGTGATTTAAAAAAAAGTTTTATTTGAATGTTTAGTGCTATTTTGGGGCTGTAGTATTTATAAGTTTTGACAGCTCTTCCTGTCAATCTTATGAATGGAGCATTCCCTGCTCCGATTGGCTGCCCATGGCCCACGTGATCCCAGGGGACGCATCGAACTAACTGCGCCCCTGGGATACGCAAGCACAGCGCGCCGGCAGTTGGGCCAGGCCCCGGATCGGAATTCCACGGGGCCCTACAGCTCAATGGCCGGCGTGCAAGTTAAGTGCAGATCAGGGGCTTACACCCGCGGGAAGCCCCCGACCCAAATTTCTGGGCCATTATTCACTAGTTGCATGTGGCTAATTGGGAATCCAGATGTGACTAACTGCAAAGTGATGGAAGGTGTCGTCGACAGTGCTATCAAGCGGCACTTACTCAGCAATAACCTGCTAACTGATGCCAAGTTTGGGTTCCGCCAGGGCCACTCAGCTCCTGACCTCATTACAGCCTTGGTCCAAACATGGACAAAAGAGCTGAACTCAAGAGGTGAGGTGAGAGTGACTGCCCTTGACATCAAGGCAGCATTTGATCGAGTGTGGCATCAAGGAGCTCTAGTAAAACTGAAGTCAATGGGAACCAAGGGGAAAACTCTCCATTGGTTGGAATCATACCTAGCACAAAGGAAGTTGGCTGAGGTTGTTGGAGGTCATTCATCTCAATCACATGACATCACTGCAGGAGTTCCTCAGGGCAGTGTCCTAGGCCCAACCATCTTCAGCTGTTTCATCAATGACCTTCCCTCCATCATAAGGTCAGAAGTGGGGATGTTCGCTGATGATTGCACATTGTTCAGCACCATTCGAGACTCGTCAGATACTGACGCAGTCCGTGTCCATATGCAGCAAGACCTGGACAACATTCAGACTTGGGCTGACAAGTGGCAAGTAACATTCGCACCACACAAGTGCCAGGCAATGACCATCTCCAACAAGCGAAACTCTAACCATCTCCCCTTGACATTCAATGGCATTACCATCGCTGAATCCCCCACTATCAACATCCTGGGGGTTACCATTGATCAGAAACTGAACTGGACCAGCCATATAAATACTGTGGCTACAAGAGCAGGTCAGAGGCTGGGAATTCTGCGGCGAGTGTCTCACCTCCTGACTCCCCAAAGCCTTTCCACCATCTACAAGGCACAAGTCAGGAGTGTGATGGAATACTCTCCACTTGCCTGGATGAGTGCAGCTCCAACAACACTCAAGAAGCTCGACACCATTCAGGATAAAGCAGCCCGCTTGATTGGCACTCCATCCACCACCTTCAACATTCACTCCCTCCACCACCGGCGCACTGTGGCTGCAGTGTGTACCATCTACAAGATGCACTGCAGCAACTCGCCAAAGCTCCTTCAACAGCACCTTCCAAACCCGCGACCTCTACCACTTAGAAGGACAAGGGCAGCAGACGCATGGGAACATCACCACCTACAAGTTCCCCTCCAAGCCACACACCATCCTGACTTGGACCTGTATCGCCGTTCCTTCACTGTCGCTGGGCCAAAATCCTGGCACTCCCTTCCTAACAGCATTGTGGGTGTACCTACACCATATGGACTGCAGCGGTTCAAGAAGGCGGCTCACCACCATCTTCTCAAGGGCAATTAGGGATGGGCACTAAATGCAGGCCTAGCCAGCCAGCGATGCCCACGTCCCATCAATGAATAAAAAAAAAACCATTTTAATGCCAATGAACTCCTATAATTAGGGGGGATTTATGTTGTGGGCCTAAGCTCATCAGAAAAGTCTTAGGGACTCCGCCAACGTATTTTACTTGGGACACTTATTATGACTGGCAAAAGAGAGAGATAAGATTCTTGGTTCCCACCAGCATCGCTGGATTCAATCCCACGCCCCGGAGGGAGAGGAGCAAGGGATGACCAAATCGAAATCATGAGCTGAATTCATGGCTAACTGTATGGTGTCGCTGTCACCATCCTGGTTAAGGTCAGATAACTCAACATGGATCAGGCTTTCACGGATGAGTTCCACAGCACCAGCTCACAACTTCAAGAGAACGCTATTCAGCTTCTCTTAGATTATCCTTCCAAAAAGGTCCTACACACTCACACGCCCTGATCTCTACCACCTAGAAGGACGAGGGCAGCAGGCGCATGGGAACACCACCACCACCAAGCTTCCCCTCCAAGTCACACGCTATCCCGATCTTGGAAGTATATCGGCCGTTTCTTCATCGTCGCTGAGTCAAAATCCTGGAATTCCCTCCCGAACAGCACTGTGGGAGTACCTTCACCACACGGACTGCAGCGGTTCAAGAAGGCGGCTCACCACCACTTTCTCAAGTGCAATTAGGAATGGGCAATAAATGCTGGCCTTGCCAGTGACGCCCACATCCCTTGGATTAATTTTTAAAAAGACACCTTTCATCCCAACATCCAATTGTTTAAAAAAAAGATTTTAGTTTTTTTTATATCCACGACCAATGAAGTAGTTTTGAAGTGTTAACGTAGGAAATATGGCAGCCAATTTGTGCACAACAAGGTCCCACAAACAGCAGTGAGATAAATGACCAGATAATCTGCTTTTAGTGATGTTGATTGAGGGATCAATATTGGCCCAGGACACCGGGGAGAACTCCCCTGCTCGTCTTCAAAATTGTGCCCTGGGATCTTTTACGTCCACCTGAAAGGGCAGATGGGATCTCGGTTTAACGTCTCATTCGAAAGATGAGACTATAGAAACTGGGGCTCTTCTCCTCAGAGCAGAGAAGATTATGAGGAAATCTGATAGAGGTGTTCAAAATTATGAAGCGTTTTGATAAGGTAAATTGGGAAAAAAATGAGTTGGTAACTAGATGGCATCAATTTAAGATCATCGTCAAAAGAGAGGTTAGGAAGTTTTTTTTAACACAACAATTTCTTAGGACATGGAATGCCCTACCAGAAACAGTAGTAGAAGCAGAATCGTGATGGCTTTTAAAAGGGAAGTGAATAAATATTTGAAGGTGAAGAAAAAGATTATAGGGTTATGGGAAAAGAGCAGGGGAACAGGACCAAGTCAGGGGACTAGCACAAGTATGATGGCCAAATGGCCTCCTTCTGCTCAGTAGCATTCTATATCTTTGATGTTAGGCCTTTTTAAATTACATACCTGATTTCAAATCCTCAGTGTTTCTCAATTCCAGATCATGTCAAACTCAATCGTTTCATGGTCACTATTACCCAAGGGTGCCACCTCTTCCATTCCTTGTATGCTGCCTGGGTCACTTAGCATTACCAAGTCAAGATCTGCACTGCCTCTTGTGGCTTCTCTGACGCACTAGGTCATGAAGCATTCATGCAATACGTTCACCAACTCACAACTCCAAACCACTAGAGTATTCCCAATTTAGATTTAATTGACCAAAGTTGACCTTATTAAAACTACCTTCTTATCTCTTCATAGGGAAGGCTGTCTTTCTTCTTAATTTGGCTTGGTGCTTTGTAGCCTACATCGAGTTCTCTACTGCCATATCAGCCTTCAATTCTGGTATCTCGTTCTTAAATGCTCCTAGCATTCACGTATATAAACATCTTATTTTAGTGTTGTTTCCTTTCTCGTTATTGGTATCTGGTTCCTGTAGGTCTGTCTTAAGTTACTGGCTTTAGCTCTGCCTAAACTGTCTTCCATTCTGGCCTGGGATCCATTTTACTTCCCATCCAACTCTTCTTCCCTCATCTGTCGAGCGCAAATGATTCTTCTTGGCTGTCCTAATGTCCCTTGCGAATCTCACTGTTCCTGCCTTGTTCAGGTGAAACCTGCCATTTCAGCACCAGTTCATAGAATCATACAGCACAGAAGGAGGCCATTCGGCCCATCGTGCCTGTGTTGGCTCTTTGAAAGAGATATCCAATTAGTCCCACTCTCCCCCGCTCTTTCCCCAAATGTTTCCGTTTCAAGTATTTATCCAATTCCCTTTTGAAAGTTACTATTGAATCTGCTTCCACCGCCGTTTCAGGCAGCGCGTTCCAGATCACAGCAACTCGCTGGTTCTTTTGCCAATTATCTTCAATCTATGTCCTCTGGTTACTGACCCTCCTGCCAATGGAAACAGTTTCCCCCTATCAATACCCCTTCATAATTTTGAACACTTCCATTAAATCTCCCCTTAACCTCCTCTGCCCTACAATCCCAGCTTCTCTAGTCTCTCCACATAACTGACATTCCCTCATCCCTGGTACTATTCTGGTAAGAAGTCACACAACACCAGGTTATAGTCCAACAGTTTTATTTGAAATCACAAGCTTTCGGAGCGCTGCTCCTTTGTCAGGTGAAGTCAGCGCTCCGAAAGCTTGTGATTTCAAATAAAACTGTTGGACTATAACCTGGTGTTGTGTGACTTCTTACATTTGTCCACCCCTGTCCAACACCAGCATCTCCACACCATGGCTACTATTCTGGTAAATCTCCTCTGTACCCTCTCCAAGGCCATGACATCCTTCCTAAAGTGTGGGGCCCAGAATTGGACACAGTACTCCAGCTGAGATTTATAAAGTTTTAGCATAACTGCCTTGCAGTTATTTTTGTCCTCCAAATGTTCTCCGTTATTTAACGCTAGATTGTCCGCCATTTGTTCACAGCACGACTATCCAGTGATCAACCGGGTTAGTCCCTACATTCAAATAGAAAGAAAAACTTGCATTTATACAGCGCCTTTCACGATCACCAGATGTCCCAAAGCACCTTACAGTCAGAAGTGGAGTCACTGTTGTAATGTAGGAAACACGGCAGCCACTTTACACACAGCAAGCTCCCACAAACAGCAATGTGACAATGACCAGATAATCTATTTTAGTGATGTTGTTTGAGGGATAAATATTGGCCCCAAGACACCAGGTGTAACTTGCCCTGCTCTTCTTCGAAATAGTGGCCGTGGGATCTTTAGCATCCACCTGAGAGAGCAGACGGGGGCATCGGTTTAACGTCTCATCTGAAAGACGGCACCGCCGACAATACAGCACTCCCTCAGCACCGCACTGGAGTGTCAGCCTAGATTTTTGTGCTCAAGTCTCTGGAGTGGGACTTGAACCCACAACCTTCTGACTCAGAGGTGAGGGTGCTACCCACTGAGCTACAGCACACAAAACCCACACTGGCCTCTAATACGGAGGACTTTTCCTTACAGCTCCTTGACCGATATAAAAACTATTGCACCTCATCCTTCCTACAACACCTTGGGGGTAGATTCAGTGTTCCAGTAAGGTAAGCTACTTCTGATCTGATGTTCATCTTTTCTTTCTTTCTTTTGTAAGGTGAGAAGTTATAGCTGTAAGATTTAAGATAATCGCCAAAAGAACCAGAGGGGGGAGATGAGGAGAATATTTTCTTTTATTATGTGGTCAGCTATGGTGATCTGGAACGCGCTGCCTGAAAGGGCGGTGGAAGCAGATTCAATAATAACTTTCAAAAGGGAATTGGATAAATACTTGAAAAGGAAACATTTGCAGGGCTACGGGGAAAGAGCAGGGGGGAGTGGGACTAATTGGACAGCTCTTTCAGAGAGCCGGCACAGGCACGATGGGCCGAATGGCCTCCTTCTGTGCTGTATGATTCTATGACCATGCCGCTAAATAACACACCTTATGAATGGCTCCTAGAGACATCCTGGTAGATAAGGCATGCTGTCAATTGCTACCGTACGCCCACCACACAAAGACGGATTGTCTGATACAGATTCAGGAGCGCAGTGGCAAGTTGTTAGTGAGTTTACTTTTTCTTATCGGTAGCTGATTGCACTGTGTACTCTGCCGCTCACAACTCCCCTCCTTGTGATTTGATATATCAAAACAATCAAAGAAGAACAACATCTAGGTTGGACATGCCAGGCTAATTCGTTTTAAATGGGTTTATCTATCCCACAAACACTGAGCATCATCGCCAGACTTTTGCTTTTTGTCTCATGAAAGACCGACCTTTTTGTACAGTAGTGGCGCGTCTTCCTGAATGCATTCAAGAGCCAAGACATCCTACCAATGGATTGGTAAACCGGTACACCCCCCACCGCCCCCCCACAACAGTATCTACCAGCTGGAGCTCTCCCAGTGTCTCACCTAATTGGCCAAGATAGAACGGAGAGGAAGGACCTATTTCCCTTAGCAGAGAGGTCAATAACCAGAGGGCAGAGATTTAAAGTAACTGGTTGAAAGATTAGAGGGGCGTTAAGAACTTTTTTCACCCACAGGGTGGTGGGGGTCTGGAACTCACTGCCTGAAAGGGTGGTAGAGGCAGAAACCCTCATCACATTTAAAAAGTACTTGGATATGCACTTGAAGTGCCGTAACCTACAGGGCTACGGACCAAGAGCTGGAAAGTGGGATTAGGCTGGGTAGCTCTTTTTCGGCCGACGCAGACACGATGGGCCGTAAACTTCTATGATTGTAACTGGCCATTCTTCACGCGTAAGCCGAGGCTGTGAATGCTGTCAAGCTATTCAACCACGAAGGGCTTCATAGTCAAAGCCAATCCACGCCAGCACACGCGTTCTAGCCGGGATAGCAAACCAAGAGCCTGGGCGATGTCACCAACCCAGTCCTGCGATAAACTACCTGACGCTGCCGGTACCGGTGGCAATGACTTGAAGATAAATATCATTAGTCACCACTGCAAACAGCAGTCAGGAGATAACATATTGCCAAACTGAAGAAATGATAATTGCGCTACCAGCCCAACCAATAAAAATGAGCCCTCACCGGGCTCCTGCAATCGACGGCCTGATTTCAACAGCTGCCAGGTGACTCATTGGAGAATTTCCACCACTTGTAAATCATGAAATTGTATTTACAGTAAGGTATAAATAGCACGATCAAATTCTGTCACTATTTAGGTCAGTCAAAGGTAGTAAGGATTAAGAAACCAAGGCGGATAGATGTGGTTAAGGTACAGATCAGCCATGACCTAATTGAATGGCGGAACAGGCTCGAGGAGCTGAATGGCCTCCTCCTGTTCCCATGGTCCTTCCTATGTTCCTTATGTGTCAGCCGTGGTTCAGTTGGTACCACACTCACCTCTGAGTCAGAAGGTTGTGGGTTCAAGTCCCACTCCAGGTACTTGAGCACATAAAGGTAGGCTGACACTCCCAGTGCGGTGCTGAGGGAGCGCTGCACTGTCGGAGGTGCCGTCTTTCGGATGAGACGTTAAACCGAGGCCCTGTCTGCTCTCTCAGGTGAATGTAAAAGATTCCACGGCACTATTTTGAAGAAGAGTAGGGGAGTTATCCCCGGTGTCTTGGCCAATATTTATCCCTCAACCAACATAACAAAAACAGATTATCTGGTTATTATCACATTGCTATTTGTGGGAGCTTGCTGTGCGCACATTGGCTGCTACGTTTCCTACATTACAACAGAGACTACACTCCAAAAGCACTTCATTGGCTGTAAAGCGCTTTGAGACGTCCAGTGGTCATAAAAGGCGCTATATAAATGCAAGTCTTTCTTTTACTATGCTGTTATGGTCCTCCCTATGTTCCTACGTGCCCGCTTATTGATACTTCAGACTTATCAAAGAGAGAGTCTCACTGGGGATTTCAATGCACTTTGCCATAGAATGTTTGGATGCCTCCTCATTGCTGGCCTTGCTCAAATGGGGATTTTTCAGTCCTGGCTGTGCGCGGTAGGGTGGTACTGAGGAACAGTTTGGTGCCATTTTGCATGATGGGAGAGGGTCACATGGATCTAGAAATTTGGCTGGGCGGTGCCCATTTCCGGGCAGATCAAATTTCTAGGCCAGCGATCATGTCCTCTCACCTGTTTCCAAAAATCACCTCCCCTACCTGTCCAGGCTCAGAAACTCCTCCCAGCCAAACCCCACTGTGGTGTCATCACCACCCTCTGGAACAGTCATACAAAAGGTTTAACAAGTTGACAAAAACTGCCGGAAGACACCAAATGGACCCAACATGTATTAGGTATATGCTGAAATAGACTGTCTCCCGGTTCAGGGTTACTGTATTCAATCCGCACACATTATTTTGACGGACCAAATCCTATTTATTCTCATCGTATCATAGTGCAACTGATCAGAACTCTTCCCATTCACTCCCATTGTACAGAATTCCAACCTTCCCACTCACTCCCATTGTATAAAATTCCAACCTTCCCATTCACTCCCATTGCACAGAATTCAAACTCTTCCCATTCACTCCCATTGTACAGAATTCCAACTCTTCCCATTCACTCCCATTGTACAGAATTCCAACCTTCCCATTCACTCCCATTGTATAGAATTCCAACTCTTCCCATTCATTCCCATTGTACAGAATTCCAACCTTCCCATTCACTCCCATTGTACAGAATTCCAATTCTTCCCATTCACTCCCATTGTACAGAATTCCAACCTTCCCACTCACTCCCATTGTACAGAATTCCAACCTTTCCATTCACTCCCATTGCACAGAATTCCAACTCTTCCCATTCACTCCCATTGCACAGAATTCCAACTCTTTCCATTCACTCCCATTGTACAGAATTCCAACCTTCCCACTCGCTCCCATTGTACAGAATTCCAACCTTCCCATTCACTCCCATTGTACAGAATTCCAACCTTCCCATTCACTCCCATTGTACAGAATTCCAACCTTCCCACTCGCTCCCATTGTATAAAATTCCAACGGACAAAACTCCTTCCCATTTCCAGTAACCTCTGTTGTAAAAATTAAAAAAAAGGACTTGCATTTCTACAGCGTCTTTCACGACCTCAGGACGTCCCAAAGTGCTTCGCGGTCAATGAAATGCTTTTTGAAGTGTAGTCACCGTTGTAACGTAGCAAACGCGGCAGCCAATTTGCGCACAACAAGCTCCCACAAACAGCAACGTGATGATGACCAGATAATCTGTTTTGGTGATGTTGATTGAGGCATAAATATTGGCCAGGACACCGGGGACAACTCCCCTGCTCTTCTTCGAAATAGTGCCGCGGGATCTTTTACATCCACCTGAGAGAGGGGCAGATGGGGCCTCGGTTTAACGCCTCATCTGAAAGACTCCCTCAGCACTGCAATGGAAGTGTCAGGCTGGACTTTGTGCTCAAGTCTCTGGAGTGGGACTTGAAACCCACAACCTTCTGACTCAGGGGCGAGCGTGCCATGGCTAACATTGTACTATATTCATTATCTCAATATGACATTTAAATATGAAACATAAACTGTTCCTCGATTATTTTATTTGTGACAGGCACTCAGTCTAAATGTTCTGCCATTGCTACAGTTTGGATGGAGATACTAATCCGTGAATGACGCATTGGGTCCCAGTACAAATATTCACAAAGTGACTATTTTTAACTCTAGTTTATGGAAAATCTTGATCTAAGTATAAACAGTTGACAAGTTAGGTTCGAAAAAACAGACGGGCACGAGCTCAATGTAAACCATTCATGCTAATTTGTTTGAAAAATGATTCTAACTGTTAATGAGAACCCTTCTACTAATTAAACTCTAAAGGTACAAAAAGAAAAGTATGCTGGTCCCACACCCAGGATCTTCTGCTTTTTAAAGTCAGGAAGTATGCAGACAGTGTTCCTCAGAGGCCCAAAGAGACCATTGGGTACGTATCTGAAGAGACAGACGGGGAAAGGAAAATAGTTCTGTGCTGGAATCAACTTGAAAATAATTCAGCAAACGGTAATCCGCGGCCAAGATCAACACAGTAAATTAGCCTAACCAGTGAGTCAGCCTGCTGTTTATAGCTAAACCTGATGATATCCTCGAGCAAGATAGTTGATGTCCCCGAATTGCCCTCTCCAGTTCATTTGGTGATATCCAACTGCCCTCTCAGTCACATAAGAACATAAGAAGTAGGAGCAGGAGTAGGCCATACGGCCCCTCGGGCCTGCTCCGCCATTCAATAGGATCATGGCTGATCCGAATCTAGACTCACGTCCACTTCCCTGCCCGCTCCCCGTAACCCCTAATTCCCTTATCTGCTAGAAACTGTCTATCTCCATTTTACAGTCACATGTCACAGTTGATGGCAAGGCCTTGGAGAGGGCACAGAGGAGGCTTGCCAGAATGGTAACAGGGATGAGGGACTTCAGTTATGTGGAGAGACTGGAGAAGCTGGGCTTGTTCTCCTCGGAGCAGAGAAGGTTATGGGGGAGGTTTAATAGAGGTGTTCAAAATTATGCAGGGGTTTTGATAGAGTGGTTAGAGAGAAACTGTATCCACTGGCTGGAGGGCCTGCAACCAGAGGACACAGATTTAAGGTAATTGGCAAAAGGACCAGGGGGGAGATGAGGAGAATTTGTTTTTATGCAGCGAGTTGTTGTGATCTGGAACGCGCTGCCTGAAAGGGCGGTGGAAGCAGATTCAATAATAACTTTCAAAAGGGAATTAGATAAATACTTGAAAAGGAAAAAATTGCCGGGCTACGGGGAACGAGCAGGGATGTGGGACAAATAGGACAGCTCTTTTCACAGGCATGATGGGCTGAATGGCCTCCTTCTGCGCTGTATGCTTCTAAGTATGGCATGGGAGAATGGGAAAATAAAAAGAGTCACTCTCACACTCCGAGCCAAAAGAAACAAAGCTGTGTATTATTGATTTCACATGAATGAGCACATCTTAGCAACAAAGGAACTCGAGTTTATTTTTTCTTTATTGATCCTGTAGCACTCAAAATATGTCACTTGAAATAAAAGTTAATTAGTGCTGGTCTCCCGTGTGATCCCTTTTTTTCTCCTCCCATGGATGGATCGTTTGTGAATTCTGCCCAGTCTCCAGGCGGGTGAACGACGCGTGATGTCTTTGCCAGCAGAGGGCACCGCCAAAAACAAATTGACCTTCCTTGGGGAGCTCGTAAACACACAAGGACCAGCAAGGCGACATCTTGTTTAGGGACCGCCTCGTTTAATGATCGCTAGTCGATCTCAACATCACTAAACTAAAAAAAAAACCCAGATGATTTGGTCATTTATCCCGTTGCTGTTTGTGGGATCTCGCAGCGCGCACGCGCATTGGCTGCCGCTCCTCCCTACGTTACAGCGTTGACTGCGCTTCGAAAAGCTCTTCGTTGGCCGTAGAGCGCCTTGGGGGCGTCCTGAGGTCGTGAAAGGCGCTATATAAATGCAAGGTTTTTTTTGTTATGTGAAGTTCCTGCTTACTCTTGTAGGAGGCCAAACCTCATATAAACGCAACGGGTCCCAAATTACTGCCAGGGAATGGTTTCGTGCAAATACCTCGTTTCAAATTTCTCTCTCTGATATGCTAATGTTTTTGGAGCAGGGGAATCGCAGGAAGAGGGATTTGATACGGCACTGATGTGGCAGTCCTAACAGACATGTCTATCTATGTGTGAATGTGGAACTCACTACAAGGAGTAGTTGAGGCAAATAGCATAGAAGCATTTAAGGGGAAGCTGGATAAACACACGAGGGAGAAAGGAAGAGAAGGGTATGGTGATAGGGTGAGATGAAGGAGATGTGGGGAGGAGGCTGGTGTGGAGCATAAACGCCGGCACGGACCAGTTGGGCCGAATGGCCTGTTTCTGTGCTGTACATTTAATGTAATTCTATGTATTCGCCAGAAAAGATCAGACTGAGGGGTGGCCTGATAGAGATCTTTAAGATAATGAAAGGGTTTGATAGGGTAGAGGTAGAGAAGAGGTTTCCACTTGTGGGTGGGTGTTCAAAACTAGGGACCATAAATATAAGATAGTCACTAGCCAATACAATGGGGAATTCAGGAGAAACTTCTTTACCCAGAGAGTGGTTCAAATGTGGAACTCACTACCACAGGGAGTAGTTGAGGCGAATAGAATAGATGTATTTAAGGGGAAGCTAGATAAGCACTTGAGGGGGAAAGGAATAGAAGGATATTTAGAGTACTTAGAGTGCTGCGTATAGTTCTGGTCGCCATATTATAGAAAGGATATAGAGGCACTGGAGAGGGTGCAGAGAAGATTTACAAGGATAATACCAGAAATGCGAGGGTATACCTATCAGGAAAGGATGAACAGGCTGGGTCTCTTTTCTCTTGAAAAAAGGTTACCTAATAGAGGTCTATAAAATTATGAAAGGTTTTGATAGAGTGGATACAGAGAGAATGTTTCCACTTGTGGGGAAGAGCATAACTAAAGGCCATCAATAGAAGATAGTCACCAAGAAATCCAATAGGGAATTCAGAAGAAACTTCTTTACCCAGAGAGTGGAGAGAATGTGGAACTCGCTACCACAGGGAGTGGTTGAAGCGAACAGTATAGATGCATTTAAGGGGAGGCTAGATAAGCATGTGAGGGAGAAGGGAAGGGAGGGTTATGCTGATAGATTTAGATGAGGAAAGACGGGAGGAGGCTCGAGTGGAGCATAAACGTCGGCATGGACTGGTTGGGCCGAATGGCCTGTTTCTGTGTCGTATATCCAATGTAATCCTATGATATGTTGATGGGATTAGAAGAGGAAGGGCGAGAGGGGGCTCGTGTGGAGCAGAAACACCGGCATGGACTGGTTGGGCCTGTTTCCACGCTGTAAATTCCATGTAATTCAATGCAGATGCTTTAACCTGGAAGCGAGCACAGCCCCAATGACTAAGCGAGGCACCAAAATAGCAGATTGGCCATTTTTCAAGAAAAATATACGCAATCGTAAGCAAGCCACCCACAGCAATCTCATTCGAAACACGTCGCTATGTAATTACGACGATTCCGTGTGCACTTCTGCCGCCCTAATCGTTTAACCACTGTGTGTCATTGTGTGCGTTTCTCGGTAGCCAGCGGGACAGATGGCTCACCTGCCCCCAAATGCTGCTGCTGGATTTCCCCATTCGTTAATGATTGACGTCCGTTTGTTTTCCAGCAGGCCCTCGCAGTGTTGACATTTGCACTGCCCAGTTTTAGAGAAGAGCTGTTTTGTTTGATTGCCTCCGGTGCTCCCTGTCTATTTTTAGCCCCTTTAATGCCTGGGAGAAGCTGTTGGGCGGGGCCTGGATATACAATGAGATTGTCAACGTGATTGTAACCTGCAATTCCTCGATTGTCACCCAGACGGGAAAGAGAAGAAGCAGCCAATCACGGGTTTCCATTCTGCACTCATTTTCTCCTCTCCTGAAGGTGCCTGATCCTGGGATATGGTTTCTCAAGCACTCCCCCCCTCCCCCCCTACTCCGACTGGCTAATGCTCAGGTGCTGAATCATAGAATCATTGAATGGTTACAGCACAGAAGGAGGCCATTCGGCCCGTCGAGCCCGTGCCGGCTCTCTGCAAGAGCACTTCAGCTGGTCCCGCTTCCCCCGCCCTTTCCCCGTAGCCCTGCAGATCTTTTTTCCTTCAGGTACTTATCCAACTCCCTTTTGAAAGCCACGATTGAATCTGCCTCCACCACCCTTTCAGGCAGCGCATTCCAGATCCTAACCACTCGCTGCGTAAAAAAGTTTTTCCTCACGTCGCCTTTGGTTCTTTTGCCAATCACCTTAAATCTGTGTCCTTTGGTTCCCAACCCTTCCGCCAATGGGAACAGTTTCTCTCTATCTACTCTGTCTAGACCCCTCATGATTTTGAACAACTCTATCAAATCTCCTCTCAACCTTCTCTGCTCTAAGAAGAACAACCCCAGCCTCTCCAGTCTGTCCACGTAACTGAAGTCCCTCATCGCTGGAACCATTCTTGTAAATCTTTTCTGCACCCTCTCCAAGGCCTTCACATCCTTCCTAAAGTGCGGTGCCCAGAATTGGACACAATACTCCAGTTGAGGCCGAACCAGTGTTTTATAAAGGTTCATCATATCTTCCTTGCTTTTGTACTCTATGCCTCTATTTATGAAGCCCAGGATCCCGTAAGCTTTTTTAACTGCTTTCTCAACCTGCCCTGCCACCTTCAGCGATTTATGCATATATACCCCCAGGTCTCTCTGTTCATGCACCCACTTTAGGATTGTACCATTTAGTTTATATTGCCTATCCTCATTCTTCCTACCAAAATGTATCACTTCGCACTATCCTGCGTTAAATTTTATCTGCCACATGTCCGCCCATTTCACCAGCCTGTCTATGTCTTGCTGAAGTCTAGCACTCTTCTCCTCACTGTTCACTATACTTCCAAGTTTTGTGTCATCTGCAAATTTTGAAATTGTGCCCTGTACACCCACGTCCAAGTCATTGATATATATCAAGAAAAGCAGTGGTCCTAGTACCGACTCCTGGGGAACACCACTGTATACCTTCCTCCAGTCCAATAAACAACCATTCACCACTACTCTCTGTTTCCTATCACTTAGCCAATTCTGTATCCATGCTGCCACTGTCCCTTTTTATTCCATGGATTTCAACTTTGCTGGCAAGCCTATTATGTGGCACTTTATCAAACGCCTTTTGGAAGCCCATGTACTATACACCACATCAACTGCATTGCCCTTATCAACCCTCTCTGTTACCTCATCAAAAAACTCAATCAAGTTAGTTAAACACGATTTGCCTTTAACAAATCCGTGCTGGCTTTCCTTAATTAATCCACACTTGTCCAAGTGATGGTAAATTTTGTCCTGGATTATTGTTTCTAAAAGCTTCCCCACTACCGAGGTTAAACTGACTGGCCTGTAGTTGCTGGGAGAACTCCCCTGCTCTTCTCTGACACAGCGCCGTGGGATCTTTTACGTCCACCTGAGAGAGAGCAGATGGGGCCTCGGTTTAACATCTCATACCAAAAGACGCACTTCCGACAGTGCAGCACTCCCTCAATACTGCACTGGGAGTGTCAGCCTGGACTACATGTTGAAGCCTCGTGCAGTGGGACTTGAACCCACAACCTTCTAACTCAGAGGCAAGAGTGTTATGAGTTGAGCCACAGCTGACGTAGAGGAAACAGGCGCTCTGGGTAATGCTGCAAATGTAACTGCATGCAAAGTGTGACACCGAGACGCAAATTATTTTTCTTTATTTGTTTGCCAGATGTGGGCATCACAGATAAGACCGCATTTATTGCCCATCCCTAGTTGCTTTCTTAGAAGGTGGTGATGGGCCTTAGAGTCATAGTCATAGAGTCACAACGGCACAGAAGGAGGCCATTCGGCCCATCGAGTCCGTGCCGGCTCTCTGTAGAGCAATCCAGTCAGTCCCATTCCCCCGCTCTATCCCCGTAGCCCTGCAAGTTTATTTCCCTCAAGTGCCTATCCAGTCTCCCCTTGAAAACATTGAGTGTCTCCGCTTCCACCACTTCCGTCGGCAGCGAGTTCCAGATCATCACCACTCACTGCGTAAAGAAGATTTTCCTCACATCCCCCCTGTATCTCTTGCCCAAAACCTTAAATCTGTGTCCCCTAGCCCTTGTACCATCAACTAGTGGGAACAGCCTTTCCCCGTCTAGCCTATCCAAACCCATCATAATCTTGAACATCTCTATCAAATCACCCCACCAACCTCCTTTGCTCTAATGTAAACAAATCCAGCTTCTCCAACCTGTCCCTGTAGCTAAGATCCCCCATCCTCAGAACCATTGTGGTAAATCCCCTCTGCATCCTTTCAAGGGCCTTCATATTCTTCCGAAAGTGTGGTAACCAGAACTGGACGCAATACTCCAGCTGTGGCCTAATCAGCACTTTAATAAAGGTTCAGCATAACTTCCCTGCTTTTGTACTCAATGCCTCTATTTATGAAGCCCAAGATCCCATATGCTTTGCTAACCATTCTCTCAATATGTCCCGCCACCTCTCCTTGAACTGCTGCAGTCCATGTGCGGTTAGGTAGGGAATTCCAGGATACCGACCCCCAATGCCAATGAAGGAACGGTGAGATACCTCCCAAGTCGGGATGGCTTGTGACCTGGAGGTGCAGGTGTTCCCGATGGCCGCCTGGAATCAATGTTCCCGCACTTGCCGGTTTCTTAATGGAAAAACCGCGTATGCGCAGAAGTTTGAATGGGCAGCACAGCCCCTTAGAGAGGCTGTGCACCCAAAAAGAAATTACAGCGAACATTGCCTGGAATCCAAATCATTTAATGGAAAATTAAATGATGCACATTTTATTTTAAAGATTGCAAAAATCAGATTATCAAACTCTACCGATGTTCAGCCAAGCTGATGGCCTTCATGAGAGATATCCCTTGAAGATGTCAGGATAAGACACTCTCAGGCCAGGTATGACATGGAGTAAAGCTTTCTTCATGTTGTCCCAATGATATATTTAATCGCATCCTCAGCAGATTTCCGTTAATACAGTGTGACATTTCCATTATCCCTACAAGTCATAATTGTGTTCTTTCGGAGTGTGATTGCCAGTTTAATATCAATTAGATGTGAATTGTGGGCCATGGACTCATGCCCACTCGGAGCTGGGTCAAGATTGCCCTACTTAGGACCCATACAGTTGGCAGCAAAAGCAGATTTTCAACGTAATGAGCTGGGTCCGCTTCAAATACAGGTCTCAGATGCGAGGGACTGAGGCACCCAGTCTCCGCTGGTTAGAGTTGCCGACCCGCCAGATTGTCCGAGAGGCTCCCGCAGAGGAAGATCAATCTCTCGGGCGCTGCAGAGCTTTGTGGCTGTGCTTTACGCCCGCGTACTTCCTTTCTCCGCTACTCCGACCTGCACTGCCACCAGGATTCTCCAACCTACCCTTTCCCCAGTGATGGGGACGGGGGGGGGGGGGGGGGAGTGGGGGAGGGGTCGCGAACCCAAACTGGACTGACCCACTCCAGATCCGTGGGATGGCACAAACCCAAACCCAAACCCAGCCTGGCCCACTCCGGATTGGCGATTTGTGTATTGGTTATGTTGCTGAACTAATAATCTGGTAGGACCGAGTTCAAATCACATCCCTGCAGTTTGATCATTTGAATTTAGTTTTTTACAAATCTGGAACTAATAAAAAACCTGGTATCAGTAAAAGTGACCGAGTGTAGGGTTCTCAAAATTCTCACATTCCCCAAAGTTAATAAAACAAAACAGCAGGTCAAGTTCAAAAAGGCTTTGAAAAACCTGACATGCCTGGGCCTGTGGGAGGCTTGTTATTTTTGAAGCCAGACAACTAGATAATACAGAATACGCATTCTTCATTTTGAAACAAATCAACTCAGGAAAGACTTAATCTTGAACCCATCAAAGCTTTGCATAAATAATCGCTTACAGTTTAAACTGGCTACCAAGCCAGGAAGATACCAATTCACCTTATGCATAATAAACACCGAGACATTAAAGACCATTTAGCAACGGGGCAACCACCCAAAAAGCAGTTAAGGTGAACGACTATAATCACCTTAGACGAGCCCACCAAAATTAGACAAAGAACTAGCCCTGATTTGGCACGCAGATAACGACCTCCAAAAGAGTATAATTGTAGGCCCACCAATAACCAAGGGAAGCAGATGAGAAGCAAGGCAAGGAGAGACGAACTGCTACGGAGATGAGCAAGCAGAGAAGGGTAGCGTGGTGAAGCATTGGGGACAAGCAGGCACACGCTCAGGTCAAGGTTACTCGAAACTCAAAGAAGTAGCACGGAACATCGCGGCGAGGAGGCACGGTGGGGCAGGCTTGACCGAAGACGACTAGGCCGCAACCGCAGCCTTACATGAGGAACGACCACGAGCACCGCGGTAACAAAGGGCCGGGTAAACCATACCTTCAGATCATTACCACTGCACAGGTAACGATCTAGGCCACCGCGACCGAGCCGACACCGAAGACCGCCAACCGAACCCCAACCGCAACAAAACCTCGACGACCAGACCACCACCAGAAGAACAAAACCCGAAGCTTTCCACTCTACAAGATAAAGTACGCAATAAAGACTTTACTCCCTATCTCTAATGGAGAAAAGAGGGTATTTTACTCAGACAAATCCACCATCGCGCCCTGGGGCCACGTGGCGATGGCAGGCCCCAAAGGACACAAAGAGCGAACCCCAAAACCGCAACTGGCTTAATCAACAGGATTCGACCTGTCAAGAAACCCTTATTGGTGAGCATAATCCCTGGCCCCTTATAGCACAATTTAGTTAAATATTGGGGGTGGGACAAGGGTAGGGGGATTATTAATGTGACTTTTCCCTCATTGTGCCGTGTGTTCCCCATTCTTAATTAAGTATACTTTTATATGCCTGTAACTATTCCAGTAATTTTCAGTGTTGTCATTTTATTGTGCCTTTAATAAAATACAGTTTTCTTGTACCAAACCAGTTGTCTACTCCAATTTGTATCGCAGCCTGTACCTAAGTCCGGAGTCTAGAACCACAGGGGTGTGGGAGCAATTCTAACTGCTCAAAACAGTCAAGGGCAAGCTGACTGCGTACACCAAAACCCCTACACTGTGAAGCTGTCGGATTGACACAAGAACCCAACTGGTTCACTAATGGCCCTTTAGGGAAGGAAATCTGCCATCCTTACCCGGTCTAGATAGAAACATAGAAAAATAGGAGCAGGAGCCGGCCACTCAGCCCTTCGAGCCTGCTCCACCATTCAATATAATCATGGCTGATCCTCTATCTCAATACCATATTCCCGCTCTCTCCCCATACCCCTTGATGCCTTTTGTGTCTCTGTACACAGACCAGAAGGATTCTGCATTCCCTCTCCCTGTACACTGACCGGAAGGATTCTGCATTCCCTCTCCCTGTACACTGACCGGAAGGATTCTGCATTCCCTCTCCCTGTACACTGACTGGAAGGATTCTGTATTCCCTCTCCCTGTACACAGACCAGAGAGGATCTGGGCCTATAGTGACTCCAGTCTCACACCAACGTGGCTGACTCTTAACCGCCCTCTGCAGTGGCCTAGCCAGCCACTCGGTTGATAAAAGCCCACCTCGGCAGCGATGCCCACATCCCGAGAACGAATTATTTAAAAAAACTTTGCACTGACCGGGCGAGTATGGAACTTGCATCAAGGGTTAATGAATCTCTTGGCTCAGCGCAAGACAGAAAAAAAAGAGGCCCGTTTATTATTCACATGCTGGTTTTCACATGGAGCCGAGAGGGCTGTGGCCACGTAATAGTCAGTGTGTTGACAACTGAAGAACACTTTCAACTCCGACTCTGGCACCGAGGCAGTAAATGAAACCACATAGGCGTTACTGAACACGATGGAGTCCGAAGGCCCAGGGACCTTTTGAAGCCTGCAGTAAATTTTTTTAATGGAGTCAATTGTCTATTTATTTTGCTTGACGATTTTTCTGCACAGGCACCAGATGATGTTGCGATGGCTTACGGGGCCATTCCCTGAGAGGTGCGTTTCCCCAGTGCAAATCGTTAGGGAGACGGAGAGGACGTTCAGCCCCGATCGGGCCTGCTCGGTCATATTGCAAACCATGGCGGCCCCAGTCCTGTCAACCCCAGTTCCCCATCCGTTCCTCCATGTCACTAAATACCACTCATCTTAGTAGGTATCCATCAGCCTTTGAAACACCTCAGCTGGCTCAGGTATGTAGGCCGAGAAATTCAGTGGGCTGCGCCACCCGTTAGCGCCCAAAGAGGGCACTTAGTGGGTTTTACGCCACTGGCCACGCCTCCCGCTAAATTTAGCGGGACGCTAATGGCGGCGCTAGCCATTAGCGCTACGCTGCTACCGATGACATCACCGGTGTGCGCAGCGCCCCGCTGCTGCCCCGATCGCGAAATTTGGTAGCGCCCCCTGCTTTAACGCTGGTCGCAATTTGCGACCGGTTCAGGGGGGCCTACCTGCGGTGGTAGAGGCGCTGAGGTGCGGGGCGGCCATTTTTTTTGCTGGCCGCCTGCCAGCACCTCTCCACGCCGCCGTCCCCGGCCTCCTGAGCACCCCCACCACCCCCGCGTTGTGCCGGCTGTGTCCCAGGAGCCCGGCACTTCTCCTCGGTGCCGGGCTCTTTTGCCGGCACTCGCGATCGTCGATTGCGCTGCAGCAGGCCCCTCCCCTTTAAGAAGGGGAGGAAGGCCTGCAGTACCGCAGTGTGCCGTGCCGCACCAGTGAATTTCTAGGCCATAATGTCCAACTCCACCCACCTCATATACCACCAGGGTTGTCAACCCTCTCGGGATCGAGGGTTTCTCCTCCGAGTGCTACCTCCAGCAGCCCGGAAGGTTCAACTATTTGAATTTCCCACCGCAGTGCCCCACCCTCCCCCCGCCCCGGCCCCGCCCCATCCCCTGGACCCCCCGCAGAGAGCTGCGACCGCGTGGAGCACAATGGGGAGGTGGCTGGAGAGTCAGCGGTCGATGGGGGCTTCTGAAATGGAGGGCGGACTCCACGGTTTCCCCTCTCCCCCGCCCTCAGTCTCCCCTCTCCCCCACCCTCGGACTCCCCTCACCCCCTCCCTCGGTCTCCCCTCTCCCCCGCCCTCGGTCTCCCCTCTCCCCCGCCCTCGGACTCCCCTCTCCCCCGCCCTCGGTCTCCCCTCTTCCCCACCCTCGGTCTCCCCTCTCCCCCACGCTCGGTCTCCCCTCAACCCCTCCATCGGTCTCCCCTCACCCCCTCCCTCAGTCTCCCCTCTCCCCCGCCCTCGGTCTCCCCTCTCCCCCACCCTCGGACTCTCCTCACCCCCTCCCTCGGTCTCCCCTCTCCCCCGCCCTCAGACTCCCCTCTCCCCCGCCCTCAGACTCCCCTCTCCCCCGCCCTCAGTCTGCCCTCTCCCCCACCCTAGGACTCCCCTCACCCCCTCCCTCGGTCACCCCTCTCCCCCGCCCTCGGTCTCCCCTCTTCCCCACCCTCGGTCTCCCCTCTCCCCCACGCTCGGTCTCCCCTCAACCCCTCCATCGGTCTCCCCTCACCCCCTCCTTCAGTCTCCCCTCTCCCCCGCCCTCAGTCTCCCCTCTCCCCCACCCTCGGACTCTCCTCACCCCCTCCCTCGATCTCCCCTCTCCCCCGCCCTCAGACTCCCCTCTCCCCCGCCCTCGGACTCCCCTCTCCCCCGCCCTCGGTCTCCCCTCCCCTCGGTCTCCCTTCTCCCCCGCCCTCGGACTCCCCTCTTCCTCACCCTCGGTCTCCTCTCTCCCCCGCCCTCGGACTCCCCTCTCCCCCGCCCTCAGCCTCCCCTCACCCCCGCCCTCGGTCTCCCCTCTCCCTCACCCTCGGTCTCCCCTCTCCCCCGCCCTCGGACTCCCCTCTCCCCCGCCCTCAGTCTCCCCTCTCCCCCACCCTCGGACTCTCCTCACCCCCTCCCTCGGTCTCCCCTCTCCCCCGCCCTCGGTCTCCCCTCTCCCCCGCCCTCAGACTCCCCTCTCCCCCGCCCTCGGACTCCCCTCTCCCCCGCCCTCGGACTCCCCTCTCCCCCGCCCTCGGACTCCCCTCTCCCCCGCCCTCGGACTCCCCTCTCCCCCGCCCTCGGACTCCCCTCTCCCCCGCCCTCGGACTCCCCTCTCCCCCGCCCTCGGTCTCCCCTCTCCCCCGCCCTCGGTCTCCCTTCTCCCCCGCCCTCGGTCTCCCCTCTTCCTCGCCCTCGGTCTCCCCTCTTCCTCACCCTCGGTCTCCTCTCTCCCCCGCCCTCGGACTCCCCTCTCCCCCGCCCTCAGCCTCCCCTCACCCCCGGTCTCCCCTCTCCCTCACCCTCGGTCTCCCCTCTCCCCCGCCCTAGGACTCCCCTCTCCCCCGCCCTCGGTCTCCCCTCTTCCCTGCCCTCGGACTCCCCTCTTCCCTGCCCTCGGACTCCCCTCTTCCCTGCCCTCGGACTCCCCTCTTCCCTGCCCTCGGACTCCCCTCTCCCTCGCCCTCGGTCTCCCCTCTCCCTCGCCCTCGGTCTCCCCTCTCCCCCGCCCTCGGACTCCCCTCTCCCCCGCCCTCGGACTCCCCTCTCCCCCGCCCTCGGACTCCCCTCTCCCCCGCCCTCGGACTCCCCTCTCCCCCGCCCTCGGTCTCCCCTCTCCCCCGCCCTAGGACTCCCCTCTCCCCCGCCCTCGGTCTCCCCTCTTCCCCGCCCTCGGTCTCCCCTCTCCCCCGCCCTCGGACTCCCCTCTCCCCCGCCCTCGGACTCCCCTCTCCCCCGCCCTCGGACTCCCCTCTCCCCCGCCCTCGGACTCCCCTCTCCCCCGCCCTCGGACTCCCCTCTCCCCCGCCCTCGGACTCCCCTCACCCCCTCCCTCAGTCTCCCCTCTACCCCGCCCTCGGACTCCCCTCTCCCCCGCCCTCGGTCTCCCCTCTCCCCCGCCCTCGGTCTCCCTTCTCCCCCGCCCTCGGACTCTCCTCACCCCCTCCCTCGGTCTCCCCTCTCCCCCGCCCTCGGACTCCCCTCTCCCCCGCCCTCGGTCTCCCCTCTCCCCCGCCCTCGGTCTCCCTTCTCCCCCGCCCTCGGTCTCCCTTCTCCCCCGCCCTCGGTCTCCCCTCTCCCCCGCCCTAGGACTCCCCTCTCCCCCGCCCTCGGACTCGCCTCTTCCCCGCCCTCGGACTCCCCTCTTCCCTGCCCTCGGACTCCCCTCTCCCTCACCCTCGGTCTCCCCTCTCCCTCTCCCTCACCCTCGGTCTCCCCTCTCCCCCGCCCTCGGACTCCCCTCTCCCCCGCCCTCGGACTCCCCTCTCCCCCGCCCTCGGACTCCCCTCTCCCCCGCCCTCGGTCTCCCCTCTTCCCCGCCCTCGGACTCCCCTCTTCCCCGCCCTCGGACTCCCCTCTCCCTCGCCCTCGGTCTCCCCTCTCCCCCGCACTCGGACTCCCCTCTCCCCCGCCCTCGGTCTCCCCTCTCCCCCGCCCTAGGACTCCCCTCTCCCCCGCCCTCGGTCTCCCCTCTCCCCCGCCCTCGGACTCCCCTCTCCCTCGCCCTCGGTCTCCCCTCTCCCCCGCCCTCGGTCTCCCCTCTCCCCCGCCCTCGGTCTCCCCTCTCCCCCGCCCTCGGTCTCCCCTCTCCCCCGCCCTCGGTCTCCCCTCTCCCCCGCCCTCGGTCTCCCCTCTCCCCCGCCCTCGGTCTCCCCTCTCCCCCTCCCTCGGACTCGCCTCTTCCCCGCCCTCGGACTCCCCTCTTCCCTGCCCTCGGACTCCCCTCTCCCTCACCCTCGGTCTCCCCTCTCCCTCTCCCTCACCCTCGGTCTCCCCTCTCCCCCGCCCTCGGACTCCCCTCTCCCCCGCCCTCGGACTCCCCTCTCCCCCGCCCTCGGACTCCCCTCTCCCCCGCCCTCGGTCTCCCCTCTTCCCCGCCCTCGGACTCCCCTCTTCCCCGCCCTCGGACTCCCCTCTCCCTCGCCCTCGGTCTCCCCTCTCCCCCGCACTCGGACTCCCCTCTCCCCCGCCCTCGGTCTCCCCTCTCCCCCGCCCTAGGACTCCCCTCTCCCCCGCCCTCGGTCTCCCCTCTCCCCCGCCCTCGGACTCCCCTCTCCCTCGCCCTCGGTCTCCCCTCTCCCCCGCCCTCGGTCTCCCCTCTCCCCCGCCCTCGGTCTCCCCTCTCCCCCGCCCTCGGTCTCCCCTCTCCCCCGCCCTCGGTCTCCCCTCTCCCCCGCCCTCGGTCTCCCCTCTCCCCCGCCCTCGGTCTCCCCTCTCCCCCGCCCTCGGTCTCCCCTCTCCCCCTCCCTCGGTCTCCCCTCTCCCCCTCCCTCGGTCTCCCCTCTCCCCCTCCCTCGGTCTCCCCTCACCCCCGCCCTCGGTCTCCCCTCACCCCCGCCCTCGGTCTCCCCTCACCCCCGCCCTCGGTCTCCCCTCACCCCCGCCCTCGGTCTCCCCTCACCCCCGCCCTCGGTCTCCCCTCACCCCCGCCCTCGGTCTCCCCTCACCCCCTCCCTCGGTCTCCCCTCTCCCCCGCCCTCGGACTCCCCTCCCCCCCGCCCTCGGACTCCCCTCTCCCCCGCCCTCGGTCTGCCCTCACCCCCGCCCTCGGTCTCCCCTCACCCCCTCCCTCGGTCTCCCCTCTCCCCCGCCCTCGGTCTCCCCTCTCCCTCGCCCTCGGTCTCCCCTCTCCCCCGCCCTCGGACTCCCCTCTCCCCCGCCCTCGGACTCCCCTCTCCCCCGCCCTCGGACTCCCCTCTCCCCCTCCCTCGGTCTCCCCTCTCCCCCTCCCTCGGTCTCCCCTCTCCCCCTCCCTCGGTCTCCCCTCACCCCCGCCCTCGGTCTCCCCTCACCCCCGCCCTCGGTCTCCCCTCACCCCCGCCCTCGGTCTCCCCTCACCCCCGCCCTCGGTCTCCCCTCACCCCCGCCCTCGGTCTCCCCTCACCCCCGCCCTCGGTCTCCCCTCACCCCCGCCCTCGGTCTCCCCTCACCCCCTCCCTCGGTCTCCCCTCTCCCCCGCCCTCGGACTCCCCTCTCCCCCTCTCTCAGTTTCCTCTCGCCCCCACCCTCAGTTTCCCCTCTCCCCCGCCCTCAGTTACCCCTCTCCCCCGCCCTCAGTTTCCCCTCTCCCCCTCCCTCAGTTTCCCCTCTCCCCCGCCCTCAGTTTCCTCTCACCCGCCCTCAGTTTCCCCTCGCCCCCTCCCTCAGTTTCCCCTCTCCCCCGCCCTCAGTTTCCCCTCGCCCCCTCCCTCAGTTTCCCCTCTCCCCCGCCCTCAGTTTCCTCTCACCCCCACCCCTACCCCCACCCCAGCTGTTGTCACGAAACCAGGAGCAAAAACCCTGACCTACAGGGGACTCGACCCGTTTAAGGTAAATGCAGAAACACTGGTGGATGTCATGTGGTCGGGCGTCACGTGATCAAACCTCCAGGAATGCCTCCAATCAGAGTTGTAAACCTTATACACGACTGAAAATTTACCAAAATCGCTCAGAAACTTGCTACATCCTTTTCTTTTTTTCTAACACGGCGTGATACATTAAAAGCAGTTTCATTTAGCAAAACAGATATTTACTTCATGTGATTCTAAACTGCAAGGCACACCATGGCACACTCATATCGTGTGAAGTCTCGCTTCCATATTCACCATTTCCACAGGTTGTTAAATAAATATATTCTTTTCTTATTCTCCTCTACCTCCTGAACCAATGTTCCCGTTAAGCTGCATGGCCACACGGCCGCACAGCGCTCTGGAGGTCCTGCGCAGCCGGCTCACCGGCTTTTAAACAGAAAAACCACGTGTCCGCGGAAATTTGAATTGGACGGCGCAGCCCGCCTCACAGCACCCAACAAAAAACTAGAGGGAGCATTGTTCTGAAGCCACAACCCCAGATCTTCCGGTACAGCAGCTGATTAAAGACAGACAGACTTGCATTTCTATAGCTGCCTTTCACAACCTCAGGAGGTCTCAAAGCGCTTTGCAGCCAACAAAGTACTTTTTGAAGTGCAGTCACTGTCGTAATGTGGGAAACGCGGTGACCAATTTGCGCACAGCAAGCTCCCAGAAACAGCAATGTGACAATGACCAGATCGTCTGGGTTTTTTTTCAAAATGATGTTGGTTGAGGGATAAATATTGGCCCAGGACACCGGGGAGAACTCCCCTGCTCGTTTTCATCATAGTGGCGTGGGCGCTTTTACGTCCACCTGAGAGGGCAGGCACGGCCTTGGTTTAACGTCTCATCCGAAAAACGGCACCTCTGACAGTGCGGCACTCCCTCAGCACTGCGCTGGAGTGTCAGCCTAGATTAATACTCCACCCTTGGGTAGAGTTGTCATGTTACTGGACTAATAACTCAGAGGACGAGACTTGATACAGCCAGCTGTGTTTCCAAAGGTTCACAGGTTTACGAGGTATTCACAATGGCTAAGAAAGAACTTGTTCAGCTCACAGCAACGTCTAATGTCCATTTTTATCAATGGCATTTTTTGCTCAACTGTTTATTTAAATGATTTTTCACACATGTACGAACTCAATGCAACACAAATGGAGTTCAGGAGGAGGCCAAAAGGATAAACAGCCGATAAAGCATTAGAAAGAAAGAACTTGCATTTCTATAGCGCCTTTCACGACCTCAGGACATCCCAAAGATCTTTGCAGCCATTGAAGTACTTTTTTGAAGTGTTGTAATGTAGGAAACGCATCAGTCAATTTGAGCACAGCAAGCTCCCACAAACAGCAACGTGATAATGACCAGATAATCTGTTTATTAGTGATGCTGGTTGAGGTATAAATATTGGGCCAGGACACCGGGGAGAACTCCCCTGCTCTTCTTCAATATAGTGCCGTGGGATCTTTTACATCCACCTGAGAGGGCAGAAAGGAGCCTCGGTTTAACGTCTCATCCGAAAAACAGCACTTCCGACAGTGCAGCACTCCCTCAGCACTACACTGGGGTGTTCAGCCTAGATTTTGGTGCTCAAGTCTCTGGAGTGGGACTTGAACCCACAGCCTTCATGACTCAGAGGCAAGGGTGCTACCCACTGAGCCACAGCTAACACTATGGGCTGAATTTTGCCGGTGCTCAGTGTACAGGTTTGGAGACGAGTCCACTGTCAAAATCGAAAGCCCGCTCTGAACCCGCCTCCATGCAAGTTTCCAAAGTGTCGGCTCTGCGATTTCAGTAACAGATTCCGACACCAAGCGGCGGGGGAGGCATTTAAGATAGTTAAATGCTTGTTAAATACTTGTTGACTACTATTTTGTCAGCCTATTTCTATTTTACCACTTTTTTAATGAGGTTCACGTCACTCGGGGATCACGCCAGGTAAGTGTGTCGGGTCCTCTACGTTTCCCCATTGCTGTGAATAGGTGACAGCTGCAAAAGTGGTATGAAAGCTACCAGCTGTTTTCACAGCTGTTCGCTTTCCAACGTCAGAAGCTGGAGCCTTCAGGACTTGGAAGACACTTTTGAGCTGTATGCAGTTTGGATGTGTTTGGAGTAAACTCTCTATCCACTGTCACCTCCTTGGAGCAAGCTGTCTCACCATTGACAGATTAGTTCTGTCATCTCAACTTCAGGTGCCATCTATTCCAGCAACATCAGTGCCCTTGAAAAAATATCACCTTGATCCTCAGAATCCCTCCACGATCAGTCCCAACACCAACATCATCAACAACAACACCAACCTTCTCCGCAATCACCTAATGCTGCACAGGACATCAGCACCCCACAACATTGCTGCCCGGGAGGCCAGCGATGACCTCACCATGGCCAGATTTACATCACTTGACGCTGTACACCCTGGCTGCCACATGATGCGCCAGGTTAGCACCACCTCACACCAGCACCCCTACAATGTCCAAGCCATTCCTTTCACACTCATCAAAATTGTGGGGGGAGGGTGGGGGGGGCGGAGTTATGTCTCAACATTCACTGGAACTCACTAAGACACTTCCAAAGGTGAGCACAGATCTGTCCAATAAGGTAAAGTGTTGAAAATATAGATGTCAATGTTTGACAACACATTAATAGAAAATTTACATGAATATTGCATAAAACACCCAAGTGCCTACCCTTGTGTGTTGTTACTTGGTATGATTGCACTAGGATGAGGGTGAGTGTGAGGGTTGGCTACTGAGATGGGGAAGTGATAATGTAGATAGAGAGGAATGGATGGAGGTGCAAGGTATGTTGGTGTAAGGATGTGCAGGAGTAGGGTAGGGAAGGCAGAGTGATGGGGATGTAATGAGTGACACAGCAGGATGAGGTTGCAGTAACGTTTCGTGATCTACTGAGATCAATGAAAGGTTTGCGCCACAGCAGCCTGGTCCTCCTGACGACATCCTTGCTTGTGTCCTCCTGTGCAATGTGCAACCAGGCTGCGTTGTTGTCCTGGGGAGGTCTCTTCCACCCTTGGCAGGGAAGAGAATCTCCCTGCGTGCTGTGACTCCCTCCATAAGCATATGGAGGGAGTCATGGGAGAACCCGGGTGCATCTGCGCACCTTTGTGCAGGGATTGTCAGTGTTTGCAGCACCTCAATGCTGTAGAACACTGACAGCACAACTGTCCAAGTGAATGTCGACATGGTCCTTTTAAGGAAACCGGCTGATGATGCGTCATCAAATGACGTCATCAGACCCGCTTCCTTTTAATTGGTCGGAAACTCGCAGGGCGGGCTTAACAAGCCTAATCAGGGGAAAAATCCTTTTCGCAGAGTGGCTGGAGCCGGCAGTGGGACCGGGACCCGGCAACGACCTCCCCTGCCGCAATCCCGCCTCCGATGGCGAAATCGCGGCTTAAGTCCCCAACTTTCTTCGCCCCACCATTGGCGGCCGTGCCATCATGTTGCTTAGGCTCCAAACTCTGGAATTCCCTCCTTAAACCTCTCCGCCCCTCTCTCCTCCTTTGAGATGCTCCTTAAAACCCACCTCTTGACCAAGCTGTTGCTCACTTGCCCTGATATCTTCTTATGCGGCTCGGTGTCAAATTTTGTTTGATAATCGCTCCTGTGAAGCACCGTGGGGACTTTTTACTACGTTAAAGGCGCTATATATGTGATGAAATATGCCATTCATCAGGCACTGTATTCCCTGTGTTTAGTTTAGTTTCAGTTTCATTTCCTTACCTGTATTGTATTGTGTGTAGGGCTCCGCCCATACCTGGCCCCTACTTAAGCAAGCCCCAGCGTGTCTCACAGCAGTACAGCAGATCTCTGGATGAGAGACACTTCTCCAATGTGTATTACTTTCTGAGTTAATAAAAGCCTTGCTTTGCTCCGTTAACGTCGAGTCTCGGATTCATTGAGGCACATCAATATAAAAGCAAGTAGTTGTTGCCAGTCTGGATTGAATTACATCAAATTTACAGCACAGAAACAGGCCATTCGGCCCAACCAGTCTCTGCTGGTGTTTATCCTCCTCCACACGAGTCTCCTCCCACTCCATCTCCCTCATCCCAGCCTCTCAGCATATCTTCCTATTCCCTTTTCTCTCATGTACTCGCCTAGTTTCATTTTGAAAGCATCTAAGCTAGTCACCTCAACCACTTCCTGTGATAGCGAGTTCCACATTCTAACCACTCTCTGAGTAAAGAAATTTCTCCTTATTTCCCGAGTGGATTTATCAGTAACTATCTTGTATTTCTGGCCCCTAGTTTTGGATTCTCCCACAAGTGGAAACATGCTCTCCACATCTACCCCTGTCCAACACATTCATCATTTTAAAGACCTCGATCAGGTCACCTCTAAGTCTCTTTTCTAAAGGGAAATGCTCCAACCTGTTCACTCTTTCCCGAGAGCTGTAATCTCTCAGTTCTGGTACCATCCTTGTAAATCTTTTTTGCACTTTCTCCAGTGCTTCCACGTCCTTTTTATAGTATGGAGAACAGAAATGTGCACAGAACTCTATGTGCGGCCTGACCAGGGTCCTATACAAGTTTAACAGGGAAAGAGGCGCACATCACCAGAGCCAGACCGGCACACATGACCCAGGCGACCTCGGAAAGCACGAGGGACAGTTATGCTAAACCTTTATAAATCACTGGTTAGGTCTCAGCTGGAGTATTGTGTCCAATTCTAGGCACCACACTTTAGGAAGGATGTCAAGGCCTTGGTGAGGGTGCAGAAGAGATTTACTCGAATGGTACCAGGGGATGAGGGACTTCAGTTATGTGGAGAGACTGGAGAAGCTGGGATTGTTCTCCTTAGAGCAGAGAAGGTTAAGAGGAGATTTAATGGAGGTGTTCAAAATCACGAAGGGTTTTGATAGAGTAAATAAGGAGAAACTGTTTCCACTGGCAGAAGGGTCGGTAACCAGAGGACACAGATTTAAGGTAATTGGCAAGAGGGAGGATGAGATTTATTTACGCAGCGAGTTGTTGTGGTCTAGAACGCACTGACTGAAAGGGCGGTGGAAGCAGATTCAATAGTAACTTTCAGAAGGCAATTGGATAAATACTTGAAAAGGAAAACATTGCAGGGCTCTGGGGAAAGAGCAGGGGAGAGTGGAACTAATTGGAGAGCTCTTTCAAAGAGCCGTCACAGGCACAATGGGCCGAATGGCCTCCTTCAGTGCTGTATGGTTCTATAAACAGCAGCAGTCGAAAGTCTTAAAAACACCACTGAGCTGAAATAAACTGTCATCCGAGTGAAATGAAGGTCGGAATGAATCAGCGACCAACGCAACCCAGGCATACGCTTGGCTTCCCTCCACCCCTGCTGCTCAGGGACGTCCCCGAGAGACGCCACACCCAGCACTGCCCACAGCAGAGGTCACTTACCCAGGGGCCGGATCCGCAGTGCCGAGATGGGGAGGGGCGAAACCTTCTGGCCACCCCGCAAACCACGATGGAACACCGCACCACGAGTGAAAGGGACGGCTGAGGGGGGGGGGAACCTCTCCGCCACCACAGCAACAGTCCAACGTGAGCATCACTCTTTTTTTGCATGAAGAAGGGCCTCCACAATGATCCTTTCACCGGAGGCTCCCCGTGTCCTGCCACTTCAGAGAGGTGAGAAACGGCGACGAGGGTATGCAACTCTCTTTCTTGCAGTTGGCCAATCACCAAGCCCGAGCTCCATTCTAACATTCAACCAACTGCGGCACAAAGAAAGAGCAATGGTTAAAGATCTCGTCGTAACTGGGCCAAGATAGTAAAAAAAAAAATTCCACTACAGTGCACCATTTTACACCCAGAATAGTAAACCGAGGCGAACATAACCTCACTTCATTTATCTTTTTACGCAGCAAGTATACATTACCCCGATTTTAATCGCCCCACCATTGGCGGCCGTGCCTTCAGCTGCCTGGGCCCTAAGCTCTGGAATTCCCTCCCTAAACCTCTCCGCCTCTCTCTCCTCCTTTAAGACGCTCCTTAAAACCTACCTCTTTGACCAAGCTTTCGGTCACCTGTCCTAATATCTCCTTATGTGGCTCGGTGTCAAATTTTGTTTGATTACGCTCCTGTGAGGCGCCTTGGGATGTTTTACTATGCTGAAGGCGCCATACAAATGCAAATTGTTGTTGCTGTACGAGGGGAATATAACATCACTTAACATCGAGATACATCATGTCTACAACACAGAAACAGGCCATTCAGCCCAACAAGTCTGTGCCAGTGTTTATGGTCCACACGAGCCTCCACCCACCCTTCTTCATCAAACCCTATCGGCATCTCCTTCTATTCCTTTCTCCCTCATGTGCTTGTCTCGCTTCCCCTTAAATGCATCTCTGCTATTCACCTCAACCACTCCCTGTGGTGGCGAGTTCCACACTCCCACCACCCTCTGAGTAAAGAAGTGTCTCCCGAATTACCTATTGGATTTATTATTGACTATCTTATATTTATGGCCAATAGTTTTGGTCTTCTCGACGAGTGGAAACATTTTCTCCACTTCTATCCTATTAAACCTTTTCATTATCTTAAAGACCTCCATGGGGTCACCCCTCAGCCTTCTGTTTTCTAGAGTAAAGAGCCCCAGCCTGTTCAATCTTTCCTGATAGTTATAACCTCTCAGTTCTGGTATCCTTGTGAATCTTTTTTTGCACCTTCTCCAGTGCCTCTATATCCATTTTGTAATATGGAGACCAGAACTGTGCACGTTACTCCAAGTGTGGTCTAATCAAGGTTTGATACAAGTTTAGCATAACTTCTCCCCTTTTCAATTCTATCCCTCTAGAAATGAACCCAGTGCTTGCTTTGCTTTTTTTTAATGGCCTTATTAACCTGCGTCGCTACTTTTAGTGATTTGTGTATCCTTATGCCTAGATCCCATTGCTCCTCTACCCCATTTAGTCTCTTTGAGGGGAATTTTTACCTTCTCATCCTGCTGGGAGTGCGGGGGGAGGAGGGTCGGGGGGGAGGAGAGTGGTGGGGGCTTCCCGTATACTGTGGGATTTAACTCCACAGCGTGCGTCTTTCATCAATGACAGGTTCCCCACCTGCAAGTCAGCCTGATTGGTTTCCAGTCGGGCGGGGCGCATGCCAGAGAAGGCCGCAGGACCAGGTATGTCCGATCACTGGCCCCGGAGGGTCCAATCCCTGACCCTGGGGGTGCGTTCCGATCCGTGGGGCCATGGGGGTCTCCGGTCCCCAACTCCAGGCGTTAAGTCATGGAGTCATAGGGCAGGATTTTCATTGGGCCGTGGAGGCGGGATTGGAGGCGTGTGGGGGGTTCAAATCTCGAAATCGGGGGGCACAAACCCATCCCGCCTCCATGCCAGTTTCAAAGGAGGCGGATACCCAACCTGTGCTGGGACCCGCCTCCCCGAGGCGGGAAGGGGATTAGTGCCAATTAACTGCTTGTTAACAGGTAGTTAACAGACAGTTTTTAGCCTAATCCCTATTTTTATTCCTGAAGCCTGGGATTCCCGACGGCTCCAAACCACGCCAAGTTAGCGAGGCGGGCCATCGGGCTGAAGGACTTGGAGGGTTCGAGATGTCCGGTGTTCAGGTGAGTGATGGGTGCATGAGTGAAGAGGTAAGTGTGTTTGGTGTGTGTAAAGTGTTTAAAGAAGTTTTACTTACCTTTACAGCCTTCCTTCCTTCAGGTCTCGGGAGTCCCTCATCTCACCGGCACAGAAAGCAGAATGGCCGCGAGCTGTCAAAAGTTGCAGCATTCAGCTTTCTGTTCTGGAGAGGTCTCTAAATCAGCCTGAGAGAAAGGAATTAACTTAGTGTACAGATTGTCAGTGTTTGACAGCTTCAAACCGCTGTCAAACGCTGATATTTCATCTGTCAAAAGCTCTTGACAGATGAAATGTCAATCTGTGATGTCACCTGTTGCTAGATGGCCCTTAATTGGCCTACTGAGCCCGCTGGGCGGGCTCAACAAGGTCAATCAAGTGAAAATCGCGTGGGTTGGCTAGAACTCGATTGAGGCGGGACGACAATCCTGAAAGTTGTAGTCCTGCCTCCTACACGCCTCCAGAATCAAAATCCAGCCCAGAGAGTCATAACGGCACAGAAGGAAACCATTCAGCCCATCAAGTCCATGCCGGCTCTCTGTAGAGCAATCCAGTCAGTCCCATTCCCCCGCTCTATCCCCGTAACCCTGCAAGTTTATTTCCCTCAAATGCCTATCCAGTCTCCCCTTGAAAACATTGAGTGTCTCCGCTTCCACCACTTCCGTCGGCAGTAAGTTTCAGGTCCTCACCACTCGCTGCATAAAAAAGTTTTCCCTCAGATCCCCCCTGAATCTCTTGCCCAAAACCTTAAATCTGTGTCCCCTAGTCCTTGTACCATCAACTAGTGGGAACAGCCTTTCCCCGTTTAGTCTATCCAAACCCGTCATAATCTTGTACACCTCTATCAAATCACCCCCTCAACCTCCTTTGCTCTAATGGAAACAAATCCAGCTTCTCCAACCTGTCCTTGTAGCTAAGATCCCCTATCCCCGGAACCATTCTGGTAAATCTCCTCTGCACCCTCTCAAGTGCCTTCACATCCTTCCGAAAGTGTGGTGACCAGACCTGGATGCAACACTCCAGTTGTGGCCTAACCAGTGCTTTATAAAGGTGCAGCATAACTTGGGGTCTGATCCAGGGGTGGCGGGGGGAGTGGGGGCATTTGTATGGGAAAGGGCTGATGGTGGAGGAGCTCGGCCCTCCACGCCTCGCTGCAGCTGCCGGGTTTCCCGAGGCGGTCACAGTTAAATCCGAGGCCTCCTTGGAGGGGGTTGGCTGCCCACCCCTTGTCCCGCCTCGGGTAAAAGCCGAAAGTCGGCGGGATGGAGCCGGCTTCCCGACACGCTTCGATTTTCTGCCCATTAACCCTCCACCCGCACCTATTCCCACCCGCTCCCCCCATGTTAAAATTCCTCCTTTATTTTCTAGGCAGTATGTGGATTCCTTATTCTTCCTACCAAAATGCACTACCTCACACTTATCTATATTGAAATTAATTTGCTAATTACACGCCCATTCTGCAAGCTCATTAATGTCTTCCTGTGTTTTGTTGCAGTCTTCCTCTGTGACATATATTGTGCCATTCATGTAGAAATGACTTATGAAATATACTGGGCGGCCTGCTGGTGGTGCTGTCCAGGGAGAGTATAAATACTTGGGCACGGGCCAGCTTGCTCAGGGACATTTTGTAAACAGGAACTAGTGAAGGATAACTAGACTTCCATGTTGTGAAACAGTCGATTAAAGCCTTGTTTAATACTCTGACCAAGTGCCTAGTAGTTTTCTTACGTCACTCTATTGACTACACCTCCCAATTTGGTGTCTTCCGCAAATTTTGAAATTGTACTTCCGATTCCCGAGTCCAGATTGTTTATGCAAGTTGTAAAGAACCGTGGTCACAACACCGATCCCTGTGGAACACCGCTTCCCACCTTTTGCCAGCCTGAGCAGCTACCATTAACCGCTACTCTCTGTTTTCTGTTTTTGTAGCCAGCTTACTATCCATTCCGCTACCTGTCCTCCGATTCCACATCTTCTGGCCTTAGTCATGAGTCTGCTACGCAGTATCTCCCCTCCTTTTCTATCTTAAACCTCTTAATATCTTTTTTTGATCTCTTCTAATGTCATCATCTTGTAATATGCCCTAACCCATCACAACGATAACAGCTTAGCACATTTAACATTTAAAAAATAAAAACAGAAAATGCTGGAAATACTCAGCAGGTCAGGCAGCCTCTGTGGGGAGAGAAACATATGGGTTAGAAATTCATTATAGCCCAGGATTGGGTGGTAAATTTAGAGAAGTTGGAGAATTAGCGCCAGGCGCTAATGCTTTAGACTGCACGCAAAATTCATTCTCACTGCTCAAAGAAATGATTGGGGCACTAAACCAAGTCTTAAAGGCTTAGCTCAGTGGCATTACACTCAAAGGGTGGACCAATATTGGGTGCAGTCTAATCTCAACTCATCATTGCCACAGACTTTTCCCAGTACTTAAAGGGGAGGTTCATTGATGCTGCAGCACCACATTCTCAGCATTGCTGGCTGTGCAGCTGCCTCAGCAAGGAGAAGCACAACAAGGAGAAGGAGCCAGAGGGCTGAAGCAGGTGTGCTCATGGCAGATCCACCTCAGTCGGGTGGTATGGGTGAGTCAATGCTTCAACAAATGCTACATACCACCATCTGTACCACAAGCTTCATACACTACGCAAAGCACCAGACCCCCAGCACTCACCCACCAACAATCTCTACCTACCAACAGTCACACCCACATTTCAAAACCTTGCCCACAATGTCAGCTATTCAACTATGGCAGGCACAATGGTCATTAGTTATTAGAATGAATGTGATATGTGTGTTATGTTTATGCATAAATTTATTAATGTGGTCTCTCATTTCACCTTTGCGCCCAGGAGGATGCTGTGATATGGCATGACGCAGCGATGGTATGATGGGCATGTGGTGAGCAAAAGGGATCTGGGGTTTAAGTCATCCTGGTCTTGCCAAGTGTATCAGTTTGATTCTTTGAACAATAAATGTAGGCACTTTGCACTTGCCAGAACACTGCTGATAAAAAAGAACCTTGAAATTGCTTCTACAAAGTGATTGGCTAGCTGAAACTGACAAGAAACCACTGACATTAACCTGCTCTGCCAGCTGCGAGTGATTAATGCGGATGCCTTTAAATAACGTCCCTGGAGCCGGCATCCTTACTCCGCCTCTCCCTGCCGCTGTCTGGTCGAGGCACAAAGGTAGGTGGCGAAAATCAGTTTTGCAGATTGGGTGGCCAGTGAGCGTTGCACACTCACTGACGTCACAATCTGTCTGGCGTTGACGTCCCCGGCGATACCTCGTACTGGCGGCGCAACAGGGGGACCGTATTTGCCGTGTGGCGCTGGATTTGCCTCGCCCCGGCGCTACTGCATCAGCCCCCCACAGTTGAGGGCCATGTCAACCACGGTAGAGGGGAATCCTAGAGAGGAGAATGTTCTGACAATGCCACCTTCCATACTAGTGCTTCCGACATGTCTTCCTTTTTCCTCAACCGAGGATTCCCCTCTACCGTGGCTGACACGGCCCTCGACTGTATCCGTTCTATTTCCCGCACTTCTGCTCTCACCCCTTTCCCTCCCTCCCGGAACCACGATAGGGTTCCCCTTGTCCTCACCTTTCACCCCACCAACAATCCCCTCCGCCATTTCCGCCACCCCCAGCGTGATCCCACCACCAAACACATCTTCCCCTCCCCTCCCCATTCAGCATTCCGAAGGGACCACTCCCTCCGCGACACCCTAGTCCACTCCTCTATTACCATCAACACCCCTTCCCCTTCGCCCGGCACCTTCCTGTGCAAGCGCAGGAGATGCAACACATGCCCTTTTACCTCCTCCCTTCCCACTGTCCAGTGCTCCAAACACTCCTTCCAGGTGAAACAGCGATTTACTTGCACTTCTTGTAATTTAGTCCACGGTATTCACTGCTCACGATGCGGTCTCCATAACCATAACTATAACCTCCATCTCTATTTTTTCACATGGCAGCTGTTGATGATTCTGCCATTCCCATTTACACCTCTTCTAGACTCATCTTTTGTTTCTTTACTTCTCCCGTTACCATCTTCTTTCGTCTTGCACCATCATCCCTTTTGTCATTTAATCTCTCCTGACTTCCAGCCTATCACAGACCTTCCCTTTTGTTCTTTCCTCCCCTCCCCCCTTTCCCTGCCCCTACACTTGCTTAAATCCCATTACATCTCCAACCTTTGCTAGTTCTGACGAAGGGTCATCGACCTGAAACATTGACTCTGTTTCTCTCTCCACAGATGCTGCCTGACCTGCTGAGTGTTTCCAGCATTTTCTGTTTTTATTTCAGATTTCCAGCATCCACAGTATTTTGCTTTTGTACTAACATTTTATAATTTTTGTGATCAAAGAGGTTACAATGTCTCTTCACAGCTTCTTGCTACACGTCAGCACCGCCCCTTCTCCCATACAGTTTTACCGGGATCTCCGTGTTTTCTCAGACTAGGAGGGCGCCATAGGGTCCTGGAGGGGATGTCTCATCGATTGCAAGCCAGCTCCACCGCCGCCAGACGTGACTCTACTCCAGCGAACAACCCCTGGTCGACCCCTGGCTCTCCTTGAACCTTCCATCTCCTGACGTTCTGCGGGGAGGGAGGCGGGGGGAGGGGGGGAGACAGGGGGGGAGGTGGGGGGGTAATCTTCGGAGGAAACGGTCCATGACAACCAGCTCCTTGATCCTTGTCTCGGGCTGCAGCCATCGCGGGACCAGGTGCATCAGGTCATACATCTGTGATCTTGGGCAGGTTCCCCCCTGCCTCATAGGCCCAGGCTTGAAACCGTCGAGCTCTCCCCTGGAGGATTTGCTCCAGTACGGGCCAGGATTTCCTCCTTCAATGCCCAGTGATCAGCTGTATCAGTCGGTTCCAAGTCAAAGTTTGCCTGTTGGGCACCTACCAAAAATGAGCCAACCGATAGGCTGCGGGTCCATTGCTAGGCCGGAGAGGCTGTGGGTCCATCACCGGGCCGGAGAGGCTGCGGGTCCATCACCAGGCCGGATAGGCTGCGGGTCCGTCGCCAGGCCGGATAGGCTGCGGGTCCGTCGCTGGGCTGGATAGATTGCAGATCCGTCGCCGGGCCAGAGAGGCTGCGGGTCTGTCGCCGGGCCGGAGAGGCTGTGGGTCCATCACCAGGCCGGATAGGCTGTGGGTCCATCACTAGGCCGGAGAGGCTGCAGGTCCGTCACCAGGCCGGATAGGCTGCGGGTCCGTCACCAGGCCAGATAGGTTGCGGGTCCATTGACGGGCCGGAGAGGCTGCGGGTCCGTCACCGGGCCGGAGAGGCTGCGGGTCCGTCGCTAGGCCGGATAGGCTGCGGGTCCGTCGCCTCGGATCCCCCCTGACACCAGTTTCTGCATCAAATGCTGGATCTCATTCTTGCTTCTTCCCGCTTTTGCCACCATGATCCGATTAGTTTCTTGCTTGAGTTCCAGAATCTTGTTAGTCTGCTCCTGTTGTGCCAATATGGCCTGTATGAATGTTCTCAGCAGTTCCTCCATGATGGTGGGCCTTGGGCTTTCTCAAAGTGCCAAAATCCCACTCCCGACACAAGTCGAAGCAGGCCCAGGAACCAGTGGTCATTTAGACTCGCAGGCCAGTGATTAATGGTTAAAGCAAGTCAGGGGTTTATTCACCCAGGGCAGTGGGGCTTTTAAGTGCCGCGATGAACCAAACAGTAGCAATCAAACTTTTCAGCCTACACCTTCTCGCCCTCAGCTACTTCCTCTCCCCAACTGAACTATTTGCCTGCCTTCTATCCTTACAGGCTTGTGAGTCCCTCCTAATTAAAGGAAATTAAGGTCAATGGTCTCTTCAAGCTTTACAGGTTTGCCTTGGTCATTCCGATCATTTATAGAACTGCTTAAAGTTGTATCCCTATTGTGGATACAGACCTCTCAAAAGTCTATGGCTCACAGATCGTCCCCCTCTCACTGTCAGATAAGAAAATATAACATCACTTTATACGGAGAATATAACATCACTTTCTACAAAGAATATAAATCAGGTTGTACTGAGAATATATCAGTTTATATGAAGACAATGGGCTGGATTTTCTGAGTGGAGGCAGGTTGGCGGCGGGAATGTTAGTCGGCAGATTCTGGTCCCGCTCCCGCTCCTGCTCCCGGCGCCAGCCAGTCTGCTGACACAATTTTCTGTTGATTGGGCTCGTTAAGCCCGCCGGCCGTGCGCGTTACCCGGCCTGATCACAAGGTGCGGGTCTGCTGAGCGGCTCTGATGACGCGTTTGCAGCCGGTGTATTTAAGGAGGGGCCGTGTCCCCATTAGCTCTCACTTTGCTCTTGATGCTCCTGACTGGTGCTGCTCTCCACGGTGTCTGCAGAGAGACCAAAGGCTAGTTCCCCGCCTCAACAATGACTCCCTCCATGTTCTTGTGGAGGGAGTCAGAGGACGCCAAGGAGGTCCTATGCCCAGATAATGGAAGAAGGAAACCTCCTCAGCAGAGAAAGACAGCCTGGCTGCCAATTGCTGAGGAGGTAACTGCAAGGTGTCTGTTCAGTCGCACCTGGTCCAATGTAGGAAGAGGTTCAATGATCTCCTGCGTTCTGGAAAAGTGAGTATAAAAGCACACTTACCTTAATTCTGCTGTGCCTGTCATCACATCCCCATCAATCTGCATTGCCAACCCTACTCCTGCACATCCTAACTCACCCCAACATCCCTTGCACCATCACCCATCCCTCTCTCCGTGTGTACAGAATCACTTCCCCATCTAACCAGGCACCCCTCACACCCACCCTCAATCTTATACAATGACAACAACTAACAGCTCAAAAGTGGAAACTTGGCAATGGGAACCCACTCCATCACAGTCTCCCTCTTTACACTCATTCCAACACTCTCACTGAAACTCCACTTCTTTCCCTCTTTGCAGGAAAAGAGAGGGAGAGAACAGGAGGGGGACCACCATCGTTCTCACAGCTCACCCACGCTGAGGAGGCTGCTCTCAACATTGTGGGAACAGTCGAAGAGCTCAAAGTGAGGGACGGAGAGAGGGGCTCAGTAGAACAACCTGGTGACAGAATAATTCTCCATCCATCTTATTTGGCATTCATGAGTGACTCATTTGGGATCTGATGTCAATAGAAATTGAATGCTCATCATGTGCACAATGGGATGCGTCAGCAATCTACATATCACATGTCTAACTCCTGTCTTTACTCACCCACAGGACCATCAAGAGCCTCCCTCCCTACTGTCCAGGAGAAAGAGTAGGACGACTCCTCAGAGGATGCAGCATCAGCAGCAATGATCGCACCCAGCACCAGCGCAGAGACGCACACCTCGGCGGGTCGTATGCGAGATAGAGCAGTGTTGTCACCTGGTGTATCGCAACTCACGAGTAAGCAAAAGCAGTTGGTGGAGACAGGGACAGCAGCGGAGAGTCCTCGTCGGAGGCCGCAGGACGCTCCTAGCTCTGCTCAGCTGCATGTAGATGCTGAGCCTCAGGGGGCCATCCAGAAAGAGAGCGGTGCTGGAGCTTCAGGAACAAGTGTGGGAGGCTCTGACTGGGTTTGCAACCACGGTGACTGCAAGTGTGCAGAGAATGGAGGAGTCCATCTCAAACATGAGCAATGCCGTGGCGCACGCCATGGCAAATGTATGGAAAGGATGGCAATCTCCATGGAGGACATAAATCATCAGAATCAAAACTCTTCTAAATAGATGGTCAGCTATGGAGGATAGATGGGCGTCTATCACAGAGAGGAACCAGAGGTTCATGGATGTCCCCGTTATGATGTGCAGCAAGATGTTCTCCAGCTATTTGCTAGCAGAGAAGTGCGGGTCACCCATGAGAGGGATGAAGGTGAGAGGCAACATGCAAGTGGGAGCTCCTCTCCGAGCACGCAAACTGCCATCCCCTTGCCAACCCCTCGGTCAGAGCCCCAGATGCCTCCCCGAACAGCGATGGCCGAGTCTGTCCCCGCGCAGCCACAGGAGGAGCAGACTTTGGTGGGGCCCTCACAGGCTCCAAAACCCAGAGGACGATGGCCAAAGACATCTTAGCAGGACGTGAGCAGGCTGCCTCTACATCTGCTGAAGCCACAGGGGTAGCACCACGTAGAAGCATGCGTAAGAGAAAGCTGCCACATAAATAAGCACAAGGGTACTCACTTGGGTGTTCTGCTAGAAATCAATGATAAGTTTATGTTCTTTTATTCTGTTGTAATAAATTAATGTTCTGTGAATGTTTGAACTTGTTGTCATATGTGTGGTCACAATTTGAAGTTGCACAGTGAAGGGTGAGGGCGCCTTTATGTCCAGCAATGGTGGTGACAGTTCAAGGAATGCACAGATCATTGTAGAGATGCTCTATGGTGTTGAAGTGTGATTGTGGCAACCTTCATGTGCATGTGGCAGCCATATGTGTGTGCTGCATAAAGGCGGTGAATCTGGCATTGATCAGGCCATCCCTGGCATCACGGGCAGCAATGTGCTCGCAGGCTGGTCGCACTGGGTCAGGCGTCTCCTCCAGGTTTTCCTCATCTGGGACCTCATTTTGCTCCTCCTCCTCCTCTGAAGAGGCTGTGCGCTCTGCGCCTTGTTCCGCAGGCAGCGATAATCCACGCTGCTGTGCAATGTTGTGCAGGGCACAGCAGACCACAATGATTCTGGACACCCTGGCTGGTACGCACTGAAGGGCTCCTCCAGATCTGTCCAGGCATCTGAATCACATTTTGAGCAACCCTATTGTTTGCTCTTTGAGGCTTCTGGTAGAAATGTGGCTTTGGTTGTAACTCTCCTCAGACTCCTTGGATGGCCTCTTAAACGGTGTCATTAGCCACGTCTTCAGGGGATAGCTCTTGTCTTCAAGGAGCCAGCCAGAAAGTTCATTTGGCAGATCGAAGAGCTGAGGGACAGTGGACTGGCGCAGGATGTAATAGTCATGGCAGCTGCCAAGGAACTTGGCGCACACATGCATGATGCTCTTCCTATGGTTGCAGACCAGCTGCATGTTAAGGGAGTGGAAGCCCTTGTGGTTGAAAAATACTGCTGGGTTGTGATGGGGTGCCTTGATGGCCACATGGGTGCAGTCGATGACGCCCTGCACCTGTGGGAAGCCAGCCAGATTGACAAAGCCTAGCACCCACACGGTAACACTTGCCTCATCAGCGGAAAGGTGGAATAAATTGGCGAACATGGCAAAGAGAGCAGCGCTAACCCACGTGATGCATACGTGGGCGGCCGACTAGGAGATGCCTCTAATGTCTGCTGCTGATCCCTGGAAGGACCCGGACGCAAAGAAGTTGAGGGTGGTGGTGACTTTGACAGCCACTGGTAAGGCGTGTCCACTTGCTGCTCCGAGCTGCCGGTCTTAATCTAGCATTGCGCAAATGTCTGCGACTACCTGTCGCGAAAGTCTCAGCCTCCTTTGGCACTGCTGCTCACTCATGTTGAGGAAGCTCATCCTCTGCCTGTAAAGCCTGTGTTGGGGGTATCTCCTGCGGTGAGGTGCAGCCCTGCGCTGATGGCCTCTGCCCTGCGCAGCATCAGGTGGTTGAGGAGAAGGTTGGCGCGATTGTTGTTGGTGCCGCTGGTGTGCCTGGTTCTGCTGGCGCTGCGGCTGATCCTCTTCAGATTCTGAGGACCAGGGTGAGAGAGTATAAAGCGTTCCCATTTTGCTCTTACACATGACAGTTGAGGATGAGATGTTATAAGCATTCGGTCAATGAGGAGAGAGGTTATTCCAAGGAGGTGACAGTGCACATAGATTAGCACCACACACTTACAGCCTCAGGACAGATCACATGTGTCTTCCCAATCCTGAAATCAGCAACCTCTGACATTTGAAAGTGAACAGATATGAGAGCTCAGCTTTTAGACTGCAGTTGCATCGGTGAACTATTCAGCTCGTTGGTACTCCCGGCATACTCACCTGATGTGATCTCCGAACGTCGTGAAACCCATAGAAAATATGGGAAAACAGGAAAAGGCTGTAAAAATAGCAGTTAACAAGCACTAAACAAGGAGTTAAGGGGGAAAAATTCAGTTGGTTTGCGCCTCCCGTTAGCGCCTTAAGAGGGCGCTAATGGGGCGCAAAGCAACTAGTGCCCTGGCACGGCGATGTTTGCGCTGCTCACGAAATTAACTGGACATTTTGCAGCGATGCTAAACACTACCGCCACGATCTCCTGCGCCGGCAGATCGTGACATCAGTCGAGTGCGCAACGCACCGGTAGTGCCCCGGACTGGACATTGAGTGGCACCCCCTGCCTTACTGCCTGCCACTAGCAATGACAGGTTGAGGGGAGCGTTTTGCAGTCAGGAAGGGACTGGGGGAGCACTATTTAAAGGCAACCGCTTCCTGCCTTTTTCTGTTGGTGACATCTTTGCACCACGCATTCTGAGAGAGAGAGAGAGAGACTTCTGGAGAGATTCAACGCTGTGTGAAGGAGTTTTGGGTACTGAGCTGCACTTTGCAGGTTCATTTTGATTTGCCCTGCCTTGTATCGATTTAGAAGAGACTGTGGGGGCTGCACTTTGAGCTCTTTCCCTGGGCCTCCTCTCCTTTGTTCTTTCCAGCAGATTTAATGTACAGGTCTCCAAGCCGAAATTCATGGCTGCAATGAGCAGGATGTGGATGGAGAGCAAGTTCAACCCTCCCATTTAAGAACTGGCCAGCGCCATTGCGTCTGTGTTCCACTGCTGACTGACATCACATGAGCTTCGCCAGCGCTCTGAGGTAGCGCCTCGCTCCTCGGCCTTTGCACCTTAAGACAGGTGTGAAGCGCCTGATTTAGCACTCCAATCACCTCCAGGGGCGATAAAAGCCAAATTTGCAGTCGGAAGCATTCATTAGCGCCAGGCGCTAATCTTTGCGCACGGCCGACGGGGCAACACTGAATTTTTCCCCCTCAGTGTCTTAAATCCCTCACTCACCACTTGGTGTCGGGCCTGTTCTGTAATCACAGAACCGAAAATTTGGACACTCTCACGGAGGCGGGATCGCGGTGATTTTCGAACCCGCTGTCCATCAAATCGCATTTAACAGCTGACCCGCCCCTGAATCTGCCCTTTGAGCACAGAAAAATCACAGCCAACATAAAATCACTTTATACACAGAATATAACGCCTCTTTATACGGAAAGAATATGACATCACTTTATACTGAGAATATGACATCACTTTACACGAAGAGAATATAACATCACTTTATACAGGGAGAGAATATAACATCACCTTATAAGGAGAGAGAATATAACATCACTTTATACAGAGAGAATATAACATCACTTTATACAGAGAGAATATAACATCACTTTATACGGAGAGAGAATATAACATCACTTTATACAGGGAGAGAATATAACATCACTTTATATGTGGGGAATATAACATCACTTTATATGTGGGGAATATAACATCACTTTATACAGAGAGAATATAACATCACTTTATACAGGGAGAGAATATAACATCACTTTATATGTGGGGAATATAACATCACTTTATACAGAGAGAGAATATAACATCACTTTATACAGGGAGAGAATATAACATCACTTTATACGGAGAGAATATAACATCACTTTATACGGGAGAATATAACATCACTTTATACGGGAGAATATAACATGACTTTAGACGGAGAGAGAATATAACCTCACTCTATACGGGGTGTAAGACGTGCGGAATTCCCCCTTGCCCCGTCCAACAGGTTTGGACTTGAGACTTATGAGAAATTACACCAGACTCTCGGGTTCTGTCTTTAACCTTTTACTGTTCCTAAGACAGATTCAAAACCCCACCCACTATTCAAGCAGTTCACCAATAATATTACAGGAAATTATACATACAGCCACCCGCCGATGATCAGTCCAGCGTTGATTGTAGGTCCTCGTAAGTGAAAGGACGTGTCAGGCCCCTCCTTCCTCTGACTGCAGCCTGATCCTCGTAGGCGAAATGACCGGTCAAACCACCCTCTTCTGACTGCAGTGCTGATATTCTTTAGCCACTGTGTTTTATACAGCTTTCCTTGCCTTTTGTGGTAAATCATTCATTCAGAGATAGTGAAATGTTCCTTTAATATTGGTCTGAACTGTTTGAGCTGTCAAACGTTTACATCAACTCGTCCTGTGTGGCTATTATTTGGTTTGTCCTTATCACAGGCCAAAATTGTTCATTCACTCCTAAAGTTTACAAAAGGTGGCAGAAAACCACTTGGTTCGGTTCATGAGTTACGTCGTAATCTGCATTCCAGAACTTCAAAGGTCTGACTTCTCACCTCAGAAAGGTCACCAGAGACACAATGGGCCAGAAATTCGGGTCGGGGGCTTCCCGCGGGTGCAAGCCTCCGACCTGCACTTACATAGCACGCCAGCCGTTGTGCTGTGGGCCCGCGTGGGATTCCGATCCTGGGCCTCCTCCAGCTGCCGGCACGCAGTGCTTGTGTATCCCAGGGGCGTAGTTAGTTCGCAGCGTCCCCTGGGATCACGTGGGCCATGGAGAGCCAATCGGAGCTGGGAATCTCCATTATTAGGTTTGACAGGAAATCTATGAATAGAGATCGGCCCCAAAAGCTAAGTAAAACTTCAAATAAATTTTTTAAAAATCATCACATTTTTAAAATAACTATAAATTACATAAATTAACTATTTTAAACAAAAATTTAAATTTTTGAAAAAATTAATTTATGTTTTTAATGGGGCTAAAAATAAACTTATGTTTCTTTAAAGTATTTTAAAATGATAAACCTGTGGAAAAAATGTTTTAATTTTACTTAATTAACCTCTTACCTTGTTAAAAGCAGGCCTTGTGACTGCTTTTTTCACCCGCACGGATAAACCTGTAAAAAAAAATCGGAAGTTCCAGGCGTACGCGCTGCCTCTCTGGTGCACGCGTTTGTCCTGTGAACACCTTCCTTCAAGGGAAGTTCCGCTTTCCAGCGCATGCGCAGTGCACACACGAAACCGGCACTTCTGCTGGCCCTACGCATGAGTACACAGCACGTACTCACCCGTGGGGACCCGAATTTCTGGCCCCATGTCTACAATACTAAGGGGGATTGTTTATCTCTGTTGTCTGTGACTACCCCTTGCAGTCACAACCATGTTTCCTGCCTTATCAGTAAAAGACTGCTTCTTACATTCACCAACTTTATTTCACTTTGTAAAACCTTTTTACCTGGTAAAGCATTTCAATAAATATTAAAAATTAAGCTCACTGTCTCTCTCTCGCTCTCTCTCTCTCTGTATATACTTTCTACAGTCCCCCCTCAAGTAACTGTCACCAGAAATTTTTGGGGTTACAGTTACTTACGAAAGCACCCTGCGTTTTCTACAGTAACCTGATTATTTCTTGTTGCTTGTGCCGTCTCTTGACACGACACGTTAGCGTTAACAGGTAAAACACAATTATCAACTGAATGATGAGCAGAACATGGGAAATAATCCTTATCCCAGGATGAACCTCGATATTCAGGCCGATATTCCTCCAAGACGAATTGCCCCTGACTTTAAATATTTCCGTCCTTATCTTATGATTCTTCTGGGTCAAAAGGTAATAATGTTTTTGAGACTGATTAATACGCTTCATGAACCCTATCAGGTACTCGGCAGGGGTGGTATGTTGTATCCAAATCTAGCAACACATTGATGCAACTGCTCTTTTAACTCACCTTTCCTATTAATAGTCAGTTGGGTCATGTGAATATACATTTAATAACACCTGCGCTCCAATCCGTACAGGTCAGACCGGAGTAAAACTAAATGTTCCCATCGCAATAGGACAGATCAGATTACCATACTGGTATTCCCGGTGTATGGTGCTTCAGCCCGCTGCAGTAATGTTTCAGCGGGTATACATTTCTGACCCGACACATAGTCAAATTCAGTTGGGAGGTGGACATAGCCCTTAAATGTTGATCAGTCACCCACGAAGGAAGCCTCCCCTCAGCAATTCGCTGTAGGTTTTCCCTGGCTTGCTCCACCAACCACGATCCATACATTATACACACGTCATTTCACGGGGCTTTGTCGGAGACATAAACTTACATTTAATAATGTCCAATATCGTTACAATACACACAGCAAGTTGAAACATCAGACAGCACTAGTAACAGCACTACAAACATTCTGCGAAATAACTCCGTACACAACAACAGCATTACCTTTCTCTCCCCCTGGTCACACAGAGTTGAAATTGGTCAGAAATCTTAAAAATACCCATTGTTGATGCGATTGCCTCATTTCCGGAACTAGAGACTTTCGCACAATTTACACCAATCAGAATTTCACCGTGACCACAATAAAAGTCTGGTTTTAATAAGTTAATTAACCTCATAACTCCAATTTAATCCAGATCAATTTCTTAAACTAACCAATATCCCTTGAAAAAGAAAGGAAGATGCCACAGCCACATTAACACAGAAACAATCGCCCCTGCCTTGTAAAAATTCAAATTCATTTTCCTCCAGGCACATTGGCAACTGTAACTTCAAGGCTGAAGCTGATCTTTTGTAAAACACGTTACAAACTTAAATTGAAATCAATTAACATTCTTAAAACAGCACACGCGTGTCCATCATTCAAGACAAGTCTACAAGGGGTTAAACAGCTTTAGCTCTCTGTGTAGAAAAGTGGGTGGAGCTAAAACAAGCACAACAGACACTTTCTTTCAAAGACAGAAAACTTCCACACATTTAACACACACTTTTACACAAACTGAGATTCCAGCATTGTTTTTAAGATTCCTTTCACTCAGCAAATCCTGTGTTTTACTTGTTTTGGACAGAAACTGATAGTGTCTGTGTCGATAAAACTTTAAGTTTCCCTCTACCATTAGCCATTTCGGTTTTTGGTACTAATAAAGTCTAAATCTTAGGGGTGTAATTCTCTTTCTTTTACTATGTCGTGAGGTAGTAAGAATTTGTAGGTCTCGTCTGTGAATAGAAGGTGGCTCCGGACCTAGGGCCGAGGAGGCTTCTACAGCTCCTGCGCCCTGTCCACCTTCACTTGGATCATACTGTACCTGGTGATGTGCCGTTGGGCATTTCCTCTGTAGCATCCCAGCAGACCAGCTGCATCCCAATCATGCTCATAATCGTGGTCTGTTGTCTCCTTAACCTGCTTGTGGGCTGAAAAAGCTTCATCTGGTTAATATGAAACCACTTAACTTTCTTAGGTAGCTGAACTGCATACACCATGGGGCTAGCCTTATCAACGATACTGTATGGTCCCTTATACAAGGGTTCGAACACACCCACCCTTGCGTAGTTTCGAACCATCACCTGGCTACCGACCTCCCATTCCTGTGGCTTACTCGGGACTAGAAGTAATCGGTTGCCTTGGTGAGCCCTTCCAATATTGTGGGCAGCTCCCAGGTGTAACTCTCGCTAAGAGTTTCCCAAAAGTCATTTAGGAACTTATCCCTGGTTACCTCTTTGAACTGTTTCTCTGTTAATGTAGGAATCAGCAAGTGTGTTGGGGTTCACATGGGTCTCCCTGTAACCAATTCATGCGGAGAATATCCCGTTCCCTTCGACTCTGTACTGCGTATATTCATCAGGATTAGAGGCAGTACATCGTCCCACTTTCTGGGGCTTTCATTCAGTTCTTTACGTAAAGCCAGTTTTAGGGTACGGTTCATTCTTTCCACAATTCCCGACGACTGCGGGTTGTGGGCTACATGCCACTTTCCTTCAATCCCCAACAGTTTAAGAGTAGCCTGCATCACCTGACCTGTGAAATGACTCCCTTGGTCTGACTCCACTACCCGAGGGAGTCCCCATCTAGAGAACACCTCTTTTACTAGTGTTTTTTGCAGTCCACAATGCCATGGCTGTTTTACAAGGGAATGCTTCCACCCATTTAGTGAAATTGTCCACTAATACCAGACAATGTTTATTGCCCTTCTTAGTAGTGGGTAAGGGTCCAATAAAATCAATCTGGACACATTGCCATGGCCCTTCAGCCCTTCGCATATGTCCCAAAGGTGCCTTTTCCCTGTGTGGGTCGGGATTATTATCAAGCAGTTTTTACAAAAATCCTCTACATCTCCCCTAAGGTGTAGCCACCATCCTACTCCTTCCACTCTCTTCCAGGTGGTTTCGGGTCCTGGGTGTCCCGCCCCTGGATCTCCATGTGCTAGTTGAATGAATTCCTCCCGGTATCCCTTTGGGATTACCCACTTGTCACCTTTAAATAGCATCCCTTCTCTGATTTCTACATCCCTAGCTCTGTCGGGTCCCTCTATGTCTCTTCCCTCTTCTTTTTCCTTTATAATTGCCCTTAGCACTACATCTTTTAACTGAATGGTTTTAAGATCTGGTGGGAGGGGTACCGTACTCTGAGCAGAGGCGACAGTGACCACCACTCCTGGCTGGTAAGGGTCCCACGGGACTCCTCTCTCTGCACCCCTCCGAGCCAATTCGTCGGCTTTTTGATTGCCTTTCCACCTGGGCTCGGTTTTAGAGTGGGCCTTGACCTTGTGGATGTAATAACTCGTGTTCTTTTCCCTTTACAGCTTCCAATATTGTTGCCAACATCGGGGCTGTGATCAAAGGCTTTCCATCCGCTGACTTAAACCCTCGTCTGGCCCAAATGGCCAAATATTCTGTACATGAATTGCATGTAAACATTAAGTCGGAGCCGATGGTGTAAGGAGGGGGAAATTCTGTGGGGTGTGTGACCACATAGGTGACTGCGGCTACTTCTGCCTGCTGAGCACTAAGAGTAATGGGGAGTAACAGGGCCACTTCCACGTTCCAATTCGGATCATAAATTCCGCATCCCATTTTCCTTTCTCCCTTTTCCACGAAGCTCGAGCTATTTACATAGATGTCTCGCCCTTCGGGGCGTATCCCTGATTTAAAACTCCCTTTCGTTTCCCACACTCCCTCAACTGTACAAGTATGAGATTCTCCCTTGTAATTAAGGTTGAAGGCTAATTTAGGGTCTCCAATGGCTTCCACCTTAAGGTCCATGCCTTCTAACAGTAATGTCCATCTAGCTATTCGCACACTACACACTGTTCCCTCTTTAATTTTTCCCTCTAAGAGTAAACGAGTTGGGGTGTGATGGGTTAATATAGTGACGGGTTGGGTTCTTGTGAACGCTGCAAAATGTTTTACCGCCCAAAAGGTAGCTAGCAGATGTCGCTCGCAAGTGGAATAGCCTCTTTCCACTCCCACCAGGACTCTGGAGGCATAGGCTCATGTGACGGTGCACTTCCTGCATAAGGACGGCCCTCAGACTGGCATCTGTAGCTGCCCCTTCCAAATAAAAGCTTTTCCCAGGATCGACAGCTCCCAAAGCTGGAGCTATCTGTAGGTCTCGTTTTAACTGGACAAAGGTTTCCTCACATTCCCCGTCCCACTCCCATTCTACACCCTTCTTCAATAATCTCAGTAAGGGGCCCACTGTAGCTGCGTAGTTCTCAATGAATTCCCTACAGTAACCTGTCAGACCCAAAAATGATCGGAGAGCAGTTACTGAGGCTGGTCGGGGTAAGTCCTGCACTGCCTTACGCTTAGCCTCATCTATCGCACGTTCCCCTGGTCGAATAGTGAGTCCCAGAAACTGAACCTCCTCTTCCCCTATCTGTGCCTTCTTGGGATTAACCTTAAATCCAGCTGTTTTAAGCAATCCCAACAACTCCTCCAACAGTTTCTCATGTTCTCCTTCACTTTCGGAAAACAACAGTAAATCGTCTACATACTGAATCAGTCGATCTGGGCGATTGAACTCCTTTATACATGCTTCCACGCACTGATGAAAAATAGAGGGGCTGTTATGGAATCCCTGTGGAAGACAAGTCCATGTATACTGTTGTCCTTTAAAGGTGAAGGCAAATTTGTACTGATCCCCGGGGTGCAATGGGATGGACCAAAACCCATTGGACATGTCGAGGACCGTAAATACCGTGGCGTGCCGAGGAATGTTACCAATCAGATCTACTACGGTTACTACTGTAGGGGCACAAGCCGGGATGTTTTTGTTCAACACCCTATAATCGATGGTCATTCGCCAGGAGCCAGAGTACATGTGTGTAGTCAAGGGCCTCACCACTCCTTGTTCCACAAGGGATGTTCCAGCCTTTTCCAAGTCCCTCTCTGCTTCTTTGGGGAAGGTATATTGTTTCTGTGGGCGGAGCATGGGCTCTCCTCCTACCCTGACTTCTACCCCTGTCACCCTCCCACAATCGTGCTTGTGCGTGGCAAAAACCTCTTTGTTAGCTTTAACGACAGCTGTGTACCTTTCTGGCACTCTTGCTATGAAAGTTTGTAAATCGTAGGGGCCTGTTGGAGTCACCACCCAAGCCTCTCCATGTCTCCACTTCGTCGCCACTCTCCATTCCTCCCCACAGGCAGTCGTTGTGCATGTCTACTATCACATTGTGCTCTAATATCCAATCCGAGCCCAGGACCCCCAAACCCAGTTGGTCCCACTTCATTAATATGCATGTCCACTTAGTTTGGAGGGGACCTACTTTAAAATTTAGGGGTTTAGACACTGCCCCAGCCATTGAATTGCCCCTGAAATCACCGAACACATATGGGGGGAAAAATTCAGTATCGCCCCGTTTGGGGCGCCATTATCGGCCGTGCGCAAAGTTTAGCACCTGGCGCTAATTATCGCCTCCGACAGCAAACTTGGCCTTTATCGCCCATGGAGGTGATTGGAGCACTAAATCAGGCGCTTCACACCTGTCTTAAGGCGCAAAGGCCGCGGAGCGAGGCGCTACCTCAGAGCGCTGGCGAAGCAAGGAAGGGCAAATCAAAATAAACCTGCAAAGTGCCGCTCAGTACTCAAAACTCCTTCACACAGCGTTGAATCTCTCCAGAAGTCTCTCTCTCTCTCTCTCAGAATGCGTGGTGCAAAAATGTCACCGACAAAAAAAGGCAGGAAGCGGTTGCCTTTAAATAGCGCTCCCCGAGTCCCTTTCTGACAGCATAACGCTCCCCTCAACCTGTCGTTGCTAGCGGCAGGCGGTAAGGCAGGGGGCGCCACTCAATATCCGGTCCGAGGCGCTAACGGGGCGTTGCGCACTCGACTGACGTCACGATCTGCCGGCGCAGGAGATCGTAGCGGTAGTGTTTAGCGCCGCCGCAAAATGTCTAGTTAATTTCGCGAGCGGTGCAAACATCGCCGTGCCCGGGCGCTAGTTGCTTTGCGCCCCATTAGCGTCCTCTTAAGGCACTAACGGGAGATGCAAACAACTGAATTTTTCCCCCTTAACTCATTTAGTGCTTTTTTTACAGCCTTTTCCTATTTTCCCACATTTTCAATGGGTTTCACGACGTTCGGCGATCACGTCAGGTGAGTATGTCGGGAGTACCAACGAGCTGAATAGTTCACCGATGCAACTGCAGTTTAAAACCTGAACTCTCATATCTCACATGATGGACCTGGTCGACATGTGGCTGGCGTTGTAGCGCTCCTCAGCCTCATTAGCTGGCCTCCTGATCAGCGTCATTAGCCACTTCTTCAGGGGGTAGCCCTTGCCACCAAGGAGCCCTCCGTTAAGTTGGTTTGGCGTATTGAAGAGCGGAGGAACACTAGAGTTCCGCAGGATGAATGAATCATGACAATTACCACACAAATTGGCGCAAACATGCAGAAACTCCTACTTGTGGTTACACACCAGCTGTACGTTGAGGGAGTGGAAGCCCTTGCGGTTGACAAAGATAGCTGGGTTGTGACGGGGTGCCCTAAGGGCCACACGTGTGCAGTCTATGACGCCCTGCACCATTGACAAGCCTGCCATATTTGCAAAGCCAACTGAATGCGCGGTTACACTTGCTTGATCCCTTGAGAAGTGGATGTAATTGTGCGCCTTTGCGAAAAGGGCATCAGTAACCTGCGTGATGCAACTGTGGGCGGCCGACTGGGAGATGCCGCTGATGTCTGCGGATGATCCCTGGAAGGAGCCTGAGGCAAAGAAGTTAAGTGCGGTGGTGACTTTGACGGCCACTGGTAAGGGGTGTCCACCCGGTCCTCTGGGCTCCAGGTGTTGGTACAGCATTACGCAGTTGTCTCCGACAGCCTCTCGCGAAACTCTCAGCCTCCTTTGGCACTGCTGCTCACTCATGTTGAGGTAGCTCATCCTCTGTCTGGAAACCCCGAGAGGGGGTATCTCCTGTGGTGACGTGCTTCCATGCGCTGGTGCCTTCTGCCCAGTGCAGCATCAGGTGGGTGAGCAGGAGGTTGGCGCTCCTGCTGCTGTTGCTGCTGAGCTGCCTGGTTCTGCTGCTGCCGTGGCTGCTCCTCATCCGAATCTGAGGTCCATGGTGAAAGGAAATAAATGGTTCCCATGCTGCTGGCAGATACCTCCGTTGGGGAAGCGCTCAGTCCAAGCGGGGAGAGGGTCTTCCAAGGAGGTCCCACAGTTGAGAGCTAGAAGCTGCAGCACCTCCGACCTCGGTAGGTCTGCTAAAAGTGCTGAAAGACCTGTGGAAAAAAAGTTCTGCCACCTGCAACTGCTCCCTGATGAGAGCTCCGTTTTAATGGTGGAGCTGCAGCTGTGAAGAGGCCACCCACTTGTCAACCCGCCAGGATCAACTGGCGTGGTTTAGGAGGGTCGTGCAACATGCACAAAATGTGCCAAAATAACAAAGGCCTGTCAAAATAGGATTATAGAAGCCCTTAATGACTATTTAAGGGTCTTAATGACCTCTCCCGACTGATGGAGGTGGGATTGAATCGCACCCATCAAACCCGCCTCCGGCAAATTGCGCGGAGGTGGGTTGGAGACTGGTTCCGAACCTGCGCTCACTTTTTGCGATTTTCCCAACTGGCACGCCTCCAAACCCGCTTCCTCGGGGCTGGGAAAATCGGGTTATGATTTTATACCAAAAATATAACATCACTTTATACGGACAATATAACATCACTTTATACGGGCAGGATATAACATCACTTTATACAGAGAGAGAATATAACATCACTTTATACAGAGAGAGAATATAACATCACTTTATACGGAGAGAATACAACATAGAAACATAGAAGATAGGAGCAGGAGTAGGCCATTCGGCCCCTCGAGCCTGCTCCGCCATTCAATGCGATCATGGCTGATCTTCCAAATTCAGTACCCGGTCCCTGCTTTCTCCCCATATCCCTTGATCCCTTTAGCCTTAAGAAATATATCCAACTCCTTCTTGAATATATTTAATGAATTGGCCACTACTGCCTTCTGTGGTAGAGAATTCCACAGGTTCACCACTCTCTGGGTGAAGAAATTCCTCCTCATTCCTGTCCTAAATGGCTTACCCCTTATCCTTAGACTGTGACCCCTGGTTCTGGACTCCCCGACCATCGGGAACATCCTTCCTGCATCTAGACTGTCCAGTCCTGTCAGAATTTTATAAGTTTCAATGAGATCCCCTCTCATTCTTCTAAACTCCAGCGAGTATAAGCCCAATCGACCCAATCTCTCCTCATACGTCATTCCTGCCATCCCAGGTGTCAGTCTGGTGAATCTTCGCTGAACTCCCTCCGTGGCAAGATCATCCTTCCTCAGATAAGGCGACCAAAACTGCACACAATACTCAAGATGTGGTCTCACCAAGGCCCTGTACAACTGCAGCAAGACATCCTTGTTCATGTACTCAAACCCTCTCGCTACGAAGGCCAACATACCATTTGCCTTCTTAACCGCCTGCTGCACCTGCATGCTTACCTTCAGTGACTGGTGCACAAGGACACCCAGGTGTTGCACTTCCCCTTCTCCCAATCTATTGCCATTCAGATAATAATCTGCCTTCCTGTTTTTGCTACCAAAGTGGATAACCTCACATTTATCCACATTACAGGTAGACTATCCTTTATCCGAAAACCTCGGGACCAGCCGAGTTTCGGATAAAGGAGAATTTCGGATTTCGGAAGGTGGGTCGGCGGGGGTCCGCGGGGGGGGGGTCGGCGGGGGGTCGCGCGCACGACTTACGCTGATGCTCAGCGTAAGTCAGTCAGGGTCGGCGGGGGTCGGGGCCGGCGGTTGGTTTCCTTTTAATCTAGCATTCTGACACACTGTGAGTATATGACTTGCCCGTGGTCCTGGAGATCTGGTTTAAATGTAAAATCTTTGTGGAAGGTGGATCCTATTAGTCTTGAGCTTTGGAGTGCACGTCATGCCTGATGTGAGAAATTGACTGTCCGAGAGGCCGTGGTGCTTTCAAAACTGTACGCTGATCTTGCAAATTCTTGTCCTCATCACAAACAGTGTTAGAGATGAAAAGTGATTGGAGTAACCCAGGTGACTCAGTGAGTAAATACATTTCTGCAAAGGATCTGAGATTAGTGGGGTTGCATAATCCGCAAAATTCAAAATCAGAACACCAAGTCCTGCTGGCGGTTGTCGGGGCCGGCGGGGTCCGCGGGGGGGTCGGCGGTTGGCGGGGTCCGCGGCGGGGTCGGCGGTTGGCGGGGCCGGCGGGGTCCGCGGGGGGGTCGGCGGTTGTCGGGGCTGGCGGGGTCCGCGGGGGGGTCGGCGGTTGTCGGGGCCGGCGGGGTCCGCGGGGGGGGTCGGCGGTTGTCGGGGCCGGCGGGGTCCGCGGGGGGGGTCGGCGGTTGTCGGGGCTGGCGGGGTCCGCGGGGGGGTCGGCGGTTGTCGGGGCCGGCGGGGTCCGCGGGGGGGGTCGGCGGTTGTCGGGGCCGGCGGGGTCCGCGGGGGGGGTCGGCGGTTGTCGGGGCTGGCGGGGTCCGCGGGGGGGTCGGCGGTTGTCGGGGCCGGCGGGGTCCGCGGGGGGGGTCGGCGGTTGTCGGGGCCGGCGGGGTCCGCGGGGGGGGTCGGCGGTTGTCGGGGCCGGCGGGGTCCGCGGGGGGGGTCGGCGGTTGTCGGGGCCGGCGGGGTCCGCGGGGGGGGGGGGGTGGGGTCGGCGGGGGGTCGTGCGCACGACTTGCCCTTTATCCGAACTTTCGAAACCGGAACCCTCTAAAAACCGAAGGTTTTTTCGTTCAGCGTAAGTCGTACGCACGACTTACGCTGAATGAAAAAACCTTCGGTTTTTAGAGGGTTTCGGTTTTCGGAAGTCCGGATAAAGGGTAGTCTACCTGTATATTGCATCTGCCATGCTTCTGCCCAATCACCCAACCTGTCCAAATCATCCTGGAGTTTCTCGGTATCCTCCTCACAGCACACACGCCCACCCAGCTTTGGGTCGTCTGCAAACTTGGAGATATTACATCTAGTTCCCTTGTCTAGATCATTAATGTGGTGTATGTAACCGTTCCACCTTTGGGAGAACTATTTTGGGGGTTGCACTACTTTATCTTGGCTGCTGTATACTGTAATACCGGTGGTGACCACACCAGTATATAAGTGCTCTATAATGATTTATTGGGCAGTTCCGCCCTGACCTTCGACTAGTAAAGACCTGTTAAAGTTTACTCTTGTGGTCTGTGTAGTAATTCTCAATATATAACACACAGACTCAACAGTGGCGACGAGTACGATCTTACCCTGCGGCAGAGATACATCCAAGGCAGTCTAACGGGCGTCGAGAGGAGGCATCCGCCCTCATCATTCTGCTGAGAAAAGACTCGGGTCTGCAGAGCAAAGGAAGCATTCTGACACGAAGCCTTCCATCAGCAACAGGCAGCGATCATCCCCTCTATCACGGTGGTGGGTAAGCCGAGCAGCAACGAGCAGCAAGTCGGCCACGTTGGCTGTGAAATAGGGGAGGGAAAAACGGAGGATATAAGGGCGGAGAACTCGACCACGGCCGGGGAAAAGAGCCGGACAGAAGTCAGGGCCAGAGGCGCTGAGACTGGGGCAGCGTAAGGCACGGGAGCCGCGGTGAATGCAAACGCAGCCGGTGTAAAAGACCGGGCTGCAAGCGGGCTGGGAGACGCAACAGCGTCGAGAGAGAGCTCGACCGCGACCGGTGAAAAAGGCCGGGCAGCTACCGAGGCCGCGAGGCGCAGCGACCGGGTCAGCGTAAGGCGCGGGAGAAAATAAATAAAAAACCGCGGAGAACTCAGCCGCAGCCGGGGGAAAGGACCGGACTGCAAGAGGGGCTGGGAGGCACGATTTGAAAACCGCTGGGGAGGGCGAACGCAGCAATACGGCAATCGCCAGTACAGCCAGTGGGGGAGAAAGGCAAACGCGGGAAGCCGCCATTTTCATAGGCGGGGGAAGAAGGCAAGCGCGGGAAACCACCATTTTGGAAAAAAAAATAAAAGAAAAATTTCTTTTTGTTTCTCAAGAAGGTTGCGAGGATGCCTAAGCGTGGTAACATCAACGATTTCGATCCCGATGTTGAAGATTGGGCCACGTATGTAGAACGCATAGAGATATATTGTAAGGCAAATAAAATATCAGATGAAGATAAAGCACTAACCTTACTAAACTCAATGGGTGCGAAGACATACGGGCTATTGAAGCATCTTCTATCACCAGCTAAACCGGCGGATCAGACCTTCGCTAAAATTGTTGCTGTTCTAAAAAATCATTTGAACCCCACACCGCTGATGTTAGCGGAACGATTTAAATTTTATGCGAGAACGCAACTGAAAGAGGAAAGCAACGCGGAGTATTTAATTGAACTGCGTAAGCTAGCGAAATACTGTCAGTTTGGGGAAAGTCTGACAGAGGCACTGAGAGACAAATTCGTGTGTGGATTGTCGAAAGAAGGAACACAAAAGCGGCTGCTTGAAGAGAATGATCTTACACTTGATAAGGCTGTCACTATTGCAGCATCGCAAGAAGCCGCAGCGAGAGGCACTGCGGAAATGCAGCTGAAGGCAGAGGTACTCAGCGTAGATCAAATGGCTTTGGGTACAACGAAATGTTATCGTTGTGGAAAGACAACACACGATCAGAACCAATGCTGGTTTAAAAACCAGGAATGTAGAAAATGTGGCAAGCTTGGTCACATAGCTAAAGTATGCCGGTCAGGAAAGAAGACCAGCAACAAAAAGTCACCGCAGGAAAAGTGCAGAAAGGTACATAAGGTGGCTGAGAAGAGTTCGGATGAACAGAATTTGGATTCAGACTCCAACAGCAAGGAACTGGGTAGTCTGAGAATTCACAATGTGAGTAAGGAAGCTGACCGACAAACTATCTGGGTCACACTTCAGATAGCAGGAGTCCAAGTGAAGATGGAATTGGACACCGGATCGGCATTGACGGTCATGAATAAGCAAGATTACAAACGGTTATTCACACATATTCCCCTACGGGATACGAAGATAGTATTGCAGACATACACGGGGCAAAGAGTATACCCCATCGGAAAGATAAAAGTCAAGGTGGTACACAAGGGCAAAGAACACCAAGGAATGGACATATATGTACTACCTGAGGGAGGTCCACCACTTCTGGGACGGGAGTGGATCAGGAAAATAAATATGGACTGGCACTCCCTGAAAGCAATGACGGTAGATTCCGGAAAAAGAAAAGATGTCAAACCTGAACGATTGTCCAGTATATTGGATGAGGGCATATGCAGCAGTGACGGTGACCAAGCAGAGAGTGAGAACTCGGTGAAGACAATCAGCTCAGACTCTGGAACTGATGATGGTAAGACCAGCCCATGTGCAAAAGACAAGTCTAAAATGGACTTGCAGACTAATGATGGAAAAACGAAGGAGTGCATAAATGCTTCAGAAGAGAACAAAGTATCCGAACGGAATTCCACTGAACAACAACATAGTTTGACAGAGAATTCTGAGTCTGTCCAGTCTACAGACATGCACATTTCTGAGGAACACCGGGCTCGAACTCAACTCCATTTCAAACTACAACAGCAATTAGAACAAATGATTCGCCGTTTTGAGCAAGAGATGAATGCAAAGAAAAAGTTCTTTGACACAGAGTGGGAGAATCTGGAAAGACAGCAGAAGCAGCTGATTGAGAAAATGGAGCAGGAACACACAAACCGTCTGCGCGATGAGGCCAAACGAATCAAAGCTGAGCAAGAAAGGGAATATGTCAAATTCATCGATCAGTTGAAAGCTAAGAAGAAAGAGCACCCTTTTGTGAGCAGTGTCAGCAGTAATAAGCCACTCAGGGAATTGGTGGCAGAGGCAAAAGCTGAAGTGATGGAGGAAATAGAAGACAATAGAGAAGAAGCAGAAGATGATGACTCATCTGAACCATTATCACCCCTACCAGGTCACGCACGTGGTCCCTCCGAACTGAGCCAAATCAGTCTGGAAGTAGAAAAACTTCCCAAGGTACTCGAGCCTTTAGAAATCAGCAATGCTGGTTCTGAAGTTACGAAAGTTCAAGCTGTTAAGTCCAGTGAAGGACTATTAGATGAGTCACCCCAGCAACGAGAACCTACTACACCACCGAGAACTACTACACCACCGAGGCGTTATCCGGACCGAGTCAGGAAGCGCAGGAGGCGCCGCCTCAGAGACTGAATCTGTGAACTGTTTTTACATGAAGTTGTGTATATAGGTTATGATGTTATGTTTAATGGGGAACATATATACTGTTAAGCTAAAAAGGGGGGATTGTGGTGTATGTAACCGTTCCACCTTTGGGAGAACTATTTTGGGGGTTGCACTACTTTATCTTGGCTGCTGTATACTGTAATACCGGTGGTGACCACACCAGTATATAAGTGCTGTGTAATGATTTATTGGGCAGTTCCGCCCTGACCTTCGACTAGTAAAGACCTGTTAAAGTTTACTCTTGTGGTCTGTGTAGTCATTCTCAATATATAACACACAGACTTAACAATTAATATATATTGTGAATAGCTGGGGTCCAAGGACCGATCCCTGCGGTACCCCACTAGTCACTGCCTGCCACTCGGAAAAAGACCCGTTTATTCCAACTCTTTGCTTTCTGTCTGCCAACCAGTTCTTTATCCAAGTCAATACCTTGCCCCCAATCCCATGTGCCTTAACTTTACACGCTAATCTCTTATGCGGGACCTTATCGAAAGCCTTCTGAAAGTCCAAATACACCATATCCACTGCTTCTCCCTTATCTATTCTACCAGTTACATCCTCAAAAAATTCCAGTAGATTAGTCAAGCACGATTTACCTTTTGTAAATCCATGTTGACTTTGTCCGATCCTGTCACTGTTTTCCAAGTGCTCTGCTATTACATCTTTTATAATGGACTCTAGCATTTTCCCCACTACCGATGTCAGGCTTACCGGTCTATAATTCCCTGTTTTCTCACTACCACCTTTTTTGAATAGTGGGGTAACATTATTAACCCTCCAATCCATGGGTACTGTTCCAGATTCCATCGAATGTTGGAAGATGATCAGCAATGCATCTACTATTTCTGGGGCCACTTCCTTAAGTGCCCTAGGATGTAGATTATCAGGCCCTGGTATCACTTTATACGAAGAGAATATAATATTACTTTATACAGAGAGCGAATATAGAGTCATAGGGCTGGATTTTGTCATTGGGGAACGCTGGGGGCGTGTCAGGTGGTCAGCGTGTCAGAACCCCGCCTTCGATGTGAGGCGGGACAAAAGTGCGATTTTGCCCTAATTGGGCACTTGATTTCCAGCGTGTTGGAACCACTGGCCCAGTGAGTATTTTGATACTGAAACTCGCCTCTGAGTTTATGAACATACTTCTGAGGGATTCCTACTGCTACTATGTCCAGCACCAGACCAAAGTGTGCACCCAGATTCGGTGAGGCCTCCCTCCAAGCACTGTTAGATGGAGCAACAGCAAACAAGGAAGTGCTCTTTCCTTCCTCAGGGAGGAAAAAGCCTCCACAACAGACCAAAGCTGTGTGGCTATAAGTGGCACAGGAGGTGAGTGCGATTTCAATGTGCAGCAGAACCTGGCTGCAGTGCAGAAAGAGGTTTCATGACCTTCTCCGCACAGGAAAAGTGAGTATTCCATCCCCATGACCCTCAATCTGATCCCCATCGCCTCTCATCACCAGCACTCTGCTTTGTCAACTTCCTCCTCCACATCCCACTTCACCCTTACATCCCTGCACCCTTACCCATTCCTTCTCTCTGTACGTTCACATTCACTTAACTATTCGACTATGCAGCCCTCACATTCCCTATCACTCTGATGCTATGACAACAACCTACAACACACAGGGAGGGCCATTGGTCTTGACGCCTCACTCCATCTTTGTGTCCTTCTAAGTGTCTATGCTATGGATTCTCTACACTCACTCCTTCATTCTCACTCAAACTCCACTTGTGTCCCTCATTGCAGGAAAAGAGAGCCCACAATAAGAGAGGACGAGGACAGGAGGAGGGCTACCCTCAGTAGCCTAGCTCACCACTGTGGAGGAGGTGACTCCGGAGATCGTGGGAGTGGAGGATGATGCGCAAGTAGGGGACGGACAGACAGGTGCATCAGAGCAAGCTGGTGACAGAATAGTTTTTCATCTCATTGACATTGCAAGAGTGACTGATATTGATTCTGATGCTCTAACAGATTGACTTATGATCATCTGCACAATTCAATGTGCATGCAATGTTTATCTCACATGTCTACCTCTTTCCTTTAATCCCCCGCAGGACCAGCGACAGCCCCCCTCCCCACTGTCCAGGAGGAAAGGAAATAAATGGTTCCCATTCTTCTGGTATATACCAGAACTGCAAACAGTGTTCCAGCTGTGGCCTAACTAGCGTTTTGTACAGCTCCATCATAACCTCCCTGCTCTTATATTCTATGCCTCAGCTAATGAAGGCAAGTATCCCATATGCCTTTATAACCACCTTATCTACCTGTCCTGCTGCCTTCAGGGATCTATGTACATGCACACCAAGGTCCCTCTGATCCTCTGTCCTTCCTAGGGTCCTACCATTCATTGTGTATTCCCTTGCCTTGTTAGTCCTCCCAAAATGCATCACCTCACACTTTTCAGGATTAAATTCCATTTGCCACGGTTCTGCCCATCTAACCAACTCGTCTATATCATCCTGTAGCCTGAGGCTTCCCTCCTCGCTATTTACCACTCCACCAATTTTCATGTCATCTGCGAACTTACTGATTATACCTCCTACATTCATATCTAAATCATTAATGTACACTACAAACCGCAAGGGACCCAACACCGATCCCTGCGGTACACCACTGGACACAGGCTTCCAGTCACAAAAACAATCTTCGACCATCACCCTCTGCCTCCTGCCACTAAGCCAATTTTGGATCCAATGTGCTAAATTGCCCTGGATCCCATGGGCTCTTACCTTCTTGACCAGTCTCCCATGCAGGACTTTGTCAAAAGCCTTACTGAAATCCATGTAGACTACATCAACTGCACTACCCTCATCCACACACCTAGTTACCCCCTCGAAAAATTCAATCAAATTGGTTAGACATGATCTCCCCCTGACAAAGCCATGCTGACTATCCTTGATTAATCCTTGCCTCTCCAAGTGGAGACTAATTCTGTCCCTCAGAATTTTTTCCAATAATTTCCCTACCACTGATGTTAGGCTCACTGGCCTGTAATTCCCTGGTTTATCCCTACTACCATTCTTCAATAAAGGTACTATGGTAGCTTTCCTCCAGTCCTCTGGCACCTCCCCTGTGGCCAGAGGTTCTGAAAATTTGTGTCAGAGCCCCTGCAATCTCCTCCCTTGCCTCACACAGCAGCCTGGGATACATCTCGTCTGGGCCTGGGGATATATCCACTTTTAAGCCCGCTAAAACCGCTAGTAGCTCCTCCCTCTCAATGCTAATTTGTTCAAGTATATCACAATCCCCTTGCCTGATTTCTATGCCTACATCGTCCTTCTCCACAGTGAACACAGATGCAAAATATAACATCACTTTATACGGAGAGAATATAACATCACTTTAAATACAGAGAGAGAATATAACATCACTTTATACAGAGAGAATATAACATCACTTTATACAGAGAGAATATACCATCACTTTTACAGGGAGAATATAACATCACTTTATACTGAGAGAGAATATAACAATACTTTATACGGGGAGAATAAAACAACACTTTTAAGAGAATATAACATCACATTATACGGAGAGAATATAACATCACATTATACGGAGAGAATATAACATCACCTTATTCGGAGAGAATATAACATCACTTTATACTGAGAGAGAATATAACAATACTTTATACGGGGAGAATATAACAACACTTTTAAGAGAATATAACATCACATTATACGGAGAGAATATAACATCACATTATACGGAGAGAATATAACATCACCTTATTCGGAGAATATAACATAACTTTATATGGAAAATATAACATCAATTTATACAGAGAATAAAACATCACTTTATACGGAGAGAATATAACATCACCTTATTCGGAGAATATAACATAACTTTATATGGAAAATATAACATCAATTTATACAGAGAATAAAACATCACTTTATACGGAGAGAATATAACATCACCTTATTCGGAGAATATAACATAACTTTATATGGAAAATATAACATCAATTTATACAGAGAATATAACATCACTTTATACGGAGAATATAACAACACTTTATACGGAGAATATAACATCACTTTATACGGCGTGAATATAACATCACTTTATACGGAGAGAGAATATAACATCACTATACGGAGAATATAACAACACTTTATACGGAGAATATAACAACACTTTATACGGAGAGAATATAACATCACTTTATACGGAGAATATAACAACACTTTATACGGAGAGAATATAACATCACTTTATACGGAGAATATAACAACACTTTATACGGAGAGAATATAACAACACTTTATACGGAGAATATAACAACACTTTATACGGAGAATATAACAACACTTTATACGGAGAGAATATAACAACACTTTATACGGAGAATATAACAACACTTTATACGGAGAATATAACAACACTTTATACGGAGAGAATATAACATCACTTTATACGGAGAATATAACAACACTTTATACGGAGAATATAACAACACTTTATACGGAGAGAATATAACAACACTTTATACGGAGAATATAACAACACTTTATACGGAGAGAATATAACAACACTTTATACGGAGAATATAACAACACTTTATACGGAGAGAATATAACAACACTTTATACGGAGAATATAACAACACTTTATACGGAGAATATAACAACACTTTATGCACACAGAATATAACATCACTTTATACGGGGAGAATATATCACTTTATACGGGGAGAATATAACATCACTTTATACGAAGAGACAATATAACATCAGTTTATACGAGAGAGAATATAACATCACTTTATACGAGGAGAATATTACCTCACTTTATACGGGGAGAGAATATAACATCACTTTATACGGAGAGAATATAACAAAACTTTATATGAAGAATATAACATGACTTTACACAGCAAATATAACATCACTTTATGCGGAGCGAGAATATAACATCAGTTTATGCAGAGATAATATAACATCACTTTGTACGGAGAGAGAATATAACATCACTTTATACGGGGAGAATATAACATCACTTTATACGGGGAGAATATAACATCACTTTATACGGGGAGAATATAACATCACTTTATACGGAGGGAATATAACATCACTTTATATGGGGAGAATATAACATCACTTTATACGGGGAGAATATAACATCACTTTATACGGATAATATAACATCACTTTATACGGAGGGAATATAACATCACTTTATATAGAGAGACTATAACATCACATTATACGGAGATAATACAACATCATTTTATGCGGAGAATATAACACCACATTATACGGAGAGAATATAACATCACTTTATACGGAGAGAGAATATAACATCACTTTATGCGGAGAATATAACACCACATTATACGGAGGGAATATAACAACACTTTATACGGAGAGAGAATATAACATCACTTTATACAGAGATAATATAACATCACTTTATACGGAGATAACATAAAATCGCTTTATAAGGAGATAATATAACATCACTTTATTCGGAGAGAATATAACATCACTTTGTATGAAGAGAATATAACATCACTTTATACGGAAAATATAACATTGTGGCGGTTCCACCGGGTGTCCCTTACATATATAATGTACATAATTCACTTTAACCTAACTGTATGTATATTACTTACCTGTTTGGGTCATTGCCCCTTTAACTTACCTGTTTGGGCCGTTGCCCCTTTAAGACACGCCCTAGCGCGCTGACGTCACGTCTCAGATCACGTGACGCACCAAAACACGTCGGCTGCCGGCCTAGTTCGGCCGGGTGCCTCTCCCGCTCCCGCGACTTTGGCCGCAACGGCCAGCCTCCGTGCCGGGTAAATGCACCGACGTATCGGCGCGGGTCACGTGACCGCCCCAAGCGCGGGCGAACGCGCTGACGTCACGACGCGGTCACGTGACGCCCAAAGCGCGGGAAAACACAGCCAAGCGTGATGGCGTCATCACGCTATCCACAGGACTGCGGACTCAGTCCTCATGGCGTCCCCGCTGGGGAAAGACCTACTCTACGGCGCTCTTGCAACCATCTCACTTACCTGCTGTACTTCGTCTGCTTCCTGCATTAAAGAACTTATTTATTGTTCTCCTGAAGTCGAACTCGATTATTTAGTAGGCATTCGTTCAATACCTGCTGAGGTCAACCCGAATTCCTACAACATCACTTTATACGGAGAGAGAATATAACATCACTTTATACGGAGAGAGAATATAACATCACTTTATACGGAGAGAGAATATAACATCATGTTATACGAGTGAGAATATAACAATAATTTATACGGGGAGAATATAACATCATTTCATACGGAGGGAATATAACATCACTTTATACGAAGAGACAATATAACATCAGTTTATACGAGAGAGAATATAACATCATTTTATACAAGGAGAATATAACATCACTTTATACGGCGTGATTATAACATCACTTTATGCGGACAGAATATAACATCACTTTATACGAGGAGAATATAACATCACTTTATACGGGAGAATATAACAACACTTTATACGGAGAGAATATAACAACACTTTATACGAAGAGACAATATAACATCACTTTATACGAAGAGACAATATAACATCAGTTTATACGAGAGTATATAACAACCCTTTATACGGAGAATATAACTTCACTTTATACGGAGAATATAACATCACTTTATACGGAGAATACAGGTAGACTATCCTTTATCCGAAAACCTCGGGACCAGCCGTGTTTCAGTTTTCAGGAAATTTCGGATTTCGGAAGGTGAGCGAAAACACTTCGGTTTTCAGAGTAATTCGGTTTGCGGGAGTGCGGATAAAGGATACACTATCCCTTATCCGAAAGGGTGGGGGTCAGCGGGGGGTCGGGGTCGGCGGGGGGGTCGGGGGTGGGGGTCATAGACATAGAGATAGGAACAGGAGTAGGCCATTCGGCCCTTCGAGCCTGCTCCGCCATTCAATGAGATCATGGCTGATCTTCGTCTGAGATCATAGCTGATCTTACCAGTTCAGTACCCCGTCCCCGCCTTTTCTCCGTAACCCTTAATCCCCTTAGCCTTCAGAAATATATCCAATTCTCTCTTGAAAATATTTATTGAATTAGCCTTCACAGCCCTCTGTGGCAGGGAATTCCACAGGCTCACCACTCTTTGAGTGAAGAAATTCTTCCTCATCTCTGTTTTAAATGATTTGCCCGCTATTTTTAGACTGTGGCCCCTGGTTCTGTGCTCCCCTGCCATTGGAAACATTCTCTCTGAATTCAGCCTGTCCAGGCCTGCCATAATTTTATATGTTTCGATGAGATCCCCTCTCAATCTTCTAAACTCCAGTGAGTACAAGCCCAAACTATTCAATCTCTCCTCGTAGGTCATTCCCGCCATTCCAGGTATCAGCCTGGTGAATCGCCGCTGCACTCTTTCCATGGCAAGAACATCCTTCCGCAGATGGGGCGACCAAAACTGTACACAATACTCCAGATGCGGTCTCACCAGCACCTTGTACAGCTGTAGTAAGGTATCCCTATTCCTATACTCGAACCCCCTTGATATGAAGGCCAACATACCATTTGCCTTCTTAATCGCCTGTTGCACCTGCATGCTCTCCTTCAGTGACTGGTGCACAAGAACACCCAGGTCCCTCTGCACTTCCCCATCTCCCAATCTATTGCCATTTAGATAATAATCCACCCTCCTGTTTTTACCCCCAAAGTGGATAACCTCGCATTTATCCACATTATAGTGCATCTGCCACGTATCCGCCCATTCCCCCAACCTGTCCAAATCGCACTGTAGCCTCCTGACATCCTCATCAGAGCCCACCCCTCCTCCTAGTTTAGTGTCGTCAGCGAATTTGGAAATATTGCATCCAATTCCCTGATCCAGATCATTTATATATATTGTGAACAGCTGGGGTCCCAGGACAGATCCTTGCGGCACCCCGCTGGTCACTGCCTGCCACTCTGAAAACGAGCCGTTTATTCCAACTCTCTGTTTTCTATCCGCCAGCCAGTTCTCTATCCACGTTAATACTTTGCCCCCAATCCCATGAGCCTTAATTTTGCATGATAATCTTTTGTGTGGAACCTTATCGAAGGCTTTCTGGAAGTCAAGGTACACCACGTCCACTGGCTCTCCCCCATCTATTTTACCAGTTACTTCCTCAAAAAATTCCAGCAGATTAGTCAAACACGATTTACCCTTTGTAAATCCATGTTGACTCTGTCCGATCCTTTCCCCATTTGTCAAGTGCTCCGCTATTTTATCCTTAATAATGGACTCTAGCATTTTGCCCACAACCGATGTAAGGCTTACTGGTCTATAATTCCCTGCTTTCTCTCTACCCCCCTTTTTAAATATTGGGGTAACATTAGCTACCCTCCAATCCACGGGTACTGTTCCCGAGTCAATGGAGTTCCGGAAGATGATCCTTAGAGCATCTGCTATCTCCAGGGCCACCTCCTTAAGTACCCTAGGATGTAGTTTATCAGGCCCCGGGGATTTGTCGGCCTTCAGTCCCCTCAACTTACCCAACACCATATCCCTAGAGATACTAATTTCTGTCAGCTCCTCCCTCTCATTAGTCCCTATGTTTGTCGATATTCCTGGGAGGTTATTTGTGTCCTCCTTTGTGAATACAGAACCAAAGTATGAGTTTAATTGGTCTGCCATTTCCTTATTCTCCATTATATATTCTCCCGAATCGGACTGCAAGGGACCGACTTGGGATTTTACCAGTCTTTTCCTCCTGATATACCGATAAAAGCTTTTGCAGTCTGTCTTTATGTTTGCTGCAAGTTTACTTTCGTATTCTATTTTCCCCTTCCTGATTAATCCCTTTGTCCTCTTTTGCTGTATCCTGTACTGCCCCCATCTTCCGGTCTGGTGCTTTTTTTTGCCAGTTGATATGCCCTTTTTTTTGATTTTATGCTGTCCCTAATTTCCCTCGTTATCCACGTTGAGTCACCTTTTTAGGTTTATTTTTATGCCAAACCGGTATAAACATGTTCTGGAATTCTTCATTCTATCTTTGAATGCTTGCCATTGTCTATCCACTGTCAATCCCCCAGAAACACCACCCAATCAATCTTACCCAATTCCGTCTCATACCCTCGTAATTCCCTTTTATTTAAGTTCTGGACCTTAGTCTCTGATTCAATTTCCTCACTCTCCATCTCGACTGAGAGCTCGATCATATTATGATCGCTCTGACCCAAGGGGCCTCGTACAAGAAGATTGCTGATAAGTCCCTTCTCATTGCACATACCCGTCTAAAATGGCCTGATCTCGAGTCGGCTCCTCGACATATTGGTCCAGATAACCGTCCGAAAACATTCCAGGAATTCCTCCTCCTCAGAATTTTTACTAATTTGGGTAGTCCAATCAATATGTAAATTAAAGTCACCCATGATGACAGCTGTGCTCTTATCGCACGCTTCTCTAATTTCCCTTTTTATGCCTTCCCTCACCTCCATATTACTATTTGGAGGCCTATATATCACACCCTCTAACGTTTTCCTCCCCTTGCTATTTCTCATTTCTACCCATACAGATTCCGTTTCATCCGAGTTAATATCCTTCCTTTCCATTGCATTAATCCCCTCCTTTACCAGCAATGCTACCCCACCTCCCACTACCTTTTTGCCGATCCTTCCTAAATATTGTCATATCCCTGGATGTTAAGTTCCCAGCCTTGCCCACCCTGCAGCCACGTTTCTGTAATCCCAATCAAATCATACTTGTTTACCTCTATTTCCACAACTAATTCATCCACCTTGTTCCTAATGCTTCTAGCATTAAGATACAAAGCCTTCAGGCTTGCTTTTTTCACACTCTCATTATGAATTAGTTTGGCCCTTTGTGTTTCTCTCCTTTGCTTATTGCTTCTCACCTTTCTACCATCTATTTCTAACTTCATATGACTTCCCTCTTTTCCACTACCTAGGTTCCCATCCCCCTGCCAAATTAGTTTAAATCCTCCCGAACCGCCCTAGAAAATATTACCCCGAGGACATCGGCTCCCTCACAGTTCAGGTGTAGACCGTTCCCCTTGGTACAGGTCACTCCTCCCCAAGAACTGGTTCCAATGCCTCAAGAATTTAAATCCCTCCTCCCTTGCACCACTGCTCAAGCCACGTATTTAGCTTATCTATCTTACTCTCGCTAACTTATTAGCTCGTGGCACTGGTAGCAATCCAGAGATTACTACCTTTGAGTCCTACTTTTCAATTTAGCTCCTAACTCCCTAAATTCAGCTTGTAGGACCTCCTCCCTCTTTTTACCTACATCATTGGTACCTACATGTACCACGACAACTGGCTGATCCCCCTCCCCCTTCAGAATGCTCTGCACCCGCTCCGAGACATCCTTGACCCTTGCACCAGGGAGGCAACATACCATCTTGGAGTCTCGGTCTCGGCCACAGAAACTCCTATCTATCCCCCTTACAATTGAATCCCCATCACTATAGCCCTATCCCTCTTTTCCTCGCCCCTTCTGTGCAGCAGAGCCAGTCATGGTGCCTGAACCTGGCTGCTGGTGCCTTCCCCTGATAAGTCATCTCCCCCAACAGTACCCAAAACGGTAAACCTGTTTTGGAGGGAGATGACCGCAGGTGACTCCTGCACTACCTTCCTGCCTTTACCCTGCCTTTTGGTCACCCATTTACTGTCTGAGCTAGCCTTTACCTGCGGTGTGACCAACTCACTGAATGTGCTATCCACAACATCCTCAGCATCGCGTATGCTCCAGAGTGAGTCCATTCGCAGCTCCAGCGCCGCCATGCGGTCTGCTAGGAGCTGCAGCTGGACACACTTCCTGCACACATAGTTGTCAGGGACAGTGTCCTTGATTTCTCACATGGCACAGGAGAAGCATGACACGGGTCCGAGCTGCCCTTCCATGACTTAACCCTTACAATACCCTTTTATTTACTACGATTTAGCTTAATTATTGAATTCTACTTAGAATAAGTTTGTGAAAGTACTCACCAACCAGTCACCTACCTGTTTTCTGGTGTTGTATTTTCACTGCCGCCTCCTGTCCTGGAACCTTTTCCACCTAGGTTAGGCTCCTGAAATAAAATAAATTGAACCTACCTTTTCAACTTCCCCTAACCCCTAAAAGGTTAGAGGAGGTGGAAGGGTGGGAGACACTACACTGTAGTGTTTCGGGTTTAGCAACAGCTCCACCTATATAAGAGTTACTGGCCTCCTGCTCTCCCGACTGCACCAGCTGTGAAAGAAAAAGCCCGCGAAAGGTGAGCTTTTAAACTCACCAGTTACTGGCCTCCTGCTCTCCCGACTGCCCCAGCAGTTACTGGCCTCCTGCCCGGCGGGGGGTCGTGGTCGGGGGGGGGTCGGCAAGGGTGGGGGTCGGCGGTGGCTCGGCGGGGGTCAGGGTTCGGCGGGGGGTCGGGGGTCGTGGGGGTCGGGGTCGGCGGTGGGGTTGGCGGGGGGTCGGGGTGGGGGTCGGCGGGGGTCGGGGTCGTGCGCACGACTTACGCTGAGCGATTTCGGTTTTCAGAAGTCATGCTTTGCGCCACTTTTGGCTTTCAGAGGTTTTCTGGTTTCGGATGTGCGGATAAAGGCTGGTACACTTACGCTGAGCGATTTCGGTTTTCAGAAGTGCGGAAAAATGCTACACTATCCCTTATCCGGCTAGGCCTGTAAGTCGTGCGCCACTCTGGTCATGTCGTGCGCACGACTTACGCTGACCGAAAAAACCTTTGGTTTTTAGAGGGTTTCGGTTTTCGGAAGTTCGGATAAAGGGTAGTCTACCTGTATAACATCACTTTATACGAAGAGAGAATATAACATCACTTTATACGAAGAGAGAATATAACATCACTTTATACGAAGAGAGAATATAACATCACTTTATACGAAGAGAGAATATAACATCACTTTATACGAAGAGAGAATATAACATCACTTTATACGGAGAGAGAATATAACATCACTTTATACGGAGAGAGAATATAACATCACTTTATACGGAGAGAGAATATAACATCACTTTATACAGAGAGAGAATGTAACATCAGTTTATACGGAGAATATAACATCACTTTATACGGAGAGAGAATATAACATCACTTTATACGGAGAGAGAATATAACATCACTTTATACAGAGAGAGAATGTAACATCACTTTATACGGAGAATATAACATCACTTTATACGGAGAGAGAATATAACATCACTTTATACGGAGAGAGAATATAACATCACTTTATACGGAGAATATAACATCACTTTATACGGAGAGAGAATATAACATCAGTTTATATGGGGAGAATATAACATCACTTTATACGGAGAGAGAATATAACATCACTTTATACGGAGAGAGAATATAACATCAGTTTATACGAGAGAGAATATAACAACACTTTATACGGGGAGAATATAACATCACTTTATACGGAGAATATAACATCACTTTATACAGGGAGAATATAACATCACTTTATACGGAGAATATAACATCACTTTATACAGGGAGAATATAACAACACTTTATACGGGGAGAATATAACAACACTTTATACGGGGAGAATATAACATCGCTTTATACGAAGAGAGAATATAACAACACTTTATACGGGGAGAATATAACAGCACTTTATACGGCGAATATTACCTCACTTTATACGGGGAGAATATAACATCATCTTATATAGACAGAATGTAACACCACTTTATATGGAGAGAATATAAAATCATTTTATACGGGGAGAGAATATAACATCACTTTATACGGAGAGAATATAACAAAACTTTATATGAAGAATATAACATGACTTTATACAGCAAATATAACATCAGTTTATGCGGAGCGAGAATATAACATCAGTTTATGCAGAGATAATATAACATCACTTTATACGGAGAATCTAACATCACTTTATATGGAGAGAATATAACATCACATTATGCGGAAAGTATATAACATCACTTTATACGAAGAATATAACATCACTTTATACAGGGAGAGAATATAACATCACTTTATGCGGAGAGAATATAATATCACTTTATATGGAGAATATAACATCACTTTATACAGGGAGAGAATATAACATCACTTTATGCGGAGAGAATATAATATCACTTTATATGGAGAATATAACATCACTTTTTACAGGGAGAATATAAAATCACTTTATACGAAGGGAATATAACATCACTTTATACGGAGAGAGAATATATCGCTTTATACGGATAATATAACATTGTGGCGGAGCCACCAGGGGGACTCTGATCTAATGTACATAATTATCTTTAACAAATTATTAGCTACAGAATGAATCTGTATCTTTGTTCATATCATTGCATGTACATAGCGCGGTCCCTTTAAGAATGAGACAAAACGCGATGATGTCATCATGTTGATCACGTGATCCTCCAGCGGTGGGAAAACGTGATGACGTCATGACATCAGGCTGGGGAGCCCCCCTAGCCAGTCCTCGTGGAGCCAGCAAAGAGTACAGACCTGTAATGTAGTTCTCCTGTGTTTTCGTTTTAAACTCTGTTGATTAGTATTAAACATCGTTTGTTTGATAGACTGACTCGACCTCAGTCCTTTAGTTAGGAATCTAGCCATTCCTACATCACTTTATTCGGAGAATATATCATCACTTTATACAGAGAGAGAATATAATATCACTTTATACGGAGAGAATATAACATCACTTTATACAGAGAGAGAATATAACATCACTTTATACAGAGATAATAAAACATCACTTTATACAGAGAGAGAATATAACATCACTTTATACAGAGAGAGAATATAACATCACTTTATACAGAGATAATAAAACATCACTTTATACAGAGAGAGAATATAACATCACTTTATACAGAGAGAGAATATAACATCACTTTATACAGAGAGAGAATATATCAACACTTTATACAGAGAGAATATAAATTCACTTTATACGGAGAATATAACATCATTTTATATGGAGAATATAACATTTTATAGGGAGAAAATATAACATCACTTTATACGAAGAATATAACATCACTTTTTATGGAGAGAGAATATAACATCACTTTATACGGAGAGAATATAACATCATTTTATATGGAGATAATGGCCCAGAAATTCGGGTCGGGGGCTTCCCGCATGTGCAAGCCCCCGACCCGCACTTACCTACCGCGCCGGCCGTTGTGCTGTGGGCCCGCGTGGGAATCCGATCCTGGGCCTCCTTGAACTGCCGGCATGCAGTGCTTGCGTATCCCAGGGGCGCAGTTAGTTCGATGCGTCCCCTGGTATCACGTGGGCCATGGAGAGCCAATGGTAGCAGGGAATGCTTCATACGTAAGTTTGACAGGAAGAGCTGTCAAACCTATAAATACTATAAGCCCCAAAACATCACTAAATCTTCAAATAATTTTTTTAAAAATCACATTTTAAAAATAAACTATAAATTACATGAAATAACTATTTTAAACAATAATTTAATTTTTTGAAAAAAATAATTTTATTTTCTAACGGGGCTAAAAATAAACTTATATTTCTTTATAGCATTTAAAAATAATAAACTTGTGGAAAAAGTTTTTTAATTTTAATTAATTCACCACTTACCTTGTAAAAAGCAGGCCTTGCGACTGCTTTTTACATGTCTAACTTCTGGAGACTTACCCTCGCGGAGAAACCTGGAAAAAAAACGTAAGTTCGATACGCACGCGCAGCCTCTCCTGCGCACGCGCTCGACCTCTGAACCCCTTCTTTCAGGGGAACGGAAGTGCCGGTTTCCCACGCATGCGCAGTGCATGCACGAAACCGACACTGCCATTGGGCCTACGCGTGAGTACACAGCGCGTACTCACCCGTGGAGACCCGAATTTCTAGGCCAACATCACTTTATACAGAGAGAGAATATAACATCACTTTATACGGAGAATATAACATCACTTTATATGGAGAGAGAATATAACCACTTTATGTGGAGAGAATATAATATCACTTTATAGGGAGAATATAACATCACTTTATACGAAGAGAATATAACATCACTTTATACGGAGAATATAGCATCACTTTATATGGAGAGAGAATATAACCACTTTATGTGGAGAGAATATAATATCACTTTATAGGGAGAATATAACATCACTTTATACGGAGAGAATATAACATCACTTTATACGGAGAGAGAATATAACATCACTTTATACGGAGAGAATATAACATCACTTTATGCAGAGAGAATATAACATCACTTTATACAGAGAGAATATAACATCACTTTATGCAGAGAGAATATAACATCACTTTATACAGAGAGAATATAACATCACTTTATACGGAGAGAATATAACATCACTTTATGCAGAGAGAATATAACATCACTTTATACAGAGAGAATATAACATCACTTTATACGAAGGGAATATAACATCACTTTATACAAAGGGAATATAACATCAATTTATACGTAGAGAATATAACATCACTTTATACAGAGAGAATATAACATCACTTTATCCGGAGAGAATATAACATCACTTTATACAGAGAGAATATAACATCACTTTATCCGGCGGGAATATAACATCACTTTATACAGAGAGAATATAACATCACTTTATACGAAGGGAATATAACATCACTTTATACGAAGGGAATATAACATCACTTTATACGTAGAGAATATAACATCACTTTATACAGAGAGAGAATATAACATCACTTTATACGGAGAATATAACATCACTTTTTACAGAGAATATAACATCACTTTATACGGAAAATATAACATCACTTTATATGGAGAGAGAATATAACATCACTTTATACGGATAATATAACATCGCTTTTTACGGAAAATGTAACATCACTAAACGGAGAGAATATAAGATCACTTTATACGGAGAGAATATAAAATCACTTTATACAGAGAGAATATAAAATCACTTTATTCGGAGAGAATATAACATCACTTTATACGAAGAGAATATAACATCACTTTATGCAGAGAGAATATAACATCACTTTATACGAAGAGAATATAACATCACCATATACGGAGAGAACATAACATCACTTTATTCTGAGAGAATATAAAATCACTTTAAACGGAGAGAATATAGCCTCACTTTATACGAAGGGAATATACCATCACTTTATACGGAGAATATAACATCACTTTATATGAAGAGAATATACCATCACTTTATACGGAGAATATAACATCATTTTATACGAAGGGAATATACCATCACTTTATATGAAGAGAATATAACATCACTTTATATGAAGAGAATATAACATCACTTTATATGAAGGGAATATACCATCACTTTATACGAAGAGAATATACCATCACTTTATACGAAGGGAATATACCATCACTTTATACGGAGAATATAACATCATTTTATACGAAGGGAATATACCATCACTTTATATGAAGAGAATATAACATCACTTTATATGAAGAGAATATAACATCACTTTATATGAAGGGAATATACCATCACTTTAAACGAAGAATATAACATCACTTTATATGAAGGGAATATACCATCACTTTAAACGAAGAATATAACATCACTTTATACGTAGAGAATATAACATCACTTTATACGTAAAGAATATAACATCACTTTATACGTAGAGAATATAACATCACTTTATACGGAGACTATAATATCACTTTATACGGAGAATAAAACGTCACTTTATACCGTAAGAATATAACAACATTTTATACGGAGAAAATAACACCACTTTATACTTTGAGAGTGTAACAACACTTTATACGGAGAATATAACATCACTTACTACGGAAAATATAACATGACTTTAGATGAAGAGAATATATCATCACTTTATACGGGGAGAATATAACATCACTTTATTTGCGGAGAATATAACATCACTTTTAGGAGAATATAACATCAGATTATATGCAGAATATAACATCACATTAAAGGTGAGCATCTAACATTACTTTATACGGGAGAATATAACATCGTTTTATACGGAGAGAACATAACATCACTTTATACGGAAACTATAAAATCACATTATATGGAGAGGGAATATAACATCAGTTTATACAGAGAGAATATAACATCACTTAATACAGAGTGAATATAACATCACTAGATACGGGGAGAGAATATAACATCACCTTATACGAAAGGAGAATATAACATCACTTTATACGGAGAGAGAATATAACATCACTTTATGCGGAGATAATATAGAATCATTTTATACGGAGAGAATATAAAATCACTATATATGAAGGGAATATAACATCACTTTATATGAAGGGAATATAACATCACTTTATACGGAGAAAATGTAACATCACTTTATACAGAGAGAGAATATAACATCACTTTATACAAAGAGAATATAACATCACTTTATATGGGGAGAATATAATATCACATTATACGAGGAGAATATAACATCACTTTATACGAAGAGAATATAACATCACTTTATACGGAGAGAATATAACATCACTTTATATGGAAAATATAACATCACTTTAAAAGGAGAGAATATAACATCACTTTATACGGAGTAAATATAACACCAATTTATACGAAGTGAGAATATAACATCGCTTTATACGGGGACAATATAACATCACTTTTAGGAGAATATAACATCACATTATATGCAGAATATAACATTACATTAAATGTGAGAATATAACATCACTTCATACAGAGAGAATATAACATCACTTTATACGAAGAGAATATAACATCACTTTATACGAAGGGTATATAACATCACTTTATACGGAGAGAGAATATAACATCACTTTATACAGAGAGAATATAACATCACTTTATACAGAGAGAGAATATAACATCACTTTATACGAAGGGTATATAACATCACTTTATACGGAGAGAGAATATAACATCACTTTATACGGAGAGAATATAACATCACTTCATACAGAGAGAATATAACATCACTTTATACGAAGAGAATATAACATCACTTTATACGAAGGGTATATAACATCACTTTATACGGAGAGAGAATATAACATCACTTTATACAGAGAGAATATAACATCACTTTATACAGAGAGAGAATATAACATCACTTTATACGAAGGGTATATAACATCACTTTATACGGAGAGAGAATATAACATCACTTTATACGGAGAGAGAATATAACATCACTTTATACAGAGAGAATATAACATCACTTTATACGGAGAGAATATAACATCACTTTATACAGAGAGAGAATATAACATCACTTTATACGGAGAGAATATAACATCACTTTATACGGAGAGAGAATATAACATCACTTTATACGGAGAGAGAATATAACATCACTTTATACAGAGAGAATATAACATCACTTTATACGAAGGGTATATAACATCACTTTATACGGAGAGAGAATATAACATCACTTTATACGGAGAGAGAATATAACATCACTTTATACGGAGAGAATATAACATCACTTTATACAGAGAGAGAATATAACATCACTTTATACGGAGAGAATATAACATCACTTTATACAGAGAGAGAATATAACATCACTTTATACGGAGAGAGAATATAACATCACTTTATACAGAGAGAATATAACATCACTTTATACGGAGAGAGAATATAACATCACTTTATACAGAGAGAGAATATAACATCACTTTATACAGAGAGAGAATATAACATCACTTTATACGGAGAGAGAATATAACATCACTTTATACAGAGAGAATATAACATCACTTTATACGGAGAGAGAATATAACATCACTTTATACGGAGAGAATATAACATCACTTTATACGGAGAGAGAATATAACATCACTTTATACAGAGAGAGAATATAACATCACTTTATACGGAGAGAGAATATAACATCACTTTATACGGAGAGAGAATATAACATCACTTTATACGGAGAGAATATAACATCACTTTATACGGAGAGAATATAACATCACTTTATACGGAGAGAGAATATAACATCACTTTATACGAAGAGAATATAACATCACTTTATACGGAGAGAGAATATAACATCACTTTATACAGAGAGAGAATATAACATCACTTTATACAGAGAGAGAATATAACATCACTTTATACGAAGAGAATATAACATCACTTTATACGGAGAGAATATAATATCACTTTATACGGAGAGAATATAATATCACTTTATACAGAGAGAGAATATAACATCACTTTATACAGAGAGAATATAACATCACTTTATACGGAGAGAGAATATAACATCACTTTATACGGAGAGAATATAACATCACTTTATACGGAGAGAGAATATAACATCACTTTATACGAAGATAATATAACATCACTTTATACGGAGAGAGAATATAACATCACTTTATACAGAGAGAGAATATAACATCACTTTATACGGAGAGAGAATATAACATCACTTTATACGGAGAGAGAATATAACATCACTTTATACGGAGAGAGAATATAACATCACTTTATACGAAGATAATATAACATCACTTTATACGGAGAGAATATAACATCACTTTATACAGAGAGAATATAACATCACTTTATACGAAGATAATATAACATCACTTTATACGGAGAGAATATAACATCACTTTATACGGAGAGAATATATAACATCACTTTATACGGAGAGAGAATATAACATCACTTTATACGGAGATAATATAACATCACTTTATACGGAGAGAATATAACATCACTTTATACGGAGAGAATATATAACATCACTTTATACGGAGAGAGAATATAACATCACTTTATACGAAGATAATATAACATCACTTTATACGGAGAGAATATAACATCACTTTATACAGAGAGAATATAACATCACTTTATACGAAGATAATATAACATCACTTTATACGGAGAGAATATAACATCACTTTATACGGAGAGAATATATAACATCACTTTATACGGAGAGAGAATATAACATCACTTTATACGGAGATAATATAACATCACTTTATACGGAGAGAATATAACATCACTTTATACGGAGAGAATATAACATCACTTTATACGGAGAGAATATAACATCACTTTATACGGAGAGAATATAACATCACTTTATACGGAGAGAATATAACATCACTTTATACGAAGAGAGAATATAACATCACTTTATACGAAGAGAATATAACATCACTTTATACGGAGAGAATATAACATCACTTTATACAGAGAGAGAATATAACATCACTTTATATGGAGAGAATATAACATCACTTTATACGGAGAGAATATAACATCACTTTATACGGAGAGAATATAACATCACTTTATACAGAGAGAGAATATAACATCACTTTATACGGAGAGAATATAACATCACTTTATACGGAGAGAATATAACATCACTTTATACGGAGAGAATATAACATCACTTTATACGGAGAGAATATAACATCACTTTATACGGAGAGAATATAACATCACTTTATACGGAGAGAATATAACATCACTTTATACGAAGAGAATATAACATCACTTTATACAGAGAGAGAATATAACATCACTTTATACGAAGAGAATATAACATCACTTTATACGAAGAGAATATAACATCACTTTATACGGAGAGAGAATATAACATCACTTTATACGGAGAGAATATAACATCACTTTATACGAAGAGAATATAACATCACTTTATACGAAGAGAATATAACATCACTTTATACGGAGAGAGAATATAACATCACTTTATACGGAGAGAATATAACATCACTTTATACAGAGAGAGAATATAACATCACTTTATACGAAGAGAATATAACATCACTTTATACGAAGAGAATATAACATCACTTTATACGGAGAGAGAATATAACATCACTTTATACGGAGTGAATATAACAACACTTTATACAGAGAGAGAATATAACATCACTTTATACGAAGAGAATATAACATCACTTTATACGAAGAGAATATAACATCACTTTATACGGAGAGAGAATATAACATCACTTTATACAGAGAGAGAATATAACATCACTTTATACGAAGAGAATATAACATCACTTTATACGAAGAGAATATAACATCACTTTATACAGAGAGAATATAAAATCACTTTATACGGAGAGAATATAACATCACTTTATACAGAGAGAGAATATAACATCACTTTATACGAAGAGAATATAACATCACTTTATACGAAGAGAATATAACATCACTTTATACGGAGAGCGAATATAACATCACTTTATACGGAGAGAATATAACATCACTTTATACAGAGAGAGAATATAACATCACTTTATACGAAGAGAATATAACATCACTTTATACGAAGAGAATATAACATCACTTTATACGAAGAGAATATAACATCACTTTATACGGAGAGAATATAACATCACTTTATACAGAGAGAGAATATAACATCACTTTATACGGAGAGCGAATATAACATCACTTTATACGGAGAGCGAATATAACATCACTTTATACAGAGAGAGAATATAACATCACTTTATACGAAGAGAATATAACATCACTTTATACGGAGAGAATATAACATCACTTTATACAGAGAGAGAATATAAAATCACTTTATACAGAGAGAATATAACATCACTTTATACGGAGAGAGAATATAACATCACTTTATACGAAGAGAATATAACATCACTTTATACGAAGAGAATATAACATCACTTTATACGGAGAGAATATAACATCACTTTATACAGAGAGAGAATATAAAATCACTTTATACGGAGAGAATATAACATCACTTTATACGGAGAGAGAATATAACATCACTTTATACGAAGAGAATATAACATCACTTTATACGGAGAGAGAATATAACATCACTTTATACGAAGAGAATATAACATCACTTTATACGAAGAGAATATAACATCACTTTATACGAAGAGAATATAACATCACTTTATACGGAGAGAGAATATAACATCACTTTATACGAAGAGAATATAACATCACTTTATACGGAGAGCGAATATAACATCACTTTATACAGAGAGAGAATATAACATCACTTTATACGAAGAGAATATAACATCACTTTATACGAAGAGAATATAACATCACTTTATACGAAGAGAATATAACATCACTTTATACGGAGAGCGAATATAACATCACTTTATACAGAGAGAGAATATAACATCACTTTATACGAAGAGAATATAACATCACTTTATACGAAGAGAATATAACATCACTTTATACGGAGAGAATATAACATCACTTTATACAGAGAGAGAATATAAAATCACTTTATACGGAGAGAATATAACATCACTTTATACGGAGAGAGAATATAACATCACTTTATACGAAGAGAATATAACATCACTTTATACGGAGAGAGAATATAACATCACTTTATACGAAGAGAATATAACATCACTTTATACGGAGAGAATATAACATCACTTTATACGAAGAGAATATAACATCACTTTATACAGAGAGAGAATATAACATCACTTTATACAGAGAGAGAATATAACATCACTTTATACGAAGAGAATATAACATCACTTTATACGGAGAGAATATAACATCACTTTATACGGAGAGAATATAACATCACTTTATACGGAGAGAATATAACATCACTTTATACGGAGAGAATATAACATCACTTTATACGGAGAGAGAATATAACATCACTTTATACGGAGAGAATATAACATCACTTTATACGGAGAGAATATAACATCACTTTATACGAAGAGAATATAACATCACTTTATACAGAGAGAGAATATAACATCACTTTATACGAAGAGAATATAACATCACTTTATACGAAGAGAATATAACATCACTTTATACGGAGAGAGAATATAACATCACTTTATACGGAGAGAATATAACAACACTTTATACAGAGAGAGAATATAACATCACTTTATACGAAGAGAATATAACATCACTTTATACGAAGAGAATATAACATCACTTTATACGGAGAGAGAATATAACATCACTTTATACAGAGAGAGAATATAACATCACTTTATACGAAGAGAATATAACATCACTTTATACGAAGAGAATATAACATCACTTTATACAGAGAGAATATAAAATCACTTTATACGGAGAGAATATAACATCACTTTATACAGAGAGAGAATATAACATCACTTTATACGAAGAGAATATAACATCACTTTATACGAAGAGAATATAACATCACTTTATACGGAGAGCGAATATAACATCACTTTATACGGAGAGAATATAACATCACTTTATACAGAGAGAGAATATAACATCACTTTATACGAAGAGAATATAACATCACTTTATACGAAGAGAATATAACATCACTTTATACGAAGAGAATATAACATCACTTTATACGGAGAGAATATAACATCACTTTATACAGAGAGAGAATATAAAATCACTTTATACGGAGAGAATATAACATCACTTTATACGGAGAGAGAATATAACATCACTTTATACGAAGAGAATATAACATCACTTTATACGGAGAGAGAATATAACATCACTTTATACGAAGAGAATATAACATCACTTTATACGAAGAGAATATAACATCACTTTATACGAAGAGAATATAACATCACTTTATACGGAGAGCGAATATAACATCACTTTATACAGAGAGAGAATATAACATCACTTTATACGAAGAGAATATAACATCACTTTATACGGAGAGAATATAACATCACTTTATACAGAGAGAGAATATAAAATCACTTTATACAGAGAGAATATAACATCACTTTATACGGAGAGAGAATATAACATCACTTTATACGAAGAGAATATAACATCACTTTATACGAAGAGAATATAACATCACTTTATACGGAGAGAATATAACATCACTTTATACAGAGAGAGAATATAAAATCACTTTATACGGAGAGAATATAACATCACTTTATACGGAGAGAGAATATAACATCACTTTATACGAAGAGAATATAACATCACTTTATACGGAGAGAGAATATAACATCACTTTATACGAAGAGAATATAACATCACTTTATACGAAGAGAATATAACATCACTTTATACGAAGAGAATATAACATCACTTTATACGGAGAGAGAATATAACATCACTTTATACGAAGAGAATATAACATCACTTTATACGGAGAGCGAATATAACATCACTTTATACAGAGAGAGAATATAACATCACTTTATACGAAGAGAATATAACATCACTTTATACGAAGAGAATATAACATCACTTTATACGAAGAGAATATAACATCACTTTATACGGAGAGCGAATATAACATCACTTTATACAGAGAGAGAATATAACATCACTTTATACGAAGAGAATATAACATCACTTTATACGAAGAGAATATAACATCACTTTATACGGAGAGAATATAACATCACTTTATACAGAGAGAGAATATAAAATCACTTTATACGGAGAGAATATAACATCACTTTATACGGAGAGAGAATATAACATCACTTTATACGAAGAGAATATAACATCACTTTATACGGAGAGAGAATATAACATCACTTTATACGAAGAGAATATAACATCACTTTATACGGAGAGAATATAACATCACTTTATACGAAGAGAATATAACATCACTTTATACAGAGAGAGAATATAACATCACTTTATACAGAGAGAGAATATAACATCACTTTATACGAAGAGAATATAACATCACTTTATACGGAGAGCGAATATAACAACACTTTATACAGAGAGAGAATATAACATCACTTTATACGAAGAGAATATAACATCACTTTATACGGAGAGAGAATATAACATCACTTTATACGAAGAGAATATAACATCACTTTATACGAAGAGAATATAACATCACTTTATACGAAGAGAATATAACATCACTTTATACAGAGAGAATATAACATCACTTTATACAGAGAGAGAATATAACATCACTTTATACAGAGAGAATATAACATCACTTTATACAGAGAGAGAATATAAAATCACTTTATACGGAGAGAATATAACATCACTTTATACAGAGAGAGAATATAACATCACTTTATACGAAGAGAATATAACATCACTTTATACAGAGAGAGAATATAACATCACTTTATACAGAGAGAGAATATAACATCACTTTATACGAAGAGAATATAACATCACTTTATACAGAGAGAGAATATAACATCACTTTATACGAAGAGAATATAACATCACTTTATACGGGGAGAATATAACATCACTTTATACAGAGAGAGAATATAACATCACTTTATACGGAGAGAATATAACATCACTTTATACGAAGAGAATATAACATCACTTTATACGGAGAGAATATAACATCACTTTATATGGAGAGAATATAACATCACTTTATACAGAGAGAGAATATAAAATCACTTTATACGGAGAGAATATAACATCACTTTATACGAAGAGAATATAACATCACTTTATACGAAGAGAATATAACATCACTTTATACGGAGAGCGAATATAACATCACTTTATACAGAGAGAGAATATAACATCACTTTATACAGAGAATATAACAACACTTTATACGAAGAGAATATAACATCACTTTATACGAAGGGTATATAACATCACTTTATACGGAGAGAATATAACGTCACTTTATACGGATAATATAACATCACCTTATACGAAGGGAATTTAGCATCACTTAATACGGGGAGAATATAACATCACTTTATACGAAGAGAATATAACTTCACTTTATACGGAGAGAGGATATAAAATCACTTTATACGAAGGGAATTTAACATCACTTTATACGGGGAGAATATAACATCACTTTATACAGGGAGAGAATATAACATCACTTTATCCGGAGAATACAACAACAATTTATACAGGAAACTTTCGATTTACCGGCACCTAAATAACCGGAAATGTCGGTTAACCGGCAAAATTCAGGAGTAGGTTTTACTTCATATTTATTTGCCTTCTTCCATCTGTGCTGTGCAAGGGTGTGGCTGCAGCTGTTGCTAAGCTACAGAGACGCTTGAAACTTGTGTTCACTGTTCTACAGTTGTTGCTAAGCAACAGGGTTTGTTGCTTTATACGGAGCTGTCAGCTCTCCCTATCTTTTACTACAGCGTTCGGTTATCCGGAATTTTTGATGAACCGGCACCACGTCGGTCCCATCTGTGCCGGATAAAAGAAAGTTTCCTGTACTGGGAATATAACATCACTTTATTCAGAGAGAATATAACATCACTTTATACGAAGGGAATTTAACATCACTTTTTACGGAAAATGTAACATCACTAAACGGAGAGAATATAAGATCACTTTATACGGAGAGAATATAACATCACTTTATACAGAGGGAATATAACATCACTTTATACGAAGAGAATATAACATCACAATATACGGAGAGAATATAACATCACTTTATACAGAGAGAATATAACATCACTTTATACAGAGAGGTTATAACATCACTTTATACAGAGAGATTATAACATCAATTAATACGGGGAGAATATAACATCACTTTATACGGAGAGAATTTAACATCACTTTATACAGAGAGAATATAACATCACTTTATACGGAGAATATAACATCACTTTATATGTGAGAATATAACATCACTTTATACAGAGAGAGAATATATCAATTTATATGGAGAGAATATAACATCACTTTATACAGAGAGAGAATATATCAATTTATATGGAGAGAATGTAACATCACTTTATACGGAGAATGTAACTTTATAAGGAGAGTATAAATAAGCAGCATACAACATCACTTTAGATGGAGAGAATATCCTAATATAGACTGGGACAGTATAAGGGCAGAGCGGGGGAACAATTTCTGAAGTGCGTTCAGGAAAACTTTCTTGGTCAGTTTGTTGCCAGCCCAACGAGGAAGGAGGCATTGCTGGATCTGGTTCTGGGGAATGAGGTAGGTCAATTGGAGCAAGTCTCAGTCAGTGAACATTTAGGCAACAGTAATCATAGTAACGTAAGGTTTTAGATTAGCTATGGAAAAGGACAGGGAGCAATCTAGAGCAAAAATACTTAATTGGAGGAAGGCCAGTTTAAGTGGGATGAGAACGGATCTGGCCCAGGTAAATTGGAATCAAAGATTGGCAGGCAAAACTGTAATGGAACAATGGGCTGCCTTTAAAGAGGAAATAGTTCGGGTACAGTCGAGGTGCATTCCCACTAGGGAGAAAGGTTGGGCAACTAAAGTCAGAGCTCCCTGGATGACAAAAGATATAGAGAGTAAGTTGAAGCAGAAAAAGACCGCGTATGACAGATGTCAGGTCGAGAATACATCTGATAACCAGGCTAAATATAGAAAGTTCAGAGGAGAAGTGAAAAAGAAAATAAGAGGGGCAAAGTCAGGGTATGACAGCCAACATAAAAGGTAATCCAAGAGTCTTCTATAGGCATATAAATAGTAAACTTTGGTAGTAAGAGGCGGGGTGGGGCAGATTAGGGACCAAAAAGGAGACCTATGCATGGAGGCAGAGGGTATGGCTGAGGAGCTAAATGAGTATTTTGCAACTGTCTTCACCAAGGAAGAAGATGCTGCCATAGACATAGTGAACAAGGAGGTGGAGGAGATACTGGATGGGATAACAATTGATAAAGATGAGGTACTAGAAAGGCTGGCTGTACTTAAAGTAGATAAGTCACCAGGACTAGATGGGATGCATCCTTGGACACTATCCCAATAATAATAGATAATCAAGGGGCTATAGAGAGGGAGGAACTTAAAACAATCTCTATCACTAGAAAAAAAGTACTAGGCAAACTAATGGGGCTAAAGGCCGACAAGTCCCCTGGAACTGATGGCCTACATCTTAGGGTCTTAAAAGAAGTGGCTGCAGAGATAGTGGATGCGTTGGTTGTAATCTACCAAAATTCCCTGGATTCTGGAGAGGTCCCAGCGGATTGGAAAACTGCAAATATAACGCCACTATTCAAGAAAGGAGGGAGACAGAAAGCAGGAAACTATAGGCCAGTTAGCCTAATAGCTGTCATTGGGAAAATGCTGGAATCCATTATTAAGGAGGTAATAGCAGGACATTTAGAAAATCATAAGACAATCAAGCCGAGTCAACATGGTTTTATGAAAGGGAAATTGTATTTGACAAATTTGCTAGAGTTCTTTGAGGATGTAACAAACAGGGTGGATAAAGGGGAACCAGTGGATGTGGTGTATTTGGATTTCCAGAAAGCATTCGATAAGGTGCCACATAAAAGGTTACTGCACAAGATAAGAGCGCACGGGGTTGGGGGTAATATATTAGCATGGATAGGGGATTGGCTAACTAACAGAAAACAGAGAGTCGGGATAAATGGGTCATTTTCGGGTTGGCAATCAGTAACTAGTGGGGTGCCGCAGGGATCAGTTCTGGGGCCTCAACTATTTACAATCTATATTAATGACTTAGATGAAGGGACCGAGTGTAGCCAAATTTGCTGATGATACAAAGATAGGTGGGTTAGCAAGTTTAGAAGAGGACACAAGTCTGCAAAGGGATATAGATAGGTTAAGTGAGTGGGCAAAAATTTGGTAGATGGAGTACAATGTGGGAAAATGTGAGGTTATCCACTTTGGAAGGAAGAATGAAAAAGCAAATTATTATTTAAATGGAGGGAGACTACAAAATGCTGCAGTACAAAGGGATCTGGGGGTCCTAGTACATGAAACACAAAAAGTTAGAATGCAGATACAGCAAGTAATTAGGAAGGCTAATGGAATGTTGGCCTTTATTGCAAGGGGTATGGAGTATAAAAGTAGGGAAGTTTTGATGCAACTGTACAGGGCGCTGATGAGACCGTACCTGGTGTACTGCGTACAATTTTGGTCTCCATATTTAAGGAGGGATATACCTGCATTGGAGGCAGTTCAGAGAAGGTTCACTAGGTTGATTCCTGAGATGAAGGGGTTGACGTATGATGAAAGGTTGAGCAGGTTGGGCCTATACTCATTGGAATTTAGAAGAATGAGAGATGATCTTATTGAAACATATAAGATTCTGAGGGGGATTGACAGGGTAGATGCTGAGAGGATGTTTCCCCTCGTGGGTGTATCTAGAACTAGGGGGCATAGTTTCAGAATAAAGGGTCGCCCATCTAAAACAGAGATGAGCAGGAATTCAGGGTCGTGAATCTGTGGAATTCTCTACTGCAGAGAACTGTGGAGGCAGAATCATTGAATATACTCAAGGCGGAGATTGACAGACATTTGAACTACCGGGGAGTCCAGGGGTATGGTGAGAGAGCGGGAAAGTGGAGTTGAGGCCAAGATTGGATCAGCCATGATCTTACTGAATGGCGGAGCAGGCTCGAGGGGCCGATTGTCCTAGTCCTGCTCCTGTTTCTTATGTTCTTATGTAAGTGAAGTAAGAAATCGTGGAGGTACTGGTCATAATCTTCCAATCCTCCTTAGAAATGGGGGTGGTGCCAAAGGACTGGAGAATTGTAAATCTTTACACCCTTGTTCAAAAAAGGGTGTAAAGTTAAACCCAACAACTACAGGCCAGTCAATTTAACCTTGGTAGTGGGGAAGCTTTTAGAAACAGTGATCAGGGACAAAATTAACAGTCACTTGGACTAATGTGGATTAATTAAGGAAATCCAGCATGGATTTGTTAAAGGCAAATCGTGTTTAGCCAACATGATCATGTTTTTTGATGAGGTAACAGAGAGGGTTGATGAGGGCAATGCAGTTGATGTGGTGTTCATGGATTTCCAAAAGGCGTTTGACAAAGTGCCACATAATAATAGGCTTGCCAGCAAAGTTGAAGCCCATGGAATAAAAGGGACAGTGGCAGCATGGATACAAAATTGGCTAAGTGACAGGAAACAGAGAGTAGTGGTGAACGGTTGTTTTTCAGACTGGAAGAAGGTAAACAGTGGTGTTCCCCAGGGGTCGGTTCTAGGACCACTGCTTTTCTTGATATATATTAATGACTTGGACGTGGGTGTACAGGGCACAATTTGAAAATTAGCAGATGACTCAAAACATGGAAGTATAGTGAACAGTGAAGAGGAGAGTGATAGACTTCAGGAGGACATAGACAGGCTAATGGAATAGGCGGACACGTGGCAGATGAAATTTAACGCAGAAAAGTGCGATGTGATACATTTTGGTAGAAAGAATGGAGAAAATATAAACTAAACTAAAGGGTACAATCCTAAAGGTGGTGCATGAACAGAGAGACTTAGAGGTATATATGCACAAATCATTAAAGGTGGCAGGGCAGGTTGAGAAAACAGTTAAAAAGGCTTACAGGATCCTGGGCTTCATGAATAGAAGTATAGAGTACAAAAGTGTGCAAATTATGATGAACCTGTATAAAACACTAGTTCAACTGGAGTATTGTGTCCAATTCTGGGCACCGCACTTTAGGAAGGATGTGAAGACCTTAGAGGAGGTGCAGAAGAGATTTACGAGAATGATTCCAGGGATGAGGGACTTCAGTTATGTTGATAGACTGGAGAAGCTGGGATTGTTCTCCTTAGAGCAGAGAAGATTGAGAGGAGATTTGATAGAGGTTCAAAATCATGAGGGGTCTGGACAGAGCAGATAGAGAGAAACTGTTCCCATTGGCGGAAGGGTCGAGAACCAGAGGACACAGATTTAAGGTGATTGGCAGAAGAACCAAAGTCGACATGAGGAAAAACTTTTTATGCAGCGAGTGGTTAGGATCTGGAATACGCTGCCTGAAAGGGTGGTGGAGACAGACTCAATCACGGCTTTCAAAAGGGAGTTGGATAAGTACCTGAAGGAAAAACATTTGCAGGGTTACGGGGAAAGGGCAGGGGGAGTGGGACTAGCTGAAGTGCTCTTGCAGAGAGCTGGCACGGGCTCGACAGGCCAAATGGCCTCCTTCTGTGCTGTACCCATTCTATGATTCTATGGTGGGAAAATTTGGTTGCTTTGCGCCACCCCTTAGCACACCTAGCGCCCGGGCGCGGCGCCGCTAACAGCTCCCGCGAGATTCAGCGGGAGGTTAGTGGCGGTGTGCGCAGCGCCCCGGCCGCAAACTTGGCTCACGCCCCCTGACCTACCGCCGGACGCTGTGTCCGACAGGTTCAGGGGGGCGTTTCTGCGGCCGGTGTGGCGCAAATTAAAGGGCAGGTGCCGGGTGGCCATTTTTTTGTGGCCACCTGCCAGCACCTGCCCCCTCTCGCCTCCTCCTGCGGGGGCGCCGGCTGCGAGCCCCGGGCTCTTTTGTCGGCACCCCACTCCCTGGTGGCCCAACAGGACCCCGGGTCGCGCTGCGCTAGGCCCCTCCCCTTTAATCAGGGGAGGGAGGCCTGTAGTACCGCGGCGCTACGTGCCGACACGTGTGGCGCTGATGCATGTCGCGCCGCGATATTCAATAGCAGCGCCCCAATAGGGAGGGGGAGCGCTTCCAGCAGCACCCTGGAAGGTGCAGCAGGTGGTTAAGGAGGCAAATGGTATGTTGGCCTTCATAGCGAGAGGATTCGAGTGCAGGAACAAGGATGTCTTGCTGCAGTTGTACAGGGCCTTGGTGAGACCACACCTTGAGTATTGTGTGCAGTTTTGGTCGCCTAATCTGAGGAAGGATGTTCTTGCCATGGAGGGAGTGCAGCGAAGATTCACCAGGCTGATACCTGGGGTGGCAGGAATGAAGTATGAGGAGAGATTGGGTCGATTGGGCTTATATTCACTGGAGTTCAGAGGAATGAGAGGGGATCTCATTGAAACTTATAAAATTCTGACAGGACTGGACAGACTAGATGCAGGAAGGATGTTCCCAATGGTCGGGAAGTCCAGAACCAGGGGTCACAGTCTAAGGATAAGGGGTAAGCCATTTAGGACAGAGATGAGGAAGAATTTCTTCACCCAGAGAGTGGTGAACCTGTGGAATTCTCTACCACAAAAGGCAGTTGAGGCCAATTCATTAAATATATTCAAGAAGGAGTTGGGTATATTTCTTAAGGCTAAAGGGATCAAGGGATACGGGGAGAAAGCAGGGACAGGGTACTGAATTTGGATGATCAGCCATGATCTCAATAAATGGCGGAGCAGGCTCGAGGGGCCGAATGGCCTACTCTGCTCCTATCTTCTATGTTTCTACGTTTCACCCGCTTCCTGCTTGGGGCGCTACCGTTGAATTTCGGGCGTGGGGGCACTAAAAGTAGCGCCCCTGTGAAGTTAGCGCCATGGAGGGGGGGCGAGAGCCATTTTTTCCCCGTGATTCTAATATAACATCACATTATACGGGGAACATATAACATTACTTTATACGGGAGAATATAACATCAATTTATACACAGACTGACCTAGAAATTCATCTCGGGCAATGGTGTAAAACTGGCGGTATCGGGTCAGCTGGTCATTATACGCAGCACCTGATATCCCGTTACATTGACTGCAATGGAACTGAGTATCAGGCGCGGCGTATCACGGGCGGCCGATCCGATTCCGCCCGTTTCGCGCACCCGCCCGAGATGAATTTCTAGGCCAGAGAATTCTCCTCCTAAAGGTGGTGGCGAGCCGCCTTCTTGAACCGCTGCAGTCTGTGTGGTGAAGGTGCTCCCACAGAAACATAGAAACATAGAAGATAGCAGCAGGAGTAGGCCATTCAGCCCCTCGAGCCTGTTCCACCATTTAATGAGATCATGACTGATCATCCAAATTCAGTACCCTGTCCCTGCCTTCTCCCCATAACCCTTGATCCCTTTAGCCTTAAGAAATATATCTAACTCCTTCTTGAATATATTTAATGAATTGGCCTCAACTGCCTTCTGTGGTAGAGAATTCCATAGGTTCACCACTCTCTGGGTGAAGAAATTCCTCCTCATCTCAGTCCTAAATGGCTTACCCCTTATCCTTGGACTGTGACCCCTGGTTCTGGACTCCCCCGCCATCGGGAACATCCTTCCTGCATCTAGTCTGTCTAGTCCTGTTCGGATTTTATAAGTTTCAATGAGATCCCCTCTCATTCTTCTAAACTCCAGCGAGTATAAGCCCAATTGACCCAATCTCTCCTCATACGTCATTCCTGCCATCCCAGTTATCAGTCTGGTAGTGTTGTAGAGTGCTGTTAGCGAGGGAGTTCCAGGATTTTGACCCAGCGACGATGAAGGAACGGCCGATACGTTTCCAAGGTCAGGATGGTGTGTGTGACTTGGAGGCGAACTGGCTGGGTGGTGGTGTTCCCATGCGCCTGATGCCCTTGGCCTTCTAGCTCACGCCCACCTTCCTGGTCAGGGAGTGGTATATGATGCGGGGGGTGGCCTAAAAATAAAGGGAGAAGAAAAAATATTTAAGAAGCGTTAAATCGCAATTCTCCGCCCCCAATTAACTCTGTATTTGAACTTAGCCAACCAAAATAAATCCAAAATCAGAATGACATGGAGCAGCAACTCACGGGAGGTAGGAATCATATGCGCATCATCCAAGAATCAACGCATGGAATCATCTAGGAAGAAGCAATCTATGGAATACCGAATGTTTCCATCTCATAGAGTCATAGAGTTATAGGGCAGGATTTTCATTGGGCCGTGGAGGAAGGATTGGAGGCGTGTGGGGGGTTGAAATCCCGAAATTGGAGGGCACGAACCCATCCCGCCCCAACCCGCCTCCATGCCAGTTTCAAAGGAGGCGGGTACCCGACCTGCACTAGGACCTGCCTCCCCGAGGCGGGAAGGGGATTACTGCCAATTAACTGCCTGTTAACAGGTAGCTAACAGGTAGTTAACAGGCAGTTTTTAGCCTAATCCCTATTTTCATTCTTGAAGTGTGGGATTCCCGATGGATCCAAACCACGCCAAGTTAGCGAGGCGGACCGTCGGGCTGAAGGGCTTGGAGGGTCGAGATATCCAGTGTTCAGGTGAGTGATGGCTACATGAGTGCAGAGGTAAGTGTGTTTGGTGTGTGTAAAGTGTTTAAAGAAGTTTTACTTACCTTTACAGCCTTCCTTCCTTCAGGTCTCGGGAGTCCCTCATCTCATCGGCACAGAAAGCAGAATGGCTGCGAGCTGTCAAAAATTGCAGCATTCAGCTTTCTGTTCCGGAGAGATCTCTAAATCATCCTGAGAGGAAGGAGTTAACCTGGAGTACAGATTGTCAGTGTTTGACAGCTTCAAACAGCTGTCGAACGCTGATATTTCATCTGTCAAAAGGTCTTGACAGATGAAATGTCAATCTGTGACATCACCTGTTGCCGGGTAGCCCTTAATTGGCCTGCTGAGCCGACTGGGTGGGCTCAACAAGGTCAATCAAGTCAAAATCGCGTGGGTTGGCCACAAATCGATGGAGGCAGGGCTACAAACCAAAAGTTGTAGTCCCGCCTCCTACCCTCCTCCTCAATGAAAATCCAGCCCATAGAGTTATACAGCACAGAAAGAGGCCCTTCGGCCCATCGTGTCCGCGCTGGCCATCAAGCCCTGTCTATTCTAATCCCATTTTCCAGCACTTGGTCCGTATCTCCTTGAAGTTTTGTGTCTGTTTTTTAATCTTCTCCCGTCACTGTTCTACAAGTAATCCTCAGCCTATTCACCAACCACTGAAAACAAGCTTTCACTAATAACCCTGTCAAAACCATTCGTAATTTTAAAATCCTTCATTACATCGATTCCCAACATCCTCCCCCCTTAACCTACTCTGTTCCAGTGGGGAGAAAAAAGCTTTGGTCTTTATTTTGCACCTTAATTAAAATTTCCTGGACAAAACGGACCCCTTTAAGTAAAGGGCACTTCATCCAAGCTTTCCAAAATACACGGACATAATCGCGAAGAAAATTCTGGCTAGGTACTATCAGGAAAGCAACACGGATCTCGGTGCTGGGCTGGGGCAGAGATCGCATCGTATAGAAGGTAAGTGTCTTTATAAATAACACTGGGTCCGTGTGATGTCCTGGACTGGGTTTTGATCGCCTGAGGGAGAGAAATATTCCAGAGTATTTTTTCCCCTTCTTGGCCCTGGGATTTTTCTCTGAGGGTGTTTTTGGCCTCTCCCAGGAGATTACATGGCTGCAAGGGCCGGTGGGGGTGGAGGGAGGGGGGCGTGGGGAGGCGGGGGCTGGGGGTAGTAGGTAGTGTCTGCTCAGGACCCTCCGGCCATCATGAGTGTGGGGCAGGCTTGATGGACCATCTGGTCTTTTCCTCGCCCATCAATTTTCGTACGTGCGTACGCAGCACGGGTGCTTTTTAAAACTAAACTGAAGCCCACACGGAACATGCGATTCTACACACGTGAGTGGTAAAAGCAGTTCACGTGCCCATGAGCCCTCCCAATACTGTCCTGGTGCCCGAGGCAATAAATGAATCACTAGTTGTGACGTTAGAAAACTACAAGGCACTTGGTCTAAGCGTTAAACAAAGCTTTAATCAACTGTTTTACAACATGGAGGTCTAGTTGTGTCCTTCACTAGTTCCTGTTAAGAATGTCCTGCACAAGCTGGGCCCGTGCCCGAGTATTTATACTCTCCCTGGACAGCGCCACCGTAGGCCGCTCAGTATTATTTCATAATTCTTTCTTTCATGAATGAGAAAGGAGATTGCAGGGGCTCTGACACAAATTTTCAAAACCTCTCTGGCCACAGGGGATGTACCAGAGGACTGGAGAACAGCTAACACAGTACCATTATTCAAGAAGGGTAGTAGGGATAAACCAGGGAATTACAGGCCAGTGAGCCTAACATCAGTGGTAGGGAAATTATTGGAAAAAATTCTGAGGGACAGAATTAGTCTCCACTTGGAGAGGCAAGGATTAATCAGGGATAGTCAGCATGGCTTTGTCAAGGGAAGATCATGTCTGACCAATTTGATTGAATTTTTCGAGGGGGTGACTAGGTGTGTGGATGAGGGTAGTGCAGTGGATGTGTTATACATGGATTTCAGTAAGGCTTTTGATAAAGTCCCGCACAGGAGACTGGTCAAGAAGGTAAGAGCCCATGGGATCCAGGGTGCCTTGGCACATTGGATCCAAAACTGGCTTAGTGGCAGAGGGTGATGGTCGAAGGTTGCTTTTGTGACTGGAAGCCTGTGTCCAGCGGGGTACCGCAGGGATCAGTGCTGGGTCCCTTGCTGTTTGTGGTCTACATGCATGATTTGGATGTGAATGTAAAAGGTATGTGTGGTAAACCACCTTTACCGTTCACTATCGTTACACTATAGTTATCACTGTTAGATCGTTTCCCTATAGTTATCACTGTTCACATTGTTGTATCACTGTACGAGGTCGCCTCTTGTCACGCTGCTATACCTGGGCTGACCACTGCCGACTCCGCCCATGGCTCCACCTACCTGCCCAGGTATAAAGGTGGTCGACTGGCTGGTATTCCTCCTTCTTGGATCCGATCACCCACGAGGGTGGGCTCTGTTATTTAGTCAATAAAAACCTATAGTTACTTTCTTAACTCGTCGCTTTTCATTGGACGAATTGATAGGTATATCAATTTTATTGACTAAATTTTAAAATGTCGTCACTTGAGCAGCCAAACAACCAGTCAACGGAGCAGCCAAACAACCAGCCAGACGCCCAGCTACAACAGCCACAGCAGCCAGCTTGGCTGCGAGCCCTCAAACCACCGTACCTGGATCTAAACCCACAAGCAACAAACGCAGCCCTCGACTTCAAACACTGGCTGTGCTGCTTCGAATCCTACCTGGAAGAATCCGGCGTCCCTCAGAGATCCAAACTAAGAGTTCTGACCGCCCAAGCGAGCCCTAAAGTATACGCACTCATCCAGGACATTACTACTTACGAGGCCGCTATCAACCTACTGAAACAGCAGTACCGGAGCCCGGTAAATTCCATGTATGCCAGACACCTCCTAAGATCCCACCCGCAACAGCCAGGAGAGTCTGTAGCTGAATTTTTACCGGCGCTACGAACACTCGGCAGGGACTGTGACTTTAAAGCAGTATCGGCTGCAGAAAACACTGAAGATAACATCCGTGATGCCTTCGTGAAAGGCCTTCGGTCCGACTACTCACGGCAGAGACTGCTGGAATCAAAGGACCTCGACCTGAACACAGCTGCAGCCTTGGCCTACTCCCTAGAAGTGACCCAGCGGGACCTCGAGGTGTATTCCAGGTACAGTTCGCGACTCTGGGACTCGGGCCCAACCCCGACCGCAATACCCCTCGTAGCGCCGCCCCCGGGACCTACCTCAGTGTCGGCGTCCCGGACCCGATCGGGACCGCCACCCCCGGTACCGGCTGCGACTTCGGACCCCCGCGACCGGGCCGCCGGCTGCTTCTTCTGTGGGCAGGCGAAACACCCGAGGTCGCGCTGCCCAGCCAAAAACGCGACGTGCTCCAGCTGCCTGAAGAAAGGCCACTTCGCGAAGGCCTGCAGAGGGAGAGCAGCAGAGGCCAGCAGTGCCTCATGCGAACTGTGGAGGCGGCCATCTTCTATCAAGGCCACAGATGAGCAATGGGGGTGGCCATCTTTGATCCAGGCAACTGACGCCAGCAGTGCCTCATGTGGGTTGTGGGGGCAGCCACCTTCTCCACCATTTTGCCCCACCTCGTGGGCGCCTCCATTTTACCCACCACGCTCGACCGCCACCTTACCTCCAGACCTGACGACCGCTTCACCTACAGACTACAGCAACCCGCTCAGCCACACACTAGCCTCCGTCACACTAGACCAAGCTCGCCCGCATCAGCTGTCCAAGTCAATGATGGACATCAAAGTAGACGGCCACGCCACGACCTGCCTGTTCGACAGCGGAAGCACGGAGAGCTTCATACATCCAGACACGGTGAGCCACTACTCCCTCACTGTCCAGCCAATGCGCAACCGGATCTCGATGGCATCGAGGTCCCACACCACAGACATCAGCGGCTACTGTGTTGTGACCCTGTCGGTTAAGGGCACGGAGTATAAAAACTTTAAACTCCTCGTCCTGCCCCAGCTATGCGCTGCCGTCCTACTAGGGCTGGATTTTCAATCCCACCTCCAAAGCGTCACTCTAGCATACGGTGGACCCCTCCCCCCGCTCACAGTCGACAACCAGCAGCCTTTAAATCGCCCACCGCGTAACACCTGCGGCCTATCCACCCTCAAGGTCCCGCCACCTTCCCTGTTCGCTAACCTCACCCCCGACTGCAAACCCGTCGCTACCAAGAGCAGGCGGTACAGCTCCGGGGACAGAGCTTTCATTAGCTCTGAGGTGCAGCGTCTCCTGAAGGAGGGCATCATCGAGGGGAGCAGCAGCCCCTGGCGTGCCCAGGTTGTAGTCGTTAAGACCGGCAATAAAAACTGCCTGGTCATCGACTACAGCCAAACCATAAACCGGTACACCCAGCTGGACGCATACCCCCTTCCCCGCATATCTGATATGGTCAATCAGATTGCTCAATACCGGGTATTCTCTACCATCGACCTTAAGTCGGCCTACCACCAACTCCCTATCCGCCCCGAGGACCGCCAGTATACCGCCTTCGAGGCGAATGGCCGCCTCTACCACTTCCTTAGGGTCCCCTTCGGCGTCACCAACGGGGTTTCGGTCTTCCAAAGGGAGATGGACCGGATGGTTGACCAGAACGGGCTGCAAGCCACGTTCCCCTATCTAGATAACGTCACCATCTGCGGCTGCGACCGGCAAGACCATGACGCTAATCTGGAAAGATTCCTCCGTACGGCCCAACGGCTGAACCTCACCTACAATAAGGAGAAATGTGTGTTTAACACCTCGCGCCTTGCCATCCTCGGCTGCGTAGTAGAGAACGGAATCATCGGCCCCGATCCCGAAAGAATGCGTCCCCTCATGGAGCTACCCCTTCCCCACTGTCCAAAGGCGCTGAAGAGAACCCTGGGGCTCTTTGCCTACTATGCCCAATGGGTGCCGAATTATGCGGACAAAGCCAGACCCCTCATGAAGTCCACCTCCTTCCCCCTTACGGAAGAAGCGCGCGCGGCCTTCTCCCTCATCAGGGGAGACATTGCTAAGGCCACTATGCACGCAGTGGATGAGTCCATCCCCTTCCAAGTGGAGAGCGATGCATCCGACTTCGCCCTAGCCGCTACCCTCAACCAGGAGGGGAGACCGGTGGCCTTCTTCTCAAGGACCCTACAGGGCCCTGAGATCCGACACTCTTCGGTTGAGAAGGAGGCCCAGGCGATTGTGGAGGCGGTACGCCGCTGGAGGCATTACCTCGCAGGCAAGCGATTTACCCTCCTCACCGACCAGCGTTCGGTCGCTTTTATGTTTAATAACAAGCTGAGGGGTAAAATCAAGAACGACAAGATCTTGAGGTGGAGAATCGAGCTATCCACCTACGATTATGATATCTTGTACCGGCCTGGTAAGCTGAACGAACCCCCTGTCGCTCTATCGCGAATTACATGCGCCAGCGCGCAAATTGATAGACTTCAGACCCTCCACAACGACCTCTGCCACCCCGGGGTCACCAGGCTTTACCACTTCATTAAGGCCCGCAACCTGACCTACTCCATCGAGGAGGTCAGGACCATGACCAGGAACTGCCAGACCTGTGCCGAGTGCAAACCGCACTTCTTTAGGCCGGACAGAGCAAGCCTGATCAAGGCCACCCGCCCCTTCAAGCGCTTGAGCATCGATTTTAAGGGGCCCCTCCCGTCCTCTGACCGTAATGTGTACTTCCTCAACATTGTTGATGAGTACTCCCGTTTCCCCTTTGCCTTCCCCTGCCCAGACATGACCAGCACCACGGTCGTTAAATGCCTGAACGACCTCTTTGCCTTGTTCGGGTTCCCAAACTATATACATAGTGACCGGGGCGCCTCCTTCATGAGCGAGGAACTCCATCAGTTCCTACTAGCGAGAGGCATCGCCACTAGCAGGACCACCAGCTACAACCCCCGAGGGAACGGCCAGGTGGAAAGAGAGAACGCGACGGTATGGAAGGCCATCCTCTTAGCTTTAAAGTCTAAGGGCCTCCCAACCTCTCGCTGGCAGGAGGTCCTCCCGGCGGCGCTGCATTCCACCCGGTCACTACTTTGCACTGCCATTAACGCCACCCCCCATGAACGAATGTTTGTTTTCCCCAGGAAGTCGACTACGGGAACCACGCTACCAACCTGGCTGACCTCTCCGGGGCCTGTCTTGCTGCGAAAGCACATGAGGGCCCATAAAATGGACCCCCTGGTCGAGAGGGTGAACCTCCTGCACGCCAACCCCCAGTACGCCTACGTGGCATACCCAGACAGGCGGGAGGACACAGTCTCCTTACGAGACCTCGCACCCTCGGGCACTCCGGAGACACCACCACTACCCCCCCCCCACCACCCCCCCAATTCCAGCCCAGGTAGACGGTACGCCGGAACCCCAAGAGCCTTCGCCTACCTTGCAGACGCCAGCATTAACACCGGAGAACGCAACACCGCCGCTGCGACGATCAGACAGGCTTACGAGGCCTCCGGACAGACTGACATACCAGAACTGGTAGTACACTTCACCCCGCCGGACTCAAATCTAAACAAGGGGTGAATGTGGTAAACCACTTTTACCGTTCACTATCGTTACACTATAGTTATCACTGTTAGATCGTTTCCCTATAGTTATCACTGTTCACATTGTTGTATCACTGTACGAGGTCGCCTCTTGTCATGCTGCTATACCTGGGCTGACCACTGCCGACTCCGCCCATGGCGCCACCTACCTGCCCAGGTATAAAGGTGGTCGACTGGCTGGTATTCCTCCTTCTTGGATCCGATCACCCACGAGGGTGGGCTCTGTTATTTAGTCAATAAAAACCTATAGTTACTTTCTTAACTCGTCGCTTTTCATTGGACGAATTGATAGGTATATCAGTATGATCAGTAAGTTTGCAGATGACACGAAAATTGGTGGGGTGGTAAATAGCGAGGAGGGTAGCCTCAGTCTGCAGGACGATATAGATGGGTTGGTCAGATGGGCGGAACAGTGGCTAATGGAATTTAACCCTGAAAAGTGTGAGGTGATGCATTTTGGAGGGACTAACAAGGCAAGGGACTACACAATGAATGGTAAGACCCTAGGAAAGACAGAGGATCAGAGGGACCTTGGTGTGCATGTACATAGATCCCTGAAAGCAGCAGAACAGGTGGATAAGGTGGTTAAAAAGGCATATGGGATACTTGCCTTCATTAGCCGAGGCATAGAATATAAGAGCAGGGAGGTTATGATGGAGCTGTACAAAATGTTGGTTAGGTCACAGCTGGAATACTGTGTGCAGTTCTGGTCACCACACTATAGGATGTGATTGCTTTGGAGAGGGTGCAGGGGAGATTCACCAGGATGTTATCTGGGCTGGAGCACTTCAGCTATGAAGAAAGACTGGACAGGCTGGGGTTGTTTTCCTTGGAGCAGAGAAGGCTGAGTGGGGACCTGATTGAGGTGTATAAAATTATGAGGGGCATAGATAGGGTCGAGAGAAAGGAACTTTTTCCCTTAGTAGGGGGGTCAATAACAAGGGGGCATAGATTCAAGGTAAGGGGCAGGAGGTTTAGAGGGGATTTGAGGAAGAACTTTTTCACCCAGAGGGTGGTTGGAATCTGGAACTCACTGCCTGAAAGGGTGGTAGAGGCAGGAACCCTCACAACATTCAAGAAGCATTTGGATGAGCACTTGAAATGCCATAGCATACAAGGCTACGGACCAAGTGCTGGAAAATGGGATTAGACAGTGCTTGATGGCCGGCGTGGACGCGATGGGCCGAAGGGCCTCTTTCTGTGCTGTATAACTCTATGACTCTAATGACTGATTCATGTCAAGTTGAATCGAGGGTCGCCAACTCTGTTGGACGTAATCCTGTAGGTTTCATCACATGACCTCCCGCCCATTCAAAGGACCTTTTTTCCTCATCTCCAATATTTTTATTTAATTTTCTTTTGAAATCATGGGGTAGAGTTTCCCCTTCGGCACAATCGGCGATCCGGGCGTAAACTGTGCCCCAAAATAGCGCCCGTTTTGAGAAGCGTTTTTTTCTCTTCCCTCGGGTTTCCCACGCAAATGCGTTCGCATATCGCCGCACACACAATCTGCCCTGAACCAGCGCAAATCGGGCAGCCTTTTAAAACGCAATTTAAAAAAAAATTTGCTTTCAAAAATATTCCTTGATATGTTTAAGAGCGGTAACCTGCTGCAGTTTGATTAACGCAGCTTAAAATGGATTTAATCACAAAAAAAATAAGCGTTTTTTTAATCAAAGTGTCCAGTCCACCACCCGTGAGTAACCCGACTTTAATGGCTGAAAATGACTTTTAACTACACATTTGCTCGTTATAATGGGGTACAGTAATCAGTTCCTTAGTAAATTAAAATAATTATGTTCAAGAAGCTTTTAAAACGTGACTATCAATGTCCTTGTGCCAAAAAAAAGCAGCATAATTTTTACATAGAACATAAGAACGTAAGACGTAGAAGCAGGAGGAGGTCATTTGGCCCCTCGGGCCTGCTCCGCCATTCAGTAAGATCATGGCTGATCTGATCTTGGCCTCAACTCCACTTCCCTGCCCGCTCCCCATAACCCTTGACTCTCTTATCATTCAAAAATCTGTCTATCTCCACCTTAAATATATTCAATGACTCCGCCTCCACAGCTCTCCGGGGAAGAGAATTCCAAAGATTCACGACCCTCTGAGAGAAGAAATTTCTCCTCATCTCTGTTTTAAATGGGCGATCCCTTATTCTGAAACTGTGCCCCCTAGTTCTAGATTCCCCCACGAGGGGAAACATCCTCTCAGCATCTACCCTGTCGAGCCCCTTCAGAATCTTATATGTTTCAATAAGATTCCCTCTCATTCTTCTAAACTCCAATGAGTATCGGCCCAACCAAGAGCCTCCTCGAAGGACCCGCGAACAGACGCAATTAGCGGAAATTCGCTGCGGCGATTAGTTCATCCTGGGGGGCGCGGCCAGTGTTGTGGGCGAGGCCGTCTTCCAGCGCAATGTTTTCTAAACGAGCGCCAACGGTTGCAGAGACTCGATTTACGCCGAACGGAATTTGCGCTTAAAATTCCGCGATCCCTTGCGCGGGTTACGCTGATTTCGGGTGACTTGCGCTGAAAAAAAAAAGCCAGCGCAACCAGGTGGAAACTCTGCTCCCCGTGAGAGCGGGGGCAGGCTTGATGGATCAGCTGGTCTCTCCCTGCCCATCAATATCGTATGAGTTCATAATTTCAATCGACACACTGGCTACATCAGCTGGGAATATCAAGCAAGGGTCCAGATACACTGAGGGTAGCCCGCAAGAAAGAGAAAACCGCTGCGGTAACTCTCTTCCTTTGTGTGAAATGTTTAACAAACGTTTGGAGACAGCTGCGATAAACAGACTGAGGGATCCCAGATTTTGGCACAGGCACATCGAGATATTACTTACAGGCCTAGCTGGTTGATTTGTGCTTGCTTATGCCTTGCCAGACCCTTCCATTGATAGAAACATAGAAGATAGGAGCAGGAGTAGGCCATTCGGCCCTTCGAGCCTGCTCCGCCATTCAACGAGATCATGGCTGATCATCCAAACCCTAGCACCCGGTCCCTACACCGACAGCCATCCCACCCAAGCCCTATCCCCGTAACCCCACATATTTAATCCCCCCTAACACTAAGGGTCAATTTTTATCATGGCCAATCAACCTAACCCGCACATCTTTGGACTATGGGAGGAAACCGGAGCACCCGAGGAAACCCACGCAAACACGGGGAGAATGTGCAAACTCCACACAGACAGTCACCCGAGGCCGGATTTGAACCCGGGTCCCTGGCGCTGTGAGGCAACAGTGCTAACCACTAAGCCACCGTGATCATGTTGGAGAACAGGATGCTTCCCCTCCAAAGAGTGGGATGCCTTGTCCACTTGTGAGGGGGAAGTCCAAAATTAGGGCTCATAAATATAAGTTAGTCACTAATAAATACAATAAGGCATTCAGGAGAAACTTCTTCACCCAGAGAGTGGTTAGAAGCTGGAACTCGCTACCACAGGGAGCAGTTGAGGCGAATAATATAGATACATTTACGGGAAAGCTAGATAAGCACATGCGGGAGAAAGGAATAGAAGGCTATGGTAATAGGCTGAGATGAAGTAGGGTGGGAGGAGCCTTGTGTGGAGCATAAACACCGACATAGACCAGTTGGGCCGAATAGCCTGTTTCTGTGCTGTAAATACTATGCAACTCTATGTAAATTGGATTAAATTACACATTATAGTTAAATAACAAGTAATTGGACATACGTCTACCTTCCTTGGGCAGTTTGGCAGGTTAAGTGGAGTCTCTTTGGAGTTGTTACTCCAGTGATCCTCCATTCATTTACAAAGCTGTCAGCTTTGCTGCACTTATAGTGGCCGGTGTTCAGTTGGGGAAAGGTCGGCGTCAGTTAGCGAGGCAATAAGGGCCTAAATAGATGGGGTGGGTAGCCTTAGCGCCCCGGTAACCATGGCAATTGGCCCGCTGAGACTTTCACAGGGGTCCTAATGGTGGGTGGCTGAGCACCTGCCTGAAACGAGTGCTCGGCCTCTTTCACCATCGGGGTCCTAATAACGTGGTTTAGACCCCGACTAGAGCTTGAAGGGTCGCATGGGTGGAGCTGGATCCACCAAAATTTACCACAGGCCCCTGTCAGCCCAGCCTCGCAACCTCCCTCGGCATTGTGTCTCCACCAACACCACTCCACCAGCCCCCCAACCCCCCCGCCCCCACTTCCCCTCCGAGCCCCAGCCCTGTTGGCTTCTGCCTGAGACCCCAAGAGCAGCAAGCTTCATCAGGACCCCCTTGTTTGGCCTCCGCAGCTCACCTGCCAACTTCAACAGGCACGCGACAGCTGCTGCAGATGTGGCATCTTTATGATTGGATTTTGGGTTTGGGGTGTAGTACCAGTGACTGGTTTCAGGAGTATTCCATAGGTTTTGAATGAGAGTAAGGGTATAACACTTAGGTCAGGATTTTCATTGTGCCGTGGAGTCGGGATTGGAGGCGTGGGGGGGGGGTTAAAATCCCAAAATCAGGGGTCCCGACTCCTTCCCACACCCAAACCCGCCTCCATGCCAGTTTCAAAGGAGGCGGGTACCTGCCCCGCACTGGGACCCGCCTACCCGAGGCGGGAAGAGATTAGTGCCAGGTAACAGGTAGTTAACAGGCAGTTATTAGCCTAATCCCTATTTTTGATGTTGAAGTGAGGGATTCCCGATGGCTCCAAACCACGCCAAGTTAGAGGAGGCGGGCCGTCGGGTTGAAGGGCTTGGAGGGGTCGAGATGTCGGTGTTCAGGTGAGTGATGGGTGCATGAGTGCAAAGGTAAGTGTGTTTGGTGTGTATAAAGTGTTTAAAGAAGATTTACTTACATTTACTTACCTTTACAGCCTTCCTTCCTTTATGTCTCGGGAATCCCTCATTTCACCGGCACAGAAAGCAGAATGGCTGCGAACTGTCAAAAGTGACAGCCTGCAGCTTTCTGTGCCGGTGAGATTTCTAACTGAGTCTGTGTAGAAGGACTCAGGTTAGAAGTAAGACTGTCAGTGTTTGACAGCTTCAAACAGCTGTGAAACGCTGATATTTCATCTGTCAAAAGCTCTTGACAGATGAAATTTCAGTCTGTGACGTCACCTGTTGCCGGATGGCTCTTAATTGGTCTGCTGAGCCCGCTGGGTGAGCTCAACAAGGTCAATCAAGTTAAAATCGCGGGGATTGGCCGCATCTCGATGGAGGCGGGACTACAACCCCGAAAGTTGTAGTCCCGCCTCCAACCCGACTCCTGAGTTAAATTCCTGCCCTTAGGTTGTACAGGCACCCGGCCGGCAAAGAGCTTGGGAGCATCGACCAGACGAGCCGAAGGGGGATTCGGGTTGGCGGAGGACCCACACATGTCCCACCGGGCGGACAAGTGGGCCTAGAGGCCAGGGCCGATGGGGGGATGGACTCATGGAGATCGCGTCTTCTACCCAAGGCATAACGGGAAATATAAACCTTGATCGCACCTTGTTTAACTAATGTTCAGCTGCTGTAGTGTATCAAGTCTCACTTTCACTGAATAAAATATAATCACAGTCACCACAATACGGGTCAAGTCGAATCTTTTTGGAACTTCGGAGTGAAAGGGTAAATTAGCAAAAGCCCAGAAACTCAACAGGCGCCCAAAATAAAAAATCGACCCCGTAGTGTTTTCATGCTATTATTTACTAGAATGGTACAAGGGATGAGGGGCTTCAGTTAGGCAGGGGAGACTGGAGAAGCCGGGGCTCTTCTCCTTAGAGCAGAGAAGGTTAAGAGGAGATCTGATAGAGGCGTTCAAAATCACGAAGAGTTTCGATAAGAGTAAATAAGGAGAAACTGTTTCCAGTGGCAGGAGGGTCAGTAACCAGAGGACACAGATTTAAGATGATTGGCAAAAGAACCAGAGGAGGAGATGGGGAGACATTTTTTTACGCAGCGAGTTGTTGTGATCTGGAATGCACCGCCTGAAAGATTCAATAGTAACTTTCTAAAGAGAATTGGATAAATACTTGAAGGAAAACATTTGCAGGGCTCTGGGGAAAGAGTGGGGGGGGGGATGGGGGTGGAGTGGGGCTAATTGGACAGCTCGACCAAAGGGCCGGCACAGGCACGATGGGCCGAACGGCCTCCTTCCTGCATCGTACTATGATGCTATAATTGTACGAAGCTTGGCCTGCGTGGCGATTCCCGAATAGCCACTCACCATTCACACTCCACACTCACGCACGGTTGGGACTGCGGGAGAGCTGGGGGGTGACTGCGTAGGTTCAGGAGACTGAAGGGGTGGGGTGGGGGGGGGGGAGGGCGGGAGAAAGAAAGTAGGAAATGAGAGAAGATGAAAAAAAACACATCCAAGTTTTCAGTCTCGATCCCGCGTTGCTGCTTTCATCTTCAAAGAGTATCGGAAGATGATGACGTAAAAAAAATACCACACAGCTGCCACGGCAACAGAAGAGACAGATGGCCTTGAAGGCTCGAGGCCCGGTTATAAACAAGGTGCCAGTCAGACCAGGCACAGGTGAAACTTCGTCATGCATGAAAAGGTCATCGGCTGGAATGAAAGGATTTTTCACTGCATGTACCTCAAAAACGTGCTGTCATGACAACCGAGCTGCTTACTCTTGTACAGGAGATCGCCGGCGTCCCAGTCATTGGATGATCCAACTAGGGTCGCCAACCCTGTAGAATTTCCCTGGAGTCTACAGGATATTAAGAACATAAGAATTATGAGCAGGAGTCGGCCATTTGGCCCCCTCGAGCCTGCTCCGCCATTCAATAAGATCATGGCTGATCATTGGCCTCAACTCCACTTTCCCACCTGATCCCCATATCCCTCGATTCCCTTAGAGTCCAAAAATCTATCGCTCTCAGCCTTGAATATACTCAACGATTCAGCCTCCACAGCCCTCTGGGGTAGAGAATTCCAAAGAATCACAGCCCTCAGTGAAGAAATTCCTCCTCATCTCAGTCCTAAATGGCCGACCCCTTATCCTGAGACTGTGACCCCTGGTTCTAGGCTCTCCAGCCAGGGGGAAACAGCCTTGCAGCATCTACCCTGTCAACTCCTCTAAGAACTTTATACATTTCAATGAGATCACCTCTCATTCTTCTAAACTCCACAGAGTGTGGGCCCAATCTACTCAATCTCCAAAACTCTTGCTACGAGCAAACACCCAGGAGAAAAATCATCAAGGGCAATTAAAGAAATGGTGCACTCTTTTAATAAATTTTCTTTGAACACTTTTGTTTATTACTTATGAAAATATTGGCGATGAGGGAATAAAAGGTTGTTTGGCTGGTGGGGGCGGGGCGGTTGGAGATGGGAGGTCATGTGATGAATCCTCCAGGAATATGTCCTGCCAGAGTTGGCAACTAGTAATGCATCGGGGCACCAGGACAGTATTGGCACGTGAACATCTTTTACCGCTCGCGTTTGGAGAATCGTTTGTTCCGTGGCGGTTTTAGCTTTGTTTTAAAAACCACTGGTGCTACGTACATACGTACGAAAATTGACAGGCAGGGAAAGACCGGATGGTCCATCAAGTCTGTCCCACACCATGATGGCCACAGCATCCTGAACGGACACTTACTACGCCCGCCACTCCCGTCACCCCCAAACCTCCACCCCACCCACTCTTGGAGACGTGTGAACTCCTGGGAGATCAAAAAACAACAGAGAAAAAAAAACCAGGGCCAATAAGGGGAAAAAAAACTCTGGGAAAAATTCCTCTCCCGACCCCCCACTCAGGCAATCGTAGCCAGTCCAGGAGATCACACGCACCAACTCTTATCTGTAAAGACACTGACCTACTCAATGACCCGATCTCTGCGCCAGTCAGGAACTGGTCCCTCTCGAAGGCTATAGAGAGTCAGCACCAATATTCCCATTGAGTTGCGCGGCTGCACAGTAATGGGAATGATCCCGCGAGTGTCTCACCTCCTGACTCCCCAAAGCCTTTCCACCATCTACAAGGCATAAGTCAGGAGTGTGATGGAATGCTCTCCACTTGCCTGGGTGAGTGCAGCTCCAACAACACTCAAGAAGCTCGACGCCACCCAAGACAAAGCAGCCCGTTTGATTGGCACCCCATTCACCACCTTAAACATTCACTCCCTCCACCACCGGCGCACCGTGGCTGCAGTGTGTACCATCTACAAGATGCACTGCAGCAACTCGCCAAGGCTTCCTCGGTAGCACCTCCCAAACCCGCGACCTCTTCCACCTAGAAGGACAAGGGCAGCAGGCGCATGGAAGCACCACCACCTCCAAGTTCCCCTCCAAGTCACACACCATCCTGACTTGGAAGTATATCGCCGTTCCTTCATCGTCGCTGGGTCAAAATCCTGGAACTCCCTCCCTAACAGCACTGTGGGAGTACCTTCACCACACGGACTGCAGCGGTTCAAGAAGGCGATTCACCACCACCTTCTCAAGGACAATAAATGCTGGCCTTGTCAGCGATGCCCACATCCCATTAAAAAATGAATTTTTAAAAATGGCCGCTCTCCGGCTATTCCTTTGTAAATGCCGCTCGTCCGCATAAATTTCGAGGAATTAAGAGAAACAGGCCGAGCAGGACAAAGCGCAGCTCACAGGGAACGTCAGTTAGCACCAGCCGGCAATGCGTTGCTGAGGCTCACGGCAACTTTTATGCTGGGCCTGAATCTGCGGTCGGAGGCTTCCCGCGGGGAAACGCCTCAGATCGGTGAATAAAGTCCGCGCCCACCTTCTGCCTTGGGATCCACGGAGACTCGCGCTCCGCGGAGGGCCACTACAGGAGCGCCTGCGGGCCGAGGCCCACGTATCCTAGGGGGCGCGGGCGGTTCGCAAGCACCCCTAGCATCACGTGGGCCAGTCCAACCAATGAAACATAGAAACATAGAAACATAGAGATAGGAACAGGAGTAGGCCATTCGGCCCTTCGAGCCTGCTCCGCCATTCAATGAGATCATGGCTGATCTTCGTCTGAGATCTTAGCTGATCTTACCAGTTCAGTACCCCGTCCCCGCCTTTTCTCCGTAACCCTTAATCCCCTTAGCCTTCAGAAATATATCCAATTCTCTCTTGAAAATATTTATTGAATTAGCCTTCACAGCCCTCTGTGGCAGGGAATTCCACAGGCTCACCACTCTTTGAGTGAAGAAATTCTTCCTCATCTCTGTTTTAAATGATTTGCCCGCTATTTTTAGACTGTGGCCCCTGGTTCTGTGCTCCCCTGCCATTGGAAACATTCTCTCTGAATTCAGCCTGTCCAGGCCTGCCATAATTTTATATGTTTCGATGAGATCCCCTCTCAATCTTCTAAACTCCAGTGAGTACAAGCCCAAACTATTCAATCTCTCCTCGTAGGTCATTCCCGCCATTCCAGGTATCAGCCTGGTGAATCGCCGCTGCACTCTTTCCATGGCAAGAACATCCTTCCGCAGATGGGGCGACCAAAACTGTACACAATACTCCAGATGCGGTCTCACCAGCACCTTGTACAGCTGTAGTAAGGTATCCCTATTCCTATACTCGAACCCCCTTGATATGAAGGCCAACATACCATTTGCCTTCTTAATCGCCTGTTGCACCTGCATGCTCTCCTTCAGTGACTGGTGCACAAGAACACCCAGGTCCCTCTGCACTTCCCCATCTCCCAATCTATTGCCATTTAGATAATAATCTACCCTCCTGTTTTTACCCCCAAAGTGGATAACCTCGCATTTATCCACATTATAGTGCATCTGCCACGTATCCGCCCATTCCCCCAACCTGTCCAAATCGCACTGTAGCCTCCTGACATCCTCATCAGAGCCCACCCCTCCTCCTAGTTTAGTGTCGTCAGCGAATTTGGAAATATTGCATCCAATTCCCTGATCCAGATCATTTATATATATTGTGAACAGCTGGGGTCCCAGGACAGATCCTTGCGGCACCCCGCTGGTCACTGCCTGCCACTCCGAAAACGAGCCGTTTATTCCAACTCTCTGTTTTCTATCCGCCAGCCAGTTCTCTATCCACGTTAATACTTTGCCCCCAATCCCATGAGCCTTAATTTTGCATGATAATCTTTTGTGTGGAACCTTATCGAAGGCTTTCTGGAAGTCAAGGTACACCACATCCACTGGCTCTCCCCCATCTATTTTACCAGTTACTTCCTCAAAAAATTCCAGCAGATTAGTCAAACACGATTTACCCTTTGTAAATCCATGTTGACTCTGTCCGATCCTTTCCCCATTTGTCAAGTGCTCCGCTATTTTATCCTTAATAATGGACTCTAGCATTTTGCCCACAACCGATGTAAGGCTTACTGGTCTATAATTCCCTGCTTTCTCTCTACCCCCCTTTTTAAATATTGGGGTAACATTAGCTACCCTCCAATCCACGGGTACTGTTCCCGAGTCAATGGAGTTCCGGAAGATGATCCTTAGAGCATCTGCTATCTCCAGGGCCACCTCCTTAAGTACCCTAGGATGTAGTTTATCAGGCCCCGGGGATTTGTCGGCCTTCAGTCCCCTCAACTTACCCAACACCATATCCCTAGAGATACTAATTTCTGTCAGCTCCTCCCTCTCATTAGTCCCTATGTTTGCCGATATTCCTGGGAGGTTATTTGTGTCCTCCTTTGTGAATACAGAACCAAAGTATGAGTTTAATTGGTCTGCCATTTCCTTATTCTCCATTATATATTCTCCCGAATCGGACTGCAAGGGACCGACTTGGGATTTTACCAGTCTTTTCCTCCTGATATACCGATAAAAGCTTTTGCAGTCTGTCTTTATGTTTGCTGCAAGTTTACTTTCGTATTCTATTTTCCCCTTCCTGATTAATCCCTTTGTCCTCTTTTGCTGTATCCTGTACTGCCCCCAATCTTCCGGTCTGCTGCTTTTTTTTGCCAGTTGATATGCCCTTTTTTTTGATTTTATGCTGTCCCTAATTTCCCTCGTTATCCACGGTTGAGCCACCTTTTTAGGTTTATTTTTATGCCAAACCGGTATAAACATGTTCTGGAATTCTTCCATTCTATCTTTGAATGCTTGCCATTGTCTATCCACTGTCAATCCCCCCAGAAACACCACCCAATCAATCTTACCCAATTCCCGTCTCATACCCTCGTAATTCCCTTTATTTAAGTTCTGGACCTTAGTCTCTGATTCAATTTCCTCACTCTCCATCTCGACTGAGAGCTCGATCATATTATGATCACTCTGACCCAAGGGGCCTCGTACAAGAAGATTGTTGATAAGTCCCTTCTCATTGCACAATACCCAGTCTAAAATGGCCTGATCTCGAGTCGGCTCCTCGACATATTGGTCCAGATAACCATCCCGAAAACATTCCAGGAATTCCTCCTCCTCAGAATTTTTACTAATTTGGGTAGTCCAATCAATATGTAAATTAAAGTCACCCATGATGACAGCTGTGCTCTTATCGCACGCTTCTCTAATTTCCCTTTTTATGCCTTCCCTCACCTCCATATTACTATTTGGAGGCCTATATATCACACCCACTAACGTTTTCCTCCCCTTGCTATTTCTCATTTCTACCCATACAGATTCCGTTTCATCCGAGTTAATATCCTTCCTTTCCATTGCATTAATCCCCTCCTTTACCAGCAATGCTACCCCACCTCCCCTACCTTTTTGCCGATCCTTCCTAAATATTGTATATCCCTGGATGTTAAGTTCCCAGCCTTGCCCACCCTGCAGCCACGTTTCTGTAATCCCAATCAAATCATACTTGTTTACCTCTATTTCCACAACTAATTCATCCACCTTGTTCCTAATGCTTCTAGCATTAAGATACAAAGCCTTCAGGCTTGCTTTTTTCACACTCTCATTATGAATTAGTTTGGCCCTTTGTGTTTCTCTCCTTTGCTTATTGCTTCTCACCTTTCTACCATCTATTTCTGACTTCATATGACTTCCCTCTTTTCCACTACCTAGGTTCCCATCCCCCTGCCAAATTAGTTTAAATCCTCCCGAACCGCCCTAGAAAATATTACCCCGAGGACATCGGCTCCCTCACAGTTCAGGTGTAGACCGTCCCCTTGGTACAGGTCACTCCTCCCCAAGAACTGGTTCCAATGCCTCAAGAATTTAAATCCCTCTCCCTTGCACCACTGCTCAAGCCACGTATTTAGCTTATCTATCTTACTCTCTCTAAACTTATTAGCTCGTGGCACTGGTAGCAATCCAGAGATTACTACCTTTGAGGTCCTACTTTTCAATTTAGCTCCTAACTCCCTAAATTCAGCTTGTAGGACCTCCTCCCTCTTTTTACCTACATCGTTGGTACCTACATGTACCACGACAACTGGCTGTTCCCCCTCCCCCTTCAGAATGCTCTGCACCCGCTCCGAGACATCCTTGACCCTTGCACCAGGGAGGCAACATACCATCTTGGAGTCTCGGTCTCGGCCACAGAAACTCCTATCTATCCCCCTTACAATTGAATCCCCTATCACTATAGCCCTATCCCTCTTTTTCCCGCCCTTCTGTGCAGCAGAGCCAGTCATGGTGCCCTGAACCTGGCTGCTGGTGCCTTCCCCTGATAAGTCATCTCCCCCAACAGTACCCAAAACGGTAAACCTGTTTTGGAGGGAGATGACCGCAGGTGACTCCTGCACTACCTTCCTGCCTTTACCCTGCCTTTTGGTCACCCATTTACTGTCTGAGCTAGCCTTTACCTGCGGTGTGACCAACTCACTGAATGTGCTATCCACAACATCCTCAGCATCGCATATGCTCCAGAGTGAGTCCATTCGCAGCTCCAGCGCCGCCATGCGGTCTGCTAGGAGCTGCAGCTGGACACACTTCCTGCACACATAGTTGTCAGGGACAGTGTCCCTGATTTCCCACATGGCACAGGAGAAGCATGACACGGGTCCGAGCTGCCCTTCCATGACTTAACCCTTACAATACCCTTTTATTTACTACGATTTAGCTTAATTATTGAATTCTACTTAGAATAAGTTTGTGAAAGTACTCACCAACCAGTCACCTACCTGTTTTCTGGTGTTGTATTTTCACTGCCGCCTCCTGTCCTGGAACCTTCTCCACCTAGGTTAGGCTCCTGAAATAAAATAAATTGAACCTACCTTTTCAACTTCCCCTAACCCCTAAAAGGTTAGAGGAGGTGGAAGGGTGGGAGACACTACACTGTAGTGTTTCGGGTTTAGCAACAGCTCCACCTATATAAGAGTTACTGGCCTCCTGCTCTCCCGACTGCACCAGCTGTGAAAGAAAAAGCCCGCGAAAGGTGAGCTTTTAAACTCACCAGTTACTGGCCTCCTGCTCTCCCGACTGCCCCAGCAGTTACTGGCCTCCTGCTCTCCCGACTGCCCCAGCTGTGGTCTCGGGCCTCGCCTCTCTCCGGTTTTTATACCGGCTCTGAATCACTGCTCCCGACTGGTCTCGGGCCTCGCTGGTCGCCGGGTTTTCTCCCGAGCTCCTCCTCGCTGCTCCCGCTGGTCCCGACTGGTCTCGGGCCTCGCCTCTCTCCGGTTTTTATACCGGCTCTGAATCACTGCTCCCGACTGGTCTCGGGCCTCGCTGGTCGCCGGGTTTTCTCCCGAGCTCCTCCTCGCTGCTCCCGCTGGTCCCGACTGGTCTCGGGCCTCGCCTCTCTCCGGTTTTTATACCGGCTCTGAATCACTGCTCCCGACTGGTCTCGGGCCTCGCTGGTCGCCGGGTTTTCTCCCGAGCTCCTCCTCGCTGCTCCCGCTGGTCCCGACTGGTCTCGGGCCTCGCCTCTCTCCGGTTTTTATACCGGCTCTGAATCACTGCTCCCGACTGGTCTCGGGCCTCGCTGGTCGCCGGGTTTTCTCCCGAGCTCCTCCTCGCTGCTCCCGCTGGTCCCGACTGGTCTCGGGCCTCGCCTCTCTCCGGTTTTTATACCGGCTCTGAATCACTGCTCCCGACTGGTCTCGGGCCTCGCTGGTCGCCGGGTTTTCTCCCGAGCTCCTCCTCGCTGCTCCCGCTGGTCCCGACTGGTCTCGGGCCTCGCCTCTCTCCGGTTTTTATACCGGCTCTGAATCACTGCTCCCGACTGGTCTCGGGCCTCGCTGGTCGCCGGGTTTTCTCCCGAGCTCCTCCTCGCTGCTCCCGCTGGTCCCGACTGGAATGAAGGGGAATCCCTATTCATACGTATGGAGGATTCCGTATGTACGGAAACCCCACAAGCATGACTGGGGAATCACACGAAAAACACATTTACATACCAAATTTTAAAAAATTACATATCTAAAATTAATGAAAATACAATTTAATTAAATATTTAAAACAAAAGTTTAATTTTTTTGAAAAATAACTTTAAAACGTTTTAAATGGGCTAAGAATAACCTTAACTTATTTTATAGGTTTTTTTAAATGTTTAAATAATTTTTTGAAAATTTACTTTTATGTTCATTTAAACTCTTACGCCGATAAAAGGCATAAGAGCTTCACGGGCATTCGCTGGGCATCCCAGGGATGGCTACCATCTGTCGAGCAGATTCTTGACACAGCGCAAGGTCTGGGCTTTCGTGCCCCGCGTACGCACCCGTAGGCCCCGGACAATCCAGGGCTGTTGTATAATAATGCCACCAGAGCCAGCTCTATAATATAAATAAGTTGGCAGCAGCCCCTCTGACGACGGTACTGAGGGTCCCCCCCCAAACCCTCCCCCAACATCATGTCCCCCCAGCTAGAGATACTGGGGTAGAAATTCATCTGACTGATACCTGGGATGGCAGGAATGACGTATGAGGAGAGATTGGGTTGATTGGGCTTATATTCGCTGGAGTTTAGAAGAATGAGAGGGGATCTCATTGAAACTTATAAAATTCTAACAGGACTGGACAGACTAGGTGCAGGAAGGATGTTCCCAATGGCGGGGGAGTCCAGAACCAGGGGATAAGGGGTATGCCATTTAGGACTGAGATGAGGAGGAATTTCTTCACCCAGAGAGTGGTGAACCTCTGGAATTCTCTACCACACAAGGCAGTTGAGGCCAATTCATTAAATATATTCAAGAAGGAGTTGGATATATTTCTTGAGGCTAAAGGGATCAAGGGATAGGGAGAGAAGGCAGGGACAGGGTACTGAATTTGGATGATCAGCCACGATCTCATTGAATGGCGGAGCAGGCTCGAGGGGTCGAATGGCCTACTCCTGCTCCTATCTTCTATGTTTCTATGTTTCTTGTCAGGTAGTGCACCCTGCCCCACATTCTCTTCCAATTAACTCAATGGAAGTCGGGCGGGGTGTAAAGCGGGCCTGCCTATTCGCTACCGCCCAAGATGAATTTATACCCCCACTACCCCACAGCCCCCCCCCCCAACCGCCCCCCCCCCAACTGCACCCCCCCCCCGTGCCGGTGCCAGCAGTGGGCGCCACGTGCGGCCATTGTCCTCCAGCCACGGGCACTGGCTGGGCGCTCGGTGCTATTGTAACTGGTCAGCGGTGGGGCGTTGATCTCCCCGCTCGGTACAGTGCTTCCTCATGCCCCCCCCGCCCCCCACCCCCATCAACTCCCATACACACTCGTCTACCTGTAACCGCCCTGCCCCTTTCTCTCCCGCCATTGGTTGCTTGGCATGTCCATTCTCGCGGCGCTCCACCTTCCCACGGCCAATAACAAAGCGAACAGTGCTGGGTCAAAATCCTGGAACTCCCTCCCTAACAGTACTGTGGGAGTACCTTCATCACACGGACTGCAGCGGTTCAAGAAGGCAGCTCACCACCACCTTCTCAAGGACAATTAGGGATGGGCAATAAATGCTGGCCTTGCCTTGCCCACATCCCATAAAAAATGAATTAAAAAAAATATCAGGACAGGTTGGTCAAAGAGGTAGGTTTTAAGGAGCATCTTTAAGGAGGAGAGAGAGATGGAGAGGTTTAGGAAGAGAATTCCAGAGCTTAGGGCCAAGGCAGCTGAAGGCACGGCCGCCAATGGTGGAGCGATTATAACTGGGGATGCACAAGAGGCCAGAATTGGAGGACCGCAGAGTTCTTGGAGGGTTGTAGGGCTGGAGGAGATTACAGAGATAGGGAGGGGCGAGGCCATGGAGGGATTTGAAAACAAGGATGAGAATTTTAAAATTGAAGCGCTGAGGGACCAGGAGCCCACGTAGGTCAACGAGCATAAGGGAGATTCCTCAGATCAGTCCCGGGATCGAATCTGGGCATTCCGGGTCTGAACGGCTCAGATAGTCAATGGATAAACCTGCTCCGCCCATGGTCTTCGCCAGACTGTTCATAAGAAGAAACAACACCTTCTCATGGCCACAGAGAGAGTTGTACCCACTTCCCCCACTGCCATCAGAGAATCTTAGCGTCATCGAAAATAGCATCCCGCTCCATCGGGGTACCGTTTTCAAAGGCCTCCTCACCACCCATCAGTAACACCGTTTCAAGAGAAAAACTAATCCTCTCAGCTCACTACTTAAAGAAAACATCTTGTTCCCTCGAGACCCTATTTTAAAGGAGGAGTCTCACTGGCACCACCTTTGAAAAGTGGAATCTCACCCCCCTGTCTGGACCCATTTTTAGAGAGAGAGGGAGAAAGAGACAGAGACCGAGCGAGACAGTGAGGGAGAAAAAGGCAGGCAGAAAGAATGAGAGACAGAGTCAGACAGAGTGAGAGAGACAGAGACAGAGGCCGAAATGTTGCAGGGGGGTCAACGGGTACGATCAGCGGCAGGTCGGATGGGCGAGTGTTATTTTTTTTCACAGTGGGTCGGGACCCCACTGTGAACCCACCGCCACGCGCCTTTCCCAATGTCACTGAGCAGACCCGACAGGCAGTGGCAGGCGACCCGATTCAGATAATTAGTGGCATGTTTAGAGCCACTTAAGAATGATTTTCAGCTTACCTTTTGCATTTGGCAGCTTGCCCACAGTGTCCATGTTGGGTGTGGACCATGTCTGTCAAGCTGAGGCAGGAGTTCAGTGGCCATTGAATCAGCTGTTGAGTTGACAGCTTCAAATGTACTGTAAAAGCTCCCACCTTACACAAATATCTTCCCTCAGCCACAAACGCTTCCTCACTGCATTTCCACAACAGAATCACCATGCTGAAAGTCCTTACACAAGTCTCCATCCAGCCTGACCTCATTACCCCTCTCGCCATTGACAGATCGCTTCTGTCATCTCTACTTCACCTGCCCATCTATTCCATCAGCATGGGTGCCCTTTGTACTCTCTCACCTTGGTCCTCAGAATCCCACCACAATCAGCCCCAACACCAGCAGCACCAGGCACAGCAGCAGCACCAACACCACCAGCAACCTTCTCCGCAATCACCTGATGCTGCACAGGACACAGGGCGTCAGCACCCAACCACACTGCTGCCCCACCATGGCCACATTTACTTCGCTTGACGCTGTACGCCCTGGCTGCTACATGATGCGTCAGGTTGGCACCACCCCACACCAACACCATAAAGCATCCCTACAATGCCCAAGCAATTCATGGCCATTGCAGGAGGTACCGTTATGTCTCACCATTCACTGCAACTCACAAAGCCATCTCCAAAGATGCACACAAATCTGTCCAAGAACGCAAAGTGTTGAAAATGAAGGTTTCAATGTTTGACACTGTAGGAGTGTCTAGTTCCTATCCAAAAGACTGAGGTCCACTCAGGCGATCAAATAAACGAGGTTTAATGAAAACTAACAGAGTTTAACGGATAACTACAGGAGAACATCGAATATAGGTCTAGTCAGTTCGGAGGCTCCACGAGGACTGCTTGGGCGGTCCCGTGGCTGACGTCATGACGTCATCACGTTTTTCCCGCCGGTGGGGGATCACGTGATGAATGGCGTGACGTCATCGCGTTTACCCGCACTATTAAAGTGATCGCGCTCTGTACATGTAAACAGTGAAAACAAAGATACAGACTCAGGCTGTAGCTAACATATTATTGAAGGGAATTATATACAATTGATCGGAGTCCCTTAGTGGCTCCGCCACATGCGCCCCCCCAGAATTGTCTTTAATAGCAAAAGTAAAATGGCGAGGAGGCCTGACAAGCCTGTCAGATCAACTTGTGTAGCCTTGAAGTGGAAGCTGATGGACGGCGGGCGAACTGGCAGGCGGTTGCATTTGATCTGGCACGGCGACTGTGGGTGGTCGGCCACGTTTCGGCGGTTGTGCGATCTCGACGGGGCGGTCAAGGTCCAAGTGAGCCGGCTTCAACCGGTCAACCGAAATGTGGTCCGGTTTACCTCCGACATCGACCGAAAAAGATTTGTCTCCCGGCTCTATCACGCGGAAAGGACCAGTGTAAGGGGGTTTGAGCGGGTCCCGATGAGCGTCGTGGCGGATAAACACATAGTCGGCGTTCTTCAGCTCAGCTGGGACGTGGGAGCTCTGCAAGCCGTGATGCGACGTAGGCACTGGAGCGAAACTTCTGGCTGCCTCCTGGTGTCTGATAAGCTGCTGGGATGCGGACCATGGCTCTGTTGGAGTCGGAAGGAAATCCCCTGGTACGCGTAGCGGCTGGCCATATACGAGCTCCGCCGTGGACGATTGAAAATCTTTTTTAGGCGCCGTACGAAGACCCAAAAGGACCCATGGAAGCCTGTCCACCCAGCCCACGCCTTGAAGGCTGGCTCGCAGTGCGGCCTTGAGTGACCTGTGGAATCGTTCGCACAGGCCGTTCGCCTGTGGATGGTAGGCAGTGGTGCGATGTAGCTTGACGCCGAGCCCCTGAGCCACAGCATTCCAGAGCTCCGAAGAAAACTGCGGCCCACGATCAGACGAGATGTCCGCCGGTACCCCGAAATGGGTGACCCAAGAGGAGATGAATGCCCTGGCGACGTCTGCGGAAGTGGTGGATGACAAAGGAACCGCCTCCGGCCATCGAGTGGTGCGGTCCACCATTGTAAGAAGATGAGTAAACCCGTACGAAGGCGGAAGTGGCCCCACCAGGTCCACATGCACATGATCAAACCTACGTTCCGGAACAGCAAAAGTGGCCAATGGAGCCTTGACGTGACGCTGCACCTTGGCCTTTTGGCAGACCACGCAGGTGTTGGCCCAGTCGCGAACATCCATGTGCATGCCCCGCCACATGAATTTGGACGACATCAGCCATTGCGAGGCCTTCATGCCAGGGTGCGACAACCCGTGTATGGCGTCAAAAACTTTTTGGCACCAGGCGACCGGGGCGATAGGGCGAGGATCTCCTATGGAGACATCGCAGAGTAGCGTAGTGCCTGCGGCATGGAATTTGACGTCGGCCGCTTGGAGGCTAGAGGGGTTGGTTCTGTAAGATTGGACTTCCGGATCCGAGGCTTGATCCGCAGCCATGAGGGCATAGTCGATGCCGAGCTGGACTGCATGAACGGTCGTGCGGGAGAGGCAATCCGCCACCAGGTTGTCTTTACCAGGCACATGCTGAATGTCAGTGGTGAATTCTGAGATAAACGTCAACTGACATTGTTGCCGAGCTGACCACGGTTCGGCGGTCTTGGCCATAGCGAACGTTAGTGGCTTATGGTCCACAAAAGCCGTGAACGGACGTCCCTCTAGCAAGAACCGGAAATGGCGGATGGCCAGAAAAAGGGCCAACAACTCCCGGTCGAACATGCTGTACTTCCGTTCGTTTCGCCGTAGTTGACGGCTGAAAAACGCCAGCGGTTGCCACGTCCCATGCACCCACTGTTCCTGCAGTGCGCCGATGGCGTAGTCTGACGTGTCGGTGGTAAGGGCGATGGTGGCACCTGGCAGCGGGTGTGCCAGCATGGTTGAATGGGCTAAAGCGCCTTTTGTGTCGACGAACGCCCGGTCCATGTCGACCGTCCAGCTAATCGGATCCTTGCCGGACTTGCCCTTGAGGGCCTCGTACAGGGGCTGCATGAGCAGAGCTGCATTAGGGACGAACCGGTGATAAAAATTTACCATCCCGAGGAACTCCTGCAGAGCCTTGACGGTCTGCGGGCGCGGGAACAAAGTAACTGCCTCCACCTTCGTTTGCAGGGGAATTGCGCCGTCCGATGTGATGCGATGGCCTAAGAAATCAATCTGCTGCAGGCTGAACTGGCACTTGGCCGGGTTGATGATCAAGCCGTGTTGACTGAGGCGTCTAAAGAGGGTGCGCAAATGGCAGATGTGCTCCTCTTTATTAGGGCTGGCGATGAGGATGTCGTCGAGGTAGACGAATAGAAACTTGAGGTCCCGAAGCACGGAGTCCATCAAGTGCTGGAAAGCCTGTGCAGCATTCCAAACGGCATCCGCAGAAATTCAAACAGGCCGAATGGGGTGATGACTGCAGTTTTCGGGACGTCTTGCGGGTGTATGGGGCCCTGGTGGTAGCCACGAACAAGGTCGACTTTTGAAAAAATGGTATTTCCCGCCAAATGGGCAGAGAAATCCTGAATATGAGGGATCGGGTACCGATCAGGAGTAGTGGCGTCGTTCAGGCGTCGGTAGTCGCCGCAAGGCCACCATCCGCCGCCAGGTTTCGGAACAATGTGGAGAGGCGAAGACCAGGGACTATTCGACCGGCAAATAATCCCTAGCCGCTCCATCATGTCGAACTCCGCTTTCGCAGCCGCGAGCTTGCCAGGTTCAAGGCGCCGGGCCCGTGCGTAGACCGGGGAGCCGGTAGTGGTGATGTGATGTTCGACACCATGTTTCGTGGCCATGGAAGAGAAAGTGGGTCTGGTCAGGTCTGGGAAATCTCCGAGGAGGCGAGTGAAGTCATCCGGAGGTGGGAACGCACAGGAGACAGTGCGCGCCACGGTGTTACCGCGGTGGCACAGGATGGAGTGAAAAGTGGCCGCATTGATCAACTGGCGGTGCCGTACATCCACCAGGAGGCCATTGGCGCACAAAAAATCCACCCCGAGGATGGCTTGAGAGACTTTGGCCATGATGAAATCCCAGTAAAACCGCTGGCCGCCGAAGCACACCTGGACCTGCCGTCTTCCGAAGGTCCGAATGGCCTTGCCATTAGCCGCCTGGAGGGAGGGACCGTGCCCCCGGCTTGCAGATCAAGATTTGACGTGGGTAGGATGCTACACTGCGCCCCGGTGTCGCAGAGGAAACGTTGACCAGATAGGGAGTCGTTGATGAAGAGGAGTTTTCCCGAATTACCGATTGCCATTGCAGCCGCGAGGCACTTGTTATAATCGGTCCTCTTTCGACAGGGTGGCTGCTGTTTTTTTTGAGCGAAAAGCTGCAGGGAGTGCGGCAGCATCTTGCTTTCATGCCAAAATGGGCGTGGTAGAAGCACAACCCCGCAGGCTGAGGGGCTGGAGCAGCGTCTGTGGGGGATGGGCACCTCGTGGCAGCGCAGTACTGCTGTGTCATCGCGAAGATCTTGTCCGCATCGGCAGCCAGCTCTGCGCAGTCTGTGACTTCCGACCTGGCTAGGGCAGCCTGAACTTGCTCCGGTAGCTGGCTGAAGAATAGCTCCCTGAAGAGGAAGCATTCCGGTTCGGAGCCCAGGAGCGTGAGCATTTGGCTCATGAGCTCGGACGGCTTGCAGTCTCCGAGGCCGGGCATATTGAGCAGCCGACGGGCGCGCTCCGACTTCGTGAGCCTGAAGACCTGTAACAACCGTGCTTTTATCGTTTCATGCTTGCGATCTTCTGGTGGATTACCAAGCAGGCTGACGATCCGCGAGGCTGTGGCACTGTCGAAGGCGGAGACCACGTGATAGTAACGGGTCTGATCCGCAACGATGTTCCTGATTGTGAACTGGGCTTCAACCTGGATGAACCACGCGGCTGGCTGTTGCTTCCAGAACTGTGGTAGCTTCAAAGCAATGGCGTTCGATTCCATGTTCAGTAACTTCTGCGAAAACTGTTCGCAAAAGTCGGGGTCACCAATGTAGGAATGTCTAGTTCCTATCCAAAAGACTGAGGTCCACTCAGGCGATCAAATAAACGAGGTTTAATGAAAACTAATGATATCAGCAAATAGTGATGATATTTGTCTGTGTTTGATTACTTATGCCTTACAGCATATTTGTCTGTGTTTTTGATTACTTGTGCCTGACCAGCAGAGGTCATGTGAGAGACAAGCAGTCCAGAGGAGTTTTACTTTCTGTTTCATTCTAGATGCATCACAGCATAGCGTGTTCTGTAAAAGCTGTAGAAAGTCTTGAACAAGACTTTAGATTAAACAACATTCTCTTTCAGAAATGAGTCTTTATTGAACCCAAAAAGAAATCAAAACATGATGTCAGAAGTGGCTGAAAGAGAAAAAATCTGAAGTTAGCAACTTGATGGGACAGTGAAAGCAGTTGTGGCAAGTAAGCGAAATCAGCTCTCCACATATTAGCAAGCCAGAAGAGAACATCGTTGCTTACCATTAGAGAATAGCTAACGAAGTGAAAAAATGGAAGGTTTACTCCCACCGGCGACGCTTCAATTGACAGGTAATGTGGCTGAAAATTGGAGAAGGTTCAAACAACGTTTAGAGTTGTATTTAGCGGCAATCGGAGCTGACGAGAAAAGTGATAAACAAAAATCGTCCGTGTTCTTACATGTCGTGGGTGATGCAGCGCTGGAGGTATATAATAATTTCATATTTGCTGTTGATGGAGACAAAATGAAGCTAGATAAAATAATGGAACAGTTTGAGGCCTACTGCATACCTAAACGCAACGTGACCTTTGAGAGGCACAAATTTTTCACATGTGTACAGAAAATCGGCGAGACTATTGATCAGTATGTGACTGAACTGAGAAACCGGAGCAAATCGTGTGAATTTGGGGGACTCACAGACTCGCTGATAAAAGACAGACTGGTGTGTGGTATTCCAGATAATGGTCTAAGGGAAAGGCTGCTAAGAGAGCAAGATCTAGACCTGGGAAAAGCCATAGCATTGTGTAGGGCTACAGAGACTGTGAAGTTGCAGGCAAAGGAGCTGTTCAGTGACAGTAGCTGCAACATGGATGCAGTGAGAAAGAACGGATACAAACCGTTTAACAAAGAGAGCGCCAATGTGAAAAAAGAGACGTGGCCAGCAAACGAAAATGAAAGAGACAATCGGAAGTCATGTAGTCGATGCGGTACACAGCATCCACCAAGAAAGTGTCCAGCATATGGTAAAACATGCAATAGATGCAACAAAAACAACCATTATGCCCGTTGCTGTAAGAACCAAGCGCAACAAAGCAAGGTCCATACAGTAGATGAAAGCGAGATAGAGGAATTCAATGTAGATGTTGTGTCTGAAAACAAAAAAGAAAGAGACTGGATGTTGACACTAAAAGTGAATGACATACACATTCCATTTAAATTGGATACTGGAGCACAAGTTAATGTGATATCAGAGACCGATTTTAAGAGAATTAGACCCAGACCAAAGTTACATGGAATACAAGTGAAAGTGACCGGATACTCAGGTACTGATATACCAGTGAAAGGAAAATGCATTGTCAAAGTAACACACAAGGACAGCGAGCACACGCTAGCATTAATCGTGGTGCCAAAGGATGTGCAAGCCATACTAGGGTTAAAAGCCTGTGAGAGACTGAACCTGGTAAAGAGAGTCCTCGTTGTGGAAAGCGAAGGAGAGACGGTCTATGATGAACTCATGAAAGAGTACAAAGACCTATTCAAGGGTCTAGGCTGCATTCCAGGAGAACACACGATCAGAGTAGATAAAAGTATGACACCGGTCATACATCCATGCAGAAAAGTTCCGTTTGCTCTTCAAAAGCAACTGAAGGCAGAGTTGGACAGGATGGAAAGCCTGAACGTGATTCAGAAGATAGATGAGCCAACTGAGTGGGTGAGTTCCCTCGTCGTAGTGGACAAAAAGAATGGAAAGCTCAGAATTTGCCTGGATCCAAGAGATCTAAACAGAGCAATAAAGAGAGAGCACGTCAAGCTTCCTACACGTGAGGAAATCATGGCACAGTTTGCAAATGCAAAATATTTCAGCAAGTTAGATGCGTCCTCAGGATTTTGGCAGATGAAGCTGGACGAAGCAAGTTCACGACTGTGCATGTTCAACACTCCATTTGGCAGATACAGATTCCTAAGGTTACCATTTGGCATTGCCTCAGCTCCTGAAGTGTATCACAAGACTATCCATATGATCTATGAGCACCTGGAGGGAGTTGATACATCAATGGATGACATCATAGTATGGGGAACCACGAGAACTGAGCATGACGAGAGACTGAAAAAAGTGCTGGAAGCAACAAGGAAAACAAACCTGAAGCTGAATAGAGAGAAATGCCAGCTCGGGGTGACAGAACTGACATTCGTGGGAGATATCCTTAGCAGTGAGGGCATCAGACCAGATCCCAGAAAGTTGTCTGCCATTGAGAATATGCCAAGGCCACAATGCAAAAAGGATGTGCAGAGGTTTAATGGAATGATCAACTACATGGGTAAATTCATATCCAACCTCTCAGAAAAAATAGCGCCACTGAGAAGACTAACTGAAAAGAACATAGAATGGGAATGGAATCATGAGCATGAGAAGTCATGGAGCGATCTAAAGAAACTGCTCACAGAGGAACCAGTTCTGAGGTTTTATGACCCAGCGAGACCCATCAAGATATCATCAGATGCATCACAGAGTGGGCTCGGTGCCGTTCTTCTGCAACAATATGACTACTGGCAACCTATTGCATATGCATCGCACTCAATGACAGACGCGGAGACGCGATATGCTCAAATAGAAAAGGAGCTGCTCAGCATCACATACGCCTGTGAAAGATTTCACCAGTTTGTGGCAGGACAAGCAATCAGTGTAGAGACTGACCATAAGCCCTTGATTGCATTGTTCCAAAAGCCACTGAATAGCTGTCCGCTCAGAATACAAAGAATGATGATCAGGCTGCAACGCTATACACTGAATGTTGTGTACACACCGGGTAAGCTGATGTATACAGCAGACACGTTGTCCAGAGCTGTTGACCCAAGTGAGCCCGCAAACGCCACAATGGATGAAAAAGTGAACGCCTACGTGGACATGATCACAAGTGCACTGCCCATAGCAGATGCAAAAATGGAGCTCATAAAGACTGAGACAAACAAAGATGAAACAATGAGACGACTGAAAAAAAGCATCTTGGATGGATGGCCCAACATGAAGCAAGACTGCTCACCTGATATAGCAGAGTACTGGAACTGCAGGGCGGAACTATCAGTGGCCGAAGACATCATCTACAAAGGAAGTAAACTAGTTATCCCAAAGAGTCTGAGAAGAGAGATGCTAAAAAGGATCCATGGAGGACATCTGGGAATCGAAAAGTGTAAGAAAAGAGCACGAGAGGTGATGTACTGGCCACGAATCAACCAAGATGTGACAAATGAGGTGTCAAACTGCACAATATGCCTGAAATATCGAGCAAGCAATCCGGTAGAACCACTAAAGCCACACCCAGCACCAGACAGACCTTACCAGAAGGTAGGCGCTGACCTATTCGTATGTCAAGGGAAGGACTATCTTGTCGTCACAGACTATTACTCCCTGTATCCAGAGGTTTGTAGACTGTACACCACCACTGCAGAAGCTGTGATAAGAAGTATGAAAGCCATATTCTCCTGACATGGCGTGGCAAGCGAGGTCTTCACAGACAACGGACCCCAGTTTAACAATGCAAATTTCCGACACTTTGCCAAAGAGTGGGACTTTGTCCACACAACGTCAAGTCCTCACTATCCACAGTCCAATGGACTAGTGGAAAAATCGGTCCAGACAGTGAAAAGACTGATGTACAAGGCAAAAGACAGTGGAACTGACTTCTACCAAAGCATGCTTGTATGCCGCACAACGCCGCTCGAGTGTGGTATGTCACCAGCCCAACTCCTGATGGGACGTCGGCTAAGGTCAAACCTACCCATCCTGGAGAACCTCCTGAAAACAAAAGAGGGGGAGAAAGTGAGGAAGTTCAAAGAGCAACAGAAAGAAAAGCAAAAGTACTACTATGACAGAGGAACACAAAACCTACCTGAACTCCACACTGGTGACCAAGTAAGGTTGAAAGACAAAACAAACACATGGACTCAGAAGGGAACTGTCCTGAGTGAAGTTCAACCAAGATCATACACCATTCAGACAGATGAGGGTGCTGTTCTGAGAAGAAATCGTCGAGATCTTCTCATGGGAGCAGCCACAGCAGGTCAAGAGACTGATACTGGTGAACAACCTGATCACACAGCTGAGAACCAATCATCTGAGGCAACAACTCAGATTCAAGGACAATCAATCAGAAAATCCTCAAGACACGTGAAGCCTCCTGAGAGACTCATTGAGCAAATTTAAGGACTACTGTTAAAGAAGGAAGTAATGTTATCTTATTCTTTCTTCAAGTTCTAGTGTATTGACATATTTCATGTGAACACACAAAGCAAGGGTAAAAAACCTTGCTCATGATAATGATAATGTAAGTTCATTAAATGTTGTTAGTTAAAAGTAAAATACTTTTGTTTTAAGAAAGGGAGATGTAATGATATCAGCAAATAGTGATGATATTTGTCTGTGTTTGATTACTTATGCCTTACAGCATATTTGTCTGTGTTTTTGATTACTTGTACCTGACCAGCAGAGGTCATGTGAGAGACAAGCAGTCCAGAGGAGTTTTACTTTCTGTTTCATTCTAGATGCATCACAGCATAGTGTGTTCTGTAAAAGCTGTAGAAAGTCTTGAACAAGACTTTAGATTAAACAACATTCTCTTTCAGAAATGAGTCTTTATTGAACCCAAAAAGAAATCAAAACAAAAACTAACAGAGTTTAACGGATACCTACAGGAGAACATTGAATATAGGTCTAGTCAGTTCGGAGGCTCCACGAGGACTGCTTGGGCGGTCCCGTGGCTGACGTCATGATGTCATGACGTCATCATGTTTTTCCCGCCGGTGGGGGATCACGTGATGAACGGCGTGATGTCATCGCGTTTACCCGCGCTATTAAAGTGATCGCGCTCTGTACATGTAAACAGTGAAAACAAAGATACAGACTCAGGCTGTAGCTAACATATTATTAAAGGGAATTATATACAATTGATCGGAGTCCCTTAGTGGCTCCGCCACAACACCACATTAACAGAAACTTTACATGAACATTGCATAATGATCGGGATGTGATAATATAGATAGAGAGGTATGGGTGGAGGTGCAAGGTAAGTTGGTGTGAGTAAGGATGTGCAGGAGTAGGGTAGGGAAGGCAGAGTGATGGGGATGTGATGAGTGGCACAGCAGGATGAGGTTGAGTGTGGCTTTGTACTAATGTTTCATGATCTACTAAGATCATTGAAACGTTTGCGGCACTGCATCCAGGTCCTCCTGACCACATCCCTTGTACCCTCCTGTGCAATGTCAACCAGGCTGTACTGATCTCCTGGAGAGGTCTCTTCTGCCCATAGGAAGGGAAGAGGACCTCCCTGCGTGCTGTGACTCCCTCCATAAGCATATGGAGGGGGTCATGTGAGAATCTGGGTGCAGCCCTGTGCCTCTGTGCAATGATTGTCAGTGTTTGCAGCACCTCAATGCTGTAGAACACTGACAGCACAAAATGTCAAAATAAAGTTGGCCATGGTCTCCTTAAGGTAATCGGCAGATGACATGTCATCAAATGACGTCACCAGACCCGCTTCCTCTAATTGGCCCAGGAAACGCGCTGGGCGGGTTTAACAAGCCCAATCAAGGGAAAGTCATTTCACACAGCGGGATGGAGCCAGCAGCGGGGTCAGGACCCGCCACCGACGTCACCCGCCACAGACCCGCCGAGGTGAGCAAAACCCTGGCCAGAGAGTCAGACAGAGTGAGCAAGACAGAGACAGAGAGAGAGACACAGAGTCAGACAGAAAGAGAGACAGAGACAGAGAGAGAGGCACAGAGTCAGACAGAAAGAGAGACAGAGACAGAGAGAGAGACACAGAGTCAGACAGAATGAGAGAGACAGAGACAGAGAGAGAGACACACAGAGAGTCAGACAGAAAGAGAGAGACAGAGACAGAGAATGAGAGACAGACAGACAGAGAGAGATACAGACAGACAGAGACAGTGAGAGAGAGAGAGACAGAGACAGAAACAGAGCCATCATCCAGGGCAGCTCTGACTTACCCATTAGTATTAATCCATGTCCCTTTGTACCATCGAGCTCAGTAAACCTGATTCCCTAAATGGTGTCATCAGCCCTCTCCATTATGGAAATAAAAATATTTAACTAAAGATCAGCACACAGGCAGAAAGAAATGTCCTTTCTGTCAGAAAGAATGAGAATCCTGCACAAGCGTTTGATTTTTTAAGGAGAGTGCGGCTGAGATGACACTGAATGTAGATTGCTTGAAGAATCTAATTATCACGTTGCTGATGGTCTCTGGTTCCCTGTTAAATGGAATATGTGAACAGCTCACGAGTTTGGCTCGAGCTGTGACATATGTTCCGAAATAAAACTCGTCCAGAGCTAGTAAACGTACCCCACTTGGCGCAGTTTGAGACATTTTGATCAGGATTAAAACTGCCATCGCCTTCAGACCCTAGGGGGAAATTTTAATCCAACTCATCGGCAGGGCTCCCTCGGGATCGGGTGGAAGGCCGGATTTACGCCCCGCCCAATATTGCTCTCCAGTGACTTTGATGGAGAGTAAAAGCGGGTGGGGTGTAAAACCATCGTCGCCCCTGGTCCCATCCATGTCCCGACGGACGTGTTATGTTAAAATTAACATAAGAACATAAGAAATAGGAGCAGGAGTCGGCCATTCGGCCCCTCGAGCCTGCTCCGCCATTCAATAAGATCATGGCTGATCATCCACCTCAGCTCCACTTTCCTGCAGTATCCCCATATCGCTTGATTCCCTTAATGTCTAAAAATCTATCGCTCTCTGTCTTGAATATCCTCAACGACTGAGCATCCACAGCTCTCCGAAGTAGAGAATTTCAAAGATTCCCAACCCTTTGATTGAAGAAATCTCTCCTCATCTCAGTCTTCAATTGCCGATCCCTTATTCTGAGAACATAAGAACATAAGAAATAGGAGCAGGAGTAGACCATTCGGCCCTTCGAGCCTGCTCCGCCATTCAATGAGATCATGGCTGATCTTCTGCCTCAACTCCATTCACCGGCCCTATCGCCATATCCCTTGATGCCCTTACTAGTCAGAAATCTATCGACTTCTGTTTTGAATATACCCAATGACTGAGCCTCCACAGCCCTCTGAGGTAGAGAATTCCAAAGATTCACCACCCTCTGTGTGAAGAAATTTCTTCTCATCTCAGTCCTGAATGGCCTGCCCTTTATCCTAAGGCTGTGGTCCCTGGTTCTAGACTCCCCAGCCAAGGGAAACGTTCTCCCAGCATCCACCCTATCAAGCCCTGTAATAATTTTGTATGCTTCAATGAGATCCCCTCTCATTCCTCTGAATTATCAATCTCTTCTCATACGACAGTCCCGCCAGCCCAGGAATCAATCTCGTGAACCTTCGTTGCACTCCCTCTATGGCAAGTATATCCTTCGTTAGGTAAGGAGACCAAAATTGTACACAGTACTCCAGGTGTGGTCTCACCAAGGCCCTGTATAATTGGAGTAAGACTTCTTTACTCCTGTACTCAAATCCTCTTGTAATGAAGGCCAGCATACCAGTCTGAGACTGTGACCACTGGTTCTAGATTCCCCAGCCAGGGGAAAAATCCTCCCAGCAGCTACCCTGTCAAGCCCCTTAAGAATTTTATACATTTCGATGAGAACACCTCTCATTCTTCTGAACACTCGGAAATATAGGCCACGTCTACTCAAAAATTACCTCCAATCCTGTCCCATTTTGGTCAGTTGGGTCTCAATTGTTAAGTGAATGAAGTTACAGGTTCATATAGGTGCAGAAGAAATGTACTCGAATGGTACCAGGGATGAAGGACTTCAGTTATGTGGAGAGACTGGAGAAGCTGGGATTGTTCTCCTTAGAGCAGAGGGGAGTTAAGGGGAGATTTAATAGAGGTGTTCAAAATTTTGAGGGGTTTTGATAAAGTAGATAAGGGGAAACTGTTTCCATTGGCAGGAGGGTCGGTAACCAGAGGACACAGATTTAAGGTCATTGGCAAAAGAACCAGAGGGGGAGATGAGGAGACATTTATTTACGCAGCGAGTTGTTGTGATCGGGAATGCGCTGCCTGAATGGGCGGTGGAAGCAGATTGAACAGTAACTTTCAAAAGAGAATTGGATAAATACTTGAAGGGAAAAAAGTTACAGGGCTATGGGGAAAGAGCAATGGGGGTGAGATTAATTGGATAGCTCTCCCAAGGAGCTGGCACAGGCACGATGGGCCAAATGGCCACTTTTTGTGCTGTATCATTCTATGATTCTATATCAGGGCACAGAGACATGCCACAAACATTGGGAAAATAAGATGCTTTTCTTTTAGTAATTAGCTATTTCCTGCCTCCTTATGTAGTCCCTATCAGATTAGACTGGGTGCCTCCCCATAGGCCAGAGCCCATGCCACTCTTTAATTGGATCCCAGCAGCTGCATAACCCAGGCCCCGTCGACACTCTCAGGTGGGCGTAAAAGGTGCCGCGACACTATATCGAAGCAGAGCAAAGGGGGAGTTCTCCCTGGTGTCCTGGGGCCAATATATATCCCTCAAACAGCATCACTGAAAAAAACAGATTATCTGGTCATTTATCACATTGCTGTTTGTGGAACCTTGCTGTGCACAAATTGGCTGCCCGATTTCCTACATTACAGCAGTGAGTCAACTTTTAAAAGTACTTCATTGGCTGTGAAGCGCTTTAGGAATGTCCTGGGGTCGAAAACGGCGCTATATAAATGCGAGACTTTCTTTCTTCTTGCTCTGTCAGCATGTGCGTCAGTCTCTTGTCACGAAGAATTTCCCGGTGTCGATTCTAAAATTGCCTTTCGCTACTTTGAATGCGAAAGGTGTGTTAAAAGACTTTCTGGTCTAAAATCTGCACCATAGTTCCAGCTTGTGAGGGGTGAAAGAGGAAAGCTCAGGAAGCTGATTGAATCATTAATATTAAAAGGGAGTTCGACGGGTTCTGGAGGATGAGGAACTTACAGGGTTATGGACAAAAAGTGGGGATGTGGGTCTAAGCACGACTGCTCTTTCAAAGAGCCAGCACAGGCCCGACGGGCCGAATGGCCTGCTTCTGCGCTGTAAGTTTCTATGATCTCCGATGCGAGCTAACCACCGCTTCTATACTATACTTTTCAACCTTGGTGCTGCCTTGTCAATGGTCCTTCACCCATTTTTGTCTGAATTTAGAGAAAGGCAAAGCTGAGTTGAGGCCTGGGAGTAGATTATCCACCAGCTGGGTGCAGCAATAGTGTATGCAATAGAGAGGGTGCAAAGATCTAATGAGAAGGTGCATCCCGCACATTCAAGGCCACCTCTGTAACCTGAGGGACAGCAGTCCTCTTCCGCCACTTCCCTTAATTCTTCTCCCAATTCCTGCTTGATGTTAGATTCCACCCTTCTCCTGGGAAGCACCTTCACTCTTTTCTAACCTTAAAGATGCTACAGAAGTGATTCATTCATCATGGGTTTCCACAGGTTTTGTCCAATCTTCAGTGCCTCAGCCTAGTGGCCATTCTCCACGTGTAAACATAGGCAGCAAGTATTGGCAAGCAATTCAACGTTAGAAGCATCGCATAAAATTTTAACTCGGTCCTCAACTGATGCCCCCCGAACGTACACACACACATGCACAAATGTGCACACCCGCACACAGACTCACATACACACACGCGTGCACACACACACACACACGCACACAGACTCACACACACGTGCACACACGCACACACATGCACAAATGTGCACACCCACACACAGACTCACATACACACGCGTGCACACACGCACACACATGCACGAATGTGCACACACGCACATAGACTCATATACACACACGCGTGCACAAATGCAGACTCACGCACATACACATGCACACATGCACATGCGTGCATACATACACATAGACTCACGCCCACGCACACACACACACGCGGCACAAGCACGCATGCACAGACACACTCACACTGACAGATGCACACATGCATACACACACACACGTGCACACACGCACACGCACACACACACGTGGCTCACACACGCACTCACACACACACACACACGCGCGTTTTCCATCAAGAATCAATGGATAACACGTAGGAGGCCTCTTGTAGTAACACAACACCTGCCTCAGTTGAGATCGGCAATTCAAGACACCTAGCAAGTGGGGAGATAAGCCGTTGCACTGTGGGCCTTCTCGTTGGTACGGCTCAGTTCTACATTGGACAGAAAAAATTTGTTTGAAAACAAAAGCAGGCTCGTTTGGCCCGCTGTGATGTCAGCTGACAATGGGGCCTTCTCCAGCTGGTGGCAGATAACCCATAATCGGCAAAGTGTTCTTGCAGTCCTCGCTGGTTCCGAGACATGAAAATCAAATAGGAAAAGGGGAAGAAATAAGGAGCTGACAGAATTCTTTCTTATCTTGAGTGGCACTTGCGACAGAGTTTCTGAAAATGGAAACTTTGAGTTTTATCAAACTGCAACTCCACAGCCCAAAATAACCCAACAAGTCATCCAATTCTGAGTCTCCTCGTAGGAAGTTCAATAGGAGGCCCGTCATCCATCACAGTGCTAGTAAGGACAATCCCAAGAGCCAATAAGGAAGAATTAACTTCCGTGTCTATAGCACTTTTCATGACCTCAGGACATCCCAAAGAGCTTTACAGCCAATGAAGTACTTTTTGAAGTGTAGTCACTGTTGTAATGTGGGAAATGCGGCAGTCAATTTCCACACAGCAAGCTCCCACAAACAGCAATGTGATAATCACCAGATAATCTGTTTTTAGTGATGTTGATTGAAGGATAAATATTGGCCCAGGACATCGGGGAGAACTCCCCCTGCTCTTCTTCAAAATAGTGCCATGGGATCTTTTACGTCCACCTGAGAGGGCAGACGAGGCCTCGGTTTAACGTCTCATCCGAAAGACGGCACCTCCGACAGTGCGGCGCTCCCTCAGTACTGCACTGGGAGTATCAGCCTACATCTTTTGCTCAAGTCTTTGTAGTGGGACTTGAACCCACGACCTTGTGGCTCAATGCATACAGTGGCCTTCTACCATCGGCGCAGCTCAGATGGAATGTTGGCAGCCGGGTTTCCCAGGCCACGGAAATCTTGGCAGCTAAAGGGAGGTGAGGGCAGCTTCGGGGAGAATGTAAGTGCCTTCACAACACTGCTTGTAGGCCAAGAGGAGCAGGATTGCTTCCCCCACCACCATCAGAACCCCCCCTCCCCACCCCGGGGTAAGGGATCGTACCCCTCCCCCCCCCGCCCCCCACCCCGGGATCGGACACCACACTCACCCTCCCCCCCGCCGCCGCTCCCAGCAGCAGGCTCCCTATCTGCTCCTGCGGCTCGCCCCTCCCCGCCCGACCAGAAGCCAAGCCTGTCAATCAGGCTGCCATCCGGGCGGGGAACCTGTCAAGGAGAAAAGACAAAAGGGAACCTCCCCCACCGCGACCACCACCCCACAACCGCCTACGCAGCCCGCCCCTGTCAATGGTGGGGCCATTATCTCCAACAAAGCAATGTTGGACTGCAGCATCAGTCTGGGCCTGTGAATGGCCATGGCCTGTGGAAGCTAATGGGCATTTTATTATTTCAAGAACAAAATAGTGGCTAAAAGAATTCACTGACATTGCAGTATGATTTTCCCTGGATAAAGACGCTCTTTATTCGTATTCTTGCTCATCAGGAGTGGCCACACTGGTGCTGTATTCCCATGTAGCATCAGATGAATGCTGGCATGGTGACAGTGAGGCACAGGATGTTGTGGCTGCATAAGCGAAACGATCATCATAATGAAAGGCTTAAGTAGTCAGGGGTGAAGTGTAAGGTTACGGAAAACAAACCATTCTATTTAAGGCCCCGTGTCAAACAAGGCTACAAGTAGGATTACCAGCATGTAACTCAAAGCGCCACAGAAACTCAAACTCAATCGCACCATGGTAATCGCTACAAGTTCCACAATCCGCTCCTGATTGGAAGCACTAGGAACGGAACATAAAACAGCGGGAGAAACAGCCCCGACCTGATTGGAGGCACCAGGAGTGGAACATAAAACAGCGGGAGAAACAGCCCCGACCTGATTGGAGACACCAGGAGTGGAACTTAAAACAGCGGGAGAAACAGCACCAACCTGATTGGAGACACCAGGAGTGGAACATAAAACAGCACCGACCTGATTGGAGACACCAGGAGTGGAACATAAAACAGCGGGGGAAACAGCCCCGACCTGATTGGAGACACCAGGAGTGGAACATGAAACAGCGGGAGAAACAGCACCGACCTGATTGGAGACACCAGGAGTGGAACATGAAACAGCGGGAGAAACAGCACCGACCTGATTGGAGACACCAGGAGTGGAACATAAAACAGCGGGAGAAACAGCACCGACCTGACTGGAGACACCAGGAGTGGAACATAAAACAGTGGGAGAAACAGCACCGACCTGATTGGAGACACCAGGAGTGGAACATAAAACAGCGGGAGAAACAGCCCCGACCTGATTGGAGACACCAGGAGTGGAACATAAAACAGCGGGAGAAACAGCCCCGACCTGATTGGAGACACCAGGAGTGGAACATAAAACAGTGGGAGAAACCACGCCGAACTGATTGGAGACACCAGGAGCGGAACATAAAACAGCAGGAGAAACAGCACCGACCTGATTGGAGACACCAGGAGCGGAACATAAAACAGTGGGAGAAACAGCACCGACCTGATTGGAGACACCAGGAGTGGAACATAAAACAGCGGGAGAAACAGCACCGACCTGATTGGAGACACCAGGAGTGGAACATGAAACAGCGGGAGAAACAGCACCGACCTGATTGGAGACACCAGGAGTGGAACATAAAACAGTGGGAGAAACAGCACCGACCTGATTGGAGACACCAGGAGTGGAACATGAAACAGCGGGAGAAACAGCACCGACCTGATTGGAGACACCAGGAGTGGAACATGAAACAGCGGGAGAAACAGCACCGACCTGATTGGAGACACCAGGAGTGGAACATGAAACAGCGGGAGAAACAGCACCGACCTGATTGGAGACACCAGGAGTGGAACATAAAACAGCGGGAGAAACAGCACCGACCTGATTGGAGACACCAGGAGTGGAACATAAAACAGCACCGACCTGATTGGAGACACCAGGAGTGGAACATGAAACAGCGGGAGAAACAGCACCGACCTGATTGGAGACACCAGGAGTGGAACATAAAACAGCACCGACCTGATTGGAGACACCAGGAGTGGAACATGAAACAGCGGGAGAAACAGCACCGACCTGATTGCAGACACCAGGAGCAGAACATAAAACAGCAGGAGAAACAGCACCGACCTGATTGGAGACACCAGGAGTGGAACATAAAACAGCCCCGACCTGATTGGAGACACCAGGAGCAGAACATAAAACATCAGAATTCAGGAGTGACGTCGGCACAATGGAGCTGATTGGTAAGTAGTTGGTGGGTATTTTCTGTTAAGTTTTTTGTTAAGTTTTAAGTGTATTTCTGTTCAGTAGTTCATAGCCTATTAATAGAGGGAGAGAGCTGATTGATGAGTAGCTGGTGAGTGTTTTTTGTTAAGTTTTTAAGTTTATTTCTGTCAAGGTAGTTCATAGTATAGTATATAGAGGGCAGGGCAGCTCAGTCCCATGATTTGCACATCCTGTGCCATGTGAGAAATCCTGGATGCTTCTTGCGGCCTGGACGACCACGTGTGCAGGAAGTGTCGCCAACTGCAGCAACTCGAGCTCCGGGTTTCAGAACTTGAGCGGCAGCTGGAGTCACTACAGTGCATCCGCGAGGCTGAGAGCTTTGTGGACAGCACGTTTCAGGAGGTGGTCACCCCGCAGCTTAAGCGTGTGCAGGCAGAGAGGGAATGGGGGACCGCCAAACAGAAGAGGAGGACCAGGCAAGCAGGGCAGGGGTCCCCTGAGTGCATCTCACTCTCCAAACAGTATTCAGCTCTGAGTACTGGTGGGGGTGATGGTTCCTCTGGGGAGTGCAGCCAGAGCCATGTCCACGGCACAGCGGGTGGCTCAGCTACACAGGGGGAGGAGGAAGACGAGTGGGAGAGCAATAGTGGTAGGGGATCTGAGAGTTAGGGGTGCAGATAGGCATTTCTGCGGCTGCAGATGTGACTCCAGGATGGTATGTTCCATTATGCCAGGGTCAAGGATGTCACTGAGCGGCTGCAGGACACTCTGTGACGGGAGGGTGAACAGCCAGAGGTCATGGTCCATATCAGCACCAATGACATAGGAAGAAAGAGAGATGAGGTCCTGCAGGCAGATTTTAGGGAGCTAGGAAAGAGATTAAAAAGCAGGACCTCAAAGTTAGTAATCTCCAGATTACTCCCGGTGCCACGCGCAAGTGAGTATAGAAACAGCAGGATAGAGCAGTTGAATGCGTGGCTGGAGAGATGGTGCAGGAGGGAGGGTTTTAGATTCCTGAGGCATTGGGACCATTTCTGGGGGAGGTGGGACCTGTACAAGCCGGAGGTTAGTCGGGGGTTGTTAGTGCTGTTAGGGAGGTTGTTAGTGCTGTTAGGGAGGGTTTGGCAGGGCAGGGGTATGGGACCCTGAGAGTGGACTGGAAGCAGCTACTTGAAGGTAAATCAGTGTCAGAGCAGCGGGAGGCATTCAAGGAGGAGATAGTGAGGGTTCAGAGTAAATATATTCCCTTGAAGAAAAAGGGTGGGACTAACAAATCCAGAGCCCCCTGGATGTCAAGGGACATACAGGGTAGGATAAAGAAAAAACGGGAGGCTTATGACAGTTACCGAGTGCTCAATACTGCAGAAACTCTAGAGGAGTATAGAAAGTGTAGGGGTGAAATTAAAAAGGAAATTAGGAAAGCAAAGAGAGGGCATGAAAAAATATTGGCATGTAAAATCAAGGAAAACCCAAAGATGTTTGAAAATACTTTAAAAGCAAGAGGATAACTAAAGAAAGAATAGGGCGTTTTAGAGAATGTCGTATGAGAAGAGATTGAGTAAACTAGGCCTGTATTCTCTTGAATTCAGAAGAATGAGAGGGTATCTCATTGAAGCATACAAAATTATTACAGGGCTTGATAGGGTGGATGCTGGGAGAATGTTTCCCTTGGCTGGGGGGTCTAGAACCAGGGGCCACAGCCTCAGGATAAAGGGTAGACCATTCAGGACTGAGATGAGAAGAAATTGCTTCCCACAGAGGGTGTTGAATCTTTGGAATTCTCTACCCCAGAGGGCTGTGGAGGCTCAGTCATTGGGTATATTCAAAACAGAAGTCAATAGATTTCTGACTAGTAAGGGCATCAAGGGATATGGCGATAGGGCCGGTGAATGGAGTTGAGGCAGAAGATCAGCCATGATCTCATTGAATGGCGGAGCAGGCTCGAAGGGCCGAATGGCCGACTCCTGCTCCTATTTCTTATGATCTTATGTTCTTATGAAGGTAATCTATGTGTGGAGGTGGGAGACATGGGTATAGTCCTTAATGAACACTTTGCGACTGTGTTCACAAAAGAGAGGGACGATGCAGACAGTGCAATCAGGGAGGAGGGGTGTGAAATATTAGATGAAATAAAGATAGAGAGAGAGGAAGTATTAAGGGGTTTAGCATCTTTGAAAGTGGATAAATCCCCAGGTCCGGATGAAATATATCCCAGACTGTTAAGAGAAGTAAGAGAGGAAATAGCTGAGGCTCTGACCATCATTTTCCAATCCTCTCTGGCTACAGGTGTGGTGCCGGAGGACTGCTAACATTGTATATTTGTTTAAAAAGGGAGAAAAGGATAGACTGAATAATTACAGGCCAGTCAGCCTAACCTCGGTGGTGGGAAAATTATTGGAAAAAGTTCTGAGAGACAGGATAAATCTTCATTTAGAAAGACACGGATTAATCAAGGACAGTTAGCATGGATTTGTCAAGGGGAGATCATGTCTGACTAACTTGATTGAATTTTTTGAGGAGGTAACAAGGAGGGTCGATGAGGGTAGTGCATTTGATGTAGTGTACATGGATTTTAGCAAGGCTTTAGATAAGGTCCCACATGGCAGACTGGTCATGAAAGTAAAAGCCCATGGGATCCAGGGCAAAGTGGCAAGTTGGATCCAAAATTGGCTCAGAAGTAGGAAGCAAGGGTCGATGAGTGTTTTTGTGACTGGAAGGCTGTTTCCAGTGGGGTTCCGCAGGGCTCAGTACTGGGTCCTTTGCTTTTTGTGATATATATCAATGATTTAGACTTGAATGTAGGGGGTATGATTAAGAAGTTTGCAGATGATACAAAAATTGGCCGTGTGGTGGATAATGAAGAAGGAAGCTGTAGAGTGCAGGAGGATATCAATGGACTGGTCAGGTGGGCAGAACAGTGGCAAATGGAATTCAATCCGGTCAAGTGCGAGGTAATGCATTTGGGGAGGGCTAACAAGGCAAGGGAATACACAATAAATGGTAGGACACTGAGAAGTGTAGAGGAACAAAGGGACCTTGGAGTGCATGTCCACAGATCCCTGAATGTAGCAGGACAGGTAGATAAGATGGTTAAGAAGGCATACGGGATACTTGCCTTTATTAGCTGAGGCATAGAATACAAGAGCAGGGAGGTTATGCTTGAACTGTATAAAACACTAGTTAGGCCGCAGCTAGAGTACTGCGTGCAGTTCTGGGCACCACATTACAGGAAGGATGTGATTGCACTAGAGAGGGTACAGAGGAGATTTACGAGGATGTTGCCAGGACTGGAGAATTTTAGCTATGAGGAAAGATTGGATAGGCTGGGGTTGTTTTCTTTGAAACAGAGAGGCTGAGGGGAGACCTAATTGAGGTGTATAAAATTATAAGGGGCCTAGATAGAGTGGATAGGAAGGAACTATTTCCCTTAGCAGAAGGGTCAATAACCAGGGGGCATAGATTTAAAGTAATTGGTCAGAAGTTTAGAGGGGATTTGAGGATAATTTTTTTCACTCAGAGGGTGGTGGGGGTCTGGAGCTCCCTGCCTGAAAGGGTGGCAGAGGCTGAAACCCTCATTGCATTTAAAAGGTAATTGGATATGCACTTGAAGTGACGTAACCTACAAGGCTACGGACCAAGTGCTGGAAAGTGGGATTAGGCTGGAGAGCTCTTTGTCGGCCGGCGCGGACAAGATGGGCCGAATGGCCTCCTTCTGTGCTGTAAATTTCTCTGATTCTATGAAATATTCCTTGACTTACCTGGAGCATCAACTGACTGAATATAACCTTGACCTGCCTGTTTATGGGGCCAACAAATCAACAGGTTATCATTTCAATCTCGCATTACTGGCTATATGGCTCCCACCCAAACCAGATAAAGAAAGTCTTGCATCATGACCTCAGGATGTCCCAAAGCGCTTTACAGCCAATGAAGTACTATTGAAGTGTAGTCACTGTTGTAATGTAGGAAACGGGGCAGCCAATTTTCACACAGCAAGCTCCCACAAACAGCAATGTGATAATGACCAGATAATCTGTTTTTTAATGATGTTGATCATTGGCCCAGGACACCGGGGAGACCGCCCCTGCTCTTCTTCGAAATAGTGCCATGGGATCTTTTATGTCCACCTGAGAGAGCAGACGGGGCCTCGGTTTCACGTCTCATCCAAAAGACGGCACCTCTGCCCGTGCAGCACTCCCTCAGTATCGCACTGGAGTGTCAGCCTAGATTTTTGCTCCTCTTTGAATAGTCCCGTGGAATCTTTAGATGTCCACATGAAGCAGTGAGAACAGGCAGATGAGACCTGGGTTTAACGTTTCATGAAGAGCAAGGCTCCTCTAATAATGCACATTCCTTCAGTAATGGGGTGCAAGATCGGCCTAGAACACATGCACAAGTCCTGGGGTGGGACTCGAACCCACAACCCTCTGGCCAAGGGGCAACTACCACGTAGCCTGGTTACCTTTCCATGGAGGATGCATATTTACGTAGCATTTACATGGAATATACAGCACAGGAACAGGCCATTCGACCCAACTGGTCTATGCCTGTGTTTATGCTCCACACGAGCCTCCTCCCACCCCTCTTCTAACCCTCATCTAACCCCATCAGCATAACCTTCTACTCCTTTCTCCCTCATGTACTTAACTAGCCTCCCCTTAAATACATATACGCTATTCGCATCAACCACTCCATGTAGTAGCGAGTTCCACATTCTAACCACGCTCTGGGTAAAGAAGTTTCTCCTGAATTCCCTACTGGGTTTATTGGTGAGATATCCAGTCTGATCTGCTTTCCACACCATATAATGACCCAGTTTTTAAAACTTCCTATAAAACGACAGAAATTCCAGTAGATTAATGGGAACACATTACTACTTTGCAACCCAATTGCAATTTGCGGTTTAGATGGGGCCTTTGTGTCAGCTGTGGCTCAGTGGGTAGCGCCCTCGCCTCTGAGTCAGAAGGTTGTGGGTTCAAGTCCCACTCCAGGGGCTTGAGCATAAAATCCAGGCTGACACTCCAGTGCAGTGCTGCAGGAGTGCTGCACTGTCGGAGGTGCCGTCTACCGAATGAGACGTTAAACCGAGGCCCCGTCTGCTCTCTCAGGTGGTTGTAAAAGATCCCATGGCACTATTTCGAAGAAGAGCAGGGGAGTCCTCCTGGGTTCCTGGCCAACATTCGTCTCTCAACCGACACCTAAAAGAGATTAGCTGCTCATTTATTTCATTGGTGTTTGTGGGATCTTGCTGTGTGTAAATTGGATGCCATATTTCCTACATTACATATAGGAAGGATGTGATTGCATTGGAGAGGGTGCAGAGGAGATTCACCAGGATGTTACCTGGGCTGGAGCGCTTCAGCTATGAAGAGAGACTGGACAGGCTGGGGTTGTTTTCCTTAGAGCAGAGAAGGCTGAGGGGGGACCTGATTGAGGTGTACAAAATTATGAGGGGCATAGATAGGGTAGATAGAAATGGAACGTTTCCCATTAGTAGGGGGGTCAATAACCAGGGGCATAGTTTCAAGATAAGGGGCAGGTTTAGAGGGGATTTGAGGAAAAACTTTTTCACCCAGAGGGTGGTTGGAATCTGGAACTCACTACCTGAAAGGGTGGTAGAGGCAGGAACCCTCACAACATTCAAGAAGCATTTAGATGAGCACTTGAAACGCCATAACATACAAGGCTACGGACCAAATGCTGGAAAATGGGATTAGAATAGACAGGGCTTGATGGCCGGCACGGACACGATGGGCCGAAGGGCCTCTTTCTGTGCTGTATAACTCTATGACAGCACTTCAAAAGTATTTTATTGGCTGTAAAGCTCTTTGGGACTTCCTGAGGTCCAGAAAGGCAGTATATATATATTTCTTTCTTTCTTTCTTTCTTGATCTATTGAAAGCCATATCCTTCTGAGGAATGAAAAAACAATTCTATAAAGAAAATACACGCAGCAGATTTCTGGAACTGAGATTTGGAGAATGTACAGGCTTGGATGATGATGGGAGGGTGAGAAATGCCGAGGCAGAGGGTTATGCTGAACTGGAGGTTTCTGTGAACTGGGATAAAAATAGCTAGCTTGAAAATGCTTTTTATTACAATGCATTTAATTCCTTGATTCAGCAATTCTACCTGGACCAAAGCAAAAAACTCTAACTATAAATAAACTTTTGCACAAAAGAGATTAGATCTGAAAAAACACTCAGCTGCCTGCAGGCCAGGTTTGGAAGCGAGTTGGTTATGTTTTGTGCAATGAGCGATAAAGCTCCCTCCTCACTGAGCAACGTTGGGACATTCAAAGAGCCGGCACAGGCTGACTGGCCTCCTCCTGTGCTGTACAGTTCTGTCATTCTATGATTGATACTTGGCTCAGGAATTATGTAAAATTGGCCCATTGGGAACTCTATTTATGAATAAGAAAGGGTTGCATCCTGGGACTAGGGACAGGGTCACTGGCAAGGCTTGGATGCTAAGCTAGAGCCAGGCCTGGTTAATACCTGGAGGGGTGACCATCAGGGAAGACCAGGTGCAGAAGGTCACAGAAGGAGCCCCGGGAGGGGCGGCTGGTGAGCAGGCCCGGGCATTGGGCTGAAGATTGTCGGACAGGAGGAATGGTGGAAATGGAATGGCGGTGCGCACAGACGCAGCGGCTTTGCTTCTCCCAGGACTGTGCTATTTACATTTAATGTTAATGTTATTTGTACTGGACTCATGGGAGCTTGCAAGATCACATTTCGTTGTGCATTGTACAATGACAATAAAGTTGAATTATTTATTGAAATTCTATATAATGGGAATGAATGGGAAGGGATTTGGTCCACCTGAACCATGAAGGCCCGAGGCACCCACTAAATTGGGCCCTGGGCCTCATTTCATAGAGTTACTTAGAAATTACAGCACAGAAAGAGGCCATTTGGCCCAGCAGGTCTGTGCCGGTGTATATGCTCCACACGAGGCTCCTCCCACCCCTACTTCCTCGAACCACATCAGCGTATCCTTCTAAACGTCAATGCATTGAGCGAGCTGCCGGCTCAAATGGCTTATTCCTGGTTTGAATTTCATGGCCTGGTGGCTTTGCACAGGGACTGTTCTTCATGCTGTTGTCTCATTAGTGGATTAAACCCTAAATCAGAACGCCTTTAGCAGGTGGAGGGAGAGACATTCAAATATTGGCCAGGAAGGCTCCATGGTAACTAGCCAAGTGGCCGACAAAGGTAAAAATAACACTGGGGTACACCTGCCCTACACTAGGGGCTCCCTTGACCCTTTGTTTAGGTATCCCCATTTGAAAAAAGATTCACAGGAAGTCCTGCTACAACTGTACAGGGTATTGGTGAGACAGTTTTGGTTTCCTTATTTAAGGAGTGATATACTTGCATTGGAGGCAGTTCAGAGAAGGTTCATGAGGTTGATTCCTGAGCTGAAGGGGTTGACTTATGAGCAAAGGTTGAGCAGATTGGGCCTATACTCATTGGAGTTTAGAAGAATGAGAGGTGCTCTTTTTGAAACATATAGGGGAGGAGAAATTCGGTATCGCCCATTTTGGGGCGCTGTTATCGGCCGGGCGCAAAGTTTAGCGCCCGGCGCTAATTATCGACTGCGACTGCAAAATTCACCTCGATCGCCCCTGAAGGTGATTTGAGCGCTAAGTCAGGCGCTACACACCTGTCTTAAGGCGCTAACATCGAGGAGCGAGGTGCTACCTCAGAACGCTACCGAAGCTCAGGTGATGTCAGTTAGCAATGGAACACAGACAGACTGGTGCCGGCCAGTTCTTAAAGGGGAGGGGCCACCTTGCTGGCCAGCCACACCCTGCTCATTGCAGCCTTGAATCTCAGCCTGGAGAGACCTCTAAAGCAATTGTGCTGGAACCACTAATGGACAGGCCCAGAGAAACAGAGAACAGTATCTATCCCCCTAACTATACTGTCCCCTATCACTACAACATTTCTTTTTACTCCCCCCACTTGAATGGCTCCCTGTACCACAGTGCCGTGGTCAGATTGCTCATCCTCCCTGCAGTCCCTGCCCTCGTCCACACAGGAAGCAAGAATCTCGTACCTGTTGGATAAGGCCAAGGGCTGAGGCTCCTCCACCACTACCTCCTGGATCCCAATACTTGCCTCGCTTGTAGTCACACCCTCCTGTCCCTGACCATGGGCCAAATTGGAAGTAATTACTCTAGTGGGTGTGACTGCCTCCTGGAACTTAGTGTCCAGGTAACGCTCCCCCTCCCTAATGTGTCGCAGTGTCTGAAGCTCGGACTCCAGCTCATCAACTCTGAGCCGAAGTTCCTTGAGCAGCCAACGTTTGCTGCAGATGTGGTCGCCGTGGACCTCAATGGTGCCCACCAGCTCCCACATGCAACAACAACACATTGCCTGGTCTCCCATCTCAATTAATTAATTAATTAGTTTTAAAATTTGGAACACGTATATCTTTTAAGCTACACCAAGGCACTTAAATTTAGACGCCCAAGTTTGGAAAAAAGCGAGAAATAGAGAAATACTCACCAACCAATCACTTACCTGCTTTCTGGTGACGTTGCCCTTCGATTACCTTTTACTTCTTCACACTCACTGGTCCGTTGTATCGGCTCCCAGCTTGGGTCCCGCTCAGGTCCGCAGCCGCTGTTCTCGGGTCTCCTCTGCCGCGCTCTTTATCTCTCTCTCGGTCCCAGCTCGGGTCCCGCTCAGGTCCGCAGCCGCTGCTCTCGGGTCTCCTCTGCCGCGTTCTTTATCTCTCTCTCACTCCCAGCTCGGGTCCCGCTCAGGTCCGCAGCCTCTGCTCTCGGCTCTCCTCTGCCGCGCTCTTTATCTCTCTCTCACTCCCAGCTCAGGTCCCGCTCAGATCCGAATCCCATGTGACTTTGTGCATATAGCTAAGAAGTAATTGTTAGTCATGTAGCACACTCTCTCACTCACCATATACAAAAAGGTAATAAAAACAGAAAATGCTGGAAATACTCAGCAGTTCTGGCAGCATCTGTGGAGAGAGAAACAGAGTTAATGTTTCAGGTACCTTCCTGCTTTCAGATAGTGAACCACCAGCTGACCAGCATGTCCCTCAACCTACCAGTGGCAGCAACACCCCAGATGAGGAGGAAGAGGAAGCCGGAGCCTCACCGCCTGCGTCTCCCAAGGGAGCCCATTCTGACACTGGGACCACGCCTTCCTTGGAGGGGAGCAGGGGGGTAGGGTCTGATGAGGGCGAAGCTCCTGGACCCAGCAGGTTGCAGCAACACCATGGGGGTAGGGAAGCTCGGGGGCCAGCTCCCCGGAGGGTGAGTAGGCAAGCGAGTCCTGCTGCCATCGCGGCCATGAATAGCCAGGCCTTGAGCATGCACACTGAGCTCATAGGTGCAATAGCGAGGGTGCCCGAAAGCATGGATGGACTGGCAAGGAGTGTGGAGCAGTCCGCTGCAGCACAGGCCGACGCAACGCAATGGCTTAGTGCTGCAATTCAGACATTGGTTGGTTCCATCCAGTTTCAGACTGCTCTCATGCAGTCTCAGATTGATGTCACGCAAGCACTGATGCTGCCATCCTCGCTGGGTCGTCCACAGTCCCTCGGGGATCTCACAGTACTGCAGCAGGCCAGCAAACTGTGCTCGCGCAGATTGCTCCGGATGCTGAGGTACTGCCCCGTGGGAGTGCCAGTGTGTCGGTCGAGCAGGAAGGTGTTGTCCTCTCTCAAGATGACAGCATTCCTGCTCCCACCACGGCACTTCCCCATTGCACTTGCCATGGCCTGCAACACAGCCAGCCCAGACTGCTGCCGCCCATGCAGAGTTGGTGCAGTCTGCAGCCGGGCCCTCCAGGCCCAGAGCTGGTCGATGGTGTCCTTCAAGGGCACCTGCAGTCTCTGGATCTGACATTGAGCAGTCTTCCACCAGACTGGCTGCAGCCACTGGGGCCCCATAACGGAGGAGCAGTAGGGTGGGAAGGGGGGAAGTCCGCAGGGGATGGAGATCACCCTCGAAGGGCGACCAGTAGGATAGAAAACATAGAAGATAGGAGCAGGAGTAGGCCATTCGGCCCCTCGAGCCTGCTCCGCCATTTAATGAGATCATGGCTGATCATCCAAATTCAGTACCCTGTCCCTGCTTTCTCCCCATACCCCTTGATCCCTTTAGCCTTAAGAAATATATCTAACTCCTTCTTGAATATATTTAATGAATTGGCCTCCACTGCCTTCTGTGGTAGAGAATTCCACAGGTTCACCACTCTCTGGGTGAAGAAATTCCTCCTCATCTCAGTCCTAAATGGCTTACCCCTTATCCTTAGACTGTGACCCCTGGTTCTGGACTCCCCGACCATCAGGAACATCCTTCCTGCATCTAGTCTGTCTAGTCCTGTTAGAATTTTATAAGTTTCAATGAGATCCCCTCTCACTCTTCTAAACTCTAGCGAATATAAGCCTAATCGACCCAATCTCTCTTCATACGTCATTCCTGCCATCCCAGGCATCAGCCTGGTGAATCTTCACTGCACTTCCTCCATGGCAAGAACATCCTTCCTCAGATAAGGCGACCAAAACTGCACACAATACTCAAGATGTGGTCTCCAAGGCCCTGTACAACTGCAGCAAGACATCCTTGCTCCTGTACTCGAATCCTCTCGCTATGAAGGCCAACATACCATTTGCCTTCTTAACCGCCTGCTGCACCTGCATGCTTACCTTCAGCGACTGGTGCACAAGGACAGCCAGGTCTCATTGCACTTCCCCTTTTCTCAATCTATTGCGTGTAAATAAATGATGGGAATGTTTGTGGTAAAGGTCGAGGTTCGTGTGATTACATTTGTTTACTGTTTTGCCGTTTATCTCCATCTTGTGAGAACGAGTACTGTTAATTCATGATTTGTTGTGTTGGTCTCTAATTGTTTGTCCTGAATAAATGACACACACAGAGTTTGTTAAAGAAAAAAGGTTTTTTATTCAAAATTTACATTTTTGGTCTTTTGAAACATTCCAGCTTTGGCCGGCAATAGTGGGTGCGGGTTGATTTCCATGATGTTGTTCTCCATGCCAGAAGCCATCTTCTCAGTAGGGGCCTAGAAGCGGCTTCTTATCAGCCGTTCACGGACGGCCCTTGCACTGGCAACATTGTGCGCCTCCCTCCCACGTTGGTGCTGCTGCTGATCCTCCTCCTCCTCCTCTTCCTCCTCCTCTTCCTCCTCAGGTGGTGCACCAATCCCTGGTGGCATTGGCTGGGTCATAGAGAAACATAGAAAAATGGAAAAATAGGAGGAGTAGGCCATTCGGCCCTTTGAGCCTGCTCCGCCATTCAATATGATCATGGCTGATCCTCTATCTCAATACCATATTCCCGCTCTCTCCCCATACCCCTTGATGCCTTTTGTGTCTAGAAATCTATCTATCTCCTTCTTAAATATATTCAGTGACTTGGCCTCCACAGCCTTCTGTGGTAGAGAATTCCACAGGTTCACACCCTCTGAGTGAAGAAAGTTCTCCTCATCTCAGTCCTAAGTGTCCTACCCCATATCCCGGGACTGTGACCCCTCGTTCTAGACCCCCCAGCCAGGGGAAACATCCTCCCTGCATCCAGTCTGTCTAGCCCTGTCAGAATTTTATACGTTTCAATGAGATCCCCTCTCATTCTTCTAAACTCTAGTGAATACAGGCCTAGTCATCCCAATCTCTCCTCATACGACAGTCCTACCATCCCAGGAATCTGTCTGGTGAACCTTCGCTGCACTCCCTCTATGGCAAGTATATCCTTTCTTAGGTAAGGAGACCAAAACTGCACACAGTACTCCAGGTGTGGTCTCACCAAGGCCCTGTATAACTGTAGTAAGACATCCTTGCTCCTGTACTCAAATCCTCTTGCAATGAAGGCCAACATACCATTTGCCTTCCTAACTGCATGTTTGCTTTCAGTGACTGGTATACAAGGACACCCAAATCCCTTTGTACATCAACATTTCCCAATCTATCACCATTTAAATAATACTCTGCCTTTCTGTTTTTCCTACCGAAGTGGATAACTTCACATTTATCCACGTTATACTGCATCTGCCATGTATTTGCCCATTCACTCAGCTTGTCTAAATCGCCTTGAAGCCTCTTTGCATCCTCCTCACAACTCACAATCCCACCTAGTTTTGTGTTGTCAGCAAACTTGGAAATATTACATTTGGTTCCCTCATCCAAATCAATGATATATATTGTGAATAGCTGGGGCCCAAGCACTGATCCCTGCGGTACCCCACTAGTCACCGCCTGCCACCTCAAAAAAGACCCATTTATTCCTACTCTCTGTTTCCTGTCTGTTAACCAATTTTCAATCCATGCCAGTATATTACCCCCAATCCCATGTGCTTTAACTTTGCACACTAACCTCTTATGTGGGACTTTATCAAAGGCCTTCTGAAAATCGAAATACACATCCACTGGTTCTCCCTTATCTATTCTACCAGTTACATCCTCAAAAAACTCCAGTAGGTTTGTCAAACACGATTTCCCTTTCATAAATCCATGTTGACTTTGTCTAATCCCGTTGACATTTTCTAAGTGCCCTGTTATCACATCCTTTATAATAGACTCCTCATAATAGAACTCTTCCCTTATAATAGGGTCCTCAGGATTGCCAGGTTGTGAAGCATGCAGCACACAACTATAAACAGGGAGACTCGCTCAGGACAGTGCTGCAGGGCTCCTCCTGAGTGGTCCAGACAGCGGAACCGTTGCTTGAGCACGCTGATCGTCTGCTCAATTATGTTCCTGGTGGCGATATGGCTCTCATTATACCGCAGCTCGGCAGGGGTGTTGGGGTTACGGAGCGGTGTCATCAGCCAGGTGCAGAGTGAATAACCCTTGTCCCCAAGGAGCCATCCACTTGGGTGATGCGGTGCCTGGAAAAGGTCTGGCACACCAGTCTGGCGCAGGATGAAAGCATCGTGGCTGCTGCCAGGATAGCGGGCATTGACAGCGAGTATGAGCTGTGTGTGGTCACAGACCAACTGCACATTTAAGGTGTGGTAGCCATTGCGGTTTCGGAAAACCTCTGCATTTTCATGCGGTGCCTGCAATGCCACATGCATGCAGTCAATGGCACCCTGCACCATGGGGAAGCCCGCTCTCCTAGCAAAGTCACATGCGCGTTTGCGCTGTTTGCCCTGGGTCATGGCGTCTCCTTTTATACAGAGCATTTGTGACCTGCCGGATACAATGGACAGCGAACTGAGAGATATTGGCGATGTCCCCAGTAGAAGCTTGAAAGGAGCTGCATAAAAATTCAGAGCCACTGTGATCTTCACTGCCACCGACAGAGACGTCCTGGTCCTCAGTTGAGGCTGCAGATCTGGTTGCAGCAGGTGGCAGAGCTCAGTGACCACCTCCTTGCTGAAGCGCAACCTTCGCAAGCACTGCTCCTCAGACAAATGAAGGTATGAGAACTGCTCCCTGAATACCCGTGGAGGGTGAGTGTAAAGTCTGTGGGTTGTTTAGTTAATTAATACACAGACTACCAGAGTAACTTAAAACAGGACTTTACTATTCGAAGGTCAGGGCGAATCTGCCAAATAAATCCTGACACAGCACTTATATACCGGTGTGGTCACCGTCGGTATTACAGTATACAGAAGCCAACAAAGTAGTGCCACACCTAAAAAAGTTCTCTTAAAGGTGAACGGTTACATACAATGGTTTTCTTAAAGGTAGACGGATACATACACTACAATCCTCCCTTTTTAGCTTACAACATACTTAGTCCCCCATTAAACATAACATATATTCAACTTCATGTAAAACAATTCACAGGTATAATCTATGCGGGAAACAGTTTACAGATTCAGTCTCTGCGGGAACAGTTCACAGATTCAGTCTCTGGTCTTGACTCGGTCCGAACAACATCTCTGTGGTGTAGCCGGTTCACATTGCTAGCGTGACTCATCCAATAGTCTTTCCCTTGACTTAACAGCTTGAACTTCCGTCCTGCTGAACCAGCAGTGCTGACTTTTACAAACAGCTGGACTGCCTTGGTAATTTTTCCTACTTGCCAACTGATTTGGCTCCCTTCGTAGGGCCCACGTACATGATCTGGTAGAAGTGATAATGATTTAGATGGATATCACCTTCTGCTTCGTCTTTTTCTTTTCTGCTTCTTGGAGACTCTCGGGGCTCCCTTATCAGCTGCCAGCTGTAGCGCCACCATCTCCCTATGTTCCTTAGACTTTAAGTGCTTCATCCTGATTTCTGCACTTTGGGAGTTTTCATCACAAGCTGGGCAGACCAAGTCCTCGTAATATTCCGTGTCACTCAACAGGTCATGGTAATATTCGGTGTCGTCCTGAACTAGTCTAGCGAGAGGGCCTGCTACTTCTTCCTTACCCAACTGGACGTTAGCCGACTGTTGTTCCCTCCCTAGACATCTTCCCTGAAGAGACTTCTTCATGCGTTCATATTCATCCCGCTCTTCCTGGGTTTCCTGCAAATCCTTCACTAATGACCTCATTTGTGATTTCAACACTTCCCCTTCCATCGGGGATTGATTGATCGGGCTATTCAATCCTTCTACTGGAGCAGCTGTTTCAACATTCTGTTGTTCACATAGACGTGATTCAGCGTACTTTTGGCATCCCAGTAAAATCTGTGTTGCAACCTCAGCTATTTCCATAACTTTTGAGAGCTCCGAACTCCTTCCCTTTGAAGATTGAAGCTCGTGTTCAGATTGTTCCCATTGCAGAGTCTTGTCCCTCAGCATATGAAGGAGTTGGCTGACCGTTAACTCTTCCACGGGAACACTGTGGATCAGAGTCTTCTCCATTTCATCCACCTTTTCCTCCAATGCTTTCACCTTCTTTTCCTCTTGTACTTTGGCTTTCAGCGCTCGGAGAAGTTGTGCCTTGATGCTCTCTAGCTCATGTTCAGGGGCCATTCTTACAGTCTCTGTGTTTCTTACAGTTTCCTTTTCTTCCACTGAAAGGATTCCCAGTTGAATCTGTTCTTCAAGTTGTTGAACCTCGGTCATTGCCGCCTCATATTTGTCTTGGGTTTCCTTCAATATTTTTATGAGTTCTTGGACATCTTGTCTTTCATGTTCTGCCATGTCTTTCACCTCTAATTTCTCATCTATGGATGGAACTTCTACCGATGAGTCTGTCTTGGCCTTGAGCTCATCAAGAATTTCCTGCAGCCTTTGGACTTCTTGCTCATGTTCAACCTTTAGTTGCTCATATGCTTCTACTGAAACTAGCTTTTCGGAGGTTGCCGAGTTAATCCCCTCCAGGATTGTAGCCTGGGCCTGTTCATACTGTTCCTTCAACTTCTCAAACTCTGCTTGTAAGGAGTCGTAGAGAAGAACGGGAATAAAATCCTGGCTTCCTGAAGATTCCTCTTCATTTGCTCCTTCCTGCAAATATTCTAACTCCTGAACAGCATAAGGGAGATGTGATCGGTAATTGGTCACAATGGCTCTATGGTCGCTCTCTGCTTGAGCTAGCTGCTTCTGTTGTCTTTCCAGATTCTCCCATTCGGTGTCATAGAACTTTTTCATTGTTTTCATCTCTTGTTCGAGACGGTAACTCACTTGTTCTACTTGCTGTCGTAATTTGAAATAAAGTTGAGTCCGAGCTCGGTGTTCGTCAGTCATGGATATGTCCGTAAACTGAACAGACTCAGAATTCTCTGTCAAACTATGTTGTCGTTGTTCGGTGGAGTTCTGTTCTGAAACTTTGTTCTTCTCTGGAGCATAAGCCTTTATGCATGCCTTCGTTCTTCCAACCTTAGTCGGCAAGTCCATTTTAGCCTTGTCTTTCATATTTGGGTTGGTCTTATCGTCATCCGTTTCAGAATCTGAGCTGATTGTCTGCACCGAGTCCTCACTCGTTATGGCTTTTAGATAGTGCCATTCCATGTCTATTTTCTTGATCCACTCCCGTCCCAGAAGTGGTGGTCCTCCCTCAGGTAGTACGTATAAGTTCATTCTTGGGTGTTCTTTACCCCCATCTCTCAACTTGACTCTTATCTTCCCCATGGGGTATACTTTATGCCCCGTGTATGTCTGCAATACGAACTTAGTATCTCTTAAGGGTATATGTGAGAATAGCCGGTGGTAATCCCTTCGATTTATGACTGATAGAGCTGATCCAGTGTCCAACTCCATTTTCACTTGGACTCCAGCTATTTTTAGCATGACCCAGATAGTTTGTAGGTCAGCTTCCTTACTCACATTGCGAATTCTCAGACTGCCCAGCTCCTGGCCGTTTGGGTCTGAGTCCGAATTCTGTTCGTCTGAACTCTTCTCAGCCACCTTGTGTACCTTGTTGTACTTTTCCTGTGATGGCTTCCTTTGGTTGTTGGTCTTCTTCCCTGACCGGCATACCTTAGCTATGTGACCCAGTTTGCCACATTTCCTACATTCCTGGTTCTTAAACCAGCATTGGTTCTGGTCGTGTGTTGTCTTCCCACAACGATAGCATTTTGTTGTACTCGAGGTAATTTGATCCACACTGAGTGCCGCTGCCTTTAGCTGCATTTCCGCAGTTCCCTTCGCTGCGGCTTCGTGCGATGCTGTAATAAGGACAGCCCTGTCAAGTGTAAGGTCGTTCTCTTCGAGTAGTCGCTTTTGCGTTCCTTCCTTTGACAACCCGCACACGAACTTGTCTCGCAATGCCTCTGTCAGATTCCCTCCAAACTGGCAGTGTCTCGCTAGTCTACGCAGTTCGACCAAGTATTCTGCGTTGCTTTCGTCTTTCCTTTGCGTTCTCGCATAGAATTTGAATCGTTCCGCCAACATCAACGGTGTGGGGTTCAAGTGATCCTTCAGAACAGTCACAATATCATCGAAAGTCTGATCCGCCGGTTTAGCTGGTGCTAGTAGATGCTTCAAGAGCCCGTATGTCTTCGCGCCCATCGAGTTTAGCAAGGTTATAGCTTTGTCATCTTCTTCTATTTTATTGGCCTCACAATAGATCTCAATGCGTTCCACATACGTGGCCCAGTCTTCTACCTCGGAATTAAAATCGTTGATGTTACCACACTTAGGCATCTTCCTCTCTTCCTGATAACACCACGAATTATTTCTTTAAATTTTCTTTTATTTATTTTTTTCCAAGATGGCGGTTCCCGCGAAAATGGAGGTTTCCCGCGCTTATCTTCTCTCCCCGCCCACTTCAATGGTGGTTTCCCGCTTCTGTCTTCTTCCCCGCCTAATGGCGGCTTCCCGCGTTTCTTCCCTAGCGGGAGGGGTACACTTTCCCCACGGGCGACGGCCGCTGGCTTTCAGGTTCACAGCCTGCGCGTCGGCTTCAGTGCTTTCCCTTTTCTCGGCAGGGCAACCGGCGCTGGGTACACCCCGTTGACGGCGAACAGTTTCAGCCGCTGGGCTGGCTCTCGCTCAGTTCCCCTTGCTCGGGCTCTGTCTCTCTCCCGCTCGCTCGGCTCTACCGGCGCTGAGTACACCCCGTTGACGGCGAACAGTTTCAGCCACTGGACTGGCTCTCGCTCAGTCTCCCTTGGTCGGCTCTGCCTCTCCCGCTCGCTCGGCTCCCAATCGCGCCTCCCAGCCCTCTCGCAGTCCGGTGCTTCCCTCCCCGGCTGCGGCTGAGTTTTTATATCTTCCCGCGCCTACGCTCCCGGTCGCAGCGCCTCGTGGCTTCGGTCGCTGCCCGGCCTTTTTCGCCGGTCGCGGTCTAGCTGTCTCACGACGCCGTTGTGTCCCCAGCCTGTCTGTACCGCGGCTTCCTTGCTCCACGCTGCCCCAGTCTCAGCGCCTCTGGGCCCGACTTCTGTCCGGCTCCTTTCCCCCTCGACCATGGTCGAGTGCACCGCCCTTATCCTCCGGTTATTCTTTTTACTTTCCCTTACTCACAGTCACCGTGGCCGCCTTGCTTCTCGTGCTGATCGGCTCACTCCTCACCGTGGCAGAAGGGACAGTCAGTGCCTGTTGCTGATGGAAGTCTTTGTCTCTGAATTCTTCCTCCTTTCCAGCTCTGCAGACTCGAGTTTTCTCCCAGCAGAATGACGAGGGCGGTTGCCTCTTCTCGACGCTCGTTAACTGCTTCGGAAGTATTGTTGCCGCAGGGTACGATCGGACTCGTCGCCACTGTAAAGTCTGTGGGTTGTTTAGTTAATTAATACACAGACTACCAGAGTAACTTAAAACAGGACTTTACTATTCGAAGGTCAGGGCGAATCTGCCAAATAAATCCTGACACAGCACTTATATACCGGTGTGGTCACCGTCGGCATTACAGTATACAGAAGCCAACAAAGTAGTGCCACACCTAAAATAGTTCTCTTAAAGGTGAACGGTTACATACAATGGTTTTCTTAAAGGTAGACGGATACATACACTACAGTGAGGTCTCCTGTGTAGAGGCCTGTTGGCCCTCCTCCCTCTGGCCATGTTTGCCACTCTCTCTCTGCGTCCCTGCTGCCTCCGATTCTGCAGGTATAGGACAATGCCCCGATTCAGTGCAGCCCCCAGAGTCTCTTCTAAATCACTGGAATGAAGGTGAAATCAAAATGAACCTGCAAAGTGCTGCTCAGGACCCAAAACTCCTTCACACAGCGTTGAATCTCTCCAGACGTCTCTCTCCCTCTCAGCATGCGTGGTGCAAAAATTTCGCCGACAAGAAAAGGCAGGAAGCGGCCGCCTTTAAATAATGCTCCCCCAGCCCCTTACCGACTGCAAAACGTTCCCCTCTACCTGTCGTTGCTAGCGGCAGGCGGAAAGGCAGGGAGTGCAACTCAATATCTGGTCCGGGGCGCTACCAGGGCGATGCACGCTCGACTGACGTCACGATCTGCGGTCGCAGGAGATCGTGGTGGTAGTGTTTAGCGCCGCCGCAAAATGTCTGGTCAATTTCGCAAGCGGCGCTAAAATCATCGTGCTCGGGCGCTAACTTCCAAGCGCTCCGTTAGCACCCCCAGAGGCGCTAACAAGAGGTGCTAAGCAACCAAATTTTTCCCCCACAAGATACTGAGAGGGCTCGACAAGGTAGATGCAGAGAAGATGTTTCCCCTCATGGGGGAATCTAGAACTAGGGGGCATAGTTTCAGAATAAGAGGTCGCCCATTTAAAACTGAGATGAGGAGGAATTTATTCTCTCAGAGGGTCGTAAATCTGTGGAATTCTCTGCCCCAGAGAGTTGTGGAGGCTGGGTCATTGAATATATTCAAGGTGGAGATAGACAGATTTTTGAACAATAAGGGAGTGAAGGGTTATGGGGAGCGGGCAGGGAAATGGAGCTGAGCCCAAGATCAGATCAGCCACGATCTCATTCAACATAAACATAGAAGATAGGAGCAGGAGTAGGCCATTTGGCCCTTCGAGCCTGCTCTGCCATTCAATGAGATCATGGCTGATCATCCAAATTCAGTACCCGGTCCCTGCCTTCCCCCCATATCCCTTGATCCCTTTAGCCTCAAGAAATATATCCAACTCCTTCTTGAATATATTTAATGAAATGGCCTCCACCGCCCTCTGTGGCAGAGAATTCCACAGGTTCACCACTCTCTGGGTGAAGAAATTCCTCCTCATTCCAGTCCTAAATGGCTTACCCCTTATCCTTAGACTATGACCCCTGGTTCTGGACTCCCCAGCCATCAGAAACACCCTCTTGCTACGAAGGCCAACATACCATTTGCATCTTAACCGCCTGCTGCACCTGCATGCTTAACTTCAGCGACTGGTGCACCAGGACGCCCAGGTCTCTTTGCACTTCCCCTTCTCCCAATCTATTGCCATTCAAATAATAATCTGCCTTCCTGTTTTTGCCACCAAAGTGGATAACCTCACATTTATCCACATTATAGTGCATTTGCCATGTTTCTGCCCAATCACCCAACCTGTCCAAATCGTACTGGAGTTTCATGACATCCTCCTCACAGCATACCCTCCCACCCAGCTTTGTGTCGTCTGCAAATTTGGAGATATTACATCCAATTCCCTCGTCCAGATCATTAATATATATTGTGAACAGCTGGGGTCCAAGGACCGATCCTTGCAGTACCCCACTAGTCACTGCCTGCCACTCGGAAAACGACCCGTTTATTCCAACTCTTTGCTTTCTGTCCACCAACCAGTTCTCTATCCAAGTCAATACCTTGCCCCCAATCCCATGTGCTATAACTTTACACGCTAACCTCTTATGCGGGACCTTATCGAAAGCCTTCTGAAAGTCCAAATACACCACATCCACTGGTTCTCCCTTATCTATTTTACCAGTTACATCCTCAAAAAATTCCAGTAGTCAAGCATGATTTACCTTTTGTAAATCCATGTTGACTTTGTCCGATCCTGTCACTGCTTTCCAAGTGCTCTGCTATTACATCTTTTATAATGGACTCTAGCATTTTCCCCACTACCGATGTCAGGCTGACCGGTCTAAAATTCCCCGCTTTTTCTCTGCCACCTTTTTTGAATAGTGGGGTAACATTAGCTACCCTCCAATTCATGGGTACTGTTCCAGAGTCTATCGAGTTCTGGAAGATGACCAGCAATGCATCTACTATTTCTAGGGCCACTTCCTTAAGTACCCTGGGATGTAGATTATCAGGCCCTGGGGATTTATGGGCCTTCAGTCCCATCAATTTTCCTAACACCATTTCCCTACAAATACTGATTTCTTTCAGTTCCACCCTTTCATCAGACCCTATGTTCCGCGGTATTTCTGGGAGGTTATTTGTGTCCTCCTTTGTGAAGACAGAACCAAAATATGTATTTAGTTGGTCTGCCATTTCTTTGCTCCCCATTATAAATTCTCCCGATTCTGACTGCAAGGGACCTATGCTTGACTTCACCAATCTGTTTCTCTTTACATATCTATAAAAGCTTTTACAGTCAGTTTTTATGTTCCCTGAAAGCTTACTCTCATATTCTATTTTCCCTTTCTTAATTAATCCCTTTGTCCTCCTTTGTTGAATCCTAAACTGCTCCCAATCCTCAGGATTATTGCTTTTTCTGGCCAATTTGTATGTCCTCTCCTTGGATCTTATGCTATCCCTAATTTCCCTTGTTAGCCACGGTTGAGTCACCTTTTTTGTTTTATTTTTATGCCAAACTGGGATGAACAACTTCTGTAGTTCATCCATTCGGTCTTTGAATGTTTGCCATTGCCTATCCACCGTCAACCCTTTGAGTGCCATTCCCCAATCAATCCTACCCAACTCGCTCCTCAGACCATCATAGTTTCCTTTATTTAAATTGAGGACCCTAGTCTCTGAGTCAACTACTTCATTCTCCATCTTAATGAAGAATTCGATCATATTATGATCGCTCCGACCCAAGGGGCCTCGTACAACAAGATTGCTAATTAATCCTTTCTCGTTACATAATACCCAGTCTAGGATGGCCTGATCTCTGGTTGGTTCCTCGACATATTGGTCCAGGAAACCATCCTGTAAACACTCCAGGAATTCCTCCTCCACAGTATTGTTACTAATTTGGTTAGCCCAATCCATATGTAGATTAAATGGCAGAGCAGTCTTGACAGGCCGAATGGCCGACTCCTGCTCCAATTCTTATGTTCTTATCAACCTTGTGAATGGCTCAAAAGATGGTAGCAGTCCTGCTGCACCTGACTAAAGAGGGTTTCACTGTGTGGAAACAGTGAAACTCCCTGCACAGCAAGGCTTTGCTCACAAGTCTAAGCAATCAATTTGCAAGATGTCAAGAGTGCCGTATTTCATCAGTAGGAGAGACAGTGTTATTGGAGAGGTGATGTCAACTTGACCTTCAGCACACACTGCCTTGGCATACCTCACGCAGCCTGTCAAATACACAAATGCAATTTTTTTTTTTTCGGCGGGGGGGAATCCATCCCTGCTCTTAAGTACATAATTATCTTTGTATGGTGGCTGGTCTTAACATTTTCAACTTGATGACCCTTACCTTTCAAATCCTCTCCTAATAAGTAACTTGTCAACCGCAATGAACCAACTGAGAGCTTGGACTAACATGGAACTTAAATTCTAACGCGAGGTGCCAAACTTTGCTGCCAATTGCCTAGGATTGTCACGGCGACACTGAGGGGTCTGCTTTTAGAGTGGTACGTTGACCCTTCCTTTCACACCTTGAAACTCAAGCCTTTTGGGCTGAATTCCTCTTGCCTGCTGCTCTGGTAATGGGCAGTAAGTTCACCAACTCAGCCACTATGCATCGGTGGGCGCCGCACCCTGCACCAGCACATCCCACCCAGCCGCCCGTCCGCCAAGTTTCTGGGGCCTTGCATCACGTTTAAAAGAGGCTACAAAGGTACAAGACATTGTCCTTGGTTTTGACAAATCCAATTTTCAGTTTGAAAGAAAGAACTTGCATATACGCCTTTCCCGACCTCAGGTTGTCCCCCAGCCAAGCACGTGCTTTTGAAGTGTAGTCACTGTTGCAATATAGGGCAACACGTCCGCCAATTTGCGCACAGCAAGCTCTCACAAACAGCAACACGGTAATGACCAGATTATCATTTTTTTTTTCGTGATGTTGGTTGAGGGATTAAAAGCGCCAACCTGGTCTTCGTCGAAATAGGGCCACGGGATCGCTTTGCATCCACCTGAGAGGGACAGACGGGGACCTCGGTTTAACGTCTCATCTGAAAGACGGCAGTGGAGCGCTCCCTCAGTACTGGCACTTCAGGAGCGTCAGCCTAGACGTTGGGTTCAATTCCCCTGGAGTGGGACCTTCTGACTCAGAGGCAAGAGTACCACCCACTGATCCACAGCAAACAAAGTGCGCGGGGAAATGGACAGCGCCATTAAGCGAGCAAATGACTGAGAGACACCACTGCTCCGCTTGGATTCCAGGTCCAGCACTCTCTAATTAAGCCATTGGCACTTAGCAAAATCCGCCGCTCAGGCAGAAAAAATTCAACTCCAACTGGAAAGGCTGTTTAATAATAGCTGTTTAGGAACTATAAATAAAACAATTAGGGTTGGCTCACTGGATTTCGCTATTGAAAGCCACTCCATTGTCTATTTACCCAAGCTCCTTAGATGAGAGCCTGGATCATTAGCTGCTGATGAGCAAACTTGGCACGTGGCATTGGACTTGGGCCTTTGGACCATCATAGTTCCTGGCACATTTTAAGCAATCATAGAAATTTACGGCACAGAAGGAGGCCATTCGGCTGAAAAAAGAGCTACCCAGCCTAATCCCACTTTCCAGCTCTTGGTCCGTAGCCCTGCAGGTTACGGCACTTCAAGTGCATATCCAAGTACTTTTTAAATGCGATGAGGGTTCCTGCCTCTACCACCCTTTCAGGCAGTGAGTTCCAGACCCCCACCACCCTCTGGGTGAAGAAAGTTCTCCTCTACTCCCCGCTAATCCTTCTACCAATTACTTTAAATCTCTGCCCCCTGGTTATTGACCTCTCTGCTAAGGGAAATAAGTCATAAGAACATAAGAAATAGGAGCAGGAGTGGGCCATTCGGCCCCTCGAGCCTGCTCCGCCATTCAATAAGATCATGGCTGATCTTCTACCTCATCTCCACTTTCCTGAACTATCCCCATATCCCTTGATTTCCTTAATATTCTTTCCTATCCACTCTATCTAGGCCCCTAATAATTTTATACATCTCAATTAAGTCTCCCCTCAGCCTCCTCTGTTCCAGAGAAAACAACCCCAGCCTATCCAATCTTTCCTCATAGCTAAAATTCTCCAGTCCTGGCAACATCCTCGTAAATCTCCTCTGTCCCCTCTCCAGTGAAATCACATCCTTCCTGTAATGTGGTGACTAGAACTGTACGCATTACTCTAGCTGTGACCTAACTAGTGTTTTATACAGTTCAAGCATAACCTCCCTGCTCTTATATACTATGCCTCATGGGTTATCTCCACCACCCACGTCCTATCCTGCACTTCCGTCTTTCCCAACATCCATCACTTACCCGCTCCCTCTGTCGCGTTAATTAAAAATCTTCATTTCCATCTTCAGTGCAATACTGAGGGAGTGCTGCACTGTCGGAGGTGCCGACTTTCATTGGAGACGTTAAACCGAGGTCCCGTCTGCTTTCTCAGGTGGACGTAAAAGATCCCATTACAATATTTCGAAGAAGAGCAGGGGGGTTCTCCCCGGTGTCCTGGCCAATATTTTCCCTCAACCAACATCACGAAAACAGATTATCAAGTCATTATCACACTGATGTTTGTGGGATCTTGCTGTGTGTAGATTGACAGCTGTGTTTCCCTACATTACAACAGTGACTGCACTTCAAAAGTGCTTCCTTGTCTGTAAAGCACTTTGGGATATCTTGACGTCGTGAAAAGGCGCTATATAAATGCAAGTTTTCTTTCTTTTTACAAATCCATTCAAAGCCTCTCAAATCAAATCAAATCAAATCAAATCAACTTTTATTGTCATTGTTAGTGCACAAGTGCAGTACAACGAAATGTAGGCTTGCGGCTCCCGAGAGTGTACATTTGGATTAAGACATTTAAACATTCAACATACATTTGGCTTGTAGTATATTAACATAAATATGACCATAATAAAGTGCATTGACAGATGTGCAGGCTTTAGAGTTTGTTTGTGGAGTTCAGTAGGATGACAGCCCTGGGAAAGAAGCTGTTCCTAAATCTGGTCGTACGGGTGCGAATGCATCTGTAGCGTCTCCCAGATGGCAGGAGGGCGAGCAGACTGTGGCTGGGGTGGGTAGGGTCTTTGATGATGGACCGTGACCTCCGTAGGCAGCGTTTCTGGTATATATGCTCTATGGTCGGTAGCCGGGTGCCGGTAATGCGTTGGGCAGTTTTGACTACCCGCTGCAGGGCTTTCCGGTCATAGTAGCTACAGCTGCCATACCATACTGTGATACAGTTTGTCAGGATGCTCTCTATAGTGCAGCGGTAAAAGTTCCTCCAACCTCCTCCAGCCCTACATACCAGCAAGCCCTCCAGACTTTTGACTGTGCCCTGCTTCTCATCCCTCTTCCCGTTCCGCCTTCCGCGGCAGCTTTCAGCCACAATCTTGGCCCTACTCTTTGGAACTCTCTTCCCACATTACAACAGTGACTACACTTCGAAAAGTACTTCATTGGCTGTAAAGCACTTTGGGACGTCTGGTGGTCGTGAAAGGCGCTATAGAAATGCAAATCTTTCTTTCTTTATTCTCTTTCTCTCTGCCTTTATCCCTCTCCACAAAACCTACCTCTTCAAACATGCCTTTGGTGACCTTGCCTACTCTTCCATTACTGCTTCCACTTGGGGAGTTCCCTTACATTTTCATGTCTTTTCTACCTTCTTACCGTAGATTATTACAGTTCCTATATCTTTGCTATCACCTCAAATACTCTCCACTTGCCTGGATGAGTGCAGCTCCAACACTCAAGAAGCTCGACACCATCCAGGACAAGACAGCCCGCTTGATTGGCACCCCATCCACCACCTTAAACATTCACTCCCTTCACCACCGGCGTACCGTGGCTGCAGTGTGTGCCATCTACAAGATGCACTGCAGCAACTCGCCAAGGCTTCTTCGGCAGCACCTCCCAAACCCGCGACTTCCACCACAAAGAAGGACAAGGGCAGCAGGCGCATGGGAACACCATCACCTCCAAGTTCCCCTCCAAGTCACACACCATCCTGACTTGGACATATAGCGCCGATCCTTCATCGTCGCTGGGTCAAAATCCTGGAACCCTCTCCCTAACAGCACTGTGGGAGCACCTTCACCACATGGACTGCAGAGGTTCAAGGCGGCAGCTCGCCACCACCTTCTCGAGGGCAATTAGGGATGGGCAATAAATGCTGGCCTTGCCAGTGACGCTCACATCCCCAGAATGAATTTTTCTTTAAACTGTGGAACTCCTTTGCTCCACCAGTCTTTCTCTAACAATTGTCAGGCTCTTAAAATCTAAACTCAATGCCATAGCTTCCTGATTTACCTCTTCTTAAACCCTACCCTCTCTAATCTTGCAGGTATTCTACACCTTGGGACTCCATGCACCTTTTTAACATAATTATTTTTTTTAAACACACCATATATACATTTTGACTCTCTCCCTCCCCATAGGCTGCTCTCTGAATTACTGTGCCCATTGGCGGAAGGGTCGAGAACCAGAGGACACAGATTTAAGGTGATTGGCAGAAGAACCAAAGGCGACATGAGGAAAAAAATGTTTACGCAGCGAGTTTATTAGGATCTGGAATGCACTGCCTGAGTGAGTGGTGGAGGCAGGTTAAATTGTGACTTTCAAAAGAGAATTGGATAAGTACCCGAAGGAAAAAAGATCTACAGGGCTACGGGGAAACGGCGGGGAGTGTGGGACTAGCTGAAGTGCTCTTGAAGAGAGCCGGCACGGGCTCGACAGGCCGAATGGCCTCCTTCTGTGCTGTAACCATTCTTTGATTCTATGATACAAGTTCCTCTCTCCTATGTAGACCACAAATCCTTTTTTTTAGTAAATATTAAGCAAGTCGCCTCCTAGCTTAATAGAAACATAGAAGATAGGAGCAGGAGTAGGCCATTCGGCCCCTCGAGCCTGCTCCACCATTCAATGTGATCATGGCTGATCATCCAAATTCAGTACCCTGTCCCTGCTTTCTCCCCATACCCCTTGATCCCTTTAGCCTTGAGAAACATATCCAACTCCTTCTTGAATATATTTAATGAATTGGCCTCTACTGCCTTCTGTGGTAGAGAATTCCACAGGTTCACCACTCTCTGGGTGAAGAAATTCCTCCTTATTTCTGTCCTAAATGGCCTACCCCTTATCCTTAGACTGTGACCCCTGGTTCTGGACTCCCCGACCATCGGGAACATTCTTCCTGCATCTAGTCTGTCCAGTCCTGTCAGAATTTTATAAGTTTCAATGAGATCCCCTCTCATTCTTCTAAACTCCAGCGAGTACAAGCCCAATCGATCCAATCTCTCCTCATACGTCATTCCTGCCATCCCAGGTATCAGCCTGGTGAATCTTCGCTGAACTCCTTCCATGGCAAGAACATCCTTCCTCAGATAAGGCGACCAAAACTGCACACAATACTCAAGATGTAGTCTCACCAAGGCCCTGTACAACTGCAGTAAGACATCCTTGTTCCTGTACTCAAACCCTCTCGCTACGAAGGCCAACATACCATTTGGCTTCTTAACCGCCTGCTGCACCTGCATGCTTACCTTCAGCGACTGGTGCACAAGGACACCCAGGTCTCGTTGCACTTCCCCTTCTCCCAATCTATTGCCATTCAGATAATAATCTGCCTTCCTGTTTTTGCTACCAAAGTGGATAACCTCACATTTATCCACGTTATATTGCATCTGCCATGCTTCTGCCCAATCACCCAACCTGTCCAAATCATCCTGGAGTTTCTCGACATCCTCCTCACAGCACACACGCCCACCCAGTATTGTGTCGTCTGTAAATTTGGAGATATTACATCTAGTTCCCTTGTCTAGATCATTAATATATATTGTGAATAGCTGGGGTCCAAGGACCGATCCCTGCGGTACCCCACTAGTCACTGCCTGCCACTCGGAAAAAGACCCGTTTATTCCAACTCTTTGCATTCTGTCTGCCAACCAGTTCTCTATCCAAGTCAGTACCTTGCCCCCAATCCCATGTGCCTTAACTTTACACGCTAATCTCTTATGTGGGACCTTATCGAAAGCATTCTGAAAGTCCAAATACACCACATCCACTGGTTCTCCCTTATCTATTTTACCAGTTACATCCTCAAAAAATTCCAGTAGATTAGTCAAGCACGATTTACCCTTTGTAAATCCATGTTGACTTTGTCCGATCCTGTCACTGTTTTCCAAGTGCTCTGCTATTACATCTTTTATAATGGACTCTAGCATTTTCCCCACTACCGATGTCAGGCTTACCGGTCTGTAATTCCCCGTTTTCTCTCTACCACCTTTTTTGTGGCTGCTGCTTAGCTGTGAGCCCAAGGCAAAAAGCAGAAGTTAGTGGTCAACGAAGTGGGGTAACATTAGCTACCCTCCAATCCATGGGTACTGTTCCAGATTCCATCGAATGTTGGAAGATGATCAGCAATGCATCTACTATTTCTAGGGCCACTTCCTTAAGTACCCTAGGATATAGATTATCAGGCCCTGGGGATTTATCGGCCTTCAATCCCATCAATTTCCTTAACACCATTTCCCTACAAATACTGATTTCTTTCAGTTCCTCCCTTTCATCGGACCCTATGTTCCCCTACATCTCTGGGGGGTTATTTGTGTCCTGCTTTGTGAAGACAGAACCAAAATATATATTTAAATTCGTCTGCCATTTCTTTGTTCCCCATTAGAAATTCCCCTGATTCTGACTGCAAGGGACCTACGCTTGACTTCACCAATCTTTTTCTCTTCACATATCTATAAAAGCTTTTACAGTCAATGATGTTGAACCAGTCATTTGAGTTTGCTGGGGTGAACTTGCTTTGTGATTGTAGCGTGGGTTCCACCTCCACTCATCCGATGATGCATAGCCAGTCTACGCAGTCACATACTGATCTACGTTGACCACTAATTGCTGTCAACAAGAGGGAGACATTCCGAACTGACAAGTGACTGAGAATGAAGAGGAAACCCTAGTGCGACAGACGATTTCATTGCTGTGTGTGCGCCTGTTATTAAGTATTATTTGTTATCAGTCTTTCACTCTCTCTTCCCCTCTTGTGGTTAATTAAAATATGGAAAGGAGAGATTAAAAACCTTCGAGACAAGCTGGAAAATTTTATTTCCTTTGAGAGACAAGAAGTTGATTCACATCTTGGCTTTTGTCCAGAATATGTATTTTCTCAAATATTATTATCTTGTCAAACTTCTGCTTTTTGCCTTGGGCTCACAGCTAAGCAGCAGCCACCACAACAAAATGAGCTGTTTTGCTACACCCCCCCCACTCCACCCCCCCAACCCCCCCACACCCCACCACTCCCCACACCCCCACACCCCCCCCACCCCCAACCCCCCACACCCCCCCACCCCCACTCACTCACACATCCCACCACCCCCAACCCCCCACACCCCATCACTCCCCACCCCCCCCACACCCCCCACCCCCACTCACTCACACATCCCACCACCCCCAACCCCCCACACCCCATCACTCCCCACCCCCCCACCCCCACTCACTCACACATCCCACCACCCCCAACCCCCCACACCCCATCACTCCCCACCCCCCCACCACACCCCACCACCCACCCCCCACACCCCACCACTCCCCAACCCCCCACCCCACCACACCCCACCCACTCCCCACACCCCCACACCCCAGCACTCCGCACCCCCCCCACACCCCCCAACCCCCAGCCCCCCCACCCTCCCAACCCCCACCCACTCCCCACCACCCCACACCCCACCACTCCCCACCCCCCCACACCCCACCACCCCACTCACCCTCCCACACCCCACCCCCCCACACCCCACCACTCCCCACCCCCCACCACACCCCACCCCCCCACACCCCACCACTCCCCACCCCCCCACACCACACCCCACCACTCCCCACCACCCACACTCCCACACCCCACCACCCCCACCCCCCACACCCCCCCACCCCACCACTCCCCACACCACCCCCCACACCACACTCCACCACTCCCCACCACCCACCCTCCCACACTCCACCACCCCCCACACCCACCCCCCACACCCCACCACTCCCCACCCCCCCACACCCCACCACTCCCCACCCCCCCACCACACCCCCCCACCCCACACCCGACCACTCCCCACCACCCACACTCCCACACCCCCCACCCACCCCACACCCCACCACACCCCACCACCCCACACACCCTCCCACACCCCACCACCCACCCTCCCACACACCCCCACCCTCCCAACCCCCACCCACTCCCCACCCCCCCACACCCCACCACTCCCCACCCCCCCACACCCCACCCTCCCACACCCCACCACCCCCCACACACCCCACCAGTCCCCACCCCCTCGCACCCCACCGCACCCCACCACCCCACACACCCTCCCACACCCCACCACCCACCCTCCCACACCCCACCACCCACCCTCCACCCTCCCACACCCCACCACCCACCCTCCCACACCCCACCCCGCCCCACTCCCCCCACACCCCACCACCCACCCTCCCATACCCCACCCCCCAACCCCCCACACCCCACCACCCACCCTCCCACACCCCACCCCGCCCCACTCCCCCCCACACCCCACCACCCACCCTCCCACACCCCACCCCCCCCCACACCCCACCACCCCCCAACCCCCCACACCCCACCACCCGCCCTCCCACACCCCACCACCCCCACCCCACAAACCCCCTCACCCCCTATCCTTCTCCGCTTTGCCTGGGTCTCAGGGGACCCTGGCACCTCGCTCAAGTGGCCACTCTTCTTGAGTGAGGCTAGACGGTCAGTGTCCGTGGACTATCTGATCACGGAGAGCCCCATAACTGACTGAGATCCTGTCCGACACCGAGGCCCACACGCTCACTCACCTGCACACTATACAGCAGGAGTCACTGGTCAGTGAGGGAGCTCTGGCTTTCTTTCTGTGGTCATCTTCCTATCCTAGAGCAAACTGCGACAAATTATAGGAACATTAGGAGCAGGAGGAGGCCATTCAGCCCCTCGGGCCTGTTCCACCATCCAATAAGATCCTGGCAGATCAGTACCTCAACTCCATTTAACTGCCTTTGATCCATATCCCTTGATACTCTTACCCAACAAAAATCTACCTCTGTCTTTCTGTCTGTCTGCATGTGTCTGTCTATCTAGTTCAGTCTTGAAAGCTTCAATTGTCCCAGCATCCACTGCATTTTTTAAAAGAGCGAGTTCCAGATTTCAACTGCATTGGTTGTCATCTTCCAAAATTCCATAGATCCTCGAATGGTTCCCGTGGATTGGAAGGTATTATGTCCGTGTGTAATTGAGACACGGACTGCAGGAGTAGGTTACAACAGGTGTTTACTGAGTGGAGACAAAACTGGAACTACTATGCAAAGTTACTACACAGGCTTATATACAGGGGTGGTCACTACTGGTACTGCAGTATACAGGGGCTGCAGAATATAGTTCCTTCTGCAAAGTACATACACTACAGAAGGTAGCAAATGTAACCCCACTATTTAAGAAAGGAGGGAAGAGAGAAAACAGGGAACTACAGACCAGTTAGCCTGACATCAGTAGGAAAATGCTAGAATCAATTATTAAGGACGAGGTAACAGGGCACTTAAAAAATAATAATAGGATTGGGCAGAGTCAACACGGATTTATGAAAGGGAAATCATGTTTGATGAATCTGTTAGAGTTCTTTGAGGTTGTAGCTAACAGAATAGATAAGGGGGAACCAGTGGATGTGGTGTATTTGGATTTGAGAAGGCATTTGATAAGGTGCCACACAAGAGGTTCTTAAACAAAATTAGGGCTCATGGGATTGGGGGTAATATACTAGCATGGATTGAGGATTGGTTAACGGACAGAAAACAGAGAGTAGGAATAAACGGTTATTTTCGGGTTGGCAGGCTGTAACTAGTGGGGTACCGCAAGGATCAGTGCTTGGGCCTCAGCTATTCACAAATTAAATCAATGGTTTGGATGAGGGGACCAAATGTAATATATCCAAGTTTGCTGATGATACAAAGCTGGGTGGGAATGTAAGTTGTGAGGAGGATGCAAGGAGGCTTCAAGGGGATATAGACAGACTAAGTGAGTGGGCAAGAACATGGCAAATGGAATATAATGTGGAGAAATGTGAAGTTATCCACTTTGGTAGGAAAAATAGAAAAGCAGAGTATTTTTTTACATGGTGAGAGATTGGGAAATGTTGGTGTTCAGAGGGACCTGGGTGTCCTTGTACACGAATCACTGAAAGTTAACATGTAGGTACAGCAAGCAATTAAGAAAGCAAATGGTATGGTCGCCTTTATTACAAGAGGATTTGAGTACAAGAGTAAAGACGTCTTACTGCAATTATATAGGGCCCTGGTGAGACCACACCTGGAGTATTGTGTACAGTTTTGGTCTCCTTACCTAAGGAAGGATGTACTTGCCATAGAGGGAGTGCAACAAAGGTTCACCAGACTGATTCCTGGGATGGAGGGATTGTCCTATGAGGAGAGATTGAGTAGACTAGGCCTATAGGCCTAGAAATTGGGTTTTGGCGCAGCGACGGCTTTAGCGCCGGAAGTTAGTGCCGGAGCTAAGTCGCGCTGGGCGGGCCAAAAATTCACTAGTTCTGCGCCCAAACGGCTGCCGGCGCTGCTGAAAGCTGTTTGCGCCTGAAAACTGGCGCTACGCGCTGAATTGCGGCGCTATTCCGGCGCTGCGGCGCCCGCTGCGGTGCGGCAGGTTCGGGAAGTGCAGGCCTCCTCCTTCCCTTAAGGAGGAGCTGCCTGCACCCGGCCGCGGCCCGCGAAAATCATTGTAAAAATGAGCCCGGCACCTCGGACAAGTGCCGGGCTTGCATCTGTCCCGGGGGGGGGGGGGGGAGAAGTCCGGGGAGGGAGCTGCGGCCAGGCGGCCGGCGGGAAAGCGGCCGGCCACCACGGGGCCTTTAATGCGCCGGCGCAAAGTCCAGTAAGGCACCTCTGCCAGAACGTTGCTTGCGGCTGCCACGGGCGAGGCGGCCGCAAGTCAATTTCGGAGTTCGGGCGGGTTACCATGGCAACCGGGACGCTGCGCACACCGATGACGTCATCGGTGCCGGCGCAGCGCTAACGGCCTAACGCCGATTTAGGGACCCACTCAATTTCCAAACTGGCCATAACTCCGGCGCTAGGCCCTCTAGCGCCTCAAAAGCGGCGCTAAGCCTACCAAATTTCTAGGCCATAATCTCTAGAGTTTAGAAGAATGAGAGGTGATTTCATTGAAACATACAAAATTCTTACAGGGCTTGACAGGGTAGATGCAGGGAGGATGTTTCCCCCTGGCTGGGGAGTCTAGAACCAGGGGTCACAGTCTCAGAATAAGGGGTCAGCCATTTAGGACTGAGATGAGGAGAAATTTCTTCACTCAGAGGGTGGTGAATCTTTGGAATTCTCTACCCCAGAGGGCTGTGGAGGCTCAGTCGTTGAGTAGACTCAAGACAGAGACCGATAGATTTTTGGATATTAAGGGAATCAAGGGATATGGGGATAGTGCAGGAAGGTGGAGTTGAGTGTCAGCCGTGACTCAGTTGGTAGCACACTCGCCTCTGAGTCAGAAGGTTGTGGGTTCACAGTCCCACTCCAGGGACTTGAGCACATAAATTTAGGCTGACACTCCAGTGCTGAGGGAGTGCTGCAATGTCGGAGGTGCCGTCTTTCGGATGAGACTTTAAACCGAGGCCCCGTTCGCTCTCTCAGGTGGACGTAAAAGATCCCAAGGCACTATTTCGATAGAAGAGCAGGGGAGTTCTCCCTGGTGTCCTGGGGCCAATATTTATCCCTCAATCAACATCACTAAAACAGATTAACTGGCCATTATCACATTGCTGTTTGTGGGAGCTTGCTGTGCGCAAATTGGCTGCTGTGTTTCCCACATTACAACAGTGGCTACACTTCAAAAAGTACTCCATTGGCTGTAAAGTGCTTTGAGACGCCCGGTGGCTGTGAAAGGCGCTATATAAATGTAAGTCTTTCTTTCTTTTTAGATGATCAGCCATGATCTTAATGAATGACGGGGCAGGCTCGAGGGGCCGAATGGCCGACTCCTGCTCCTATTTCTTATGTTCTTATGTTAACTACCCTTTGTGTGAAGAAGTGCTGCCTGATTTCCCTCCTAAATGGCCTAGCTCTCATTTTAAGATCATGTCCCCTCCTTCTTGATGCCCCCATCAGAGGAAATAGTTTCTCTGTATCTACCCTGTCAAATCATTTTAACACTTCAAACTCCTCAACCTTCTAAACGCAAGGGAACGCAAGCCAAATTTTTCACACAAAAGGTGGTGGAAATCGGAAACCCTCGTCCCCAAAATGCTGTGGATACTGGGGATCAATTGGAGCTTTCAAGATTGAGATCGACACATTCTCATTATGCGAGGGCATTGAGGGATATGGAGCAAAGGCTGGTAAGTCGATATGAGGTGGAGACCAGCCCTGATCTAATTGAATGGCACGGAACAGGGTCAAGGAGCTGAATGGCCTATTTGCCCCATCATCTAGTGGATGCTAAGGCTTTCTCCGAGATCGCAATCACTTGATTGAAGAGCCTCCCTCCTGTTGGCCATGGCTGGTGGGCAATGTAAATTGAGCCGCAGGCTGGCGGTGGAACAGAGGTGATAGATTCATCCCACTGACTCAAAGGGATGTGACTGTCTGTACTAAGCACTTCTAGCCTAAGCATAGAGCAGCCTGTGGCGAGTGAGGGAGGGAGCCAAAAGGCACAGGTGCACAAATTTAGATGAAGGCCCAACCTGCACCGACCGGTGTGACACTTCCATTTCCCAGGCTGGCTATTCTGAGTCCAATCTGAGTAAGACTGTGACTAAGGTCAGCCGTGGCTCAGTGGGTAGTGCTCCCGCCTCTAGAGTCCAAAAGGCTGTGGGTTTAAGTCCCGTTCCAGAGACTTAAAGCACATTATCCAGGCTGACACTTCAGTGCCAGTGCTGAGGGAATGCTGCACTGTCGGAGGTGCTGTCTTTCAGCTGGGACGTTAAACCAAGGCCCCGTCTGCCCTCTCAGGTGGCTGTAAGAGATCCCACGGCATTATTTTGAAGAAGAGTAGGGGAGTTTTCCCTGGTGTGCCTTCTGTTGCCTAGGCCCTAAGCTCTGGAATTCCCTCCCTAACCCTCTCCGCCTCGCCACCTCTCTCTCCTCCTTTAAGACGCTCCTTAAAACCTACCTCTTTGACCAAGCTTTTGGTCACCTGCCCTAATTTCTCCTTAGGTGGCCTGGTGTCAAATCTTTTGTTTTATAATACACCTGGGAAGTGCCTTGGAACGTTTTACTACTTTAAAGGCGCTATATAAATACAATTTGTTGTTGGTGTTGTTGTTGGTGTCCTAGCCAATATTTATCCCTCAACCAACATCACCAAAACAGATGATCTGGTCATTATCACATTGCTGTTTGTGGGAGCTTGCTGTGCGCAAATTGGCTGCTGCATTTCCTGTATTACAACAGTGACTACACTTCAAAAGTACTTTATTGGTTGTAAAGCGCTTTGGGACGTCCTGAGGTTGTGAGAGGTGGCATAGAAATCCAAGTTCTAATTTAAGACTGCCAATTTGTGCCATATTTAAGCGCACCTTTACGCTAGGGGCTTAGGTACACTAGGAACTAAATTGAGACTGTCAAAACTCACTTCATAATGAGACCCTTACACACTGCAGAAAGAGGGAAGTTCAGGGCTGGATATGATTCCAGAGATGAAAGGCTAGTGTCTAACCCATAATGTTCTGCAGACTGTGGCCAAGGCCCATTGTCGAGGCAGAGTAGGGGGAGCTTTACTCTACATCTAGTTATCTTATACCTGACCTGGGGATGTTCTAATATGTCTGAAATCAAAAGTATTCCATTTTCCAACACTAACATCCCTCAACCTGATGAGCACAACATTTACACACAAAGAAAAGTTATTTTTAAAAACAAAAGCCATCCATGCACATTTTTTTTAAATATTCGTTCCTGGGATGTGGGCGTCACTGACAAGGATAGCATTTATTGCCCTTGAGAAGGTGGTGGTGAGCTGCCTTCTTGAACCGCTGCAGTCCGTGTGGTGAAGGTGCTCCCACAGTGCTGTTAGGGAGGGAGTTCCAGGATTTTGACCGAGCGATGATGAAGGAACGGCCGATATATTTCTAAGTCAGGATGGTGTGTGACTTGGAGGGGAACTTGGAGGTGGTGGTGTTCCCATGCGCCTGCTGCCCTTGTCCTTCTAGGTGGAAGAGGTCATGGGTTCGGGAGGTGCTGCCGAAGAAGCCTTGGCGAGTTGCTGCAGTGCATCTTGTAGATGGTACACACTGCAGCCACGGTACGCCGGTGGTGGAGGGAGTGAATGTTTAAGGTGGTGGATGGGGTGCCAATCAAGCGGGCTGCTTTGTCCTGGATGGTCTCGAGCTTCTTGAGTGTTGTTGGAGCTGCACTCATCCAGACAAGTGGAGAGTATTCCATCACACTCCTTACTTGTGCCCTTGTAGATGGTGGAAAGGCTTTGGGAAGTCAGGAGGTGAGACACTCGCCGCAAAATACCTAGCCTCTGACCTGCTCTTGTTTCCACGGTATTTATGTGGTTGGTCCAGTTAAATTTCTGGTCCATGGTGACCCCCAGGATGTTGATAGTGGGGGATTCGGCGATGGTAATGCCGTTGAATGTCAAGGGGCAGTGGTTAGACTCTCGCTTGTTGGAGATAGGTATTGCCTGGCACTTGTGTGGCGTGAATGTTACCTGCCACTTATCAGACAAAGCCTGAATGTCATCCAGGTTTTGTTGCATGCGGGCATGGACTGTTTCATTATCTGAGGAGCTGAACACTGTGCAGTCATCAGCGAACATCCCGATTTCTGAGCTTATCATAGAATCAGAGAAATTTACAGCACAGGATGAGGCTATTTGGCCCATCTTGTCTGTGCTGGCCGACAAAGAGCTATCCACCCTAATCCCACTTTCCAGCTCTTGGTCTGTAGCCCTGTAGGTTACGGCACTTCAAGTGCATATCCAAGTACTTTTTAAATCTGATGAGGATTTTTGCCTCTACCACCCTTTCAGGCAGTGAGTTCCAGACCCCACCACCCTCTGGGTGAAAAATTTCTCCTCAAATCCCCTCTAAACCTCCGACCAATTACTTTAAATCTATGCCCCCTGGTTATTGAACCTCTCTGCTAGGGGAAATAGGTCCTTCCTATCCACTCTATCTAGGCCCCTTATAATTTTATACACCTCAATAAGGTCTCCCCTCAGCCGCCTCTGTGCCAAAGAATACAACCCCAGCCTATCCAATCTTTCCTCGTAACTAAAATTCCCCAGCCTTATGTTGGAGGGAAGGTCATTGATGAAGCAGCTGAAGATGGTTGGGCCCTAGATGCTCTATAATTCCAGGTTTCTGTCGATCCCACTCTAGAATAGGGGAGTATAAGGGGGCAGTGGACAAATCCACTCGCTGTCCATCCTGATAGTCCAGGACAGGTCAGGAACCCATCAGCAAGGAGTGTGGGGTGGGGTGGGGTGGGGCAGTGGGGGTAACCAAATCTCAACTAGGTTTGCCAACCCTTCATTATTGCCCTGGAGTCTCCAGGAGTTAAAGACTCGTCTCCAGGATACTGTTGCCAGCAAAACCCAGGAGAAAAAAAAAAATCACACAAAATAATGCTTTTGTTTATTAGTTATAAAAATATTGGCGAGTGAGTCAAGAAAAGGCTATTTGACCCGGGAGGGCGATTGGAAGAGAAAGCTCATGTGATGAGACCTGCAGGAATGCATCCAACCAGAGATGGCAACCTTGAGCACAAAAATCCAGGCTGACACTCCCAGTGCAGTACCAAGGGAGCACGGCACTGTCGGGGGTGCCTTCTTTCAGGTGAGACGTTAAGCTGTGGCCCGCCTTCCCTCTCTTGAAGAAGAGCAGGGGAGTTATCCCCGGTGTCCTGGGCCAATATTTATCATTCAATCACCGTCGCTAAAAAACAGATGATCTGGCCATTACCACATTGCTGTTGGTGGGAGCTTGCTGTGCGCAAATTAGCTGCTGCGTTTCCCAACATTACAACAGTGGCTACACTTCCAAAGTACTTCATTGGCTGTAAAGAGCTTTGGGACGTCTTGAGGTCGTGAAAGGTGCTGTATAAATGTAGGTCTTTCTCTTTTGTGTGGGGAGAGGGGAAGGAGACTGAGGAAGTGACACGTCGGCCAGTGCGTGGCGCAGCTCCCACTCTCCGGAAGAGAACCGGCATCATCGTATTACCGTTGTCCCTGAAAGTGGGAGGAGCTATACTGAAGAGATCACAAGCCAATGCATATTTGAATTGGTCCATTCTGCAGCCTTTGGATAAGCTGACTGACCCTTTTGTGCAACTCCAAAACCGTTTGATAAAATCTACGGACCAACCTTTTGCGGTTTGTGTATAATATCGCGAATATTAACTTGGGTGGAGGAGCAAATGGATCTGGGGGTACACATTCACAAATCATTGGCAGTAACGGCGCAGGTTAACAAGGCCCTTAGAAAGCCAACACTGGTGTTCATTTCTAGAGGGATAGAACTGAAAAGGGGAGAAGTTATGCTAAACTTGTATCAAACCTTGATTAGACCACACTTGGAGTTACTGTGAACAGTTCTGGTCTCCATATTACTAAATGGATATTGAGGCACTGGAGAAGGTGCAAAAAAAATTTCCAAGCTGATACCAGAATGGAGAGGTTATAACCATCAGGAAAGATTGAACAGGCTGGGGCTCTTTACTCTAGAAAAGAGAAGGCTGAGGGGTGACCCCAGGACGGTCTTTAAGATTATGAGAGAGTTCGATAGGGTAGATGTAGAGAAGATGTTTCCGCTTGTGGGGGGAGACCAAAAGTAGGGACCATAAATATAAGATAGTCACTAATAAATCCAACAGCGAATTCAGGAGAAACAACTTTATCCAGAGAGTGGTTAGAATGTGGAACTCGCTACCACAGGGATTGGTTGAGGCGAATAAGGGGATTTAAGGGGAAGCTCAATAAGCACATGAGGGAGAAAGGAATAGGAGGTTATGTTGATGGGGTGAGATGAAGAGGGGAGGAGGTTCGGGTGGAGCATAAACAGCGGCACAGACCTGTTAAAAAAAGACTTGCATTTGTATAGCGCCTTTCACGACCACCGGACGTCTCAAAGCGCTTTACAGCCAATGAAGTACTTTTGAAATGTGGTCACTGTTGTAATGTAGGAAACTCGGCAGCCAATTTGCGCACAGCAAGCTCCGACAAACAGCAATGTGATAATTGACCAGATAATCTGTTTTTGTTATGTTGATTGAGGGATAAACATTGGCCATGACACTGGGGATAACTCCCCCCTGCTCTTCTTCAAAATAGTGACCGTGGGATCTTTTACGTCCACCTGAGAGAGCAGACGGGGCCTCGGCTTAACGTCTCATCCGAAAGATGGCACCTCCGACAGTGCAGCACTCCCTCAGCACTGCGGTGAGGGTATCAACCTAGATTTATGTGCTACAAGTCCCTGGAGTGGGACTATCAACCCACAACCTTCTGAGTCAGAGGCGAGTGTGCTATCCACTGAGCCACAGCTGACACTACAGGCCGAATGGCCTGTTTCCGTGCTGTACATACGATGATGGATCTCTCCCACTGGTCTTATTGTGAGGATTCTGCACTGCAGTGACTATTTTTTTGGCACAGTCCCAAAGTGTTCAGTTTACACAGCCCATTCAGCTCGAGTGGATTCAACCTCTTGTTTTCTCTTTACTTTTCCTTTCTGTTGACTTCACTTCTCATGGCCAGCCTTTCCATTTTACCATTTGCTCCAGGCGAATAAGGGGATTTAAGGGGAAGCTAGATCGTGAAAGGCGCTATATAAATGCAAGTCTTTTTTTAACTGGTCCGTGCCGCTGTTTATGCTCCACACGAGCCTCCTCCCACCCCTCTTCATCTCACCCCATCAACATAGCCTCCTATTCCTTTCTCCCTCAGGTGCTTAGCTAGCCCTCAGAATTATCCTGTAACCTTGCCAACCAGGTGCGCTGCTGGATGTGGTGAGTGCGATGCACCCCCCGCCGACGAGTCGCCTTGGTAATTGGTTGCCACGTTAATCATGTATTTCGGCAGGTGACTTGTTGCCTTTTATCTGCAGAACCGATCAGTTCTGTTGACCTACGCCGGAATGATCTGCAAAGTGCAGTGCGAGGGTAGGGAGAGGAATTTCTCTTTTTAACCCCTTCACGGAATCCTCACCGTGTGGGAACCCGCAGGCACAGGCCCAAGTTCCAAAGCCCCAGCGTACAGCATGTTGCAATATTAAAGAAACAGAGAGAAAGAAAAGAAAGAAAAAGAAAAAACTGAAAGACAGAAAGAAAGAAAGAAAGAAAGAACGGAAAGAAAGGACAGAAAGAACACTAGAAATAACTTGCATTTATATAGCGCCTTTCACCACCTCAGGACATCCAAAAGCGTTTTACAGCCAATGAAGTTCTTTCTGAAGTGTAGCCACTGTTGTAATGTAGGAAAAGAAGTGTCTCTAATTAAGGGCCGATAGTTCAGACTACAGCCCTTGACACAAAGTAGGTGAGCAGCGCTGGGCGATGGAAGGGTTTGAACACAAGGGCGAGAATTTTTAAATCGAGGCGTTGCCAAACCGGGAGCCAATGTAGGTCAGCGAGCACAGGGGGGGTGGTGGTGGTGGGTGAATGGGACTTGGTGCGAGTTAGGATACAGGCAGCAGAGCTTTGGATAAGCTCAGGCTTACGGGACAGCTTCTCACTCATTCCCAGGATTTACACTGAATTCCCTACAGCTTTGAGTTTAACTAAAAGCCTTTCATGAGGGGCTTTGTCAAATTCCTTTTGGAAGCCTTAGTACCCTATGTCGTAGGACTCAATGCAATCCACTGGGGATGTTGCTTCCTCAAGGAAGTTGCGGAGTTTGGTCAGACTGGATCTTTCCCTTCTGAATCCTATTATTTACTAGGTAATTATTGTAAAGATACTCAAACTTACATATGGTTATTGATTTCACATTGCACTATTTTACATGGAACACTTTGACAGCACTTCCCAAACCCGCGACCTCCAGCACCTAGAAGGGCAAGGGCAGCAGGCGCGTGGGGACCAAGTTCCCCTCCGAGTCACACACCATCCTGACTGGAAAGTGTATCGGCCGTTCCTTCATCGTCGCTGGGTGAAGATCCTGGAACTCCCTCCCTAACAGCACTGTGTGGGAGTACCTTCACCGCACGGACTGCAGCGGTTCAAGAAGGCGGCTCACCACCACCTTCTCGAGGGCAATTAGGGATGGGCAATAAATGCTGGTGTTGCCAGCGACACCCACATCCCGTGAATGAATAACTAAACAAAAAGAAGTGGGATTAAAGGGTCTGTAACTGCCTGGGTCCATTTTATTCCCTTTTTAAAAGATGGGCACTGTGCAGGAATAAGCAATATAAACGATTCAGAAAAAGACACCATTCTATGAAAGAATTCTGGCTTTATTAAAACATGACAAACTGGGTCTGGAAATCTAGAAACCTAACGATGAAAAAGCTGTGATAGCATTCTGGCTATTGAGATAAGATAAGTTGTTGACACTGAATCAATAACCTTATTTAAACAGAAGGTTAAAGGCTCCTGGAAGTCTGAATCTTTGGGAACAAGACAATAGTTACCTGGTACAAGGTGTTCTAACTTACATCTCATAAAGGAGCACATAAAAGTAACAAACATCTGCCTTCATAAAGATGATACCGGGTGGAGCGCACCTGCTGTTACGCCGTTTTTACGATAAATTTAGAACACCTAGAGAGGAGACATGGTTCTGTAGTGCTACCAGCTAAGGTGACTAAGAACTGCAGGGGTCAACAGAAAAATGACTAGAGATAATTAGCTTACATCAGCAGAAAACCTTAAAGGAAATACTACTGGAAAAAGGGTATAAATATTGAACTCTCAAATGGGATAATAGACTCGCTTAAAGGGGCAAAGTGATTCTCGGCTTCAGAGCTAGCTCTGTAAGTCTACAACTCTTTGTACCTCGGGGATCAAGGTTCTGTGTTTGATTTTGGTGGATATCCTGAATAAACTTTAAGAACTGTAAAACTGTAGCGAAGTTAAGATTTGAGAGTAGGTCCTCTGCTAATAGAATTGCAAAGCTTTCTCTTTTTGGAACTGTTAATGTTGCGATTGACTCACCATCTATAAATTATATGTCAGTTCTTTAATAAATCTATATATTTTTAGAATTGTCTCACATAATACTTCTGTATCAAACTCGCAAACTCAATCTCTGTACACTCTTTGGTGAGGAGTTACAGAATTCTGGGGGAGTTTTCCGGACCCTCATAATATCCGGAATGTTACAGTCTAGCTAAACTTATTAAAAGTGCTATCTGGAGGACGGTAACACCTTCAGATTGTTCCTTTCCTTTAGGGAGAGATAGTCTGGACCTTTAGACCCAATTAAGCATCTTTAGGATTCGGCTACCTCAAACTTTAGTTAAAAGTGAACGTCTGAGGAATACGCCTGACCCGGGGTAGCCCTAAAGGGGCTAGGACTAGTAATAATCCTTTCACAATGGCCTATTTCCAGTCCACCAGTGTCCAGTGTTTCCCTCATAATGGCTGCCAGAGTCTCACAATGCCCCACACTAGTGTGCCTCAGCACTGTGAGATAAATGTCATCTATTCCCAGTTGTGTGTTTGTTTCTAGCCCCTTTTAGCTGGTATTTAGCTGGAGGAGACTTCCATCTCATTTGCATCAAAGTCGCACTGGTCATAAAATAGTAACTTATCACATCAACACTGAAACACCTGGGCTGTCCCAGTTTATATTTGCTTGATTGCGCATCAATGATTTCCATCACTCCACCATTGGTGGCCGTGACGTCAGCTCTGGGATTGCCTCCCTGAACCTCTCCTAACTTGCTGCCTCTCTTTCCTTTATTAAGACGCTCCTTAAAACCTACCTCTCTGGCCCAACTGTCCTAATATCTCCTTATGTGGCTCGGTGTCAATTTTTTTGTCTTGATTACGCTCCTGTGAAGCGTTTTACTACATTAAAGGCAAGTTGTGGTTGCTGTTGTTGTTGATTCCAGTCTCCCATTAAAATGACTTCCCTGTTCTCACATACTTTTCCTATCGACATTTGTGATTGCATTGGAGAGAGTGCAGAGGAGATTCACCAGGATGTTATCTGGGCTGGAGCGCTGCAGCTATGAAGAGAGACTGGACAGGCTGGGGTTGTTTTCCTTAGAGCCGAGAAGGCTGAGGGGGGACCTGATTGAGGTGTACAAAATTATGAGGGGCATAGATAGGGTAGATAGAAAGGAACTTTTCCCCTTAGTAGAGGGGTCAATAACCAGGGGGCATAGTTTCAAGGTAAGGGGCAGGAGCTTTAGAGGGGATTTGAGGAAAAACTTTTTCACCCAGAGGGTGGCTGGAATCTGGAACTCACTGCCTGAAAGGGTGGTAGAGGCAGGAACCCTCACAACATTCAAGAAGCATTTAGATGAGCACTTGAAACACCATAGCTTACAAGGCTACAGACCAAGAGCTGGAAAATGGGATTAGAATAGACAGGGCTTGATGGCTGGTGTGGACACGATGGGCCAAAGGGCCTCTTTCTGTGCTGTATAACTCTATGACAACAAGTTACTACACTTCAAGAGGTACTTCATTGGTTGCGAAGCGCTTTGGGACGTCCTGAGGTCATGAAAGGCTCCGTATCTTTCTTTCTTTTGGGTCGATTTCCCCAGCCTTTGCCTGGATGTTAACCGGGCAGTCACGGCCACAAGATGTGGAAATCGGAGTCCGATGATGTAAACAGGACCCCGATCGACATTTTAGGTCGGAACGGGTCGCAGTCCTGCGGCGTGCTCACTCCGGCCAGTTCCACAGGCGCTGGAACCGAAGAGGCCTGGCTAAAGAATAATTGTCAAATTAATTTTGTGGGCCTCTCCTGCCAGATTTTAAATGTGGCCGGGCCTCAAAATCAAAGGGAGCCCTCTTGGTCATCCAAAAGTCAAAAGAGACCCCTTTGTCTTTTCACAACGCAATCTGTCCTCTTTCTTGTGCTGACCTCGGGTGGTGTGGGGGGGGGGGCGCGGTCACTAGCTATGGATTCAGTGCTCATTACAGATGTTGCCCCAAAGTACTTAATTTTGTAGCTGTCGCCCTTCCACAGGATCGACACTGTTCACTTCCCTGAGACAGAGGCTGCACCACCACCATTTTTGTCCACTCTCTTTTCTAAACACTTTTTACCACTGAATGTTATATTCTGAACAGTGTTCAGCTCCATTCATAACTCCTCAGATAATGAAGCAGTCCGTGCCCACATGCAGCAAGACCTGGATGACATTCAGGCTTGGGCTGATAAGTGGCAGGTAACATTTGTGCCAGGCAATGACAATCGCCAACAAGAGTATAACTACCACCCCTTGACATTCAATGGCATTACCATTGTCAAATCCCCACCATCAACATCCTGGGGGTCACCATTGACCAGAAACTTAACTGGACCAGCCACCTAAATACTGTGGAACAATAGGAGCAGATCAGAGGCTGTGTATTCTGCAGCGAGTGACTCACCTCCTGACTTTCCATCATCTACAAGGCACAAGTTAGGAGTGTGATGGAATACACTCCACTTGCCAGTTACAACACTCAAGAAGCTTGACACCATCCAGGACAAAGCAGCCTGCTTGATTGGTACCCCATCCACCACCTTTAACATTCACTCCCTCCACCACCGGTGCACCGTGGCTGCAGTGTATACCAGCTACAAGATGCACTGCAACAACCCGCCAAGGCTTCTTCGGCAGCACCTCCTAAACCTGCGACCTCTACCACCTAGAAGGACAAGGGCAGCAGGCGCATGGGAACACCGCCACCTCCAAGTTCCCCTCCAAGTCACACACCATCCTGACTTGCAAATATATCGTCATTCCATCATCGTCGCTGGGTCAAAATCCTGGCAGACCCTACCTAACAGCACTGTGGGAGTACCTTCACCACAAGGACTGTAGCGGTTCAAGGAGGCGGCTCACCACCACCTTCTCAAGGGCAATTAGGGATGGGCAATAAACGCTGACCTGGCCAGCAACACCCAGATCCCACAAATGAACAAAAAAAATCACGAACTTGTTTTTATGTAGCGCCTTTCATATCCTCAGGACTTCCCAAAGAGCTTGACTCCCAATGGATTACGTTTGGAGTTCAACCAATGTTGCCAGGTGGACAAACACAGCAGCCAATTAGCAAGGTCCAACAAACAGCAATTGAATGACTAGTTAATCTGTTTTGATGCTGTAGTTTAGGGGGAGGGAGGAATACTGTCCAGGACTTCAGAATTCTCTGCTCTTCTTTGAACAGTGCCAGGGGATGTTTTACGTCCACCTGAGAGGGCAGACAGGGCCACGGATTAATGTCTCATCCAAAATATGGCACCTCCAACAAGGCAGCACTCCTTCAGTACTGCACTGGAGTGTCACCTTAGATTATGGGCTCAAGTCCATATTGGGCCTTGAACATTAGAAATAGGAGCAGGAGTCGGCCATTCGGCCCATTGAGTCTGCTCCACCATTTAATAAGATCACGGCCGATCTACGACCTCAACTCCACCTTCCCGCACTATCCCCATATCCCTTGATTCCCTTAATATCCAAAAATCTATCGATCTCTGTCTTGAATATACTCAACGACTGAGCCTCCACAGCCCTCTGGGGTAGAGAATTCCAAAGATTCACCACCCTCTGAGTGAAGAAATTTCTCCTCATCGCAATCCTAAATGGCCGACCCCTTATTCTGAGACTGTGACCCCTGGTTCTAGACTCTCCAGCCAGGGGAAACATCCTCCCTGCATCTACCCTGTCAAGCCCTGGAAGAATTTTGTATGTTTCAATGAGATCACCTCTCATTCTTCTAAACTCTAGTGAACATAGGCCTAGTCTACTCAATCTCTGCTCATAGGACAATCCCCCCCCATTCTAGGAACTAGTCTGGTGAACCTTCGTTGCACTCCCTCTATGGCAAGTACAGTATATCCTTCCTTAGGTAAGGAGACCAAAACTGTGCACAGTGCTCCAGGCGTGGTCTCACCAGGGACCTATATAATAGCAGTAAGACTTCTTTTTACTCTTATATTCCAATCCTTTTATAATAAAGAACCCACGTCCTTCTTACAGAATCACAGAATGTTACAGCACAGGAGGAAGCCATTCAGCACACAGGACTTGTGCCTGCTCTCTGAAAACGCTTAGTCTAATTGCCCCATCCTTTTCCCCCATACCTACTTACGTTTTTCTTTTTCAAATATTTATCCAATTTCTACTGGCTCAGCTTAAAGGAATGGCAGCATAGGGGTTAAGCTACTGGACTAGTAATCCAGAGGCCTGGACCCGGAGGGCATGAATTCCTACTCCCACAACAGCAACTGGGGAATTTAAATTCAGTTAATTAAATAAACCTGGAATAAAAAGCTGGTATCAGTAATGGTGGCCGTGAAACTACCGGATTGTTGTAAAAACCCATCGGGTTCACTACTGTCCTTTAGGGAAGAAAATCTGCCGTCCTTACCCAGTCTGGGCCTATATGTGACTCCAGACCCACGGCAATGTGGTTGACTCTTAACAGCCCCTCTGAAATGGCCCAGAAAGGCCATTAGAGATGGGCAATAAACGCTGGCCTTGCCAGCGACGCCCACATCCCGTAAATGAATTGGGAAAAAAAAGCTGGCCAGAGCCTTTGAGAACATCCCTGTTGCCATGGGGATTTGAATCCACCACTGGGCCTTCTGAGTGGGCTCAGAAAGTGCCAAGGAGCTAAGAGAGAGAGAGAGAGAGAGAAAGCGTGGATTTAAGACCAGATAAATCCCACCACTCAGGTCTGGCTTGTTGTTCTCCTGCAAGAGACCCCTATTCGAATCACCAAGCTCAGAATGAAGCCCAGTTGTAGTTCTGACTTGAAGCCAAGAACGCAAACCAACAGACATGGATATTAAAAAAAAGCACCATCCCTCAGGAATTATTTGGAATGCAGTTAAAAGTACTTAACATTTCCACAACGCACGCCAAATACATGGACATGCTCGCTAACCAAGTAGCGCAGCTCACTTGAAGTTCTTCATGTATATTTATCAGTCTTGAGGTTACAAGTGGTTAAATTCAAAACAGGCTTCAAAGGAAAACAAGATGTCCCCCTGTCTTTGAGCAATCTGGGAGGATTCTAATATCCATGCAAAGAAGATTCCAACAGGGCGATGATTGAAGATTTGCTGGATTCACTTCAAACGGCGAGGAATTTTAATGCTCAGTAAATAACAGTGCCGGGGAGCTAAATATTTTCCAGTCCTGTGCCCTCACTCGATATCTTATCATAGGATCCTACAGCACAGAAGGAGTCCATTCGGCCCATCGTGCCTGTGCCTGTGCTGGCTCTCTGAGAGGTCTCTTCAGTTAGTCCCACTCTCTCCACCCATCCACCCACCACCCCCCCCCACCCCCCCTGCTCATTCCCCATAGCCCAGTACATTTTTCCTTTTCAAATCTCTATCCAATTCCCCTTTGAAAGTTACCACTGAATCTTTCAGGCAGCGCAAATCAAACTTTTGTTTGGCGAAGCCCCCGCCAAACGCCTTGGGACGTTTTACGACATTAAAGGCGCTGTATAAATGCACGTTGTTGTTGTTGTTGTCGTTCACATCTTCCGTTCTGCCTGAACAGTCACGCTGTGAGGAAAGTGGGTGCCGACTGAACAGAGGCTCTTTTTGAGGGCAAGAGCTTTGGTGATGTTTTCGTGAAAAGCAGTCGCTCATCTATGATAACCGCACAATTTGTTTAATTAATTCTCGGGATAGGGGGTGTTGTTTGCAAGGCCGTTGTTTATTGCCCATCTCCAGTGACCCATGCGTAAAAAAACATTCTCTTCATCTCCCCTCTGGTTCTTTTGTCAATTATCTTAAATCTGTGTCCTCTGGTTACTGACCCTCCTGCCAGTGGAAACAGTTTCACTCTCATAGCAGAACCCTTCATAATTTTGAACCCCTCCATTAAATCGCCCCCTTAATCTTCTCTCCTCTAAGGAGAACATCTACCTCTCGTAGAAACTTATCTGGACCAGGCACATAAATAATGTGGCAACAAGTGCAGGTCAGAGGCTGGGTATTCTGCAACGAGTGTCTCACCTCCTGACTCCCCAAAGCCTTTCCACCCTCTACAAGGCACAAGTAAGGAGTGTGATGGAATACTCTCCACTTGCCTGGATGAGTGCAGCTCCAACAACACTCAAGAAGCTCGACACCATCCAGGACAAAGCAGCCCGCTTGATTGGCACCCCATCCACCACCTTAAACATTCACTCCCTCCACCACCGGCGCACCATGGCTGCAGCGTGTACCATCTACCTTCCGCAGAACACCCAGCCTCTGTCCTGCTCTTGTGCCAAATTGGCTGCCGCATTTCCTACATTACAAGAGTGACCACACTTCAAAAGTACTTAAGCAAAATACTGCAGATGCTGGAAATCTGAAATATAAACAGTAAATGCTAGAAACACTCAGCAGGTCAGGCAGCATCTGTGGACAGAGAGAAACAGATTTAACGTTACAGGTCGATGACCCTTCATCAGAACAGTTCTGATGAAGAGTCATCGACCTGAAACGTTAACTCTGTATCACTCTCCACAAATGCTGCCTGACCTGCTGAGTGTTTCCAGCATTTACTGTTTATATTTCAAAAGTACTTCATTGGCTGTAAAGTGCTTTGGGAATGTCCTGAGGTCATGAAAGGCGCTATATAAATGCAAGTCTGTCTTTCCTTTTTTCAAGGGCAACTGGAGGTGGGCAGTAAATGAAGGCCTTACAAGCGACGCCCCTTTCCCGAGAATGAATTAAACAAACTGTGTTGTTATCATAGATCAACGACTGCTTTTCACTAAAACATCACCAAAGCTCTTGCCCTCAAAAGAACCTCTGTTCAGTCGGCACCAACTTCCTCACAGTGTGACTGTTCACGCAGAAGGGAAGGTATGAATGGCAACAGCAACTAGTATTTACGTAGCGCCTTTAATGGAGTAAAATGCCCCAAGGGGCTTCACAGGAGCCATCATCAGACAAACTGTGACACCGAGCCACATAAGGAGAAATTAGGACAGGTGGTCACAGAGGTTTTCAGGAGCGACTTAAAGGAGGAGAGAGAGGTAGAGAGGTGGAGAGGTTTAGGGAGGGAATTCCAAAGCTTGGGGTCCAGGCAGCTGAAGGCACGGCCGCCAATGGTGAAAGCGATTAAAATCGGGGGATGCGCAAGAGGCCAGAATTGGAGGAGCGGAGAGATCTCGGAGGGTTGTGGTGCTGGAGGAGGTTACAGAGATAGGGAGGGGGTGGGGGAAGGGGCGAGGCCATGGAGGCGAGGGATTTGTAAACAAGGATGAGAATTTTAAAATTGAGGCTTTACTGGACCAGGAGCCAATGTTGGTCAGCGAGCACAGGGGTGATGGTGCGAGTAAGGATGTGGGCAGCAGAGTTCTGGATGTGGTGGGGAGGGGCAGTGACATGGTCATAACATCGCAAGGCTCCACACAACCGTTCTCAAAGACTCAGTTGCCAGCCTCAATAAAACGTCTTTTATACTGGGCTAAGCGCCACTTTAGTGCTGCTGGCTTGCGATGCCCTGTGTATGCTTAAAGCTAACTCCTGCATCACAACAGTGACTGCGCCTCAGATGTACTCCATTGGCTGAAAAGCGTTTTGGGATGTCCTGAGGTCGTGGACGGTGCTATATCAATGCAAGTTCTTTCTTTCTTCATTAATAGAGGCGTTGAGTACAAAAACAAGGAAGTTATGATGAACCTTTTATAAAATACTGATTCGGCCTCAACTGGAGTATTGTGTCCAATTCTGGGCACCGCACTTTAGGAAGGATGTGAAGGCCTTAGCGAGGGTGCAGAATAGATTTACGAGAATGAATCCAGGGATGAGGGACTTCAGTTACGTTGACAGACTGGAGAGGCTGGGGTTGTTCTCCTTAGAGCAGAGAAGGTTGAAAGGAGATTTGATAGAGGTGTTCAAAATCATGAGGGGTCTGGACAGAGTAGATAGAGGGAAACTGTCCCCATTGGCGGAAGGGTCAAGAACCAGAGGACACAGATTGAAGGTGATTGGGAGAAGAACCAAAGGCAACATGAGGAAAAACTTTTTTACGCAGCGAGTGGTTAGGATCTGGAATGCACTGCCTGAAAGGGTGGTGGAGGCAGATTCAATCACGGCTTTCAAAAGAGAATTGGATAAGTACCTGAAGGAAAAGAATTTGCAGGGCTACGGGGAAAAGGCGGGGGAGTGGGACTAGCTGAACTGCTCTCGCAGAGAGCCGGCACGGGCTTGATGGGCCGAATTGCCTGCTTTTGTGAGTGGGCGAGAACATGGCAGATGGATTATAATGTGGATAAACGTGAAGTTATCCACTTTGGTAGAAAAAACAGAAAGGCAGAGTATTTCCTAAATGGTGAAAGATTGGGGAATGCAGATGTTCAAAGGGACCTGGGTGTCCTTGTACATGAGTCACTGAAAGTGAATGTGCAGGTGCAGCAAGCCATTAGGAAGGCAAATGGTATGCTGGCCTTCATTACAAGAGGATTTGAGTACAGGAGTAAAGAAGTCTTACTCCAATTATATAGGGCCTGGTGAGGCCACACCTGGAGTACTGTGTACAATTTTGGTCTCCTTACCTAAGGAAGGATATACTTGCCATAGAGGGAGTGCAACGAAGGTTCACAAGATTGATTCCTGGGATGACGGTACTGTCGTATGAGAAGAGATTGAGTAAACTAGGCCTGTATTCTCTTGAATTCAGAAGAATGAGAGGGGATCTCATTGAAGCATACAAAATTATTACAGGGCTTGATAGGGTGGATGCTGGGAGAACATTTCCCTTGGCTGGGGAGTCTAGAACCAGGGGCCACAGCCTCAGGATAAAGGGCAGGCCATTCAGGACTGAGATGAGAAGAAATTTCTTCACAGAGGATGGTGAATCTTTGGAATTCTCTACCCCAGAGGGCTGTGGAGGCTCAGTCATTGGGCATATTCAAAACAGAAGTCGATAGATTTCTGACTAGTAATGGCATCAAGGGATATGGCAATAGGGCCGGTGAATGGAGCTGCGGCAGAAGATCAGCCATGATCTCATTGAATGGCGGAGCAGGCTCGAAGGACCGAATGGCCTCCTCCTGCTCCTATTTCTTATGTTCTTATGTTCTTATGCGCTGTAACCATTCTATGAGTCTTATCTCATTGGAGTCGCCAAAGACTGTGACAGTTGGGAAGAGACTAGTCATCCTGTTCTTTTCCGTTCACCAGCCTCAGCAAATCGTGCAAATTTTCTTTGCTGTTGCTCTCGATCGCTAAAGACCAGAGCATCGGGAAGCATGTGGTACTAACTCAGCTCTTAAAATTATATAGAATCATTGAATCTTACAGCACAGAAGGAGGCCATTCGGCCCATTGTGCCTTTGCTGGCTCTTTGAAAGAGCGATCCAACTAGATGCAGAAAGGATGTTCCCGATGGCGGGGGAGTCCAGAACCAGGGGTCACAGTCTAAGGATAAGGGGTAAGCCATTTAGGACTGAGATGAGGAGGAATTTCTTCACCCAGAGAGTGGTGAACCTGTGGAATTCTCTACCACAGAAGGCAGTGGAGGCCAATTCATTAAATATATTCAAGAAGGAGTTGGATATATTTCTTAAGGCTAAAGGGATCAAGGGATATGGGGAGAAGGCAGGGACAGGGTACTGAATTTGGATGATCAGCCATGATCTCATTAAATGGCGGAACAGGCTCGAGGGGCCGAATGGCCTACTCCTGAGCCTATCTTCTATGTTTCTACGTAACTAGTCCCACACCTCTGCTCTTTCCTCAGAGCCCTGTAAGTTTTCTCCCCTTCAATGATTTATCCAATTCACTTTTGATGTGAGAAGACCCATATCTTCTCCATCACAAAGACCGCCTACTCGCACCTCCGTAACATCGTCTGTCTCCGACCCTGCCTCCACCCATGAAGCCCTCACTCGTGCCTATATCATCTCCAGGCACGACTATACCAACGCTCTCCTGAATGGCCCTCCATGAACTTCAGCTCATCCAAAACTCTGCTGCCCGTTACCTATCAAACAGCAAATCCCGCTCACCCGTCAGCTCCTGCGCTCGCTGACCTCCATTGGCTCCCGGTTCCCCAACATCTCAAATTTCAATTTCTCACTCTCATGTTTAAATCCCTTCATTTTCCTGAGGATCGCACAAGTTCAAAGAAAGCGGAATCGGGAGAGGCACTGATGGGGCCGGGCAGGAAGCAAGAAAGGGCAGAAACTGAAAAAAACAGAGAATGAGAGAGAAAACACACAAGGGAGAGAGAGAGAGAAAAAAAAACATGAGTGAAAGAGAGAGAAACCAAATGATGGAGAGGAAATGAGGGAATCATGAGCGAGAGAAGAAAATGAGAGAAATAACACGAGAAAGAAAGCACGAGAGAAAGCATGTTGTAGAGGGAGAGAAAAAGTATGAAAGAGACAGAGGTGAGAAAGAGAGAGAATAGGAGGTAAAAAAAGTATGTGAGCATTTTTTTAATTCATTCACGGGATGTGGCCGTCGCTGGCAAGGCCAGCATTTATTGCCCATCCCTAATTGCCCTTTGAGAAGGTGGTGGTGAGCCGCCTTCTTGAACCGCTGCAGTCCATGAGGTGAAGGTGCTCCCACAGTGCTGTTAGGGAGGGAGTTCCAGGAGTTTGACCCAGCGACAATGAAGGAACGGCCGATATATTTCCAAGTCAGGATGGCGCGTGTGACTTGGAGGGGAACTTGGAGGTGGCGGTGTTCCCATGCGCCTGTTGCCCTTGTCCTTCTAAGGTGCTGGAGTCTGTCGATTTGGGAGGTGCTGTCGAAGAAGCCGGCAAGAGAACACAAAATAACGGGCAAGATGTGGCCGCCAAGAAAGTGAGCAAGAGAATAAAAGAAAGGGGAAATTATCAAGGCCGCATTCTAATCCTGGACTGAAAAAATGTTTTATTGCTTCCGTTTATTTCTGAGGGAAGGTGTGGTCACCTGTATGTGTATAAACACAGGAAGACAAACTATAAATACATAGGAAACGTCTGGGAGCATTTTAAGAAGAGAAACACAAAAAAGTCGAAAGGTTCTGATGGCTTCGGAAGGGACGCTTGAAATGGTTATTTTTTTGCTGCCGAGGGTTCATGTTCCTCCGATTTAACAGGAACACAGGAACAGGAGTAGGCCATTGAGCCCCTCGAGCCTGTTCCGCCATTCAATGAGATCAAGACTGATCTGCAACCTAACCATATATCCGCATTTGGCCCATATCCCTGAATACAAAAAGCTATCAATCTTCCTCTCCCAGAAACATACATTACACAGAATTACATGGAATTTACAGCACAGAAACAGGCCATTTGGCCCAACTGGTCTGTGCCAGTGTTTATGCTCCACACGAGCCTCCTCCCAGCCCTCTTCATCTCACCCCATCAGCATATCCTTCTATTCCTTTCTCCCTCATGTGCTTATCTAGCTTCCCCTTGAATGCATCTATGGAATCCGTCTCAACTGCTCCCTATGGTAGCGAGTTCCACATTCTCACCACTCTCTGGGCAAAGAAGTTTCATAGAATCATAGAAAGTTACAGCACGGAAGGAGGCCATTTCGGCCCATCGTGTCCGCGCCGGCCAACAAAGAGCTTCTCCAGCCTAATCTCGCTTCCCAGCTCTTGGTCCGTAGCCCTGCAGGTTACAGCATCCCAAGTACACATCCAAGTACTTTTTAAATGTGGTTAGGGTTCCTGCCTCTACCACTCTTTCAGGCAGTGAGTTCCAGACCCCCACAACCCTCTGGGTGAAGAAATTTCCCCTCAAATCCCCTCTAAACCTTCCACCAATTACTTTAAATCTGTGCCCCCTGGTTTTTGACCCCTCTGCTAAGGGAAATAGGTCCTTTCTATCCACTTTATCTAGGCCGCTCATAATTTTATACACCTCAATAAGGTCTCCCCTCAGCCTCCTCTGTTCCACGGGAAACAAACCCAGCCTATCCAGTCTTTCCTCATAGCTAAGATTCTGTACTCCCGGCAACATCCTTGTAAATCTCCTCTGTACCCTCTCTAGTGTAATCACATCTTTCCTGTAATGTGGTGACCAGAACTGCACGCAGTACTCTAGCTGCGGCCTAACTAGTGTTTTATACAGTTGAAGCATAACCCCCCCCCCCACCCCAACCCTTGCATTCTATGCCACGGCTAATAAAGGCAAGCATTCCGAATGCCTTCTTAACCACCTTATCTACCTGGCCTGCTACCTTCAGGGATCTGTGGACAAGCACTCCAAGGTCCCTTTGTTCCTCTACACTACTCAGTGTCCTACCATTTAATGTGTATTCCCTTTCCTTGTTAGCCCTCCCCAAATGCATTACCTCACACTTCTCCGGATTGAAGCATAACCCCCCCTGCTCTTGTATTCTATGCCACGGCTAAGTTTCTCCTGAATTCCTTATTGGATTTATTCATGACCGTCTTGTGTTTATGGCAAAGTAAATGGCAAATTCAAAGTAATCAGGCTAAACAGTCCCTGCCTCGTACCATAGATCAGTAATAGGTGCAAGGCTACACCAAGTACGACATTTTTATTTTTAAAATAACGGAATCTAAAACCACAGAACAATATAATAGGGTCTCAGAGGCAATCGCTGCAATCAAGGCCGACTGTGCACAGAGAGCTCGGTCACTCGGATCCTGTTCTGCATGACACGGTTTCCCTATCTTAATGCTCGCAGCAAACACTGGAATGGATTTTCAGTCTTCAGATTTATGCATTCATTGAAATAAATAAATAAATAAAGGGAACTTACTGTGGTGTGGCTTTCCAACTGCTGGGTGACGGCGAGGACCGCTTCAATGGCAGCTGTCCGTGAAGTCGGCAAAGAGTTTTCCAACAAGCCATGTTCTGGCACCACAGGCTGCTCCAATGATCTGCCGTAGAGTAGTGGGAAGCAACAGCAACTTGCATTTATATAGCACCTTTAACGTAGTAAAAAACATTCCAATGCGCTTCACGGGAAGGTTATCAGACAAAAAGTTGACGCTGAGGAGATGTTAGGACAGGTGGCCAAAAAGCTTGGTCAAAGAGGTAGCTCTAAAGGAGCATCTTAAAAGGAGGAGAAAGAGGTAGAGAGGTGGAGAGGTTTAGGGAGGGAATTCCAGAGCTTGGGGCCCAGGCAGCTGAAGGGCACGGCCGCCAATGGTGGCCCTTGGTGGGGCGAAGGAAATTGGCGATGCACAAGGACGGAACTCGAGCAACGCAGAGATCTTTGAGGGTTACGAAGATTCACCAGACTGATACCTGGGATGGCAGGAATGACGTATGAGGAGAGATTGGGTCGATTAGGCTTATATTCGCTAGAGTTTAAAAGAATGAGAGGGGATCTCATTGAAACTTATAAAATTCTAACAGGACTAGACAGACTAGATGCAGGAAGGATGTTCCCCACGGCGGGGGAGTCCAGAACCAGGGGTCACAGTCTAAGGATAAGGGGTAAGCCATTTAGGACTGAGATGAGGAGGAATTTCTTCACCCAGAGAGTGGTGAACCTGTGGAATTCTCTGCCACACAGGGCAGTTGAGGCCAATTCATTAAATATATTCAAGAAGGAGTTGGATATATTTCTTGAGGCTAAAGGGATCAAGGGATATGGGGAGAAAGCAGGGACAGGGTACTGAATTTGGATGATCAGCCATGATCTCATTAAATAGCGGAGCAGGCTCGAAGGGCCGAATGGCCTACTCCTGCTCCTATCTTCTATGTCTATGCTATGTTACAAGGCTTTTGGAGGTTAATGAGATAGAGAGGTGGCGAGGCCGTGGAGAGATTTGAACACAAGGTTGAGAATTTTAAATTTAAGGCATTTCCGGACCAAGTGCCAATGTAGGTCAGCGAGCACGGTGGTGATGGGCGACTGGGACTTGGTGCAAGTTAGGATACGGGCAGCAGAGTTTTGGATAAACTTAAGTTTACAGAGGGTAGAAGATGGCAGGCCAGACAGGAGTGCGTTAAAATAGTCAATTAAAGCAAACAAAATTTGTACGCAAGTTCCAGACTTGAAAAGGACATTCTTCTGAAACAAAGCACCAATAAGTCCCTTGCTTGTGACTATTTAATTTCTTAGGTACATAGTCAATGGGCCTGATTTATGTACAAAAATGCTACTTAACGTTAGGGCCTTAGGGGGTAGTTCGGTGGGGGTAAGAATTAAATGGATCTTTAGATTAAGTAAGTGCAAAGAACAGTGTGTACTTATTCAAGTCAATTCTATGGCAATTAATTAATTTCTTCAATGCAGTGCTACAGAGAGGTTTGCATATCCATGTACCAATGTTAGCATGTCAGAAAGATGACGGCCCAACCTCCCCTAAGTCTCACGATTGCCAAAAGGCGTTTATCGCTGTTTGGGCACCTGGCCAGAATCAACCAGTCACGCGGCACCTCGGGGGGCACACAGAACTTGCTCTCCGAAGGCCCGGAAAATGCCAAGAAGCAACCCCCACTCTCGACCATCACAGCTGACCACAGGACTCCTGCACGCAGGGATCTTCTCCCGCCGTGAGGGGAGCCGAAGACCGTGAGTGATGGAGAAGTACGATCGACCGGGCGACGCTCTGAAGGCACATGCTGCAATGATGACGAATCTCAGCCATGGCCCTTCCGGAGGAGGCCTCTCAGGGTAGCATTGGCAGACAGCGTGGTGGCAGATGGACCACCTGCCCCCTTGCAGCCAGATAGTGGGGCTGGGTGTCCAACCAAAAGAAAAATGAGGGGGTGGGGGACGGGGAGAGGGAGAGGACATTACATGATTTTTTTTTTCCCCAAATACTGGAGTTCTCAGGTAAAATGAGCACATGCTCAAAATACACAGCAGCTCTGAAAGAGGGAGGATAACTCAGACAAAAGGTCTCTACCCCACAAGAACATAGGAAATAGGAGGAGTAGGCCATTCGGCCCTTTGAACCTGCTCCGCCATTCAATAAGATCATGGCTGATCTTCTACCTCAACTCCACCTTCCCGCACTCTCCCCATATCCCTTGATTCCCTTAGTATCCAAAAATCTATCCATCTCTGTCTTGAATATACTCAACGACTGAGCCTCCACAGCCCTGTGGGGTAGAGAATTCCAAAGATTCACCACCTTCTGAGTGAAGAAGTTTCTCCTCATCTCAGTCCTAAATGGCCGACCCCTTATTCTGAGACTGTGATCCCTGGTTCTAGATTCCCCAGCCAGGGGAAACATCCTCCCTGCATCTACCCTGTCAAGTCCTGTAAGAATTTTGTATGTTTCAATGATATCACCTCTCATTCTTCTAAACTCCAGGGAATATAGGTCTAGTCTTCCCGAAACATTAGACCATCTCTCTCTTTGAGATGTGTTCATGGGGGATAGGGGAGGGCAAGGCCTCATTTATTACCCATCCCGAGTTGTCCTGGGAAGGTGGCAGTGGACCTTCTCCTTGAAACTGCTGTAGTGCTCGTGCTGAAAGCGCTCCCACACATGGTGTTAGTTGAGGAATTCCAGGATATTGACCCAGTGTCAGTGAAGTGTGTGACTCGGAGGGAAACTTGGGAGGTGTAGGCGTTCCCCCCTCCGACGTTGCTGCACTTGTCCTTCTCGGTAGTCAAGGGAGGTGCCGTCGATATAAGTTTGGCGGGTTTTGAAATGACTCGCCGAAACTCGTGGGTCGCTATCGTACCTTGTTGTCTCTATTTATTCACAGACAAAAGTCAATTCCCACACGCGCAACCATTACACCGAACACAGAGAGGCGAGGCCTTCAGTAAATCAGGTTTAATTCGAGTAAACAGAGTTAATGAACTGTGCAGCACATAATGTAATCTCAGTACAATCACTGGGCATTCATTTAAGCACTGCGTAGAATGATACAGCACAGAAGGAGGCCATTCGGCCCATCGTGCCTGTGCCGGCTCTTTGAAAGAGCTCTCCAATTAGTCCCACTCCCCTGCTCTTTCACCAAAGCCCTGCAAATTTTTTTCCTTTCGGGTTTTTTTGCCTTTCAAGTATTTATCCAATTTCCTTTTTGAAAGTTACCTCTGAATCTGCTTCCACCGCCCTTTCAGGCCGTGCATTCCAGATCATAACCACTCGCTGCCTAAATAAATTCTCCTCATCTCTCCCCCCGGTTCTTTTGCCAATTACCTTAAATCTACGTCCTCTGGTTCCCGACCCTCCCGCCAGCAGAAGCAGCTTCTCCCTTCATCTCATGCGACCTTCAGAGTAAGGACGAGGCTAAGGATCGGGGCAAAGGCAAATTCAACCCCGAGCGCATCTAAAGTCGCATTCGTACTTGCGCTCTTTTGAGTTTGGACTCTGTGAGGCTGGCGGTCGTACTGCTGAACCCGACTCCCTTAGCGGCAGAGCTGCTGTCCCTCCTGCGTCTCCGAGCCACGTTCTGAACAGCCCCGGATTTGGGCAACCCGCAGAATGGGGCCAAGTGGCCCTGCCAGACTAAAGGAGCAGGTTTCGAGAAGGTAACGACAGGGAGCCCCGGGATCGCCACCCCCCCACTGAGTATCTGCAGCAGAGCCCAGCGCCGTCAGCACCCAACTAAGTGACAAAGGGGGAGATGAGGTGCCTCATCATTAATACCGGGGCTAAAAGGGTTACATAGACATAGAAATATAGAAGATAGGAGCAGGAGTAGGCCATTCGGCCCCTCGAGCCCGCTCCGCCATTTAGTGAAATCATGGCTGATCATCCAAACTCAGTACCCTGTCCCTGCTTTCTCCCCATATCCCTTGATCCCTTTAGCCTCAAGAAATATATCCAACTCCTTCTTGAATATATTCAATTATGGAGGACATGTTGTATAGACTAGGCTCCCCGTTAACATAGAAGATTGAGGGGGTGATCGAATTAAGGTATTTTTTAAGGTGATTAAAGGACAGATAGGGAGAAACTATTTCCTCTGGTTGGGGTGGGGGTGGGAGGGAGTCCAGAACAAGGGGGCACAACCTTAAATCAGAGCCAGGCCATTCAGGGGTGATGTCAGGAAGCACTTCTTCACACAAAAGGGTAGTGGAAATCTGGAACGCTCTCCCCCGCAAAAAGGTTGTTGAGTCTGGGGGTCAATTGAACATTTTAAAAATGAGATTGATAGATTTTTGTTAGGCGAGGGTATTAAGGGTTATGAAACTAAGGTGGGTAGATGTAGTTAAGATGCAGAACAGTCGCGATCTAATTGAATGGCAGAACAGGCTCGAGTGGCTGAATGCCTTCCTCCTGTTCCTATGTTCCTATTCCTATGTTCCTATGACTCTCCGTAGACACAGGAATGGTAATAACGGGCAACATAAAAGGTCCTTTGAAGTTGTCAACGGTCCTCAGGGATAAGATCAGAGAATAAAGATGAATGACTATGTTTGGGCATCTGTTGAAACGCAATCATGTCTAATCCAGATCACAAGTTGGCGACAGGAGTAAGCTGTGAGGTAACTCCTTCTCCAGATGTGGGGTCAGCCATCGTGGCGCTGGATGTGCCTTGGGAGTCCATGTTGTACTTACGGTGGCAGGAAGCCACATTTGCAAGGTTTAGGCTTTTCGTCATTTCCTTTCTTTTTTCTCTTAATTCATGATACAGTAAACTCTTTTGTATCCGGCACCGATGGGACCGGGATGGTGCCGGTTGATGAAAAATTCCGGATAACAGAGAGGTAGGCAACTTTTTAACACACACACAAAAAATAAAAACCACTGACTAACTCGGCCACCACGGGAAACTCGGACTTGGAAAAACGAAAAATGGATGGTTACCGGTTATCTATTTTGCCGGTTATTAAAGAATTCCGGATGATTAAGTGCCGTTTAAACAAGAGTTTACTGTATTTACATTCACCAATGACAGCCAAATTGCCCAACCATTTCCCCGTTGATTAGGTTCCCATTTCCAACTAGTAATACAGGGTAGATTGCCTTACGTCATAAAAGCTAGGGGTAACTCCAACACATTGGCCAACATTTCTCTGCCCGCCACTCTACTGCCCAGACAGCCAGATGGAAATGATGTGGTCTCTGTTCGCCACTGCCCTCAGTCCCCCAACATTAATCAGCAACGCAGTCCTAGCAGGCTACTCCTTCCCCAGTACTCGGTTCCCTCCAAGGTGTAATATAAATCAGATATGGAGTCCCACTGGACGACTCCCTCCTAAACATCTCCCGGCACGGATTATCTTCAGGCCTCGGTGGGGGAAAGGCCCAGAAAGCCAATACCTGCAAGACCTCTACACAGTGTGCTGGGCCGCTCGCACTGGTCGCACGGTCTTAAAGATGCTCTGATACTTACCTTCTTCCTTTGTTCCGGTCCAGTGAGAGCCACTTCCCTGCGTCACTTTGTTCCAGTTTCCACCTCGGCTCCTGAGACACCAGTTCGGAAGGCGCCACTTGAAAGCTCTCTTAGTATTTGCACGCAACAGGGAGCCACGACATTATCTGCTGAACTTCTATCACTCAACAGTGAGCTCACGTCACGTTTAGCAGGCCAACACGAGAGGGTCAATATTGAGACGGCAGATCTCCAGTAACGTAAAAGCCCCCTTTAAGGTTCAACACTACAGGTAATTGAACACCCACCTTATCACACAGCAATATTTTGCGAAGGTCGGCTTGTGAGGTAACTAAGTTAACATCAACTGAGGGTTGAATAGGTTACTGCACATATAATTTGTTGCAAGGTACAAGTGTCCTTATTTGGTAAGAACATGCCAACTTCATTCAGCGAGATTCTGCATCAAAGCCTTCCCACGTTTTGCGAAAATATGGCTGAGGAGAATTAAATTCAAATGAAAGTTTGGATTATGGACGGTTTCTACAGCAACTACTGCTCAAATATAATTGCAGTGTTTATTAAAAGAAACTCTCAACGTCAAACGTTTTGTGTCAAGTTATGCAAGCGGAGCTTTTGAGCCATTCTCAGCGGCTTACCCGCACATCCGCCGGGAGCTGGTGGCGAATGGTGCCGCCATATTGACAAGCCATGCCACCCAGTGTGAAGTCCGAACAAGGACAGAATGCACGAGAGAGAAGAAGTCCTGCCAACATGCTGGAGTAGTTAGAATCACAGACTCTTACAGCACAGAAGGAGGCCATTCGACCCGTCGTGCCTGTGCCGGCTCTTTGTAAGAGCTGTCCAATTTAGTCCCACACCCCAGCTTTCCCCCTATAACCCTGCAAATTAGTCCTCTTCAAGTACATGTCCAATTACCTTTTAAAAGTTCCTATGGGACCTGCTTCCACCACCTTTTCAAGTGATGCGTTCCAGATCTTAACAACCTACTGCAGTATGTGGAAAAAATTCTTCTCATTACCCCTCTAGTTCTTTTGCCAATTATTTTAAAATCTGTGACCTCTGGTTATTGACCCAGTTGCCAGGGAAAACAGTTTCTCCCTACTTGCTCTATCAAAATCCCTCATAATTTTGAATACCTCTACTAGGCCTCCACATAACTTCACTGCTCCAAAGAGTCCAATCCCAACTTCTCCAATCTCTCCACGTAACAGGAGTAAAGTAAGTAGTTGGCGCACTCAATCAAAACAAAGGGTTTAAGAACCAACATAACTTTGTAATCCCAACTATCCAAGTTTTTCCACCTTTGACACATACATCTGGATCAACATCATTTACCTAATGTGTTGAACCACGAGGTTGACGTAAGAAAACTACTAGGCACTTGGTCTAAGCGTTAAACAAAGCTTTAATCAACTGTTTTACAACATGGAGGTCTAGTTGTGTCCTTCACTAGTTCCTGTTAAGAATGTCCTGTGCAAGCTGGGCCCGTGCCCGAGTATTTATACTCTCCCTGGACAGCGCCACTCGTAGGCCGCTCAGTATTATTTCATAAGTCTTTCTTTCATGAATGACTGATTCATGTCAGAGGTTACTGCCAGTGTTACAATAAATGGCCATCTAAAAATCGAGGCTTCAGACTCAACATTTCGGAGTCCCAGCTCAAGCAAAGCACGGCCGAACACACAATAATTCACCTTTTCCTGTGAAGTTAGAATAGGCCTTAACCCAAAAGCACACTCGAGAACATCCTTAACGGCACCAATGTGAGTTTTCTCCATTTCCACCCTAGCAGTCCTTGAACTGTCGGTATGATTGCTAGTTCAATGTCAATATGTTCCAAAACTGTGAGCAGTTTTCTACAGTGAAACAGGGACGAGACCATCTGAAATAAAAAAAAACTAAAAATGCTGGCAAACACTCATCAGGTCATCAGGCAGCATCTGTGGAGAGAGAAACAGAGTTAATGTTTCAGGTCGATGACCTTTCATCAGAACTGGATGACTACCTGAACTCACTTCATGCAAGATCTTTACGTAGGGCAGAAGAAGACGACTTTGTCCCATCAGAGCCCGCTTTTGGATCCTGACTGTGAAAATGAGAGAAGCAGAATCAAAAGGATTTGTGTTATTCATTCTCGGGATGTGGGCGTCGCCGACAAGGCCGGTATTTATTGCCCATCCCCAGTTGCCCTTGAGAAGGTGGAGGTGGGCCTTCATCTTGAACCGCTGCAGTCCGAGTGGCGAAGGTGCTCCCAACACTGCTGTTAGGTAGGAAGTGCCAGGATTTTGACCCAGCCACGATGAAGGAACGTCCAAGTCGGGATGGTGTGTGACTTAGAAAGGCAACTAGGAGATGATGATTCTCCCTTCTCCTTCTAGGTGGTGGAGGTCGAGTTGATGAACCTAGGCTTTAAGATCAAAAACTTCTCCATGCTGTTTCAGTATAATGAACATTAATGGTTTTTGCAAATAAGTCCACTTAAACCCAACACGATTTTCACAAGAAAAACCAGGAGACAAGTCAGTGGTTTAGAGTCTTATACAACTAAGCAAGCGACACTTTAACAATTGACATGATTTTGACGGGCAATGGTGCAATCAGATCCCAACGATCTCACTGTATCTCTGGCCCAGGAATCAGGGCAATGTGCCTCAAACAATAAGAATCCATTCAGACATCTGACTGATGAGTTGCATAAAATGACATTTGTCGGTTTCATTTCCAGTGCACCCATACAACACAGTCACACAAATTCCTGTTAAACAGTTACAAGAACATAAGAGATAGGAGCAGGAGTGGGCCTTACCGCCCCTTGAGCCTGCTCTGCCATTCAATAAGATCATGGCTGACCTTCGACCTCATCTCCACCTTCCCGCCCTATCCCCATATCCCTTGATTCCCCGAGTGTCCAAAAAATTAGAAGGGTTACCTAGTACAGGATATAAAATTAAACCCACTGATGTGATTATTGAACAGTTGCAATTGAAGATGTCAGAGGAAGGATGATCTGACTTCTAAGCTTTTCCTCAAAGTAATAGGGTGTACAGCATTACAGGTAGATAGTCACAGATTGATTAAGCATATGATAGTAACCTTTCTTGACAATAACTAAGCATACACTTAACAGCAGCACTTACGGCAAATCCTTGTGAGTTCACTGGAGAATCCATGCACGTTATCAGCACAGTTGTAGACTGACGGGGTCTCATGGAATTCTGAAGTCTCTCTCCCAGCAGCTACTCTTTCATATCGTTTTTTTTTTTTCCCCCAATCCTGTTTATGTTTTAGCATTTACTAATCTTCCATTCATGTTTCCCTGTCAATGACATCGTCCTGATTGATCAGTCAATCGAATCCTTAGGCCAAAGACAGAAGTTACTGAAATTCATGAACTATCAAAAGTGCTTCGAACACCCACACAGTATACTGTATTCGCTGCTCACGATGCGGTCTCCTCTACATCGGGGAGACCGAACGCAGATTGGGTGACCGCTTTGCGGAACACCTCCGTTCAGTCTGTAAGGGGGGACCCCGAGCTCCCAGTCGCCTGTCACTTTAATTCTCCGCTCCACTCCCACTCAGACCTCACCGTCCTCGGCCTCTTGCATTGTTCCACGGAAGCTCAGCGTAAGCTCGAGGAACAGCACCTCATCTTTCGATTAGGCACTTTACAGCCTTCTGGACTCAACATAGAATTCAGATCATAACATAACATATATATATATTTTTTATCCACACTTTTGTTCTGTTCTTCTCTCCCACATGGCAGCTGTCTTTCATTCTGCCAGCGCAATTTACACTTCATCTAGAGCCATCCTTTGTTTCTTAACCTGTCCCATTACCATCTCCTCTTGCCTTGAATATCTCTTAATGGCCCAGTAATTCCGGGCACAACGCGTAAGGACGTGTGCCCGGAGGAATTGCTGGTTTTCAGCATGCACAGCGCATGCGCTGAAAACCGGCATTTCCTGTCCTCTGACCCAAGGGGTTAAGAGGCAGAACGCGCGCGACTGCACAGGCAGCGCGTGCGCAGTGAAATTCCTTTTTTTTTTCAGAGTTGCCCGAGTGTAAAGGCATTGAAAAACCACACGTAAGTACTTCGTTTTTCAGTTAAGTGGGCTTTTAGTACAATTGAGAATTTTTTTTTCCACAGGTTTGTTATTTTTAAAGAATTTACAGTAAGGTAAGTTTAGTTTTAGCCCCGATTTAAAAAAAAAAATTTTTTTCAAATTTTAAAATTATTGTTTAAAATAGTTTTTCAGAGTTCTTTATTGTTCATTTAAGTAGTGCAATGTTTTTAATTTTCTTTCAGGTTTAAGTAGTGTTTTGGGGCCAGGAGTTTTCATGAGTTTGACAGCTCTTACTGTCAAACTCATGAATGAGTTTCCCCTCCCCTGATTGGCTGCACAGTGCTCACCTGATCCCAGCCGGCACATCGCACTAACTACGCCGCTGGATCAGGTAAGCACATCACGCCGACATCTGAACCGGGCCTGTGACAGGAAATGCAAGCAGGCCCGGGCTTCAGGTGTCGGCGCGCAGGGTGAGTGCAGATCGGGAGCTTGCACGCGCGGCAAGCCCCCGACACCAAGTTCTGGGCCAATGTCTCTTAATCTCTCCTACCTTCCAGCCTATCACAGGCCTTCCCTTTTGTTCTTTCATCCCCTCCCCCCTTTCCCAGCCCCTACACTTGCTTAAAAATCTGTTCCTTTTCCTGCTTTTTTCCAGTTCTGACGAAAGGTCACCGTTGTTTCTCTCTTCACAGATGCTGCCTGACCTGCTGAGTGTCTCCAGCATTTTCTGTTTTTATTTGCTTCTAACACCCCTCGTGTGGGCTCGCTTTCTATCCCCCTCGGCCGTATTGCTCCGAGCGATGTCGTCCTCCAAGATGGTCTTCACATACAGCCGCTGATGCGTCAATGCAACCACCTTCACCTTTACCGACACTGTCAGATCTCGCTTGCGTTCCTGTGAAGTTAAAAGACGAATAACCTACAAGATGCCATTCCGGCGGCTACATACCTACTCGTACCTGCAAGCACCCCATGTCTAGTTCCAGGATCTGTCCACATCAAAGGGAAAACAAACCTGGCAGTGAGAGCAGTTCCAAATGAAAAGTTACTGGACGCAGTTAAATTAATATGGAGAGAGATCAATACCTTTTGATTAACCATTCGCTAACAAAAATACAGCATTCAAATCACAGTGTAAGTACTAGTGTGCACTGGCTGGATTAGACCTTTTACACTTTCAACACCTGCAGTGCTCCCAATTTTATCTTTTAGAAGCCTTGGGGTACAGCGCACACTTTGCCGAAGCGTCACACTTACTTGTTGTGATGAAATATGCCATTCATCAGGCACTCTGTATTCTCTGTGTTTGATTGTGCCTGTGACTGTGACAAGCAGGGGAGTTTAGTTTCAGTTTCATTTCCTTACCTGTATTGTATTGTGTATAGGGCTCCGCCCATACCTGGCCCCTACTTAAGCAGGCCCCAGCGTGTCTCACAGGCAGTACAGCAGATCTCTGGATGAGAGACACTTCTCCACTGTGTATTACTTTCTGAGTTAATAAAAGCCTTGCTTTGCTCCGTTAACGCTGAGTCTCGGATTCATTGAGGCACATCACTTGTCACACTTTGGCGTGCCTCCGATTTGCTCATGGCACTATTTCGAAAGAAGAGCGAGGGAGTTCTCCCCAGTGCGCCGGCCAATATTTAGTGGCGAGCCGCTTTCCTCTTGGACCGCTGCAGTCCGTGCGGTGAAGGTGCTCCCACACAGCGCTGTTAGGGAGGGAGTTCCAGAATATTGACTCAGCGACGATGAAGGGATCGGCCGATATCTGCCCAAGTCAGGATGGTGTGTGACTTTGGGAGGGCAACTAGGAGGCAATGCTGTTCCCATGTCCTTCTAGCTGGTGGAGGTCGAGTTGGTGAACGAAAGGCCTAGGTTTTAAAATCAAAAAAACTTCCCCTCGTTTCTGGAGGTCTGCTAGTAATATGCCTTGTGCACTTCCTGCAACAATTCAATGATTGAGCCAGAGTACATCAGCAGTAAACCATGATTTTAAGAGCTGGGTACTGTATGAATGAAAAGCAAAAAAAAAGCATCTCAAAAAGTAAGCGGCTTTCAGGGTACCTTATGTGTTACAAGGCGTCACACCTGATTGTTATAAAGTTGCGCATCCTCCAATTCCTCATGATCAACGCCGTAGAAATCGTCTCATACATGACTGCCTGTCTCGTGTATCGTTCTTCACGTGTCCACAGAACAACAGAAAGACTATACTCTTGATCAAATAACTGTCTGATTCACTCGAACATGGACATGTAGGAAATGCTAATATTGGATATGTTGCTTTCTCAGTCACCTTTACAAAAAAACGTGTAAAATTCACGAAATGTAAGAGACAAATATAAAATTTACCAATACTCATTCCACCATGCTATATATCACCAACTTTTACCTCCTTTCTCAAGAGGCTCAGTCTTGTGTGCAGTTCCTACCTTTCACAGCCATGCTGAATCTGTGCCCCTCAAGATCTTCCCATGGGTATGGCTTCTCCCACTCCGTCTTTCGGTCCCTCTCCGCCAAAGGTGATCTTTGGCCACCCGTACGCTCACCGCCGCCTCATGATGTTGAGGATTGATCGTTGCCTCCGCTCCCCACCCCCCCGCCCCCGCCGGTGAACAATGCCACAGGAGATTAGCATGACGTAAAGGGCTGCTGCAGTCACATTACAGTGAAGATTGAACATAGGAACAAGAAAATGCCTCTCGATTTACACGAAAAACCTTCATTCATTTGTTTCCCAACATGGAATAAAATAGCATTAAGCTGTGTCGAAACCACATAGGAACAGGAGGCCATTCAGCCCCTCGAACATATTCCGCCATTCAATTAAATCATGGCTGATCGGCACCTCAACTCCATTTACCTGCCTTGGCTCCATATCTCGATAGCTTTACCTACAGCTGAGCTGTACAGACCAGGTGCATTCTAGGTTCAATCCCTGACCCATGTTGAGTTAGTTGACCTTAGCCAAGGCAACAATTATGACACAAGAGTGCCCCTGGGCTAAGAAAGGGAAATATTAGTCCTGAGTTTCTGCTCCCGATTGCTGGATACAGCAGGTGTAGATGCTGGTTGAGGATAGGAGAGGATTTGTGTATCAGCTGGGAGCATTCAGAGGGTGATGAACCCAAGCTCCACACCTCAACTCATATCTCAGACTGGTACTCTAGTGCAATACTGTGGTAGTGCGGCAAACTATTTTTTTTTATTCGTTCACGGGATGTGGGCGTCGCTGGCAAGGCCAGCATTTATTGCCCATCCCTATAATTGCCCTTGAGAAGGAGATGGTGAGCCGCCTTCTTGAACCGCTGCAGTCCAAACCATTGTAGCAGTTTGATACAACTGAGTGGCTTGCCATTTCAGAGGGGCAGTTACGAGCCAACCACGTTGCTGTGGGTCTGGAGTCACATATAGGCCAGACCGGGTAAGGACGGCAGATTTCCCCTTCCCTAAAAGGACATTAGTGAAGCTGATGGGTTTTGTATGACACCATTACTGACACTAGTTTTTAATTCCAGATTTATTAATGAACTGAATTTAAATTCCCCCAGCTGCCATGAGTGGGTATTTGAACTCATGTCTCCAGATTATTAGTCCAAGCTTCTCAGATTACTAGTCCAGTAATATAACCACTACGCTACAATACCCTTCAGATTTAGGAACAGCTTCTTTCCCAGGGCTGTCATCCTACTGAACTCTACAAATAAACTCTAAAGCCTGCACATCTGCCAATGCACTTTATTATGTTTATGTTAATGTATTACAAGCCATATGAATGTTGAATGTTTAAATGTCTTAATCTAAATATACACTCTCGGGAGCCACAAGCCTACATTTCGTTGTACTGCACTTGTGCACTAACAATGACAATAAAGTTGATTATTATTTATTATTATTATTATCAGTATTTGAAGAAGTGTAGGGAGGTCTCATAGAACCTTGGCCAACATCTGTCCCTCAATTGACACCACTGACACATAACTAGTCATTTATCTCATTGCTATTTGTAGGACCTTACCATGTGCAAATTGGCTGTTGCAATTGCCTATGTAACAAGTGACTGCTGTGAATAAGTCATTCACTGGCTGGCAAGTGCTTAGAGAAGCTTCTGGCCGAGTAAAACTGAAGTCAACGGGGATCCGGGGGAAAAGAACTTTTATTTGCCACTTAAGTGTCTTTGCCAGTGTGTTGATCACAGCCCACCAACACTCAAGCCTAGGTTTTCCAATCGGCACTTCAAACTAAGTGGACCAACGCTGGTTGGAGGGTTTCATCGTTTATGCTCATAGATGAAGAATCCCCAGGGTAACAGACGGCTGTCAGCCTTCCTCAGTATCAAAGTCTTCAGAGATGAGAGGGGAAACAACACAAACCACATTTAAGCAACAGTACAACATTCGAATCTCGCTTGCAACTCAGTGCTGAACAGCCAAGAAAATGTTTCCTCAACAGAAATGCCCCAAAGCTAATGGGTTGCTGAAGCCCGGGTCACGTCCCGGGAGGCTAAGAGGTGAATCGTTCGCCTCGACTTCCCTTTCTCCTTATTCACCCCCAACCCCTGCAGAAGGAAAAGTTAGTTGTCCGATTACAGAGAATATTAAATCCATAAACAGTCAATTGGCAAACAGCGGGCCATCGCATAAAAGAAACAGACACCTCCTCCTCGTAAAGGTCAACCACGACTGCGGAGAAGTGGCTGCTAGTAAGTTAACATCTATCCAGGGACGAATGGCTGGCAACTGCAATTGTTTCCAGTCTCTACAACATAGGGAAGTGTTAAGAACCAGTGTGCAGTTCAGCGAAGTGCGCGGCACCTGGCAGCAGCTTCACACCTGGAAACGAATCTGTGCGTGCTGCCATCCACACTATAAAAACAAACAAACATTCAGGTCTACCAATGGCACAAGCCGCAGAGAAGATGAAGACCCAGGTTTGATTCTGCTCCGTGCTGGGTAAGCGGCTCACAGTCAGCCTTGGCGTCGGGCCGTGGCTCCAGTGGGTAGTGCTCTCGCCTCCAGGTCAGAAGCTCATGGGTTCGATGCTCCACCCTAGAGACTTGAGCACAAAGTCCAGTCTGACACAATACTGAGGGAGTGCTGCACTGTCGGAGGTGCCGTCTTTCGGATGGGACATTAAACCGAGGCCCTGTCTGCCCCCTCTCTCAGGTGGACGTAAAATATCCCACGGCCACTATTTCGAAGAAGAGCAAGGGCGTTCTGGCAAAATATTTATCCCTCAACCAACAGCACTAAAACAGATTGGTCATTTATCGGATTGCTGTTTGTGGGATCTTGCTGTGCGCAAATTGGCTGCCGCGTTTCCTACATTACAACAGCGACTACACGTCAAAAAAGTACTTCACTGGCTTTGCGATGTCCTGAGGTTGTGAAAGGCGTTATATAAATGCAAGTTCTTTCTTCAGTCAGGGTGACACTACAACTCACCTCGGCAGCCAACCCCTCCCTGGCTAGGAAAGGGGTTAAAAATAAAACCCGCCAGGGTTTCCCATTGCTGATCGCTATCCAGTGAGTCCTGCTGGAAAGCTGGTGCAGGTGGAGAATTCTCTTGCTTTCAAATCCCTCCTCTGTATCTCTGTAATCTCCTCCAGCCCCACAACCCTCCAAGATCTCTGCGCTCCTCTAATTCTGGCCTCTTGAGCATCCCTGATTATAATCGCTCCACCATTGGTGGCCGTGCCTTCAGCTGCCGAGGCCCTAAGCTCTAGAACTCCCTGCCTAAACCTCTCCGCCTCGCTCTACCTCTCTTTCCTCCTTTGAGACGCTCCGTAAAACCTGCCTCTTTGACCAAGCTTTAGGGCGTCTGCCCTAATATCTCCTTGTGTGGCTCAGTGTCAAATTGTGTCTGATAATTGCTCCTGTGAAGCACCTTGGGACGTCTTACTGCGTTAAAGACGCTGTATAAATACAAGTTGTTGTTGTTGTTGTTGTTGGGCAGTAGTGGTGAAAAGAGGACTCAGCTGAGCTATACACAGCCGGCCAACACTCAATGTCTAGGCTCTTACACTTTAGATGAGGTACCAGAGGGAGCTGCTACAAAACTGTGCCCCAGCCTTCAGGAGTGATGGGGAGAAAACTGAAGAAAGAATGATACATCATATGTAATTGAGGAGGTGCCTTGGTTGCCTAGGGTCAGTTATAGATAGGACAACAGCAAGCTGCCTTTGAGAAGGTCAGATAGATGAGTAAACATAGAAACATAGACGATAGGAGCAGGAGTAGGCCATTCGGCCCCTCGAGCCTGCTCCGCCATTCAATGCGATCATGGCTGATCATCCAAATTCAGTACCCTGTCCCTGCTTTCTCCCCATATCCCTTGAGCCCTTTAGCCTCAAGAAATATATCCAACTCCTTCTTGAATTTATTTAATGAATTGGCCTCAACTGTCTTCTGTGGTAGAGAATTCCACAGGTTCACCACTCTCTGGGTGAAGAAATTCCTCCTCATCTCAGTCCTAAATGGCCTACCCCTTATCCTTAGACTGTGACCCCTGGTTCTGGACTCCCCGACCATTGGGAACATCCTTCCTGCATCAGGCTCATTAAGACAGAGAGGGTTTGGGGGCGGGGCGGGGGAGGGAGGGTTCAAGGCTGCAAAGTAAATGTCTCTGCCGGCAGCTGAAATTGGAGATGGTCAACATTTCAGGGGCTGTTTTGGCGAATACTCCGTGGATAATTCATCCTGCAAATTCTTTAGTCACAGAAGCAAGTTAATCTGACCTTCTCAAAGTTCTCTCTTCCCCTTAAAGATCCCCTCCCCCCGTAGTGCAAACACCAATTACCAGCCAGGAGGGTCAGCGAAGCTACCTATTCCAAGGCATTTCCCAATGATCTCCCAATTAAATCATTCCAGCCTGAGTTGGAGGATGAGGCACGCAAACTGTACAGTGCTCGGGCCAAACCACACTTTGAGTATTCAATTCAATTCAATTCAATTCAAATGCTTTATTGGCATGAAAGTTTACAGAGAACCATATTGCCAAAGCTTACATAGCAAAAAGGTACATTTTCAAACATTCTGTAGGTGTCAATCGATTTGACATTTGTTGGGTACATACAATATTACTTTTAAACAATATTAATTTTAAACAGTCTTTGTACTTCATTTGGTACGTTCAATATTAATTTTAAACAGTCTTAATTTTAAACAGTCCTCAGGTTGTGACATGTTGTTACATATTTGGCCCCAAGGTATGGTCTGTCTCCTTCTCCCAGGACTAATCTCAATTTTGACAGGTCATCCAATTCCTTGAAATCTGGGGTTGTTTGGCTTAGCTTGTTGAATAATATGTTTCTTGATGTGTTGAATTTTTCGCATTTTAGGAGGAAATGCATTTCTGTTTCAACCTCGCCGGCCAGACATTGATCGCATATTCTATTCTCTCTAGGCTGCCAGGATTTCTTGTATCTGCCTTTTTCAATTTCCAGTTGGTGGTCGCTTAGTCTGTACCTGGTGAGGGTCTGTCTCTGTTTTGTGTCTCTGATGGTCGTGAGGTAGTCTGCCAGTTTATATTCTCTTTTTATATATATGTCCAGTATTTGTCACCGGGGACACTAAGGGAGGCATTCAAATCCTTTTGGGATGGTGCAGAGAAGAGCCATGAGGCTGGTCGCTAAATGTCAAGAGTGGGAATTCTAACTCTGCACTCTCACCTTTCCGCGCAGCCTTGAGGGCAGCTTGCAGGGTTCTTGGAGATCTCTCCTCTGCCCCTCAGATCATTGAAGGGTGGGTTGCTTCATACTTCCGAGTGCACCAGTTTGCGAGCCGCACGTTTGCCATTGGGGCCGCACTGCATCGTAAACGCTCAATCAGCTCAGCGTTGTACATGGTCTTTGGAAGGACGGGGCTAAATGGAGCAAATAGCCTCCCCTACGTATTTGCGCAAATACACGACAATCACAGCTTGCTTGATTTGCAACAAACAAAATGAAAATGCAATTGGTAATTTTTTTTGTGTATGTGTGTCAAAGACGCGGCTCTCCCGAGGTGTTGCTCGCGAGTACCCTGGAGCACGGCTGTAATGTTCAGCTGCCAACATGACCTGTCCCTGTAAAGCCGCCGCTCCAACTTGGCAAATCCAGCTAACCCTTAACTACTGAGGAAACTGCTGAAGGTTAATGCGAAGGCAGCTGTATCTGCTTGTAAACATCTGTAATAGGAGCGTGACAGCTGGCGTGACGGGCACACCAGATGCGAGACTTGTGCAGGCTCCCATTCTTCAGGAAGAGACGGTGAACTTGGGAATTTGAGACAACTAGAGATACACACGGGGGAGGGGGCAGTACAACTCGTACCCCAACCCCACCGAGACTAAAAGAGGCGCAACAGGTAGACCAATTGCACGTGCAAGAATCTTCTTACAGAAAATGTTAGGTCCACGGTTGTTTCCTGCACCACTGGGGCAGAGTGGTGGGTGGTAATACAGCCAGACGTCCCATTCCCAATTCCTATCCAAGGATCCTTGCTGGAACATGCATGCACATCAAGCAAGGACAGAGGGGGTTCAGCTTGAGACACCTGAACCCCTCCTCCTCCCCTCCATCTTTCCATCCCCGCTAAGGTTGACTAGCCTGCTCGACACTCCCTATCCCTATCTAGGCTCACGCATGAAAGGATAACCATTTGAGTGGGCCTGCAAAAGAGAGGGTGCGAAAAAAGGCGAAGATGCATTGTTGGCACAAATATATCCTTTGTCGTCGGCGAGCAAATGAGGAAAAAAATAGACTTTGTCATGAAGACGGTGTCCCTTTAAATGGGCTCACCTGCAAGTACTTGAGCAAATGAACACTGCCCCTTTAAGAGGGGTAAGCTAAGCAGACGTACAGATCACCTTTTAATAAAAAGGCTGGATTTTTGTTGTTGTTACGGACCCGACGGTCTTGCTCTGCCTCCCACCCTCTCTCTCTCCACCTCCGCGCCCCATTAACATTATATTCTTACCCACCCACACATCCTCAGTCAAGAAAGGAAGGCGCTTATTTGGCTTCAGGATCCGGAGACTGTCAAGCAGAGATGAGGTTTCCATGGTAACCCACCATGGCATCAGGGCCTAGAGCCAGGCATCAGGCCTGTTCTGAACAGAGCTGCTTTGCAAAGTCAATAAATGTGGCATTTAATGAGGCTCCAGATACTTCATCATCTCCTCACTAAGGGAAACATTAGTGTTACTTCCTACACCTTCAGGATTACATTACATCGGATATACGGCACAGAAACAGGCCATTCAGCCCAACCAGTCCATGGCGGCGTTTATGCTCCACAAGAGCCTCCTCCCGTCTTTCCTCATCTAGATCTATCAGTATAACCCTTCTCCCTCATATGCTTATCCAGCCTCCCCTTAAATGCATCTATACTATTCGCTTCAATCACTCCTGTGGTAGCGAGTTCCACATTCTCACCACTCTTTGGGTAAAGAAGTTTCTTCTGAATTCCCTATTGGATTTCTTGGTGACTATCTTATATTGAGGCCTCTAGTTTTGCTCTTCCCCACAAGTGGAAACATTCTCTCTGTATCCACTCTATCAAAACCTTTCATAATTTTAAAGACCTCGATTAAGTCACCCCTCAGCCTTCTTTTTTCAGGAGAAAAGAGACCCAGCCTGTTCATCCTTTCCTGATATGTATACCCTCGCATTTCTGGCATCATCCTTGTAAATCTTCTCTGCACCCTCTCCAGTGCCTCTATATCCTTTTTATAATATGGTGACCAGAACTGAACCACAGCACTCCAAGTGTGGTCTAACCAAGGTCCGATTCTTAGTGGGGGGGTTTTAAAATTCCATTCTCATGGATTTCCACAGCCAAACATTCGTACAGTTCTAACGAAGCATACTGTTCAATGCTCCCGGAACACAACTTTAAAATGGAAAACGAGGAGCCATGAATCCAGCAGCCCAACACTTACCCTTTTAAATAAGGTTGACTTTAATCAACAAATTAGAAAAAAACGTCACTTTGGAATTTATTCCAATAACCCATTTTCCATCAACTTAATAAAGCAGATTCTGCAGTCCTCTACCTCATTCAGCCGCTTCAAAATAAAAGCACATTACCTTAATTGTACACTTGAGTTCCACTGGGTTTCCATTTTAATTGCCTTCAGCACCTCTGGGTTAGGAATGGGCAAGAATATAATCACTATTATCACTGTCTACTGATTCTTGCTGGAAAGTGCACGTGTGTGGACCTCCTATGTCCCTCCACGATCAAATAACATGCCACGTCTCACCATCTAGGCTCATACCTAGATGGTGAGGTCCATCTCAAGCAGTAACTTTACCAACCTTGAACGTTTCCCATTGCGCAAGGCTTTGGTTTTATCAATCTATCAGTGTGGTGGTGGGGGGAGAGAATGACCAGGACTCCATACATGGCCCATTTGTGAAACAACTTCTCCCCTTCTCTTCCCTCCCCCTGTTACACCGACTGTCATCTTGAAACATTCAGTTTTGAGGACCTGCCGTGCTGGCCTCTCTACTTTTAGTTTCCCAGCAAGCCAATATAGACTGGGAACAGCACCAAGGGGACGAAAGGAGTGGAACTCAGTATCCCAGCTATACAAACTTGAGTGTCAGTGCTTTCAATCTAAATGCAACTGCAATGAGAACTTAGATTTAAATTGTGCTTCTCACGGGGGCACTTTGCACTGGAACGAATGTAGGGGGTATGCCGAGGAATGGATTGGTTTTAAGCAGAGAGAGAAAGCTAAAAAAAATAACATTCATTTAAAACATCACTTTCTAGTACATTTGTACTCAAACAAATATTCAAAGAATTCATGGATGATTATGTAGAAATATACAATATTTATGTAATGTCCAGGCGACAAGAAATCCCAATCATGTGTTTGGTCCCAAAGTTCAAAGAATACCAGACACTAACCTCTCATTCCTGTCCCTCAGACAAATGCCTGTCCAGTTCCCCGCCAACAATATCCAGCCCCACTACCTACTCCGACAGTCTGTTCCACACATTCACCACTCTTCAAGTGGCTCAATCTAAACCATCCGTTCACCTTCTTTCATGTCAACACACAGTCTTCGGGTTCAGTCCATCAATAAATACTCTTTAGAATCACGAATACCACAACGGGATGACCCCCTGAACCAATATTATCCCTACCTATTGTTTTAGTAACTGCTTTCGGTTACAAGTAATGTGAAGTATTGAAAGAGGAGATGAACAAGATCTCATTGACCGGATAATACCTTGATACCACGATCACCTTAATAGCCAACATTTAAAAAAACGTGCAACAGCTCATCCCACATCTCCCAACCAGTATTGATCTCTCAGTAGCAACCCTGCCTACTCAGTCTTGGATATTACAATGCCGCCAATTTCAGAAAACAAGCAAAACTGGTGAAACAAGTGAACACAAACCGTGCAACTTATTGATCCACAGTAATAGATCCAATCAACGCCACATACATCCAGATCCAACATCAAGGGCTACTTTCCAGAAATAAGACAGATTTCAAGAGGAACTAGCAGAATCCTCTTCAAATAGCACATTTTATACATCAAACCAGAGCTAATGAATTGGGTTTTATTATCAACCGTGTTCTTACCTGTTTCCAGAGGAAGGGGTCCACCAGGTTTCTCATCCAAGAAATGCCGAGGTGAAGGGCTGACAAGACGATGCCGCTGATGACCGCCGCCCTCATCCTGATGGGCAGCAAGGTGTAAATGATGTAAATGAAGAAGACGGTCCACCAGATCCCTGCCGAGGCGCTGCGGGGCTCCACCAGGAGGACCCCGACGATCTCCACCGCCAGGATCACCAGAATGACCAGGTAGCAGATGATCCACATGTGATCCTGGTGAAAGCCGTTGCGGTTGCACACCACCGTCAGCACCAGGACCAGGGCGATGGCCACGGCCAGGACCACCAGGTAAGGGAGCTCGTAGCCCCCGTAGGCGCAGTGGAAAGTCAACATGACGGCGCAGACCAGCGCCAAGACCCCCATCAGCATGGTCAAGCTGCTCTGGTTCAGGCGGAAGAAGTAGCGCTGGTACAAGCGCTCCAATTTCTCGGATTGGAACTTCTTGGACTGGAAGATCCGGAGCAGCCCCTGGCAACACTCCACGAAGGAGATCTCGACATCCGAAGCCGAAGAGTCGACATCTCCCAGCTTGGACCTTCCTCTCTCCTCCAGCGCCAGTTCCACCGACTTGGGTCGAACCCCTCCGTCCAGTCGGTGCTGGTGCCTGGGTTTGACCACATCGTTGCGGCTCCTCGACCCACCTTCCCTGCCCAGCTGCTCCTGCCAGGCCGACTTGGATCGCAAGCTCAGCCTGGTGGTCTTGCCAGGTAGGTGCCGTTGGCACTCCTCCTCCTCCTCCTCCTGCTCCTTCCCCTTGTCCCTCCAGCGCTTGCCCCTGGTCTTGCCCGAGGCTCTCCTCCCGGGCATCGGGATGCCGTTGGCTCTGGTCTCTCGGGTGGCCGCTTCGCCCTCCGCCCAAGCTGCCCGGTGTTCGGATCCTCCCGGGGGCGGTGGCTGTGCTCCAGCGGCCGGTGGACTCACACTGTTCGCCCTCGACATAGTCTTGCACCAGAGAGTCCTTTCTTTATTTCGGTTGGGGTTGGGGAACCACTTTCAACCAGCTTGCTACACTTAGCTTCTTCGATTCCTCTTTAAATGACCCACTGGATCAGATTCTCCACGGCTGGTTTAACCACCCTAAAACATGACCCTGATCCAGAAACTTTTATTGTGTCTTTCTTCCTGGAATAATTCCTGAACGTCTCTCAAATCGACTGTCCTTCTAATCCCATTGACTCCAAGACCAACTGCAAATTCCAACTTGTTTTTTTAAAACCAAAAAAAGTATTTGCCACTCCGTTAAACTGTGACAATAATCCGAAGTTTTGCTTTGGAACTTAAAAATCACTTTCCAAATCCGTCACCAGCGATCTCCATGGTAAATGCAGGTTTAAAGAGACCCCTTTTACGACCCCAGGAATCGGTCTCGTCTCCATTTAAGCATACACCATTCAGGAAACACGCTTATTTATTCAAACGAAAGCTTGTGGATGATGTGCGATGCTTGTAAATAAAATGATATTGTCTTCCCATAGCAACAACTAGAAGAAGCTTCGATTTCGAGAGTTATTCCCACGATATATTATCCACAGATTGAGATCCGATGAAACTTCACCAACTGTTCTTCCTCGTCACTCATCAAGTCTTAGAAGCAAGCTCTCGCTCTCTTTTTTTAAATCACCCTTTCCCTTCTCTTTCGGAGAAGTAATGATGCTTCTTTAAATTCTTCATCGCTGAGTGGAGCAATAAAATTGACCACTGATCGCTTGCTCTGGGCGGAGCGAGCAAACCTGCGGTCGGAGCGTGGTCGTTTCATTTAAAGCCAACGATATACATCAGAGGGAGGGGAGTGGGAGATGAGCTTAAGACTATTTCTCCCTCGATTCAAACCATTTTCTTCCCTCCACCCACCCCCCCCCCCTACCACACACAGCTCTGGACTAAATGTAAACAAGCTTGACATCAAACAAGCCTTGTCGATCTCAGCCCTCCGTACTGCAGCCAGGCTGCAAATTCCACCTTTACACAGAGCATTTTAAAGAGACGCTGTTATCCCGTTAACACAACCGCTGGTGTGTGCATTACAGAAGGATCGCACGTCGTATTAGCAACGTGTTACTGCCACTTTTATTCCCCCCACCCCCTTCCAAATTCAAAGCAACCACAAGGCAATAAATAGATTTGCCAACAAAAAAAAATTAAGAAAATAAGATCAAACATCATTCATTCTTGGCTCGTTCCGGAGTGGTCAAGATTGATTCTCAATGGCAATGCATAGGTCCCAAAAAGGCAAATATCCGATGATGCTGATGATAAGTAGTAAGAGCAGAGGGGGCGTGGAATGCATTCAAAATAATAAAGCACTTATTTGCAAAAATAAAAATAAATTGTAATGAATGCCTTTCTTGGAAATGGACACTGTCGTCGGTCTCCGCAACCCGCTTGGCGCACCTCCTCAACCAAACTTGATCCAGGGCCGCCTCCCACCCGGCAAACTCCACCCGCCCCTCCGCTCTCATTGGTCCTCCGCCCGCCTGGATTTGCATCCTCGACCTTCCCGGCCTCCCGATTGGCCGAGCGCCGCGGTCAGTCTGCGTCACAATGGCTCATCAGGCTTGAGTGCGGCGGCGAGTGGGCGGGGCCTCTAGAATCATAGCCTGGTTACAGCACGGAAGAAGGCCATTCGGCCCGTCGAGCCCGTGCCGGCTCTCAGCCAGTCCCACTCCCCCTCCCTTTCCCTGTAGCCCTGCAATTTTTTTTTTACTTCAGATACATATCCAACTCCCTTTTGAAAGATAAGATTGAGTCTGCCTCCACCAACCTTTCAGTCAGTGCATTCCAGATCTTAACCACACGCTGCGTAAAAAAAGATGTTTCTCACTTCGCCTTTGGTTCTTTTGCCAATCTGTGTCCTCTGGTTCTCGACCCTTCTAGCAATGGGAACAGTTTCTCTCTATCTACTCTGTCCAGACCCCTCTATCAAATCTCCTCTCAATCTTCTCTGCTCCAAGGAGAACAACCCCAGCTTCTCCAGTCTCTCAATGTAACTGAAGTCCCTCATTCCTGGAATCATTCTCGTAAATCTTTTCTGCACTTCACACTTTTCTGCGTTAAATTTCATCTTAATAATAATAATTCAACTTTATTGTCATTGTACAATGCACAACGAAATGTGATCTTGCAAGCTCCCATGAGTCCAGTACAAATAACATTAACATTAAATAGCACCGTCCTGGGAGAAGCAAAGCCACTGCGTCTGTGCGCGCCGCCATTCCATTCCATTTTCCACCATTCCTCCTGTCCGTCAATCTTCAGCCCAACGCCCGGGCCTGCTCACCAGCCGCCCCTCCCGGGGCTCCTTCCGTGACCTTCTCACCAACCGCCTCTCCTCGGGGCTCCTTCCGTGACCTTCTGCACCTAGTCTTCCCTGATGGTCACCCCTCCAGGTACTAACCAGGCCTAGCTCTAGCTTAGCTTCCAAGCCTTGCCAGTGACCCTGTCCCTAGTCCCAGGAACATTAGGGTATCTGCCATGTGTCCGCCCATTTCACCAGCCTGTCTATGTCCTCTTGAAGTCTATCACTATCCTCTACACAGTTCACTATACTTCCAAGTTTTGAGTCATCTGTTAATTTTGAAATTGTGCCCTGTACACCCACATCCAAGTCATTAATATATATCAAGAAAAGTAGTGGTCCTAGAACCGACCTCTGGGCAACACCACTGTATATCTTCTTCCAGTCCGAAAAACAACCGTTCACCACGACTCCCTGTTTCCTATCACTTAGCCAATTTTGTATCCATGCTGCCACTGTCCCTTTTATTCCATGGGCTTCAACTTTGCTGGCAAGCCTATTATTATGTGGCACTTTGTCGAACGCCTTTTGGAAATCCATGTACACTATGTCAACCGCATTACCCTCATCAACCCTCTCTGTTACCTTATCAAAAAACTCAATCAAGTTGGTTAAACACGGTTTGCCTTTAACAAATCCATGCTGGCTTTCCTTAATTAATCCACACCTATCCAAGTGACTGTTAATTTTGTCCCTGATTACTGTTTCTAAAAGCTTCCCCACTACCGAGGTTACCTGTAGTTGCTGGGTTTATCTTTACACCCTTTTTTGAACAATGGTGTAACATTTGCAATTCTCCAGTCCTCTGGCACCGCTCCCGTATCTAAGGAGGATTGGAATATTATGGCCAGTACCTCCGCGATTTCCTCCCTCAATTCCCTCAGCATCCTAGGATGCATCCCATCTGCTCCTGGTGATTTATCTACTTTAAGTACAGCCAGCCTTTCTAATACCTCTTCTTTATCAATTTTTATCCAATCAATTATCTCCACTACCTCCCCCATTACTATGTCTATGGCAGCATCCTCTTGGTGAAGGCAGATGCAAAGTACTCGTTTAGTACCTCAGCCATACCCTCTGCCTCCATGCATAGGTCTCCTTTTTGGTCCCTCCTCTTACTACCCTTTTGCTATTTATATGCCTATAGAAGACTTTTGGATTACCTTTAATGTTGGCTGCCATTCTATTCTCATACCCTCTCTTTGCCCCTCTTATTTTCTTTTAAACTTCTCCTCTGACCTTTATATAGCCTGATTCTCAGATGTATTTGCAACCTGACATCTGCCATATGTGCTCTTTTTCTGTTTCATCGTATTCTCTATCTCTTTCGTCATCCAGGGGGCCCTGACTTTAGTTGCCCTGCCTTTTCCCCTAGTGGGAATGTACCTGAACTGTACCTGAACTATTTCCTCTTTAAAGGCAGCCCATTGTTCCATTACAGTTTTGCCTGCCAATCTTTGATTCCAGTTTACCCGGGCCAGATCCATTCTCATCCCACTGAAATTGGCCTTCCCCCAGTTGAACATTTTTACTCTAGATTGCTCCCTGTCCTTTTCCCTAACTAATCTAAACCTTATGATCACTGTTCCCTAAATATTCACCTACTGATACTTGCTTCACTTGACCCACCTCATTCCTCAGAACCAGATCCAGCAATGCCTCCTCTCTCGTCAGGCTGGAAACATACTGATCAAGAAAGTGCTCCTGAACACACTTCAGAAATTCATCCCCTTCTCTGCCCTTTACACTATTACGATCCCAGTCTATATTAGGATAGTTGAAGTCTCCCATTATTACTACTCTATAGTTCTTGCACCTCTCTCTAATTTCTCTGCAAATTTGCTCCTCCATATCTTTCCCACTATTTGGTGGTCTATAGAATACACCTAGTAGTGTAATGGCATCTCTATTATTTCTTAACTCTAGCCATATAGATTCTGTCCTTGACCCCTACAGGACATCCTCCCTCTCCAGCACTGTAACATTCTCCTTGACCAATACTGCCACACCACCTCCTATCTATCCTTCCTTATCTTTCCTGAACACCTTATAACCAGGAATATTTAATACCCAATCCTGCCCTTTTTTGAGCCAGGTCTCAGTTATTGCCACAACATCATATTCCCATATGGCTATTTGTGCCTGCAGCTCACTTACCTTGTTTACTACGCTCCGTGCGTTCACATACATACACTGTAAACCCATCTTAGGCCATTCTGTATTTTCTCTTAGTTTGACCCCACCTAATACCTTACTATTTCTTACTTTAGTGCTCTCTGCCTCTCCCAATCCTTTAAGCACTTTATTTCCCCTTTTTGATGTTACATCCTGGTGCCCATCCCCCTGCCAAATTAGTTTAAACCCTCCCCAACAGCACTAGCAAACCTCCCCGCGAGGATATTGGTCCCGACCCTGTTGAGGTGCAGGTCACACCTTCCCCAGAACCGGTCCCAATGCCCTAGGAATCTAAAGCCCTCCATCCTGCACCATCTCTCCAGCCACACATTCATCTGCTCTATCCTCCTATTTCCATACTCACTTGCGCCTGGCACCGGGAGTAATCCGGAGATTACTACCTTTTGAGGTCCTGCTTTTTAACCTCTTTCCGAGCACCCTAAAATCTGCCTGCGGGACCTCATCCCTCTTTCTGTTTCATTGGTACCAGTATGGACCACGACCTTTGGCTGCTCACCCTCCCCCCTCAGAATGTCCTCTGAGAATTGGGCTTGAGTTCCTGGGAGGAGGAGGTGGAGGTGGAGGTGGCTGCTTAACCCTTTTCAGGGGAGGCTTTGGGGAGACATCATTGCATTAAATGCACCGTTGGGAGGGATGGGATGGGGGAGAAAAGATAAAGCATTAAATTCATCAGAATTTCTTTTCTTCTCTATATGAGGAAATAATAAGTCAGGAAATAACAACAACAACTTGTATTTATATAGCACCTTTAACATAGTAAAACGTCCCAAGGCGCTTCACGGGAGTATTATAAGAGAAAAGTTTTGACACCGAGCCACAAAAGGATAAATTAGGGCAGGTGACCAAAAGCTTGGTCAAAGAGGTAGGTTTTACAGAGCGTCTTAAAGGAGGAGAGAGAGGTAGTGAGGCGGAGAGGTTTAGGCAGGGAATTCCAGAGCTTAGGGCCCAGGCAACAGAAGGCACGGCCGCCAATGGTTGAGCGATTATAATCAGGGATGCTCAAGAGGGCAGAATTGGAGGAGCACAGATATCTCGGGGGGTTGTGGGGCTGAAGGAGATTACAGAGATAGGTGGGGCGAGGCCATGGAGGGATTTGAAAACAAGGATGTGAATTTTAAAATCGAGGCGCTGCTAAATCACTGTTTAAGCTATGCCAAATTTAAAGAAAGACTTGCATTTATATAGCGCCTTTCATGAACTCAGGATGTCCCAAAGCCCTTTACAGCCAATTAAGTACTTTTTGAAGTGTTGTAATGTAGGAAACGGGACAGCCACTTTGCGCACAGCAAGCTCCCACAAACAGCAATGTGATAACAAGCAGATAATCTGCTTTTTTTAGTGATGTTGAGTGAGGGCTAAATAGTGGCCCAGGACACCAGGGCTAACTCCCCTGCTCTTCTTTGAAATAGTACCGTGGCATCTTTTACGTCCACCTGAGAGGGCAGACGGGGCCTCGATTTAACGTCTCATCCAAAAGGTGGCACCTCCGACAGTGCAGCGCTCCCTCAGGATTGTACTGGGATTGTCAGCCTAGATTTTGTTTTGCTCAAGTCTCTTGGAGTGGGGACCTGAGCCCACAACCTTCCAGAACTGAGAGGTGAGGGTGCTACCCACTGAGCCACGGCTGACACATCTCAACTGGTTGGAAGCGTAGTTGGCAAGATTTGGATTTGTTCTCTACTGAGATTTGGTGCTGCAGGGCTGTCTCACTTTTATTTTCCTTAGTTGTAGTTATACTGCTAGTTATGCAGCAATGCAAAGACAAACTGTGTAAGATTCTTTCCAAGCACGCACTCATAACAATCTCAATTCATGTAACTACAGAATAACTAGTCTGGTGCAGTGCTGCATTTTGGAGGCACCTATGTGATCCACTGGGGTAATGGGTGATATTGAGGCTTTGGAAAGGTGCAGAGCAGGATCACTAGTTTGATTCCCAGTTTGAACGATCTTAGTCACCAAGATAGGGCCGGGACTCTGTACTTTAGAGAAGTGTAGACTTAGGGGTGATTTGATCAAGGTTTCTAAGATGAAGGGAATAGATTCTGTTCGCGTAGACAGCTTGTTTCATCTAAATAGGTTAGGGAGGACCGGGGTCACTATTTTAACTTACGTAAGGCCAGATCTAGGTTAGATGTCAGGAGGTGATTCTTTTCCCAGAGGATCTCTGGAACAGGTTGCCAGCTCAGAGGATTACAAGGGATGTACGGCACAGAAACAGGCCATTCGGCCCAACCAGTCCATGCCGGCGTTTATGCTCCACTCCAGCCTCCTCCCAGCCTTCCTCATCTAACTCTTATCAGCAGAACCCTCTATTCCCTTCTCCCTCATATGTTTATCTAGCCTCCCCTTAAATGCATCTATACTATTCGCCTCAACCACTCCCTGTGGTAGTGAGTTCCACATTCTCACCACTCTCCGGGTAAAGAAGTTTCTTCTGAATTCCCTATTTGATTTCTTGGTGACTATCTTATTTTGATGGCCTCTGGTTATGCTCTTCCCCACAAGTGGAAACACTCTCTCTGTATCCATTCTATCAAAACTTTTTATAATTTTAAAGACCTCTATTAGGTCACCCCTCAGCCTTCTCTTTTCAAGAGAAAAGCGACCCAGCCTGTTCATCCTTTCCTGATAGGTATAACTTCACATTTCTGGTATCATCCTTGTAAATCTTCTCTGCACCCTCTCCAGTGCCTCTATATTCTTTTTATAATATGGCGACCAGAACTGTACACAGTGTGGTCTATCCAAGGTTCAATACAAGTTTAGCATAACTTCTCTACTTTTCAATTCTATCCCTCTCGAAATAAACCCTAGTGCCTGGTTTGCTTTTTTATGTCCTTATTAACCTGATAAGTGCAGTGAATGCTGATTCACTGAGTTCCTTCAAGTGAGAGCGGGACCTGTTTCTGGCTGGGGCGGAGATCACCTCGTACAAAAGATAGATACGGCATGACATTAATCAGGGCCAGACTGATCTCCTGGATGAGTTTTGCGAGGAATTTCCCAGATTCATTTTCCCAAATTGGCCTGGGTTTTTACCTGGTTCTTCGCCTCTCGCCAAAAGATCACATGGTTTTGGGTGGGGTGGGGAGTCGAGACCTTGTGACGCACAAGGCAATGCAGTTGTGTGCGGCAGGCTGGATGGACCAGAGGGTCTTTTCTTAAATAACAACAGAAAATGCTGGAAAAACTCAGCAGGCCAGGCAACATCCGTGGAGAGAAATTAGAGTCGACGTTTCGGGTCTAACCCTTTTTCAAAACTGGAAAGGAAATGAAATAGATCGAAGGCAGGGCTGCGATAGAACAAAAGAAGTAAAGAAACATTAAGAGGTATTCAAAACCAGACGAGATGGTAATAGGACAAGTGAGGACAAAAGACGGTTCAGATTAGGTGTGAAGTGTACTGGCAGACTAAGAGGGTCTTTTCCTGTCTGCCATTGTTCGTATGTTTGTAATTAAAACTTCCTTCGAGTCCTTTCTAATGTTAGGCTATAGTGAGCGCTGCTGCTGCTGTTTCCCAGTAATAAAAAATTGCACGCAGAGTTCTGCATCTTGGTAGAACAACATCTTGCCTTTATATAGCGCCTTTAACCTAGCAAAATATCCCAAGGTGCTTCACAGGAGCGATTATCAGACAAAAATTGACACCGAGCCACATAAAGAGACATTAGGACACTTGACCAAAAGCTTGGTCAAAGAGGGAGGCCACCAAGGGTGGACTGGTGGAAATTGGGGATGTGGAAGAGGCCAGAATTGGAGGAGCGCAGAGATTTCGGAGAGTTGTAAGGCTGAAGGAGGTTACAGAGATAGGGAGGGGATGAGGCGATGGAGGTATTTGAAAACAAGGATGAGAATTTTAAAATCGAGGCGTTGCCGGACCGGGAGCCGATGTAGGTCAGCGAGCACAAGGGTGATGGGTGAACGGGACTTGGTGCGAGTTAGGACATGGGAAGCCGAGTTTTGGGTGAGCTGAAGTTTACGGAGTGTGGAAGTGGGAGGCTAGCCGGGAGTGCGTTGGAACAGTCAAGTCTAGAGGTAACAAAGGCATGGATGAGGGTTTCAACAGCAGATGAGCTGAGGCAAGGGCGGAGACGGGCGATGTTACGGAGGTGGAAGTAGGCGGTCTTGGTGATGGAGAGGATATGGGGCTCAAAGCTCAGCTCAGGTTCAAACAGGACGGCGAGGATGCAAACTGTCTGGTTCAGTCTCAGCCAGTGGCCAGGGAGGAGGATGGAGTCGGTGGCTAGGGAACGGAGTTGTGGTGGGGACCAAAGACAATGGCTTCGATCTTCCCAATATTTAATTGGAGGAAATTTCTGCTCATCCAATACTGGATGTCGGACAAGCAGCGTGACAGATCAGAGGCAGTGGAGAGGTCGAGTTTGGCTGAGTTCATTCTGCAATATAACAAGGGGTGTGCCAGCTGCAGACTGCAGACAACTGCTACTCCTTGCGCTTACATTGCACCATTGATGTAGCAATGTCCCAAGGCGCTTTGCATGGGAAATGACACCTGGGAGTGGGAGAGCTAGGAAAGGCGACCAAAAGCTTGGTCGAAAAGATAGGTTTTGAGAAGGTTGGTAAAGATCGGTAGAAGAAATGAAGAGGCAGGGGGGTTTGGACAGGGAGTTTGTGAGAGTAGGTTTTAAGTGGCTGAAGGCTCTGCTACCAATGGTGGGACAAAGTGATTGTTGGAGGCCAGTCATCTCAGCCCCAGGACATCGCTGCAGGAGTTCCTCAGGGCAGTGCCCTAGGCCCAACCATCTTCAGCTGCTTCATCACTGACTTTCCCTCCATCATAAGGTCAGAAGAGGGGATGTTCGCTGATGATTGCACAGTGTTCAGCTCCATTCACAATTCCTAAGATAATGAAGCAGTCCATGCCCGCATGCAGCAAAGTCTGGATGACATCCAAGCTTGGGCTGGTAACTGGCAAGTAACATTCGTGCTACAACAAGCGACCATCTCCAACAAGAGAGAGTCTAACCACCACCCCTTGACATTCAACGGCATTACCATCATCGAATCCCCCACCATCAACATCCTGGGGAGTCACCATTGACCAGAAACTTAACCGGACCAGCCACATAAATACTGTGGCTACAAGAGCAGGTCAGAGGCTGGGGTGTCTCACCTCCTGACTCCCCAAAGCCTTTCCACCATCTACAAGGCACAACTCAGGAGTGTGATGGAATACGAGGATGTTGCCAGGACCGGAGAATTTTAGCTATGAGGAAAGATTGGATAGGCTGGGGTTGTTTTCTTTGGAACAGAGGAGGCTGAGAGGAGATTTAATTGAGGTGTATAAAATTATGAGGTGCCTAGATAGAGTGGATAGGAAGGACCTATTTCCCTCAGCAGAGAGGTCAATAACCAGGGGGCATAGATTTAAAGTAATGGTAGAAGGATTAGAGGGGAGTTGAGGAGACATTGTTTCACCCAGAGGGTGGGTGGGGGTCTGGAACTCACTGCCTGAAAGGGTGGTAGAGGCAGAGACCCTCATCACATTTAAAAAGTACTTGGATATGCACTTGAATATGCCGTAAGTGTAGTGTATGTACCCGTCTACCTTTAAGAGAACTATTGTATGTAACCGTTCACCTTTAAGAGAACTACTTTAGGTGTGGCACTACTTGTTTGGCTTCTGTATACTGTAATACCGACGGTGACCACACCGGTATATAAGTGTTGTGGCATGATTCCTTGGGCAGATTCGCCCTGACCTTCGAATAGTAAAGACCTGTTTGTTTGTTATTCCTGAAGTCTGTGTCGTTATTAACTGTACAACCCACAGACTTTACAGTGGCGACGAGTCCGATCGTACCCTGCGGCAAGACTACCAAAGCAACTAAAGAGCGTCGAAGAGAGGCAACCGCCCTCGTCGTTATGCTGGGAGAAAACACGAGGCTGCAGCAATAGAAAGGAGGAAGACTTTAGCAACAAAAGCTTCCATCAGCAACAGGCACTGACTACCCTTCTACCACGGTGCGGAGTGAGCCGATCAGCAGGAAACAAGGCGGCCGCGGAGACTGTGAGTAGGGGAAAGTGTAACGAAATCCGGAGGATAAGGGCTGTGCACTCGACCACGGTCGAGGGGGAGCAGAGCTGGTCAGGAAGGCGGGTCCAACGGCGTCGTGAGATAGCCGGACCGCGATCGGCGGGAAAAGCCAGGCAGCGACCGAAGCCACGAAGCGCTGAGACCGGGAGCAGGCGCGGGAAGAGAGAAACTCAGCCGTAGCCGGGGAGGGAAGCACCGGACTGCGTGAGGGCTGGGAGGCGAACAGGAGCCGGGCGTGTGGGAGAGGCAGAGCCGACCAAAGGAGGCTGCGCGAGAGCCAGTCCAGCGGCTGAACTGTTCTCCACCAACGGGGTACCCAGCGCCGGTAGAGCCGAACGTGGGGGAGAGAGAGACAGAGCCGAGCAAGGGGAGAGAGGCTGCGCGAGAGCCAGTCCAGCGGCTGAACTGTTCTCCGTGAACGGGGTACCCAGCGCCGGTAGAGCCGTGCAAGCGGGAGAGAAAGACAGAGCCGAGTAAGGGGAGCTGTGCGGAAGCCAGCCCAGCGGCTGAACCTGTCCGCTGTGGGGAAAGCGTACCCCTCCCACCAGGGAAGAAACGCGGGAAGCCGCCATTAGGCGGAGAAGACGACAGACGCGGGAGGCCGCCATTGAAGGGGCGGGGAGAGAAGGAAAGAGCGGGAAACCGCCATTTTCGCGGGAAAAACCGCCATCTTAGAAATAAATAAATAATAAATAAGAATTTAAAGAAATACTTGTGCTGCTCCCAAGGAAAGGAAGATGCCTAAGCGAGGGAATATTAACGATTTTAATTCTGAGATAGAAGACTGGGCCACGTACGTGGAACGCATCGAGATCTATTGTGAAGCCAACAAAATAGAGGAAGACGACAAAGCGATAACATTGCTAAACTCGATGGGCGCAAAGACATACGGGCTCTTGAAGCATCTACTAGCACCAGCTAAACCGGCGGATCAGACTTTCGAAGGGATTGTGGCTGTTCTGAAGGACCACTTGAACCCCACACCGTTGATGTTGGCTGAACGATTCAAATTCTATGCAAGAACGCAACGGAAAGACGAAAGCAACGCGGAATATTTGGTCGAACTGCGTAGGCTAGCGAAATGCTGCCAGTTCGGAGTGAATCTGACAGAGGCACTGCGAGACAAGTTCGTATGCGGGTTGTCCAAGGAAGGGACACAAAAGCGACTACTCGAAGAGAACGACCTCATACTTGACAGGGCTGTCCTTATAGCCGCATCGCACGAAGCCGCAGCGAAAGGAACGGCGGAAATGCAGCTAAAGGCGGCGGCACTCGGGGTGGACCAAATTACCTCAAGTACAACAAAATGCTATCGTTGTGGGAAGACAACACACGACCAGAATCAATGCTGGTTTAAGAACCAAGAATGTAGGAAATGTGGCAAACTGGGTCACATCGCTAAGGTATGCCGGTCAGGGAAGAAGACCAACAACCAAAGGAAGCCACCACAAGAAAAGTACAACAAGGTACACAAGGTGGCTGAGAAGAGTTCAGACGAACAGAATTCAGACTCAGACCCAAACAGCCAGGAGCTGGGTAGTCTGAGAATTCACAATGTGAGTAAGGAAGCTGACCTACAAACTATCTGGGTCATACTAAAAATAGCTGGAGTCCAAGTAAGAATGGAGTTGGACACTGGATCAGCTCTATCAGTCATAAATCGAAGGGACTACCACCGGCTATTCTCTCACATACCCTTAAGAAATACCAAGTTCATATTGCAGACATACACGGGGCATAAGGTATACCCCATGGGGAAGATAAGAGTCAAGGTGAGAGATAGGGGTAAAGAACACCCAAGAATGAACTTGTACGTATTATCTGAGGGAGGACCACCACTTCTAGGACGAGAGTGGATCAAGAAAATAGACATGGAATGGCACTACCTAAAAGCCATAATGAGTGAGGACTCGGTGCAAGCTATCAGCTCAGATTCTGAAACGGATGACGATAAGACCAATTCAAATATGGAAGACAAGGCTAAAATGAACTTGCCGACTATGGTGGAGAAAACGAAGACATGCATAAAGGCTTATGCTACCGAGAAGAATAAAGCTTCAGAGCAGAACTCCAGTTTGACAGAGAATTCTGAGCCTGTTCAAGTTAAGGACTTATCCACGACGGAAGAACACCGAACTCGGACTCAAACTTATTTCAAAGTACGACAACAATTAGAACAGTTGAGTTACCGTCTCGTACAAGAGATGAAAACAATGGAAAAGTTCTGGGACACCGAATGGGAGAACCTGGAAAGACAGCAGAGGCAGCTAGCTCAAGCAAAGAGCGACCATAGAGCCATCGTGACCAATTACCGATCACATCTCCCTTATGATGTTCAGGAGTTAGAATATTTGCATGATCTAGAGATACAGCATAAAGGCAAACCACGCTACACTGAGGATTTTGTTCTGCAATTGGAGACGGAGCTAGTGCAAGCAAGGTTAAGAGAAGCTGAATCGCAGTGTGCACTTAAAGATATGCAGAAAAAAATCTTGGACATGGAAAAGAGAAACGCTTCTTTACCTGATGTGAATAATGTGGCCATGTTGCAAGAGGAGCTTATAGGGGCAAAACTGAAAGAAGCTAAGCAAAGGATGTTGGAACTTGAAACACAGAACCAAATCAGCAGTAACCAGCTATGTCGAGCAGAGAAGGAGTGCTATGGTCTACATGAGAAGGTGCAATATCTCTCAGCCCAGAATAAGGGACTACTCACTCAGTTAAATGAAAGTAATCGGAAAATGGCTGAGATAGACTGCAAGAATAAAGAAGATTTGATGGCAGTGAGACTTCGAGAGGCAGGTAGCATAGCAGCCTTGGCTGAACTCCAACAGGAAATTGCGAAAGAAGCAAATGAAGAGGAATCTTCAGGAAGCCAGGATGTTATTCCAGTTCTTCTCTACGACTCCTTACAAGCAGAGTGTGAGAAGTTGAAAGAACAGTATGAACAGGCCCAGGCTACAATTCTGGAGGGGGTTAACTCGGCAACCTCCGAAAAGCTAGTTTCAGTAGAAGCATATGAACAACTAAAGGTTGAACATGAGCAAGAAGTCCAAAGGCTGCAGGAAATTCTTGATGAGCTCAAGGCCAAGACAGACTCATCGGTAGAAGTTCCATCCATAGATGAGAAATTAGAGGTGAAAGACATGGCAGAACATGAAAGACAAGATGTCCAAGAACTCATAAAAATATTGAAGGAAACCCAAGACAAATATGAGGCAGCAATGTCCGAGGTTCAACAACTTGAAGAACAGATTCAACTGGGAATCCTTTCAGTGGAAGAAAAGGAAACTGTAAGAAACACAGAGACTGTAAGAATGGTCCCTGAACATGAGCTAGAGAGCATCAGGGCGCAACTTTTCCGAGCGCTGAAAGCCAAAGTACAAGAGGAACAGAAGGTGGAAGCATTGGAGGAAAAGGTGGATGAAATGGAGAAGACTCTGATCCACAGTGTTCCTGTGGAAGAGTTAACGGTCAGCCAACTCCTTCATATGCTGAGGGAAAAGACTCTGCAATGGGAACAATCTGAACACGAGCTTCAATCTTCAACGGGAAGGAGTTCGGAGCTCTCAAAAGTTTGGGAAATAGCTGAGGTTGCAAAACAGACTTTACTGGGATGCCAAAAGTACGCTGAATCGCGTCTATGTGAACAACAGAATGTTGAAACAGCTGCTCCAGTAGAAGGATTGAATAGCCCGATCAATCAATCCCCGAGGGAAGGGGAAGTGTTGAAATCACAAATGAGGTCATTAGTGAAGGATTTGCAGGAAACCCAGGAAGAGTGGGATGAAGATGAATGCATGAAGAAGTCTTTTCAAGAAAGATGTCTAGGGAAGGAACCACAGTCAGCTAACGTCCAGATGGGTAAGGAGGAAGTAGAAGGCCCTCTCGCTGGCCTAACTCAGGACGAACCCGAATATTACCATGACCTGTTGAGTGACACTGAATATTACGAGGATGTGGTCTGCCCAGTTTGTGATGAAAACTCCCAAAGTGCCGAAATCAGGATGAAGCACTTAAAGTCGAAGGAACATAGAGAGTTGGTGGCGCTACAGCTGGCCGCTGATAAGGGAGCCCCGAGAGTCTCCAAAAAGCAGAAAAGAAAAAGAAGAAGCAGAAGATGATAACTATCGCAAATATTATCACTTCTACCAGATCATGCGTGGACCCTACGAAAGGAGTTAAATCAGTTGGGAAGTAGGAAAATATCAAGGCAACCCAGTTGTTGTAAAAGTCAGCACTGCTGGTTCAGCAGGACGAAAGTTCAAGCTATTACGTCAAGAAAAGGATATGGAGGAGTCACGCTAGCAATGTGAACCATCTACACCAAAGAGATGTTGTTCGGACCGAGTCAAGATCAGAGATTGAATCTGTGAACTGTTCCCGCAGAGACTGAACCTGTGAACTGTTTCCCACCGAGACTATGTCTGTAAATTGTTTTATATGAAGTTGAAGATATGTTATGTTTAATGGGGACTCTGTATGTAATAAGCTAAAAAGGGAGGATTGTAGTGTATGTACCCGTCTACCTTTAAGAGAACTATTGTATGTAACCGTTCACCTTTAAGAGAACTACTTTAGGTGTGGCACTACTTGTTTGGCTTCTGTATACTGTAATACCGACGGTGACCACACCGGTATATAAGTGTTGTGGCATGATTCCTTGGGCAGATTCGCCCTGACCTTCGAATAGTAAAGACCTGTTTGTTATTCCTGAAGTCTGTGTCGTTATTAACTGTACAACCCACAGACTTTACAGTAAGCTACAGGGCTACAGACCAATGCTGGAAAGTGGGGTTAGGCTGGAGAGCTCTTTGTCAACCGGCGCAGACACGATGGGCTGAGTGGCCTCCTTCTATGCCGTAAATTTCTCTGATTCTATGAAATGATGTTGCAAGTTTGATCTTATAAAGCGGTTCCAAAGTGGCGATGTGCCCGAATGCTGTGTTCTGCCGGCATTGGTAGCAATATTAAACCTTTGGTCTGCACAGTGCACCATGGCCGCTGACAGCTGGTCACGGCAGAAGTTATAAAGCAACAGCCGTTAACACAGGGAAGACTTTAGCTAATGACAGATATTGTTTGTACTGGATTCAAACTGTAGTTTATACATAAACAACAGCTTACACTCGTCTAACGACTTTAATGCTGCAGAAACGTGCCTTGGAACTTGGCAAAGAGGGGAAGCGAAAATAAGAGCCTTCCGTTTATATAGTGCCTGATCATGCCTCTCAGAAGCAGCTCAAGGGGCAGCCATTGTGCGTGCAGCAAGATCCCATAAACAGCAGCAAATTGAATCATCGAATGTTCCGGCACAGAAACAGGCCATTTGGCGGGTCAAGTCATAGAATCATAGAATAGAATAGTACAGCACAGAAGGAGGCCATTCGGCCCATCAAGTCTGTGCTGGCCCTTTCACAGAGCAATCCAGTTAGTCCCACTCCCCCGCTCTTTCCTCATACCCCTGCAATTATTTCTCCTTCAAGTATTTATCCAATTCCCTATTGAAGGCTACTATTGAATCTGTATCCAGCACCCTATCAGACAGTGCAATCCAAATCCTAACCATACGTTGCGTAAAAAAGTTTTCCCTCATTGTCGCCTCTGGTTCTCCCGCCAATCACCTTCAATCTGTGCCCTCTGATTATCGACCCTTCAGCCATTGGAAACAGCCTCTATTTACTCTACCCAAACCCTTCATGGTTTTGTACAACAGAAAATGCTGGAAAAACTCAGCAGGCCAGGCAACATCTGTGGAGAGAAATTAGAGTCGACGTTTCAGGTCAAAACCCTTTATCAAGACTAAAGAAGCACAGGGAATGAAATAGATTAAGAGGCCAGGCTGGGAGAGAACAAAAGAGAAGAGACATTAAGAGGTATTCAAAACAAGACGAGATGGTGATAGGACTAGTGGAGACAAAAGACGGCTCTAGATTAGGTGTGAAATGCGCTGGCAGAATGGGAGACAGCTGCCATGTGGGAGAGAGAAAAAAAGGAAAGGAGTGGGGGGAAACCAAAACAAAGGTGTGGATAAAAAATAAGTGAAAATGTAATAGGGGCCGAGGTTATGATCTGAAATTGTTGAACTCAATATTGAGTCCGGAAGGCTGTAAAGTGCCTAATCGGAAGATGAGGTGCTGTTCCTCGAGTTTACGTTGAGCTTCTGTGGAACAATGCAAGAGGCCAAGGACGGTGAGGTCCGAGTGGGAATGGGGCGGTGAATTAAAGTGACAGGCGACCAGAAGCTCGGGGTCACCCTTACGGACTGAACGGAGGTGTTCCGCAAAGCGGTCACCCAATCTGCGTCTGGTCTCCCCAATGTAGAGGAGGCCACATCGTGAGCAGCGAATACATCTCTATGAAATCGTCTCTACTCTAAGGAAAACAACCCCAGCTTCTCCATTCTATCCACGTAACTGCAATCCTTCATCCCTGGAACCACTCTAGTAAGTCTCCTCTGTACCCTCTTCAAAGCTTTCACATCCTCCCTAAAGTATGGTGCCCAGAATTCGACACACTATCCCAGCTGGTTTAGCACAACTTCCTGGCCCCTGGCTCCATCCATAAAGCCCATTAGACAGAAACTCAGGAGTACACATTAGTGTAAAGTTATGTTTTGACATCTTGAAAAGGCAATTTCAGCTCCATATGAGATATTAATCTCTAGTTTCATGAAAAATGCTTAAATGTTCTTCTGGTGTTCAAACAGCTGTCAGCCACAGCACCTTCTTGTATGCAATCCAGTCAAAGACTCTGTCAATGTCTATTGCTTGCAGGACCTCCTGGGATATTGGGTGCGAGCTCGCCAGACCATCAAGTAGCATCACCTCATGAAGGTCATCTGTCAGGAATCGCTGTTTCTCCTGAAATATTCACACGAGTACAAGATCTGTGCTGGCTTCGTATGAGTCACTTTATCGAATTCTTTACAGTGTCGGCCATAGTTCAGTGGGTAGCATGCTCTCACCTTTACTGAGGCAGATCAGTCATGGGCCCAAGTCCCGCTCCAGTAGGGACCTGAGCACAAAATCAAGGCTGACACTCCCAGCTGCAGAACTGAGGGAAGTGTCCGAGGTGCCATCCTTCAGATTAGACATTAAACCGAGGCCACTCTCAGGTGGATGTAAAAGATCCCACGGCACTGTCTCAAAGAGGAGCTGGCCAATATTTATCCTTTAATCAACATCACTAAAACAGATTATCTGGTCATTATCACATTGCTGTTTGTGGGAGCTTGCTGTGCACAAATTGGCTGCCGCGTTTCCTACATTATAACAGTGACCACACTTCAAAAAGTACTTCATTGGCTGCAAAGCGCTTTGGGACGTCCGGTGGTCGTGAAAGGCGCTATATAAATACAAGTCTTTCTTTCTTTCTTCTTTGGAGATGCCGTCTTTCAGATGAGACGTTAAACCGAGGCCCCCCGTCTGCCCTCTCAGGTGGACGTAAAAGATCCCACGGCACTATTTCGAAGAAGAGCAGGGGAGTTCTCCAATGTTTATCCCTCAATCAACATCACTAAGATAATCTAGTCATTATCACATTGCTGTCTGTGGGAGCTTGCTGTGCGCACAGTGGCTGCTGCGTTTGCTACATTACAACAGTGACTCCACTTCAAATAGTTGGTTGTACAGTGTTTTGGGACATTCTGGGGTTATGAAAGGCACTGTATAAATGCAAGTCTTTCTACTTTACCAGTTAATCTGTTTCTGGTGGTCGAGGGAGGAATGCTACCCAGGACACTGGGAGAAATGCCTGACGTAATAAAACTCACTACGCACTTGGTTTGAGTATAAAGCAAGGCTTTAATCAACTTGTTTCAGAACATGGAGGTCTAGTTGTACTTCACTAGTTCCTGTCTTACAAAATGTCCTTGGGCAAGCTGGGGCCACGCCCGAGTATTTATACTCCTTGGATGGCGCCACCAGCTGGCCGTCCAGTGTTATTTCATGAGTAGTTTCTTTATGATGATGAGATTTATAGCAATGCCTTCTCTTCAAATAGTGCAGGAGTTGCGAGAAGTGTTAGGGAAAGGTAACTGAAGGTGCGGCCAATTTGAAGGAGAATTTGAAGAGGTTTTCAAAGCTGGGGAGGGATGTGGCAAGGTGGAAAGGAATTGGGCAGAACTAACAGTGCAAAGCCTTCAGAATATTTTGGGAAGATCGGAACAGGAGCAGGCCATTCAGCCCCTCGAGCCCGTTCTGCCATTCAATTAGATCATGGCTGATCTGTACCTTAACTCCGCCTTGGTTCCATAACTCTTAATACTAGAGGAGAAAAATTGGAAAGTATATTCTCCCTTTACAATAGGAGGCATAACATCAACAAGAATGAAATGTTCGAAAGGATTTTCACGTCAGCTTCAAAACCCGTTTGGTCTCTGACGTAAGAAAATTACTAGGCACTTGGTCTAAGCATTAAATAAAGCTTTAATCAACTGTTTTTCAACATGGAGATCTAGTTGTGTCCTTCACTAGTTCCTGTTAAAGAATGTCCTGAGCAAGCTGGGCCCATGCCCGAGTATTTATACTCTCCCTGGACAGCGCCACCAGCAGGCCGCCCAGTATTATTTCATAAGTCATTGCCATATGAATGACAAGATTCATGTCAGTCTATTTTTCCCCACTATAGTTCATATTAAATTACTGCAAGGCAGCCTATTATAGTGCAAATAAGCTTGCAATGGCTTTAACAAGAATGTTAACAGGGATTGATCCCAACTGTGAAGGAGAATGAGCTACGAGGGAAGGTTAAACAAGCTTATGCTCAACTGTCTAGAGAGAAAGTAGGGGAGGTATGTAAAGTATCAAGTGGTATAGATAAGGTGAAACTGTCTCCAGTGCCTCTATATCCTCTCTGTAATATGGAGGCCCGAACTGTGCCCAGTAACTCCAAGGGTGGTCTAACCAAGCTTCGATACAAGTTTAACATCACTTCTCTGCTCATTCAGTTGTATATTGGCACCATTCAAAGAAGAGCAGGGGAGCTTTCTGAGTTTTCTGGCCCACCCTCAACTATTATTAGCCAAAAAAAACAGACCGATTGTTCAGCTCTTTGCCATTTTTGGGATCTTGCTGTGTGCAAAAAATGGCTGTTGTGCATTCACCCGCGTAACAACCACCGCACACCAAAAATGATTTGTTGCGTGGATTTTGACATTCATAAAGCAGCCATGTTAGTGCAAGTATTTTTTTATTTTTCCTTGTATAGCCAGACCGGTGATATAGTAACCTGGGATGTTATGATTAAGGTTATCCCCCAGGTGGTGCTGTAGCCAATGCTGCTGCTAAGGTCAGAGGTTTGCTTCCTGTTAAGGTCAGAGGTTTGCTTCCTGTCAAGGTCAGCAAAGGGGGAATGCCAGGATGCAGGCATGATGTTTGTTACTCTGTTTGTTTAATAAAATACTCGTACTAGTTCCAAGATATCGCCTCTTCGAGTTCTTGTTCCACTACATGGATTTATCACATTTAGCGACGAGGTAAAAAGGACCCTGGCTAAAGAAGAGAAGTCTGCCAGGACTTTTAAACAACAAAATCACTAGCTGAAGTTAGCTACCAGTTGGAAGAGAGCATGGCTGTCACGGTAGGAACGGTTTCCGCTTTTGATAGTCAAGCACAAACCTGGGAGGAATACTGTGAAGTGTTGGGTTATTTTTTCGAAGCAAATGAAATAAATGATGCCGGAAAAAGGAAAGCCATTCTGCTTAGTTCAGTGGGAAGCCAGACCTACAGTTTGATGAGGAATCTGCTCAGTCCTGAAAAGCCTGGAGACAAATCATTTGTTGAATTAGTGGCTTTGCTAAAAGAACATTTCAACCCTAAGCCTAGTGAGATTGTACAGCGGTTCAAGTTTAATTCAAGGAACAGGAAAGAGGAAAAGAGCATATGGACTATGTAGCGGTGTTGCGTAAATTAGCACAAGATTGCAATTATGGGAACAACCTGAAGGAAATGCTGCGAGATAGGCTAGTTTGCGGAATTATGGACGACCGAATGCAGTGTAGATTATTATCCGAGACTGGGCTTACTTATGAAAAAGCATTGGAACTTGCTCAAGCCATAGAGACAGTGAACCGAGATGTAAAAGAAATACAGGGTTCAGACAGGGCTAATGCTATGCAAGTTGCAGGTCAGGTTGTTGTGCACAAGTTGAACATGCGTCAGAAACCACAACGTGGGCATGTGAAGGCATGTTATAGATGCAAGGGCGATCACCTGGCGAGTGAATGCCGGTTTCTGGAGGAAAAGTGCTACAAGTGTGGGAAACAAGGACACATAAAACGAGCTTGCAGGGCAAAATCACCTGTGGAGGAATCCAAACCAAAAGGGGGAGGACAGCAAAACCAAGGGAGAGAAGTGAAAAAATATGGGGCACACCACATCAGCGGGGAAGCTGAGGAAGAAGAGGACATGTTCATAATGTATAGCATGTTAGAGAACATTCCAAAAGTGGCTCCTATCACATTGCAACTAACAGTAAATGACTCTAAGGTGAACTTTGAAGTGGATACAGGGTGCGGCGTGACCATAATGAACAAGGCAGAGTACTCAAAATTGTGGAACCGTGCAAAAGTTCCAGAGTTAAAGCCTTGCTCCCTGCATCTTAAAACATATACAGGGACACAGTGGAACAGCTACCTGTAGTTATAGTATCGGGTACCGGACCAAACCTGTTAGGTCGGGGCTGGATAAAAGAACTTAAATTAGACTGGGGAGCAGTAAATCAAATAGATGCGGGCAAACAGCTGACTTTGCAAGAAGTGTTGAGTGAACATGAGAATGTGTTCAAGGAGGAACTTGGCACATTTAATGGCCCCCTAGCTAAGATTTATGTAAACAAGGAGGCACCGCCAAGGTTTCTTAAACAACGACCTGTGCCTTATGCCATGAAGCCAAAGGTAGAGGCTGAGCTGGACCATCTATTGAGAGAGAACATACTGGAGCCAGTGAAATGTTCGGAATGGGCAGCTCCCATAGTACCTGTTTTCAAACTGGACAATTCGGTAAGACTCTGTGGAGATTATAAATTGACAGTCAATCGGGTGTCCAAACTAGAGCAGTATCCGATTCTCAAAACAGAGGATCTCTTTGCAAACCTGGCTGGAAGAAAGAAATTCACAAAGTTGGATATGAGTCATGCCTACTTGCAGATTACACTGGATGATGAATCAAAGAAGGATGTCACCATAAATACACACAAGGGCTTGTTTACATATAACCGCTTACCGTTTGGTGTCTCATCTAGTCCAGCTATCTTCCAGAGGACAATCGAAGGTGTATTGAAAGGGATTCCGCATGTTTCCATCTCTCTGGATGACATTCTGGTGACGGGAAGAACCGACCAGGAGCATCTGAGCACTCTGAGAGAGGTACTACAGAGATTGGAGAGGGCAGGGTTCCGGCTCAAGAGGAGTAAGTGCACTTTCCTGGGGAATGAGGCAGTGTTCCTGGGACACAGAGTGGACACCACCGGGCTCCATCCATTCAAGGAGAAGGTACAAGCACTGCAGGACGCCCCTGCTCCTACAAATGTGGCTGAGTTAAAAGCTTACCTGGGACTGCTGAACTATTATAACAGGTTTTTACCAAACTTGTCAACTGTGTTAGAACCTCTTCACAAACTACTGTGCAAGGAGACACAGTGGCAGTGGGGAGAGGAGCAGGGGGTTTCATTTGAACAGTCCAAGAAACTGATGTTGTCGTTGGATGTGCTGGTTCACTACAATGCAGAGAAAGACATAATTCTCTCTTGTGATGCTTCACCTTACGGGGTGGGGGCAGTTCTTTCACACTGCATGGAAGATGGTACTGAAAGACCAATAGGGTTTATGTTCCGAACTCTAATACCAGCGGAAAAAAATGATTCCCAGTTAGACAAAGAGGGGTTAGCAGTAATGTTTGGGTTACAGAGGTTCCACAAGTACATATATGGCAGGAAGTTCACCATATGCACCGATCATAAACCTCTTCTCTCTCTTTTCAATGAAATGAAAGCAGTTCCACAGATGGTGTCACCCCGGATCCAGAGGTGGGCAATGACGTTGAGGGCATATGAGTATGTCATCGTCTACAAGGTGGGCAAGTACCATGGGAACGCAGGTGCCTTGAGCCATCTTCCACTGCCAGGCACACCTATCCGTGCAGCTCCAGAGGACAGAGTTTTGATGTTGGAGGACACTGACACGGCACTTGTGACTGCAGAGCAAGTAAGAACATGGACAGGTAAAGATCCAGTACTGTCTAGAGTTCGAGAATATTTGGTGAGGGGATGGCCACAGCATCCGGAAGGGGCTGACTTCATACCCTACAGTGTCAGGAAAACAGAGCTGAGTGTGCAGGATGGTTGCGTGTTGTGGGGAGCATGAGTGATTATTCCACAGCCAGCACGACAGTCTATCCTAGGGCAACTACATCAGTGTCATCCTGGGGTCTCGCGTATGAAAGCCTTGGCTAGGAGTTACTTGTGGTGGCCAAAGCTAGATGAGGAGATAGAAAATCTAGTCAAGACATGCAGCACTTGTCAGGAACACCGGAAGGCACCAGCAGCGGCTCCTCTCCACCCCTGGGAGTGGCCGGATAAACCATGGAGAAGATTGCACTTAGATTATGCGGGTCCATTCATGGGGAAGATGTTCCTCATAATCATTGATGCACATTCCAAATGGATGGATGTTTATCCTGTAAATTCTGCTTCCGCCACTACTACTCTAGACTGCCTGCATCGGAGCTTCAGTAATCAAGGGCTACCGGAGATCGTGGTGAGTGACAATGCCACTTGTTTTGTGAGTACAGAGACAAAAAAGTTCTTGAGAAAAAATGGCATAGTGCAGGTGACCTCGGCTCCATATCATCCGTCCTCGAATGGACTTGTGGAGAGAGCCGTACAAACATTTAAGGAGATGATGAAAAAAAGTGCAGAAGGGAGTTTAGCAGCCAAAGTGTCACAGGTTCTGTTCAGCTACAGAATAACACCTCAATCCACCACAGGACTCTCTCCTGCTGAGATGTTATTAGGTCATAGACTACGCTCCACTCTTGACCTTGTCCACCCAGACCTAAAAAGGAAAATGGAGAACAGACAAAACAAACAAAAAGAGAACCATGACAAATGAACAAAGAGCCGAAGTTTCGGAGAAGGAGATGCGGTCCTTACCAGGAATTTCAGTTATGGATCAAAGTGGATTCCTAGCTTCATAGACTCAATGACAGGTCCAGTATCATACAAGGTCATGTTGGGAGATGGTAGGGTAGTACGCAGACATGTAGATCAGATACTTACCAGACAAGGGGAAATTGAAATGAAGGTTCCAGATGCAATGACTGAAGACAGGGTTGCCCCCAGTTATCCAAGTGCATCTGTGGTGCCACCCCCAGGGACAGAGACAATTCCACAGGAACCTATTCATCAAGAGGAAACCATCGTTGCAGAGTCAGATACTCTGAGCACTGCTCAGGAGCAGCTGGTGGTTTCACCACAAACAAGCAGGGACTTTACTGTTCGACGTTCACAAAGGCCTCGCAAGCCACCAGAGAGATTGATACTGAACTGTTAGATTCATCAAGTATGGAACATGATGAATGGAAACTCCTTATGTGACCCTCAGGAATGGTTGTCTATTAAGAAATTCATACTGAAATCTTAAGGGGGGAGGGATATAGTAATCTGGGATGTTATAATTAAGGTTATCCACCAGGTGGTGCTGTAGCCAATGCTGCTGCTAAGGTCAGAGGTTTGCTTCCTGTCAAGGTCAGCAAAGGTGGAATACCAGGATGCAGGCATGATGTTTGTTACTCTGTTTGTTTAATAAAATACTCGTACTAGTTCCAAGATATCACCTCTTCAAGTTCTTGTTCCACTACATGGATTTATCACAGGTTACTGTAATGATCAGTAACATGTCATTCTAGAATGGTACACTAGGTGGAGCTGTATGTATATAAGAGTGGGCTACCCACGATGCACTAGGCTACCCACAAGGCGGCAGTCAAGATGGAGGCCTGCACACTAGTCCACATGGCTGAATAAATGACTAGCTCCAAGCTAGCTGTTCATAATAAGAATGTCTATTTATTTATGAACATAACATGGTACCAGGATTGGTAAAATCTGCTGAATATTGTGAAACGTGACATGGAGAATTTGAAGCCACTGGAGGGTTTGAAACTCACGGGGAATGTCGACTGCAATTGGCGGACTTTCAAACAACAATTCAAACTCTACATTGCTGCCATCGGATTCGGTACGAAGCCAGATGCAAGGAAAATAGCGTTACTGCTCACGGTTGCAGGCCCGCAGGCAATAGATGTATTTAATACATTTGTATTTGATCAAGAGGAGAACAGAGAAAAATTGGAAGATGTGCTAAAGAAGTTTGATACACATAGTTCTCCCAAAAAGAACAAAACCTATGAGAGATACGTGTTCTGTTCGCGGACACTGCAGCAAAATGAGACTTTTGATAGCTTTATGGCCGATCTGAAACTGAAAGCACAGACATGTAATTTCTCTGAACTGAAATTATCCATGATTCGTGACCAAATTGTGTTTGGTATTCATGATAAAAAGGTCAGGGAACGTCTGTTGAGAGAAACCGAACTAACATTGGAAAATGCTGTAAAAATATGCCAAGCCAGTGAGCTAGCTCAAAAGCACGCGAAGACTTTCAGTGAAATTAATAATAATGCAATTGGAGTAAGTGATAGTGCTGCTGTCGGTGCTGTGTCCTACAAGGGGAAAAACATGGGCAGAACAGAAATGCAAAGCAATCGGAGGATGGAATTTTTAATTGTAAACGCTGTGGTTACAAACACCAGTCACGACAATGCTCTGCGTTTGGGAAAATGTGCACAAAATGTTATGGAAAGAATCACTTTGCCAAACAATGCTTTTCAAAAGTAAAAACAAAGAAAGGGCAACAAGTCAATGTGATTGAGGACACTGATTTAAGTGAGACATTTTTTGTACGAATGGTGTCATTTGACAACATAGAAAAGGATACAGAAAATGTGCAGCCCTCAGGAATGGACAATGCTGAACATAAAGTTAATGCAGTAAAAGAGGACAAATGGATGATCCCACTGCAGGTAAATGGAGCATTAGTTACATTGAAACTAGACACTGGGGTAAAAGCAAACTTAATCAGTATGAGTGACATTAAAAATATGAAAGAAAAGCCCAAAATACAAAAAAAGTCAGTACTACTGAAGGACTATAATGGACAGAAAATAGATAGCTTAGGTGTATGCAGACTTAAAGTGACAGTCAAAGACAAAGTGCATCATCTCATGTTTTCTGTTGTGGCTGAAGGACTTGATTCACTACTAGGTGACAAAGCTTGTGAGGACTTAGAACTGGTCAAGAGAGTCTACCGTATAAACTGTGCCATAAGCAGACCAGATGACTCGGTGGATTCTGTAGTGAGTAATTTCCAGGATGCGTTCAAAGGATTTGGAGTTCTACCATTCACTTACAAGATCCAGCTAAAGGAGGATGCTCAGCCAGTGGTACATGCTCCACGGAGAGTTCCAGCACCCCTGCGTGACCGGCTCAAGAAAGAACTGGACAGAATGACCACACTAGGGCCTAGAAATTCAGTATAGCCACTTTTGGGGCGGTAAAGTCGGGCGGCCGCTAAAGTTTGCGCCCGTCGGAAAGTGGAGGGCAGTTCGCCGAAATTCAGTAGCTTTGGCCAAGGAGTTTGCTCGAGCGCTAAAACTGGCGATGCACGGCTATCCTTAGGCGCTAAGCCGGCGGTGCAGACTGATACCGCCGAGGCCGGGCGCAGCACAGGTGCAGTCATGTTTTGATTGACAGCAGACACCCTGGCGCCAGCCAGCTCTTAAAGGGGGAAGGGTCGACTTGGTCTGCTGCCACGCCCTGGATACTGCAGCCCTCCAGCTAGGCCTAAACACTGCTGCTGGAGAGAAATAGCGCCAGGAAGGATGCAGAGGGCCCGTGAGCGAGCGCAGCGCTTCTCTGGCCATGATTTAAAGGTGCTGGTTAGGGCTTTGGAGAAGAGAAGCCATATCTTGTTCCCGGACAGTGGCAAGAAGCCTCCCAACAGGGTGTACAGGAGAGCCTGGAGGGATATCGCCCAGAGGGTCACAGCCACCTGCGATGTCCCCTGGACTGTTGTCCAATGCCGGAAAAAGTTTAACGACCTCACTCGGATTGTCAGGGTGAGTACCCTTTCCAGTGTCCTCCTCATCCTTGCATGTGCACCTCACATTATGGGGAAAGGGACCGCAAAGGCCTAATGGCCAGCCCTCATCCAGCAGCTATGGCACTGGCATGAACATCAATTGCACTTTCTGCACTTTACACACTGGCCAAGCTATTCGACCATGGGAGGCAGTGCACACAACAACAGGGCACCACACTGTACTTAGAGGCCGTCCTTTCTCTTGCAGGCCAAGCTGGCCCAGAATCTGAAGAGCCGGACTGTCACCGGGGGAGGCCGTCCCCAGTTCCAGCAGCTCAGTGACCTGGAGGAGCACGTGGGTCGACTCATGGGTGCCCGGGTGATTGGCCCCGTTGCAATTGGAGATGCCGACCCTGTGCTGGGCCCCAATGGTAAGGACATGACCTTTTGGACCTCTCTCGTTCCCCTTGCGCTTCAGATCTACATCCTTTGCCACTGTCCGACCAATGCGCAGAATGCCACCACTCATGCCTCCCTCGCTGACGCCCTGTCCTCACTCTAAAGCTACTCTTGTGCCTTCCTGCTTTCAGCTGGTGAGGAGGAGGTCCCTGAAGCTGCGAGTGTCAGTCCCTCGGAAGAGGAGGACGAGGAGGAGCAAGAGGAAGGCGGCCCATCGGGGGAACCCTCATCCGCGCCAGGGGATGGCAATGGAGGGGACACGTCTTCCCTGGAGGAGAGCCAGGGGGAAGTGTTGCAGGGGGGTGTAGCTCCTGTGCCCAGTGGCGTCCAGCCACGTGGGAAGGGTCGGGCAGCACGGCTGCCTTCTCCCCAGAGGGGGGAAGTGTTGCAGGGGAGTGTAGCTCCTGTGCCCAGTGGCGTCCAGCCACGCGGGAAGGGTCGGGCAGCTCGGCTGCCTTCTCCCCAGAGGGGGGAAGTGTTGCAGGGGAGTGTAGTTGCTGGGCCCAGTGGTGTGCAGCCATGCGGGAAGGGTCAGGCAGCTCGGCTGCCTTCTCCCCAGAGGGAGAGTCCGGCCTCCAGTCCGGAGACGGTCCTCGCCCAGGAGGTGCGCCTCCTTGATCAAATGTCCGCGGACTCGGATCGTCGGCACACCGAGTTCATGGGGGTTGTGGCACGGTTGCCTGAGGCCATTGAGTCCCTGGCTCATAGTGTGTCTGATTTCGGGGCCTCACAGGCCAGGGGTTTCGAACAACTCATGGCAGCACAGGCCAGGGGTCTCGAACAATTCGGGGCATCACAGGACACGAGTCGGGCCGAATTCGGGGCATCACAGGACGCGAGTCAGGCCAAATTGAGGGCAGCACAGGACGCGAGTCGGGCCGAATTCAGGGCAGCACAGGACGCGAGTCGGGACGAATTCAGGGCAGCACAGGCAGCGAGTGGACAGTTGATCAGTGGTGCCGTGCAGTCACTGGCTGGTCTGATGCGGGCACAGACCAGGGCAGTACGGGCACTCACTGCTGCCACACTCGCTGTGTCAGGCAGGCATCGCCAGGGCACCCGCCGCGCTGCAGCAGCACAGCGGTCTGGCCTTCACCAGATTGCTGCGCTTGCTGCAGTGCCAGCCCGGCCGAGTGCCAGTGTCTCAGGCGAGCAGCGAGCGCCTGGCATCAGCCAGCTTGCCCCCATTGCTGCAGCCGCCACTGCCACTCCCCCAGCGAAGCTGCGACGAGCTGCTGGAGGGACTGATGCTGCCCAGCCACAGCTGCAGCAGTCAGCAGCCGGCCCCTCGAGGGCCAGAGCTCGTCTAGGCCGACCCCCAAGGGCATCTGCCGTCACGCAATGTGCCCCTCAGGAGCCTTCCCCCAGCCTTGCAGCACCCACAGGGCCCAGGTTGAGGCGGAGCAGCAGGTCGGCCAGGGGCCGGAAAAGCCTGGACAAGGACTCGCCCTCTCGGCACACAAAGTAGAGTGTGTTGGCAAATGTTTTTTTATATGGGGGTGGTTGTGTTGTCTATGGGGGGGGTTCTTTTGGTAAGGCCGAGGATGAAGGCCATTTGGATGGACAAGTTTTGTTATTCCTCCCCAGGTTGTGGGAGTGAGATATGTTTTTGACTGTTTTTTGGGGGTGTTGTCTGTTTTTGGGTTTCATGTGGGAAGGGCCCTGAGTTTGTTCAATAAAGCTTTTTCTTTATTCAGCTTGTCCATGTGTGATGTTTCAAGTGGTTGTTGCGTTAACCGGCTGAGGGCTTGCGGAGCGGCTGCATTCATGTGCCTTCATTGCCACAAGCAATTCCCTGACAGGGGGCCTAGAAGTGTCGTTCAATAAGCCGCCGACGGACGGCCCTTGGACCTTGTGGCTCCCTCCTGGGCTGGTACTCCTCCTCCTCCTCCTCCTCATGGTCCTCCTGCTCGTCCTCCTGAGGTGGTGGTCCAACGTGAGGTGGCAGTGCCTGAGTCCTGCGGATAGCCAGGTTGTGCAGCATGCAGCAAACGACGACGAACTGGGAGACTCTATCCGGCGAATACTGCAGAGATCCGCCGGAGCGATCCAGGCAGCGGAACCGTTGCTTGAGGACGCCAATCGTTTGCTCTATGATGTTCCTTGTGGCTTGATGGCTTTCGTTGTATGCCTCCTCAGCAGGGGTCCTGGGCGCGCGGAGCGGGGTCATGAGCCATGTACAAAAAGGATAGCCTTTGTCCCCGATAAGCCATCCTCTTGGGGGAGGCTGTGCCTGGAACATGTCAGCCACAGTAGTCTGGCGCAGGATAAATGCATCGTGGCTGCTGCCTGGAAAGCTGGCATTGACAGCTAGGATGCGCTGCCTGTGGTCACACACCAGCTGTACATTGAGGGAATGGTAGCCCTTCCGGTTGCGGTAATCCTCGGCATTGTCGATAGGTGCCCGCAAAGCCACATGCGTGCAGTCAATGGCGCCCTGCACCATGGGGAAGTCGGCGATCCTCGCAAATCCGACTGCACGCTGCTCCTGCCTCTCTAGGGTCATGGGGAAGGAGATGAATTGGTGTCTCCTTGTGAAAAGGGCATCGGTGACCTGCCGGATGCAGCGATGCACGGCGAACTGGGAGATGTTAGCTATGTCCCCAGCAGCGGCTTGGAAGGAGCCGCTTGCATAAAAGTTCAGAGCCACCGTGACCTTCACTTCCACCGACAGAGACGTCCTGCACATCAGCTGTGGACGCAGATCTCTGTGAAGCAGCTGGCAGATCTCTGCAACCACCTCCCTTCTGAAGCGCAGCCTCTTAACACACTGCGCGGCAGTCATGGTGAGATAGGACACCTGCTGGCAGTATTCCCTGAGTGGGTAAGGCCTACGTTGCCGACGCCTGATGCCCCCTCTGCATCTAGGCATGGCTGCCCCTCTCACACAGCGTCTGCGAGCCCTTCGCACATAATGCTGGAACTGAGGGTTGGAACCCCATGCAGCCCCCATAATATACTTGCAAACAATGAAATCACAATGAGGCAAATTTCCAAGCTCTGGCCAGAAGCCAAAAATACCTCTCCTATGTTGGGCCAAATCAGTAAGGTCTCTTCCTTGGTCTCTGTCCAGAAATTCGTTGCAGAAAAGTCATTGCAGCAAAATGGCTGGCCTTTATAGTTCAGTGTAAGTGCCCTTTAATTAGCGCTCCCCGAGGCCCGCAGGGCCTCTGCTGCGTTCCACTTCACAGTTCTTAACACCGCCACGCCCACATTGGGCGGGCGCGACTGAAGTTCCGGTTTGGGGCTCACAAAGGGCGTTGCACGACGAAATGACGTCATAAGTTGCGCGCGCAGCTGAGCGCGCGCAAACACTTTGCGCCAGCGCTAAATGTCTACTGAAGTTGGGCGGAGGCGCAGATCGTCCTGCGCCCGGGCGCTAAGTGCCTAGCGTTCGAGATCTACCCCTCCTAAGGCGCTAACGGCTGGTGAACGCAACTGAATTTCTAGGCCTAGGAGTCATCAAGAAAGTCGAAGAGCCAACAGACTGGGTTAACTCCATGGTATGTGTAAAGAAAAAGAACAATGATCTAAGAATATGCATGGATCCAAAGGACTTAAATGCAAACATAAAACGTGAACACTACCAGATTCCCAAGCGAGAAGAAATCACCAGTGAAATGTCAGGTGCCAGATACTTCACAAAGCTCGATGCCTCACAAGGATTTTGGCAACTAAAACTGGATGAAGAGAGCACCAAATACTGCACCTTCAACACACCATTTGGCAGGCATTGTTTCCTCAGAATGCCTTTCGGGATAATATCTGCATCTGAAATCTTTCATAGAGCGATGGAACACATAATTGAAGGTCTGGAAGGAGTTCAGGTCTATGTTGATGACATCATCATCTGGGGCTCCACACTGAAAGAACACAATGAGAGACTGACTAAAGTGCTACAGAGCATATGCCGGAATGGACTGAAGCTCAACAAAGCCAAGTGTCAGTTTGGCGTCCAGGAAGTCACTTTCCTAGGAGATAATCTATCTGGTAAAGGAATAGAGCCAGATATGGAAAAAGTAAACGCCATACTCAACATGCCCCGACCCACTGACAAAAAAGGAGTGCTACGCATCATGGGGATGATAAACTTCATTGGAAAGTTCATTCCTAACTTGTCAGCCAAGACAGCCTGTCTGCGAGACCTGCTACATAAAACAAATGAGTTCGTATGGACAGAAAGACATGAACAAGAGTGGATGAATCTCAAAACAGTACTGACAACCACACCTGTACTCACCTTCTTTGACCCAACAAAGAGAATCAAAGTGTCAACGGATGCATCAAAAGATGGCCTAGGTGCGGTCTTGCTACAAGCAGAGGGTGAAGATTGGAAGCCTGTTGCCTATGCCTCCAGGTCTATGACTGATTCTGAGTGTCGGTACACCCAGATTGAAAAGGAATGTCTAGGCTTGGTAGTTGGACTAGAAAAGTTCCATGACTTCCCACCTTCACAGTTGAGACAGACCACAGCCCATTGGTTGCCATCATAAAAAAGAACCTGAATGAGATGTCTCCAAGGATTCAACGACTCATGATGAAGCTGCAAAGATATGACTTTGAACTGATCTACACACCAGGCAAACACATAGTGTTAGCAGATGCACTATCCCGAGCACCCACAATGAGTCATGTGAGCTCTACTGAGGAAGAAGTGGATGTTCATGTGAGTATGGTCACTGCTGCGCTGCCCGTGTCAGACACAAAATCAAAGCAAATAGCAGAAGAAACAGTAAAAGATACAGTGTTACAAACAGTAATAGAGAACATTCATCATGGTTGGCCAAAAGGTTCCTGTCCAAAATATTTTCACATAAGGTCAGAGTTGAGTGTCGCAAGTGGACTATTACTAAAACAGAACAGAATAGTCATTCCACAGGCTCTACGTCAAGACATGCTCAAAAGGATTCATGAGGGACACCTCGGAATTGAAAAATGCAAAAGGAGAGCAAGAGACACTGTTTATTGGCCTGGCATAAATAAGGACATTGAGAACATGATCAGCGAATGTGAGACATGTCAGAAACACCAAAACAAACAAGCAAAGGAACCAATGAGAGTAGCTGACTTACCAACAGCACCATGGCAAAAGGTTGGTATGGACCTCTTTCATTTGAATGGTAAAGAATATCTATTAGTGATTGACTACTATTCTAACTATCCTGAGATGGCACTGCTCTCAAGCACCACAGCAAGCAGTGTCATAATGCATGTGAAATCCATCTTCGCCAGACATGGAATTCCCAGGATTGCCGTTAGCGACAATGGTCCGTGCTTCAACTGTAAGGAGTGGCAACAGTTTGCAGCACAGTATGACTTTCAGCACATCACATCCAGTCCTTTGTATGCTCAGTCGAATGGTAAGGCAGAAAAAGGTGTTCAAGTTCTCAAACAGCCACTGAAGAAAGCGACAGAAAGCAAGACTGATCCTTATCTCGCCCTGCTGAGCTACCGAGCCTTACCTTTAGACTCTGGTTCTTCACCTGCTGAACTCCTAATGGGTCGCAAGTTGTGCACCACGCTACCCTGCTGTGCAAAAGAAAAGCAGAGTAAGGAACTGAGACAGAGACTTCAACTGTTAAAGTTGAAACAGAAATCATACTATGACAAGTCATCCAAAACTCTGAAACCATTGACAAGGGATGATGTTGTCAGGATTGAGGATCCAGATGCATGGAACAGGAAAGCTACAGTTCTTGAGGAAGTAGGACCAAGGTCATACACTGTTAGAACTGAGGAAGGACAGATTCTCAGGAGGAACCGCCGTTCCCTCCTAAAAACACAAGAGACTATCCAAGAGCAAATCGATGACAATGCCGCAACTGAATCTTTTCACTCACCACCAGAACAATCTAACACAAACACACATACAGGCTTTCATGAAAACACATCAGACTTACCTGTGCTGAGAAGATCCACACATGAAGTAAAAAAGCCTGATAGACTTAATCTTTGAGTACAAAGAAAACTATATTGAAAATGTATTGACTGTTGTGAAGATGTTTATGTCGTTATGATTGATCGATATTGATTTTGTTTAACCTCTAAGGAAGGGGGATGTAATGATCAGTAACATGTCATTCTAGAATGGTACACTAGGTGGAGCTGTATGTATATAAGAGTGGGCTACCCACGATGCACTAGGCTACCCACAAGGCGGTAGTCAAGATAGAGGCCTGCACACTATTCCACATGGCTGAATAAATGACTAGCTCCAAGCTAGCTGTTCATAATAAGAATGTCTATTTATTTATGAACATAACAGTTACCTTCCAGTATTTGGGTAAATCAAGTTAATATTTATCATATGTTTAAAGGCATTTAGCAACCCTTAGTTTGTTTTGTAAAGGAGAGGAGCCTTGTGCCATTTTAAACATGTGTAACATCAACACAAGTGACACAGGGCTAGGTCCAAACACAACTTACTGTATCATATTTATAAACTAACTAAATAGATTTTCCAAATAAATTTATGAAAATGGTGACCACCTGCTGGCCAGAACACACACAAAAACACTTATAACATTGTAACCACTGCAATTTATTCCCCCCTCTTTGTTGCTCCTGTATTCAAACTGTGAGTGCTGTTGTTAAATGAAGCCCTTCCTATGAAGTGGGAAAGGTTGTCAAAGTCTACCTGCCCTCAAGGTGTCAGCCATGGCTCAGTTGGTTGTACTACTGTCCTTCTGACTCTTTGGCCGGAATTTCAGAGTGCGGGATTGGAGGCGGGACCGCTGTCAACCCGCCTCCAATCAATCTTCCCAAGTGTCGGGTCCCTGATTTGCGCATGGACCCGACACCTAGCAGCGGGAAGAGGATTATAGCCACTTACCTGGCTGTTAACAGGTACCTGATACTTGTTAACAGGTGCTTTTTCAATTTTGCCGCTTCTGCCTCGGGTTCCCCAACGTCCGGACATCACGTCAGGTAAGTGTGGCGTGTTGTGAGTTTGCTGTAATGTTTATGCATTGATGACAGCTGCAGAAGTGGGGTGAAGGATGCAATGGTGCACTGGTGAGTTTCAGAGGGAAGGAAATGTTGGGAAAATCATTTTTACTGCATTTACACTTTTCTGTAGGTAACAAGTTTTGAATTGGCTGTCTAGTCCCACCTCATTGGGAGAACCTCTCTCACCAGTGACAGATCGCTTCTGTAACCTCACCGGCAGCTGCCATCTGTTCTAGCCTATGGAGGGAGTCACTGGAAAACCTGGGTGCAAGAGCTCACCTGTGAACAGTCATTGTCAGTGTTTGCAGCACCTCAATGCTGTCAAACACTGAGAAATGAGCTGTCAGTGAAAAATTGTGCGTGGTCCCTTTAAGAAAACCAGCAGCTGATGTGTCATCAACTGACGTCATCTGACACCAGCTTCCTCTTAATTGGCTGGCAAGCCCGCAAGGCCAATTGATGTAAAATCACGTCTGTGGGCCGGATGCAGTTGGGGGCGGGACTGGAACCCGGAAACCAGCTGACCCACTCCCAACCCGCCTTCATTGGAAATATCGCAGAAAGAAGGTTTGTGGGGTCAAGCCCAATGTTCCCTCTAAATTGTCTTTGCCTGTTTATTTCAACGCGCGGTCCCTTTAGATTTTCTGCGCGTGCACGGTGTTTCAGATGGAAAAGCTTGTGTGTGGCCTGCGCGGTACCTTTCAGGCGGCTGCGCGCACGCGTGCAGCTTAGCAGGAACCCTGGTCAGGTCCCACTCCAGAGACATGAGCATAAAATCTAGGCTGACACTCCCAGTGCAGTACTGAGGGATGTGTCGTCTTATAGATGAGACGTTCAAGTGAGATCTTGTCTGCGTTCTCGGGCGGACGTAAAATATCCCACGACAGTATTTTGAGGAAGAGCAGCGGAGGCCTCCCCGGAGTCCTAGAGCCAACATTTATCCCTCAACCAACATCACAATAAACAAATTTTCTGGTCATTATCTCATTGGTGTTTGCGGGATCTTCCCGTGTGCAAACTGGTTGTGGCGTTTCCCTACGGTGCAACACTTCAAAAGTACTTCATTGGCTGTGAAGCGCTTTGGCATGTCGTGAAAAGGTGCTATATAAATGCAAGTTCCTCCTTTGTTTCTGAACATTTTGACGTGATAAGGCGCTACATAAAAGCAAGTTATTATCTATTTATAATATTGGCCCAGAAATTCGGGTCTCCACGGGTGAGTACGCACGGGGTACTCACCCGTAGGCCCAACGGAAGTGCCAGTTTTGTGCATGCACTGCGCATGCGCGGGAAACTGGATCTTCCGTTCCCTTAAAGGAAGGGGTTCACAGGTCGAACGCGTGCGCCGGAGAGGCAGCGCATACGCCTGGAACTTACGGTTTTTTTGCAGGTTTCTCCGGGAGGGTAAGTCTCCAGCAGTTACACTTTTAAAAAGCAAAGGTAAGTGGTGAATTAATTAAAATTAAAACATTTTTTCCACAGGTTTATTATTTTTAAATACTTTAAAGAAAGGTAAGTTCATTTTTAGCCCCGTTAGAAAATGTAATTAATTTTTTCAAAAATTTAAATTATTGTTTAAAATAGTTATTTTATGTAATTTATAGTTACTTTAAAAATGTGATTTAAAAAAATGTATTTGAAGTTTTAGTTATGTTTTGGGGCTTATAGTATTTATAGTTTTGACAGCTCTTCCTGTCAATTTTATGAATGGGCTTTTCCCTGCTACCATTGGCTCTCCATGACCCACGTGATCCCAGGGGAAGCTTCGAACTAACTGCGCCCCTGGGATACGCAAGCACTGCGCGCCGGCAGTTGGAGCAGGCCCAGGATCGGAATCCCACGCGGGCCCACAGCTCAACGGCCGGCGCGCAAGGTAAGTGCAGGTCGGGGGCTTGCACCCACGGGAAGCCCCCGACCCGAATTTCTGGGCCATTATCTATTTATAATATTATTTGGGCCAGAATTCCCTTGGAGCAAACGGGACTTCCACCGCACACACGGCGAAGTTACGGCCCCGGAGCAGGAGCCGTTCCAAGGAAATTCCAGGGCTTTATTTACAAACACCAGAAGTGGGCAGGAACGTGGAGTTGGAGGTTTCTCAGTTTCTGACACTCAATATAAACCAAGTAAACCGATTCAGAACTGAAAGCTCCAGACTCCAAATAACTTCTGTTTAATACACAGAACACTTATCCAGTACTAAATTCCAAGCATTACTTCCACTTTATCTACACCTTAAGCACACATCTAAATGGCTAATTTTCCACTCCCTGACAGTAGCCATTAAATGCCCCAGGAGGAGGGTCATTAACAGCCTTTGGCTCACCACAATGTCACCGTGACTGCTGGAGAGAGAAAGGAAGAAAGGAAGGAAGAGGTTTTATGCAGTTCCTTATCATGTCTTCCAGAAACATTCCAAGCCACTTTTCACACAATCAATTGCTGTTTATAATGCAGTGACCGTTATACAGGGAAACACGGCAGCCATTCTGTGCACAGATAGGATCTCACGAACAGCAATGAGATAAATGATCAATGGTGCAGTTGATTGAGGACGAACTCCCTACTTTGAATCGTGCCACTGGATCCTTAACATTACCTGAACAAGCAAACAGGGCCTGGGTTGTACGTAACATCAACAGCCCAGACGTGCCAAGCGGTTTTGTTCCATTCCTCCCTCAACTCGGGCTGTTGAAAATCAATGTAATCACTGACATGAATCAGTCATTCATGAAAGAAAGACTTATGAAATAATACAGAGCGGCCTGCGGGTGGCGCTGCCCAGGGAGAGTATAAATACTCGGGCACGGGCCCAGCTTGCGCAGGACATTCTTAACAGGAACTAGTGAAGGACACAACTAGACCTCCATGTTGTAAAACAGTTGATTAAAGCTTTGTTCAACGCTTAGACCAAGTGCCGAGTAGTTTTCTTACGTCAGTCTCATTGCTGTTTTTTTAATTCATTTTGCTGGATGTGGGCTTCGCTGGCATTTATTGCCCTTCCCTAATTGTCCTCGAGAAGGTGGTGGTGAGCTGCCTGCTTGAACCGCTGCAGTCCGTGTGGTGAAGGTGCCCCCACACAGTGCTGTTAGGGAGGGAGTTCCAGGATTTTGACCCAGCGATGATGAAGGAACGGCCAATATATTTCCAAGTCAGGATGGCGCGTGTGACTTGGAGGTGCCCTTGGGAAGGTAAGCTGTCTTCTTATAACCGCTGCAGTCCGTGTGGGGAAGTTGCTCCCGGATTGCTTTCTTCTTATTCTTTTCTGTAGCGATTTGATACAACTGAGTGGCTTGCTCGGCCATTTCAGAGGGGCAGTTGGGAGACGACCACGTTGGTGTGGGACTGGAGTCACATATAGGCCAGACCAGGTAAGGGCAGCAGATTTCTTTCCCTAAAGGACATTAGTGAACCCTTTGGGTTTTTACCACAATCCGACTGCTTCATGGTCACTTTTACTGATACCAGCTTTATTTAGATTTTTTAAAATATATTTTTAAAACTGAAATCGATTTCACAAACTGCCATGGTGGGATTTGAACTCGCCTCCGATTTGGATATAACAAGATAATATTTATTATATGTTTAAAGGTGCTTAGCAATCCTTTGCTACTTTTGTGACATGCTGGTGGTGCTGAATGCCTACCCTACAGCCTACATACCAAGTCTTTCGCACATCGGAAGTTAATCATTTTTGTCGGCATAGATAGGGTAGATAGAAAGGAACTTTTCCCCTCAGTAGAGGGGTCAATAACCAGGGGGCATAGTTTCAAGGTAAGGTGCAGGAGGTTTAGAGGGGATTTGAGGAAAAACTTTTTCACCCAGAGGGTGGTTGGAATCTGGAACTCACTGCCTGAAAGGGTGGTAGAGGCAGGAACCCTCACAACATTCAAGAAGCATCGAGAGGAGCACTTGTAACGCCATAGCATACAAGGCTACGGACCAAGTACTGGAAAATGGGATTAGAATAGATAGGGCTTGATGGCCGGTGTGGACACGATGGGCCGAAGGGCCTCTTTCTGTGTTGTATAACTCTATGACTCATTGTCCAAAGGGCTTTGAAATGTTCCAATGTGAAAAGTGCTTTATAAAGACAAACATCATTTACTATTATCAACAACAACAAAAAAAATCAATTTATAAATGACTGAACACCCGGATTTCCACGTTGGAAGCATTGCGACATCATAGTCAGCTGAAAGTCATTCTCGGGACTGCAAGTTACCAGCTAATGGATATTGTCAGTGAATGGCAAACATGCACTTTGAAACGTGTTTATCTTGTACAGACAAAGTCATAAAAATGTATTCGTGCCAGGAACTAAGATATTGGACACTGTTCCATGTGTTGCACAGCATAGAAACAAACTGAAGGCTAACCTTTCTCTCTCTGTGTGTCAGACTGGGTGTGCTTTTTTTTTTGCTTCGAGTCAGAAGGTTGTGGGTTCAAGTCCCACTCTGGGACTTAAGCACATAATCTTGGGTGACGCTTCGACGCAGTACTGAGGGAGTTTTAAAAATTCATTCCTGGGATGTGGGCGTCGCTGGCAAGGCCAGCATTTATTGCCCATCCCTAATTGCCCTCGAGAAGGCGGCAGTGAGCCGCCTTCTTGAACCGCTGCAGTCCGTGTGGTGAAGGTGCTCCCACAGTGTTGTTAGGGAGGGGAGTTCCAGGATTTTGACCCAGCGACGATGAATAAACGGCGATATATTTCCATGTTGGGATGGTGTGTGACTTGGAGGGGAACCTGGAGGTGACGGTTTTTCCCACGCGCCTGCTGCCCTTGTCCTTCCAAGTGGAAGAGGTCGTGGGTTTGGGAGGTGCTGCATTGTCCGAGTCGCTGTCCTTCAGCTAAGATGTTAACCGATGCCCTGCCTCCCTGTTCTGGTGGTTCCACTGAACGCTAAGGATCCTGTGGTATTATTTGAGGAAGAGCAGTGGGGGTTCTATTCATGTTTGACCAACATCATTCCCTCAGCCAACACCACCAGAAAACAGATCAATTGGTCATTGCTCTCATTGCTGTTCATAGGGTGTGTTGCCAACTTAATAAGTAATTGATTTTACGTGAAGCTCTTTCAGGGTAATATGGTATTACCAAAAGTCTTGCTAACCTGTAACACTGAGTTGCCAACACAGGAGCACATACACATACGTTATGCACACACACACGCACATAAACATGCACTATTTGAGTCTGTCCACAGACAAGTGATGGTGAAATCCTGACCTGGATCAACCCACGCCACACTTCGTTGACTTTGAAACTTGTATCATCTAAGGTACTGCCTCAGATCTCCTCTCCAGTACAGCAGTGCTCGTCACTCCCGTAAGGGGATCTGACCAATGTTCCTCCCGTGAGCCGCACTTTGTTCTGCGCGGCCTGATTCTCTCAGTGGGCGGCCCCTTTAAATTTCAGCCCAATGCCCGGCGTTTACCGTGGAGAAGCCGGTGAGCGGCCTGCGCGGGGACCTTTGCCCGTTACTGCGCAGCTTCGAGGGGATCATTGGATCTGACCACCCTACATTCAGGGTGTGCCCACACTGCCCAATGTCTAACTGGACCTTAGCATAACCCAGCCGTTTAGCAATAGTCTGAACTGTTAAAAGTTTAAGGGGTTGGCGTTGGATCTCCTCTCGGGTACAGAGGTGACAATCACTCCCGTAAGCCGGTCTGAGCATCTTACGTGTGAAAAGAAAAAGACAGACTTGCATTTCCATAGCGCCTTTCACGACCTCAGGGCGTCCCAAAGCGCTTTACAGCCAACTAAGTAGTTTTTGAAGTGCAGTCACTGTTGTAATGTGGGAAACGCGCCGACCAATTTGCGCACAGCAAGCTCCCACAAACAGCAATGTGATTCCGATCAGATAATCTGTTTTAGTGCAGGTGTGTCTCGTAATCCTCAGTATGTAACGATACAATAGCGTACTCCAGGGTGGAAGAGTCGGTCCCCCGTGACATGAATCAGTCATTCATGGAAGAAAGACTTATGAAATAATACTGAGTGGCCTACGGGTGGCGCTGTCCAGGGAGAGTATAAATACTCGGGCACGGGCCCAGCTTGCGCAGGACATTCTTAACAGGAACTAGTGAAGGACACAACTAGACCTCCATGTTGTAAAACAGTTGATTAAAGCTTTGTTTAACGCTTAGACCAAGTGCCTAGTAGTTTTCGTACGTCACCCCGTGTGATCTGAACCAGATATAGTGGGGGTGAAATTGGCCTTGGGCGGCAGTGCAAAATGGGGGGCAGCGAATCGGCCGCCCGTTTTACACCCCACCTGATTTTCTTTTCCGTTGAAGTCAATTCGTTATTGCCCGTTGTGCGCTATCGCTCAAGATTGGGGTAGCCCAGTGCATCTCTCATATGTACCTCCCATTGCCACTCTTCGCCTGCTACACCTTAATCTGCCACCTTCTCTATCACGCATTGTCCCTCTTTGTATGACACATAGGCCTAGAAATTCACTTGGGCGCGGGCAGCTCGCTCGCGCCCAAAAGTTAGCGCTGGGCGGGGAGGCATTAGCGCACGCCGTATATTCGTCTTCTGCGCCCCAATTCGGAAGCGGGCGCTATACCAGGGTGTGCCCGCCTCCGTTTGGGGCGCTGCAACTGAATATCGGCGCGCTAGTTGCCGCAGCGCCACCCGATGCGGTGCGGCAGGCTGCGGTACTGCAGGCCTCCTCCTTCTCTTAAGGGGAAGGTGCCTGCAACGGCCAGAGCCCCGATCGCGAGTGCCGGCAAAAGAGCCCGGCACAACGGAGAAGTGCCGGGCTCCACGGAAACCAGCCGGCAATGCCGCGGGGGGGGGTGGAGGAGGCCGGGGAAGGAGGTGCGGGCAGGCGGCCGCCGAAAAAGCGGCTGGCCGCACCTTCCGCTTTAAAGCGCCCCACTATGGCAGCAGGACGGCCCCGTTTTCTGGTCGCTGTTTGTGCCCGCTTCGGAGGAGGCGGCCGCAAATAAATATGGGGATCGGCGCGGTTTCGGGGCGTTACGGGCCACCGCGCACACCGATGACGTCATCGGTCCCGGCGCAGCGCTAACGGCTACCGCCGCCAATACCGCTGCACTCAATTTCCGCGCTACCACCCCGCCGGCGCAAAAGACCTCTTTAGGCGCTAAGTGGGCGCAAGGCCCACTGAATTTCTAGGCCATAGAGTCATAACGGCGCAGAAGGAGGCCATTCAGCCCATTGAGTCCGTGCCGGCTCTCTGTAGAGCAATCCAGTCAGTCCCATTCCCCCGCTCTATCCCCGTAGCCCTGCAAGTTTATTTCCCTCAAGTGCCTATCCAGTCGCCCCTTGAAAACATTGAGTGTCTCCGCTTCCACCACTTCCGTCGGCAGCGAGTTCCAGGTCGTCACCACTCGCTGCGTAAAAAAGGTTTTCCTCACATCCCCCCTGTATCTTTTGCCTAAAACCTTAAATCTGTGTCCCCTAGTCCTTGAACCATCAACTAGTGGGAACAGCCTTTCCCCGTCTAGCCTATCCAAACCTGTCATAATCTTGTACACCTCTATCAAATCACCCCTCAACCTCCTTTGCTCTAATGAAAACAAATCCAGCTTCTCCAATCTGTCCTTGTAGCTAAGATTCCCCCATCCCCGAAACCATTCTGGTAAATCTCCTCTGCACCCTCTCAAGGGCCTTCACAACTTTCCTAAAATGTGGTGAGATTCTCTAGGTGCTACAACTCTCATTGTTACTTTCTATCCGGCACATCTTAAATCTCATTGCCACTCTCTGAGTGAGTCATCTCTTACTGCCGAAGTATGAGACACCTATCACTATCATTCTCATCACATGCTCGGGTGGAGCGTAAATACCGGCATAGACCTGTTGGGCCGAATGGCCTGTTTCTGTGCTGTAAATACTTGGTAATTCTCTGCATGACAAATCTCTCATTGTCACTCTCCCAATGACACATCCTAACTCTCATTCCTGTATGAACATCTCTCATTTAGTTCTTTGTGAGAGGTACCTTTCATTGTCACTGACTGCACAATGTAACCCATTGCCACTCGATGAATGATATCATCTCCATTGTCCAAATCTGTTCAAATATCTTTCATTGTAACTCTCTGCGTGAGACATTTTTTCAGTCTCACTGTGGCTCAGTTGGTGGTACTCTTGCCTCTGAGTCAGAAGATCTCGGGGTTCGAGCCCCCGGTCCAGCAACTTGAAACATGTAATCCAGAGCTTGATACTCCACTGAGGGAGAGATGCCGTCTTTTGGATGAGACGTTAAACTGAGGCCCCGCCTGCTCTCTCAGGCGGACCAAAGGATCCCACTAGCACTACTTTGAAGAAGAGCAGGGGGGGGAGTTCTCCCCGGTGTCCTGGCCAATATTGATCCCTCAACCAACACCACTAAAAGCAAGATTATCTGGTCATTATCAAATTGCTGTTTGTGGGAGCTTGCTGTGCGCAAATTGGCTGCCGCGATTCCATACGTTACAGCAGTGACTACACTTCACAAAGTATTTCATTGGCTGTAAGGCGCTGCGGGATGTCGTGAAAGGCACTATAGAAATGCAAGTCTTTCTTTACTTTAGGTCAACAACAACTTGCATTTATGTGGCGCCTTTAAGTAAAACGTCCCAAGGCGCTTCACAGGAGCGATCATCAAACACAATTTGACACCGAGCCACATCTACTTAGATGAAGTAGATGGCCAAAAGCTTGGTCAGACAGGTAAGGTTTTAAGGAGCGTCTTAAAGGAGGAGAGAGAGAGGTAGAGAGGCAGAGAGGTTTAGAAAGGAAATTCTGGAGCTTAGGGTCAGAAAATCAATTAATACTAAAGATGCTTTGAGCCAAGTATAATTTGAATGTGTCTAATGTCTAGCCTGGGTTGAATTACCCAAACCCGGGGGATGCATATTAATAATCTTCATTATCGACCCAAGAGGACATTTTCAGTGACTTTGTGCTTAAAGGTTGCAAACAGTGCTGGTTTTGATCTGTTCATCTCCTTTGTTTAGCACACTGAATTTCAAAGGAAAGTGTCTGTTCTTCAAAGGAATTATCAGCATAAAATACCAGAACGCTTTTTGTTAGTCACTTCAGTTATCCTGCTGTAGTGTAGGGGGATGATATACAGCTGTTTATGTAAATCCTTCAAAGACTGTAATCTGTGTTCACTGTGGAAGAAGGATGGATGCTTATTTTGAAGAGGCGGTTTTTCTCAAGATCAGCAAGGAGAATTGCAAAGGGACCGGTTAGAATGATTAATCTCTCGTAAACCATCTTCAGAGGTCTTCTCCGAAGGAGCTTCCTTGGGGTGTCCAGCAGGTGTCTGCAGCTCTGATGTTAATCAGGCCCAATGTCGGGTGGGCCACAGTGGGCAGCACTCTCTCGCCTCCGAGTCAGAATATTGTGGGTTAAAGCCCCACTCCAGAGACTTGAGTACAGAAATCCAGCCTGACGCTCCCAGTGCCAGTACTGAGGGAGCGCTGCACTGCCGGAGGTGCTGTCTTTCGGATGGAATGTTAAACTGAGACCCCGTCTGCCATCTCATGATTTTGAGGAAGAGCAGGGGAGTTCTCCCCAGTGTCCTGATCAATATTCATCCCTCAACCAATATCAATAAAACAGATTCTCTGGTCATTATTTCATTGCTGTTTTGTGGGAGCTTGCTGTTCACACATTGGCTGCTACCTTACCTACCTTACAACAGTAACTACACTTCAAAAGTACTTAATTGGCTTTGGGATGTCCTGAGGTTGTGAAAGGCGCTATAGAAATGCACATCTTTCTTTCTTTTATACTATCCCATGAAACATTCCCAGGGTAGGTACAGCACAGGTTAGAGACTGAGTAAAGCTCCCTCTACACTGTCCCAGCAAACACGGCCAGGGCAGGTACAGCACGGGTTAGATACAGAGTAAAGCTCCCTCTACACTGTTCCAGCAAACACTCCCAGGGCAGGTACAGCACGGGTTAGATACAGAGTAAAGCTCGCTCTACACTGCCCCATCAAACACTCCCAGGGCAGGTACAGCACGGGTTAGATACAGAGTAAAGCTCCCTCTACAATGTCCCATCAAACACTCCCAGGGCAGGTACAGCACGGGTTAGATACAGAGTAAAGCTCCCTCTACACTGCCCCATCAAACACTCCCAGGGCAGGTACAGCACGGGTTAGATACAGAGTAAAGCTCCCTCTACAATGTCCCATCAAACACTCCCAGGGCAGGTACAGCACGGGGTTAGATACAGAGTAAAGCTCCCTCTACACTGTCCCATCAAACATTCCCAGGGCAGGTACAGCACGGGTTAGATACAGAGTAAAGCTCCCTCTACACTGTCCCATCAAACACTCCCAGGGCAGGTACAGCACAGGTTAGAGACTGAGTAAAGATCCCTCTACACTGTCCCATCAAACACTCCCAGGGCAGGTACAGCACGAGTTAGATACAGAGTAAAGATCCCTCTACACTGTCCCAACAAACACTCCCAGGGTAGGTACAGCACGGGTTAGATACAGAGTAAAGCTCCCTCTACACTGTCCCATCAAACATTCCCAGGGCAGGTACAGCACAGGTTAGATACAGAGTAAAGCTCCCTCTACACTGTCCCATCAAACACTCCCAGGGTAGGTACAGCACAGGTTAGATACAGAGTAAAGCTCCCTCTACACTGTCCCATCAAACACTCCCAGGGCAGGTACAGCACGGGTTAGATACAGAGTAAAGCTCCCTCTACACTGTCCCATCGAACATTCCCAGGGTAGGTACAGCACAGGTTAGATACAGAGTAAAGCTCCCTCTACACTGTCCCATCAAACACTCCCAGGGCGGGTACAGCACAGGTTAGATACAGAGTAAAGCTCCCTCTACACTGTCCCATCAAACATTCCCAGGGCAGGTACAGCATGGGTTAGATACAGAGTAAAGCTCCCTCTACACTGTCCCATCAAACACTCCCAGGGCGGGTATAGCATGGGTTAGATACAGAGTAAAGCTCCCTCTACACTGCCCCATCAAACACTCCCAGGGCGGGTATAGCATGGGTTAGATACAGAGTAAAGCTCCCTCTACACTGCCCCATCAAACACTCCCAGGGCGGGTATAGCATGGGTTAGATACAGAGTAAAGCTCCCTCTACACTGCCCCATCAAACACTCCCAGGGCGGGTACAGCATGGGTTAGATACAGAGTAAAGCTCCCTCTACACTGTCCCATCAAACATTCCCAGGGCAGGTACAGCATGGGTTAGATACAGAGTAAAGCTCCCTCTACACTGTCCCATCAAACACTCCCAGGGCGGGTATAGCATGGGTTAGATACAGAGTAAAGCTCCCTCTACACTGCCCCATCAAACACTCCCAGGGCAGGTACAGCACAGGTTAGATACAGAGTAAAGCTCCCTCTACACTGCCCCATCAAACACTCCCAGGGCGGGTATAGCATGGGTTAGATACAGAGTAAAGCTCCCTCTACACTGCCCCATCAAACACTCCCAGGGCAGGTACAGCACAGGTTAGATACAGAGTAAAGCTCCCTCTACACTGTCCCATCAAACACTCCCAGGGCAGGTACAGCACAGGTTAGATACAGAGTAAAGCTCCCTCTACACTGCCCCATCAAACACTCCCAGGGCGGGTACAGCACAGGTTAGATACAGAGTAAAGCTCACTCTACACTGTCCCATCAAACACTCCCAGGGCGGGTATAGCACGGGTTAGATACAGAGTAAAGCTCCCTCTACACTGCCCCATCAAACACTCCCAGGGCGGGTATAGCATGGGTTAGATACAGAGTAAAGATCCCTCTACACTGCCCCATCAAACACTCCCAGGGCGGGTATAGCATGGGTTAGATACAGAGTAAAGCTCCCTCTACACTGCCCCATCAAACACTCCCAGGGCGGGTACAGCACAGGTTAGATACAGAGTAAAGCTCCCTCTACACTGCCCCATCAAACACTCCCAGGGCGGGTACAGCACGTGTTAGATACAGAGTAAAGCTCCCTCTACACTGTCCCATCAAACACTCCCAGGGCAGGTACAGCACAGGTTAGATACAGAGTAAAGCTCCCTCTACACTGTCCCATCAAACACTCCCAGGGCAGGTACAGCACGTGTTAGATACAGAGTAAAGCTCCCTCTACACTGTCCCATCAAACACTCCCAGGGCAGGTACAGCACAGGTTAGATACAGAGTTAAGCTCCCTCTACACTGCCCCATCAAACACTCCCAGGGCGGGTACAGCACGGGTTAGATACAGAGTAAAGCTCTCTCTACACTGCCCCATCAAACACTCCCAGGGCGGGTATAGCATGGGTTAGATACAGAGTAAAGCTCCCTCTACACTGCCCCATCAAACACTCCCAGGGCGGGTATAGCATGGGTTAGATACAGAGTAAAGCTCCCTCTACACTGCCCCATCAAACACTCCCAGGGCGGGTATAGCATGGGTTAGATACAGAGTAAAGCTCCCTCTACACTGCCCCATCAAACACTCCCAGGGCGGGTACAGCACGGGTTAGATACAGAGTAAAGCTCCCTCTACACTGCCCCATCAAACACTCCCAGGGCGGGTATAGCATGGGTTAGATACAGAGTAAAGCTCCCTCTACACTGCCCCATCAAACACTCCCAGGGCGGGTATAGCATGGGTTAGATACAGAGTAAAGCACCCTCTACACTGTCCCATCAAACACTACCAGGGCAGGTACAGCACGGGTTAGATACAGAGTAAAGCTCCCTCTACACTGTCCCATCAAACACTCCCAGGGCGGGTATAGCATGGGTTAGATACAGAGTAAAGCTCCCTCTACACTGCCCCATTAAACACTCCCAGGGCGGGTACAGCACGGGTTAGATACAGAGTAAAGCTCCCTCTACACTGTCCCATCAAACACTCCCAGGGCGGGTATAGCATGGGTTAGATACAGAGTAAAGCTCCGTCTAAACTGTCCCATCAAACACTCCCAGGGCGGGTACAGCACGGGTTAGATACAGAGTAAAGCTCCCTCTACACTGCCCCATCAAACACTCCCAGGGCGGGTACAGCATGGGTTAGATACAGAGTAAAGCTCCCTCTACACTGTCCCATCAAACATTCCCAGGGCAGGTACAGCATGGGTTAGATACAGAGTAAAGCTCCCTCTACACTGTCCCATCAAACACTCCCAGGGCGGGTATAGCATGGGTTAGATACAGAGTAAAGCTCCCTCTACACTGCCCCATCAAACACTCCCAGGGCAGGTACAGCACAGGTTAGATACAGAGTAAAGCTCCCTCTACACTGCCCCATCAAACACTCCCAGGGCGGGTATAGCATGGGTTAGATACAGAGTAAAGCTCCCTCTACACTGCCCCATCAAACACTCCCAGGGCAGGTACAGCACAGGTTAGATACAGAGTAAAGCTCCCTCTACACTGTCCCATCAAACACTCCCAGGGCAGGTACAGCACAGGTTAGATACAGAGTAAAGCTCCCTCTACACTGCCCCATCAAACACTCCCAGGGCGGGTACAGCACAGGTTAGATACAGAGTAAAGCTCACTCTACACTGTCCCATCAAACACTCCCAGGGCGGGTATAGCACGGGTTAGATACAGAGTAAAGCTCCCTCTACACTGCCCCATCAAACACTCCCAGGGCGGGTATAGCATGGGTTAGATACAGAGTAAAGATCCCTCTACACTGCCCCATCAAACACTCCCAGGGCGGGTATAGCATGGGTTAGATACAGAGTAAAGCTCCCTCTACACTGCCCCATCAAACACTCCCAGGGCGGGTACAGCACAGGTTAGATACAGAGTAAAGCTCCCTCTACACTGCCCCATCAAACACTCCCAGGGCGGGTACAGCACGTGTTAGATACAGAGTAAAGCTCCCTCTACACTGTCCCATCAAACACTCCCAGGGCAGGTACAGCACAGGTTAGATACAGAGTAAAGCTCCCTCTACACTGTCCCATCAAACACTCCCAGGGCAGGTACAGCACGTGTTAGATACAGAGTAAAGCTCCCTCTACACTGTCCCATCAAACACTCCCAGGGCAGGTACAGCACAGGTTAGATACAGAGTTAAGCTCCCTCTACACTGCCCCATCAAACACTCCCAGGGCGGGTACAGCACGGGTTAGATACAGAGTAAAGCTCTCTCTACACTGCCCCATCAAACACTCCCAGGGCGGGTATAGCATGGGTTAGATACAGAGTAAAGCTCCCTCTACACTGCCCCATCAAACACTCCCAGGGCGGGTATAGCATGGGTTAGATACAGAGTAAAGCTCCCTCTACACTGCCCCATCAAACACTCCCAGGGCGGGTATAGCATGGGTTAGATACAGAGTAAAGCTCCCTCTACACTGCCCCATCAAACACTCCCAGGGCGGGTACAGCACGGGTTAGATACAGAGTAAAGCTCCCTCTACACTGCCCCATCAAACACTCCCAGGGCGGGTATAGCATGGGTTAGATACAGAGTAAAGCTCCCTCTACACTGCCCCATCAAACACTCCCAGGGCGGGTATAGCATGGGTTAGATACAGAGTAAAGCACCCTCTACACTGTCCCATCAAACACTACCAGGGCAGGTACAGCACGGGTTAGATACAGAGTAAAGCTCCCTCTACACTGTCCCATCAAACACTCCCAGGGCGGGTATAGCATGGGTTAGATACAGAGTAAAGCTCCCTCTACACTGCCCCATTAAACACTCCCAGGGCGGGTACAGCACGGGTTAGATACAGAGTAAAGCTCCCTCTACACTGTCCCATCAAACACTCCCAGGGCGGGTATAGCATGGGTTAGATACAGAGTAAAGCTCCGTCTAAACTGTCCCATCAAACACTCCCAGGGCGGGTACAGCACGGGTTAGATACAGAGTAAAGCTCCCTCTACACTGTCCCATCAAACACTCCCAGGGCGGGTATAGCATGGGTTAGATACAGAGTAAAGCTCCCTCTACACTGTCCCATCAAACACTCCCAGGGCGGGTATAGCACGGGTTAGATACAGAGTAAAGCTCCCTCTACACTGTCCCATCAAACACTCCCAGGGCGGGTATAGCATGGGTTAGATACAGAGTAAAGCTCCCTCTACACTGCCCCATCAAACACTCCCAGGGCGGGTACAGCACGGGTTAGATACAGAGTAAAGCTCCCTGTACACCAGAGGTTCCCAAACTTTACTTATTGCATATCCCCTTCCAGATCTACCAGCTGCCTGCGAACCCCTACCAGCAGACAGGTTTTAGACTGGACAGTTGCTGGGCAACTGATGCCACGCTGTAGTGCACGGTGATTGGAGGTGAGGGCTCTGTACGTCATCATCTGTGTGTATCCGGGTTCTCATTGGTACATCTTGAAGTAAATTTATGTAGCAAATTCCCACAGAGTTTCAAAGCTTCGTCTGAGCAGCCTATTATAAAAATGCGATAAATAAAATAATTAATAAATAAAATCCACCATTGGACAATTTCTCCCTCGTACTCCCCCCTCCCCTCCCCGGAGATGTCTCGCGTACCCCCAGGGGTAGGTGTACCACAGTTTGGGAACTCCTGCATCTACACCGTCCCAACAATGCGCCTCAGCGAGGGTTGCCGACCTTCCCGGATAGTCCTGGGTTACCAGGAATTAATCTTCCGGACACCCCTTGCCAGCAAAAAAACCCGGGAGAAACATTACAGGGACATTGAAAAAAATTGTGAGTTTTTTTTCCATTTTCTTTGAACGCTTTTGTTTATTAGTTAGAAAAATATTGGTGATCGGGGGGGTGGGGGGGAAAAAAAGCTTTCTGACCAGGCGGGGCGGTTGGGAAGGGGCAGGAGGCCATGTAATAAAATCTCCAGGAACACATCCAACCAGAATTGGCAACCCTCGCTTCGGCCCTCAACCTCAGAGGTCCGCCCCCTACCGCGTAAGCGCGGCATTTCTCTACTGCCCACTCCAGCCCATCTGTGAGATTGCCCGGCTTGCTCTCACTCTGCCACCCGCTTCCAACGAGTTGCAAGCGCCTTGCTTCTTAACCTCGACTGATTTCGCACAAGTACGTCGATTTTTGTACCCTGATCGTGAATGTGAAATGGTACAAAAGAGGCAGTGAGCTGACTACTACAGCCCCTTGTTTGTTCAGCTGCTCGTCTGACGCTATGGAAACCATGACCACGCTGAAGGCGACAAGCCGAGCCTGCTGAGAGATTGGCGAAGGCAAGAGTTTTTGTTTGCCCAGCGTGGCGCGCGTGCTCTCTCCCGGGTGGGGCACACCCCGTCTACATAAACCCAGAGAGCTTTGGTGCAGTTTGGCAGTTCTGAGGCTCAGGGACACCCCTAGGTAGGGTGAGGGGCACTGCTGGTGTTTAACCAGCTGAACCTGCGCAGTTGACCGGTTTACTAGCACTAATAAATCCAATAGGGAATTCAGGGGAAACGTCTTTACCCAGAGAGTGGTGAGAATGTGGAACTCGCTACCACAGGGAGTGGTTGAGGCGACTAGTATAGATACATTTAAGGGGAAGCTGGATAAACACATGAGGGAGAAAGGAATAGAAGGATATGTTGATGGGGTTAGATGAAGTAGGGTGGGAGGAGGTTCATGTGGAGCATAAACACCGGCACGGACCAGTTGGGTTGCATGGTCTGTTTCTGTGCTGTACATACAGGAAACTCTCTTTTACCAGCACCTAAATATCCGGAAATCTCTTTTAACCGGCAAAATTCAGGAGTAGGTTCAGGTAAGTTTTACTATATATTAGTGGCCGTGTAACCGGGGTTCCTGGATCTGTGGCCGTGTAACCGGGGTTCCTGGATCTGTGGCCGTGTAACCGGGGTTGCTGCACCTGTGGCCGTGCAACAGGGACTCCTGCACCTGTGGCCGTGTACGGGGCTCTCGTACCTTGGTAAGTATACCTCTCTATAATCTGGACTTTTTGATCAACCGGCACCACGCCGGTCCCGGCGGTGCCGGATAAAAAAGAGTTTCCTGTACTATGTAATTCTATGATGGATCCCTCCCTGTTTCTGTGCTATAGGCTCGATGTGTCCAGTGATGCCCACCCTGCCTCATAGGGCTTAAGCCTGCAGGAAGGATCACTGATGGGTGCCCCTCTCATTGAGCCAAACCGGCCGGTCAGTCATTCTCCACGGAGCAGTCTGCTTCAGGCCATCGGTTTACGGAGCCTGGAGGAGAGGGTTGACTTGGGTTCCAGGGTCAGCTGTTGGCTCAGTGGGCAGCACACTCGCCTCTGAGTCAGAGGGTTTGTGGCTTCAAGAGTCCCCACTTCAAGGACTTGAGCACATAAGGCTGACACTCCCGGTGCAGTGCTGAGGGAGGGCTGCACTGTCGGAGGTGCCGTCTTTCGGATGAGATGTTAAACCGAGGCCCCCGTCTGCTCTCTCAGGTGGATGTAACAGATCTCATGGCACTATTTCAAAAAAGAGTAGGGGAGTTATCCCCGGTGTCCTGGGCCAATATTTATCCCTCAATCAACATAACCAAAACAGATTATCTGGTCATTATCACATTGCTGTTAGTGGGAGCTTGCTGTGCGCAAATTTTCTGCTGTGTTTCCCACATTACAACAGTGACAGTCTACAGGGCAGCAGTGATACCCGCCCTGCTGTATGCCTCAGAGACATGGACCATGTACAGCAGGCACCTCAAAGCACCGGAGAGGTACCACCAATGCTGCCTCCGCAAGATCCTGCAAATCCATTGGCAGGATAGGCGCACCAACGTCAGTGTTCTTGCTCAGGCCAACATCCCCAGCATCGAAGCTTTGACCACGCTCGATCAGCTCCGATGGACGGGTCACATTGTCCACATGCCCGATACGAGACTCCCAAAACAAGCGCTCTACTCGGAGCTCTGGCACGGCAAGAGAGCCCCAGGTGGCCAGAGGAAATGCTTCAAGGGCACCCTCAAAGCCTCCTCGAAAAAGTGTAACATCCCCACCGACACCTGGGAATCCCTGGCCCAAGACCGCACAAAGTGGAGGAGAAGCATCCGGGAAGGCACCGAACACCTCGAGTCTCTTCGCCGGGAGCAAGCGGAAGCCAAGCGCAGGCAGCGCAAGGAGCGCACGTCAACCCAAGCACCCGCCCCTTCAACCACCATCTGCCCCACCTGTGACAGAGACTGTAGGTCCCGCATTAGACTCATCAGTCACCTGCGAACTCATTTTTAATATGGAAGCAAGTCATCCTCGGTTCCGAGGGACTGCCCAAGAAGACAACAGTGACAATACTTCATTGGCTGTGAAGCGCTTTGATCGTAAAAGGCGCTATATAAATGCAAGTGTTTCTTTCTTTTTTTCCCAGCTTCCATCGCCAGCCATGTCGTCTTGGAGCAACCCGCAGAGGCCTCCGCTGACCGAGCCCGCAGAGAGTCGACACGAGTTGGTGCCTGTTTTGATTTCTTTTTGGGTTCAATAAAGACTCATTTCTGAAAGAGAATGTTGTTTAATCTAAAGTCTTGTTCAAGACTTTCTACAGCTTTTTACAGAACACAGTATGCTGTGATGCATCTAGAATGAAACTGAAAGTAAAACTCCTCTGGACTGCTTGTCTCTCACATGACCTCTGCTGGTCAGGCACAAGTAATCAAAAACACAGACAAATATGCTGTAAGGCATAAGTAATCAAACACAGACAAATATCATCACTATTTGCTGATATCATTACAGGCGCCCAGGCCGGAGCCCTCGCTGGGTGGGCAGCAGGTCCCGGGAGCTCCCCCGTGAGCGGCACGGTAAGAATGGCCACAGTCCTACCGACCCCGGCGCGGACACACACACACGCCACACCGACCGTACCTCGCCCCACGGGGCTCACTCCTGCTATTGGTCGCCTGAGACGCACCATCGTCTCGCGGCCATTTGGAAAGCGAACAGCCTCTTCGACACCCCATTGGACGACCCTTGACTCTCAGGCAAGCGGCCCTTTTTTTCCCCCATCTGCCATATTTTTTACAACTAGTGAGAGTCTTCAAAGAAAATGGGGGAAAAAAAAACCCAGGCCATGATTTTTTGCTGATTTCTCTCCCAGGGTTTTGCAGTTAGCAGTGTCCCAGAGATTAATCTTCAATTCCTGGAGACTTCTGGTCAATCCTGGAGGGACTGGCAACCTTAATGCAACAAGGTGGGGAGAGAGAACTACAGGCAAATTTCAAGAGCCAGGTTCACCGTTACAAAGAATACAAAAATCTCGACAACACTGCTTTTAATGTTTTAACCTGTAGCGCCCTTCAGTGGTAGCGTTGATGTACTGCAGATAATGATTTTTTTCAATTCACCCGCACATATGCACAATCTCTGGGGAGGGATATGTGTCTTCTTTCCCCCATCTTCCCCTATTCTGTTCCCTTCAACCGCCCCCCCCACAACCTGCCCCCGCACCTCCAATTATGTACAATTGACCAGAAATTTAACTGAACCAGCCACATAAATACTGTGGCAACAAGAGCAGGTCAGAGGCTAGGTATTCTGCGGCGAGTGTCTCACCTCCTGACTCCCCAAAGCCTTTCCACCATCTACACGACACAAGGGGTGTGATGGAATACTCTCCACTTGCCTGGATAAGTGCAGCTCCAACAACACTCAAGAAGCTTAGCACCATCCAGGACAAAGCAGCCCGCTTGATTGGCATCCCATCCACCAGCTTAAACATTCACTCCCTCTACCATCGGCGTACCATGGCTGCAGTGTGTACCATCTACAAGATGCACTGCAGCAATTCGCCAAGGCTTCTTCGGCAGCACCTCCCAAACCTGTGACCTCTACCACCTAGATGGACAAGGGCAGCAGGCACATGGGAACACCGCCACCTCCAAGTTCCCCTTCAAGTCACACACCATCCTGACGTAGAAGTAGATCGGCCGTTCCTTCATCATCGCTGGGTCAAAATCCTGGAACTCCCTCCCCAACAGCACTGTGGGAGCACCTTCACCACACGGACTGCAGCGGTTCAAGAAGGCGGCTCACCACCACCTTCTCAAGGGCAATTAGGGATGGGCAATAAATGCTGGCCTTGCCAGCGATGCCCACATCCTATAAACGAATAATACATTTAAAAAAAAATGTTGTACAACTGGATGTGCCTCTGCAAACATTGCATGTTAGAAGCACAGTCCTTAGAATTCAACTGCGGTTTCAAGCAATGGTCCTGTGAAGCAGCGCGGCCACGCGTGACGGTCTGGAGGATGCTCGCCGGCTCCTGAATGGAAAAAAAAACGTGCCCACGCGATAATTTTAATGGGCCGCACAGCCCAACAAAAAAAATTAGCGGGAACATTGGTCTCAAGCAGCGTTCCCTCTTATTTTCTTTTTGGGTGCACGGTCCCTTTAAATTTTCACTCACGCGCGGTTTCTCCCGTATAAGGGCCGTCGAGCGGCCTGCCCGGGACCTCCAGACCCCCCCCCTGCGCGGATGTGGGAGAATGTTGGCCTCAAGGCCAGCTTTTAGTGGAAAAACCCAGCCAAATTAATTTGGGAAGAGAATTTGGATTCCGTGCCGTGTTGTCAAGAGGGTGCCAGCCATGAGGAGTATAAAGGAGGGTCCTGGCTATCTGCATCAGACAGGGCAGCAGGCACTAAGGCCACAGAGGGCACATGGCCACCAGTGGTAAATAAGAACATACTAAGATGTAGGAGCAGGAGTCGGCCATTTGGCCCCTCGAGCCTGCTCCGCCATTCAATAAGATCATGGCTGATCTGATCTTGGCCTCAACTCCACTTCCCTGCCCGCTCCCCATAACCCTTGACTCCCTTACCATTCAAAAATCTGTCTATCTCCACCTTAAATATATTCAATGACTCCGCCTCCACAGCTCTCTGGGGAAGAGAATTCCAAAGATTCACGACCCTCAGAGAAGAAATTCCTCCTCATCTCCGTTTTAAATGTGTGCCCCCTTATCCTGAAACTGTGCCCCCTAGTTCTAGATTCCCCCACGAGGAGAAACATCCTCTCTGCATCTACCCTGTCAAGCCCCCTCAGTATCTTATATGTTTCAATAAGATCCCCTCTCATTCTTCTAAACTCCAATGAGTATTGGCCTAACCTGCTCAACCTTTCTTCATAAGACAACCCCCTCATCTCCGGAATCAACCTCGTGAACCTTCTCTGAACTGCCTCCAATGCAAGTATATTATTCCTTAAATAAGGAGATCAAAACTGTACGCAGTACTCCAGGTGTGGTCTCACCAACGGCCTGTACAGTTGTAACAGGACTTCCCTACTTTTATACTCATTCCCTTTGCAATAAAGGCCAACACTCCATTTGCCTTCCTAATTACTTGCTGAACCTGCATGCTAACTTTTTGTGATTCATGCACAAGGACCCCCAGATCCCTCTGTACCTCAGCATTTTGTAATCTCGCCCCATTTAAATAATAATTTGCTTTTTTATTTTTCCTACCAAAGTGGATAACCTCGTATTTTCCCACATTATACTCCACCTGCAAGATTTTTGCCCACTTACTTACTTAGCCGATCTATATCCCTTTGGAGATTCTTTGCATCCTCCACACAATTTGCTTTCCCACCTATCTTTGTATCATCAGCAAATTTGGCTACATTACACTCGGTCCCTTCATCCAAGTCATTAATACAGATTGTAAATAGTTGAGGCCCCAGCACTGATCCCTGTGGTACCCCACTAGTTACAGTTTGCCAACCTGAAAATGACCTATTTATCCTGATTCTCTGTTTTCTGTTAGTTAGCCAATCCTCTATCCATGCTAATATATTACCCCCCACCCCATGAGCTCTTACCTTGTGTAGTAACCTTTTATGTGGCACCTTATCGAATGTCTCTTGAAATCCAAATACACCACATCTACTGGTTCCCTCTTTTCACCCTGCTCGTTACATCCTCAAAGAACTCCAGCAAATTTGTCAAACATGATTTCCCTTTCATAAAACCATGCTGACTCTGCTTGACTATATTATGATTTTCTAAATGTCCTGCTATCACTTCCTTTATGATGGACTCCAGCATTTTCCCAGTGACAGATGTTAGGCTAACTGGCCGATAGTTGCCTGCTTTCTGTCTCCCTCCTTTCTTAAATAGGGGCGTTACATTTGCAGTTTTCCAGTCCGCTGGGACCTCTCCAGAATCCAGGGAATTTTGGTAGATTACAACCAATGCATCCACTATCTCTGCAGCCACCTCTTTTAAGACCCTAGAATGCAAGCCATTGGGTCATGGGGACTTGTCCACCTTTAGTCCCATTAGTTTGCCTAGTACTTTGTCTCTAGTGATAGTGATTGTTTTAAGTTCACCCCCCCCCCAACCCCACCCCAATAGCCCCTTGACTATCCATTATTGGGAAGCTTTTATAGTGTCTTCTACCGTGAAGACCGATACAAAATATTTGTTCAAAGTCTCCGCCATTTCCCTGTTTCCCATTATTAATTCCCCAGACTCATCCTCTAGGGGACCAACATTTACTTTAGCTACTCTCTTCCTTTTTATATACCTGTAGAAGCTCTTGCTGTCTGTTTTTATATTTCTTGCTAGCTTACTCTCATAAGTTATCTTCTCTATCATTTTTTTAGTTGTCCTTTGCTGGTTTTTAAAAATTTCCCAATCCCCTGGCCTTCCACTAATCTTGATATCATCCTTTACTTCCTTAGTTAGTCATGGATGGTTCATCCTTCTCTTAGAGTCTTTCTTTCTCACTGGAATATATCTTTGCTGAGAGTTATGAAATATCTCCTTAAATGTTTGCCACTGCTTTTCTACAGTCTTACCCTGTAATATATTTTCCCAGTCCACTTTAACCAAGTCTGCCTTCATACCTTTGTAATTACCTTTATTTAAGTTCAGGACACTAGTTTGAGACCTAGCTTTCTCACCCTCAAACTGAATTTGAAATTCTACCATGCTACGATCACTCTTCCCAAGAGGATCCTTCACTTCGAGATCATTAATTAATCCAGCCTCGTTACACATTACCAGATCTAAAATAGTCTTCTCCCTGGTTGGTTCCACAATGTATTGTTCCAAGAAACCATCCCGCATACATTCTAAGAACTCTTCAAGTCTACCTTTGCTAATTTGCTTTGTCCAATCAATATGAAGATTAAAATCTCCCATGATTATAGCTACACCTTTCTTACAAGCCTCTATTATTTCTTGATTCATACACTGTCCTAGTGTGGCTACTCTTTGGAGGTCTGTAGACCACTCCCACCACTGACTTCTTACCCTTATTATTTCTTATCTCCACCCAAACTGATTCTACATCTTGATCTTCTAAGCCGATATAATTTCTCACTACTGCACTGATCTCATCCCTTAACAGAGCTACCACCTTTTCCTTTCTGCCTATCCTTATGAAATGGCAAATACCTGAATATTCAGTTCCCAGCCTTGTTCACCTTGCAACCACATCTCTGTAATGGCTATCAGATCATACCCATTTATTTCTATTTGTGCTGTCAACTCATCTATCTTGTTACGAATGCTGCGTGTGTTCAGATATAGAGCTTTTAATTTTGTCTTTTTTGCTATTTTTCCCTACTCTGACCCCTCTTTCTGATGCACTCTTATGTGTATACGCTCTGTCCCTTCCTGTCACACTCTGGTTATCATTATCATGGTAGAGAGGTTGCAAACTGTGCCTCGATTTTAAAATTCTCATCCTTGTTTTCAAATCCCTCCATGGCCTCATGCCCCCCCACCTCATTCCTACCTCTGTAACCTTCTCCAGCCCTACAACTCTCCGAGATCTCTGCGCTCTCCACCAATTCTGGCCTCTTGCCCATCCCTGATTTTAATCGCTCCACCATTGGCGGCCGCGCCTTCAGCTGCCTGGGCCCTAAGCTCTGGAATTCCCTCCCTAAACCTCTCTGCCTCTCTCTCCTCTTGAGATGCTCCTTAAAACATACCTCTTTGACCAAGCTTTTGATCATCTGTCCTAATATCTCATGTAGCTCGGTGTTAAATTTTGTTTGATAATCGCTCCTGTGAAGCGCCTTGGGATGTTTTACTACATTAGAAACATAGACATAGAAACATAGAAGATAGGAGCAGGAGTAAGCCATTCGGCCCCTCGAGCCCGAGATCATGGCTGATCATCCAAATTCAGTACCCTGTCCCTGCCTTCTCCCCATATCCCTTGATCCCTTTAGCCTCAAGAAATATATCTAACTCCTTCTTGAATATATTTAATGAATTGGCCTCAACTGCCTTGTGTGGTAGAGAATTCCACAGGTTCACCACTCTCTGGGTGAAGAAATTCCTCCTCATCTCAGTCCTAAATGGCTTACCCCTTATCCTTAGACTATGACCCCTGGTTCTGGACTCCCCAGCCATCGGGAACACCCTTCCTGCATCTAGTCTGTCTAGGGGTGCTATATAATTGCAAATTGTTGTTGGATGCACTACTAAAGGACAGTGGTGCAGAAACACAAAGTGCTCAATATCTGGTAGCCACGGTGGATTCTAGCCTAATCATTTGCCAGCACAAGCGCGATGGGCCGAATGGCCTCTTTCTATGCTGTGTCATTCTATAAATTTTAAACCACAAGTGGCATTTTACTGGCAAGTGTTTCTCTTATTATTCATTCTCTTTAGCAACACCACCTCGTGTTCCAGGATTTTGACCCAGCGACAATGAAGGAACGGCGATATACTTCCAAGTTAGGATGGTGTGTGACTTGGAGGTGGTGGTGTTCCCATGCACCTGCTGCCCTTGTCCTTCTAGGTGGAAGAGGTTGGGGAGTTGCTGCAGTGCATCTTGTAGATGGTACACACTGCAGCCACGGTGCGCTGGTGGTGGAGGGAGTGAATGTTTAAGGTGGTGGATGGGGTGCCAATCAAGTGGGCTGCTTTGTGCGGGATGGCATCGAGCTTCGAGTGTTGCTGGAGCTGCACTCATCCAGGCAAGTGGAGAGTATTCCATCACACTCCTGACTTGTGTTTGTAGATGGTAGAAAGGCTTTAGGAATCAGGTGAGACACTCGCTGCAGAATACCCAGCCTCTGGCCTGCTCTTGTAGTCACAGTACTTATGGGGCTGGTCCAGTTAAATTTCTGGTCAATGGTCACCCCCCAGGATGTTGATAGTGGGGGAATTCAGCGATGGCAATGCCATTGAATATCAAGGACTGGTGGTTAGACTCTCTCTTCTCAGAAATAGTCATTGCCTGGCACTTGTGTGACATGAATGTTACTTGCCACTTATCAATCCAAGCCTGAATGTCATCCAGCTCATGCTGCACACGGGCATGGACTGCTTCATTAGCTGAGGAGCTGCGAATGGAACTGAACACTGTGCAGTCATCAGTGAATACTCCCACTTCTGACCTTATGATGGAGGGAAGGTCACTGATGAAGCAGCTTAAAATGGTTAAGAAAATAAGAACATGACAGAGCAGGCTCGAGGGGCTGAATGGCCTACTCCTGCTCCTATTTCTTGTTATTACTAGGGCTCCTTGATGCCACACTCGGTCAAATGCTGCCTTGGTGTCAAGGGCAGTCACTCTCACCTCTGGAATTCAGCTTTCGTCCATGTTTGGACCAAGACTAATTGGGTCTGGAGCCGAGTGGTCCTGGCAGAACCCAAACTGAGCATCGGTGAGCGGGTAAGTGCCACTTGACAGCACTGACACCTTCCATCACTTTGCTGATGATTGAGAGTAGACTGATGGAACGGTAATTGGCCGGATTGGATTTGCCCTGCTTTTTGTGGACAGGACATACCTGGGCAACTTTCCACATTGTCGGATAGATGCCAGTGTTGTAGCTGTACTGGAAGAGCTAGGTTAGAGGCGCGGCTAGTTCTGGGGCACAAGTCTTCAGCACGATAGCCGGGATGTTGTCGGGACCCATAGCCTTTGATTGTATCCAGTGCGGTCAGCCGTTTCTTGATATCACGTGGAGTGAATCGAATTGCCTGAAGACTGGCTTCTGTGATGTTGGGGGCCTCAAGAGGAGCCAGATATAGATCATCCACTCGGCCCTTTTGACTGAAGATGGTTGCTGATCTACATTGTCTCCTAGTTCCTCAATGCCTCCAATTCAAAATTCTCATTCTCCCTTCATGGCTTTTCCCCGACCCATCTCTGTAACCTCCTCCAGCCCTATATGGCCCAAAAGCTCAGCCCTCCTACGCCTCCTTCCCCCCCTGTCCGCCACTCCCCCTGCACCCACCCACTTTCCCCCACCATTGACAACCATGCCTTCATCCATCTGGGCCCCACGGTCTGGAATTCCCTCCATAAACCCTCCCAGCTCCCTCTCCTCTCCGACCAACCTTTTGGTTACCCCACCTATTATTATTCTTTTGGCTCAGCCGTCAGTTTTTCATTTGATTAAACCTCTGAAGTGTCTTGGGTTGTTCTTCTATGTTAAAGTCACTATAATTACCATCTCGTCTCACCTTGAATATCTCTTAATGTCTCTTCACCTCTCAGGCCTTCCCTTTTGTTCTTTCATCCCCTCCCCCATTTCCCAGCCCCCAAACTTGCTTTTTAATCTGTTTCATTTCCTGCTTTTTTTCCTCAGTTCTGACGAAGAGTCTTCGACCTGAAACGTTGACTCGGTTTCTCTCTCCACGGATGTTGCCTGGCCTGCTGAGTTTTTCCAGCGTTTTCTGTTGTTTCGGATTTCCAGCATCCGCAGTATTTTGCTAGCATATTATAAATACAAGCTGTTACCCGTACGCCCACCTCCACCCCCCGCAAACAAAATTGCAGCAACACATGCGATTTCTGAGAAGTCATTTAGTTAGCAGGTCATTAATTACAGGGAAAAAAACGTTAATGTCCTTGCTTAAGAGAAATCTCACTCTGCGCATTGTGCAGAATACAGTAACGTTCCTAAACACACACATATCCAGCTCCATTGTTAAAGGGGAGGGAGAGGCTCCATGATGAAAGCAGAACAGTTGGGACTCTTACGAGGAAGTTCCTTGATTTTTTGTTGTTGTTGAAAATATCGTTGCCACGGTGACCTCAAGTTGGGTCCCCCCTACCCACTGGGCCACTCTGTTGAAATCAATCATTGGGACCGCCAGAGAGCGGCTCCATTGAAAACCGTGCAACTTCAAACTAGCCTGGTGCGCGGCCCCTTTAAGGACATGCCCCGTGCTCTTGATTCAAGCCCACTGCTCAAGTGGAAGGATGGAGTTGGCGCTTCAACAAACCTTTTACTCTACGACTAACAGTCTGTGACCTTGCTGCTGGTTTCACAAGAGTTTATTAACACGGGGCAGGAGCGTCTTGGAGCTGATCTACGCCGACCGAGGGTGACCATGCAAACTCAAGAGCATTTCTTTAAAGACAATCTAAAACAGGTTAAAGCACAAACCTCCCTGCCCAGGCAGACCTGCATCTGCAGAGCCCAGCGACTGTACTACATAAAAAAAAAAATGTGCTGACAATCGATAGGAACCGTACGGTTTAAGGGACAAAATGTGCATTAATGGAAACATGCTCATTTTTTCCTCAAGCGAGGATTGACAAATTGGCAAACAAGATTACAAGCAACAACATCAGAGCAATCAGTTACTTTCTCCCACCCCGCCCCACCCCTCTACACATCTACCAAGAGACATTTAGGAAAATTACATTACAAATGCTTCCATGCAGAAAAAAGTGCAAACTTGGGAATGCTAAGAGTTTAAAATCCTTAATTACAAAGAGCAATCCCTAATATACAAAAGAACACATTAAGATCTGTGGAGCATGTGCCGATCCAGAAATGCTCTTAAATCTTTTGTTAAAAAAATCTTTTTTCGTTTTACAACACGTGATCCAGTTAGAAGCCCCGTTAAAAAAAATCAAAACTGGGGCGGAATTATCGATCTGTCCCGTTTTATTGCACACTGATCATTTGTGAGTTTGGATTGGTCAACTTTGCTGAAAAGCTAGAGTCACGATTCCAGTTGGGTTCTTGCAAAGAAGCAGGGTTGCGCTGGCAAACGTTCACGTTCACGTGTGGCCTTTCGCCTTTTGATGCCGAAACAAAAAAGGCCAAACAGGACCAGTCTCATTTTCAAAAGATTAGTTGTTGGGTGGGAGATGGGGGAATGGGGAGAAGGCCGGGGGGGGGGGGGGGGGAAGCCCAAGAAACAGGTCACACAATACAGGTCCCAACTATGGCTCCCACCAAGGACATGCCCCATGCTCTTGATTCAAGCCCACTGCTCAAGTGGAAGGATGGAGTTGGCGTTTCAACAAACCTCTTGCTCTACGACTAACAGTCTGTGACCTTGCTGCTGTCAATGGTCAATGAACAGCATGGCCAGGGACGCCAATGGTATTCCCAGCCTAGAGTTACCAACCCCTCCAGGATTGCCTTGGAGTCTCCAGCAAGTCAAGATTAATCTCCATGACACTGCTGAGAACAAAAACCCAGGAGAAAAATCATAAGGGCATTAAAAAAAAAGAAAATTGTGATTTTCTTTAATTTTCTTTGAACATTTCTCTTTATTCGTTATAAAAATATCAGGCATGGGGTTAAAAAAAAGGATGTTTGATGGACGGTCCAGAATCATCTAATTGGGGGGGGGGGGGGAAATGAAGGGTCGATTTGCTTTCCGCCTGGCTCAGGAAAGCGGTGTGCCGGGAGTATGGAGCGTGGGGGCCGGGCGGTTGGCGGCAGTAAGTCAGGTGATGATACCTCCAGGAATGCGCCCAGCCAGAGTTGGCAACTCTACAGCAGCCTCAAGCTAAAGGCCAACCGGAGGCCGGGAACAGTCGGCTTGGCATTCTCAACCCAGCAAAGCCGGCGACTCGCTAAAGCAACCGAGCCGAGCTTCAACTCCGCTGGGCAGCCATTAACGCCCCCTTCATCTCGGCAAGTTATATCTCCTTCCCCTTCTGGGTTCCACCCTCGGTGCGTGGCCCGGCTGCCAGGATTCCCACGAAGGACACTTGCAGGGAGTGCCGTCGACGGAAGATGAATGGCCACTGGCCAACCTCAATATAAAAGGATCTGACCTCGGGACACCCAGACTGTTAATAGGTCTCAAGGGTTGCTGTTAGATCGCCACTTACAGCGAAATGCATGGAGCTAGACTCCCTCCCCCTTCTGGCTCTGGGAATCAAGGGACTCTGCCATCCAACGAGGAAAGTAATACAATTGAAGAAGGGGACACATGGAACTCGGGCTCTTTGTAACAATGACGATAAGAAACTAGAACTTCTCCCTTTACGCCGCCAACTCCCCCTGCCCCCCTAACTCTCTGAACACATTGGGAGTTAAACCTAAATTCATACTTTGGAGAGCCCCGTTTTCAGCCAGCCAACATAAGGAGCACTGCCACTTTTGAGTGTCGAACACCGGTCACGAAGCGGCCCAGTGGAAATCGCGTTGGTTCAGTTCACCGGATGGTAGCACAATAATCCGGTGGAAATGGAGATCGTCTTGATTTGAAGTAAGGTCCATCTTCCCCGCTGTCCCACCCACACCCCCCCCTTCAAGTGAAGGGGGCTGGGCTACTCGCTCTTCCTGCTCGGTTCTGCGGTGGTCAGGACCTTCCTCCTCTGGCGAAGCATGTGGAAATAGAGCTGTGGAAAAACTGATTCAGAAAGATTGAGTTGTGGGGGGCGGGGGATGACATTTTCAGGTTAAGTTTCTTAAAATACTCTGAACGAAGCGTATCTTATTTTGGCATTTCTCCTTTCTACTACCCCCTGTCCCCGCCACAGAACTTGCTGCCTTCATCCCGTGAAGGTATAAATTTAAGGCCATCAGCAAAATTAAAGGGTCGGTAACCAAAGGACATAGATTTAAAATAATTGGCAAAAAAAGCCAGGGGGGAGACGAGTAGAATTTTTTTTTAATGCAGCGAGTTGTGATCTGGAATGCACTGCCTGAAAGGAAGCAGGTAACTTTTTAAAAAGTGATTGGGTAAATGCCTGAAAAGGAAAAATTTGCAGGGTTATGGCAGAAAGAGCAGGGGAGTGGGACTAATGACATCAGCGCAGGAGGCCATTCGGCCCATCGTACCTGTGCTGGCTCTTTGGTAGAGCTATCCAAATAGTCTCACTCCCCCTGCTCTTTCCCCATAGCCCTGCAAATGTTTCCCCTTCAAGTATTTATCCAGTTCCCTTTTGAAAGTTGCTATTGAATCTGCTCCCACCAACCTTTCAGGCAGTGCATTCCAGATCACAACTCGCTGGTAGCTCTTTCAGAGAGCCAGCACACAAGCACGATGGGCCGAATGGCCTCCTTTTTGTGCTGTAAGTATCAGCCGTGGCTCAGTGGGAAGCACACTCGCCTCCGAGTCAGAAGGTTGTGGGTTCAAGTCCCACTCCAGGGACTTGAGCACATAAAGCTAGGCTGATACTCCCAGGGCAGTACTGAGCGAGTGCTGCACTGTCGGAGGTGCCGTCTTTCGGATGAGGAGACGTTAAACCAAGGCCCCGTCTGCCCTCTCTCAGGTGGGCGTAAAAGATCCCATGGCACTATGTCGAAGAAGAGCAGGGGTGTTATCCCTGGTGTCCTGGCCAATATATATCCCTCAACCAACATAACAGAAACAGATTATCTGGTCATTATCACATTGCTGTTTGTGGGGCCTTGCTGTGCGCAAATTGGCTGCCGTATTTCCTACATTACAACAGTGACTGCACTTCAAATAGTACTTCATTGGCTGTAAAGCACTTTGAGATGTCCGGTGGTCACGAAAGGCGCTATACAAACGCAAGTCTTTCTTTCTGTATGATTTTACAGAAGGAAGTATTTCTTTACACAGAGGGTGGTTAACGTGGAATTCTCTGTCACAAACTGTTGCTGAAGCAAGGTCCATAAATTCATTTTAAAACAAATTTAATAGGGGCTTAAAAAGAAAGGAGCAGCAAAGGGTGCGATAAGAAGAGTGGGGTTAGACATAGAAACAGAAGATAGGAGCAGGAGTAGGCCATTCGGCCCCTCGAGCCTGTTCCGTCATTTAATGAGATCATGGCTGATCATCCAAATTCAGTACCCTGTCCCTGCCTCTTCCCCATATCCCTTGATCCCATTAGCCTTAAGAAATGTATAATGTATCTAACTCCTTCTTGAATATATTTAATAAGTTGGCCTCAACTGCCTTCTATGGTAGAGAATTCCACAGGTTCACCACTCTCTGGGTGAAGAAATTCCTCCTCATCTCAGTCCTAAATGGCTTACCCCTTACCCTTAGACTGTGACCCCTGGTTCTGGACTCCCCGACCATCGGGAACATCCTTCCTGCATCTAGTCTGTCTAGTCCTGTTAGAATTTTATAAGTTTCAATGAGATCCCCTCTCATTCTTCTAAACTCTAGCGAATATAAGCCCAATCAACCCAATCTCTCTTCATACGTCATTCCTACCATCCCAGGTATCAGTCTGGTGAATCTTCGCTGCACTCTCTCCATGGCAAGAACATCCTTCCTCAGATAGGGCGGCTCAGCGAGAGAAAACAGCGGGGCAGACTTCATGGGCTGAGTGGCCCGTCTCGATGCTGTAACATCCCACGGTTTCCTCTGGCTCCCTGCCGCGTGACCGCTCTTCGCCCGTGAGCCTAGACGGTGGGCACCCCGCCGGGCAATTCGCCCGCGCAGTGCATCACAGCAAAGCTCAGCACGTTCCACACTTTGCAGCGCCGGGTGACGATCGGGTGCCGAAACCCCGACCGAGTTATCCTCTCCCTGGGGCAGGTTGGGCGCGCCGAGACCAAGAGCAGCAACCCCGACTGTTGGCCCCCGATGAGGGAAATCAGCTAACGAGGGCTGAAACCAAAGCCCAAGCAGCTGCTCGGAGAGGAGGGAGATGACCGCGGCAACTTCACCAGAGAACCTTTGCCAAGTAGCCACGTTTTGGCGCAAGTCTCCTTACCGCACAAAAAGAGAGACGGGGGTTTACCAGAATGGTAACTGGGGATGAGGGACTTCAGTCATGAGGAAAGACTGGAGAAGCTGGGGTTGTTCTCCTTAGAGCAGAGGGAAGGTTTAACAGAGGCGTTCAAAATGATGAAGGGTTTTGATAAATAAGGAGAAACTGTTTCCACTGGCAAAAGGGTTGTGAACCAGAGGACACAGATTTAAGATAATCGGCAAAAGAACCAGAGGGGAGAGGAGGATAATTTTTTTTACGCTGTGAGTTATGATCTGGAATGCACTGCCTGAAAGGGTGGTGGATTCAATAATAACTTACAAAAAGGAAATTGGATAAATGCTTGAAGGAGAAAAATGTGCAGGGCTATGAGGAAAGAGCAGCGCAATGTGACTAATGGGGATAGCTCTTTCAAAGAGCCGGCACAGGCACAATGGGCCGAACGGTCTCCTTCAGTGCTGTATCATTCTATGATTCTATGAATGGTACTATTTTCAGCCTAATGGATGCTCAGCCATTTTAAATCCCAACAAGGATCAACATGTTTACTTACGTGGAATGTAGGAAATCATGACCAGGATCAGGATTGTATAATAGTCGAAGGAGATGTTGTACTTGTTTGGCAGGGTCACCGAATACAAGCCAGTCTTTCGAACGTGAGGCAGGGCTGCGTATATCGTCAGCAGCTCGCCCGTGACACCCATTGGATACAGTACAATAAACAGCGTGTACCTAGGCAAGGCGGAAGGGGAAGCAGAGAGCTTTTAATCAAAACCTTAAAACGCGCATTTCTTAACACACTCCTTATTCCCACGATTCCCAGGGTTAGGGTCCGCGCACACACTGCATCCCATTCCCAGGGTTAGGGTCTTCACACACACTCCATCCCATTCCCAGGGTTAGGGTCCTCACACACACACCATCCCATTCCCAGGGTCCACACACACTCCATCCCATTCCCAGGGTTAGGGTCCGCACACACTCCATCCCATTCCCAGGGTTAGGGTCCACACACACTCCATCCCATTCCCAGGGTTAGGGTCCACACACACTGCATCCCATTCCCAGGGTTAGGGTCCGCACATACACTCCATCCCATTCCCAGGGTTAGGGTCCACACACACTCCATCCCATTCCCAGGGTTAGGGTCCACACACACTGCATCCCATTCCCAGGGTTAGGGTCCACACACACTCCATCCCATTCCCAGGGTTAGGGTCCGCGCACACACTCCATCCCATTCCCAGGGTTAGGGTCCACACACACACTGCATCCCTTTCCCAGGGTTAGGGTCCGCACACACACTCCATCCCATTCCCAGGGTTAGGGTCGGCGCAAGGTCACAACATGCGGTCAGGGTTCCCTCTGAGCAATACACAAAACACAAGGCAGCCAGTATATTCAGGCGAGGCAATAGTTGCGACTACAGCTTAACGAAATGGAGAGACTGCATCCCATTACCTGGCATACCATTGGTTTAGAGTTGAAGAATGCGAACTAGGATTCTGAGGCAAAATTAGTTGTCAATTCCCTGGGGTGGGCTGGTGGGTGGGTGGGGAAGGAAGATAAAAAGTTGGATCAAATCCCCAGAGAAGTTTTCACACTTAATGGTGTGAAAGCCATTAGTACGCGTACAAGAGTGTCTGCATTATTTGAGTCTGCTCTCTCAGGTGGATGTGAAAGATCCCATGGGACTATTTCAAAGAAGAGTAGGGGGTTTAACCCCAGTGTTCTGGGCCAATATTTATCCCTCAATCAATACTAAAAACAAAAATCATGATCTAGTCATTATCACATTGCTGTTTGAGAGAGCTTGCTGTGCGCAATTGGCTGCCACGTTTCCTACATTCTCTCTTCTTAGGCAGTCCCTCGGAACCGAGGATGACTTGCTTCCACACTAAAAATGAGTTCTCAGGTGACTGATTAGTCCATTGCGGGGCCTACAGTCTCTGTCACAGGGTGGGGCAGACGGTGGTTGAAGGGGCGGGTGGGTGGGGTGCTTGGGTTGACGTGCGCTCCTTCTGCTGCCTGCGCTTGGCTTCCGCTTGCTTCTGGCGAAGAGACTTGGTGTTCGGCGCCTTCCCAGATGCTTCTCCTCCACTTTGTGCGGTCTTGGGCCAGGGATTCCCAGGTGTCGGTGGGGATGTTGCACTTTTTCAAGGAGGCTTTGAGGGTGTCCTTGAAGCGTTTCCTCTACCCACCTGGGGCTCTCTTGTCGTGTCGTGTCGGAGCTCCGAGTAGAGCGCTTGTTTTGGGAGTCTCGTATCAGACATGCGGACGATGTGGCCCATCCATCGGAGCTGATCGAGCGTGGTCAAAGCTGCGATGTTGGGGATGTTGGCCTGAGCGAGAACACGGACGTTGGTGCGCCTATCCTGCCAATGGATTTGCAGGATCTTGCGGAGGCAGCGTTGGTGGTACCTCTCCAGTGCTTTGAGGTGCCTGCTGTACATGGTCCATGTCTCTGAAGCATACAGGAGGGCGGGTATTACTACTGCTCTGTAGACCATGAGCTTGGTGCTGGGTTTGAGGTCCTGGTCTTCAAACACTCTCTTCCTCAGGCAACCGAAGGCTGCACTGGCGCACTGAAGGCGGTGTTGGACTTCGTCATCGACGTCTGCCGGCTCCCGAGGTATGGAAAGTGGTCCACGTTGTCCAAGGCCTCGTCATGGATTTTGATAGTCGGGGAGCAGTACTGTGTGGCGGGGGCAGGTTGGTAGAGGACCTTTGTCTTACGGATGTTTAGTGTAAGGCCCATGCTCTCGTACGCTTCGGTGAAGGTGTTGACAATGGTTTGGAGTTCGGCCTCCAAGTGTGCGCAGACACAAGCGTCATCTGCATACTGTAATTCGATGAGAGGATGGGACGATCTTGGATCTGGACTGGAGGTGACGGAGGTTGAACAGTTTCCCCGTTTGTTCTGTAGATTAGCTCCATTCCATCGGGGAGCTTACTGAGGGTGAGATGCAGCATTGCAGCCAGGAAGATCGAGAAGAGCGCTGGTGCGATGACACAGCCTTGCTTGACCCTGGTCCGTACGTGAATTGGGTCTGTGGTGGAACCTTTGGTCAGGATCACGGCTTGCATGTTGTCGTGAAGCAGGCGGAGGATGGTGACAAACTTTTGAGGGCAGCCGAATTTGAGGACACTCCATTAGAGCGGATGGGAAGGGCCTATTTCCCTTAGCAGAGAGGTCAATAACCAGGGGGCAGAGATTTAAAGTAATTGGTAGAAGGATTAGAGGAGAGTTGAGAGAATTTTTTTCACCCAGAGGGTGGTGGGGGGTCTGGAACTCGCTGCCTGAAAGGGTGGTAGAGGCAAAAACACTCATCGCATTTAAAAAGTATTTGGATATGCGCTTGAAGTGCCGTAACCTACAGGGCTACGGACCAAGAGCTGAAAAGTGGGATTAGGCTGGATAGTCTTTGTCGGCCGGAACAGACACGATGGGCCGAATGGCCTCCTTCTGTGCTGTAAATTTCTATGACAACAGTGACTACACTTCAAAAATACTTAACTGGCTGTAAAGCACTTTGGGACAGCCTGAGGTCATGAAAGGTGCTGTCTACACCAAAGTTCTTTCTAATTTCCTATATGGTTGCCGAGTTTTAGGTTTTTGGAACTGGTGGGCAGCGACAGCCTGGGAGCAGACACCGTACAAAGTATTAGAAAGTATTTATAGCACAGAAAACAGGCCATTTGGCCCAACTGGTTTATGCTCCACACGAGCCTCCTCCCACCCCTCTTCCTCTAACCCCATCAACACATCCTTCGAAGGTAGTCAGGTAGTCACTGGACAAACCTGCCCAGCCCTAGGGCTTCGCCAGACTGCCCGCAAGAAAAAACAGCACCTCATGGTCAAAGGGAGAATTGCACCGCTTTCCCCCCACTGCCAACGGAAACCCTTCATAACAGGGATCCTTAGCGCCATCGGAAAATGGGATCGCGTTCCATCAGGATCCCGTTTTCAAATGTCACCTTGGTGTAGAACTGTCCCTTCAGACAAGTCACAAATGCTATGGTTAGAAGTGGAGAAAATGTTTCCACTTGTGAGTGGGTTGGGATGGGGGGAGGGGAATTGGAGACCAAAACTAGGGGCCATAAATATAATATGGTCACTAATAAATCCAATAGGGAATTCAGGAGAAACTTCTTGACCCAAGAGTCTCTTCTTCTTCTTCTTCGGCAGTCCCTCGGAACCGAGGATGACTTGCTTCCACATTAAAAATGAGTTCTCAGGTGACTGATGAGTCCAATGCGGGACCTACAGTCTCTGTCACAGGTGGGGCAGACGGTGATTGAAGGGGCGGGTGGGTGGGGTGCTTGGGTTGACGTGCGCTCCTTGTGCTTGGCTTCCGTTTGCTCCTGGCGAAGAGACTCGAGGTGTTCGGCGCCTTCCCAGATGCTTCTCCTCCACTTTGTGCAGTCTTGGGCCGGGGATTCCCAGGTGTCGGTGGGGATGTTACACTTTTTCAAGGAGGCTTTGAGGGTGTCCTTAAAGCATTTCCTCTGCCCACCTGGGGCTCTCTTGCCGTGCCGGAGCTCCGAGTAGAGCGCTTGTTTTGGGAGTCTCGTATCGGGTATGCAGACAATGTGACCCGTCTATCGGAGCTGATTGAGCGTGGTCAAAGCTTCGATACTGGGGATGTTGGCCTGAGCAAGAACACTGACGTTGGTGCGCCTATCCTGCCAATGGATTTGCAGGATCTTGTGGAGGCAGTGTTGGTGGTACCTCTCCAGTGCTTTGAGGTGCCTGCTGTACATGGTCCATGTCTCTGAGGTATACAAGAGGGCGGGTACCACAAGAGTAGTTAGAGAGTTGCTACCACAGGGAGTAGTTGAGGCGAGTCGCATCGATGCATTTAAGGGGCAGCTAGATAAACACATGAGGGAGAAAGGAATAGGAATAGAAGGGTTTGCTGAGAGGGCGAGATGAAGAGTGGTGGGAGGAGGCTCATGTGGAGCATAAACACCGGCACGGACCAGTTAGGCCGAAAGACCTGTCTCCGAGCTGTAAATACAGTGTCGAACACTTTGCAGACAATGAATTACAAAGTGCAGCGACTTGGGGAAATCAAGGTTGAATACCCCATCTCCCACACCCTCCTCCCCCCCCCAATAAAGCGCACGGACAACAAGAGCGCTCAACCAGCAGGAAATGTTAAACTGCAGCCATGTGAGTAAAGGACTGCGGTTAACGGCTCCAGTTATTTCAACATTCCTCACTCAACACAGACGGGCAGCAAATTGTCAGAAAACAAAGCGATGGCACTTCTCCACACACACACACACACACGTACATGAAAATAACTCCTGTCTCACAGTATCTCTTGCAGACGAGGGTGTGGGTTATAGTCTGTCGCGGTTGGGGGGCATTTCCCGCCCCACCCACTTTTTCTAAATAAGTTTACAGAAAGCTGCAAAGACAAAGAAAAGAAAAACCAAATTCCAAATGCTTGGAAATACGCAGCAGGATGTCAGCACGTAAAGAAAAGACAAAAACCCAGGACGACTTCTCAGGCGGAGACCCTTTATCGGTGAGTCCTGGCTCCCAGGATGTTAATCCGTCTCTTCTCTGTCAGCAGCTGGCAGCAATGGTTTTTTATTTATTTATTTATTTATTTTGAGTGCGCGGGCCCTTAAACTGGCTGCGCGGGCCATTCAATTTTTCGCACGTGTGCAGTTATTTCCTTTGTAAAGCCGGTGAGCGGCCTGCTCGGGACCGCCTAGCGTTAAATTCACAGGTCTGCCAGCCAATGTTATCAGTTTCTGTTGTTGCCACAGAATTTTACTAGACGAAAAAAAACAGACAGGAGGTGGAACAGAGACGGGTGTTACACCTGTCGGTCAGAGTTAATGGCCCGGGGGGGCGGGGGCTCGGAGAATTGGCACATACGCCCAGCCACCGAACCTTTTAAATTTTCCCCGAGTTCTGCTCCTCGGTTTCAACCCCCAAATATATGGTACAAACGTAGAGTAAAAAGGCAAGCGTGGAATAAATACGCGCTTGTTTAAAAAAAAAACACCTTTCATAAGCTCCAGCCGTGCTGAATGTGATCTCCACACGTGCACACACACAACTTTCTGCACTGGACTCCAGAGCTGCTGGTTGCCCTTTTAACCCAAGTGGCCATTCCTCGTGCGTGAGCCTCTAGACGGTCAGCCGGTTATTTGACCCAGGGGGGCGTCTCAGCCAGGGCCCAAGCCGGTCGTCACCCGATGTCCACTTCCAGCAGAGGTCACTGGACAGCGATCGGGGTTGGGGGAGGTGGACAGGAGTCCGAACTGATGGTTTCCCCCTCCCTCCCTCTCCCACTGTAGTACCAATTCAGTACAAAGCAAGAGTCTGTCCTGGGATCTTCCTGGCTCTGTGCCTTGCTCACTAGGTGAACTCGCTGGGCCACTGCGAGGACTGGTGAAAGAGGTATAGAAGAGAAAGTAGGAGAGCTCAAAAAACTGGTAGCTTTCACTTGCTGTCACCAAGTTGCAGTTTACAATCCACGTATAGGCCACCCGCTCCCTTATACACTTTATAATTTGTAACCACGGTGTTCCTCATCTAGGTTACTGTGCCCGGTAAGTTCTGCCTTGGGCTCCACATTCACAGCGCAATATAGAAACAAGTTACTGAGCCAGGATCTCTCTTTGGCGGGACATTACCTGGCCCATTTGATCAGGTAGGGCAGGTGGTTCAGGAGGCTGAAGGTGTAAAAGGAATAGCGCACGATCTCCGTGATAGTCCACGCGGCGACGAACAGGAGCACGCTGTCCTCACTCTGTACCTGAGGAGCACAAAAAAAGTGTGAGACAAAAACAGCAGCAAGCAGCACTTCATACCGACACTCGGCGAGATTCACCGAATCTTCGCACAACATGGCGTGGTAGTGCAGTGATTACGGTGCTGGCCTTGCAATTTGTGGAATCGCACAGCTCAGAAGGAGGCCATTCGGCCCATCGGGCCTGTGCCGGCTCTTTGAAAGAGCCATCCCATTAGTCCCACTCCCCCCTGCTCTTTCCCCAAAGCCCTGCAAATTTTTCCTGTTCAAATATTTATCCAATTCCCTTTTGAAAGTTACTATTGAATCTTCTTCCACCGCCCTTTCAGGCAGTGCGTTCCAGAACGCAACAACTCATGGAGTTAAAAAAAAAAAAATTCTCATCTGCCCCCTGGTTCTTTTGACAATTATCTTAACTCTGTGCCCTCTGGTTACTGACCCTCCTGCCAGTGGAAAGAGTTTCTCCCAATCTACTCTATCAAAACCCCTCAGAATTCAGAGTTCAAGGGCTGGGTTTTGCCAGGCCCGAGGAGGCGGGTCAGGTGGGAAAGTTGGCAAAAATGGCGGCGGGCTCCGATCCCACCTCCAAGCAACTTTCCCAAATGCGGACTTTCAGACCCCGTTTCGGTCCCGCCTCCAAGAGGCAGGATAGGCCCCTAACCACTTAAGTGTCTCTATAATGTCATTTTGACAGGCCTTTGAGTTTAACACATTTCCCGCGTGCTGCACGTCTCCTCTGGAACACGCCAGTTAATCCTGGTGGGCTCACAAGTGGATGGCTTACTAACAGCTGCAGCGCCAGCATAAAAAAGGCGTTTTCCACAATGATCATTTCTGTCACCTGCAACTTTCTTTTCTCAGGTCTGGGAGAACTTTTTGCAGGTCTATTGATTTTGGAAGTTTTGAAGCGTAGATCCATCTCCAGTGTGACTTCCTGGGAAACCCCTCTCCCCACCTTGACTGAGCGCTTCCTCAACTGAGGTATATACCTGCAGCATGGGAACCATTTATTTCCTTTCCTCCTGGATCTCAGATTCAGACGAAGACCAGCCGCGGCAGCAGCAGAACCCCGAACAACAGCGGCAACAGCAGGAGTGCCAACCTGCTGCTCACCCACCTGAAGCTGCACAGGCCAGAAGGCGCCAGCGCAGGGGAGCACGTCGCCGCAAGAGATACCCCCAAAACAGGGTTTACAGACAGAGGGTGAGCTACCTCAACATGACTGAGCAGCAGTGCCAAAGGAGGCTCAGACTTTCGCGAGAGGTAGTGGGTGACATCTGCGCAATGCTGCAGCAAGACCTGGAGCCCAGAGGAGCGGGTGGACACCCCTTATCAGTGGCCGTCAAAGTCACCACCGCACTCAACTTTTTTGCTTCACTCTCATTCCAGGGATCAACAGCAGACATCAGCGGCATCTCCCAGGCGGCCGCACACACTTGCATCACGCAGGTAACCAATGCCCTCTTTGCCAACGCGCACAATTACATCAACTTCTCCAAGGATCAAGCAAGTGTAACTGCACGTGCGGTTGGATTTGCTAATATGGCAGGCTTTCCAAGGGTGCAGGGCGTCGTAGACTGCACACGCGGCCCTTAAGGCACCCCATCACAATCCAGGTATTTCGGGCAACCGCAAGGGCTTCCACTCCCTCAACTTGCAGCTGGTGTGTTACCACAATAAGGAAATTTTGCATGTTTGCGCCAAGTACCCTAGCAGTTGCCATGACTCCTTCATCCTGCAGCAGTCTAGTGTGCCTCTTCAGTCCGTCAGACCAACTTTGCGGATGGCTACTTGGAGACAAGGGCTATCTCCTGAAGATGGGGCTAATGACGCCGTTCAGGAGGCCATCCAATGAAGCTGAGGAGCGCTACAACTCCAGCCACGTTTCGACCAGAACCATTATCCAGCAAACCATTGGTTTGCTGAAGTTGCGATTCAGATGCCTTGATAGATCAGGTGGAGCCCTGCAGTACTCAGCAGCCAGGGTCTCCAGAATCGTCGTGGTCTGCTGTGCACTTCACAACATGGCACAGCGTCGTGGCTTGCAGTTGCCTGGGGTACAAGTGGCCCATCGTATAGCTTCCTCAGATGAGGATGTGGAGAGCGACAATGAACAGCTTGCGGAGGCGCATCAACCAGCGGCAGCAGCACGCGAGAACATTGCTGCCCGGGATGCAAGGGATGCACTGATCTTGGCCAGATTTGCTTAGGCTGCCCAATCAAACACATTTGCCTTGCAGCTTCTTACCACACCATAGACAATGGACAAGAACCTGCGGATTCCTATCACTCTGACCACAATCATGACAAATCCAAGTCACCCTGAGCCCTCAATGTGGAAGTCCCATTTGCAAAATGACAGCCCACAACTTCAACAGTTTACCATCAAGTCATTTTATAACATTAATTCAAGGATGGCATTTCAGAATTAAACGCAACAGAACACCCAAGTGACTACTTGTGCTTTATCTTCCTCTTACGCATGCTCCTACGTGGTGCTTCCCCTGTGGCTTCAGCAGATGTGGAGGCCCCTTGCTCACTTTCATGCTGTTCCTGCCTCGACACCTTTGGCGGGCGTCCTCTGGGGTTGCGAGCCTGTGAGGGTTCGCCAACAGTCTGCTGCTCCTACGGCTGTGCAGGGGCTGAGATGCCGATCTCAGTTGGGTGAGGACTCTGGTGGGGCTCTGACCGAGGGCTCTGCAGTGGCATGGTCGTGTGAGCGCTTGGAGAGGAGCCCCCACTTCCTTGTTCTCTGCCACCAACATCCCTCTCATGGGTCAGCCTCACTTCAGAGCTAGCAAGTGGCTTGACAGCACCTTGCTGCACTTCAGGAGGGCCATGAGGGCCCGTTTCTGCACTGGCAGTCCTACTCCAGAGGACTTCCATGAAGCTCTGGTTTCTCTGCTCAATAGCTGACCATCGCTCCTCCAGCGATGTCAGTCTATTCTGAACAATGACCATGTTTTCAAGACCCTGGCGACTTAGCTCCTCCAGGGCACAAAGATGGAGCGAGGTCCCAAGACCAAGGGCCCTCCCTGTGTGTTGTAAGTTGTTGTCATAGCATAACAGCGATAGGGAGTGTGAGAGCTGCATAGTCGAATAGTTAAGGGAATGTGAACAGTGGGATGTGGAGGAGGAGGTTGGCAATGAAGAGTGCTGGTGATGAGAGGCGATGGGGATCAGATTGAGGGTCATGGTGATTGTGGTAAACCACTGTTAGTGTTGTTCACTGTTGTTGTTGTTGTTGCACACTGTTGTACCTATGCATGCCTCAGCATGTCTCTGCTGGCTCCGCCCCTGGCTCCACCCACAGGCCCAGGTACAAAGGTGATTGCCCTGCAGCCCCCGGCCTTCTTGGAACCCAGTCAACCACGAGAGGCATGCTCTGTTCTTTGCTAATAAAAGCCTTTAGTTACTCTCCTAACTCTCCATCTTTTATGAGTAATTGATAGCGCATCAATTTTATTAGCAAAAACAAAATGTCGACAAACGCTGAGCAGCAGGCTGCTGCACCAAACGCTGAGCAGCAGGAGCTGCTGCGAGCCCTCAGACCAACATGCCTGGACCTAGACCCCCAAGAAGCGGGTTCGGCTACCAAATTCGCGCATTGGCTGCGTTGCTTCGAGGCCTACCTGCAAGCCTCAACTGTGACCCTGGGCGAAAACAAGTTGGAAATCCTGGCCTCAAAGGTGAGCCACCAAGTTTATACAATAATCCAGGACGCGACGACCTACGCGGCAGCTATCGACCTGCTAAAAGGGCAATACGCACGCCCGGTAAATACGGTCTATGCCAGGCACCTCAAGATCCCGCAGACAGCAGCCCGGGGAATCGGTGGAGGCCTTCCTACGGGCACTACGGATACTCGGCCGAGACTGCGATTGCAAAGAAGTATCAGCCGCAGCAAACACGGAGGGACTGATCCGAGATGCTTTCGTTGCGGGTCTAAGGTCCGACTACTCCCGGCAGAGACTGTTGGAAAAGGGAGAAATGGACCTGAGAAAGGCAGTGTCCCTCGCGCTCTCGCTCGATGCGGCCCACAGGAATATGGACGCCTTCTCCCCTAACCGCTCCGCAACGTGGACGCCACAACCTTGGGTCATGGGACCGCCACCTTCAACTGCTGCTGCGATGTCCAAGGCACAGAAATGTTATTTTGGTGGCCAGGCAAAACACCCCAGAGCACGCTGCCCGGCGAGAAACGCTACCTGCTCCGGCTGCGGGAAGAAAGGACACTATGTCAGCGCCTGCAAAGGTAAAACCGCTAACGCCAGCAGCGCCGCGTGCGAACCGTGGGGGCAGCCATCTTGTCCACCATCTTGGGCTCCCCCAGCCGCGTGGGGATCAGGACCATGGGCGCCGCCATTTTGTCCGCCATCTCGGACGTCTCCAACTTCAACCACGGGGGACCCGGACTCAACCACCGCCTCATCGGACGACCACATCGACTCGCTCGACCATACGCTGGCCTCCGTGACGCTGGACCAATCCCTCCCTCATCAACTGTCCAGGTCCATGATGGACATTACGGTAAACGGCCGCGCCATTACCTGCCTTTTTGACAGCGGGAGCACGGAAAGCTTTATCCACCCCGACACGGTGCGCAGTTACTCTCTCCCGGTCCTGCCGACGCGACATCGGATCTCTTTGGCTTCCAAAGCCCAGTCAGCGGACGTCGGTGGCTACTGTGTAGTGACCCTTTCAGTAAGGGGCACAGAATACAAAAATGTTAAACTCCTGGTCCTGCCCCATCTTTGCGCTGCCGTTCTACTGGGGTTGGATTTTCAGTGCCACCTTAAGAGTGTCACATTAGCGTACGACGGACCCCTCCCCCCACTCACAGTCTGCAGCCAGCAGCGTTTAAATCGCCCGCCGCGCACCATTTGCAGCCTCTCCACCCTTAAAGTCCCCCCCCCCCTCCTTGTTCGCTAACCTCACCCGCGACTGTAAGCCCATCGCTACCAAAAGCAGGCGTTACAGTGCCGGGGATAGGAGCTTCATTAAATCCGAGGTAGCAAGACTCCTGAAGGAAGGGATTATTGAAAGTAGCACCAGCCCATGGCGAGCACAAGTGGTGGTAGTGAAGACTGGCGAAAAACAGCGCCTAGTTATTGACTACAGCCAGACGATCAATCACTACACCCAGCTAGATGCATACCCACTCCCCCGCATATCTGACACGGTCAATCAGATAGCACAATACCGGGTGTTCTCGACGATTGATCTGAAGTCGGCATACCACCAGCTCCCCATCAGGGCTGAGGACCGCCAGTACACAGCTTTTGAAGCGGACGGTCGTCTCTACCACTTCCTCAGAGTTCCCTTCGGCGTCACCAACGGGGTTTCAGTCTTCCAACGGGAGATGGACCGGATGGTTGACCAGAACGCGCTCCAGGCCACTTTCCCCTATCTAGACAACGTCACCATCTGCGGCCGCGACCAGCAGGACCATGATGTTAATCTAGAGAAATTCCTCCGTATGGCCCAGCGGCTGAACCTAACATACAACAAGGACAAATGTATGTTCCGTACCAAGTGCCTTGCCATTCTTGGCTGTGTAGTGGAGAACGGAGTCATCGGCCCCGAACCCGACAGGATGCGCCCCCTTATGGAGCTCCCCCTCCCCCACTGCCAAAAAGCACTGAAGAGATGCCTAGGGTTTTTCTCGTACTATGCTCAGTGGGTGCCCAACTATGCGGACAAAGCCAGACCCCTCATCAAGTCCACCTCCTTCCCCCTGACAGCAGAGGCCTGTGCAGCCTTCACTCTCATAAAAGGGGATATTGCGAAGGCCACAATGCACGCAGTGGATGAGTCCATCCCTTTCCAAGTGGAGAGCGACGCATCCGACTTTGCCCTAGCTGCAACCCTTAACCAGGCGGGGAGACCCGTGGCCTTTTTCTCAAGGACCCTCCAGGGCCCCGAGATTCGACACTCCTCTGTCGAAAAGGAGGCCCAGGCCATTGTGGAAGCTGTGCAACATTGGAGGCATTACCTGGCCGGAAAACGATTTACCCTGCTCACTGACCAGCGTTCAGTAGCTTTTATGTTTAATAATAAGCAGAGGGGCAAAATCAAGAACGACAAGATCTTGAGGTGGAGAATCGAACTCTCCACCTACAATTACGATATCTTGTACCGGCCCGGGAAACTCAATGAGCCCCCAGATGCCCTATCACGTGGTACATGCGCCAACGCGCAGGTCGATAGACTGAAGACCCTCCACAATGACCTCTGCCACCCGGGGGTCACCAGGTTTTTTCACTTCATCAAATCCCGTAACCTGCCCTACTCCATCGAGGAGGTCAGGACCATGACCAGGAACTGCCAAATCTGTGCCGAGTGCAAACCGCATTTTTATAGGCCAGACAGAGCAAGCCTGATCAAAGCCACGCGCCCCTTTGAACGGCTGAGCGTCGATTTTAAAGGACCCCTCCCCTCCTCCGACCGCAATGTGTACTTCCTCAACATAATTGATGAGTACTCCCGTTTGCCATCCCTTGCTCAGACATGACCAGTACCACGGTCATTAAATGTCTGAATGACCTCTTCACCTTGTTCGGTTTCCCTAGCTATATTCATAGCGACAGGGGCTCATCCTTTATGAGCGACGAACTCCGGCAGTACCTGCTCTCGAGAGGTATCGCTACAAGCAGGACCACCAGCTACAACCCCCGGGGGAATGGCCAGGTGGAAAGGGAGAATGCGACGGTCTGGAAGGCAGTCCTTTTAAACTTGAAATCTAAGGGCCTTCCGACCTCTCGCTGGCAGGAAGTCCTCCCTGCGGCGCTCCATTCCATTCGGTCACTGCTCTGTACAGCCACCAATGCTACCCCTCACGAGAGAATGTTCTCCTTCCCCAGGAAGTCCACATCGGGGATCTTGTTACCGACATGGCTGACTTCTCCAGGACCCGTCCTACTGCGGAAGCACGTGAGGTCCCATAAGACGGACCCCCTGGTCGAGAGGGTGAGCCTCCTCCATGCCAACCCTCAGTATGCTTACGTGGTGTACCCGGACGGGCGGGAGGACACAGTCTCCATACGAGACCTCGCACCTTCGGGTGCTCCCGAAACACCTCCCTCGCCACCCACCACTACCCACGCCTACCCCCAGTACGCTTACGTAGCGTACCCGGACGGGCGGGAGGACACGGCCCCCACACGAGATCTCGCACCTTTGGGTGCCCCTGAAACACTACCATTGCCATCCACCACTACCCACAACCCAACCCCGCTAGACGGCATGCCGCAGCCCCAGGACCCGTCATTGACCACCCAACCACTCAATGAGACGCCAGATTCAACGTTGGATGCTGCACCATCACCGCCGCCACCACGACGATCAGGACGGCATATAAGGCCACCTGATAGACTTACTTACACGAACCTTTAGTGCACTTCACCCCGCCGGACTCAATTTTAAACAAGGGGTGAATGTGGTAAACCACTGTTAGTGTTGTTCACTGTTGTTGTTGTTGTTGCACACTGTTGTACCTATGCATGCCTCAGCGTGTCTCTGCTGGCTCCGCCCCTGGCTCCACCCACAGGCCCAGGTACAAAGGTGATTGCCCTGCAGCCCCCGGCCTTCTTGGAACCCAGTCAACCACGAGAGGCATGCTCTGTTCTTTGCTAATAAAAGCCTTTAGTTACTCTCCTAACTCTCCGTCTTTTATGAGTAATTAATAGCGCATCAGTGATGTAATACTTTTCCTGTGCAGAGAAGGTCATGAAACCGCTTTCTGCACTGCAGCCAGGTTCTGCTGCACATCGAGATGGCACTCTCCTCCTGTGCCACTTGTAGCCACACAGCTTTGGTCTGTTGGGGAGGTTTTTTCCTCCAAGAAGGAGACAGCACCTCCTTCTGAGCTCTGGCTCCCTCCACCAGAGCATGGAGGGAGTCCTCATCAAAGCGGGGTGCGCACGTGGGTCTCGAGCTTGCCACGTTTGCACCACTAATCCCTCAGAAGTCTCAGCAAAATGTTGTAAGGCAGGAAATGAACCAAGACTGCTTGCAGGCCTTAAATACAGCTGCATAGGTGACATCATCAGAGGCGAGTTTCAGGGCCAAAAGACTCCTTGGGCCAGGGGTTCCCACACGCTGGGAATCAAGTGCCCAATTAGGGCAAAATCCCTCAAGTGTCCTGCCTCACATCGGAGGCGGGGGCGGGACCCGCCGACCATCTGACCCGACCTCAACCCGCCCCAGGTGACAAAATCCAGCCCCAAATCTCACTTTGGCAAGTTGTGAAATTGAATTCTGGGGAAAATGAAAGTGGCCAGAGTGTCAAAAGAAACCACAATTGGTTCACTCCTGTCCTTCAGGGAGGAGAAGCAGCCAGTCCTGTGGCTCCAGTCCCACATTACACGACTGACTTGTAATGCAAGCAACACCAGCTGCAAAAATAGGCAACTAGGAATGAAAGAACAACTTGCATTTATATAGCCCCTTTCACGATCTCAGGACGCCCTAAATCGCTTTACAGCCAATTAAGTACTTTTTGAAGTGTAGTCACTGTTGTAATGTAGGAAATGTGGCAGTCAATTTGCACACAGCAAACTCCCACAAACAGCAATGTGATAAATGACCAGATAATCTGTTTTGGTGATGTTGGTTGAGGGATAAATATTAGCCCAGGACACTGGGGAGAACTCCCCTGCTCTTGTTCGAAATAGCGCCTTGGGATCTTTTACATCCACTTGGGAGGGCAGACGGGACCTCAGTGTAACGTCTCATCTGAAAGATGGCACCTCCGACAGTGCCGCACTCCCTCAGCACTGCACTGGACTGTCAGCTGAGATTTTGTGCTCAAGTCTCCAGAGTGGGACTTGAACCCACAATCTCCTGACTCGGAGGCGAGGTGTGCTACCCACTGAGCCACGGTTGACACCTCAATAAATGTGCCGCTGCCAGCGTCATTCACATCCCAAGTCCCGACACCAATTAATTAATGTTTTTACCACACAGCAGCACTTCCAACCTGAGATGCATCCCGTTAACTCTTTTCAAACAGCTCCTGCTGTTTAATGACAAGGCTGGTGAACGCACTGCCTCACGTCAAACTCGAGCATACAGGCCAGGAAGCAGCCGTGTTCAGGACTTGACCTGCTGACTGGGAAACCAGTAGGGATGTTACAACAGACCTCAATACCCAAGGGCCAAGGGGGGTGGGGGAGTGGTAGAAAGGGGGATATTCAGCCAAGTTCCCCACTACTATTCACTATCAGCAGTTTCAACAGCAACATTCAAAAGAGAATTGGATAAATACTTGAAGGGCAAAAATTTACAGAGCTGTGGGAAAAGAGTAGAGGAGTGGGACTAATTGAATAGCTCTACCAAAGAGCTGGCACAGGCACAATGGCTGGAGTCATACCTAGCACAAAGGAAAATGGTTGTGGTGGTTGAAGGTCAATCATCACAGCCCCAGCACATCGCTGCAGGAGTTCCTCAGGGCAGTGTCCTAGGCCCAATCATCTTCAGCTGCTTCATCAATGACCTTCCCTCCATTATAAGGTCAGAAATGGGGATGTTCGCTGATGACTGCACAGTGTTCAGCGCCATTCACAACTCCTCAGATAATGAAGCAGTCCATGCCCGCATGCAACAAGACCTGGACGACGTTCAGGCTTGGGCTGATAAGTGGCAGGTAACATTCGCGCCACAGAAGTGCCAGGCAATGACTATCTCCAACAAGCGAGAGTCTAACCACCTCCCCGTGACATTCAACGGCATTACCATCGCCGAATCCCCCACTATCAACATCCTGAGGGTCACCATTAACCAGAAACTTAACTGGACCAGCCACATAAATACTGTGGCAACAAGAGCAGGTCAGAGGCTGGGTATTCTGCGGCGAGTGTCTCACCTCCTGACTCCCCATAGCCTTCCCACCATCTACAAGGCACAAGTCAGGAGTGTGATGGAATACTCTCCACTTGCCTGGATGAGTGCAGCTCAAACAACAGTCAAGATGCTCGAGACCATCCAGGACAAAGCAGCCCGCTTGGTTGGCACCCCATCCACCACCGGCGTACCGTGGCTACAGTGTGCACCATCTACAAGATGCACTGCAGCAACTCACCAAGGCTTCTTCGGCAGCACCTCCCAAACCCACGACCTCTTCCACCTAGGACAAGGGCAGCAGGCGCATGGGAACACCACCACCTCCAAGTTCCCATCCAAGTCACACACCATCCTGACTTAGAAGTATATCGCCGATTCTTCATCGTCGCTAGATCAAAATCCTGGAACTCCCTACCTAACAGCACTGTGGGAGTACCCTCACCACATGGACTGCAGCGGTTCAAGAAGGCGGCTCACCACCACCTTCTCAAGGGTAACTAGGGATGGGCAATAAATGCTGGCATTGCCAGCGATGCCCTGATCCCATAAACGAATAAAAAAAAAACAATGGGCTGAATGGCCTCCTTCTGTGCTGTATCATTCTACGATCAAGTGGCACCTCCACCATTGGAAAGTGCTTGTACTGGGCCGTTGGCACAGGACTGGACTTGACCGCGATCGCTTCCATGGTGGAATAGGCTGCCTGCACAACATGGGCTCACCTGTTAAGGGTGGCCACTTGAATGAGGTACCACTTAACATCCTCTCCCAGGAAGGAGTCAAGGAACAGGTTGGAGGAGTATTATAAATGGGAGGGGGTTATTGAAACAAGTGCCGGTTACAGTGCTGGACTTTCCCCTCGTTTCTCCCTTACCTGTTTCACGCTGTGCGTAACTGCCCAGGTCAAGAACACACGCGACATCACCTGGAACCCGGTCAGGACCACGGAGGACGGAACGATTCCTGTGAAACAACAACAACAAGCATTTATATAGCGCCTTTAACGTGGTAAAACGTCTCAAGGCGCTTCACAGGAGCGATCAAACAAAATTGGACCGAGCCATATATATGGAGATATTAGGGCAGGTGACCAAAAGTTTGGTCAAAGAGGTAGGTTTTAAGGAGAAACTTAAAGGAGAGAGGCGGAGGTGTTTAGGGCCTAGGCAGCTGAAGGCACGGCCGCCAATGGTGCGATTGGCAGATTTCCTCCGAGTGACACACAAAGATGTCTCAGCTCTTGGGCACCATCGTTCCCATTCAACGTTGGCCGCTTGGATGCGCTACCTGAAAGGGCAGTGGGAGCAGATTCAATTGTGACTTTCAAAAGGGAATTGGATAAATCCCTGAAAAGGAAAAATTTCCAGGGCTATGGGGAAAGAGAGGGGCGAGTGAGACTAATTGGACAGCTCTTTCAAAGAGCCGGCACAGACACGATGGGCCGAATAGCCTCCTCTGTGCTGTATGATTCTATGATGCTGCCAAATAAGTGTTTTTCTTCTTTAAAAAATATAATTTAGTTTGACAGGCCTACAAGAATTGAGGAACATAAATGGTCTAAGAAAATGTTTTAAAACACATTTAGCATTGATACGAAACAGTTTCAGCTGCACATAAACAGTAAGTGCGGGGTGCACATCGGGTACGAGGGTCAGAATCGACTGCGAACTGAAGTGGAGCGAGACTCTCTCGACGATTTATTCCAGTTTCAGACATCACTTACACTGCAGCCACACCGACACTACAGCTGTAGTGCAATTGCACACTTAACGCCTGGTTGGGTGTTGAGATCCAGGGGAGCAGGGGCCGAGAGTATCAAGACATCCCATAACATTTTTGAGGCTTTGAAACCGAGTATAGTTCAGGACACAAAGGCAGTGCCAAGAATGAAAAGCAAGAAGAACTAAATTTGATGAACTCACAATGAAGGAACCAACAGCGATTGGGTTTAACTTCACGCACGTTATTTGTGAAGCTTCCCCCAAGCGGTTTTTGTTCTTGTGAATTTTAGCATTCGTCAGGGTGTGGGACGACAGTGCAGGGAATTTAGCGTCGGGTGTCAGCATGATCCACTCCCAGGCCAGTTATAACAAGGCCAGATTCAGGATCAAACCTCCTCCACGCTGCCCTGACGACATACCTCAGCCCCAACTTCAGAGAAGCAGGCTCTATTGCGCTCGTGTCATCTTACGCTTCCCGCGTGAGCGGCCCCGAGCGTGCGGGAAAACCCGCAATGAATCGCGCGTCTGTGCCCTCGTAGAACTTAGGCAGAGACGACCCAAAATTCATTTTGCTAACCAAACTCCAAGAGAGACAGCCTTTGCATCTCATCAGACTGTTTTGAAACCCAGCTCACGGGTGAAAGCAACGTTCCCTTTAAGCTGCGCGGAGGTCCCGCGCAGCCGGCTCACCAACTTTTGAATGGAAAAACCACGCATGCGCGGAAATCTGAATGGCCGCACACCCCCCAAAAAAAAAATTAAAAAGAGAATATTGGGTGAGAAGCGTGCGAGTTAACCCACTGCACCTTTCCTTGCTGACCCCAGGAGCACGCCTTTAAAATGATTGATTTTGAATCGGCATATTGCTGGGAATAAGAGTCACAAAACTAGCAAGATCTATCAACAGTGATTAGACAAACTTGCTCCTTTCAGTTAAGTAACTAAACCAGAGTAGTAGTTTTTTTTAATATAGCACATCACACTTGGCATAGCTCACTGTGAGCTGGAGGTACAACCTTTTATAATAAGGGTGTTATCAACGTATGATAGGGAAAGGAAAACTTGCAGAAAGTGTCAGCCGTACACAAGATTCTTAACATATTACGGAAGAAAGAGTTTTTCTTTCATGAAATGGTTATCTTGTTCTTGGGGAATAGAGGTGCATACATACCTACAGCACAATGAAGGATCTGAAAGAAACAGAACAGATGTTTATTTAACAGTGTGCTCCCCATCCTTATTATCCATATTATATACTGAATTGTTGAATGTGAAAGACTGCAAGAGTTCAGCTGTTTAGCCACGAGGTCCCAAAACATCCCATTCATTAAGTCACACACACCGCAAAATCCCATTCATAGAAACATAGAAGATAGGAGGAGTAGGCCATTCGGCCTCTCGAGCCTGTTCCGCCATTTAATGCGATCATGGCTGATCATCCAAACTCAGTACCCTGTCCCTGCTTTCTCCCCACATCCCTTGATCCCTTTAGCCTTAAGAAATATATCTAACTCCTTCTTGAATATATTTAATGAATTAGCCTCAACTGCCTTCTGTGGTAGAGAATTCCACAGGTTCACCACTCTCTGGGTGGAGAAATTCCTCCTCATCTCAGTCCTAACTGGCTTACCCCTTATCCTTAGACTGTGACCCCTGGTTCTGGACTCCCCCTGCCATTGGGAACATCCTTCCTGCATCTAGTCTGTCTAGTCCTGTTAGAATTTTATAAGTTTCAATGAGATCCCCTCTCATTCTTCTAAACTCCAAAGAGTATAAGCCCAATCGACCCAATCTCTCCTCATACATCATTCCTGCCATCCCAGGTATCAGCCTGGTGAATCTTCGCTGCACTCCCTGCATGGCAAGAACATCCTTCCTCAGATAAGGCAACCAAAACTGCACACAATACTCAAGGTGTGGTCTCACCAAGGCCCTGTACAACTGCAGCAAGACATCCTTGCTCCTGTACTCACTAAATGACACACTACAGGATTGAAAGTTTGTTTTTTTGTTTGCCACTGATTATTAAAGCAGGTTCAAGGGGACATTCCTGAAGCTATCAGCACAATCCAGCAAATATAATTATGATGGAATTCACCTTGACACACACACTTGTTATAATTGGTAACAATACACAGCCAGTCCATTCCACAGCCTGTACCTCCGGGAACATTACAAGGTCAGACTTCCCCACAGAGCCCTAACAATTCACACTAATCATACTCACCAGTTAGTCCCAGTGGCAAACAGCTAGTCTCACCTGAAGCATCATCCAACAAGCCTCCCCATCACCCGCCCCACAGTACTAATACAGGCAACTCCCGCTAAAGCAGCAAGCACGAACTAGCAGCTCCGGTGCCTGCTAGAGAAAGGCACGCTTTGTTTTGCGATTAAACGACGGAGATCAATCACTGTGAACTATGAGCAATTGACAGTTCTTGTGCCACCTGATAAAAGGGCAGGAACGTTACGTGCGATGTCCCCTTTAAGCTGCGCGGCCGCACTCTGGCGGTCCCGCACAGCCGGCTCACGCCGAGGGAACGTTGTTTATATGAACCCCGAAAGTTCCAAGATAGACACGCAACTCCGCTGACGTGACTGGAAAGAGCCGTCATTATCAGTGGCGTCACCATTGCTTGCTAGAGTTGCAAACTCTGCAGTTATCGGGAGCCAAGTGAAATAAATGTTGCAACCGTGTATATGCGATAAAGGAGGGCGCTGCTGGAGGGCAGCCCGGCTAGAACTGGCTCGACTGAGAGGGACCGTCTGCGCTACCCACCTCCAGCAACGCGCCTGTCTGGAAGAACTTCAGCGGCTTCTCGATGGAATAATAGAGACCGTGGTATGTGCCCTTCGCCAAGCCAGCTCGAATCAGGCCCACCGCTATGACTAGCCATCTGGAAGTTGAAAAAACAACAGAACATTTATTACATAGAATTCTTCTTCTTCTCAGGCAGCCCCTCGGAACCGAGGATGACTTGCTTCCACACTAAAAATGAGTTCGCAGGTGACTGATGAGTCCAATGCGGGACCTACAGTCTCTGTCACGGGTGGGGCAGACGGTGGGTGGGGTGCTTGGGTTGACGTGCGCTCCTCGCGCTTGGCTTCCGCTTGCTCCCGGCGAAGAGACTCGAGGTGTTCGGCGCCTTCCCAGATGCTTCTCCTCCACTTTGTGCGGTCTTGGGCCAGGGATTCCCAGGTGTCGGTGGGGATGTTACACTTTTGCCAAACATAGAATTACGTCGAATTTTACAGCACAGAAACAGGCCATTCGGCCCAACTGGTCCGTGCCGGTGTTTATGCTCCACACGAGCCTCCATCCACCCCTACTTCACCTCACCCTATCAATGTAACCTTTCTCCCTCATGTATGTATCTTGCTTCCCCTTAAATGCATCTCTGCTATTTGCTCAACTCCCTCTGATAGCGAGTTCCACATTCTCACCACTCTCTGGGAAAAGAAGTTTTTCCTGAATTCTCTATTGGATTTATTAGTGGCTCTCTTATATTGATGGCCCCTAGTTTTGGTCTGCCCCCCCCACCCCCCACCCCAACCACACACACGTGGAAACATCCTCTCTACTTCTTACCCCATCAAACCCTTTCATAATCCTGAAGACCTCGATCAGGTCACCCCTCAGGCCTCTCTATTAAGCAGACGCTGTAGTACAGCACCATTCCGCTCAGCGCCAACACTGGGGGCTCCGAGCTGGTAAAGGCTGAGCAAAGCGCTCCTCCATTCCACCCCAGCGTGCCTTAGGCCCAGCCTCAGAACAGCACCTCCCCCTGGAGAGCAGTGTGACATTTCCATTACCCACACCACGTGCAGCACCCTCGGCAGAATTCCAACAGGTCGATGCCTAGCGGCAAGCAGTTTCACCAGCAACAACTTGCATTTACACAGCACCGTTAACGTAGTGAAACGCCCCTAGTCGCTTCACAGGAGTGTCATCAATCTAAAACCGACACCGAGCCAAAAGGAGATACGAGGACAGGTGACCAAAAGCTTGGTCAAAGTACCAAGGAGCGTCTTAAAGGCGGAGAGAGCAGCGCAGAGGTTGAGGCAGTGGACCGGAAGCGAATGTAGGTCAGCGAGCACAGGTCAACGGGACTTAGTGCGAGTCAGCATATGGGCAGCAGAGCTTTAGAGGAGCTGAAGATTCATGCTTGGAAACTCAGGCGATTGTGAAGGACAACTTGCTGCCTGTGGTGAATTTTAAACCTTACTGGTTGACTGGTGTCCGATCCATGGGGAGGAACAACGATCGGTGAACGAACAGAGCTCCATGTTGTTGAGATTACAGGCTGACCTTGCAAAGTGCAAAGTGAACCAGAACGCGAGAGAGTCAGGATCATCAACAACAGAGGGGCAGGAGTGAGAGGCTCTGTGACCTTTAATCACTGGTAGCTCAACAACAACTTGCATTTATATAGCCAAAACATCCCAAGGCGCTTCACAGGAGCGATAATCAAACAAAGTTTGACACCGAGCCACATATAAGGAGATATTAGGACAGGTGAAAGAAGTAGGTTTTAAGGAGCGTCTTAAAGGAGGAGAGAGGTAAAGAGGGGGAGAAGCTTAGGGAGGGAATTCCAGAGCTTAGGGCCTAGACAGCTAAAGGCACGGCAGGCAATGGTGGAGTGATTAAAATCGGGGATGCACAAGAGGCCAGAATTGGAGGTGGGCCGAGATCTCGGAGGGTTGTAGGGCTGGAGGAGGCTACAGAGATAGGGAGGGGGCGAGGCCGTGGAGCCATTTGAAAAGGATGAGCGTATTAAAATTGAGGCGTTGCCAGACCGGGAGCCAATGCGGGCCAGCGTTTTCTAATTTTAGTGATTAGACCCCTTTCAACCCATTTTTAACTCGATAAGACACTTTCTCGCAAGGCAGAATCTTCTTTCTGTTTAAGTTCAGGTTGATGAGGTGGATCCATGAATAATTCCAAAAGACCAGGGATTCAGACTTCGATTTGCTGCCGATTATTCCAAATTCACTTTGTGTCCTCTACATTTTCCCAAGCCCCTGGATCTTCAGGCCATCCATGCTCTCCACCCACCCCACCCCCTACCCCCAGGCTGCTGGTAGCTCTGCCGGAGAACTGACTGTTAGGAGATACTTGAATGCAGCCTGGACGTTGCAAGTGAAATCCCTTCCGATTTGCCCTCCTTTCCCCGACTGAAAGCCCCTCACTTCTGCTCCCCACAAAAGCGAGTCAGCGGTGGGGTAGAAATTTAAAACTAATTCTAGCACCGTGCAATTTTTCCAGTGCACTACACCACTGTGAAGTCAGGTTTATTTCCCACCCCCCCCCCCCCCCCCCCCCCCAGGGGCAATATTCGCACCTCCTCCTTTGCTGAAATGCCTCTTCACGCGTGGTAGCTTTCCCCCGCTTGCGCCAACCACCAATTCCGCAGCGTCACATTCTTCATGTGCGCGCCTGTGCAGCAAGTAACGCACAATTCAGAAAAACACTTGCATTTATATCGCGCCTTTCACGACCTCAGGACGTCCCAAAGCGCTTTACAGCCAATGAACTACTCTTGAAGTGGAGTCACTGCTATAATGTAGGAAACGCGGCAGCCAATTTGCGCACAGCAAGCTCCCACAAACAGCAACGTGATAATGACCAGATCATCTGTTTTACTGATGTTGATTGAGGGATTAATATTGGCCAGGGCACCGGGGAGAACTCCCCCCCCCCCCCCACCCCCCTCCCCTCCCACTCTTCTTCGCAATAGTGCCTCGGTTTAACGTCTCATCTGAAAGACGGCGCCTCCGACAGTGCAGCACTCCCTCAGTGCTGGCACTGGGAATGCCAGCCGAGGACGCCCCTGCTCTTCTTCGAAATAGCGTCATCGGATCTTTTACGGTTTAACGTCTCAATGGAAAGACGGCCCACCTGGGAGGGCAGACGGGGCCTCAGTTTAACGTCTGACCCAAAAGATGGAAGAAGCAAGAAAGAGGAAGATGGAGCAAATTAGGGAAGCAAAATGTTTTTTGTTTTTTTAAAAAAGGAGAGCAGGGATGTACGGCTGAAAGGTCAGCTTTGTACGAAAGGGTTCGAATACAGGAGCAAGGATGTCTTGCTGCAGTTGTACAGGGCCTTGGTGAGACCACACCTTGAGTATTGTGTGCTGTTTTGGTCGCCTTATCTGAGGAAGGATGTTCTTGCCATGGAGAGAGTGCAGCGAAGATTCACCAGACTGATACCTGGGATGGCAGGAATGACGTATGAGGAGAGATTGGGTCGATTGGGCTTATACTCGCTGGAGTTTAGAAGAATGAGAGGGGATCTCATTGAAACTTATAAAATTCTAACAGGACTAGACAGACTAGAAGCAGGAAGGATGTTCCCGATGGTCGGGGAGTCCAGAACCAGGGGTCACAGTCTAAGGATAAGGGGCAATCCATTTAGGACAGAGATGAGGAGGAATTTCTTCACCCAGAGAGTGGTGAACCTGTGGAATTCTCTACCACAGAAGGCAGTTGAGGCCAATTCATTAAATATATTCAAGAAGGAGTTGGATATATTTCTTAAGGCTAAAGGGATCAAGGGATATGGGGAGAAGGCAGGGACAGGGTACTGAGTTTGAATGATCAGCCATGATCTTATTGAACAGCGGAGCGGGCTCGAGGGGCCGAATGGCCTACTCCTGCTCCTATCTTCTATGGTTCTATGGCACTTGCTCGAGTTGCCATTCTTTATGTCAACACAGTGAATATTAGCCAGCTGTCTGACTGTGGGCTACTTCACAGCTGAGTCCAGTCCCGTCCTTGCTCGTCGTCCCCGCGTATGCAGCTCTGATGGGCGGGGGGGTGGTGCTGGGAAATCCAGAGCAAGAACTCTCTGAATTTCCCCCTTCCCTAATTGATGGGAGATGTAGCTAACTCAGCACAGGACCTGGGAGTCAGCCGTGTCTCAGTGGGCAGCGCTCTCGCCTCTTCACTCCGAAAGTTTTGGCTTCAAGTCCCACTCTAGAGACTCGAGCACAAAGATCTAGGCCGACACTCCCAGGGCAGTACCGAGGGAGTGCTGCACGGTCGGAGGTGCTGGCTTCTGGGTGACACGTTAAACCGAGGCCCCAACTGCCCACTCAGGTGGACGTCAAAAGAACCCCAGGCACTACTTTGAAGAGGAGCAGGTTTAATCGCCCGATGTCCTGGCCAATATTTACCCCTCAACCAACGTCACTATAAAACAGATTATCTGGTCATTCATCGCACTGCCGTTTGTGGGATCTTCCGGTGCACAAATTAGCTGCCCCGCTGACTTCAAAAGTATTTCATTGGCTGTGAAGAGCTTTGGGACGTCCCGAGGTTGTGAAAGGCGCTATAGAAATGCAAGTTCTTTCTTTCTTAGGACCTCGCTGATCTGTGGGGCTCAAATCTGGAGAGTTTTTATGCTCTTTTTTTCGGGAAATTGTACGCCTGCTCGTCTGCTTAATTAGATTTTCTTTTCTGGGACTGATTAAAGACACTTCATGATTAAAGAGATGATTTTGTGCTTTGTGATGGATGGTGGATTTCTTTTTTGTTAAACAGGCCTGGGATTCAGACTCAAATTACGCTCTGCATTTATTCCAGTATCACTGACCTAATCTATTGTGCCCTCATAAAAGTTTCTATTTAGGGAAAGTGCCAAGGGATTACTCTTGTCCTATTATCTGTGCCTTCCACCTCTGTTGCATTGCAGAGTGTCAGAGAAATTTTAAGAAAAAGAAAGGCGCGCCATTTCATACGGTTTCTTTCTGATCTGGTGCCGGGATCTTACAAGCACCCGCCAACCTACAACCTTCCCTCAACAGTGGCAATTGGTCTCTAAATGACCTGGGGGGGTGGGTTACAGCAATTAGTCTACAGCCTTAAAAGGGAAGGGTGAACTTAAACACGGCTCCACCTTAGCAGCAGAATGTTTTAATTTTTTTATTCGTTCACGGGATGTGGGTGTCACCGGCAAGGCCAGCATTTATTGCCCATCCCTAATTATCCTCGAGAAGGTGGTGGTGAGCCGCCTTCTTGAACCGCTGCAGTCCGTGTGGTGAAGGTACTCCCACAGTGCTGTTAGGGAAGGAGTTCCAGGATTTTGACCCAGCGACCATGAAGGATCGGCCGATATAATTCCAAGTCAGGATGGTGTGTGACTTGGAGGGGAACCTGGAGGTGGTGTCCCCACGCGCCGGCTGCCCTTGACCTTCTAGGTGGAAGAGGTTGCGGGTTTGGGAGGTGCTGCCGAAGAAGCCTTGGCGAGTTGCTGCAGTGCATCTTGTAGATGGTACACACTGCAGCCACGGTATGCTGGTGGGCATTACATGGTCTAAGTCCTGTCTTAATATAAGATGCTTATATAAATGCAAGTCTTTTTTTTCTTTTTCCCCCGTTGTCCTGGCCAATATTTATTCCGCAATCAACATCACTAAAGTAGACTATCTGGTCATTATCTCGTCACTGTTTGTGGGAACTTGTTGTGGACGAATTGGCTACACTTCAAAAGTGCTTCGTTAGCTGTAAAGCGCTTTGGGAGGTCCGGACGTTGTGCAAGTCTTTGTGTTCTTCTTTTAACCACCTTCAAAAGTCTCTCTCTCTTTTACTGTGCCTTCCCCCCCTCACCCGCCCTGCCCCCTTACTGTTCAGTGCTCATTTGTGAAGCGCTCAGAGATGTTCCTTCACCATATAATTACAAGTAATTGTATTTTGTACAGAAGCTGCAACTGAAAGAGCTATAAATAGCAAGAAGTCTTTTGACAATATTGAATGTTACTGTTCCTCTCACTCTCTCCCCCCAGGAAAATAAAATGTTGCTTTTCTATATATATATATAGCAATAATAGGGGAGGACCCTGAAACAATGCAATTGATTTTATCCGTTCTTTCAATCAAAGGACAGTCAATCTGCTCCCAGATATCTGCCAGTTGGAGATAAGTACATTCTCTCCGTCTGTCTATATAAATATGTACCAAGGCCCCAGCTTGACACCGTCCTCCTCCGCGTCCAAGCCTGCCAACTCAGTTCAGTGGGAAGCTCACTGTTTACCATCCGGCAACAGTGCCCTTACGCAGCAGTTTAATATCAGTTTTGCAGTCTTGAAGAGCAGGGCTCCACGGGAACAGAATTAGTTTTTCGTTTCACAACATGGGTTGCACATATGCAGAGCAAAGTCCACTGCAGCACTACGATGCCATTCACCACATACAATTCCCACTTCCTCAAGAGTGAAAACATTTAGCCCAATAATGCAAGTGTGGTTTATGTGGAAAGGAAAAAGGTACACCTTCTAATTGCAATGGACTTTGCTGCTTTTCATATGTTGCCCCCACAAATCATCTACATAAAGACCCAGTAGAGCTTCTTCCTCCACCCGGTGCCACTGTACCAAGCTCTTGCACTCATTTAGGGACCATCCCTAAATAGCAACCAGTCCTGCAAGAGTGGAGAATCAGGAGGAGTCAATTGGAATGCTGCTTTTGTACTTGTGAGAGTCTTTTTTTTAACTATATAAACCAACTGCATTGTCATAATATTATTTAATGTGACGCTCAGAGACGGGAGTGGCCTTTGTACGCTTGCAAAGTGAGATGGCAATTTGCGGACGGCCCCCGACAGCATCGATCAGTGGCCCAGCTTAAATAAAAGGCAAAGTACTCACCCGGCCGTCATCACCACGTTGTAAATGACCATATAGGCGGTGGCAATGGGTCCCGGGCCCCTTCGTCTCCTGTGCGCCCCATCACTGCTCCCACGTTTCTGCTCCAGCCCGCTCGAAGAAGCCGCCGCCATGGTGATCAGCCGAACCCGTCACTGAGCTCCGACTCCAGCTCCTCCCCGCTCGCTGGCCAGCCGCGCATGCGCAATGTCTGCCCGGTGCTGCCCCCCCCGGCCTGGCTGATAACGAATTACATCGCCTGCACTCACTTCCGCTGCTGCCCCCTGCCCTGGCTGATAGCGAATTGCAGATTTCACCCCACCCCACCCAGTGCTGCCCCCTGGCCTGTCTGATAGCGAATTGCAGATTTCACCCCACCCCACCCAGTGCTGCCCCCTGGCCTGTCTGATAGCGAATTGCAGATTTCACCCCACCCCACCCAGTGCTGCCCCCTGGCCTGGCTGATAGGGAATTGCAGATTTCACCCCACCCCACCCAGTGCTGCCCCCTAGCCGGCTGATAGCGAATTGCAGATTTCACCCCACCTCACCCCACCCGCTGCTGCCCCCTGGCCTGGCTGATAGCGAAATACATCTCCTGTACTCCTCCTCAGTGCTGCCCCCCACCCCCCTAGCCTGGCTGAGTGCGAATTACGCCTCCTCGCACTCCTGCCGGTGCTGCCCGCCTGGCCTGCCTGAAAGCGAATTACACCAAGTTGCACTCCCTCGCTGCTGCCCCCTGGCTTGGCTGAACGGCGGAACTGCAGCTCCGACAGAAGAAAGGGGCAGGGAAGGGAGAGGAGACGGAAAGCAATCACCTGACCGGCGCTCAAGTTATCATTTATTTTATTTTTTGCAATTCCCTCCCCCCCCCCCCGCCCCGCCTTTCTCTCAACCACCCTCACCGCGACTTCTTCAAAACCTCGTCCGAGGTGGTCAAATTCTATTTTATAAAATAAAGAGGCGAAGAAGGGAGAAACACTGCCCTCTGGTCGGAGGCCTCGGGCGTTAGGATGTGCCAGGCGCCGGCGGCAGAGCGAGAGCTGCCGGTCTAGCGACAGGCAGACGCGCCGCGGCCTCTCGGCCCTCGAAAGCTTCCCCCCACCCCCCCGCCTCCTCAATTTTTCCCTTCGCCGGCTGCAACCCCGACCATGCCGTTCTTCGCCAGCAACCCCTTCGACCAAGATGTCGGTAAGTTGTGCCTGGAGTGATCAGGGGGGGGATTTTATTTTAATCTTTGATTCCTCTGTGTGTGTGTGTGTGTGCTGGATTTCGGTTTTATATTTCTATCCACCGTTTCAATACGTTAGAAACACGCCAGGATTCTTCTGAGTTGTAGGCAGGTGTTGATCACACCATGACCCAGCACACAGAAAGAGGATGAGGCCATTCAGCCCCTCCTGCCTCTTTTTATCTTTTTTTTTGGTAGCTCTCTATCCAATTTAGTCTCTCTTTTTATATCACGGATATGATATAATTGGGATAGAAATATAGGAGCAGGAGTAGGCCCTTCGAGCCTGCTCAGCCATGATCTCACTGAATGGCGGATCATCCAAATTCAGTACCCTGTCCCTGCCTTCTCCCCATATCCCTTGATCCCTTTAGCCTTAAGAAATATATCTAACTCCTTCTTGAATATATTTAATGAACTGGCCTCAACTGCCTTGTGTGGTAGAGAATTCCACAGGTTCACCACTCTCTGGGTGAAGAAATTCCTCCTCATCTCAGTCCTAAATGGCTTACCCCTTATCTTTAGACTGTGACCCCTGGTTCTGGAGTTCCTGGCCATCGGGAACTTCCTCCCTGCATCTAGTCTGTCTAGTCCTGTTAGAATTTTATAAGTTTCAATGCGATCCCCTCTCATTCTCCAGCGAGTATAAGCCCAATCGACCCAATCTCTCCTCGTACGTCATTCCTGCCATCCCAGGTATCAGTCAGGATTACGGAGACATAGCTCCAGGGTGACCAAGGCTCGTAATTCAACATCCACGGGTATTCAATATTCGGGAAGGACGGGCAAAAAGGAAAAGGCGGTGGGGTAGCATTGCTGGTTAAAGAGGAGATTAACACAATAGTAAGGAAGGATATTAGCTCTGATGATGTGGAATCTGTATGGGTAGAGCTGAGAAATACCAAGGGGCAGAAAATGTTAGTGGGAGTTGTATACAGACCCCCAAACAGTAATGCTGAGGTTGGGGATGACATTAAATGGGAAATTAGAGATGTGTACAATAAGGGCACAGCAGTTAGCATGGGTGACTTTAATCTACATATAGATTGGTCTAACCAAATTAGTAACAATACTGTGGAAGAGGAATTCCTAGAGTGTATACGGGATGGTTTCCTGGACCAATATGTCGAGGAACCAACTAGAGATCAGGCCATCTTAGACTGTATATTATGTAATGAGAAAGGATTAATTAGCAATCTTGTTGTGGGAGGCCCCTTGGGGAGGAACGATCATAATATGATAGAATTCTTCATTAAGATGGAGAATGAAGTAGTTGATTCAGAGATTAGGGTCCTGAATTTAAATAAAGGAAACTATGATGGTATGAGGCGCAAGTTGGCTAGGATGGATTGGGGAATGTTACTTAAAGGGTTGACGGTGAATACGCAATGGCAAACATTTAAAGATCGCATGGATGAACTACAGAATTTGTTCATCCCTGTTTAGCATAAAAATAAAACAAAAAAGGTGACTCAACATTGGCTAACAAGGGAAATTAGGGAATAGCATAAGATCCAAGGAGAGGACATATAAATTGGCCAGAAAAAGCAGCAAACCTGAGGATTGGGAGCAGTTTAGGATTCAGCAGAGGACAAAGGGATTAATTAAGAGGGGGGAAATAGAGTATGAGAGTAAGCTTTCAGGGAACATAAAAACTGACTGAAAGCTTCTTCTATAGATATGTGAAGAGAAAAAGATTGGTAAAGTCAAGCGTAGGTCCCTTGCAGTCAGAATCAGGGGGATTTATAATTGGGAACAAAGACATGGCGGACCAATTAAATACATTTGTTCTGTCTTCACAAAGAAGGACACAAATAAGCTCCCAGAGATGTCTGGGAACATAGGGTCTAATGAGAGGGAGGAACTGAATGAAATCAGTATTTGTAGGGAAATGGTGTTAGGGAAATTGATGGGATTGAAGGCCGATAAATCCCCAGGGCCTGATGATCTACATCCTAGGGTACTTAAGGAAGTGGCCCTAGAAATAGTAGATGCATTGCTGGTCATCTTCCAAAATTCTATAGACTCGAACAGTTCCCATGGATTGGAGGGTAGCTAATGTAACCCCACTATTTAAAAAAGGTGGTAGAGAAAAAACGGGGAATTATAGACCGGTAAGCCTGACATCGGTAGTGGGGAAAATGCTAGAGTCCATTATAAAAGATGTAATAGCAGAGCACTTGGAAAACAGTGACAGGGTCGGACAAAGTCAACATGGATTTACAAAAGGTAAATCATGCTTGACTAATCCACTGGAATTTTTTGAGGATGTAACTGGTAGAATAGATAAGGGAGAACCAGTGGATGTGGTGTACTTGGACTTTCAGAAGGCTTTCGATAAGGTCCCGCATAAGAGATTAGCATGCAAAGTTAAAGCACATGGGATTGGGGGCAAGGTATTGTCTTGGATAGAGAACTGGTTGGCAGACAGGAAGCAAAGAGTTGGAATAAACGGGTCTTTTTCCGAGTGGCAGGCAGCGACTAGTGGGGTACCGCAGGGATCAGTGCTAGGACCCCAGCTATTCATAATATATATTAATGATCTAGACGAGGGAACTAGATGTAATATCTCCAAATTTGCAGACGACACAAAGGTGGGTGTGTGTGCTGTGAGGAGGATGCCGAGAAAATCCAGTACGATTTGGGCAATTGGGCAGATGCAGGGCAGATGCATGGCAGATGTAGTATAATGTGGATAAATGCAAGGTTACCCACTTTGGTGCCAAAAACAGGAAGGCAGATTATTATCTGAATGGCAATAGATTTGGAAAAGGGGAAGTGCAACGAGACCTGGGTGTCCTTGTGCACCAGTCGCTGAAGGTAAGCATGCAGGTGCAGCAGGCGGTTAAGAAGGCAAATGGTATGCTGGCCTTCATAGCGAGAGGATTCGAGTACAGGAGCAAGGATGTCTTGCTGCAGTTGTACAGGGCCTTGGTGAGATCACACCTTGAGCATTGTGTGCAGTTTTGGTCGCCTTAGCTGAGGAAAGATGTTCTTGCTATGGAGGGAGTGCAGCAAAGATTCACCAGACTGATACCTGGGTTGGCAGGAATGATGTATGATGAGAGACTGGGTCGATTAGGCTTATATTCGCTAGAGTTTAGAAGAATGAGGAGATCTCATTGAAACTTATAAAATTCTAACAGGACTAGACAGACTAGATGCAGGAAGGATGTTCCCGATGGCGGGGGAGTCCAGAACCAGGGGTCACAGTCTAAAGATAAGGGGTAAGCCATTTAGGACAGAGATGAGGAGGAATTTCTTCACCCAGAGAGTGGTGAACCTGTGGAATTCTCTACCACAGAAGGCAGTGGAGGCCAATTCATTAAATATATTCAAGAAGGAGTTAGATATATTTCTTAAGGCTAAAGGGATCAAGGGATATGGGAAGAAGGCCGGGACAGGGTACTGAATTTGGATGATCAGCCATGATCTCATTGAATGGCGGAACAGGCTCGAGGGGCCGAATGGCCTACTCCTGCTCCTATCTTCTATGTTTTTCCCTATATCACAACAGTGACTGCGCCTCATTCAAAAAACTACTTCATTGGCCGTGAAACGCTTTGGGATGCCCCGAGGTCGTGGAAGGCGCTCTATAAATACAAGTTTGTTCTTTTTTTTTCTCTTTTCCCCACAGCCCTGCAAATTTTTCCCACTTCAAGGATTTATCTAATTATTTAACTCGCGCCGAGACCCGTTTGCCCTTCACCCGCGCGCTCGCTGATCTCCATTGGTTCCCGGTTAAGTAATGCCTCGATTTAAAGAGGAAAAAAAAAAATTAAAAAATTATCAGCCTTGTTTTCAAACCCCTCCATGGCCTCACCCCTCCCTATCTCTGTAACCTCCTCCAGCCTTACAACCCTCCCTGAGATGTCTGTGGTCCTCCCGTTCTGGTCTCTTGCGCATCCGTGATTTTAATCACTCAACCATTGATGGCCGTGCCTTTAGCTGCCAAGGCCCTAAGCTCTGGAATTCCCTCCCTAAACCCCTCCGCCACTCTACCTTGCATTCCTCCTTTAAGATGCTCCTTAAAACCTATGTCTTTGGCCAAGTTTTTGGTTACCTGTCCTAATCGCTCCTTATGTGGCTCGGTGTCATTTTTTGTCTTATGGCACTCCTGTGAAGCACCTTGGGATGTTTTACTACCTTAATAAAGTTGCTATATAAGTACAAGTTGTTGTTAATTCCCTTTTGAAAGTTATTATTCAGGCTGTGCGTTCCAGACCATCATAACTCAGAGTAAATTTTTCCCCTCATCACCCCTGTGGTTCTTTTGCCAATTATCTTAAATCTGTGTCCTCTGGTTACTGACCCTTCTGTCAATGGAAACAGTTTCTCCTTATTTACTCTCTCAAAATCCTTCATGATTTTGAACACCTCTATCAACAACCGCTACGAAAAACAATAAGAATTAAACCGGACGGACCACCCGGCATCGACCTCGGCACCGGCTACGGACACGACAACGGCACACCCAGCCCAATCGACCCTGCAAAGTCCTCCTCACCAACATCTGGGGACTTGTGCCAAAATTGGGAGAGCTGTCCCCCAGACTAGTCAAGCAACAGCCTGACATAGTCATACTCACAGAATCATAGCTTTCAGCCAATGTCCCAGACTCCTCCATCACCATCCCTGGGTGTGTCCTGTCCCACCGGCAGAACAGACTCACCAGGGGTGGTGGCACAGTGGTATACAGTCGGGAAGGAGTGGCCCTGGGAGTCCTCAACATTGACTCCAGACCCCATGAAGTCTCATGGCTTCAGGTCAAGCATGAGCAAGGATACCTCCTGCTGATTACCACCTACTGCCCTCCCTCAGCTGATGAATAAGTACTCCTCCATGTTGAACAGCACTTGGAAGAAGCACTGAGAGTAGCAAGGGCACAGAATGTACTCTGGGTGGGGGACTTCAATGTAGCACCACTACTGGCTGAGTCCTGAAGGCCATAACTGCCAGTCTGGTCCTGTGACAGGTGGTGAGAACCAACACGAGGGGAAAAACCTACTTGACCTCGTCCTCACCAATCTACCTGTCACAGATGCATCTGTCCATGACAGTATTGGTAGCAGTGACCACCACACAATCATTGTGGAGACAAAGTCCCGTCTTCACACCGAGGACACCCTCCATCGTGTTGTGTGGCACTACCACTGTGCTAAATGGGATAGATTCAGAACAGATCTAGCAGCTCAAAACTGGGCATCCATGAGGCGCTGTGGGCCATCAGCAGCAGCAGAATTGTATTCCACCACAATCTGTAACCTCGTGGCCCGGCATATCCCTCGCTCTACCATTACCATTAAGCAAGGGGACCATCCCTGGTTCAATAAGGTGTGTAGAAGAGCATGCCAGGAGCAGCACCAGGCATACCTAAAAATTAGGTGCCAACCTGGGGAAGCTGCAACACAGGACTACATGCATGCTAAAAAGCAGAAGCAGCATGCTATAGACAGAGCTAAGCGATCCCACAAACAACGGATCAGATCAAAGCTCTGCAGCCCTGCCACATCCAGTTGTGAGTGGTGTGGACCATTAAACAACTAACTGGAGGAGGAGGCTCCATGAATATTCCCATCCTCCATGATGGCGGAGCCCAGCACGAGTGCAAAAGACAAAGCTGAAGCGTTTGCAACCATCTTCAGCCAGATGTGCTGAGTGGATGATCCATATCGGCCTCCTCCCGAGGTCCCCACCACCACAGAAGCCAGTCTTCAGCCAATTCGATTCACTCCACGTGATATCAAGAAATGGCTGAGCGCACTGGATACAGCAAAGGCTATGGGCCCCGACAACATCCCGGCTATTGTGCTGAAGACTTGTGCTCCAGAACTAGCCGCGCCTCTAGCCAAGCTGTTCCAGTACAGCTACAACACTGGTATCTATCCGACAATGTGGAAAACTGCCCAGGTATGTTCTGTCCACAAAAAGCAGGACAAAACCAACCTGGCCAATTTCTGCCCCAACAGTCTACACTCAATCATCGGCAAAATGCTGGAAGGTGTCATCGACAGTGTTATCAAGCGGCACTTAGTCACCAATAACCTGCTCACTGATGCCCAGTTTGGGTTCCGCCAAGACCACTTGGCTCCCGACCTCATTACAGCCTTGGTCCAAACATGGACAAAGGAGCTGAATTCCAGAGGTGAGGTGAGTGTGACTGCCCTTGACATCAAGGCAGCATTTGACCGAGTCTGGCATCAAGGAGCCCTAGTAAAACTGAAGTTGATGGGAATCGGGGGGGGGGGGAAACGCTCCACTGGCTGGAGTCATACCTAGCACAAAGGAGGATAATTGTGGTGGTTGAAGGTCAATCATCACAGCCCCAGGACATTGCTGCAGGAGTTCCTCAGGGCAGTGTCCTTGGCCCAACCACCTTCAGCTGCTTCATCAATGACCTTCCCTCCAACATAAGGTCAGAAATGGGGATGTTCGCTGAGGACTGCAGTGTTCAGCGCCATTCGCAACTCCACAGATAATGAAGCAGTCCATGCCCGTATGCAACAAGACCTGGATGACGTTCAGGCTTGGGCTGATAAGTGGCAGGTAACATTCGCACCACAGAAGTGCCAGGCAATGACTATCTCCAACAAGCAAGAGTCTAACCACCTCCCCTTGACATTCAATGGCATTACCATTGCCGAATCCCCCACTATCAACATCCTGGGGGTCGCCATTGACCAGAAACTTAACTGGACCAGCCACATAAATACTGTGGCAACAAGAGCAGGTCAGCGGCTAGGTATTATGCGGCGAGTGTCTCGCCTCCTGACTCCCCAAAGCCTTTCCACCATCTACAAGGCACAAGTAAGGAGTGTGATGGAATACTCTCCACTTGCCTGGATGAGTGCAGTTCCAACAACACTCAAGAAGCTCAACACCATCCAGGACAAAGCAGCTCGCTTGATTGGCACCCCATCCACCACCTTAAACATTCACTCCCTCCACCACCGGGGTACCGTATCTGCAGTGTGTACCATCTCGCCAAGGCTTCTTCGGCAGCATCTCCCAAACCCGTGACCTCTTCCACCTAGAAGGACAAGGGCAGCAGGTGCATGGGAACACCACCTCCAAGATCCCCTCCAAGTCACACACCATCCTGACTTAGAAGTATATTGCCGATCCTTTATCGTCACTGGGTCAAAATCCTGGAACTCCCTACCTAACGGCACTGTGGGAGTACCATTACCACACGGACATCAGCAGTTCAAGAAGGCGGCTCACCACCACCTTCTCAAGGGCAACTAGGGATGGGCAATAAATGCTGGCATCGCCAGCGACGCCCAGATCCCATAAACGAATAATAAATTTTAAAAAGCAAGTCTACTATCCCATTTGAGAGTTAAATATTTATACCCTTTTCCAGTGTTATTTCCTTTAAGGTTTTCTGCTGATGTAAGCTAATTATCTCTATCTCTCGTCATTTTTCTGCTGCCCCCTGCAATTCTTACAGTAACCTCAGCTGGTAGCATTACAGAATTATGTCTCCTCTCTAGGTGTTCTAAGTCTACCATAAAAAACGGTGAGACGGCAGGTGTGTTTTTCACTTGGTCATTTTTACGAAGGCAGATGTTTCTTTCTTTTCTGTGCTTCTTTACGAAGTGTAAATTAGAACACCTTGTCCAGGGTGAACCATTGTTTCATTCCGAAAGGTTCAGCCTGCTGGAGCCTTTAACCTTCTGTTTCAATAAGGTTATTGATTCAGTGTCAACAACTTATCTTGTCTCAATAGCCCGAATGCTTTCACAGCTTTTTCATAGTTAGGTTTCTAGATTTCCAGACCCAGTTTGTCATGTTTTAATAAAGCCAGAATTCTTTCAAAAGGTAGTGTATTTTTCTGAATAGGTTATATGGCTTATTCCTTCACATGCTATCACCTAACCCAAATTATCTAAAGACAGTGCTGCGTTAAATGATTAATTACTAACTAACTTTTTTTTAAATCATAAAATATACAATGCATTCAGCGGGCAGCAGTGATCCTGTATGAGGGTTCAAATGGTTTGAGTTTCGCCCCATTTTTATTTCTTTTGCCAGCTGATTCCCTCTCCTGAAGGTGCTGGGGTATGGCTCCATGGGAAGCCCATCCACGACCTTATCCAAGTGGTCTCATCCATGCCGTTGTTACCTCTAGACTTGTCTATTCCAACACACTGGGTACGGTAGCATAGTGGTTTTGTTACTGGACCAGTAATCCAGAGGTTTTTTTTTATTCGTTCACGGGATGTGGGCACCACTGGCAAGGTCAGCGTTTATTGCCCATCCCCCCCCCCCCCCCCCCCCCCCAATTGCCCTCGATAAGGTGGTGGTCATCCAAAACTCGGCTGCCCGCGCCGTAACTCGCACCAAGCCCCCCCCCCCCCCCGTGCTCGCTGTCCTACATTGGCTCCCGGTTAAGCAATGCCATGATTTAAAAATTCTCATCCTTGTTTGTCAAATCCCTCCATGGCCTCATTCCTCCCTATCTCTGTAATCTCCTCCAGCCCCACAACCCCCCCCACCGAGATATCTGCGCTCCTTCAATTCTGACCTCTTGAGCATCCCTGATTATAATCGCTCAACCATTGGTGGCCGTGCCTTCAGCTGCCAAGGCCCTAAGCTCTGGAATTCTCTGACTCTCTCTTACCTCCTTTTTAAGATACTCCTTAAAACCTACGTCTTTGACCAAGCTTTTGGTCATCTGCCCTAATATTTCCTTTTATGTGGCTCGGTGTCAAATTTTGTTTTCTAACACTCCTGTGAAGCTCCTTGGGACGTTTTACTGTGTTCACGGCGCTGTATAAATACATGTTGTTGTTGTTGTTGGTCATTCACGTGCGATCCTCAATGGTTAATGCCAGAAACCAAACTGATCGAGGGCAGAGGAGCCTGGGCCCGCCTTCAAACATCTGCACCCATACACGCTTCAGACAATCGGGAGTGGGAACCCCGGATGATTTTTGTCCCCCGCCACCCCCATTAAATGTTGAAGGGAGTTGTAGGTCCCTGATTGTGATCCAGGCTGTAACCAGCACAAATCAGGAACTGGGACCTCCTGACCTGCACAGCCCCGTCTATGCACTTGCTTCATCGGCTGCCGAATGACTCCGCTTGTTACCGTGAATATTTTGTTTAGCTTACGGTATGGAGCAGAGACGCAGACTTTGGTCGCGGAACATCTGTGACTGTGTTTGTGCCTGTCAGCAGACTCGCAAACCGCCCTGGGCCTCGTGGGCTGTCTCCCCGGCCCTCGGTAGACACAGTGCTGTGTGTGCTCCAGGGCCTTTGTTCAAGAAAGGCGCTCCTAGATTTGACTGAGCTTGGACTCGGTGCTGTTCCCTGAGAAGATAAGTGCGGCAGGCTTATCCCAGCTCCTATTTAGGTGGTGAAAGGGCCCCATTAAAATGGGTCTGTCGAGTAGAACTCCTATCGTTTTATTTTTCCCTGGGTGAATGCCTGGCCTTCACTCGGTAACTGCCGACAGTGGTCCGATTGAAATCGGGAGCGAGCGTTTTTGGGGAATTACAGACCCACAGTCATTGCAGCATTCTGAAAGTGCCCCTCAAGCAAAGCCTTGGTTGGCTTGTTGCCCTCGATTTTCAAGTTGAATGAGCAACATCAGCAAATAAAGGCATCTTAAAGGCGCAGTGTCACCGAGGATTTTCTGTCTGCAAACTAGAAATTCCTGTTCCTTGGTGGCAGTAAAGGCATCTGTGGAGCACTGTAAGCAGTGTGGACTTGAGAACATACACTCTTTTTTTCTTTCTGAAACGCCTAAAGCATTCATTGCACTTAATTTAAAAAAAAAAGTTACACAAGACTGGAGCTTTGTGCTTCTGCTGTCACACCTTTGGTTGTGGTGAGTCAGTGCTGGAGTGTAAGTAACTGTTAGCATGAGTAGCATTTCCATACAGGCCCCCTCCCTAAAAGATGTCTTGGTGTATTTAATGAGGAAGCTGCATTTTTATCCAGAAAAAGAAAGACTTGCATTTATATAGCACCTTTCACAACCTCAGGACATCCCAAAGCACTTTACAGCCAATGAAGTACTATTTTGAAGTGTAGTCACTGCTGTAATGTAGGAAACGCAGCAGCCAATTTGCGCACAGCAAGCTCCCACAAACAGCAACGTGATAATGACCCGATTATCTGCTTTAGTGATGTTGATTGAGGGATAAATATTGGCCCCAGGACACCGGGGAGAACTCCCCCCTGCTCCCCTTCGAAATAGTACCATGGGATCTTTTATGTCCACCTGAGAGGGCAGACGGGGTCCTCGGTTTAACCTCTCATCCTAAAGACGGCACCTCCGACAGCAGCACCTCACTAGGAGTGTCAGCCGAGATTTTGGTGCTCAAGTCTCCAGAGTGGGGACTTTGAACCCACAACCTTCTGACTCTGAGGCGTGAGTGCTGCCCGCTGAGCCACGGCTAACGCTCGCATTCAGAGAAAATGACATGAAAAGCAACTCATCATCTTAAAATGAGAAAGGTGAATACTACCACACGCTGTCACTGAGCATGTGAATTGGGGAAGGGCAAGTACATAACTTTGTGGTTGATAACTTTGACGGTGCATATAGTATAGACATGAGTTCAAAACCCACCACGGCAGCTGGGGAATCTAAAAATTCAGTGAATTCAATAAATCTGCAATAAAAAGCTCGTATCAGTAATGTTGACCATGAAACTACCGGATTGTCATAAAAACCCATCAGGTTCACTAATGTCCTTTAGGGAAGGAAATCTGCCGTCCTTACCCGGTCTGGCCGATATGTGACTCCAGACCCACAGCAATGTGGTTGACTCTTAACTGCCCCCTGAACTGGCCAAGTAAGCATCGCCACCACCTTCTTGAGGGCAATTAGTGATGGGCAATAAATGCTGGCCATGCCAGCGACGCCCACATCCTGTGAACGAATTAAAAAATATATAAGTAATCATCTGTAAAAGTTAGTTGCACAGAAAATAATGATTATCTGCGAGTAAGTTACTGGCTGGAATCTTAATCGAGAGGTTCAGATGGTTTCTACATAGAATAATGGCTACCCGGGAGTGAGTTACAGGATGGAATCTAATCTAGGGGTTCAGGTGGTTTCTACATAGAATAATGGATACCCGGGAGTGAGTTACAGGATGGAATCTAATCTAGGGGTTCAGGTGGTTTCTACATAGAATAATGGCTACCCGGGAGTGAGTTACAGGATGGAATCTAATCTAGGGGTTCAGGTGGTTTCTACATAGAATAATGGATACCCGGGAGTGAGTTATAGGCTGGAATCTAATCGAGGGGTTCAGGTGGTTTCTACATAGAATAATGGATACCTGGGAGTGAGTTATAGGCTGGAATCTAATCGAGGGGTTCAGCGGGTTTATATATAGAATAATGGATACCCGGGAGTGAGTTACAGGCCGGAATCTAATTGAGGGGTTGGGGTGGTTTATATACAGAATAATGGATACCCGGGAGTGAGTTACAGGCTGGAATCTAACCGAGTGGTTCGGAGGGGGATTTTATTAATGGATGCCCAGAAGTGAAATACAGGCTGAAATCTAATCGAAGGATTCAGGTGGTTTCTACATAGAATAATGGATACCCGGGAGTGACGTCTCAACCTGCAACCTAAGATTGTAGCCCATCAGCTCCTGTAAATTGGGTAATTCTTATGAGAAGGAACACGAGGGACAAATGTACCCTTTCTTAATTTTCATTCCAGACAGGCTGGTGTGAAATTATGCTGAAGCATTCCTGCGCTCTGGCCAAGCTGCACCTTAAGTACTATGTTCAGTTTCCTTTTACTGTGACGCATGGTGGTAATTGCGAGTCTGGAGGAATTGCAGAGAAGCGGCGCAAGGCTGATCCCGAGTGTCAGTAGTTTAAATCATTAGGAAAGACTGGAGGAGCTTGTGTCCCTTTTAAAGATTGAAGAGAGTAGCCTTGGAATCATTTAAGATGCAGTTGGCTGCTTTGAGGATTTGGGAGCGTGGAGAGAATAGGTTTTGCCAGATGGATAATGAGCTAAGTAAAAACAATTGGCCTTCCTTGTCTGTCTTTACCTTGCGAAGATTACTGATGGATGAACATTGCTGCGGAGATCTGTTCAGCAGTCAAAAAACAGTTGTTTAAAAAAAAAAGTAACCCTTTTGTGTGCATGCACACAATTTCATTCATTTTTGAGCCTTGAAGGATTAGTGATTTTGATACAAAATATTGCAAGTTTTGATAAACATTTACCAGGACCCGATGATAATTCAGCTCCCTAATAGGATAGAAAGAAAGATGTGCATTGATATAGTGCCTTTCACGACCACTGGATGCCCCAAAGCGCTTTGCTGCCAATGAAGTACTTTTTGAAGTGTGGTCACTTGTAATGTAGGAAACCCGGCAGCCAATTCCCGCACACAAACAGCAATGTGATAATTACCAGAAAATCTGTTTTAGGTGTTGATTGAGTGATAAATATTGGCCTAGGACACTGGAGAGAATTCCCCTGCTCGTCTTTGAAATACAGGAAACTTTGCGATATCCGGCACCGACGGGACCGAGCTGCTGCCGATCTATCAAAACATCCGGATAGACCAGCGCTAATGTTGAAGGATATGGAGGTTTTCATCTCCGTATCTGACAACAAACACTGTTGTTTAGCAACAGCTTGTAAACACTCGGCCCGTACCTTGGAAGCATCTCTGAAGCTGTTGCTAAGCTACAGAGACGCTTTTCAGAGCCTTACTTTTTTTTTTAAATGCTAGGAGAAGAAAAAAAACCTAACCAAAACGGCTGCTGATTTCTGCCGTTAGATCGAGGTTTCCGGACATACAACCTCCGGATAAACCAAAGTTTCCTGTAGTGCCATGGGATCTTTGGCGTCCACCTGAGAGGGCAGACGGGGCCCTCGGTTTAACATCTCTTCCGAAAGACTGCACCTCCGACAGTGCAGCTCTCCCTCAGCACTGCACTGGGAGTATCAACCCAGATTTTTGTGCTTGAGTCTCTGGAGTGGGACTTGAACCTACAACCTTCTGACTTTGAGGTGAAGGTGCTGCCCACTGAGCCAGAGAGGTTTTCAAACTGCATGGTCCACGGTCAGGGGTTGCACAAGGTCAGGTGCTGGGGCTATTGTACCCTTGTGATCTCTATCTCAAATTCTTTCTTCCGTATTTTTCCTGTACTTGTTGACTTAACTAGCGCGTTCTTTCTGTGGCTGCAAACTTGAGTGCTTCTCGCAACCGAAGTGCCTTTTCCCTTTTGAGTAGGGGAAGCGGTCTTTCAGAATTTAGGATACAGGATCGCTTGGAGTGTCGATACTTGCGTGGGGTCCCCAGCACCGCAACAGAAACTGCGCACTATTAGGTCAGCAAATACAGAATTTGTGTTGTCGATATCTGCAGGGGCCCTCCGCACGCACGTTTGGAACACACTCTTTTATAGGCCTGGTAGGTATGCTCTGCAGTTTACAGCTTGAAGTAGTTTCTGCTTTGTGCTGATTCAAACTGTGCTGTTAATATAAACTCATCTTTCAGACCAGAGATTAAAAGGGGCAGTGGATATGAAATTGGCCAGGAGACAGAAAGCAGAGTGTAGTGGTGGTGAACAATTGTTTTTCAGACTGGAGAGAAGTATACAGTGGTGTCTCCCAGGGATCAGTATTGGGGGACACTGCTCTTTTTTGATATACGTTAATGACCTGGACTTGAGTATCGGGGACAGAATTTTAACATTGGCAGATGACACAAAACTCGGAGATGTAGTAAACAGTGAGGAGGATAGTAGCAGACTTCAGGAGGATGTAGGCAGACTGGTGAAACAGAAATGTGAAGTGATGTATTTTGGGAGGAGGAGTGAGGAGTGTGTGGGTCAACAACCAGAGGGCACAGATTTAAGGTCATTGACAGAAGAACCGGAGGGGAGATGAGGAGAATTTTTTTTTTTTTTTAAGCTGTGAGTTATGATCTGGAATGCACTGCCTGAAAGGGTGGTGGAAGCAGATTCAATAGTAACTTTCAAAGGGAAAAAGAAAAATTTGCAGGGCTTTGGGGGAAAGAGCAGGGGGAGTGGGACTAATTGGAGAGCTCGTTCAAAGAGCCGGCACAGGCACGATGGGCCGAATGGCCGCCTCCTGTGCTGTATCATTCCATCAAATTCAGGTAAAAGAAAGAAAGACTTGTCTTTATACAGCGCCTTTCACAATGTCCCAAAGTGCTTCACAGGCAATGAAGTGCTTTTTGAAGTGTAGTCACTGCAATGTAGGGAAGCAGTGTGAGATGAAAATCTTGCGAGAGTCTTGCATGGCTTTGGTTCCTCACTGGCTGGTGCATAGCTGCTAGTTACAAGTCCATACCCGCAGTATAACGGTGATCCTTACAAGGCATTGGGCTCTGCAACTCCTCCGGGAATGTTGCCAGCATTGAGTGTTGAAACAAAAAGCTAACAGAATGATGTGGGGAGGGAATTGGCAGAAATGCTAAAATTGATCGTAATTCTTTTGAACAGGTTGATTTTCCAAAGGAGTTCTGTTGGTGAGACCTCCTCTTCTATGTGGCTCTTTTTTAAAATTCCTATCAATTAGACATTTATCCAGCTTTTAACAGGACGTCCTCCCCAGAATCCTCCACTAGGCACAACGACGCTATTTGAAGGCAACTACACCATGACTCGTTATAGTTTCATTTTTGCATGTTACAACAATATATATAGCGTCTTTAGTGTAGAAAAACATCACCAGCTCTGCAGAGTCACAATCCGGGGAAAAAAAAGCATTGCAGGCCAAAGGAGGAGATACTGGGGGGGGAGGAGGATGACCAAAACCGTGGTCAAAGAGGTGGTGTTTAAGAAGGGTATTAAAGGAGGAGAGGGAAATGGAGAGGCGTTGGGAGTTTAGTGCGAGAATTCCAAAGTGTGGGGACTAGGTTAGAATGTGGAACTCGCTACCGCAAGGAGTGGTTGAGGCGAATAGCATAGATGCATTCAAGGGCAAGCTAGATAAGTACACGAGGGAGAAAGGGATAGAAGGATATGCTGATGGGGTGAGATGAAGAGGGGTGGGAGGAGGCTCGTGTGGAGCATAAACACACCGGCATGGAACTGTTGGGCCGAATGGCCAGTTTCTGTGCTATAAATTCTTTGTAATTCTATTCAGGTGGCTACAGCCCAGCCACCAATGGTAGGGTGTAGGGAGAGGGTGTGTGCAAGAGGCCTGAGTCGGGGGGGGGGGGGGGTGGGGGTGGGGGAGGAATTGAGGATTTGGGGCAAGGTTAGCGATTTTTTAGGGGTGAGGCCATGGAGAGATTTACATGGGGTTGTGCATTGTGAATAGTCTTTTACACTCCGTTGTAATACAAGCTGTCTTTTATGCTTTCCAATCTTGTGTCCTGATTACAATGACTTTAGAGATTGCAGAGACGCTGACACCTCTCTGGTACCTTGCCCAACCTGGCCAATCTTCATCTACAAGCTTGGACAGTGACTGCTAACAGGGTATTTGCCCACACAAGTCATCACAGCAAGCCCAAACTTAGAACATAAGAACATAAGAAATAGGAGCAGGAGTTAGGCCATTCGGCCCTTCGAGCCTGCTCCGTCATTCAGTGAGATCATGGCTGATCTTCTGCCTCAACTCCATTCACGGCCCTATCGCCACATCCCTTGATGCCTTTACTAGTCAGAAATCTATCGACTTCTGTTTTGAATATACCCAATGACTGAGCCTCCACAGCCCTCTGGGATTGAGAATTCCAAAGATTCACCACCCTCTGAAGATATTTCTTCTCATCTCAGTCCTGAATGGCCTACCCTTTATCCTGAGGATCTATCGACTTCTGTTTTGTCCTCTGACATCCAACAAGGTGAGGTTTAAGAATAGCAAACCTGGTTGATTTGCCCCACCCCAGCCCTTGGTTTAATTATTTTGGTGGAGATGGTTCATATGATTAAACCAGACCACTTGAACTTTGCTGTTGTGGTTGGTGAGATTTCTTGGGTTACTGTCTGATCGTTGACTGACAGCAATCCAGTGTCGATGGTTTGAGTTCTTTTACGTTAGTGCAAGTCCATTTCTAGCACATTATCACGCAGGATTCGTTGCTACCGAGCCAGTTATTGTGAAATGCCAAAATGTGGCAATGCCCTGTGACAATTATTGCAAAGATAGACTTTGGAATTAATCCTCTGATCTCCGTATCAACCTACCAAAGACTCAACTATTGAAATCGGTGCCAGATTCGTGCTGTAAATAGGATTGTTTCCTAAAGAAAGACTTGCATTTCTACAGCGCCTTTCACGACCTTGGGGTGTTCCAAAGCGCCTTAGAGCCAATTAAGTACTTAGAGAAATCAACGGTTTAAATCAAACATGGCCACAGTAAATAATAATTCTAATAGGTCTAAGAGCATTAAAAAAACAAGCCTTAATGCGAGGAGCATTCCTAAAAAGGTGGATGAATTACCTGCGCAAATAGAGTAAACGAATATGATTTGATTGGGATTACGGAAACATGGCTCCAGGGTGGCCAAGGCTGGGAACTCAACATCCAGGGGTATTCAATATTCAGGAAAGATAGGCAAAAAGGAAAGGGAGGTGGGGTAGCATTACTGGTTAAAGAAGGGATTAACACAATTGAAAGGAAGGATATTAACTCTGGATGATGTGGAATCTGTATGGGTAGAACTGAGAAATACCACGGGGCAGAAAACGTTAGTGGGAGTGGTATATAGACCTCCAAACAGTAATGCGGAGGTTGGGGATGGCATTAAAAGGGAAATTAGAGAAGCGTGCAAAAAGGGCACAGCAGTCATCATGGGTGACTTTAATCTACATATAGATTGGGCTAACCAAATTAGTAACAATACTGTGGAGGAGGAATTCCTGGAGTGTTTACGGGATGGTTTCCTGGACCAATATGTTGAGGAACCAACCAGAGATCAGGCCATCTTAGACTGGGTATTATGTAACGAGAAAGGATTAATTAGCAATCTTGTTGTACGAGGCCCCTTGGGTCGGAGCGATCATAATATGATCGAATTCTTCATTAAGATGGAGAATGAAGTAGTTGACTCAGAGATTAGTGTCCTGAATTTAAATAAAGGAAACTACGATGGTCTGAGGCGCGAATTGGGTAGGATTGATTGGGGAATGTCACTCAAAGGGTTAACGGATAGGCAATGGCAAACATTCAAAGACCGCAGGGATGAACTACAGAATTTGTTCATCCCAGTTTAGCATAAAAATAAAACCAAAAAGGTGACTCAACCGCGGCTAATGAGGGAAATTAGGGATAGCATAAGATCCAAGGAGAGGACATATAAATTGGCCAAAAAAAGCAGTAATCCAGAGGATTGGGAGCAGTTTAGGATTCGACAAAGGGATTAATTAAGAAAGGGAAAATAGAATATGAGAGTAAGCTTTCAGGGAACACAAAAACTGACTGTAAAAGCTTTTATAGATATGTGAAGAGAAAAAGATTGGTGAAGTCAACCGTAGGTCCCTTGCAGTCAGAATCAGGGGAATTTATAATGGGGAACAAAGAAATGGCAGACCAATTAAATACATATTTTGGTTCTGTCTTCACAAAGGAGGACACAAATAACCTCCCGGAAATGTCGGGGAACATAGGGTCTGATGAAAGGGAGGAACTGAAAGAAATCAGTATTTGTAGGGAAATGGTGTTTGGGAAATTGATGGGATTGAAGGCCGATAAATCCCCAGGGCCTGATAATCTACATCCTAGGGTACTTAAGGAAGTGGCCCTAGAAATAGTAGATGCATTGCTGATCATCTTCCAACATTCGATGGAATCTGGAACAGTACCCATGGATTGGAGGGTAGCTAATGTTACCCCACTATTCAAAAAAAGGTGGTAGAGAGAAAACGTGGAATTACAGACCGGTAAGCCTGACATCAGTAGTGGGGAAAATGCTAGAGTCCATTATAAAAGATGTAATAGCAGAGCACTTGGAAAACAGTGATCGGACAAAGTCAACATGGATTTACAAAAGGTAAATCGTGCTTGACTAATCTACTGGAATTTTTTGAGGATGTAAATGGTTGAATAGATAAGGGAGCACCCGTGGATGTGGTGTATTTGGACTTTCAGAAGGCTTTCGATAAGGTCCCACATAAGAGATTAGCGTGTAAAGTTAAGGCACATGGGATTGGGGGCAAGGTATTGACTTGGATAGAGAACTGGTTGGCAGATAGAAAGCAAAGAATTGGAATAAACGGGTCTTTTTCCGAGTGGCAGGCAGTGACTAGTGGGGTACCGCAGGGATCGGTCCTTGGACCCCAACTATTCACAATATATATTAATGATCTAGACAAGGGAACTAAATGTAATATCTTCAAATTTGCAGACGACACAAAGCTGGGTGGGTGTGTGTGCTGTGAGGAGGATGCTGAGAAACTACAGGATGATTTGGACAGGTTGGGTGATTGGGCAGAAGCATGGCAGATGCAATATTAACGTGGATAAATGTGAGGTTATCCACTTTGGTGTCAAAAACAGGAAGGCAGATTATTATCTGAATGGCAATAGATTGGGAGAAGGGGAAGTGCAACGAGACCTGGGTGTTCTTGTGCACCAGTCGCTGAAGGTAAGCAGGCAGGTGCAGCAGGCGGTTAACAAGGCAAATGGTATGTTGGCCTTCATAGCGAGAGGGTTTGAGTACAAGAACAAGGATGTCTTGCTGCAGTTGTACAGGGCCTTGTTGAGACCACACCTTGAGTATTGTGTGCAGTTTTGGTCGCCTTACCTGAGGAAGGATGTTCTTGCCATGGAGGGAGTTCAGCGAAGATTCACCAGGCTGATACCTGGGATGGCAGGAATGACGTATGAGGAGAGATTGGGTCGATTGGGCTTGTACTCGCTGGAGTTTAGAAGAATGAGAGGGGATCTCATTGAAACTTATAAAATTCTGGCAGGACTGGACAGACTAGATGCAGGGAGGATGTTCCCGATGGTCAGGGGATCCAGAACCAGGGGTCACAGTCTAAGGATAAGGAGTAAGCCATTTAGGACAGAGATGAGGAGAAATTTCTTTACCCAGAGAGTGGTGAACCTGTGGAATTCTCTACCACAGAAGGCAGTAGAGGCCATTTCATTAAATATATTCAAGAAGGAGTTGGATATATTTCTTAAGGCTAAAGGGATATGGGGAGAAAGCAGGGACAGGGTACTGAATTTGGATGATCAGCCATGATCTCATTGAATGGTGGAGCAGGCTAGCTGGGCTGAATGGCCTACTCCTCCTATCTTCTATGTTTCTATGTAGGCTCTGTTGTAATGTAGGGAGTTTATCTGAATGACATTGTGTTGGGTCAGTGAGAAGGTCTCCATCGCTGAGCCAGGAAGCTGATTTTAGTGCGTTAATAGGTGGCAAATTTGGTCCTCGTGTTGCCCAAATTAGGGATGGGGAAAATTGCTTGCGATTCCCCCCCTCCAGATTGCTATCCAGCATACCCTGCAGGCAGTGCGTGTATGTCCTTTCTGACATGAGACCAAAATTGGGCTCCAGTGTGATGTCCTTCTTAATCAAATACCTACTAACTCCCCCCTCAAGGCTCACGTGTGACTAATGGGCAACTGGGGCAAGGTGCATCACCCCCGGGGTGTGGCGTTCCCCATGGGGCTACAAGATGGTATTGTGTAGAATGGGCCTATACTCACTGGAGTTTAGAAGAATGAGAGGTGATCTCATTGAAACTTACAAGATTCTGAAGGGGATTGACAGGGTAGATGCTGAGAGGTTGTTTCCCCTGGCTGGAGTGCCTAGAACTAGGGGGCATAGTCTCAGGATAAGGGGTCAGCCATTTAAGGCTGAGATTAGGAGGAATTTCTTCACTCAGAGAGTTGTGAATCTTTGAAATTCTCTGCCCAGGGGGCTGTGAATGCTGAGTCTTTGAGTATATTCAAGGCTGAGATCGATAGATTTTTGGAATCAAGGGATATGGCGATCGGGCGGGAAAGTGGAGTTGAGGTCAATTGAATGGCGGAGCAGGTTCGAGGGGCCGGATGGCCTAATCCTGCTCGCTCTTATGGTCAGTGCCTTTTGGTGAAGTGGGTCAAAAATCACTAATAAATCCAATAGCAAATTCAAGAGAAACTTCTTTACCCAGAGAGTGGTGAGAATATGGAACTCGTTACCACAGGGAGTAGTTGAGACAAATAGCATAGATGACTTTTTAAGGGGGAAGCCAGATAAGTACATGAGGGAGAAAAGAATAGAAGATTGGGCTGATGGGGTTACAGAAAGAGGGGTAGGAGGAGGCTCGTGGAGCATAAACGCTAGCACAGACCTGTTGGGCCGAATGGCCTGTTTCTGTGCTGTAAATATGTAAAAATCAAAGAGGAATAAAACATGTTCTATTGGGCTCCAACAACATTACCAGTTGGTACAGAGGCGCTCCATAAGGACAAAAACAATGCTGAAATTGTTTCTTTGCCTGTATGGGAAGGTGCAGAAGGGGTTTCGGCACTCTTGCTTGCCTTGCTTAATTCTCTTCCCCCCCCCCCCCCCATGCCCCTTTTAATTTAAATATACATCGGCCCTGTAGGAGAAAGATAAGAATGAAATATGAACTGTGACATTTTGGAGGCAGAGAAGTAAATTGGAACTTAATGGATCATTATCCGTAGCTATCTGAAAGAGGGCTAGATAGCTGTAAAAGGACGTGTTGTCTGACAAACTGCAGCCAGTGATCTATGGAGATCCCTCGGGAATGTTAGTTGAAATTTTGAAGGATCTGAACTCTCCTAAAGTCTTTATATAATCGACAATGATTTGCTGACCTAAAAAGACTTGTAGTTGTTTAAATTAAGAGCAGGTTTCAATTGTCAGCCGTCGCCTCCGAGTCAGAAGATTGTGGGGTTCAAGTCCCACTCCAGAGACTTCAGCACAAACAGCTAGGCTGACACGCCAGTGCGGTACTGAGGGAGCGGGGCTGCGCTGCACTGTCGGAGGTGCCGTCTTTCAGACGAGACATTAAACCGAGGCCCCTGTCTGCCCCCCCCGGGTGGCTGTAACAGATGCCATGGCACTAATTCGAAGAACAGCAACGGAGTTCTCCCGAGTGTGTCTCATTTATCCCTCAATCAACATCACTTTTTATTAAAAAAAAAATCAGATTATTTGGTCATTATCACATTGCTGTTTGTGGGAGCTTGCTGTGTGCAAATTGGATGCCATGTTTCCCACATTACAACACTTTGAAAAGTACCTACAGGAAACTTTGTGATATCCGGCACCGACGGGACCGAGCTGTTGCCGATCTATCAAAACTGCCGGACATACCAGCGTTAATGTTGAAGCATACGGAGGTTTTCATCTCCGTATCTGACAACAAACACTGTTGCTTAGCAACAGCTTCTAAACAGTCGGCCCGTACCTTGGAAGCATCTCTGTAGCTTAGCAACAGCTTCAGAGAGACTTTCCAGAGCCCGACTGTTGGAAAAAAAAAGCCACAAGAAGAAAAAAAAAACTAACAAAACGGCTCCTGATTTCTGCCGGTAGATCGAGGTTTCCGGACATACAACCTCCAGATAAACCAAAGTCTCCTGTAATTGGCTGTAAAGCGCTTTGGGACATCTAGTGGTCATGAAAGGTGCTATATAAATGCAAGTTCTTTCTTTAATAAAATGGACAGTATCTGGACAGAGGGAGAATGCTGGGTCAGCATTTTTAATAACACTTCAATATCTTGTCGGGCTTCAACCCCATGGTCAGTGTTTGGTATCTAATGATAAAAGGACTGGAGACTCTATGGGGCAGGCCCCTGAATTCCTTGCATTACCTACCTTCTGTAAGGAGTGATCTCCACCCCAGTCAGAAACCGGTCCAGCTCTCGCTTGAAGGGATTCAGTGAGCCAGCATCCACTGCACCAGCCGGCAGCCTGTTCCAGAGGTCTGCTATTCTCTGGGGAAAGAACCACCTGACATCTAACCTAGATCTGGCCTTGTACAGCTTGAATTTATGACCCCTGGTCCTCCTAATCTATTTAATTGGAACAAACCGTCAACTGGAACACGATCTATTCCTTTCATTTATCTTATAAACCTCAATCAGATCCCCTCTAAGTCTACGCTTTAAAGTGTGGAGTCCCAACTCTTTGAGCCTATTATCTTGATAACTAAGATGCTTTAGACTGGGAATTAGTCTAGTGGCTCCTCCTCTGCACCCTTTCCAAAGCCTGAATATCAATATCACTGCACTAGCTTTTAATGATTTGTGTACATGGACACCCAAATTCCTTTGCTCCTCGTCTCTCACCATTAAGAATATATACGCTAATCACGCCCAGTGCTACCTTTCCGCTATCCCCCTCAACCCCCAGAACCACTTTCATGTTATTAGACTGCCTGTCTGACATAGTGATGGATGAGTGACGACTTCCTACAACAGAACGTCCAAAAGAGCAAAACCGTAGTTATCGGTCATAAAAACAGAAATTGCAGGAAACACTCAGCCGGTCAGGCAGCACCTGTGGAGAGAGAAACAGAGTTAACGTTTCGGGTCAATAACCTTTCATCAGAACTGGAAGATGTTGGAGATTTAACAGTTTTATAAGCAAGTACACAGGCAGGGAAAGGGGGGTGGGGGGGGGGAAGCAACAAACAAAGGGAGAGGTCTGTGGTAGGTGGAGGGCAGAAGTGATTAAATGACTAAAGGGTGATGGTGCACGGCAAATGGTGGGATGGTAATGGGACAATTTTAAAAAAAAACACAAGCTGGGTCCAAAGGAGGTGTAAATGGCAACAGCAGAACCATTACCAGCACCTGCTGTCTGAGAGAATGGAATGGGAGCGGTGGCCATGATCTGAAGTTGCTGAACTTGATGTTTGGGGTCGGAAGGTTGTAAAGTGCCTCGGTTGCCGTGATAAGCTCCACTCCATTGCCGCCGACTCCGTCTCTCTCCCCACCTCCCCCGGCTGCCGACTCGGTCTCTTCCCCCCCGGCCGCCGACTCGGTCTCCCCCCCCCCCCCCCCCCCCCGGCCGCCGACTCGGTCTCTTTTTCCCCCCCCCCCCCCCCCCCCCCCGGCCGCCGACTCGGTCTCTTTCCCCACCCCCCCCCCCCAGCCGCCGCCTCGGTCTCTCCCCCCCGGCCGCCGACTCGGTCTCTCCCCCTGGCCAGGATAAGCAACTCCTCAGTATGCACTAAGTTAGCTTGAATTGGCCTTGTAGACTTTCCTTGTCTGTTGAGGGGCTGATTCCTTCTCCCACGTTGAGTCACCGAGACCAAGCAGCTACTGTAATTGTAATACTGTACAACTGCTCCTGCTGGGGTCAGCTATCTCCGGGTAGACCAGGGAATTGAACCTGGGACCTTGTGCCACGGCTCATCGTTGGCACTTTTTTTATATGATGATGAAGGGATTGGATACTGTCTGGTCAAAGAATGAAAGACTTGCATTTATATAGTGCCTTTCATGATGTCCCAAAGCGCTTTACAGCCAATGAAGTAATTTTTGAAGTGTAGTTGCTGTTGTAATGTAGGAAATGCGGCAGCCAATTTGCGCACAGCAAGCTCCCACAAACAGCAATGTGATAATGACCAGATCATCTGTTTTAGTGATGTTGATTGACGGATGAATATTGGCCAGAACACCGGGGATAAATGCCCTGCTCCTCTTCGAAATAGTGCCTCGCTTTAACGTCTCATCTGAAAAACGGCACCTCCGACAGTGCAGCACTCCCTTAGTACTGCACTGGAGTGTCAGCCTATGAACTCAGGTCTATGGAGTGGGTCTTGAACCCACAACTTTCTGGCTCAGGCGAGGGTGCTATCAACTGAGCCATGGCTGATACTTAGATGGGTTATTGGAAATGGCTAAGGATGGTAGGACCAAGGGCCATAAAATCCATAGGTGAAGAGTTAATTGAGATACCAGGAACTAGAGAGTCATCACCCTCTGGAATAAACAGCTGATATGAGGTTGTTCTGATCCTTTTAAAAGTGAGCTTCACAAGTTCCTGAGAGAATAGGGCATTTCCAGTTATAGTGGGTAAGTTGCTATTTATGATTATGGTGAGTCATGGAACATGCAATCTCCTGGAATTTGCTCATCATGGGGAGTTAGGGAAGAAGTTTCGAAAGTTTTTACTGAATTGGCTGCAGGTTTTTTTTCTGTTTGTTTTTTGCTTCCTCCTTGGGGGGATGACTTGGAAACATAGAAGATAGGAGAAGGAGTAGGCCATTCGGCCCCTCGAACCTGTTCCGCCATTTAATAAGATCATGGCTGATCATCCAAATTCAGTACCCTGTCCCTGCTTTCTTGTTTTGGGGATGGGCGAATGGTGCACGAGGTTCCACTGTTGACTGAATCGGGTGGCCTTTGATGGGCTTGCCGTTGGTATGAAGCTTGCCACAAGCAGACCCTGTAGCTTCTGTAACAAGAGCAGTGATTCTCCTAATGACACCTGCCTCCCCCTCATAGAAATTATAGAATGGCCTTCTTCCATGCTGTAACCATTCGGCCCGTCGAGCCCGTGCCAGCTCCCTGCAAGAGCACTTCAGCTAGTCCCACTCCCAGGAGGAACAACTTCTTCTTTCGTATGGTAGTAGCAAAAAACAAATTCAATATCAATATCTAAGTCAGATATCCAGGCCAAAGCTTCCAGTGTAACAGCGTGGATATTTTGTAGGCTGCTTGTGAATTTTCTGTGAGGGCAGTGCTCAATGACATGCTCCAGGGTCTGATTAGGAGCTCCACAGTCGCATGATGGGGATGCTTTAATCTTCCATCTATGGGGAGAAAGCAGGGACAGGGTACTGAATTTGGATGATCAGCCATGATCTCATTGAATGGCGGAGCAGGCTCGAGGGGCCAAATGGCCTACTCCTGCTCCTATCTTCTATGTTTCTATGATTTATTGGGTTGGGGGGAAGGGGAAATGCAGCCCTAGTTATATCCCGGTAGACAGCTACTTTACTGAATTTAATTGTATTGGGTAATGAATGGGAAAATGGGATGAGGGGATTTTCCTGCGAGGAGAGATTGAGTAGACTCGGCTTGTACTCCCAAGAATGTGAGGTGACCTCATTGAAACGTGTAAAATTCTTACAGGGCTTGACAAGGTAGATACGGGGAGGATGTTTCCCCTGGCTGGGGAGTCTAGAACCAGGGGTCACAGTCTCAGAATAAGGGGTCGGCCATTGAGGACTGAGATGAGGAGAGATTTCTTCACTGAGGGTTGCAAATTTCTGGAATTCTCTACCCCAGAGAGCTGTGGATGCTCAGTCGTTGAGCATATTTAAGGCAGAGATCGATTAGATTTTTGGATACTCTCGAGGGATATGGGGATAGTGCGGGAAGGTGGAGTTGAGGTACAAGGTCAGCCTTGATCTTATTGAATGGCGGAGCAGGCTTAAACGGCTGACTGGCCGAGTCCTGCTCCTATTTCTTATGTTCTTAAATAAATGAGGAATCTGAAGGCTATTTCTTCCTACAGTTCTCTAAATAGACTTGATGAAGCCTTTTATTTTTGGTACCAATGATATGACGTGGTTCTGCCATAACAAGGTTAATAACCCATTTTCTCTCACTACCTTTGTTCAAGCTTAGGATTTGAGTTCTGTGGTGTGCGAGCTCATTTGAACACGACGAAGAGGCCATTATTAATTTTACCAACATAACAGTGATTAGCTGTGGAATCTTGCAAGTCTTGTCAAACGGTTGTGTCCAGTTGTAGTACACATTCAAAGACTGAGCTTTGGAATCACTAGACAGAGAGGATGTCACATGATATGAATTAATTTTGATCGTGTTGTCATTTTCAATAACTCTACCACTGATAATGGAAATGTTCTCCTGTAAGCCGTGACTCAGTGGGTAGCACTCTCACCTCTGAGTCAGAAGGTTGTGGGTGCAAGAGCTCCCTGTAGGGACTTGAGCACAATCTAGGCTGACACTCAATGCAGTACTGAGGGAGAGCTGCACTTTAGACGGTGCTGTCTTTTGGATGAGATGTTAAACCGAGGGCCCATCTGCCCCTCGGGTGGATGTAAAAGATCCCATGGCACTATTTCAAAGAAGAGCAGGGGAGTTCTCCCCGGTGTCCTGACCAATATTATCCCTCAGCCAATGACACTAAAACAAATGATCTGGTCATTGCAAGAGGATTTGAGTACAGGAGCAAGGATGTCTTACTACAGTTGTACAGGGCCTTGGTGAGACCACACCTGGAGTACTGTGTGCAGTTTTGGTCTCCTTACCTAAGAAAGGATATACTTGCCATAGAGGGAGTGCAGCGAAGGTTCACCAGACTGATTCCTGGGATGGCAGGACTGTCGTATGAGGAGAGATTGGGTCGACAAGGCCTGTATTCACTAGAGTTTAGAAGAATGAGAGGGGATCTCATTGAAATGTATAAAATTCTGACAGGGCTAGACAGACTGGATGCAGGGAGGATGTTTTCCCTGGCTGGGGGGGTCTAGAACGAGGGGTCACAGTCTCGGGATACGGGGTAGGACATTTAGGACTGAGATGAGGAGAAATGTCTTCACTCGGAGGGTGGTGAACCTGTGGAATTCTCTACCACAGAAGGCTGTGGAGGCCAAGTCACTGAATATATTTAGGAAGGAGATCGATAGATTTCTAGACACAAAAGGCATCAAGGGGTATGGGGAGAGAGCGGCGATATGGTATTGAGATAGAGGATCAGCCATAATATTGAATGGTGTGGAGATGCCGGAGTTGGACTGGGGTGGACAAATGTAAGAAGTCACACAACACCAGGTTATAGTCCAACAGCTTTATTTGAAATCACAAGCTTTCGGAGCGCTGCTCCTTCTTCAGGTGAAGTGGAGAAATGCATAAAGACACAGCTTATATAGTCAGAGAATCATGTCAGATGTTTACAGGTAACCTTTCCAACTGCCATTTATCACACCTCGGCAGAGAGATAATCACAGCAGTCAAAGGTGTGAATGGTGTCCAAACAGGTCAGTCAGGGAAACATTACATCAAAGAACAATGAGGTGGGGTCACAAGGGGTCAAATATTGCAGATGCTGGGGTCTGTGTGAAAAACAAAAAAACAGACAAAAAACATTTTTTTTTTTTTTTTGGCTGGAAATCACAGCAGGTCCAGCCGCATCTGTGTAGAGAGAAGAAGCCAATGTCGACTCGAGTCTGGATGACCCTGCGTCAGGTGGGGTTACATGTAGCGTGACATGAACCCAAGATCTCGGTTGAGGCCGTCCTCATGGGTGCGGAACTTGGCTATCAGTTTCTGCTCGACGATTTTGCGTTGTCGTGTGTCTCGAAGGCCGCCTTGGAGAATGCTTACCCGAAGATCGGAGGCTGAATGTCCTTGACTGCTGAAGTGTTCCCCGACTGGGAGGGAACACTCCTGCCTGGTGATTGTTGCGCGGTGTCCGTTCATCCGTTGTCGCAGTGTCTGCATGGTCTCGCCGATGTACCATGCTCCGGGGCATCCTTTCCTGCAACGTATGAGGTAGACAACGTTGGCCGAGTCACATGAGTATGTACCATGTACCTGGTGGGTGGTGTCCTCACGTGTGATGATGGTATCTGTGTTGATGATCTGGCATGTCTTGCAGAGGTTGCTGTGGCAGGGTTGTGTGGTGTCGTGGTCGCTGTTCTCCTGAAAGCTAGGTAATTTGCTGCGAACGATGGTCTGTTTGAGGTTAGGCGGCTGTTTGAAAGCGAGTAGTGGAGGCGTGGGGATGGCCTTAGCGAGGTGTTCGTCATCATCGATGACATGTTGAAGGCTGTGAAGAACATGGCGTAGTTTCTCCGCTCCGGGGAAGTACTGGACGACGAAGGGTACTCTGTTGGTTGTGTCCCGTGTTTGTCTTCTGAGGAGGTCTATGCGATTTTTCGCTGTGGCCCGTCGGAACTGTCGATCGACGAGTCGAGCGTCATATCCCGTTCTTACAAGGGCGTCTTTCAGTGTCTGTAGGTGTCCATCGCGTTCCTCCTCATCTGAGCAGATCCTGTGTATTCGCAGGGCTTGTCCATAGGGGATGGCTTCTTTAACGTGGTTAGGGTGGAAGCTGGAGAAGTGAAGCATCGTGAGATTGTCCGTGGGCTTGCGGTAGAGTGAAGTGCTGAGGTGTCCGTCTTTGATGGAGATTCGTGTGTCCAGGAATGAGACCGATTCTGAGGAGTAGTCCATGGTGAGTTTGATGGTGGGATGGAACTTGTTGATGTTATCGTGTAGTCTTTTCAGTGATTCTTCGCCGTGGGTCCATAGGAAGAAAATGTCGTCGATGTATCTGGTGTATAGCGTTGGTTGGAGATCCTGTGCAGCGAAGAAGTCTTGCTCGAACTTGTGCATGAAGATGTTTGCGTATTGGGGTGCGAATTTGGTCCCCATGGCTGTTCCGTGTGTTTGGGTAAAGAACTGGTTGTCGAAGGTGAAGACATTGTGGTCAAGGATGAAGCGGATGAGTTGTAGGATGGCGTCTGGAGATTGGCTGTTGTTGGTGTTGAGTGCCGAGGCTGTCGCAGCGATGCCGTCATCGTGGGGGATACTGGTGTAGAGTGCCGAGACGTCCATCGTGGCGAGGAGTGTTCCTGGTTCAACTGGTCCGTGGGTGCTGAGTTTCTGTAAGAAGTCTGTAGTGTCGCGACAGAAGCTGGGGGTTCCCTGTACGATGGGTTTCAGGATGCCCTCGACATATCCAGAGAGGTTCTCACACAGGGTTCCGTTGCCTGATGCGATAGGACGTCCAGGTGTGTTGGCTTTGTGTATCTTTGGGAGGCAGTAGAAGTCTCCCACGCGGGGAGTACGTGGGATGAGAGCATGTAGGATGCTTTGAAGGTCTGGATCGAAGGTTTTGATCAGTCTGTTGAGTTGGCGGGTGTGTTCTTTGGTCGGATCTGCGGGTAACTGTCTGTAGTGTTCCTGGTTGTCCAGTTGTCGGTATACTTCTTTGCAATAGTCCGTTCTGTTCTGTATGACGATGGCACCTCCTTTGTCTGCTGGTTTGATGACGATGTTGCGGTTGGTCTTGAGAGCGTGGATGGCGTTGCGTTGTGCTCGGGTGACATTCTGGACTGTCTTGTGAGTGCGGCTGATGAATCTGGCGTTGATGCATCTCCTGACAGCTTGAGCATACATGTCAAGCTTAGGGCAGCGACCCTCCGGAGGGGTCCAATTTGACTCTTTCTTCTTCGGTTGCTGCACTGCGGATCCCTCTGTCTGCTGTTCCAGATCATTGATTGTCTCATTGGGTTCGCTGCTGACATCTTGGGATTTGTGGAAGAATTCCCGGAGCCTCATTCTCCTGATGAATTCCTCTGTGTCTGCCGCGAGACCGATGGGGTCCATTTTGGTGGTGGGGCAGAAATTGACCCCTCCGGAGGGTCGCTGCCCTAAGCTTGACATGTATGCTCAAGCTGTCAGGAGATGCATCAACGCCAGATTCATCAGCCGCACTCACAAGACAGTCCAGAATGTCACCCGAGCACAACGCAACGCCATCCACGCTCTCAAGACCAACCGCAACATCGTCATCAAACCAGCAGACAAAGGAGGTGCCATCGTCATACAGAACAGAACGGACTATTGCAAAGAAGTATACCGACAACTGGACAACCAGGAACACTACAGACAGTTACCCGCAGATCCGACCAAAGAACACACCCGCCAACTCAACAGACTGATCAAAACCTTCGATCCAGACCTTCAAAGCATCCTACATGCTCTCATCCCACGTACTCCCCGCGTGGGAGACTTCTACTGCCTCCCAAAGATACACAAAGCCAACACACCTGGACGTCCTATCGCATCAGGCAACGGAACCCTGTGTGAGAACCTCTCTGGATATGTCGAGGGCATCCTGAAACCCATCGTACAGGGAACCCCCAGCTTCTGTCGCGACACTACAGACTTCTTACAGAAACTCAGCACCCACGGACCAGTTGAACCAGGAACACTCCTCGCCACGATGGACGTCTCGGCACTCTACACCAGTATCCCCCACGATGACGGCATCGCTGCGACAGCCTCGGCACTCAACACCAACAACAGCCAATCTCCAGACGCCATCCTACAACTCATCCGCTTCATCCTTGACCACAATGTCTTCACCTTCGACAACCAGTTCTTTACCCAAACACACGGAACAGCCATGGGGACCAAATTCGCACCCCAATACGCAAACATCTTCATGCACAAGTTCGAGCAAGACTTCTTCGCTGCACAGGATCTCCAACCAACGCTATACACCAGATACATCGACGACATTTTCTTCCTATGGACCCACGGCGAAGAATCACTGAAAAGACTACACGATAACATCAACAAGTTCCATCCCACCATCAAACTCACCATGGACTACTCCTCAGAATCGGTCTCATTCCTGGACACACGAATCTCCATCAAAGACGGACACCTCAGCACTTCACTCTACCGCAAGCCCACGGACAATCTCACGATGCTTCACTTCTCCAGCTTCCACCCTAACCACGTTAAAGAAGCCATCCCCTATGGACAAGCCCTGCGAATACACAGGATCTGCTCAGATGAGGAGGAACGCGATGGACACCTACAGACACTGAAAGACGCCCTTGTAAGAACGGGATATGACGCTCGACTCGTCGATCGACAGTTCCGACGGGCCACAGCGAAAAATCGCATAGACCTCCTCAGAAGACAAACACGGGACACAACCAACAGAGTACCCTTCGTCGTCCAGTACTTCCCCGGAGCGGAGAAACTACGCCATGTTCTTCGCAGCCTTCAACATGTCATCGATGATGACGAACACCTCGCTAAGGCCATCCCCACGCCTCCACTACTCGCTTTCAAACAGCCGCCTAACCTCAAACAGACCATCGTTCGCAGCAAATTACCCAGCTTTCAGGAGAACAGCGACCACGACACCACACAACCCTGCCACAGCAACCTCTGCAAGACATGCCAGATCATCAACACAGATACCATCATCACACGTGAGGACACCACCCACCAGGTACATGGTACATACTCATGTGACTCGGCCAACGTTGTCTACCTCATACGTTGCAGGAAAGGATGCCCCGGAGCATGGTACATCGGCGAGACCATGCAGACACTGCGACAACGGATGAACGGACACCGCGCAACAATCACCAGGCAGGAGTGTTCCCTCCCAGTCGGGGAACACTTCAGCAGTCAAGGACATTCAGCCTCCGATCTTCGGGTAAGCATTCTCCAAGGCGGCCTTCGAGACACACGACAACGCAAAATCGTCGAGCAGAAACTGATAGCCAAGTTCCGCACCCATGAGGACGGCCTCAACCGAGATCTTGGGTTCATGTCGCGCTACATGTAACCCCACCTGACGCAGGGTCATCCAGACTCGAGTCGACATTGGCTTCTTCTCTCTACACAGATGCGGCTGGACCTGCTGTGATTTCCAGCCAAAAAAAAAAAAAAATGTTTTTTGTCTGTTTTTTTGTTTTTCACACAGACCCCAGCATCTGCAATATTTGACCCCTTGTGACCCCACCTCATTGTTCTTTGATGTAATGTTTCCCTGACTGACCTGTTTGGACACCATTCACACCTTTGACTGCTGTGATTATCTCTCTGCCGAGGTGTGATAAATGGCAGTTGGAAAGGTTACCTGTAAACATCTGACATGATTCTCTGACTATATAAGCTGTGTCTTTATGCATTTCTCCACTTCACCTGAAGAAGGAGCAGCGCTCCGAAAGCTTGTGATTTCAAATAAAGCTGTTGGACTATAACCTGGTGTTGTGTGACTTCTTACATAATATTGAATGGCGGAGCAGGCTCGAAGGGCCGAATGGGCTACTCCTATTTTTCTATGTTTCTATCTCATTGTGGGAGCTTGCTGTGCACAAATTGGCTGCCACGTTTCTTACATTACAACAGTGGCTACACTTCAAAAAAAAGTACTTCATTGGTTGTTGTGACCCTTTCTTTCTCTCTTTCTTTCTTTCTTTTTCTCTCTTACTCTCCTTTCTCTGCGTCGCTCTCATCTTGTTTTCCCAACTTATACCGTCTTTTGTGTTCAAATTTATATTTATATTTTTCTCCGCAGTGCCTAATTTATATATTTGCTTAAATACTTTGAAAATCCATATGCTTATAGCAGTGTAAAAATTTGTGGTGTATTAATTTGCTTTGTCGATTAGAGTACGAGTGAGTACAGGACTACAGAGCAGCACGATGCTCAGTGTTGTAAATGCGGAATTCTCAACTTCAGTCATATCACTTTTCTCGGGAGGCCCCAAGTGAAGGCGGGGTGCTTGCCCTTCAGGGAGGGGCTAAGATTCATCCTCCCATACTGCTGCATCGCACCTCCCAGGCTGGGAAATTGGTCATCTGATCATCTCGGCTGCGTGTTGCGCATGGGGACCAGGAAAGAGACGTTGAAAGAAAATATTTCAGCAGAATTGCTGCTATTTTCCCCGAGGGTTCTTGTTCTTCCCACTCTGGAATCCAGCCTGCATGAAAGTGGCTGTTAGAGTAAATTATGATGTAGCTAGGTGATTATATGTGGACGCTCAGCTTGAATCAGAACTCCAATATTCAATATTGCTCTCTCTCTAGTTCCACTGTAATGTGCAGACCAGGGATTTAAAAAAAGACTTTGATTTATACAAAATTACCTCGGGATATCCCAAAGCACTTTACAGCCAATGAAGTACTTCTGAAGTGGAGTCACTGTTGTAATGTAGCAAACACGGCAGCCAATTTGCGCACAGCAAGCTCCCACAAACAGCAATGTGATAATGACCAGATAATCTGTTTTTGTTATTTTGATTGAGGGGTAAATACCCTTCGAAATTATGCCATGGGATCTTTTACATCCACCTGAGAGAGCAGACGGGGCCTCGGTTTAACGTCTCATCCCAAAAGACGGCACCTCTGACCATGCAGCACTCCCTCAGTACTACACTGGGAGCGTCAGCCTCGATTTTTGTGCTCAAATCTCTGGAGTGGGATTTAAACCCACAACCCTTTGACTCAGAGGTGAGAGTGCTGCCCACTGAGCCACGGCTGACGGATAGCTGTGTGATGGTTTCACATCGCATTTTAGGAGAGACTGCCATTTAGGAAAATTAAAGCCTGAATATTCTCCTAAGTTTAGAAAGGTTTTCCCTGTAGCCCTCACTGAAGTCTTGTTGAGTGGGCGGGGAGGTGTTGGAGTTTGCTGTATTTTGCCTTCAGCCTTCCTGTTTAGTGGGTACATGAACAGAGAGACCTAGGGGTATATAGGTGCAAAAATTGTTGAAGGTGGCAGGGCAGGTTGAGAAAGTGGTTAAAAAAGCATATGGGACACTGGGCTTCATAAATCGATGCGTAGAGTACAAAAGCAAGGAAGTTATGATGATCCTTCATAAAACACTGGTTCGGCCTCAACTGGAGTATTGTGTCCAATTCTGGTCACCGCACTTTAGGAAGGATGTGAAGGCCTTGGAGAGGGAGCAGAAAACATTTAGGAGAATGATTTCAGGGATGAGGGACTTCAGTTCCGTGGATAGACTGGAGAAGCTGGGGTTGTTCTCCTTGGAGCAGAGAAGGTTGAGAGGAGATTTGATAGAGGTGTTCAAAATCATGAGGGGACAGAGTAGATAGAGAGAAACTGTTCCCATTGGCGGAAGGGTTGCGAACTAGAGGACACAGATTCAAGGTGATTGGCAAAAGAACCAAAGGCGACATGAGGAAAAACTTTTTTACGCAGCGAGGTGTTATGATCTGGGAGTGGGACTAGCTGAAGTGCTCTTGCAGAGAGCCGGCATGGGCTCGATGGACCAAATGGCCTCCTTCGGTGCTGTAACCATTCTATGATTCAATTGGTGGCCTCCACTTCCTGCTTTTGAGCACATTCATTTCAGACTCTTCATGCTTGTTTGTAAATCCCTCCATGCCTTTTTCTCCCTACCTCTGCAACCTTCTGGTCTCAACTCACCCCCTCTACTCTTCAAATCTGGTCAGCTGGCAGTCCCTCCACTGGCGGAGCCTCTCTGAAACTCCCTTCTACATCCCTCCACCTTGCTATATTGCCTACCCATCTTCTAACGCTCTGATGCACCAACATCTTTGTGGCCTTCCCAGAGCCGCACATGCCCACTCGATCCCCTCCTGCACAGGCACGCTGTTTACCGCAGCCGCGCATGCGCAGTACCCAACAGTTGCGGCCTGCACCGTGGGCCAAGCTTTCCTCTGCTCCGTAAGGAGAAGGTCACTGGATGTTGGGGTGGGGGGGACGGGCGGGGAAGAGAGAGAATCAAAAGGGGAGAGAGTGGAGGGAATTGGAGGGGGAGTGAAGAGATTGGGGGAGGAGGAGTGAAGAGAGGGAGTCGGGGAGGGTGAGAGGGGAGAATCGGAAGGAATCAGGGAGGAGAGGGAGCGAGGATAGAAGGGGGGAGAGAGGGGGGGTTGGAGTGAGGTCAGGAACTCTGGGGGTGGGAGGAAAGTTAGGAACTTGTTTGGGGAGGGTGAGAGAAGGTCTTAACCTGGGAGGGTGAGCCCTGTCTGTTCTATGTGAGCTCTGTTCTGTCTGGAGCCTGGCAGTCCAAAGTACTTGATTACTTGGGCAGGCCGGATCTAATTACACATTCCAGATAAACTGCTGGGTGTGTCTTGTCCTCCAAGGGGACCAATCAGAAATCTGGTGTTGGAAGTAAACGCAAGCATCTTTTTGAGCCTCCTCGTTTTACTCAAAGTTCTAGAGTCATATCGGCACAGAAGGAGGCCATTCGGCCCATCGAGTCTGTAGAGCAATCCAGTCAGTCCCATTCCCCCGCTCTATCCCTGTAGCCCTGCAAGTTTATTTCCCTCAAGTGCCTATCCAGTCTCCCCTTGAAAACATTGAGTGTCTCCGCTTCCACCACTTCCGTCGGCAGCGAGTTCCACATCCTCCCCACTCGCTGCGTAAAAAAGTGTTTCCTCACATCCCCCCCCCCCAATATGTCTTGCCCAAAACCTTAAATCTATGTCCCCTAGTCCTTGTACCATCAACTAGTGGGAACAGCCTTTCCCCGTCTAGCCTATCCAAACCCGTCATAATCTTGTACACCTCTATCAAATCACCCCTCAACCTCCTTTGCTCTAATGAAAACAAATCCAGCTTCTCCAACCTGTCCCTGTAGCTAAAATCCCCCATCCCCCGAACCATTCTGGTAAATCTCCTCTGCACCCTCTCAAGGGCCTTCACATCCTTCCTAAAGTGTGGTGACCAGAACTGGACGCAATACTCCAGTTGTGGCCTAACCAGCGCTTTATAAAGGTTCAGCATAACTTCTCTACTTTTGTACTCAATACCTCTGTTTATGAAGCCCAAGATCCCATATGCTTTGCTAACCACTCTCTCTCTCAATATGTCCCGCCACCTTCAGGGACCAATGCACATTAACTCCCAGGTCCATCTGTCCCTGCACACTCTTTTTAAAACTGCCATTAAGCGTATATTGCCTCTCCCGGTTCCTTCTGCCAAAATGCATCACCTCACACTTCTCTGTATTAAATTCCATCTGCCAACTTCTGTTTGGTGTCTGGTGCCCCCTTGTGAAGTGTCTCTGGCTTTGCTGCATTGTTTTTCTGCACAAGGGCAAGTTCTTGTTAATTAGCTTTGCAGCTAAGTTTACAAATTGGGCAACTGGGAATATTTTTACCACGACAGCTGTTGTCTTTGTACGAGGTGGCACAAACAAGTTTTAATGCATGATTCTTTGAGAGTAGAGGACCGGACAACCCGGCGGCAAAGCGGGGGCCATGAAATCGGCTTGGGCTTCTTGCTCCTGATCGAATCATAGAATTTGCGGCACAGAAGGAGGCCGTTTGGCCCATCGTGTCCGTGCCGGCCGACAAAGAGCTATCCAGCCTAATCCCACCTTCCAGCTCTTGGTCCATAGCCCTGTAGGTTCGGGCGCTTCAGGCGCACATCCAAGTACTTTTTAAATGTGATGAGGGTTTCTGCCTCTACCACTCTTTCAGGCAGTGAGTTCCAGACCCCCACCACCCTCTGGGTGAAAAAAGTTCTCCTCAACTCCCCTCTCAACCTCCGACCAATTACTTCAAATCTATGCCTCCTGGTTATTGACCTCTCTGCTAAGGGAAATAGGTCCTTCCTATCTACTCTATCTAGGCCTCTCAATTTTTTTTTTTCATTTATTTGTTCACAGGATGTGGGCATTGCTGGCAAGGCTGGCATTTATTGCCCTTGAGAAGGTTGTAGTGAGTCGCCGCCTTGAACTGTTGCAGCCCTTGTGGTGAAGTTACTTCCACAGTGCTGACTGTCGTAGCGGATTGGTACAACTGAGTGTTTTGCTGGGCCATTTATGAGGGCAGTTAAGAGTCAACCACATTGCTGTGGGTCTGGAGTCACATATAAGGATGGCAGGTTTCCTTCCCTAAGTAGTGAACCAGATGGATTTTTACAACAATCTGGTAGTTTCATGGTCACCATTACTGATACCAGCTTTTTAATTCCAGATTTATTTAATGAACTGAATTTAAATTCCCCAGCTGCTGTGGTGGGATTTGAACTCCCGTCTCCTGGATTATTAGTCCAGGTCTCTGGATTGCTAGTGCAGTAACATAACCACTATGCTACCGTACCCCTGTTCACCTCAATTAGGTCGCCCCTCGGCCTTCTCTGCTCCAAAGAAAACAACGCCAGCCTATCCAATCTTTCCTCCTAACTAAAATTCTCCAGTCCTGGCAACGTCCTCGTAAATCTCCTCTGCACCCCATCTAGTGCAATCACATCTTTCCTGTAATGTGGTGACCAGAACTGCACGCAGTATTCTAGCTGAGGCCTAACTAGTGTTTTATACAGCTCAAGCATAACCTCCCTGCTCTTGTATTCTATGCCTCCGCTAATAAAGGAAAGTGTCCCGTATGCCTTCTTAACCCCCTTCTCTACCTGTCCTGCTACCTTTAGGGATCTGTGGACATGCACTCCAAGGTCTCTCTGTTCCTCTACACTTCTCAGTATCCGACCATTTATTGTGTATTCCCTTGCCTTGTTAGCCCTCCCCAAATGCAATTGCTATTCAATGACCTGGACATTAGGCGAGACTGTGCTTGGATGTGATGCCTTTGTGGTTGAATAGCCTCACTTGGGCAAGGTGCTAATGGGCTATCAGTAGCCATAGAACCTCACCCAGCATAAGCCGACAGCATCAGGAGAGGAGGCGAGTTGTTGGGGGCAAAGGTCCACAGCACAGCACTCTTTAATAGTGAATTGACAGGTTCAATCAGTGGCCATGGGCATGGTTTGTATGGGAACTGTCGCTCTGGTGCCGTGGAGAATGCTTGCGGCCTGCAGGCACGTTGTTGGAACAGCGGTAGATTGACACTTCACCCTACATTTGTCCTATGTTGTCCAGATTCAAAAAAAAGTGCACAATTCCCCACCAGTGACACACCACACTTTCTGCACAAAAATTAATAGTGATTGCCTATTAAACTCTGAACTGTTCTAGACCAGTTGGGTCGAATGGCCTGTTTCTGTGCTGTGCGCTCGATGTAACCCGTCTCTATTTTTCTTCAGAAAAAGCCACGAATGAGCACAACACCAGTGAAGACTGGACTCTCATCATGGATATCTGCGATCATATTGGGACTACACCAAATGGGTAGGGATGGAAACTGTATTTTAACTTATTTTCTCTTCTCTTTCTCCACCCCCCCCCCCCCCCCATTCAACTTGCAGTATTTCCCCTTTTTAAATAATTTTTTTGAAGCACACCCCCCTTTAGAAGTTTTCTCTGGCTCTGAGGGATTCAGCAAGTGAGTAATCGAGCCCTACAGACCACAGGAGTGGGCCAGGTTTAATCCCTGGCCTGTGCTGAGTTGCCTGATTATAGCCAAAGTGGCAATAGGCTCGCTGCAGGATGAAGGGTCCCAGACCTGAAACGTTGACTCTCTTTCTCTCTCCACGGATGCTGCCTGACCTGCTGAGTGTTTCCAGCGTTTTCTGTTATTTCAGATTTCTAGCATCCGCAGTATTTTGCTATTGTTATAGGCTCGCTGCAATTCGCTTTGGTGCCCTGATTCCTTCAACAGTTGGGTTGTGTCTGGCGGATGACCGTTTGAGCGCTCAAACACACAGGCTATGGAGCCACACTTCATTACCACAACGATTTCTGAGTGGGCTGTCCGTGCTGGCAACCAATGTTCCCGTTAAGCCGCGCAGCAGTCTGGAGGTCCCACACGGGCCACCAACAGCTTTATAATTGAAATAACTGCGCGTGCGCGAGAAATTGAATTGGCCGCGCAGCCCGTGAAAGGGGCCGTGCACCCAAAAAAAATTAGCGGGAACATTGCTGCCGACTGTCCAAAAATGATAATTACATACTTTCTTGCCTTTTACTTGATTTATCGTGTGTGTGTGTAATTCTGCTGAAGTGTATTCGCTTGTAACTAAATTGTAGGTGTGTGCCCATTGAAGACAACGAGGGGAAATTGCTTTGCATTCTTGTAGTTGAGCTCGCCGGTCAGACTGGCATTCTTAAAGTCTAATTGTGATTTTAAGTAAACGCAGTTTAAAGGTCACTCGGTTTAATTATTGATTGGCCAGGGAATGCTGGAGACTGGAATCTGCCTGTTGGATTGTAGCTTTTATTATTTTTAATATCTATTTTGCATACATCATTTTGTGTCACGATTAGTTTTATTTTGTATTTTATCGTAAGTAATTTTGTCCATTCCTTTAACTTTAGGGCAAAAGATTGTCTGAAGGCCATTATGAAGAGAGTAAATCACAAAAATCCTCACGTGGCGATGAAGGCGATAACGGTGAGTGGGACCAGTTCGGCGCCAGCCCTTTCATTCCTTTCCTCCTACAGTTTTTAAGATGAAACTTTACCTTCCACCTCTTCTCAAAACTCATAGAAAGTTACAGCACGGAAGGAGGCCATTTCGGCCCATCGTGTCCGTGCCGGCCAACGAAGAGCTCTCCAGCCTAATCCCGCTTCCCAGCTCTTGGTCCGTAGCCCTGCAGGTTAGAGCATCCCAAGTGCACATCCAAGCACTTTTTAAATGTGGTTAGGGTTCCTGCCTCTACCACCCTTTCAGGCAGTGAGTTCCAGACCCCCACAACCCTCTGGGTGAAGACATTTCCCCTCAAATCCCCTCTAAACCTTCCACCAATTACTTTAAATCTGTGCTCCCTGGTTTTTGACCCCTCTGCTAAGGGAAATAGGTCCTTTCTATCCACTTTATCTAGGCCACTCATAATTTTATACACCTCAATAAGGTCTCCCTTCAGCCTCCTCTGTTCCAAGGAAAACAAACCCAGCCTATCCAGTCTTTCCTCATAGCTAAGATTCTCTACTCCCAGCAACATCCTTGTAAATCTCCTCTGTACCCTCTCTAGTGCAATCACATCTTTCCTGTAATGTGGTGACCAGAACTGCACGCAGTACTCTAGCTGAGGCCTAACTAGTGTTTTATACAGTTGAAGCATAACCCCCTGCTCTTGTATTCTATGCCACGGCTAATAAAGGCAAGCATTCCGAATGCCTTCTTAACCACCTTATCTACCTGGCCTGCTACCTTCAGGGATCTGTGGACATGCACTCCAAGGTCCCTTTGTTCCTCTACACTACTCAGTGTCCTACCATTTAATGTGTATTCCCTTTCCTTGTTAGCCCTCCCCAAATGCATTACCTCACACTTCTCCCGATTGAATTCCATTTGCCACTGTTCTGCCCACCTGACCAATTTATTGATATCTTCCTGCAGTCCACAGCTTCCTTCTTCAGTATCAACCACACAGCTGATTTTAGTATCATCTGCAAACTTCTTAATCATACCCCCTATATTCAAGTCAAGATCGTTGATATTTCCCACAAAAAGCAAGGGACCTAGTACTGAGCCCTGCGGAACCCCACTGGAAACAGCCTTCCAGTCACACAAACACCCGTCAACCATTACCCTCTGCTTCCTGTCTCCGAGCCAGTTTTGAATCCAACTTGACAATTTGCCCTGGATCCCGTGGGCTTTTAACTTCGTGACCAGTCTGCATGTGGAACCTTATCAAAAGTCTTGCTAAAGTCCATATACACGACATCCATCGCACTCACGGCTGAGTGGTGAATTGTGACCGGTTTTGTGGCACTTGGCCGCAGAGACCGTGAATATCCCTGCTTCCTGAGATTGTACTCTTTTTGAGGCTGGGCTGGGAATCATAATTGGCCTCCATGTATGTCCGGCTTGGGAGGAGGCAAATTCTTCGAGATTCTGGGAGATTCTTCTGGGAGCATGCGTGCGAGGGCATTCAGTGCCGCTGGACACTGCCTAATGCCACAATGAAGCTGAGTTTGTTAATGGTGCAGTGATGGTTTAGTTTGTTAATGGTGCGGTGATGGTTTAGTTTGTAAATGGTGCAGTGATGGTTTAGTTTGTTAATGGTGCGGTGATGGTTTAGTTTGTTAATGGTGCAGTGATGGTTTAGTTTGTTAATGGTGCAGTGATGGTTTAGTTTGTAAATGATGCAGTGATGGTTTAGTTGTCGAGGGCATGCCTGAATTAACGAGCGTCCTCCGATCAGCTCCATTTCAGCTGGCTAGCTCAGTAACTCTGAGGCAACTTACACTACTGGTATCACACCAGCACTCATTGCTTTCTACAGAAATATTCCCCCCCAAAAAATCAACACCTCACTTTTTTTAAAGAAAAAAAATTGAAAAGATGTGAATCGCAGTCACCTTCAACCACGTCATTGCGATTCCCACTTTGCGGACACCCCAGTTTGTGAAAGAGAGATTCGTTGTTGGTATTTGGAATGGAGAGTTGCCAAGGGAACGCTCATATTTCTGATACAGCTTTGCTTGTTAAGTGTCTCAAGGTCAGCAATTTCTAGCGTGATATGACAGCAGCTTAACGACCTGTGTAATGCTGTGGCTACATTTAAATCTTTTTCAAAGGTCCAATTAGTCAACACTTATTGATTTGTTGTACTTCTAATGCTTTTATTTAAACCCTGTTCCAGATATTCACGGTGTGCTGATGATCTCCTGATAATTGAAGTAAAAATAACACTCTCCTCTCTATCATTTTACAGTTACTAGGTGCCTGTGTCTCGAACTGTGGGAGGATTTTCCACCTAGAAATATGTTCTCGTGACTTCACAAGTGAAGTTGGAAGTTTATTAAGTGTATATAATAAGGTACAGTAAACCCACCTTTCCAGTAATCTCTGAACGATTGACTCAGATGAGATTGTAATGTTAGTGATGCTGTTTCTTTCCCGGTCCCTGCACAATGAATCAAGCTGTCATCTACAGTTAAGCATGAACAATCTGAAAATGTAACAATTATAATGAGTTTTGAAAACTCGGGCCGTAGTAATGGTGCATCTACATCGTACGCCAATGTTCCCTGTAATTTCTTTTGGCCTGTGTGGTCCCTTTAAGGGGCTGTGCAGGCCATTCAAAATATGGTGTAAGCGCGGTTTTTACAATGAAAAGCCGGCTGCGCGGGTTCCCTGGCACGCTGCACAGCGTCCAGGGAACATTGATTATAGCGCAGAATTTCAAGGAAGTTATGGCGTGAGCAATCTATACTCGGTTTTACACCAGGCCAAAGTTTCCTGGGCAATTTGAGCCACTCTACCGCGACCCTCCCCGAAACAGATAAACGTTTATATTATAATAGCTCCGCACCCACCTATTCAAACAGCGGCAGTCAGGGTTTTCCTTGATTTGCGCTAGTTTTCTGGCCGCTTACAGGCACGCTGCTGAAGAAAGGCAGGCACACACACCTGGCTCTGTCAGAATTACAGTAATCTGGTACTTTTGACACTCTCACAAAAGAACTCACTGGTAACGAGCTGAATCCTAGGGCCAAATTCCTTCCCGTCATAGCCATGCCCGCTGCTGCATAATAGCATACTAAGCCACGAGTTAATTTCTAGAGCGATAGAATTGAAAAGCAGAGAAGTTATGCTAAACTTGTGTGCAGTTCTGATCTCCATATTACAAAGAGGATATAGAGGCACTGGAGACGGTGCAACAAAAGATTTACAAGGATGATACCAGAACTGAGAAGTTTTAATTATCTGGAAAGATTGAACAAGCTGAGGCTTTTTTCTCTAGTAAAGAGAAGGCTGAGGGATCACATGAAAGAGGCCTTTAAGATTATGAAAGGGTTCGTTGGGGTAGACGTAGAGAAGATGTTTCCACTTGTGGGGGAGACCAGAACTAGGGACCATAAATATAAGATAATCACCAATAAATCCAATGAGGAATTCAGGAGAAACTTCTTTACCCAGAGAGCGGTGAGAATGTGGAAACCGCTACCACGGAGTGGTTGCAGCGAATAACAGATGCATTTAAGGGGAAGCCAGATAAACACGAGAGAGAAAGGAATAGAAGGTTATGCGAATGGGGTGGGAGGAGGCTCGTGTAATGTATTAAAGCAAGCCTCGAACCAGTTAGGCTGTGTGGCCTTTTTCTGTGCTGTACATGTTATAATTCTAATTGGAAATGCAGGAACATATGGAGGAGGTTATTGCCGGTGAGATCAGCGCGCTGCACGGTGTATCTCGCCAGTGCAGAAAGATCTGGAGGTTCTGTTTGAAATTCTTTTGTTGTTTTGCCCATTGTTTTCCCTAACGAAGGTTCTAACTCTTCCTAGGGCATTGTTCCGACTGGCCATTCTTCATGTGAGAGTCCAACCAGCAAGGGTGGTGCAGCTAAGCCCAATCTTGTCCTTACTTGATATGCAGGGTCATTGAAGAATGATTAGGAGTGCTAAGCGTGGCTGAGGCCAGGCCAGCAACTAGGCACTATATCAATTCCTCGCTAAGATCAGCTAACTCGACATGGACCAGGGTTTGAGCATGCAACATCCTACTCTGTACGGTTTATTGCTGCACCGAGAGGCAGTCTGTGCTCACCAGGGTACTGAGCAAGTTATCAATGAAAATTTTGACTGTGGCATCTAATTGCTGGTTGTCATATTAATGAAAAAAGATGTGCATTTATATAGCGTTTTATCTCTCGTGTCTCAGGAATGCCTTGCACGTACAATGAATTACATTGAAGCGCAGTGACTGTTTATGAAGGATATACTTGCCTTAGAGGCGGTGCAACAAAGGTTCACTAGATTGATCCCTGGGATAAGAAGGTTGGCCTATGAGGAGAGATTGAGTAGATTGGGCCGACACTCTCTGGAGTTTAGAAGAATGAGAGGTGATCTCATTGAAACATAATATTCTGAGGGGGATTGACAGGGTAGATGCTGAGAGGGGGCATAGGATAAGGGGTCGGCCATTTAAGACTGAGTTGAGGAATTTGTTCACTCAGAGGGTGGTAAATCTTTAATTCTCTACCCCAAAGGGCTGTGGATGCTGAATCGTTGAGTATATTCAAGGCTGAGATATAGATTTTTGGACTCTAGGGGAATCAAAGGATATGGAGATCTGGTGGGAAAGTGGAGTTGAGGTCGAAGTTCGGCCATGATCTTACTGAATGGCGGAGCAGGCTCGAGGGGTCGTATGGCCTACTCCTGCTCCTAATTCTTATGTGGGCAAATGATAGCAGCCCTTTGTGCACAACAAGATCCCACAAATGGTAATGAAGTGAATCCGTTTATGGCGGTGTTGGTTATGGGGGGGAATATTGACCTAAAGGGAGGGAAATGTTGGCCAAGAAACTCTGGGAGCTCTTGGAAGAGTTGCTGATATAGCTTTGGTGCTTTTTTTTATGTTAACCGCTCAGTATAATGAGCTGCACCTTACTGTTTGTATGCAGGCTCATCCGAAAGTGTGTGAGAAGCTGAAGGCATTAATGGTGGAATGGGTGGAGGAGTTTCACAAGGATCCCCAGCTCAGTCTTATTGCTGCTACCATCAAAGCACTTAAAGAAGATGGTGTCTCCTTTCCTTCAGCTAGCTGTCAGGTATATATTTTTTTTAAACGTTCATTCTCGGGATGTGGGCGTAGCTAGAAACGCCAGCATTTATTGCCCATCCCCAGTTGCCCTTAAGAAAGCGGTAGTGAGCTACTGCCTCCTTGAACCGCTGCAGTCCGTGTGGTGAAGGTACTCCCACAGTGTTGTTACGGAGTTCCAGGCTTTTGACTGTTCCTTATGAAGGAACAGTGACATATGTCGGGATGGTGTGTGACATGCACCTGCTGCCTTCGTCATTCCAGGCAGTGGAGGTCGTGGCTTTGGGAGGTGCTGTACTGCAGCAACTTTATTCGAAAAGAGAAAAATATGTTGTGCTCCCCTCTAAGCATCCTAAATGTTAGAATGTACACTTACTGCTGTCTCCCAACCAATCGCCCTTCATAGTGATGTTTAACTACTACAACTTGCATTTATATAGCGCCTTTAATGTAGTTAAACGTCCCACAGGAGTGTTATCAAGCAAAATTTGATACCGCACCACATAGGGAGATATTGGGACATGTGACCCTTGGTCAAGCTTGGAGCGGGAAGAGAAGCCGTTGCAGGTGATTCTCTGGCTACGACTGGATAGATAAGCATGGAACCAGGCGGGGGCAGTCCCACCCAGCTGGGCGACGGAGGAGAGGCGTTGGAGGAGAACGGTGTGGTCAACCGATGCTATTGAAGCAGCACTGGAGAATTGTGCGGAGCCTTTGGGCTGCACTTGCCCGTCTCCTGCCAGTTAGCCAAGAGGGTCGTCGGTGATGGGGGCGACTCAGGAGCATCCAGACCTTGCTGGGCTGCAGGACAAACTTTTTTTAACTTTTTATTCATTGATGGGATGTGGGTGTCGCTGGCTGGCTAGGCCTGCATTTAGTGCCCATCCCTAATTGCCCTTGAGAAGATGGTGGTGAGCCGCCTTCTTGAACCGCTGCTGTCCATATGGTGTAGGTACACCCACAATGCTGTTGGGAAGGGAGTTCCAGGATTTTGGCCCAACGACAGTGAAGGAATGGCGATACAGGTCCAAGTCAGGATGGTGTGTGGCTTGGAGGGGAACTTGTAGATGGTGCTGCCCTTGTCTTAAGTGGTAGAGGTCGCGGGTTTGGAAGGAGCTTTGGCGAGTTGCTGCAGTGCATCTTGTAGATGGTGTACACTGCAGCCACAGTGCGCCGGTGGTGGAGGGAGTGAATGTTGAAGGTGGTGGATGGAGTGCCAATCAAGCGGGCTGCTTTATCCTGAATGGTGTCGAGCTTCTTGAGTGTTGTTGGAGCTGCACTCATCCAGGCAAGTGGAGAGTATTCCATCACACTCCTGACTTGTGCCTTGTAGATGGTGGAAAGGCTTTGGGGAGTCAGGAGGTGAGACATTCGCCGCAGAATTCCCAGCCTCTGGCCTGCTCTTGTAGCCACAGTATTTATATGGCTGGCCCAGTTCAGTTTCTGATCAATGGTAACCCCCAGGATGTTGATAGCGGGGGATTCAGCGATGGTAATGCCATTGAATGTCAAGGGGAGATGGTTAGAGTCTTGCTTGTTGGAGATGGTCATTGCCTGGCACTTGTGTGGTGCGAATGTTACTTGCCACTTGTCAGCCCAAGTCTGAATGTTGTCCAGGTCTTGCTGCATATGGACACGGACTGCGTCAGTATCTGACGAGTCTCGAATGGTGCTGAACAGTGTGCGAACATCCCCACTTCTGACCTTATGATGGAGGGAAGGTCATTGATGAAACAGCTGAAGGGGGTTGGGCCTAGGACACTGCCCTGAGGAACTCCTGCAGTGATGCCATGTGATTGAGATGAATGACCTCCAACAACCACAGCCAACTTCCTTTGTGCTAGGTATGATTCCAACCAATGGAGAGTTTTCCCATTGACTTCAGTTTTGCTAGGGCTCCTTGATGCCACACTCGACCAAATGCTGCCTTGATGTCAAGGGCAGTCACTCTCACCTCACCTCTGGAATTCAGCTCCTTTGTCCATGTTTGGACCAAGGCTGTAATGAGGTCAGGAGCTGAGTGGCCCTGGCGGAACCCAAACTGGGCGTCAGTTAGCAGGTTATTGCTGAGTAAGTGCCGCTTGATAGCACTGTCGATGACACCTTCCATCACTTTGCTGATGATTGAGAGTAGACTGATGGGACGGTAATTGGCCGGGTCGGATTTGTCCTGCTTTTTGTAGACCGGACATACTTGGGCAATTTTCCACATTGCCGGGTAGATGCCAGTGTTGTAGCTGTACTGGAACAGCTTGGCTAGGGGCGCAGCTAGTTCTGGAGCAAAAGTCTTCAGTACTATTGTCGGAATATTGTCAGGGCAGTATCCAGTGTCTTCAGCCGTTTCTTGACATCACGTGGAGTGAATTGAATGGGCTGGAGACCTCGGGAGGAGGCCGAGATGGATCATCCACTTGGCACTTCTGGCTGAAGATAGTTGCAAATGCTTCAGCCTTGTCTTTTGCACTCACGTGCTGGGCTCCACCATCATTGAGGATGAGGATATTTTTAGAGCCTCCTCCTCCTGTTAACTGTTTAATTGTCCACCACCACTCACGACTGGATGTGGCAGGACTGCAGAGCTTTGATTTAATCCGATGGTTGTGAGATCGCTTAGCTCTGTCTATCGCATGTTGCTTCCGTTGTTTGGCATGCAAGTAGTCCTGTGTTGTAGCCTCACCAGGTTGACACCTCATTTTTCGGTATGCCTGGTGCTGTTCCCGGCATGCTCTCCTGCACTCTTCGTTAAACCAGGGTTGATCTCCCGGCTTGATGGTAATGGTAGAGTGAGGGATATGCCGGGCCGTGAGGTTACAGATTGTGGTTGAATACAATTCTGCTGCTGCTGATGGCCCACAGCGCCTCATGGATGCCCAGTTTTGAGCTGCCAGATCTGTTCGAAATCTGTCCCATTTAGCACGGTGGAGGGTATCCTCAACATGAAGACGGGACTTCGTCTCCACAAGGACTGTGCGAAAAACTAGAGGGAATAGAGCAAAAAAACTGCGCGCCCTTTTTTTCCCAAAGCAAAAGACTTGGGAACAAAAGGAAAAGGCTACTCCTGAGTTTTCCCTCCAGTCTCTGCCACTGCGAATGAAACCAAACGATACAATAATGGCATTGTGGGTGGGTGTTCATCTGGGAAAAATAGCAAGATCAAAAAAAAATTGAGATTTGAAATGATCATTTGGCCTGTCAAGCTCACTCCTTCTATAGACCATGTGCCCTTTCATGGACGCCATGTTACCCACTTAATCTCCTTGGGAGTGCTGTGGGTGGGGTGGAGAGAACACTATATAAACTTGCACGTGTTCACCAAAGATGAGAGAGAGCAGTCCTACAGTAGAGGATAATGGCAGAGGCATCTAATAAGTATTTTGTCTCTGTATTTACAAAGGAATGCGAAAGCAGCAGCAGAGGAACCACCTATATTATTTTTTTTTTTAATGTTTTTTTAAAGTTCATCAGTCACCGGACCCAGGTTAGTGATGAAATGGAAGAGGCGCTTACCAGAACGTTTCCCAAAATTCTTTTTGAAAGTTCAAAGGACTGGAAGCTGGTAAATCTTGCATCCTGTTCAAAACAAGGGAGGAAAGGGGTAAGCCGGGTAATTGTAGACCAGTTAGCGTCCTGTTGGAAGCAGTAGAACTGCTCGAGGTAATAATTGGGGCTGCGTTTAATGAGCACTTAAAGATATGGGCTAATCGTTGATGGTCAGTATGGATTAGTTACGAGTGGGTGATGCTTGACTGACTAATTTAAACTAATTCTGGCAGTAGAGATAATGCAGTGGATGAGGAATAGAGTAGAAGACCGATTTTCATGCAAAGGATTGGAGTGTAGTGTGTGTTGCCCACCAATGTTCCCGTTGGGCTGCGCGGCGGTCTGGAGGTCCCGCGCAGGCTGCTTGCCGGCTTCACAATGGGGCAAAGCCGTGCGTGTACGGAAATTTGAATGGGCCGCGCAGCCCGTTCAAGGAGTTGCACGCCCAAAAATAAATTGGAGAGAACGTTGATTACCGCAAGTGGCTATTCAGCGCAAATCGATTTATGACATTTAAGGGTGAATTCGATACAAACACTTGAAGAGAAATATCAAAAGGTACAGTGAAAGAGCGGGAAGATGGGATTAGATAGCCCCCGATACGGACTCTGGTGGCACAGGCACGGTGGGTCGAATGGGCTCTTTCTCTGCTGAAATTTCCGCACTTTTGCGATCGAGCAGAAACCTACCTTTCCACAGCGCAATTAAAAGCATCTCTGAGCATTTCATACTGCAGAGGGAGAGCGGAGGGACACAGAACAAATGAGCATTGAAGCCAAGCCGCACCCTGGAGGGAGTGGGACAGAGAAGGTATTTTGGAGAATACATAAATGTGTTCATTTTTTTTTTAAACAGAGCACTTCAAATCCGTCTAAAAATGACACTACGTCAACAAGTAGAAATACTGAAGATGTCGATCTAGCTAAAGGTACGGAATAAGATCATTCTTAACGTGAATCTTTTGCTTTTAAAATGTTGTGGGGATTGTATTTTTCCATAATTAAGTTTGTCAGAATTTTGAACTGAAGTTCAAAAGAAGCCAGGACTGGTGGCATGTTGGCAGGCGGAGCGGGAAGAGAGACAAACCTTGATTTAAAAGGTTTGCTCTTTTGGTGCTTCCCCTCCCCGTCACTGCTCAGTGAGTTTATCCAGCGGGCAGCTGTGCCATGCAAACCAGTAAGGACTCGTGTTGCCCCCTCCTCCCCTCCGCCGTTCTGTCAGATTAGCGGATCACAGGCCAGGAGGAGGACTGCTGCAGTTGGTGTCGGCGCTCCAAGCATGGAAGGGGTTAAAAATTGTCCAGGGTTCCCGCTCCTGATTTCTATCCAGGGACCAGACTGGGAATGCACATGTGACCCCCCCCCCCCCCCCCAAAAGGTTGAATAGCCTGTTGGAACTCGCTTGTGAAGTTAGAAACATAGAAAAATAGGAGCAGAAGTAGGCCATTCGAGCCTGCTCCGCCATTCAGTATGATCATGGCTGATCCTCTATCTCAATACCATATTCCCGCTCTCTCCCCATACCCCTTGATGCCTTTTGTGTCTAGAAATCTATATCTCCTTCTTAAATATATTCAGTGACTTGGCCTCCACAGCCTTCTGTGGTAGAGAATTCCACAGGTTCACCACCCTCCTGAGTGAAGACATTGCTCCTCATCTCAGTCCTAAATGTCCTACCCCGTATCCTGAGACTGTGACCGTGTGTTCACACGTGAATAACGGCCACTTGTGTTTGGCACTGGAGCCTGTGGAACTGCAAATCCATTGGCAGGATAAGCGCACCGACGTCAGTGTTCTCGCTCAGGCCATCATCCCCAGCATCGAAGCTTTGACCATGCTCAATCCGCTCCGATGGATGGGCCACATCGTCCGCATGCCCGATATGAGATTCCCAAAACAAGTGCTCTACTCGGAGCTCCGACACGGCAAGAGAGCCCCAGGTTGGCAGAGGAAACGCTTCAAGGACACCCTCAAAGCCTCCTTGGAAAAAGTGTAGCATCCCCATCGACACCTGGGAATCCCTGGCCCAAGACCGCACAAAGTGGAGGAGAAGCATCCGGGAAGGCGCCGAACACCTCGAGTCTCTTCGCCGGGAGCAAGCGGAAGCCAAGCGCAAACGGAGGAAAGAGCCCAAGCACCCCACCCACCTGCCCCTTCAACCAACGTCTGCCCCACCTGTGACAGGGACTGTCGGTCCCGCATTGGACTCATCAGTCACCTGAGAACTCATTTTTAATGTGGAAGCAAATCGTCCTCGGTTCCGAGGGACTGCCTAAGAAGAAGAGGAGAAGACCCTAACCAGGAATCACCATCCTACAGGGGTTGGCGCAGTGCTTAGTGGCCTTTCTTCTCTGGGTTGAATTTGAAACCATGTCCCAGATTCGACCCCACTTCGCAATGGAATGGTCCCATGGCATAAAATTGCACCCAGGCTCACTAGTCAGGACACCTGGGCAAAGACCACAAGATGGCTGATGTTGAAAATGCCCCGTTGGCCCATCTATGGGATACTTCTCCTAGGGTGGAGGTGAAGTGCGCTTCTCTTTACTCTGCATCTAACCACCCTACACTTAACCTGGGAGTGCTTGATGCTGACGCTGGGAGGCCACAGCGGCAAAGTGCCAGTGCTAATATCCACTCCCTTTAATGAGCCCAAAGTTCAGAGAGCTTGCTCCCACTCTTGTGCGCTGTAAACTTTGTGTCACAGTCACAGCATGGTGAGTTATAACTTCGACCTGGCCTGGAACATGTGGCTTTAGGTTCCATCCTCACAGCTTCATTTAAATTCTAAAGCAAGAGATTGGAGAGTAGTGCCCAAAACAACAGCTCACAGTGTCCTGTAGGGAGCTCCACGGTCTTTTCTGATGCTAACCTAGAATTTAATATAGATTGATGCCGATAAACTATGCAGTGTACGTAGGAGTAGATGGGAATTTCTCACCATCTCAGTCTCTCATAGGAATAGGAGGAGGCCATTCGGCCCCTCGAGCCTGTTCTGCCATTCACGGCTGATCTGTAACTCCGCTCCATCCACCCGCCTTGGCCCCATATACCCTTGCCTAGCAAAAATCGATCGCTCTCCGATTTAAAATTATTAATTGAGCTTTGCATCATCTTCTTGTGGGAGAGAGTTCCACACTGCCACCCTTGGCGTGTGTTTCCTAACTTCTCTCCTCAATGGCCTGGCTCTGATTTTAAGGTTATGCCCCCTTGTCCTAGACTCCCCCACCAGCAGAAAAAGTTGCTCTCTACCCACCCTATCGATTCAAAATCCTAAAAAAAATCAATCAAATCACCCCTTAACCTTCTATAGTCCAGGGATTACAAGCCTAGTTTATGCAATCTCTCCTCATAATTTAACCCTTGGAGCCCCGGTAACACTCTGGTGAACCTGCGCTGTGCTCCCTCCAAGGCCAATCTATCCTTTCTAAAGTGCGGTGCCCAGAACTGTACACAGTGCTCCAGATGTGGTCTAACCAGGGCTTTGTACAGCTGTTAGCAAAACTTCCTCCCCTTTATGTTCTAGCCCTCCAGATATAAAGGTTAACATTCCGTTAGCCTTTTTGATTATGTTTTGTACCTGACCACTGCATTTTAGTGATCTGTGTGCATGGACCCCCCTAAATCTCTTCAGAGATAAAAGCGCATTCTTCAGCCAGGCAGGAAATGTGTAAAGTGTCGTGTAGAGAGCTCCGCAGGTGTTGCCAGCTTGATGCTAATGGGAGTGTTTTGCAGCATGGAATAGTGTTCGAGATGTAGTGCTCTGTTCGCTGTGCTCCAGCTAGCAACGACGATACTTGCTGTCTGGCAACGGCAAGGGTTTCAAAAGCAGGCCTGCCCCATGGCGGCCCAGCTCTCTCTCTTCCCCCTACTATAAGAGCTACGGGGCATCACACAATATGCTTTCTGAATAAAGCAAAATAGTGCAGTAAAGTAGTTATCCAGTTGCTCTTGAGGCAATGTTTAAGTTTAATTAGACATGGGCGCACAGATGTAATTCAGTCAACATTTTTAAAATTGTACACTGTCCTTATTTTTATACATATTTCCACAATAAATCTCTCTTCTCATTTATGATGCAAACTGCCTGTGTGAACTTTCATGCTTATGATCATGTCCTCCCCCAGTTGAAGCGCTGCAACACCTCCGCTGGTGGGAGGATGTAATTGCACTGTGACACGTTTACATGGGCAATTCCCTGTAATAAATGTGAATACAGGAATTTATTTACAGGAAACTTTGTGCTATCCGGCACCCATGGGACCGAGCTACTACCGTTTTTTTTAAAAGCTCCGGATAGACCAGCGTCCATGTTATCAGATAGGAGCTTTTCATCGCAGTATCTGACCACAAACACTGTTGCTCAGCAACAGCTTGTAAACACTTGGCCCGTGGCTTGGAAGCATCTCTGAAGCTGTTGCTAAGATACAGAGACGCTTTCTAGAGCCTGCCGTGTCTGACCACAAACACTGTTGCTCAGCAACAGCTTGTAAACACTCGGCCCAGTAGCTTGGAAGCGTCTCTGAAGCTGTTGCTAAGTGACAAAGACGCTTTCCAGAGCCTGCCTGTGAAAGGAATGCTAGGAGAAAAAAAAACACCTAACCAAAACGGCTGCTGATTTCTGCCATTAGATCAAAGTTGCCGGACATTCAACTTCCGGATAGCTCAAAGTTTCCTGTATTATGGGAAAAGGTGTGTGCGGGTTATTCCTTATCGCCATGAATTGCTGAAGTGTGTGCAAGGTGCAAGATTTTTAATCTATTGTGGGTGGATGTTACGGAAAATCTCTTGAGCAAAGGCAAGGTGTAATTGGGTTATATCTCAGACCCACTAAACAAAGATCAGCTTTATATTTAAAAAAAAAACACACAATAGTGCAGTAAAGTACAAAATATTGATAGTTTTTGTGTTTGTTCTTCCAGCTATTGAAATTTCTTTGCAGGAGCAGAAACAGCAGCATACGGAGACCAAATCTCTCTACCCGTCAGCAGAAAACGCTCCAAACAGCCACAGAACTGAAATCCGCATGGTTCGCGCCCTCTACGACTTTGAGGCCGTCGAAGACAACGAGCTTACTTTTAAAGCCGGAGAAATTATCACCATTTTAGATGACAGGTATGATTTTGAAATGACTTGATTTGTCAAGCTCGATATCCTCTGTGCGAAGGCTCGATATTTCACCCTGGAGTGAGGGCACATTCGCCTCCTCCCCAGCAACCGATTGAATAGCTGAGCTGCCAGCAAGTTCGCTGTTACATAGAATCATTTAGCGCAGAAGGGGGCTGTGCCTGTGCCGGCTCTTTGAAAGAGCTATCCAATTGAATTAGTACCACTCCCCTGCTCTTACCCCATAGTCCTGCAAAATGTTCTTCAGTATTAATTCCCTTTTTATAAGTATTGTTTCTGCCCGTGTCTTCTTCAGAGGTGACTTCTTTTCACGAATAGAGCTCGTCTCACTTATTTGCAGCTCTGTACTGGGTAGGGGGGAGCAGGAGGCAAGATACCCCAAGTGATTGCCCCCGGCTCATAAAGGCTGAGATACTAGTAGCCCTGAACCCCACAGGCAGCCGGCATCCGCAGACTCTGCCTCTAGGATATGGCTGCGTTTTGCAAAGATTTTTAAAGGAAGAGAGGGAAGTAGAGAGGTTCAAGAAAGATTTGCATTTCTGTAGCGCCTTTCGGACGTCTCAAAGCGCTTTACAGCCAATGAAGTACTTTTGAAGTGGAGTCACTGTTGTAATGTGGGAAACGCAGTAGCCAATTTGCGCACAGCAAGGTCCCACAAACAGCAACGTGATAATGACCAGATAATCTCTCTTTTGTGATGTTGATTGAGGGATAAATATTGGCCAGGACACCGGGGAGAACTGCCCTGCTCTTCTTCGAATAGTGCTATGGGATCTTTTACGCTCACCTGATAGAGCAGATGGGCCTCGGTTCAACATCTCATCTGAAAGACGACACCTCTGACAGTGCAGCGCTCCCTCAGCACTGCACTGGAGTGTCAGCCTAGATTTTTGTGCTCCAGTCTCTGGAGTGGGACTATGAACCCAAACCTTCTGACTCGGGCGAGTGTGCTACCAACTGAACCACTCCAGACACTGCTTCAAGATCAAGGGAAGCCCTGCAAAAATTCTTTTCTGTAGTTTGGTTCTGTAAAGTTGATCTGATCTGGAGAGCCAGAATTATGAGTAAGATAAATTGGAACCCAGAGGTCCATGGAGAGAGGGGATTCTGATAGCACAAAGATTGCTCAGTACCTAATTAAAACAGCGGAGCTTGAATCTTGCTAGCTTCGCAATGGTGCAGCTGCCAGTGGATATACTGCAATACTTTGTATATCATTCTACACATTTTTACTTTGCCATTCCTGATGTGACACAGACACGATTATAGCTCCGGATTAATACCTAGCCAGCCTAGACCGGAGATGGTTTTATCAGTGGCTTACTTTCCTGCTGAATTGTGCGGTCATTGAGCGGAATGCTGGACAGGCACACTTTTTCTTCAATCTGTATTCTGAATAAGCAGCAAGTGCTCTGAGTTGAGAAAGAAAGAAAGAAGTTGCATTTATACAGCGCCTTTTGCGATCTCCGGGTGTCACAAAATGCTTTACAGCCAATGAAGTACTTTTTTGAAGTGTAGTCGCTGTTATAATGCAGGAAATGTGGCAGCCAATTTGCGCACAGCAATGTGACATTGACCAAATAATCTGTTCTAGTGATGTTGATTGACGGATAAATATTGGCCGGTACACCGGGGATAACTCCCCTGCTCTTCGAAATAGTGCCATGGGATCTTTTACGTCCATCCGAGAGAGCAGACGGGGCCTTGGTTTAACGTCTCATCTGAAAGACGGCACCTCCGACAGTGCAGCACTCCCTCGGTACTGCACTGGGAGTGTCAGCCTAGATTTTTTTATGCTCAAGTGCCTGGAGGGGGGACTTGAACCAACAACCATTCTGACCCAAGAGGCGAGGGTGCTACCCACTGAGCCACGGCCGACAGGAATAAGTACAGTTCACAGTACCCCTTGCTTAAGCCGAGAGAGGTTTAAGTCCGGTTCACAGTGTAGAAACATAGAAGATAGGAGCAGGAGTAGGCCATTCGGCCCCTCGAGCCTGCTTGCCATTTAATGAGATCATGGCTGATCATCCAAATTCAGTACCCTGTCCCTGCTTTCTCCCCATATCCCTTGATCCCCTTAGCCTTAAGAAATCTATCTAACTCCTTCTTGAATATATTTAATGAATATATCTTCTATGTTTCACAGTATCCCTTATTACACCAGCTCGAAGGTTCCGTTTCCGACACCAGGGGTCTTCTCTTTTAGAGGCTTCCCCGTGGGAGTTAAATTTTGTTGGTGTGGTATTTCAGGCTCGTGTCTTATGGGAACTCTGAGTTGTGCCGAAGCTGTGCTACCAGACTATGCCACCAAATTCACGGGCTGTGATTCCGCCCCTCCCCCTCTCCGGGTTTCATTTTGTTATGAAGTGCTGTTCTTCCTTTTTGATCGGGTTTGTTGTAATAAGCAAACTGCCGAAGGTCGTGAATGTGATGCTGCACTTTAACAGAAACATGTAATTTAATCGAGGTGTTTAAGATGATTAATGGCATAGATAGAGAGAAACAACTTCCTCCGAGAGACCTGGGGGTATATGTGCAAAAATTGTTGAAGATAGCAGGGCAGTTTGGGAAAGCGATTCATAAATAGAGGCATAGAGTACAAAAGCAAGGAACTTATGAAGAACACTGGTTCGGCCTCAACTGGAGTATTGTCCAATTCTGGGCATCGCACTTTAGGAAGGATGTGAAGGCTTTCGAGAGGGTGCAGAAAAGATTTACAAGAATGGTCCCAGGGATGAGAGACTTCAGTTACGTGGGTAGACTGGAGAAGCTGGGGTTGTTCTCCTTGGAGCAGAGGAGATTGAGAGGAGATTTGATAGAGGTGTTCAAAATCATGAAGGGTCTAGACCGAGTAGATAGAGAGAAACTGTTCCCATGGCGGAAGGGTCGAGAACCAGAGGACACCGATTGGTAAAAGAACCAAAGGCGACATGAAGAAAAACTTAGTTACGCAGCGAGTGGTTAGGAGCTGGAATACACTGCCTGAGAGGGTGGTGGAGGCAGAGTCAGTCGTGGCTTTCCAAGGGGAATCGGATAAGTACCTGAAGGACAAAAATTTGCAGGGCTGCGGGGGAGAGGGACTAGCTGAAGTGCTCTTGCAGAGAGCCGGCACGGGCTCGACAGGCCGAATGGCCTCCTTCTGTGCTGTAACCATTCTATGATCTGGTCATTGCTGTTTGTGGGAGCTTGCTGTGCACAAAACTGGCTGCCGTGCTACCTATATTACAACAGTGACTACACTTTAAAAAGTACTTCAATGGCTGTGGGACCTCCTGAGGTCATAAAAGGCGCTATATAAATGCAAGAGATTCTTTCTTTTCAAGGGGACATAACCTTAAAATTAGAGCTAGGCTTTTCAGGGGCGATGTCGGGAAACACACTCCACGGATGCTGCCTGACCGGCTGAGTGTTTCCAGCATTTTCTGTTATGTCAAGAAATATTTCTTTGCTCAAGGGTAGTGGAAATTTGGAACTCACTCCCCCCAAATGCTGTTGAGACTGGGGGTCAGTTGAAGGTTTCAAGACTGAGATCAATAGTTTTTTGTTAGGCGCAAGGGCATTGAGGATTACGGAACGAAGGTGGTAGATGGAGTTTAAGGTACAGATCAGCCATGATCTAATTGAATGGCGGAACGTGCTCGAGGGCTTGAATGGCCTACTCCTGTTCCTATCTAGCGCTGTGACTGTGTGGTTTGTGTTGATTAGATTCTTTGGGCACCATATCGTTTTAAGAATTTTGTTTTTGAAGTTACGTATTTTGATGTATGTAACTCCGAATGAAGGAGCTCGTTGTGATTAACTGCTTGAGGTCATGGGATGGGTTCCTGTTGATCCACAGTGTGCTTTTGGTGGTGCTTACCGAATTGGCGTAATTTGGATAAAGAACGTTTGTGGGTTTTTTTCACTTAATCTATCAAAACTTCGGATATCTTTGGATATCCGTCTTTTGGATGAGATGTTAAACCGAAGCCCTGTCTCCCCCCTCAGGTGGACGTAAAAGATCCAATGGCACTATTTTAAAGAAGAGCAGGGGAGTTATCCCTATTGTCCCGGGCCAATATTTATCCCTCAACCAACATCACTAAAAAAAACAGATTATCTGGTCATTATCACAGTGCTGTTTGTGGGAGCTTGCTGTGCGTAAATTGGCTGCCGTATTTCCCACATTACAACAGTGACTACACTTCAAAAAGTGTTTCATTGGCTGTAAAGCCCTTTGGGACATCCGGTGGTCGTGAAAGGCGCTATATAAATGCAAGTCAGTCTTTCTCTATCGAACAACTGTTTCTCTAATAAAAGTGAGCCCATTTCACACACGGCAATTAGCTTCAGCTCTCTTCATTCTTGGGGTGAGATCAGGTTCAATTCAAAGGAGCCTATACCTGATTTTAAAAACAACCGATGGACCGACTCCTCCGCCCCTGAATCCGAGCGCGCCAAACAAATGGCCACCCGACCGCCGTCTCGTTAACTGTGTTGAACAGGGGGTTTTAAAACCCTACCTTTCTGCACCAGCAAGGGAAGTTTAAATAATGTAAAGCTACAAAGAGCTCTTAATTAAATACCACTGTGAATGTGTGGAAAGTGCTGGTGTAGATTGAAAACTATCCAGTAGAGAAGTGGTGAACCAGATAGGTAGGAATTTATTTTTTTTAAATCGATGCGATCCAAGTAGCCAGGCTTTTTTTTCTGGTTCAGGAACGCAGCAAGCAGCTATTTCCAGTACCGAGGCTATGGTAAGGTCTCAGTAAAATAGAACAGCAGTGTAGCATCAAACCTCCAATATCCAGACTCGTGCAATTACAATATATGTTTTGCTGTCTTGCTTAGTGACCCGAACTGGTGGAGAGGAGAGACGAAAAGAGGAGTTGGTCTTTTTCCTTCCAATTTTGTATCAACCAGTCTGAATGCAGAGCCTGAGCCAGGTGAGTGGAGCCAGCATATCATGGTAATGCATCTGTTTCTGTACCTTCACGCTCTTCCATTTGGAGAGCAGTGTGAAGTAATGGAAGGATTCAATCACAGGCTTAACGGTGTGACAGGATGGTGATGTTGTTTTTGTATATTTCCACTCGAGTAATATCCTTCCTCCTTATAGGCCTTGGAGGCGGTGCAGCGAAGGTTCACTAGATTGATTCCTGGGATGAGAGGGCTGTCCTTGTGAGGAGAGATTGAGTAGATTAGGCCGATATTCTCTGGAGTTTAGAAGAATGAGAAGTGATCTCATTGAAACATACAAGATTCTGAGGGGGATTGACAAGGTCGATATGGAGAGGCTGTTTCCCCTGGCTGGAGAGTCTAGAACTATGAGGGCATCGTGTCAGGGTAAGGGGACGGCCATTTAAGACTGAGCTACGGTAGCATAGTGATCATGTTACTGGACGAGTAATCCAGAGGCCTGGACTAATGACCCGGAAACACGAGTTCAAATCCCACCACGACAGCTGTGGAATTTAAATGATTGTCGTAAAAACCCATCTGGTTCACTAATGTCCTTTAGGGAAGGAAATCTGCCGTCCTTACCCGGTCTGGCCTATATGTGACTCCGGAACCACAGCAATGTGGTTGACTTTGAAATGGCCCAGCAAGTCTCTCAGTTGTCAAGCACTCGAGGGTAATTAGGGGTGGGCAATGAATGCTGGCCTTGCCAGCGATGCTCACGATAAATACAGGAAACTCTCTTTTAACCGGCACCTAAATAACCGGAAATCTCTGTTAACCGGCAAAATTCAGGAGTAGGTTCAGGTAAGTTTTACTTCATATTAGTGGCCGTTCCTGGATCTGTGGCTGTGTAACTGGGGTTCGTGCACTTGTTGCTAAGCAACAGGGACGCTTGGTCTGTGGCCGGAGTTCCTGCACATGTTGCTAAGCAACAGGGAAGCCTGGATTTGTTGCTGTGTACGGAGCTCTCGTACCTTTTAACTATACCTCTCTGTAATCCAGACTTTTTGATAAACCGGCACCACGCCAGTCCCGTCGGTGCTGGATAATAAAGAGTTTCCTGTAAAAAGATGAGGAATTTCTTCACTCGGGTTGTGATTCTTTGGAATTCTCTACCCCAGAGGGCTGTGGATGCTCAGTCGTTGAGTATATTCATAACCCTCAATGAAGAAATTTCTCTTCATCTCACTCCTAAATGGCTGACCGCTTATCCTGTGATGCAGGAACCTGTAGGTTCTTTCTAAATAGATGAACTAGGATGGGTAGCAGCAATGCTACAATTGGCCTCGCCACAACTGGTCCAGGGGTGGGGGGGAAGGTCAGGGTTCCCGCTCCTGACTGACCTCAAATGACACAGGATTGAGCTTAGCTGCTATGTTCCCCCAGCCACCATCCTCAAAGGTTGAGCACCTTGAAAGTGCAACCTTCCGTAAACTTGTGCTCATCCAAAAACTCAGCTGTCTGTATCCTAACTCGCACCAAGTCCCGTTCACCCATCACCCCTGTGCTCGCTGACCTACATTGGCTCCCGGGTCCGGCAACGCCTCGAATTTAAAATTCTCATCCTTGTTTACAAATCCCTCCATGGCCTCGCCCCTCCCTACCCTCTCTAACCTCCTCCAGCCCTACAGCCCTCTGAGATCTTTGCGCTCCTCCAGTTCTGGCCCCTTTCGCATTCCCGATTTTCAGCCCCCCTCCGCCCCCCACCATTGGCGGCTGTGCTTTCAGCTGCCTGGGCCCTAAGCTCTGGAATTCCCTCCCTAAACTTCGCCACCTCTCTCCTCCTTTTAAGATTACTCCTTAAAACCTACCTCTTTGACCAAGCTTTTGATCACACGTCCTACTATCTCCTTATGTGGCTCGGTGTCAAATTTTGTTTGATAATCTCTCCTGCGAAGCGCCTTGTGACGTTTTGCTACGTTAAAGGCGCTGTATAAATACAAGTTGTTGTTGATTGTCAACAGGGTGTTCAACTTTACAGGATGGACAGGAATACCACAGCTGAGCTCAATCCTGTTTTGCCTAATGTTGGTCAGGGGTACCCCGGCAAGTAACCTTGACTTTGGTTTCCCTCCATCCCGAGGCCAGTTGTAGCATTGCTGCTGCTGTCCTCTGTAACTATCTTGTGAAATGCAGTGTTAGCCAATGTCCTAGAGCAGCGGGATGACATCCAGGCTTCTAATGTCAGTGTGTCATTGGGGTCGTGCGTCTTGGTTTTGGTTTTAATGGTGTGAAACCTGGTGAATTCCTTTGCGTGCGTGTGTGTTCGTGTTCATTCTGCACCATTCAAATTCAATAGCAGAGAAAGATGCAGTGCCAGTGTGTGTGTTTTTAAAATCTGTTTTTGGAATGTTTGGCAGAACTTTAGATAGAATTCCAAACAGTAGTTTAATCTCTGGTTGCAGATAACTTTGACAAACGGCTCAAGCTTCACTCCTAGTTTATGGCGCCAACTAAGCCCACGATTGGACTCCTGCCTTGTAACTTCTCCCTCCGCACCCAGTATCCTCTGTTTACCTTGCAAGTGGGACTGGAGTAAGTGGCATAGCTGATTGTAGGTGATCGCAGTTTGAGCGAAGCAATTTGGAGAGCGGAATAAACTGTTCAGTACCAGCAGCCACAAGATGGGTTTGGATGAACAGAGGAACAAGATGAAGGCAGCCATTCAGTCTATTTCAGTCCAGAATACCAATCTTGCTCTCCTCCCATTAGAGCTTCTCGCTATTTCTTAACTGCGGAGCGTACTGATTGCGACCATCCTTCCTGGCAACCTGTTTGATATCCGGTGTAAAGAAATAGTTCCTGCTGCCATGCGCTCTATTCCTTCGATCCTTGCCACTTGGCGTATGTGTATCTCCCTCTCCTCCTCTCTCCCTCTCCCTCCCGCTGGCGCTCCCCCGGTTCAATGAAATATACTTAACAGCTCCCAGGAAGCTTGAAATGCTGTTCTCAGAAATTCAGTTTGTATCAAAAAGTGTCTGATAAGTATGGTGGGTAGATGAAGAAATAGTGCTTGCTCAAGTGGATTGCCTGATGATCTGGTTTTTGTTTTTGCCCCTCCATCGTGTTTTCTTTGACGGTGCAACTTCCTTCAGGTAACTGGCTGTACTGGGGCTTGTCTTTGTATATTTGTTGCTGGTCCTTCAGGGTTATGATGGCTTTTGGACTGCAGTAGGGAGAAGATGAACTGTTTGACACAAGACTATTCCAGTCTTGGGAGTCGAGAGGTTTTGCTTTTGAATCCTTTTGTCTTTTCAAGGTGAATAAAATTGGTACCATGTTTTACACGTTAGGGAGAAAATAGGGAGGCTACAGGGTATATGCAGTCTTGCCACACTGACCGAACTGGCCGAGTCCTGAAGGACATAACTGCCAGTCTGGGCCTGCGATAGGTGGCGATCCTTCATCGTCACTGGGTCAAAATCCTGGTACTCCCTACCTAACAGCACTGTGGGAGTTCCTTCACCACACGGACTGCAGTGGTTCAAGAAGGCGGCTCACCACCACCACCTTCTCGGGGGCAATTAGGGATGGGCAATAAATGCTGGCCTTGCCAGCGACGCCCACATCCCATAAACGATTTTTTTATTTTTTTTAAAGCCTGTAAGGGACCTACATTTACTTTTTTGCTAATCTTTTCCTTTTTACATACCTATTGAAGCTTTTACAGTCTGTTTTTATGTCTTGCTAGTGTTTACTTATTCTATTTTCCCTTTATCAATTTCTTGGTCCTCTGCTGAATTCTAAAATCCTCCCAATCCTCAGGCTTACTATTTTTGGCAATATTATAAGCCTCTTCCTTTGATTTAATATTATTGTTAATTTCTCTTGTTAGCCACGGTTGGACTACTTTTCCTGTGGGGTTTTTGTGCCTTAAAGGAATGTATATTTGTTGTAAATTATGTATTAATTCTTTAAATGCTAGCCATTGCTTATCTACCATCATACCTTTTAATGTAGTTTCCCAATCTACCTTAGCCAACTCACCCCTCATACCTATAGTTTGCTTTGTTTAGATTTAACACCCTAGTTTTGGATAAATCACTTTCAAACTCAATATAAAATTCTATCATATTCTGGTCACTCTTCCCTAAAGGCCTCTTTACTACAAGGTTATTAATTAACCCTTTCTCGTTGCACAATACTAGATCTAAAATAGCCTGTTCCCTAGTGTTCCTCAACATACTGATCTAGAAAACTATCTTGTATACATTCCATGAATTCATCCTCCACACTATTACTGCAAATTTGGTTTGCCCAGTCTATATGTAGATTAAAGTCCCCCATGATTACTGTATTACCCTTGTTACATGCGCCTCTAATTTCCTGATTTATACACTGCCCTACATTACAACTACTGTTTGGGGGCCTATAAACAACTCCCAGGACATAAGAAATAGGAGCAGGAATAGGCCACTTGGCCCCTCGAGCCTGCTCCGCCATTCAATAAGATCATGGCTGATCTTGGGCTCAAAGCCACTTCCCAGCCCGCTCCCCATAACCCTTCACTCCCTTATCTTGCAAAAATCTATCTCCACTTTAAATGCACTTAATGACCCAGCCTCCACAGCTCTCTGGGGCAGAAAATTCCACAAATTTACGACCCTCTGAGAGAAGTTCCTCCTCATCTCAGTTCTAAAAGGGCAACCCTTTATTCTGAAACTATGCCCCCGAGTTCTAGATTTCCCCATGAGGGGAAACATCCTCTCTGCATCTACCCTGTCGAGCCCCCTCAGTATCTTGTATATTTCGATAAGATCACCTCTCATTCTTCTAAATTCCAATGAGTATAGGCCCAACCTGCTCAACCTTTCTTCATAAGTCAAACCCCTCATCTCTGGAATTAACCTAGTGAATCGTCTCTGAACTGTCTCCAATGCAAGTATATCCTTCCTTAAATAAGGAGACCAAAACTGTACGCAGTACTCAAGGTGTGGTCTCGCCAATACCCTGTACAGTTGTAGCAGGACTTCCCTGCATTTATATTCCAACCCCCTTGCAATAAAGGCAAACATTCCATTTGCCTTTTTGATTACTTGCTGTACCTGCATGCTAATTTTTTGTTTCATGCACAAGGACCCCCCAGGTCCCTCTGAACTGTGGCATTTTGTAATCTCTCTCCATTTAAATAATACAGTAGTTTGCTTTTTTATTTTTCCTGCCAAAGTGGATAACCTCGTTCTTTCCCACATTATACTCCATCTGCCAAATGATTGCCCATTCACCTAGCCTGTCTATATCCCTTTGCAGATTCTTTGAGTCTTCTGCACAACTTGCTTTCCCACCCATCTTTGTATCATCTGCAAACTTTTGCCCCTCTCTTCTAAAAGTTTTAAGTACCCTGGAATATTTAGTTCCCAACCTTGGCCACGTTGCAACCACGTCTCCGTAATGGCTATTGTATCAAACCTGTTCATTTCTATCTGCGCTGCTAATTCATCTATTTTGTTGCGAATGCTTTGCGCATTCAGATTTAGTGAATTGGGAGTTTGCGATGTAAGCAGCAGTGTTGATGTGGCACAGCGTGACTAGCACGTGTATACGCGCTTAGAAGAATATGTGAAATTACTTGACATGGATCCATTTGTTCTGCATTGATTACAGAGAAGGTTGTCGTGGCAGAGGAGACAACTGTACCAGACGTTCAGCCTTCGGAGCCTGAGCCGGTTTACATAGACGAGGTATGTGGGTTTTGTTCAAGGCTTCAACACTTTTATTTTTTCTCTTTTGCAGTTTCCTCCCCCCTCCCCCGCAGGCACAGACTCCCGCAGGATGCTGGTGCGCCTCCAGTACCTCTCCCAACCGGCCGCTCTTCCCGTGTGAGCCTTGATGGCGATTGTCAGCAGGGTGCTTTGCATTGCTCCAATTCTGGCCTCTTGCGCATCCCTGATTTGAATGGCTCCACCATTGGCGGCCGTGCCTTCAGCTACCTGGGCCCTAAAGCTCTGGAATTCGCTCCCTGACCCTGTCCGCCTCTTCTCCTCAAAAACCCTACCTCTTTGACCAAGCTTTTGGTCACCTGCCCTAATATTTCCTCGTGTGCAATATAAATGCATGTCCCTTTCCTTTTCCTTTTTAAATCAAGAATCAGTAAATAGGCGACACCAAGCTTGGACTCTTAAAAGCCTAAAGGTTATTCAGGAGACTAATTGTAAGAATGAAACAAAAGGAGATAGTTTTGCGGGGGAAAGGAAAGGGGTACAGTTTTTAAAAACCGAAATCTGCACAGCCGCCACCTCGGCATCCTGGAATGTCCTCGATGTTGGCGAGGTGGCAGGGTATCACAGCCCACGAAGATTTAGCATCTACCCATGTGTGTCTGCTGCAAAACTGGGTTCACATTATCTACACTCATTACTGTTTTTAATGTTTAACTTTTTTAATGTTTTTGCAGGACAAGATGGACCAGGCACTGCAGTTGCTTCAGAATGCAATTCCCACCGATCAGCAGCCTGACTCGGCAGAACTGCTACATCTAGAAGGTAACCAGCCTCTGACCATGAACATCAACGCCAGTTTTATTGTCTGTAAATAGTGCGTAGATAAATCCGTCGTTTCTTCCCATTTCATAGAATAGCACAGCACAGAAGGAGGCCATTCGGCCCATCGAGTCTGTGCCGGCTCGTTCAGAGCGATCCAGTCAGTCCCACTCCCCCGCTCTTTCCCCATATCACTGCAATCTTTTCTCCTTTAAGTATTTATCCAGTTCCCTGTTGAAGGCTGTTACTGAATCTGTATCCACCGCCCTATCAGGCAGCGAATTCCAAACCCTAACTCATTGCCTAAAGTTTTTCCTCATGTCGCCTCTGGTTCCTCTGCCAATTCCCTTAAATCTGTGCCCTTTGGTTATCGGCCCTTCAGCCATTGGAGTAAGTTTCTCTTTGCTTTATGTAAACCCTTCATGATTTTAATCACTGATCTTTTAAAGGTGCTTTCACACTGCCTATTTCCCACTGTTCTGTCTGGGGGAGAGTGACCTTCATGGAGTCTCCGCTGTGCTCCATGGAGTTCCCATTGCAGGTGGTTGGCGGGAGTGGCCCCCTCTGTTTACTAAAACCAGTTCCCTTAAGCTAATGATGCACCGACATTTCTTTTAAGTGAAGGAAAACGCTCAGCTGCCGTTGAGCCCAGCCATCAACCACCCCTTTGAAATGATACAGGTTCAATTCAGGAACTTGTTACATCGATTAGCAGCAACTCGTGTAGGTAAAGGCCCTCTGATATAGAGAGCATTGGCATGAGTCCCTTCAGTTCCGTCAGCCCTCGTACCGATGACTTGCTATGTCCCGTTCTGGTACGGAACATAAACTGTTCAAAGAGTTGCGATATTACAATCTATCAATTGGCTGTGGCGTTGCAATCCGAAAGACTGCACCATCTGAAATACAAACTAAACAAGTTCCATAAGGCTGCTTTTGTACTGGGTGCTGGCACGAACAGTTCCTGATGTGAAGATCTAAGGCTGCCCTGTCTAATGGATAGAGTGAGTCCCAGGCTGCCCTGTCTAATGGATAGAGTGAGTACCAGGTTGCCCTGTCTAATGGATAGAGTGAGTACCAGGTTGCCCTGTCTAATGGATAGAGTGAGTCCCAGGTTGCCCTGTCTAATGGATAGTGAGTCCCAGGCTACCCTGTCTAATGGATAGAGTGAGGCTACCCTGTCTAATGGATAGAGTGAGTCCCAGGCTACCCTGTCTAATGGATAGAGAGTCCCAGGCTACCCTGTCTAATGGATAGTGAGTACCAGGCTGCCCTGTCTAATGGATAGAGTGAGTCCCAGGCTGCCCTGTCTAATGGATAGTACCAGGCTACCCTGTCTAATGGATAGAGTGAGTACCAGGCTGCCCTGTCTAATGGATAGAGTGAGTCCCAGGCTGCCCTGTCTAATGGATAGTACCAGGCTACCCTGTCTAATGGATAGAGTGAGTCCCAGGTTGCCCTGTCTAATGGATAGTGAGTCCCAGGCTACCCTGTCTAATGGATAGAGTGAGGCTACCCTGTCTAATGGATAGAGTGAGTCCCAGGCTACCCTGTCTAATGGATAGTACCAGGCTACCCTGTCTAATGGATAGAGTGAGTCCCAAGTTGTCCTGTCTAATGGATAGTACCAGGCTACCCTGTCTAATGGACAGTGAGTACCAGGCTGCCCTGTCTAATGGATAGAGTGAGTACCAGGCTACCCTGTCTAATGGATAGAGTGAGTCCCAGGTTGCCCTGTCTAATGGATAGAGTGAGTCCCAGGCTACCCTGTCTAATGGATAGTGAGTACCAGGTTGCCCTGTCTAATGGATAGAGTGAGTCCCAGGTTGCCCCGTCTAATGGATAGAGTGAGTCCCAGGCTACCCTGTCTAATGGATAGTGAGTGATTAGCAGGCTACCCTGTCTAATGGATAGAGTGAGTACCAGGTTGCCCTGTCTAATGGATAGAGTGAGTACCAGGCTGCCCTGTCTAATGGATAGTGAGTGATTAGCAGGCTACCCTGTCTAATGGATAGAGTGAGTCCCAGGCTACCCTGTCTAATGGATAGAGTGAGTACCAGGCTGCCCTGTCTAATGGATAGAGTGAGTACCAGGCTACCCTGTCTAATGGATAGAGTGAGTCCCAGGTTGCCCTGTCTAATGGATAGAGTGAGTACCAGGTTGCCCTGTCTAATGGATAGAGTGAGTCCCAGGTTGCCCTGTCTAATGGATAGAGTGAGTCTCAGGTTGCCCTGTCTAATGGATAGAGTGAGTCTCAGGTTGCCCTGTCTAATGGATAGTGAGTCCCAGGTTGCCCTGTCTAATGGATAGTGAGTCCCAGGTTGCCCTGTCTAATGGATAGTGAGTCCCAGGTTGCCCTGTCTAATGGATAGTGAGTACCAGGCTGCCCTGTCTAATGGATAGAGTGAGTCCCAGGTTGCCCTGTCTAATGGATAGAGAGAGTCCCAGGTTGCCCTGTCTAATGGATAGTGAGTCCCAGGTTGCCCTGTCTAATGGATAGTGAGTCCCAGGTTGCCCTGTCTAATGGATAGAGTGAGTACCAGGTTGCCCTGTCTAATGGATAGAGAGAGTCCCAGGTTGCCCTGTCTAATGGATAGTGAGTCCCAGGTTGCCCTGTCTAATGGATAGAGTGAGTACCAGGTTGCCCTGTCTAATGGATAGAGAGAGTCCCAGGTTGCCCTGTCTAATGGATAGTGAGTCCCAGGTTGCCCTGTCTAATGGATAGAGTGAGTACCAGGTTGCCCTGTCTAATGGATAGAGTGAGTCCCAGGCTGCCCTGTCTAATGGATAGTACCAGGTTGTCCTGTCTAATGGATAGAGAGAGTCCCAGGCTGCCCTGTCTAATGGATAGAGTGAGTCCCAGGCTACCCTGTCTAATGGATAGTACCAGGTTGTCCTGTCTAATGGATAGAGAGAGTCCCAGGTTGCCCTGTCTAATGGATAGAGAGAGTCCCAGGCTACCCTGTCTAATGGATAGAGTGAGTCCCAGGCTACCCTGTCTAATGGATAGAGTGAGTCCCAGGCTGCCCTGTCTAATGGATAGAGAGAGTCCCAGGCTGCCCTGTCTAATGGATAGTACCAGGTTGCCCTGTCTAATGGATAGAGTGAGTCCCAGGCTGCCCTGTCTAATGGATAGAGAGAGTCCCAGGCTGCCCTGTCTAATGGATAGTACCAGGTTGCCCTGTCTAATGGATAGAGTGAGTACCAGGTTGCCCTGTCTAATGGATAGAGTGAGTCCCATTACCCTGTCTAATGGATAGAGAGTCCCAGGCTACCCTGTCTAATGGATAGAGAGAGTACCAGGCTACCCTGTCTAATGGATCAAGTGAGTACCAGGTTGCCCTGTCTAATGGATAGTGAGTCCCAGGTTGCCCTGTCTAATGGATCGAGTGAGTCCCATTACCCTGCCTAATGGATAGGGTGAGTACTGTTGGGCTTATCTTTTCTCACCCTTTTTTTGGATATTTATAAAATTGTCAGGCCTGTGACTACGTGCTAGTGAACTGGCGACTATTATGAATGAGCCTCTGGTTCGAGGGCCTCTCACTGTATGTACTCAAACTCCTAACCTCGCAGGTGTGAGTCAAGTGTGTTAACTGCCGTGCTGACCCACTTGGTTTTTCCTCTTTCAGTTTTGACAAACGACCTGTTCTTCTATTCGTCTTGTGTCTTTATTTGTCCTGTGTCTTTATTCCCAGATGTCTGCCAACAAATGGGACCAATTATTGATGAGAAGCTTGAAGAGATAGACAGGTAGGAAACCAGACAAGTCATTCCTTTTCCTGATTTGTTTTCTGTTGTATTTTGCAGCTAATCTAGCTCTGAATTCTGACTTTCCCCCTCTCCCTGTTGCTGAAGTAGTCGCCCCACCTGGCACAGACTTGCCAGAAACATGCATAGTTGCAGGCTCGGGCCTGTGCCCCATCTCTGGTGTTGCACATCGCTGCTCCATCTCCGTGTCTGTGCACTGCCCCGATGCAAGTTAACGATTCGTGCGTAGCATTGTGTTATATAATGTTATTTGTTAATATAAATAAGTAAAAAGACAAAAACGTTTTGGTTTTCCTGTAAGGTGTTTGGCTGCCGTTTCCACAAGCATCGCCCTCTTCAGGGCAGGATGAGCCACTCTGCAGTGACTGCTCGTGGCCCTCAGCACCAGGATTCTCCCTATCGAGCTCTCGGCCAGTGAGAATGAATGCAGGATAAAGCAGCTCCATATAACTCTCATTGCATTTTCTTATTTCTCCCCTTTTTCTCCCCTGAGAGTACTGATGGCGTCAGCCCTGGCTCAGTGGGTAGCACTCTTGCCTCTGGGTCAGAAGGTTGTGGGTTCACAGTCCCACTCCAGAGACTTGAGCACAAAAATCTAGGCTGACACTCCCAGTGCAGTACTGAGGGAGGTGCTGCACTGTCGGAGGTGCCGTCTTTCGGATGAGACATTAAACCAAGGCCCCGTCTGCCCGCTTGGTTGGATGAAAATGATCCCATGACACTATTTCGAAGAGGAGCAAGGGATTTATCCCTGGTGTCCGAGCCAATATTTATCCCTCAATCAAATCATTTATTTAAAAAAAAAAACAGATTACAGGAAACTTTCTGGTATCCGGCACTGACTGGACCGAGCTGGTGCCGTAGAAACCAGCGCTAATGTTAAAGCATACGGAGCTTTTGAGCTCCGTGTGAATCAACAAACCCTGTTGCTTAGCAACAGCTTCAAAACAGTCGGCCGCAGCTTAAAAGCATCTCTGTAGCTAAGCAACAGCTTCAGTTAGACCTTGCAGAGCCTGACTGGAAAAACAAAAGCAACACGAAGTAAAAAAAAACTTATAGGAAACGGCTCCTGAATTTTGCCGGTAGATACAGCTTTCTGGACATTTAACCTCTGGTTAAACGAAAGTTTCCTGTATCTGGTCATAATCCCATTGCTGTCTGTGGGAGCTTGCTGTGCGCATATTGGCGGCTGCGTTTCCTACATTATAACAGTGACTCCACTTCAAAAAGTACTTCATTGGCTGTAAAGCACTTTGCGACGTCCAGTGATCGTGAAAGGCGCTATATAAATGCAAGCGCTTTTTTTCTCCCCTCGTCCTCCCCCGAGAGTACTGATGCCCACTGGGATACACTCCCACGTGTTGGCCCTCCTGTAGTACCTCATTCGGTCGCAATTCTAAGAGCCCAGACAACAAGTGCCAGGCTTATTTGTCGTGGCGTGCAGCACAGCCGAGTCTGACCCAGTCTTCACGTCACACGGGTTACTAGACCAGTAGCAGGGACCTTGGCTTCGTGAACTTGCCAGAAATTTTCAATGTGGCACATTTCCTCGTGATGAACCTGTAGTGTGTTGATCCATTGCATGCTTTGTACCTGACACTAGCGTAGTCTGGTCACTGATTCCACTGGGCTAGAGGTAGCAGGAAAGACAATGTCTGTTTAAGAGATTCGGGAGCGGAGGCGATAAGAACATAGTAAGTAGGAGTAGGCCGTGCGGCCCCTCGAGCCTGCTCCGCCATTCAATAAGATCATGGCTGATCTTCTACCTCATCTCCACTTTCCTGCACTATCCCCATATCCCTTAATTCTCTTAATATCCAAAAATCTATCAATCTCTGTGTAGAATTGAGTGAGGCTAGTTCGAGAGTTGTTTGAGCAATATATTTGCATTGTTTGTAGGGTAGAAATTCCAATTGCTGAACTTCACTTATGCTCTCTTTGACACTATTTTCAAACAGATTTTAGAGAACGAGCACATTGTGTTCATGGGTGAAGTTTGCCCGTTGGAATTTCAACCCTGATTTTTTATTCCGTGCAGAAACTTAAGTCAGCCTGTACAGTTGTTTGACATAGGGTATTGAAAACATATTTTCAAATGAGATTGAGTTAAATCTATGCATCTATAAATGGCATGCATGACTTGGAAAATACGTTTTCTTTGCGTAAAATGTCTGCTCTCTCAAGTGACCTTCCCCATCACTCTCTTATTCAGGAAGCACTCTGAGCTGTCGGAGCTGAACGTGAAGGTTTTAGAAGCCCTGGAGCTGTATAACAAATTGATGAATGATGTGCCTATGTACTCTTCCATGTATTCCAAGCCTCAGACCCAGTCCCAGGCTCAGGCTTTCTATGCACAACAGCCGGCCTCTGTTCCAATGCAGGTTAGTTCCAGAATGCGGCGATAAAAATTGGCAGCCTTATTCAGTAGAAAGGGCAGGTGGGGGGAAGACGTGGCACTGATGCAATAGGGACTTCTTTGCTGAGATTGGGGGCAAGGCACACAGTCAGGAAAGATTAGGGGGGCTTCACTCTGCCACTAACACTGGTTGGGCTTGACCTTGGGAGTGTTTAATTTGGACATTGGGTACAAAAAGCAATCCATTCTCCAGCGCTGGCATTCCTCTTGTTGATGAGCACAGAGTTGAAATTTATTACAATGTAAAAATGTTATGCGCTGTGTATGTTGACTGGGGTAGACTTATCTCGTGGTCAGCGGGTGGTACCTTGAGGCAGTGGTCCGTCTGCTGTTGCTGGCCAGGAACCGTCTGAAGACGATAACTTGAGGAGCACGGTGCACAGTCCCTGCGCCCTCCTCCTCTCCCGCCACATCCTAAGGTATAGCGCCTATTTCATCCACCTTGGAAAAGTGAAGTGCTGCGTGATCCCCATTGGGTTCAAACGCAGTCCCACGCTCAACTCACTGAGAATATTGAAAGCTTTCCATTAGTGATGAGGGTTTTTCGGGTCTTTTTATTTACAGTATATATTCTAACCACGCCATCGTTGAGAAATTGTTTTGGTTTTGAGAAGTTGTGGTCTACCATATCGGCGCTCCAATTGGCCACACTTTTTTCAAAGCCAAAAAAAAAAGCAAGTTGCGGCTGTGGCCAATTGTGTGAGCGTCTGTGACTGTTTAGGGGTTGTGGGGGGTAACCCGGAACGGTTTGAGCGTTCAGTCGGGAGCTGCAAGTTGGACTTCCCCGGCTGTCTGTATCACTTGTTTGGGCCACAGATCCACACGCACTCCCATCTTCTGACTCTTCGGTGGGGGGGTTACGAGACGGGAGTGCGTGTGACCTGTGATGTGCTGTGTTCCATTTTAGATTAAGGTGGGGCAGGAAAAGGAGGTTGGAGAGAAGAAAAATGCCACTTCCTGACCTTTGACTGCTGAAGCTCGAGCTGTCTCGCATCCTTGACTCGGTGATGTGTGCTTTTCAGCGATCAGACAAAGAAGGTGTTTTAATATAATTTTATTGAAGATGAAACTTAGTTTTGGTTTTTTTTGCCCCCCTTTTTAAAAATTTGTTCTCTGGATGTGGTGACACTGGCAAGATACTTAGACAACGCCATCATCTGTAATATAGAACTTCAACAGTTTTCCATCTTTGAAGTCCAGTGTGGGTGTTGCATAGTCAGAAAAATATCATGTTCACACTAACAGAAGGGACCAAGTGTGTTAGACATAGAATCGTACAGCACAGAAGGAGGCCATTCGGCCCATCGTGCCTGTGCCGGCTCTTTGGTCGAGCTCTCCAATTAGTCCCGCTTCCTCACTCTTTCCCCCATCGCCCTGCAAATTTTTCCCTTCCAATATTTATCCAATTCCATTTTGAAAGTTACTGTTGAATCTGCTTGCACCGCCCTTTCAGGCAGTGCGTTCCAGATCATCATAACTCGCTGCATAAAATAAAATTCCCCATTGGTTCTTTTGCGAATCCCCTTCAATCTGTGTCCTCTGGTTACCGCCCCTCCTGCCAGTGGAAACAGTTTCTCCCCATCTGCTCCATCAAAACGCCATATCATTTTGAGCATCTTTATTAAATCTCCCCTCGACCTTCCTTCTCTGCTCCAAGGAGACATCTACATGTGCGATAACTATAGCTAAAGGAAATGCAGGAAGCAGTGAATGAATATTTTAAGCTTGAATCAGGGCACTTGTCCTTCTCTTACCTTGGTAAACACAGCGATCATAGAATCTTGCCGCACAGGAGGCCATTCGGTCCGTCGTATCTTTGCCGGCTCTTTGTAAGAGCTGTCCAATCTAGTCCCACACCCCAGCTCTTTCCCTGTAACCCTGCAAATGAGTCCTCTTCGAGTACATGTCCAATTGCCTTTTTGAAAGTTCCTGCGGAATCTGCTTCCACCAGCCTTTCAGGTAGTGCGTTCCAGATCATCAACCCTCTGTGAAGAAATTTCTTCTCGTTTCCCCTCTAGTTCTTTTGCCAATTATTTAAAAGTCTGTGACCTCTGGTTACCGACCCTCCTGCCAGAAAAAACAGTTTCTTCCTACTTGCTCCATCATAACCCCTCCTAATTTTGAACACCTCGATTAGGCTTCCCCTTAACTTCTCGGCTCTAAGGAGAACAATCCCAGCTTCTCCAATCTCTCTACATAACTGAATTCCCTCATCCTTGGCATCATCCTGGTAAACCTCCTCTGTACCCTCTCCTGGGCCTTGACATCTTTCCTAAAGTGTGGTGCCCAGAATTGGACACAATACTCCAGCTGAGGCCGAACCAGAGATTTGTAAAGGTTTAGCATGACTTCCTTGCTTTTGTATTTAATGCCCCTATTTACAAAGTGCCCCATATGTTTTCTTAACCACCTTCTCAACTTGCCCTGCCACCGTCAAAGATTTGTGATTATGCACCCCCAGGTCCCTCTGCTCTTGCACCCTCCTCATAATAGTACCATCTAGATTATACTGGCCCCCCCATGTTGTTTCTCCCAATCTATATCACTTCACGTTCGTCCACCTTAAATTGCATCGGCCCATTTCACCAGTCTGTCTATGTCCTCCTGAAGCCTGCTACTCTCATGCTCGCTATTTACTATGTTGCCAAGTTTTGTATCATCTGCAAACTTCAAAATTGTACTCCCAATACTCAAGTCCAGGTCATTTATATATAACAAGAAAAGCAATGGTCCTAATACTGACCCCTGGGGGACCCCACTGCTTGCTTCTCTCCAGTCAGAAAAACCTCTCTCCACCACTACTCTCTGCCTCCTATCCCTTAGCCAGTGTCCTACCCAAATTACCACCGTCCCTTTAATACTATGTGTTTCTATTTTCCAAATAAGTCTCTTATATAAGGTACTTTTATCTTCCGCAAAAATTCGTAACATGCTACATGAAACTCTTTGGTAACGGGACCGGCGTGTTGCCGGTTGATCAAAAATTCAAGATGACGGAGAGGGTTATCTACCGAGGCTATTTTTAACAAAGACAAATTTTAAAAAATCAAGAAATGTGCCGTATACAGTAATTGGGTACTCACCTACAGAATGTTGTGTTAAATGGATGGTGGAAGATGCGTGATTAAGTACAGTACTGCCAGTTGAGGGTAATGCAATGCAATGATTACCAGCAGCGTGGGAGACACACAGTACCCCTGTAAAATGGCGGATCAGAAGAGACTACCAGCAGCGCAGGAGAGTCAGACTCCTGTTACAGGGGTATTGAGGTGTTCCGACTTCCGACAGCGCCAAGAAGCCGAGTAGTGGCAGTTTGGAGAACTGCCACCGCAGGCGACTGAGTCGGCAACATTGCCGGTTATTGAGGTGTTGTTTTCGGAGTGAGAAGTTTGCCGGTTAATAGAGATTTCTGGATATTTAGGTGCCGTTTAAACGAGAGTTTCTGTACCTTTTTTTTTGTTCTCAGGTGTATCCAGGACAGTCCCAGGGTGGGACTTACATGCCAGCGGGCATCTCCCAGGTGGCTGCGAGCCAGGGCTACAGTTTAGCACCCGATCAGATTGGAGCATTGAGGTCACTGCCTCCGACTATAAACTCAGCTGCTGCAAGTCAGAGCAGTCAGACGCCCTACCTGAGGTACAGTGGTCTCGAGGGATAGACTAACTTTGTGTGTGCGAGCTATTTTTCTCCTCCCCCCCCCCCCCCCCCCCCCCCCCGCCCCCCGAAGGTGCTCACTTGCGCTCGGGCTATGGTCACGCAAAGTGGGGCAGCACGGTGGCATAGTGGTTAGCACTGTTGCCTCACAGCGCCAGAGACCCGGGTTCGAATCCGGCCTGGGGCGACTGTCTGTGTGGAGTTTGCACATTCTCCCCGTGTTTGCGTGGGTTTTCTCCGGGTGCTCCGGTTTCCTCCCACAGTCCAAAGATGTGCGGGTTAGGTTGATTGGCTATGATAAATTGACCCTTAGTGTTAGGGGGATTAAATACGTGGGGTTACAGGGATAGGGTGGGATATGTGTTGGTGTAGGGGTTACGGGGATCGGGTGGGATATGTGTCGGTGCAGGCTCGATGGGCGAAATGGCCTCTCTGCACTGTGGGGTTTCTGTGAAAGTGCCGACGGCTTTACTGCACCTGACCGCAGCGGAGGATCTGCGCTCGCATGATGTCCATCAGTGGATGGTGATCGAGACTCCCAGCTGATCATCTTTTTCAGCGCCCGAGTCAGATGGCCGTGGGTTCAAGTCCCACTCCAGAGACCTGAGCGCAAAATCCAAGCTGACACTCCCAGTGCAGTGATGAGGGAGTGCTGCACTGTCGGAGGTGCCGTCTTCCATAGAATCATAGAAAGTTACAGCACGGAAGGAGGCCATTTCGGCCCATCGTGTCCGCGCCGGCCAACAAAGAGCTCTCCAGCCTAATCCCACTTCCCAGCTCTTGGTCCGTAGCCCTGCAGGTTAGAGCATCCCAAGTGCACATCCAAGCACTTTTTAAATGTGCTTAGGGTTTCTGCCTCTACCACCCTTTCAGGCAGTGAGTTCCAGACCCCCACAACCCTCTGGGTGAAGAAATTTCCCCTCAAATCCCCTCTAAACCTTCCACCAATTACTTTAAATCTGTGCCCCCTGGTTTTTGACCCCTCTGCTAAGGGAAATAGGTCCTTTCTATCCACTTTATCTAGGCCCCTCATAATTTTATACACCTCAATAAGGTCTCCCCTCGGCCTCCTCTGTTCCAAGGAAAAGAAACCCAGCCTATCCAGTCTTTCCTCATAGCTAAGATTCTCTACACCTGGCAACATCCTTGTAAATCTCCTCTGTACTCTCTCTGGTGCAATCACATCTTTCCTGTAATGTGGTGACCAGAACTGCACGCAGTACTCTAGCTGAGGCAAAACTAGTGTTTTATACAGTTGAAGCATAACCCTCCCCCCCGCTCTTGTATTCTATGCCACGGCTAATAAAGGCAAGCATTCCGTATGCCTTCTTAACCACCTTATCTACCTGGCCTGTTACCTTCAGGGATCTGTGGACATGCACTCCAAGGTCCCTTTGTTCCTCTACTCTACATTTAATGTGTATTCCCTTTCCTTGTCAGCCCTCCCCAAATGCATTACCTCACACTTCTCCGGATTTAATTCCATTTGCCACTGTTCTGCTCGCCTGACCAATTTATTGATATCTTCCTGCAGTCTACAGCTTCCTTCTTCAGTATCAACCACACAACTGATTTTAGTATCATCTGCAAACTTCTTAATCATACCCTCTATATTCAAGTCAAGATCATTGATGTATACCACAAAAACCAAGGGACCTAGTACTGAGCCCTGCGGAACCCCACTGGAAACAGCCTTCCAGTTACATAAACACCCATCAACCATTACCCTCTGCTTCCTGCCTCCGAGCCAGTTTTGAATCCAACTTGACACTTTCCAGGCGAGACGTTAAACCGAGGCCTCGAAGCAGGGATGCTGCCTCTCTGTCCCGTGTTGTTGGGCCTGTGATCCTACCACGCGGTGAGTTCCTGGTCTCGGCACCGCTGTCATGTGGAGGCCAGGCGCTCTCCCCACCTTTCCCCTTAAGGAGAAAGCAAGATGAGAAGCTGACCTTGGGTCACTTGCACACTTTTGAGCAGCTGGCTGCAAAGTGACAGAGGCCTAGAAGCAGATTGCTGGCCAGCTGTCTTGACGTGATCCGAGGAGACGCAAAGAAGGAACAGTGGGAAGGGCCTGAATATCTTATGTTGAAATGGGATGGGGCAAAGAAAATTGAGCATCATACTGACTACTCCCTTGTCACTCTTGTAGTGATTCTTTGTCCTATTCTGATGTCCTGGATAATGATTTCCATCCCTCCCTGCCCAGGAGCATGTTCCCATTTACAACTGAGATTCTTATTGAATTGTATCCATCTAATTCATCAAATGTGTGGTGGTGAAAATGTATTACTGAAATTTTATTGCTCTGAGGGAAGCGAAGTACAGAATACAGTAAGCTATGTGTCCCAACAAACTGGGTATAATTTGCATTAAGAACTCTCTCGCAAGACTTCAGAAAGACATAGACAGGTTAGTGGACTGGGCAGACAGGTGGCAGATACAGTTTAATGTGTGAGTTAATACATTCTGGGGGGGGAAAAAAAACAAGGAATGATGGGTTTTGATAGAGTAAATAGGGAGAAACTCTTCCCATTAGCAGGTGGGCCGGTAACCTGAGCGGACAGATTTAGGTTAATTGGCAAAAGAACCAGAGGGGACAAGAGACCGTTTTTTGCAGCGAGTTGTTGTGATCTGGAATGCGCTGTCTGAAAGGGTGGTGGAAACAGATTCAATAGTAACATCCAAAAGGAAATTGGATAAATATCTGAAAAGGAAAATGTTGCAGGGCTATGGGGAAAGAGCGAGAGGAGTGGAACTAATTGGATCGCTCTTTCAAAGAGCCGGCGCGATTGGCCGAATGGCCTCCTTCTGTGCTGTAAGGTTCTATGACTGGGGAGTGTACAATGATTGGGGAGTGTACAATCAATGGAAAGATGTTGAAGGGTGTGGATGAACAGAGGGAGACCTGTTATTTCACCCGCAATGCCCTCCCTCATGGTTGAGGAATGTGAACAGTATTCAACCAGGAACGGGACCCAGCGGAACTGCGCTAATCTATGCTCCCCATCCCTGTAGGTACTTGCGTCCATTGATTAGAGTTACTTTCTGCTTTCTCTTGTTAAGCCGATCTTCAGTGTAGCTAGCTAATTTGCCGCTAATTCCATGAGCCACACTCCTCTTCAATGGCCTCAAATGCCTTCTGAAGGTGTGAGTCAATTTATTCCTCCAACAAAATGCAACGAGTGGAAGATAGTTACATAATAGTGTCAGCTGTGGCTCAGTGGGCAGCACACTCGCCTCTGAGTCAGAAGGTTGTGGGTTCAAGTCCCACTCCAGAGACTTGAGCACACAAAACTAGGCTGACACTCCAGTGCAGTGCTGAGGGAGTGCCGCACTGTCAGAGGTGCCGTCTTTCAGATGAGATGTTAAACCGAGGTCCCGTCTGCGCGCTCTCAGGTGGACGTAAAAGATCCCATGGCCCTATTTCGAAGAGGAGCAGGGGCGTTATCCCCGGTGTCCTGGCCAATATTTATCCCATAACAAAAACATTATCTGGTCATTATCACATTGCTGTTTGCAGGAGCTTGCTGTGTGCAAATTGGCTGCTGTGTTTCCCACATTACAGCAGTGACTCCACTTCAAAAGTACTTCATTGGCTGTAAAGAGCTTTGAGACGTCTGGTGGTCATGAAAGGCGATATATAAATGCAAGTCTTTCTTAATACAAACTATCTGCGTAAAGTCAATCCCAGTCACTGACAACAGTGCGGTCTCCGGGCGCGATTGATGGGGGAATTACCCAATCATCTCCATTCTGGCCGGGACTTGTGGTGTCACTGATTGCAGCCTTTTAGGAAAGAGGTGTCTGAGGCAAATTTTCTTGAAATAATGAATTGGGAAACAAGCCTTTATTTATTTTTTTAAATCTTGTTAAACAGCACTGGACCGCCACCAACGTACATGAACCAAGCAACAAGCCTCCAGGCGACGACTGGACCAGCCGCTCCCTACGCGGCGCAAGTAGGACTGAGTAACGACATGTCCGCCTATCAAAACACTACTGTCAGCGGACCTCCGGCCGCAGGCTACCCCATGGTCTCCCAAGCCCAGCACATCCCTCCGCAACATGCTAACTATTTTCAGCAGCCTCTGCTTTAAGAGCAGCGACACCTTGTGCGCGTCTCGAAGCGGATTTACTGGTTTCCGTGTTATTGTGCTAGATGCTGCCCTGCCGAGGTTATAGGTGACGCGCCGGGGAGTACTGCACTAATGAGTAAGGTCTGCATTCGAGATACCCCCTTTGATGGGCGTTTACTGTGGGCAGTTTTCTTTCTCCCTGCCTTTCAGCCTCTCGCTTTAATGAAAAATGGCACTAATTTCTTGCATTCTCATCATCTTTACAGTTATCTCTCTCCGCTCTGAGTATTGTTTAAATACGTTTGCACTCTGTCTCACTTCACCCACCCACCCACCCCCCCCAGCTACTCGCACGACTCGGCAGCTCTGCCAAGTTGCCCTCGCTGGAAATCCCGCAATCCGCACGTTCACTGTAAAACCCACCCCCTCTGAAAAGGAGTGTTCCCATCCGGGCCTCTGTCGCAGTATTAGAACCCGCGAAAGGTCACTGTCGCGATCTGCCCATGCGCGGTTCTGATGTGGTCCCTGAGCCAGCTGAAGGCGGTAGAAGGTTCAAATCCTGCCCTGTGCTCAGTCAGCGGAACTCGGCCGGAACAGCAGTGGGAGAATCGGCCGGGGCTGAAGTTGAAAGAAAACGCACGACCCTTGCAGGGTTACCCGAAGGCGCTAGAGTTGAGAATAAGCAGGGATTGGTTTTTAAATGTTGGTAGCTCGGCAGAGTTGAACACTCACGTCGTTTCAGTGCGTGCCCCAGACAGGAAACTAGAAATGCTGTGGCCTTGTTTGTAACCTTGCCTTGGGTGTCTGTGTGTGGACATGGCACTGATTTGGACTGTGGTCTGGACAGTGATGAGTACCAGTGCCCCACCCTGCTGCAGGGTGTGGGTAGGGCATGGGTTTTGTGCTTGTGTTTTTTTTCCCCCTCCTGGCCTTCACCTGTTCCCAATCTTGACTGCGCTGTTGTGGGAGGTGCTGAGCGGGGGGGGCCTGAACTTCACCTGCAGCGTGCGGTGTTTTACTTACACTGGCGTGCCAGCTACCTGGTTAGTAAGTTGACAAGACACCTAGCAGAAGGTGGTCTGAGCACGAAATTGGTGATGAGAGCAGTGTTACAAAAGTTACCTTAAAGCAACTTTGTTAAAAATATCTTGTAGCACTCAGGGCTTCGATATAACAGTGAGCTCAGCCTGACTGGATCAAAGAGAAATGAGTAAAGAAGAAGCGCTGATGCATAGAGAGCATATTATAGGCTGCATTCATAACGCAGGGAGCATACTATGGGATGGATTCATGGTACTGAGCGTATTATGGGATGATTCACAGTGCAGTGAGCATACTATGGGATGGCTTCACAGTACTGAGTGTATTATGGGCTGGATTTGCAGTACTGAGCATATTATGGGCTGGATTCACGGTGCAGGACGTTCCTGATCTGTGGCTCAGTTACACTGCCTTTACCAACTGAGCCATCAGGTCAACTCCCCTTAAACAGATTCCAAATAGTTTTCATATAGGCGTGCACATCCTGATTTCACCCCTGTGCAACACATGCAGTGTTGATTTAATTATGTCTGCCTTGGTGCCGGTTTGCGTCCTTCACTTGTTGCACTCGTGCTGCTTGAGTACCACCGTGTGTCCAAGCTTCCGATTTTTCCTGTTCCCGTTTTTGTGGCAGAATGAGCACTTCTATCCCGAGCGTTCCTGGGCTGGTAATGATTGACAAGTTGCAGTTCCCTTGACAACAAAATAAACAATACACATCCCCCTGCCTTCAAACCCCCTGCCCCCCAAACACGTGCACAACACGCCTTACGGAGCTGGTCAGTTACGGGATCCTTCTCCCTTGTGACGAGAGCTTGGAGAGACCTGGAAAACCCACAGCCCCATTATCCACCATTTTACACGATCACATCTCGCCAGATGTTCACTGAAACGGTCCCGTTCTTTCCCCCCAGTCACCACCACCCTCCTAGATGTTGGGATCGTGTCTTTCTCGTCTGTGTTCTTCCCCAGACTTTGCAAGCCACTTGTGAGCACAAACTGCAAGTTTACAGCAAAGGGTACAGTTACTGTGGGAAGAGCAGCTATGAGCTTGGCCTTCAGAAGGTCCACCAGGGAGTGCAACACACGTGGATTTTTTTTAATATAGTTTGAGGAATGCAGCTTCTTGTCCTGAATAGCCCTCTGGCTAATATAACTCGTAACAAGACCTGCTCTGCTGGTACCCTCTCTCCTACCCCACCCCACCCCACCCAGATCGACCTGTGGTTGCATAGTAATGAGCGTTCGAATTAGGACTAGCTGAAATGCAGAATTTTTGTTAGCTTAGATGCAATCCGATGTTCTTGCTGAGGAAAGCCTGGGACTTTGAATGTGTGATAGTTTTTAAAAAAAAAGTTAATCGTGTTGTAAAGTTTTTTAGTGGCGAATTCTACGCCAAATCAGTGTAAGACGTAATGAAAAGCAATCCTGAAGAACAGCCATGTCCCACTGGGGGGAAAAAATTGAACAGGGCTCAAACCTCAACTGGCAGGCTGACTGTAGAGTAGATCAGTTCTCGAGAATAGGGCGGGTTGTGTTGTCTTTGTAACTTTCAAAAGAAAATTGTAGTAATTGGCCGTAAAGACTTTCTACATTTTGTAATGTTCTTCCTTCCCCCAATGTTGCAAGTTGCTTCTATACTGATACCGCAATAGGTCTTGTTCACATTGTACACTGATCAGGTAAGGATAGCTTGTAGGCTCCGCAGGAAAGATTGTCCAACACTTGTTTGTCCGAGCGATGTGCTCACACAGCCACTTGAAGCATTTTAATTATAGTGGGGTTTTATACATTCTCTTACACACACACCCCCACCATAAAAACTCAAAACGGGAACATTTCTTCTGGTTAAGAATGTGTTTAAGAAACAATTTTGCCCTCCCTGGCCTTGTAGGAACATTGCTCTGGCCATGTGATGCTCAGTAAGCTGCCCCCAGCTCCATGCATTCAAAACGTACGCGTTCATGACGACTCCACTCATAACCATTGTGATTCTTCTCCTCACCCCCGAGACTGATTGGCAGCGTGTCATGGGGTTGCCGGCACTGTATGTCTCTTTTTCCCCCTCCCCTCCCCTCCCGAATTGCCATCAGAATCCAATTCCCTGGTGAAGGTGGAGTCTTGTTCTGTGGTGTATGGGGGGGGGCCATGAGCATTATTGGCTGGATCCCTTCAGACTCTCTTAGTCTGCTCCTCTCAATTCAAAGTCGTTTTATTCAAGTTATGTTTTTTGGCACTAAATTTTCACTTTGCTGTTTTATTTATAGAATTTACAGCACAGAAGCAGGCCATTCGGCCCAACTAGTCCATGCCAGCATTTATGCTCCACGAGCCTCCTCCCAACCCTACTTCATCTCGCACAACCTTCTATCCCTTTCTCCCTCATGTACTTATCTAGCTTCCCCTTAACTGCACCAATGCTATTCCCCTCGGCTACTCATTCAAATTTCCACACATGCCCGCTTTTTCCCCTTGAAGAGCTGGTGAGCCGGCTGCGTGGGACATCCAGAGCCAACGGGAACATTGCTCATTGTGGTAGTGAGCTCCACATTCTAACCACTCTCTTGGATAAGTGTGTCTCCTGAATTCCCTATTTGGATTTATTGGTAACAGCTTTATACTTGCATGCCTCCATTTTGGTTGCCCCCCCCCCCCCAAATATTCACATTGCTTCATTCATTAATTTAAGTTATTGGATAATTGAGATTTTTGGGCGTAGACTGTAGACTAGAAGCTACTCGCAACTTGAGGTTTGAAGGAAGGTAAAGTTGGGTGGTTTTATTTTAAGCATGAATCTTTGCTCCCCATTTTAACTGCTTAATTTACATAAATTATCTACTTGTACTAAAATCAGCACAATAATATGGAAACCAACAGATTTCTTCTCTTCCCTCCCCCAAATAAATTCTATTATAATGTATGTTGAACACAGATTGTTTATAGTTGTATTTTACTTTAATTCCTTCCCCACAGAGAAAATCGTCTTCTGGTGGTTTTGACTTTTTCCCACTCTCGCCTTGCTTTTGTGCGTAATGCTCAGTGTCATTGGGAGTGTGGGATTAATCTTTTTCTTCCCAGTTGTTTTTTTGCATCTGTCCGAGAACCTTGTTTTTAATTTTATTTTATTCTTTCACCATTGAGTGCTGTAATATATTATAGATGCAAGATGTCAGCAAGAATGATGCGCACTGTTCGCTTGTACTGACACTTACTAGGCTTCAATCGCCTTCAATTCTTTCAAATAATAAAGGAATTAATTTTTGTTTAAAAAAACCTTTGTCTTGCCCTTTCTGTGCTGGTACCTTCTCTGTTCATGCACTGCCAATTAACCTCCAGTCCAGAAAGGGAACATTTTAAACTCGAGTCGCAGAGGAGAAAAACATTTTTAAAATACTTTTCCTGTCTTTCTGTAGCTGATTTGACTTTAATTCACCCAATTTCTTTCCTAGTCATTCCTTAACCAGAGATAGACGGCTGGTCCAGTCATTCGCCTAGGTCCCAGATGCACTCCGCTCCCACCTCCAGGGCAAATTATTTTTTATTTGCTTATGGGATGTGGTTGTTACTGGCAAGGCCAGCATTTATTGCCCATCCCTAGCTGCCCTTGAGCTGAAGGGTGAGTGATGAGTCTAACTGAGTACACCACATGCAAGATGCCCCACTCCAGCAAAATCTGGGCCATTTTGAAAATGGCACAACTTCAAAGCTGTTAAAGTTGGCAAATTTCCAACCAGTGTCCAGGCTATTCCCAACGCAGGCAGCAATGGGGATCCAAAGCACCTTGGTAACAGTAAAACGGCACCACATCACACACCAAGCCGATGAACATCTCAATTATTTATTTTCAACAATAGAAAATATGAAACAAAAACAAGTTGTATTTTGCACCCTATGTTGCTTGAGATCTGCGCTTCCATGACCCCTCAACAGGAGGCAGATCGGGAGAGATGGCTGTTGATGGTAGTGTGCCAATGGCAGTGAATGACTTCTTTACAAGCCCAGCTTGGTCCTTCTCCAGTGTCTCCTCTTGGAGTTGTACCTGTACATGCAAGAAACGGCAGTGATTAAGGCGCATGTGTCTTTACAGCTCGTTCCACATTCAACAAGTCAAGTAATTATCGAGCCAATTTCAGACCACTGGCTCGAGGCACTCTGTTTGCTTGTGCTTTTTTAAACTGCTAGTAGTGAACAGCTAACATTTAAGACTCAGTGCAATTTTGCAAAGGAACATGTAGCTGTTGAGTCACAGCTCACCACTGGAAGGCAAGACTGAATAGAACGCACCGACAGCCTTTGATCTCAGCAGGGTAAATGACAGCACATCACAGACAGAAGCACTGTAATTGCAGACCTGCTTTTACAGGTAACTGAAGAATGCTATTCATTCAAATGACCGACACATTGGTAGACTACTGCTCACCGGGTTAAGATGTCTCCATGGCCAAACCAAAAATTTATTACAAACCACCATTCAGCTTTCATCACATAAAAGCCAACAGACAGTTTAATACAGCTGGCTTTTGTATTTACATAAGAACATAAGTAGGAGTAGGCCATACGGCCCCTCGGGCCTGCTCCGCCATTTAATAGGATCATGGCTGATCTGAACCTAGACTCACATCCACTTCCCTGCCCGTAACCCCTAATTCCCTTATCAGCTAGGAAACTGTCTATCTCCGTTTTAAATTTATTTAATGCCGCAGCTCTCTGGGGTAGCAAATTCCATAGATTTACTACCCTCTGAGTGAAGAAGTTTTTCCTCATCTCAGTTTTGAAAGGGCAGCCCCTTATTCTAAGATTATGCCCCCTAGTTCTAGTCTCACCCATCAGTGGAAACATCCTCACCGCATCCACCCGATCAAGCCCCCCTCACAATCTTATGTTTTGATAAGATCGCCTCTCATTCTTCTGAATTCCAATGAGTAGAGGCCCAACCTACTCCACCTTTCCTCATAAGTCAACCCCCTCATCTCCGGAATCAACCGAGTGAACCTTCTCTGAACTGCCTCGAGAGCAAGTATATCTTATCTTAAATATGGAAACCAAAACTGTACGCAGTATTCCAGGTGTGGCCTCACCAGTACCCTGTATAACTGAAGCAAGACTTCCCTGCTTTTATACTCCATCCCCCTTGCAATAAAAGCCAAGATTCCCTCGGCCTTCCTGATCACCTGCTGTACCTGCATACTAACCTGTGTTTCATGCACCAGGACCCCCAGATCCCTTTGTACTGTAGCACTTTGCAGTTTCTCTCCATTTAGATAATAACTTGCTCTTTGATTTTTTTCTGCCAAAGTGCATAACCTCACACTTTCCAACATTATATTCCATCTGCCAAATTTCTGCCCACTCATTTAGCCTGTCTATGTCCTTGTGCAGGTTATTTATGTCCTCCTCACTCACTGCTTTCCCTCCCAGCTTTGTATCGTCAGCAAACTTGGATATATTGCACTTGGTCCCCTCCTCCAAATCGTTAATATAGATTGTAAAGAGTTGGGGTCCCAGCACTGACCCCTGCGGAACACCACTAGTTACTGATTGCCAACCCGAGAATGAACCATTTATCCCAACTCTGTTTTCTGTTAGCCAATCTTCCACCCATGCCAGTATATTACCCCCAATCCCGTGATTTTTTATCTTGGTGCCACACAAAAGATTACTGCACTTGTCAAATGCCTTTTGGAAGTCCAAATACACCACATCCACTGGTTCCCCTTTATCCACCCTGTTTGTTACGTCCTCAAAGAATTCGAGCAAATTTGTCAAACATGACTTCCCCTTCATAAAACTATGCTGACTCTGTCCGATTAAATTATGCTTATCCAAATGTCCTGTCACTGCTTCCTTAATAATGGACTCCAACATTTTACCAACCACAGATGTTAGGCTAACTGGTCTATAGTTTCCAGCCTTTTGTCTACCTCCCTTTTTAAATAAGGGAATTACATTAGCAGTTTTCCAATCTGCTGGGACCTTTCCTGAATCCAGGGAGCTTTGGAAAATTACCACCAATGCATCCGCAATCCCTACCACCACTTCTCTCAAGACCCTAGGATGTAAGCCATCAGGTCCAGGGGATTTATCTGCCTTGAGTCCCATTATCTTACCAAGTAACATCTCCTTAGTGATTTTAATCGTGTTTAGCTCCCCCCCCCCCCCCCCCCCCCTCCCTGTTTGTCCAGTGTTAGGATATTTTTAGTGTCCTCTACTGTAAAGACTGATACAAAATATTTGTTCAGCGTTTCTGCCATCTCCATGTTCCCCACTACTAATTTCCCAGTCTCGTCCTCTAAGGTACCAACATTCACTTTAGCCACCCTTTTTCTTTTTATATAACTAGAAACTCTTGCTATCTGTTTTTATATTTTTTTTGCTAGTTTACTTTCATAATCTATCTTCCCTTTCTTAATTAATCTTTTAGTTAGTTATTGTTTGCTGGCTTTTAAATGCTTCCCAATCTTCTATCCTCCCACCAGATTTGGCTACTTTATATGCCCTTGTTTTCAGTCGGATACTATCCTTAATTACTTTATTTAGCCACGGATGGCTGTCTTTTCTTTTATGCCCCTTTTTCCTCAGTGGAATATATTTTTCTTGAAAGTTGTGAAATATCTCCTTGAATGTACACCACTGCTCATGTACCGTCTTACACCTTAATCTGTTTTCCCAGTCCACTTTAGTCAACTCTGCTCTCATACCTTCAGTCTCCTTTATTTAAGCTTAGTACACTGGTTTGATTTCCAACTCTGTCACCCTCCAACTTAAAAAGTAAGGCACAGGTATTAAACCTGTAATGCAGACGCCAGGAGTTTCAATCCACCCCCGGCAAGTCGTGTAACTAAATTCAGTAAATCTCTCATTTGTGGGACGGCACCAGGAAAAAGTGACCCACAATTGTCACAAAAATCCAACTGGTGTCCTCCAGGGAAGAGACCCTGCCATCCTTAGCCAGGCCCACACTGTGATTGACTCAATGACCTCAGGTCAACAAGGGATCGGCAAAAGGAGAGAAAACCACAGCATGAAGCAAACCATATTATAAGCAGGACATCGCTTCACCCCCACCACCACCCCAACTTGTAGAACTCAAGACCTGCACAATTCAGCATTAATGCCAAGCAATCTCCATACTCTCCTGTTCCCCCCTTGGGGGCAGGCGCTGGGCCTTTCCACACATCAAAGCAGCATGATTGAGATGGCCCCTCTATGAAGTTTACTAGAGACCAAGAATAGTGTATGTTTAATGGGTGGGGCGGGGGGGGGGGGGGGGGAGGAGGAGAAAGAGGAAGAAATGTCTGAATCCAATTCACTCCTTGCACGTTACTCAAGCTACTTTCATTCTCCCTATACGAGCAGCGTCGGACCCCCTACGCACAGGTCTCTAAGCAGTCAGCTGCAAGTCAAAAGGTAATTCCGTACCATTTGCAAAAACCAGCTGCCAAGATTCTGTTTTTAAAAAGCTCTTCCCAACAAGCAGCCATATCCAATGCAGACAGGTTTACATTCAGACCGGCAGCGGGCTGTACAAGACCCATGCGGCAGGAACTGGCTGCCGAGTACAGGTCTTGCACAGTATAAAAGCAGCTTTACTCATTAAATGCCCCCCCCCCCCCCCCCCCCCCCACACGTCTACTTTATCCTGTTGTGATGCTCACTCCAGGCACAAAACGTCAAAGTATTTTAAGCCACAGTACTGGGGCGAAGTACTGGTTCCAGAGCACCCTCACATTGCTGCAGTTTGTGGTAGAGGGGAATGGTCGACGACTCTTGATTCACATTTTTGATTGGATTTGAAATTTGAGCCTTGAATTAACAAGTAGACCGTACCTATTTAATGCAGCAATAGCCCACACACCATCATGCTCAGTCACTCCAGTTCCCCCCCCCCCACCCCCAGAGAGAGACCCGGCCTGTGTCCCTCCAAGGAAGAGTGTCACTGGTTGCCATTGGATTGGTGACGAACATGCAACTGAGTTGGACTATGCAGACTTTCGGTCCAAGGATTCCTCACAAGTGGCCATGGCGAGGACGAAGAACTCGCCATAAAATGAGTGCAGTCACCATCCTCCTGGATACACATTGTACACTGTTCAGCAGTGGTTCCTCCACTCGGGAGATGAAGCTGCCAGACCCTCGCTGTATGAGGGAAGTGTTCTCGGACCTGGCCTCCAGTTAACTGCTCCCGGCAGCTGTCCCCCCCAGATTTTGAGTTCCCTCATCAGGTTCAGAAAGGGAATTTGCCTTCCAGCTGGTGCAGTCAGTTACACAGGGCCAACTCCATCACACGGCAGGCTTACTCAACGTGAACTGCTTAACCCAGGTAGGTCAAGTAAGAAGCATTGGCAAGAGGTGATCTGGGTGGGCATGTGTGCTGTGAGGAGGATGCCGAGAAACTCCAGTATGATTTGGGCAGAAGCATAGCAGATGCAGTATAATGTGGATAAATGCGAGGTTATCCACCTTGGTGGCAAAAACAGGAAGGCAGATTATTATCTGAATGGCGATAGGGAGTAGGGGAAGTGCAACGAGACCTGGGTGTCCTTGTGTACCAGTCACTGAAGGTAAGCATGCAGGTGCAGCAGGCAGTTAAGAAGGCAAATGGTATGTTGGCCTTCGTAGCGAGAGGGTTCGAGTACAGGAACAAGGATGTCTTGCTGCAGTTGTACAGGGCCTTGGTGAGACCGCACCTTGAGTATTGGGTGCAGTTTTGGTCGCCTTATCTGAGGAAGGATGTTCTTGCCATGGAGGGAGTGCAGCGAAGATTCACCAGGCTGATACCTGGGATGGCAGGAATAACGTATGAGGAGAGATTGGGTCGATTGGGCTTATACTCGCTGGAGTTTAGAAGAATGAGAGGGGATCTCATTGAAACTTATAACAGGACTAGACAGACTAGATGCAGGAAGGATGTTCCCGATGGCCAGGAAGTCCAGAACCAGGGGTCAAAGGATAAGCCATTTAGGACAGAGATGAGGAATTTCTTCACCCAGAGAGTGGTGAACCTGTGGAATTCTCTACCACAGAAGACAGTTGAGGCCAATTCATTAAATATATTCAAGAAAGAGTTGGATATATTTCTTAAGGCTAAAGGGATCAAGGGATATGGGGAGAAAGCAGGGACAGGATACTGAATTTGGATCATCAGCCATGATCTCATTGAATGGCAGAGCAGGCTTGAGGGGCCGAATGGCCGACTCCTATCTTCTATGTTTCTGTCGCGCAACAGCCTGGTGGGCTCGGCCTGCCTCCCTCCCTCCCCCACAACCATTCACCCCCTCACAGCTTGGTCCTGGATCTCACCCATTGGCTGATGGCCAATCTTCTGTTGCATGTCTAGGGAGGTCTGAACCATATACAAGCTCCATGCAGAGAAGACCAACACCGATCACAAGCATAAGTGAGATAAACTACAAGAGGAGCAAAGCTCTTAAAGCTAGTGATTGGGGGAGGGGACATAGGTACAGGAGGCCATTCAGCCCCTCAAGTCTGTTCTGCCATTCAATGAGATCATAGCTGATCTGTATCTCAATTCCATCTACCTACCTTGGCTCCATATCCTTGTCTAGCAAAAATCAACTGATTTCATTTAAAATTATTATGGCAGTTACATGAGGGAGCTTTGACAGGTGTTTGTGGTTTAACATGGGTTGATTGAAACAGTTGTATTTTTATGCTGGTGTTTAGGCTGAATGCCAACTATTGTAGTTATTTAGTATCACACCTCATTGTAGTTTCTTAAGACAAGTTCAAACCAGCCATCCAGGCTCTACTCAGAGACTTGAGCACAGAAATCTCGGCTGACACTCCAGTGCAGTGACTGAAGGAGTGCTGCACTGTCAAGGGGTGCCGTTTTTCAGATGGGACATTAAACCGAGGCCCCGTCTGCACCTTTCAGGTGGACGTAAAAGATCCCATGACACTATTTCGAAGGACAGCAGGGGAGTTTTCCCCAGTGTCCTGGGCTAATATTTATCCCTCAACCAACATCACTAAAGCAGATTATCTGGTCATTATCACATTGCTGTTTGTGGGAACTTGCTGTGCGCAAATTGGTTGCCTCATTTCCTACATTACAACAGTGACTACACTTCAAAAAGTACTTTGTTGGCTGAGGTTGTGAAAGGGGCGCTGTTCTTTTTACATAGAATTTACGGCACAGAAACAGGCCATTCGGCCCAACCAGTCCATGCTGTCGTTGACGCTCCACTCGAGCCTCCTCCCATCCTGCCTCATCTAACTCCATCAGCACAAATCTCTATTCATAACATAAGAAAATAGGAGGAGTCGGCCATCTGGGCTTTCGCGCCTGCTCCGCCATTCAATAAGATCATGACTGATCTTCTACCTCATCTCCACTTTCCTGCACTATCCCCATATCCCTTAATATTCAAAAATCTATCGATCTCAGTCTTGAATATACAGGAAACTCTTTTATCCAGCACCGACAGGACCGGCGTGGTGCCGGTTTATCAAAAAGTCCGGATTACAGAGAGGTATAGTAAAAGGTACGAGAGCTCCGTACACAGCAACAGATCCAAGCTTCCCTGTTGCTTAGCAACAGGTGCAGGAACCCCGGTTACACAGCCACAGAAAGGAACGGCCACTAATATGAAGTAAAAACTTACCTGAACCAGTCCTGAATTTTGCCGGTTAACAGAGGTTTCTGGTTATTTAGGTGCTGGTAAATCGAGAGTTTCTTGTACTCAATGACTTGAGCCTCCACAGCTCTCTAGGGTAGAGAATTCCAAAGATTCACCACCCTCTGAGTGAAGACATTTCTCATCGCAGTCCTCAATGGCCAACCGCTTATTCTGAGACGATGACCCTGGTTCTAGACTCCCTAGCCGGGGGAAACATCCTCCCTGCATCTACCCTGTCAAGCCCTGTAAGAATGTTTCAATGAGATCACCTCTCATTCTTCTAAACTCCAGAGAATATAGGCCTAGTCTACTCAATCTGTCCTCATAGGACAATCCCCCCCATCCCAGGAACCAGTCTGGTGAACCTTTGTTGCACTCCCTCTATGGCAAGTATATCCTTCTCCCTCGTGTGTTCATCTAGCCTCCCCTTAAAGGCATCTATACTATTCGCCTCAACTACTCCCTGTTGTAGCTAGTTCCATATTCTCACCACTCTCGGTGTTGCTCACTAATCTCTGGTCGAGGGCTGCAATCACAGCCAAGGGCTGCTTTCAAGAAAGTAACAACACACGGCACTACAGAGTGATTGGATGTTCTTCTGTGCCTGCAGTTTCCCATGCAACTGCCTGCAAAGCGCTTTGCGACGTCCTGCGGTTGGGAGAGGCGCTGTAGAAATGAACGTCCTTTCTTAAATGCAGGAAATGCGGCAGCCAATTTGCGCACAGCAAGCTCCCACAAACAGCAACGTGATAATGACCAATCTGGTTTTTTTGGTGATGTTGATTGAGGGATAAATATTGGCCCCAGGACACTGGGAATAACTCCCCTGCTCTTCTTCAAAATAGAATCTTTTACATCCACCCAAGAGCGCAGACGGAGCCTCGGTTTAATGTCCCATCTGAAAGACGGCACCTCCGACAGTGCAGCACCCCTTCAGCACTGCCTAGTGTCAGCCTAGATTTGTGTGCTCAAGTCTATATGTATATATTTATACTTTTCCCAGTTGGAATCAGTATCTGTGCGGCAGAAGCTTGCTGTGAAGCCCATACAGAATGAGAAGCTGCAGCCCGCCCGCAGGCTCGGGGCTCGGCTGACCTGATCTTGTTGCCTGTTTTCATCCGGATCCACTGCGGGATCGGCCGGTTCTGCTTCATCTTCTTGGCGAGGAAGCGCTTGATCCTGAAGGTTTTGTGGGACGGCTGCGGAGAAATAAAAGCAAACTATTAACAGCAAAGAAAAAACAATATAAAATTCACCCCCATCCATCGCCGGCCTCGGTCCCTAGGGGGAAAAGCCAAAAATGGGCGCTCTATCCGAATCTTTAAACGGCCGATCTCCAATACGCATCCACAACGCGGCGCCCGGCCTTCCTCCGTCGATATTAAATGTTGATGTGGCTGCCGGAGGGCCACATGGAGGCGGATGGCGGTGGATTGTCTCGGCTGGCACTCACCATGGCCAGGACTCGGCTGCGGCTCCCACAATGGCGGAGGGAGAAAGAGGGCGGGGCTAGGCCGGGGGGTCAGAGGTTAAAGCCGGCCGGGTCCTCACCAACCAACCCTGCCGGTCTAAGTCCATGCCGTCGGAAAAAAAAATCAGAGAGAAATAAAAAAGCCCTCGCGTTATAAAAAAAAACACTCTCTTTCTGTAGGGGAGAATTGAAAAAAAAATTAAAGATGTGTGCAGGTTTTAAAATGAAATCAGGCGGTGCTGTAGATGTTATTGTGCGCGACACGCGGTGGGGAAGCCCCCCGCTCCTTGCTCCTGCCGCTAAGGAGAAGCTGCTCATTGTTGGCGGGTTTGTCTGGTCTGGTCTGTTTTGTTCTGTTTCTCTGTGTGTGTAAGGGAGGGGACGGAGAGCGGCTCCCGTTATGTCGGTGACGGATTTGTTCAGCCTGATCCAGGGCTCCCTGGCCGCGGACCAGGATGTCCGAGAGGTGGGTTTCCATAGCAACCGGGGCGGGAGGGCGGGAGAGAGTGAGTGTGGAGGGAAGCCCATCCCCATAGAAACATAGAAGATAGGAGCAGGAGTAGGCCATTCGGCCCTTCGAGCCTGTTCCGCCATTCAATGAGATCATGGCTGATCATCCAAATTCAGTACCCTGTCCCTGCCTTCTCGCCATATCCCTTGATCCCTTTAGCCTTAAGAAATATATCCAACTCCTTCTTGAATATATTTCTTCTTCTCTTAGGCAGTCCCTCAGAACCGAGGATGACTTGCTTCCACACTAAAAGTGAGTTCTCGGGTGACTGATCTAGTCCAATGCGGGACCTACAGTTTCTGTCACAGGTGGGGCAGACGGTGTTTGAAGGGGTGGGTGGGGTGCTTGGGTTGACGTGCGCTCCTTGCGCTGCCTGCACTTCGCTTCCGCTTGCTCCCGGCGAAGAGACACGAGGTGTTCTCCTCCACTTTGTGCGGTCTTGGGCCAGGGATTCCCAGGTGTCGGTGGGGATGTTACACTTTTTCAAGGAGGCTTTGAGGGTGTCCTTGAAACGTTTCCTCTGCCCACCTGGGGCTCTCTTGCCGTGCCGGAGCTCCAAGTACAGCGCTTGTTTTGGGAGTCTCGTATCGGGCATGCGGACAATGTGACCCGTCCATCGGAGCTGATTGAGCATGGTCAGACCTTCGATGCTGGGGATGTTGGTCTGGGCAAGAACACTGACGTTGGTGCGCCTATCCTGCCAATGGATTTGCAGGATATATATTTAATGACTTGGCCTCAACTGTCTTCTGTGGTAGAGAATTCCACAGGTTCACCACTCTCTGGGTGAAGAAATTCCTCCTCATCTCTGTCCTAAATGGCTTACCCCTTATCCTTAGACTGTGACCCTGGTTCTGGACTCCCCACCATCGGGAACATCCTTCCTGCATCTAGTCTGTCTAGTCCTGTCAGTATTTTATAAGTTTCAATGAGACCCCCTCTCATTCTTCTAAACTCCAGCGAGTACCCAATCTCTCCTCATACGTCATTCCTGCCATCCCAGGTATCAGCCTGGTGAATCTTCGCTGCACTCTCTCCATGGCAAAAACATCCTTCCTCAGATAAGGCGACCAAAACTGCACACAATACTCAAGGTGTGGTCTCACCAAGGCCCTGTACAACTGCAGCAAGACATCCTTGCTCCTGTACTCGAACCCTCTCGCTACGAAGGCCAACATACCATTTGCCTTCTTAACCGCCTGCTGCACCTGCATGCTTACCTTCAGCGACTGGTGCACAAGGACACCCAGGTCTTGTTGCACTTCCCCTTCTCCCAATCTATTGCCGTTCAGATAATAATCTGCCTTCCTGTTTTTGCCACCAAGGTGGATAACCTCGCATTTATCCACATTATACTGCATCTGCCATGCTTCTGCCCAATCACCCAACCTGTCCAAATCATACTGAAGTTTCTCGGCATCCTCACAACACACACACCCACCCAGCTTTGTGTTGTCTGCAAACTTGGAGATATTACATCTAGTTCCCTCGTCTAGATCATTTATATATATTGTGAATAGCTGGGGTCCTAGGACCGATCCCTGCGGTACCCCACTAGTCACTGCCGGCCACTCGGAAAAAGACCCGTTTATTCCAACTCATTGGACGGCCTGACAGCCAATCACCTGCGGCCCGCTGCCAGAGCCAATCCAATTGCCAGGAGTTCCCCCACAACCCCAGGGCACCCAATTTGCTCGTAGCAAGCTCCCACTGACCGACTGACCCCACTGAAATGGCGCCTCAGTCCCCCCCAGTCAACCAGGGATGGCGGCCCGGGACATCTCGCCGGCCGGCTCTGCCGAGAGCAGCGGCCAACCCGGGATCTCTCGACCGCCACCCGAGAGAGGGAGGGCTGGCGGACTACTGCACCGGCAGTAGCGCAGCGCTCCCTCAGCACCACACTGGGAGTGTGGGCCTCCGCTCTCTGGAGTTTAGAAGAATGAGAGCTGATCTCATTGAAACGTACAAGGTGCTGAGGGGAATTGGCAGGGTGAGAAATAGCAGCAGGGGTCAGCCATTTGGCCCCTCAAGCTTGCTCCACCGCCATTCAATAAGGTCATGGCTGATCATCAACCTCAACTCCACTTTTCCGCCCGATCCCCATAGCCCTTTGATTCCCCTAGAGTCCAAAATCAATCTAAGCCTTGAATATACTCAACGACTGAGCCTCCACAGCTCTCTGGGGTAGAGAATTCCAAAGATTCACAACCCTCTGAGTGAAGAAATTCCTTCTCATCTCAGTCTTAAATGGCTGACCCCTTATTCTGAGACTATGCCCCCTAGTTCTAGACTCTCCAGCCAGGGGAAACAGCCTCTCAGCATCTACCCTGTCAATCCCCCTCAGAATCTTATATGTTTCAATGAAATCTCCTCTCATTCTTCTAAACTCCACAGAGTATAGGCCCAACCTACACAATCTCTCCTCATAGGACAGCCCTCTCAACCCAGGAATCAATCTAGTGAACCTTTGTTGCAGCAGGGAAGATGCTGAGAGGTTGTTCCCCCTGGCTGGAGTGTCTAGAACTAGGGGGCAGAGTCTCAGGATAAGGGGCCGGCCATTTAGGACTGAGATGAGGAGGAATGTCTTCACTCAGAGGGTTGTGAACCTTTGGAATTCTCTGCCCCAGAGGGCTGTGGTTGCTGAATCGTTGAGTATATTCAAGGCTGAGATCGATAGATTTTTGGACTCCAGGTGAATCAAGGGATATCGAGATCGGGTGGGAAAGTGGAGTTGAGGTTAAAGATCTTATTGAATGGCGGAGCAGGCTCGAGGGGCCGTTTGGTCTACTCCTGTTCCTAATTCTTACCATTCTTATGGAGTGTCAGCCTAGATTTTGCTCAAGTCTGGAGTGGGGTTTGAACCCACGGTCTTCTGACTCCTGAGGGGTGCTACCCACTGAGCCACCTCAACGTAGTAGGGATGTTGAGTTTCCATAGAGAGTGAAGAGGGGGGAGGGAGGCAGAAATCACCTTAACTAAACAGTTTGGCCTAGAAATTCAGTTGGTAGCGCCGGCGCTGAGCGCCTAAAGAGACCTAGAATTGGGGCGATACCCTATGTTGGGGCGGATGCTATGAAGATAGCGACAACTCAGATATTGACTATACATTTAGCGCCTGCGCTAAATGTTTGCGCGCGCCCGCGAGCGCAAGCAGATCATGACGTCATTTCAGTGTGCAACGCCTTTTAGGAGCGCCTGAGTGCATATTGGGTGGCGCCCGGAGCCTTAACGCCCAGCGCTATTAGTGACAGTTCGAGGGAGGGCTAACAGGCCCTTCTCGGAGTAGGGGGGTGCTATTTAAAGGGGACAGCTCCAGTGCAGAATCTTCAGCCACTTGGCCTGCTCATTGCGATCGTTGCTGGAGAGAGCTGGCGAGCTAATGTGGAGCGGAGTTCTGGGAATTTAGCTTTACAGTACTTGGGACCTTCAAACCTGTCCGAAGCACTTGCAGCACTACACCTAAAAGCCTTTTGACCAACTAGCATCGGAATGGGAGCTTCTTTGGAGGGCGACGGCCTCATCGCCCAACACTGAAGGGGCAGAGAGACGGCGGGAGAGAGGGCCAGGATTGGCCAGAAGGAGGAGGGGCAATGGAGGTCGGCCAATCCGACGGGAAGCTGCGAGGGTCTTTAGGCAGCAGGTGACAAGCCTTGACATGTCGGAGGAGCAGTGTTTGCGAAGGCTCCGAATCTGGAGGGACATTGTTACTGATCTGTGCCACCTGCTTGGTCAGGATCTGCAGCCGCGTGAACGCTGCAGAACCTCTCTGTCCGTGATCGCTAAACTGACTGATGGCCTCAATTTTTATGCCAACGGATCCTTTCAGTCAGCCATTGGGGACATTGCGACTGTCGCTCAGGTTGCAGTCCACTGTTGCATCCAGCAAGTTACAGATGCCCTTTATAGGCGAAGGCGTCAATTCATGACCTTCCCTCGGACCCTGCACAAGCAGGCGGAGCGCGCGCAGGGTGTCGCTTCTATTGCGGACTTCCCCATGGTGCAGGGGGCGAGTGATAGCACACATGTGGCTTTGAGGGCGCCATGCCATCACCCTTAGGACTTCCGCAACCACAAGAGGTTCCACTCCCTCAACATGCAGCTGGTCTATGACCACCGCCAAATCATCATGGCAGTCACCGCGCATTTCCCAGGGTGCAGCCACGATGCCTTTATCCTGCGGTTGACCTCAGTTTGTAACCTTTTTGAGGGGCTGCCTCGAAGACGAGGCTGGCTTACTGGGGACAAGGGCTATCCTCTCTGGCCATGGCTGATGACAGCACTCCGTGTGGCCGACACCCCAGCAGAAGAGCTGATCAGCAGCGGCCATCAGGCGAGCAGGCACAGTAAACACCACACTATTGGTGTTGTCAAAAAGCGTTTCCGATGTCTGGAACGTTCGGGGGGATCCCTGCAGTACTCGCCGCAGCAAGTGGGACACATCGTCGTCGTCTGCTGCATGCTCCACAACTTGGCGAATCGACGCACCCAGCCAATTCCAGCTGTCCCTCAACGACCAGCGGAGGAGGAGGAGTATGAGGAGGAGGAGGAGGAAGAGCAGGCGGAGGAGGAGGAAGAGCAGGTGGAGGAGGAGCAGGCGGAGGAGGAGGAGGCGGAGGAGGAGGAGGAAGAGCAGGAGGAGGAGGAAGAGCAGGCGGAGGAGGAGGCGGAGCAGGAGGAGGAGGAGGAAGAGCAGGCGGCGGAGGAGGAGGAGCAGGCGGAGGAGGAGGAGGAGGAGGAAGAGCAGGTGGAGGAGGAGGCGGAGGAGGAGGAGGAAGAGCAGGCGGAGGAGGAGGAGGAGGAAGATGGAAGGGCTGCTGAAAGTGGAAGGGCCATACATCAGAGGCTCATCTGGACTCGTGCCGAGACCCCTGTGGCGGAATGATGAGAGTCTTAACTCATGCGCACTTTGGATGTTTGACGGCCTCTGAATGCCAGCATCACTGAAACTAGTCACATGCACCATGCCACATTGAAACTTCTGTTTATTGGCACAAAAGTCTTTCATTACAGCTAAACAACGTAACGTCAACAGAAACCATAACTTTCAAAATAACTGTGAACTCTTCGGCAAAGCCGCAAAACTCAACAAACCTTCGGCAAATATAACAACAGGTGAGGGTGTCCTTGAATTTGGACAAACAAACGTCTCAGCACCTCCCTCTACAACTGGCCCCTTGAGGGAGAACGACTTCTCTTTCGCGCCCGGCCCCTTCCCTCCCTGCTGCTCCTACGTAATTGGACCCCAGTGGCGGCCTCAAGGCTGGGGACGCCTGCTGACTGTCTGGAAGCGCAGAAGGCCCTGAGGGACGGCCTGGCCGACCTCTGGGCTTGGAGGGTGCGGACGCAGGATGCTTGATGTGACCATCGCTGGAAGCAGTGTGGCCTGCAGGTGGTGGCAGCTGCAATGCAGGCGTCCCAGCGCTGGCATGTGCAATGGTCTCCTGCCGAGAGAGGACACCTGCACCATGGTCAGACGACACACTGGCTATCTGAGGGGGCGGCTCGGCTCATCCGCCACAATCGCATGCTCCACTGATTCTTGGCCTTGTATGGGACTGGAAGGGCCCGGGGTGATCGTGACTGATGCAGAGAGGGTGGCTACAGTGAGAGATCGCGTTGCATCAATCTGGGTGTGGAGGAGCCCAGCAAGTGACTGCGTGGCAACAGTGAGGACCTGTGTGCCAGGTGCCAGTGCTTCGGAGAAGGCCTGGACAGTTCTTCCCATTGCTTCGGACAAGGCAGGTGCCGACCGCTCCACTGCCTCGGACAAGCCCTGGACAGACCTTTCCAGGGATTGTCCGAAGCCCTGAACGGTCCTTTCCATAGCCGACTCAAAGCCGTGGACAGCCCTCTCCATTGTTGGGCCGAAGCCCTGGATAGTCCTGTCCATTGTTGCCCTGGATAGACCTGTCCATTGTTACCCCGAAGACCTGGAGAGTCCTGTCCATTGTTGCCCCAAAGCCCTGGAGAGTCCTCTCCATTGTTGCCCCGAAGTCCAACATACTCTTAGCCAATGAATCTATTGACTCAGGCATCTTCTCGACTGCAGCCATCAGCTCCGTGTGTCTGATCCGGGCCTGTTTGCTCATCTCAGCCAGGCGACGCACCTCATCTGCACTCTGTGCAGCAGTCATCACTACCTGCCTTGCCCTCCGGGGAGACGGTGGCCGAACTTGCCTATCCTCCGTGCGTTGCTGCATGCCGCTTGGTCCGGCAACTGGTTCATCCTCAGAGCACCCCCCCCTCCCCTCCAGGGGACTACTATCCCCAGTCTGTAGATGTGTCCGCTCCCCGGATTCTGCAACGGCTGGTCCGGATTTCTCCTGGTACTCGCCTCCGGTGGCACTGGCACTGGCAGCTTCAGTGCGTTGAGCCTGAGTTGGTGCTGCTTCATCTGAAAGTGGGAGGTGGAAGAGTGGCTTTAGCAAAAGGACAGGTTTGCTGAAAGGCATGCCAGATTGCAGCAAGGCTCTGACATGGCTGCACACTGAGGATGCATGCTGGCGGGGGGACCAAGTGGAAGGCAACAGGTGAAAAAGGTGAGAGTCTTACCCTCGCTGTCGGAAATGGGGTCGGCAGATGCAGTGGTCACAGGACCAGACAGACGTCCTCCAAGTATCTGGTGCACTCTCTCCTCCAGATCCGTGAGAGTGACCACTTGTGGAGGTCCGCCACCGGTTCGACGCTGCTCCTTTCGGATCATCGCCAGCTTGGACTGCAGGGGAAAGAAGGGGAAGTTCTGTAACATGATGCCTTGAGACATCATCGCATGCCCCCTATGGTGCAAGAGCCCTTACATGAGGCCTTGAGAGATCACCGCATGCCCCCCATGGTGCAAGAGCCCTTACATGAGGCCTTGAGAGATCACCGCATGCACCCCATGGTGCAAGAGCCCTTACATGAGGCCTTGAGAGATCATCGCATGGCCCCCATGGTGAAAGAGCCCTTACATGAGGCCTTGAGACATCTGTCCATGTGTGTGCCCAGAAAGGGCCATGGGTGCATGCTGACAGATGGCCATTGGGGCATCATTGCAACAGGGTGCCCGAAGCCCGCTGCAGATGGAGGGAATCAGAAGTTTGCTAAACCATCACTCACCCTAACGATCCGTGTGAGGTCGTTGAATTTCTTCCTGCACTGAACAGGGGTCCTGGTCGCCATGCTGCTGGAGTTGACCCTCACAGCAACCTCCCTCCAAGATCGTCGATAAGCCTTCTGATTCGGCCTCTTGCCATTATCCGGATACAGGACATCTCGACGGCGCTCAACTGCAGTCACCAAGTGGTCCAGAGCCTCAGTGCTGAAGCGCTCTGCTCTCTGTCTAACCTTCTCCATGCTGAACAAGTTTGTAACGCCAGACAAGGGCGAGCGTCGATTCTAAGGCCTACAGGGCGTTGGGTGTTGAAGCTCAGGCTGACTGACCCACCCCTTTAAGAGCCGGCCGGCGCCTGGAAGTCTCGTGGTTTCCCGTAATTGAGATCACCTGCGCTGCGCCCGTCCACGTCGATATTGAGTAGCGCCTGAGCTTTTGCGCCATAGGAGCACCGTGCAACGGCTGAATTAGCGCCTCAATCCCCTTTGGGGGCGATGCAACCCAATATCTCGCCAGGCAGCGATAACTTTCGTCTGGCTATAAATTAGCGCTCCGCCAGTTCTAACGCCTCAAGCGGGGCTATACCCAATTTCTAGGCCTTTGACTTTTCCCTGGTCAGGTATGGCCAGGCTCCACCGAGCTGCTCCCAACTCCTTGAAAATCTACGTTAATTTTGCTTGCATACTTGCCAAGTGTCTATTGACAGCTTATTCTTTTTCAGCTACAGTCTAAGCCAATGAGGCCACGATTGGAATATTGGCCCGGATTTTGTGGTGGTAATGACGGCGAAACTGTCAGCATTTGCCGTCATTACCCCTCTGAAACCAACCGTAACTTCAGGATTGAGCACATGCACAGACAAACGTGGAAGTCCTGAAGTTGCGTTCATTCGTTCACTGCTCTGCCATAGGCTGCGCTACAGAATTCTCTGTAGCCGGCAATCCCTTGAACTGACGAAAACGTCCCTGGTTCTGCTCTAATAACGCTGTTAATCGCCCCATATAAATGTTAAGCCTTGTTCAATGAGGTGTAACTGGGTTTTTAACGGCGTTCTGAGTGATGACTACTGCTGAACAACCGTTCTGGCCTTGAAAAACTAATTTTATATTTGTGGAATGTCTCAATTAGGATTTAAAATTACTGGATTTTTTAATGTTTTTTTAAAAAAGTTTGTTTATGACATTTCAGCTTCTATTTTATCCTCGTGTGTATGTCCCAATCTTTATTTCGCTCTCCGTAAAAAAAAAAAAAAAAATTAATTAATAAGTGAATGATAAACGCTGCTTTTTATTTCCTGGTTTGCTGTTTGTGACAATTCTTCAATGTGATAGGCTGCTTAGCCAGCTTGATGACATCCTTGATCCGGGACACTGGAGATCAGCGCTACAATCAAACTAACGGCGAGAAAGCTAAAGTTTTTGCCACAGTGATCGTAAGATTTTTGTGGACAACCTTCTTCGAGGTCAGCGGCGAGCGCCATCGCTTCGCCGCTGGCCGCAGAATTCCAGGCCATTGTGTGTATTGTGGGGCATCCAGAGACCTCCAGACAAAACGACAAGGATGATCCCAGGATTTCGGAAAGAGCATCCATTGATAATACCGCCTTGCTGTGTCCTCAGGACATTTCAGTGTCATTTTTATGACCCACCCACAAATGGTTGCTGATTAAATGGCGGATTCTGAGGTCTCTCTTTCTTTTGCTCGCTGTGCTGCTGTATTCACCCATTCATTTCTGTTGATATTTATAGGAAATAAGAAAAGTTGTTCAAGCCCTCGAGCAGACGGCTCGCGAGATTCTAACCCTGCTGCAGACTGTCCACCAGACGTCTGGCTTTAAAGACAGTAAGTATGTGAGAGAAAGAAATCAGTAATCATAGAATCATAGAAATTTAGGGCACAGAAAGAGGCCCATGGTGTCCAATGTAGTAGATTATTCTGGCTGTTTGATTTTTTTTTTAATGTTGTTTTCTCATTCATGTTTTGTCTTTTTGTATGTGTGTCTTTTTCTGTCTGCCTCTCCTATTTTCTTCCCTGTATCTGCTACTTATCCTCTTTGAAACAAAAGAAAATCATTGGGTAGGGGAATGGGACTAAGTGCATGGCTCTTTCAGTGAGTCCACACAGGTGTGATGTGCCCGATGGCCTTACTGGTTCTATTCCATGACTCCTACTGCCCGACAGAGACCGAGTCGCAGGCCTTTTGCCAATGTTTCCTACAGCTGCCCACTGAGGCATCGCGAAAGTGGCCCTGGATGACTTTCCCTCTCCCCCTCAGTGGAGAACCACCAGCCTCCACTTGTTTCCTCCTCGGAATGGTGAGGTTGAAATCAGGCACCCATTATGAGTGAATGGTGGACTGCACCAAGCACTCCTTGGTGTTGCAAAGTCTTGAAGACAGGAAGCTTTATAAACTCCAGAATCACTTGGTATCACATCCAATCGTGGACTTTTTGGTTTAGTGTTAAATATAAAAAAAGAAAGAAGGACTTGCATTTATCTAGTGCCTTTCACGACGTCCCAACAGGTTCTACAGCCAATGAAGTACTTTTGAAGTGTAGTCACAGTTGTAATAGAAACATAGAAGATAGGAGCAGGAGTAGGCCATTCGGCCCCTTGAGCCTGCTCCGCCATTCAATGAGATCATGGCTGATCATCCAAATTCAGTACCCTGTCCATGCTTTCTCCCCATATTCCTTGATCCCTTTAGCCTTAAGAAATATATCTAACTCCTTCTTGAATATATTTAATGAATTGGCCTCCACTGCCTTCTGTGGTAGAGAATTCCACAGGTTCACCACTCTCTGGGTGAAGAAATTCCTCCTCATCTCAGTCCTAAATGGCTTACCCCTTATCTTTAGACTGTGACCCCTGGTTCTGGACTCCCCCGCCATCGGGAACACCCTTCCGGCATCTAGTCTGTCTGGTCCTGTTAGAATTTTATAAGTTTCAATGAGATCCCCTCTCATTCTTCTAAACTCCAGCGAGTATAAGCCCAATCGACCCAATCTCTCCTCATACGTCATTCCTGCCATCCCAGGTATCAGCCTGGTGAATCTTCGCTGCACTCCCTCCATGGCAAGAACATCCTTCCTCAGATAAGGCGATTTTGTCACCTTTTCCTAACATCGCCTCCTCTGGCGCGGTGTCTTTGTTTTACTTTCCCCTACGCCTCTGTGAAGCGCCTTGGGGCTCATTTCCAATTTAAAACCACTATCTAAATTCATGTAATTGCTGTTTGTTGGATCTCTGCGTTCATGACTAGTTCGGCTGTACGACGCAAACTGACCTGTGATTCGGTGCTATCACCCTCTCCTTTTCTTGCTCTCCAGAAAAAGTAGCAAAAAAAATATTGCTGCGGGGGGGGCAGGATGATCCCAGCTTCAATACCGGAAGTGATAGAACCAGATATTAAAAGAATTTCGCTCCAATAGTTTTCATTCTCCTCCTGTGGGGAAGTCCGTGGCCCCCAATTGGCAACACCCCGCAGTGGAGTCATTGAGATAAGAAGCTCGTTGCAATGGGAAACTGCAGGCACAGAACTACGTCCATTCACTCTGTCGTGCCGTGTGTTGTTACTTTCTTGAAAGCAGCCCTTTCAAGATTGCGGCCCTCGACCAGAGATCAGTGAGCAACACCGAGAGTGGTGAGAATGTGGAACTGGCTACCTCAGGGAGTGGTTGAGGTGAATGGTATAGATGCATTTAAGGTGGAGGCTGGATAAACACACGAGGGAGAAGGGAATAGAGGGTTGTGCTAATAGAGTTAGATGAGGAAGGATAGGAGGAGGCTCGAGTGGAGCATCAACACCGGTGCAGTGGGGAAAGAGTTAAACTGACATCGCTGGCAGTTTCCCTGAATAGTGTAAGGACAGGGACTGACATCAAAGACCACATTCATAAAGATGCGGTCAAAGATAGCTGACCTTTGGAGAGATATAAAACAATTAAATGGAGACAGGATGTCCAGCATTTCAACTGCCCGTAAGAACTTTATTACCTAGGTTATATTCCAAGATATCTTTTAATTAGCATTCAGCAGTTTGAGTGATTGATTGAGGAGGCAGCTTATACATGTTTACATTAAGATTGGTAACCAATCTGTGAAGGTGCATGCAGGCCAAGATCCAATCAGGTGGCAGGAATGAATTTAACATGAGGTGGCCATGCTTATTGTAATGTATAAAAAGGTCGTGTTTGCTCTAACAATTTGGAAAGGCCTGGCTAAGACAGAGCAGACTGTTTCCCCACCGGTGCAATAAAGACAACTTGACTATCGATCTAAACCCTTGTGTCGAGTGTTGGTTTAAAATACTCCACAACACCAGCACGGGCTGGTTGGGCCGAATGGCCTGTTTCTGTGCCGTAAATTCTATGTAAAAAGAACAGCGCCCCTTTCACAACCTCAGGACGCCCCAAAGTGCTTTTACAGCCAATGAAGTACTCTTAGTCACTGTTGTAATGTAGGAAACGCGGCAGCCAATTTGCGCACAGCAAGCTCCCACAAACAGCAATGTGATAATGACCAGGTAATCTGCTTTAGTGATGTTGGTTGAGGGATAAATATTGGCCAGGACACTGGGGAGAACTCCCCCCTGCTCTTCCTTGCAAGGTATGGCTTGATGGTGATGAACGTTCATAGAATCATAGAAAGTTACAGCACGGAAGGAGGCCATTTCGGCCCATCGTGTCCGCGCCGGCCAACAAAGAGCTATCCAGCCTAATCCCACTTCCCAGCTCTTGGTCCGTAGCCCTGCAGGTTAGAGCATCCCAAGTACACATCCAAGTACTTTTTAAATGTGGTTAGGGTTCCTGCCTCTACCACCCTTTCAGGCAGTGAGTTCCAGACCCCCAGAACCCTCTGGGTGAAGAAATTTCCCCTCAAATCCCCTCTAAACCTTCCACCAATTACTTTAAATCTGTGCCCCCTGGTTTTTGACCCCTCTGCTAAGGGAAATAGGTCCTTTCTATCCACTTTATCTAAGCCCCTCATCATTTTATACACCTCAATAAGGTCTCCCCTCAGCCTCCTCTGTTCCAAGGAAAACAAACCCAGCCTATCCAGTCTTTCCTCATAGCTAAGATTCTCTACTCCCGGCAACGTCCTTGTAAATCTCCTCTGTACCCTCTCCAGTGCAATCACATCTTTCCTGTAATGTGGTGACCAGAACTGCACGCAGTACTCTAGCTGAGGCCTAACTAGTGTTTTATACAGTTGAAGCATAAACCCTCCTGCTCTTATATTCTATGCCACGGCTAATAAAGGCAAGCATTCTGTATGCCTTCTTAACCACCTTATCTACTTGGCCTGCTACATTCAGGGATCTGTGGACATGCACGCCAAGGTCCCTTTGTTCCTCTACACTACTCAGTGTCCAACCATTTAATGTGTATTCCCTTTCCTTGTTAGCCCTCCACAAAAGCATTACCTCACATTCTCCCGATTGAATTCCATTTGCCACTGTTCTGCCCACCTGACCAATGCCCACCTGACCAATTTATTGATATCTTCCTGCAGTCTACAGCTTCCTTCTTCAGTATCAACCACACAGCCAATTTTAGTATCATCTGCAAACTTCTCAATCATACCCCCTATATTCAAGTCAAGATCGTTGATATATATATACCACAAAAAGCAAGGGACCTAGTACTGAGCCCTGCGGAACCCCACTGGAAACAGCCTTCCAGTCACAAAAACACCCATCAACCATTACCCTCTGCTTCCTGTCTCCGAGCCAGTTTTGAATCCAACTTGACACTTTGCCCTGGATCCCATGGGCTTTTAACTTTGTGACCAGTCTACCATGTGGAACCTTATCAAAAGCCTTGCTAAAGTCCATATACACTACATCAAACGCACTACTCTCATCTACCCTCCTTGTTACCTCCTATATTTTATAGTTTTAACCTGATGAGACAGATGCCCTATTAATAACGATTTATATTCAATCCAAGTCATTGATTATTTTATTTTTGTATGTGTTAGTACCAAATAAGTGCCAGAAAGCACGGGAACATTTTGACGCCGTGAAGACACATCTAGCCGAACTGAAGACCAAGTTCCCTGCAGACCAGTATTACAGGTTGGTGATGAAAATAGAAATGCAAGTGCTGGAAATGGAAATAGAAACAGGAAAAGACTGGCAAGGACTAGTGCGGCCATCAGCATCTGTAAAGAAAAAATGTTTCGGGTCAAGACCTTTCATCAGGACTGAAACATTAGACTTGCATTGACGTTGTCTCTGAAGAAGGTCTCAGTGGATACCTAAAGTGGATTTGTTTGAAGTGCAGGGAACTGTTGTTATGTAGTCGCCCGTGTTCCCTCTAGGCTGCGCCGCTCTGCAGCTCCCGCGCAGCCAGCTTTTAAATGGAAAAAAGCGCACATGCGCGGTATTTTGAATGAGCCGCGCACCCAAAAAAAAATTAAAGGCAACATTCGCCCATCTTTCCATCTTCACGGATGCGGGCAGACTTGATTTTGTATTTCCAGCATTTTCTTTTTTTTACTACAGATTAGCAGCATGTATTTATGCCATTGGTTTTAACATTTCAACGGCTGTTGTGTTTTTAAAATTTATTCACGGGATGTGGGTGTCACTGGCAAGGCCAGCATTTATTGCCCATCCCTAATTACCCTTGAATACAACTGAGTGGCTTGCTAGGCCAATTCAGAGGGCAGTTAAGTGTCAACCACCTTGCTGTGGGTTTGCAGCCACATATAGGCCAGACCGGGTAAAGGCGGTAGATTTCCTTCCCTAAAGGACATTAGTGAACCAGATGGGTTTTTACGACAATCCAGTAGTTTCATGGTCACTATTACTGATCCTAGCTTTTTATTCCAGATTTATTTAAATTAATTGAATTTAAATTCCCCAGCTGCCGTAGTTTGAACTCGTGTCTCCGGATCATTAGTCCAGGCCTCTGGACTACTAGTACAGTAACATAATCACTATGTTACCGTTCCCTTTGCCACGTAGAGTGCAACCCGTGCACTCCCACCCTCGTCACCAGGATCTTGGGCGTCGATACTTAACTCCATTCAGAATAGCTTCTCCTTAAAGCAGTTCCTCATTTGTTCTCGCGATGTGGGCGTCACTGACAAGGCCGACATTTATTGCCCATCCCTCCTTGCCCTGTGAAGGTGGCGGTGGGCCTTCCCCGTGAACCGCTGTACGTGTTGTGCGTTGTAAGGCTGCAGTGCCCTGGGACGTGCTCCATTTAACTATGGGATAGACTGTAGATTTCGGAGCGCTGGCTGCAATGTGGAAAGAATAGCACAGTCGTGCGCCTTGTCTAATATGATTCCGTCATTCACTGTCAGCCGATTGTCTTCCCCGTTGCGACACCGACTAGGAATTGAACCAGGCGTTGTATGTCTCATTACGGGCAATGGGCCAACCAACTGCGCCATCGCTTGAGCTACAAATTACCATCGTTACTCAGATAGGTTTAACATAGAAACATAGAAGATAGGAGCAGGAGTAGGCCATTCAGCCCCTCGAGCCTGTTCCGCCATTTAATGAGATTATGGCTGATCATCCAAATTCAGTACCCTGTCCCTGCTTTCTCCTCATATCCCTTGATCCCTTTAGCCTTAAGAAATATATCTAACTCCTTCTTGAATATATTTAATAAGTTGGCCTCAACTGCCTTCTGTGGTAGAGAATTCCACAGGTTCACCCCTCTCTGGGTGAAGAAATTCCTCCTCATCTCTGTCCTAAATGGCTTACCCCTTATCCTTAGACTGTGACCCCTGATTCTGGACTCCCCTGCCATCGGGAACATCCTTCCTGCATCTAGTCTGTCTAGTCCTGTTAGAATTTTATAAGTTTCAATGAGATCCCCTCTCATTCTTCTAAACTCTAGCGAATATAAGCCTAATTGACCCAATCTCTCCTCATACGTCATTCCTGCCATCCCAGGTATCAGTCTGGTGAATCTTCGCTGCACTCCCTCCATGGCGAGAACATCCTTCCTCAGATAAGTACTTGATCATCTAGTACTCTATCTGCACTGTGGGGTTTCTGTGATTCTGTGAAGGTGACCAAAACTGCACACAATACTCAAGGTGTGGTCTCACCAAGGCCCTATACAAATGCAGCAAGACATCCTTGCACCTGTACTCGAATCCTCTCGCTATGAAGGCCAACATACCATTTGCCTTCTTAACCGCCTGCTGCACCTGCATGCTTACCTTCAGCGACTGGTGCACAAGGACATCCAGGTCTCGTTGCACTTCCCCTTTTCCCAATCTATTGCCATTCAGATAATAATCTGCCTTCCTGTTTTTGCCACCGAAGTGGATAACCTCGCATTTATCCACATTATACTGCATCTGCCCAATCGCCCAACCTGTCCAAGTCATACTGAAGTTTCTCTGCATCCTCCTCACCGCACACACGCCCACCCAGCTTTGTGTTGTCTGCAAACTTGGAGATATTACATCTAGTTCCCTCGTCTAGATCATTAATATATATTGTGAATAGCTGGGGTCCTAGCACCGATCCCTGCGGTACCCCACTAGTCACTGCCTGCCACTCAGAAAAAGACCCGTTTATTCCAACTCTTTGCTTCCTGTCTGCCAACCAGTTCTCTATCCGAGTCAGTACCTTACCCCCAATCCCATGTGCTTTAACTTTGCACGCCAATCTCTTATGCGGGACCTTATCGAAAGCCTTCTGAAAGTCCAAATACAACACATCTTTTAACTTTAGAGCAGCGTAGACTTAGAGGTGACCCGATAGAGGCTTATAAAATCCCGGCTGGATTGTGCGCCTATTGATAGGTTATTCGAGTTTGACAGATTCGGGAGGACCGGGTGATAAGAGTTTAAACTGTGTAAGAGTAGGAATGGACTGGACGTTAGGCAGGCCGCCTTTCCCAGAGAGCAGTGAGCCTCTGGAATACATTGCGGGCTGGTGTGGTGGGTGCTGACTCTGTGTAGCCTTCGAGAGGGAGCTGGACCGGTTCCTGACTGGGGTAGAGATCACATCATAGAGAAGGCGAGTGGTTTTACAGACAAAGCCTGGTCTCTGTGATCCCCTGCACTGGTTTCCATCGCCCGAAGGGGACGGGGAGGAATTTTCCAGTGGTTAGTCACAATGCCCCGTCATGGTGTGAGGCAGGCTTGATGGACCAGCTAGTCTTTTCCCGCCTGTCACTTTCGTATACGTTTGTAAATCTTTCTTTTTCTTTCGACCCTTTTTTACCGCTCCTCTTCCCAATCCCGGCTGACTTTCCTTCCCCAACCCCCAAGGCCAATTGTAACATTCCTATCAGCAACTCGGCATCAAGCCTGGGGTCTTCCTCGTCTGTACAACTCAGCTACTCACTAAAATAAACTTTGTGTGCTGTCCAAAGCTACTCCCAAAATGTGTCTTTTTTTTAAAGAAAGAAAGAATTACAAACCCCTAGAGAGCACAACAGCTTTTGATGCTGTCTGGGAAACTGGATCTGGTGTGAGGAATCACTGCATTAAAAAAAAAAAAAATTCACGGCGTTGGTAAGGCTGGCATTTAGTGCCCATCCCTAGTTACAACTTGATGAGGCCACTTCAGAGTGCAGCTAAGAGTCAGTCATGTTGGTGCGGGACTGGAGTCACCTATAGGCCAGACCAATGTTCCCTCTAACTCTTAGTTAAAGGGGCGCGGGGGCCATTTAAAATTCTGTGCACGCGCGTTTTTTTCAGTTCAAAGGCCGGCTCACCGGCTGCGCGGGACCTCCGTGGCACTGCGCGGCCGAGCAGCTTAAAGGGAACATTGGACCAGACCGGGGAAGGACGGTGACGTAAGAAAACTACTAGGCACTTGGTCTAAGCGTTAAACAAAGCTTTAATCAACTGTTTTACAACATGGAGGTCTAGTTGTGTCCTTCACTAGTTCCTGTTAAGAATGTCCTGCCCAAGCTGGGCCCATGCCCGAGTATTTATACTCTCCCTGGACAGCGCCTGATTCATGTCAGGCAGCAGGTTTCCTTCCCTAAAGGACTTTAGTGAACCAGTTGGATTTTTGATAATCCGACAGCTTCACGATACCAGCTTTTTATATATATATTTTTTTAAACTGAATTCAAATTCTCAAATTGCCGTGGTGAGATTGGAACTCGGGTTCTCTACCCTGCCGTGCATTGCGGGTGTCTCGACTGCCGACACGAACGCTTGCCTGACGCTGCATTTTTGTTCTCCAGGTTCAATGAGCACTGGAGGTTCGTGCTGCAACGCCTCGTCTTCCTGGCGGCGTTCGTGGTCTATCTGGAGTCGGAAACCCTGGTGACGCGGGAGGCTGTCGCAGGAATACTAGGAGGTGCGTCGCGCTGCTGTTGCCTTATGTCTGTTGCTGCTTTTTGTTAAGCTCCTGTAGCTGTGAGACAGCTCCCCTCCACAAAGCTCCTGACCCGCGCAGTGAAGACCTGGGTATAATAAAGGCTCGCCATTCCTCCTCTTGTGAAAGTACGCTGTGCCGCAGAGCTGTAGGGTGTGGGCTTTCCTTGTGCTGATTCCTGATCTGGTCATTGCCATAGCAGAAGGGAGGTTAAGCACGTTCCTGAAAGGAATGACTTCATCGCACGGGTTCCGCTTCCCCATTTTACCCAAGTCTAATGTACCGCTGTGCTTTATATTTAATTCACGGGATGTGGACGTCGCTGGCAATGCCAGCATTTATTGCCCATCCCTAATTGCCCTTTGATACAACTGAGTGGCTTGCTAGGCCATTTCAGAGGAGCAGTTAAGAGTCAACCACATTGCTGTGGGTCTGGAGTCACATATAGGCCAGACCGGGTAAGGACGGCAGATTTCCTTCCCTAAAGGACATTAGTGAACCAGATGGGTTTTTACAGCAATCCGGTAGTTTCATGGTCACCATTACTGATACTAACTTTTTATTCCAGATTTATTTAAATAACTGAGTTTAAATTATAACCTACAGTTGCATTGCAAGGTGGCCCAGGTAATTGGCCAGCCGAGTGCAGGAAGTACATGTTCTGTCCTTTTGAACTCTCCCGCTCCCCACTTCAATTACCTCACTTCACTGGATCGTGCTGGTGTACAGTTTTGTGGGCGTGGTCATCCTTTTGCTGCCTTGCTGAAATAGAACCAGGAGTAGGCCATTCAGCCCCTCGAGCCTGTTCCGTCATTCAGTGAGTTCGTGGCTGATCTGTATCTTAACCCCATCCGCCCGCCTTCGATCCATATCCTTTTATACCCTTGGCTGGCAAAAATCTATCGCTCTCAGATTTAAAATTATTAATTGAGCTAGCATCTACTGCGAGAGTGCCACACTTCTACCATCCTTTGTGTGAAGAAGTGTTTCCTAACTTCTCTCCTGAATGGCCTGGCTCTGATTTTAAGGTTATTTCCCCTTGTCCTAGACTCCCCCCACCGGCAGAAAAAGTTTCTCTCTGTCTACCCCTTTCAAAATCCTAAAATTCTCAATCAATCAAACCTTCTATAGTCCAGGGAATACAAGCCTAGTTTATGTAATCTCACCTCATTATCTAACCCTTGGAGCCCCGGTAACACTCTGGTGAATCTGCGCTGTGCTCCTTCCAAGGCCAATAAATCCTTTCTAAAGTGCGGTGCCCAGAACTGTACTCAGTGCTCCAGATGTGGTCTAACCAGGGCTTTGTACAGCTGTAGCAAAACTTCCTCCCCTTTATGTTCTAGCCCTCCAGATATAAAGGCCAACATTCCACTAGCTTTTTTGATTATTTTTTGGACCTGACCACTGCATTTTGGTGGCCGTTTGTCGCGAACGAACTCCGACAGCGAGTGTCGACGGGCTCTTTCCGTAATGGGGGGGGGGGGGGGTAATCACTGCTGCCTCCGATCCTGTCCTTGCCCGCACTCCCCTCGCAGCCAACAACCCTGAGCACTGAGGCGCAACCATGGCAACCCTGCAGCTGCCGATCAGATAACTCGGTAACAGACTGCGAGTGGACCCTGGACCCCTTCCTGGCTCTGCCCAATGTGCTTCCCAACTGATACGTCGAGGGGAGCGCAATGTATATTTTAAACTATAACTTTAATGGCAGATGAAAATTAACACAGAGAAGTGCAAAGTGATGCATTTTAGAAAGAGGAATGAGGAGAGGTAATATCAACAAAATGGTACCATTTTAAAGGGGGTGCAGGAACAAAGGGACCTGGGGGTTCGCATACACAAATCTTTTGAAGGTGGTGGGACAAGTTGCTAAAGCTGTTTTTTTTTTAAAAATACGAGATCCCGGGCTTTATAAATAGAGCAACAGAGTACAAAAGCAAGGTATTTATGCTAAAGCTTTATTAATCACTGGTTAGGCCTCAGCTGGAGTATTGTGCCCAAATCTGGGCACCACACTTTAGGAAGGATGTCAAGGCCTTGGAGAGGGTGCAGAGGGGATTTACTAGGGATGGGGGATTTCGGTTATGTGGAGAAGCTGGGATTGTTCTCCTTAAAGCAGCGACGGTTAAGAGGAGATTTACTATAGGTATTTTAAATCATGAGTTTTGATAGAGTAAATAAGGAGAAACTGTTTCCACTGGCAGAATGGTCAGTAACCAGAGGACACATATTTTAGATCATTGGCAAAAAAAAAAGGGGGAAATGAGGAGACATTTTTATGCAGCGAGTTGTTATGATCTGGAATGCACTGCCTGAAAGGGTGGTGGAGGCAGATTCAATAATATCTATCAAAAGGGAGTTGAAAATAAGAAATAGGAGCAGGAGTAGGCCATAGGGCTCTTCGAGCCTGCTCCGCCATTCAATTTGGCTGATCTTTGACCTCAACTCCACTTTCCCGTCCGATCCCCATATCCCTTGATTCTCTTAGTGCCCAAATATCCATCGATCTCTGTCTTGAATATACTCAACGACTGCGCATCCACAGCCCTCTGGGGTAGAGAATTCCAAAGATTCACAAATTTCTCCTCATCTCAGTCCTAAATGGCCGTCCCCTTATCCTAAGACTATGAATTGGATAAATACTTGAAGGGGAAAAATTTGGAGGGCTTACTGGGGGAAAGAGCAGGGGAGAGTGGGACTAATTGGATAGCCCTTTCAAAGAGCCAGCACAGGCACGACGGGCCGAATGGCCTCCCTCTGTGCTGTATGATTCTGTGAATTGTGCGTTATTTGCATGTACTGTTTAATTGACTGAAGGTACAATTGCCATGCCTAACTCTAACTGTTTTTGTGGGTGTGGGACGCAGTTGAAGTGCACCGAGACAGAGGCTTTCATCTCGATATCGAAGACTATCTTTCAGGACTACTGATCCTGGCTAATGAACTGGTAAGAGACAGTAATGATTGATGGGATGCCACTTAAAGGCGACAGAACCTGTAGAGTCAATCTCAGCGCTGCTCGTGAGGTCGAACATTTACGCAACTCACTGAGGGCCGGAGATATTGTTCTCCACAAACTTTCTACTTGCCAACCGTCTCAATCCCTCGATTAGACTACAGCTTGTAACTCACTCCTGGGTATTCTGTAGGTAAATCATCTTAACCCCTCAATCAGATTCCCATTCGTAACTCGCTCCCGGGCTGCGTTAATCTATAATTAAACCATCCAAATTGGATCACAACACAACAAGCTCATTGAGGTCACTCTTCATTTTGATTGCTAGAACTAACACCACTGGATATATACAGGAATCCCGCCCCAACCGCGGTTTTGCCATACACAGATTTCACGTATACACGGTTTCCTTTCTGCGACAACTTTTGCCAACCGCGGCAGTGAATTTTGCGTATACGCGGTTTTTAATTTAGGATTAAGGTAAATAACATGATTTTATTGCTTTTATATTCTTTTTTATTATTGTGTTATTTGAACATTTATACTGTATTTGCCAACCGCAGTTTTACTAACCACGGGGGTTTTCAGGGACGTATCCCCCGCAGTTGGGGAGGGATTACTGTATCAGTGGGCGGGAGAAGTCATTGAATCAGTTCATTTGACCGCAAACCACTTGCTTTCTGCTGCTAGTTGCATAGCATTACATAGATTACATAGAATAAACAGCACAAAAACAGGCCATTCGGCCCAACTAGTTTGTGCTGGTGTTTACACTCCTCCGCACGAGTCTCCTCCCATTCCATCGTCCTCATCTCAGTCTTTCAGCATATCTTTCTATTCCCTTTTCTCTCATGTACTCGTCTAGTTTCCTTTTGAAAGCATCTAAGCCATTTGTCTCAACCACTTCCTGTGGTAGCGAGTTCCACATTCTAACTGCTCTCTGAGCAAAGACATTGCTCCTTATTTCCCCATTGGATTTATTAGTAACTATCTTGTATTCTCTTGTATTCATGGCCCCTAGTTTTGGATTCTCCCACAAGTGGAAATATTCTCTCCACATCTACCCTGTCCAAACCATTCATAATTTTAAAGACCTCTATTAGGTCACCTCCAAGTCTTCTCTTTTCTAAAGAAAAAAAGCCCCAACCTGTTCAATCTCTCTCGATAGCTGCAATCTTTCCCGGCAGCTGTAATCTCTCAGTTCTGGAACCATCCTTGTAAATAATTTAGTCGGGAAATCCCCTTGTATGTCACTTTAATCGGAGAGGCAGCAAATACCCTCCGTGTTCCAGGACTAGGGAATGGGAGAACTTGGACAGGATCCCTGCTGCCGATTACTGTGCAGTGACTCACGCGGGAATTTGTAGGAATATCCGATCATTTTCTTGTGCTCTCTCAATCATCAATTACACACCATCTAATCAGTTGATTAGTGTGTTAAATGGATGTTAATCACTGGTACTTATTTGCAATGTTACGGTAATTATTTTGTTTTCACTTGCGCTCGATCCTATCCCTGCTCAGAAGTGCACATGCTGGGTTTCTCCCTGCCAGCACGGGTACGGTAGCATAGTGGTTATGTTACTGGACTGGTATTCCAGAGGCCTGGACGATGGGAGTTCAAATCCCACCACTGGCAGTTTGTGAATTTTAATTCAGTTAATTAAATAAATCTGGAATAAAAAGCTGGTGAAACTATCGGATTGTCGTAAAAACCCAACTGGTTCACTAATGTCCTTTAGGGAAGGAAACCTGTCCTATATGGGATTCCAGACCCACAGCAAGGTAGTTGATTCTCGACTGCCCCTCTGAAACAGCCTAGCAAGTTGTATCAAACCACTACAAAAAGAAATTCACCACACAGACTAGAACAAAACATAGAAAAATAGGAGCAGGAGTCGGCCACTCGGCCCTTCGAGCCTGCTCCGCCATTCAGTAAGATCATGGCTGATCCTCTATCTCAATACCATAGTCTCGCTCTCTCCCCATACCCCGCGGTTCACCACCACCTTGAGGGCAACAAGGGATGGACAATAAAATGCTGGCCTTGCCAGTGACACCGGGGGGCGGGGTGGGGGTGAGAACATTGAATGAGTGGCCAATAGGTGAGATTCCTTTTGATTGTTCAGACTTCCCAAGGAGAGTGTGTCCGGGCGGCACTTGAAGTTGATGGTCGAAGTGAGGAGTCGAGGATAGACTTAGGGAAGGGGGAAAGTCGGACAGAATTCCTGCTGCCATCCAGTAACCCCTGCTAGAGAAGTGCACGTGTGTGAATGTGATGTGAGGTCAGGACTGGGCTGGGCTGCGAAGGAGTGACTATATTATAGAATATACAGCACAGAAACCGGCCATTCGGCCCAACTGGTCCATGCCGGTGTTTATGCTCCACACGAGCCTCCACCCACCCTACTTCATCTCACCCCATCAGCATAACCTCCTATTTGATAATCTACGCTCCTCTAATTCTGCCCTCTTGAGCATCCCTGATTATAATCACTCAACCATTGGTGACCGTGCCTTCTGTTGCCTAGGCCCTAAGCTCTGGAATTCCCTCCCTAAACCTCTCCACCTCGCTACCTCTCTTTCCTCCTTTAAGACGCTCCTTAAAATCTACATCTTTGACCAAGCTTTTGATCACCTGCCCATATTTATCCTTATGTGGATCGGTGTCAAATTTTTTGTCTTAAAATACTCCTGTGCAGCGCCTTGGGACGTTTTACTACGTTAAAGGCACTATATAAATACAAGTTGTTGTTGTTATTGTATTATTTTCTCCCTCATGTACCTATCTAGCTTCCCCTTAAATGTATCTATGTTATTCGCCTCAACCACTCCTTGTGGTAGCCAGTTCCACATTCTCACCACTCTCTGGGTAAAGAAGTTTCTCCTGAATTCCCGATTGGATTTATTAGTGACTCTTCTATTTATGGCCCCTAGTTTTGGACTCGCCCACACGTGGAAATATCTTCTCTAGGTTTACCCTATCAAACCCCTTCATAATCTTAAAGATCTCTATCAGGTCACCCCTCAGCCTTCACTTTTCTAGAGAAAAGAGCCTCAGCCAGTTCAGTCTTGCCGGCAAACACCGCCAACACTTACACGTGAATCATGGTCCCGTAGTTCACCGTGAGGGGGCTTATCCAGGAAGTAGCTGAGCCGCACGGATCAGGATATTCCCGGGTTTGATTCCTGGCCTCTATTAGGAAATCTCCATAGCGGGTGGGAGGGCGGGGTTGCCACAATTGGCTTTAGTCCCTCAGGATTAGGGAGAGGAAAATGAGCCGGGGTTCCAACACCTGACCACCATCCAAAGCTCCCTTCTGTGTGCGAATCTCAGGTGAGGGCCTGACTGGGTTGTGTTGTGATACCTCTCTTCCCCCACCTCAAGGAACAGATTGCCAATATTCACTGCTTAGAAACGCGCATGAGCAATGGCCACACAGACAAGGAACCTGAGCACACCTCCCTCTCCCCACCATGTAAACCAGCAAGAAGTCAACTCCTTTAGGGAGAACATTGATGGGGGAGGGGAGAGAACATTGATGGGAGGGGAGAACATGGTGGGAGGGGGGAACATTGATGGGGGAAGGAGTGAATGGGGCTGCGGAGAAGAGGAGGTTAATCGGAGGGGCAATAAAACAGGGTTGTTGACGTCCGCTTTTGAACCTTCTGTAATAACGCAGTGTTTCCCGTTCTCTTCCCGCACGCCGGGTAGTCGAGGCTCGCTCTGAACAGCGTCACCGCCGGCGACTACGCCCGGCCCCTCCGAATCTCCTCCTTTATCAACGAGCTGGATTCCGGATTCCGCCTGCTCAACCTGAAGAACGACTCCCTGCGGAAGCGCTACGACGGCCTAAAGTACGACGTGAAAAAGATAGAGGAAGTGGTGTACGACCTGTCAATCCGGGGGCTGGGGAGGGGGGACGAGCCCGCCGAGGGCAAGGTGGCAGAAAAATAACTTTTGGTGGGGCGGGGGGGGAAATCGGTTATTGACGGACATTGTTTATGATGTAACCATGGTATTGGAGACGGGAAGATGTTGGTTACACTGTGACTCCAGCGTATGGCAAAGGGAGTGAAATTATTCCACACTTCCGGGATCTCGTGTTTAAAGAGGTTTAGTTTTCCTCTGTGAAACTTTCAGTGTTAAAGGGGTTGTGCGCAACCTTATTTTTTTTCCAAGAGAATAATCTATGATTGTAGTCCTTTTAAAGTGCTGAGCTTTCCTGTAAATGTACAATTCATCCCACTCTCGCCACTAAAGTTGGGCTCAAGTTAGTCATTTAACTTCAGTTTTATGTACTGCAAATAAAAAGAAAAAAAGAAAGACTTGCATTTATGTAGCGCCTTCCACAACCCGTGGACATCCCAAAGCACTTTACAGCCAATGAAGTACTTTGTTGAAGTGTAGTCACTGTTGTAATGTAAGAAACGCGGCAGCCAATTTGCGCACAGCAAGCTCCCAGAAACAGCAGTGTGATAATGACCAGATCATCTGTTTTTTAGTGATGTTGGTTGAGGGATAAATATTGGCCAGGACACCGGGGAGAACTCCCCCCTGCGCTTCTTTGAACTAGTGCCATGGGATCTTTTACGTCCACCTGAGAGAGAGCAGACGGGGCCTCGGTTTAACATCTCACCTGAAAGACGGCACCTCTGACCGTGCAGCACTCCCTCAGCACTGCCCTGGAGTGCCAGCCTGGATTATTTTGTGCTCCGAGCTCTGGAGTGGGACTCGAAGCCGCAACCTTCCGACTCAGAGGTGAGGGTGCTACAACCGGGGTGGCGGTGTTCTACCATAAGGGGGCGCTGTCCTCCCACAATAACCTGCCAGTTCATTAACTGATTTACAGTCATATGTAGCTCCTCTCCTGAAAATGCTGCCCCTCCACGACCTCACCCCAAGTCCCCAGCTTTCGGGTGTGATCCCAGACAGTGAATTTCATGAGCCGTTCAGCTGACGGAGAGGCCCCTCTGTATTTTAATTTTTCTGTGTATCTAGGCTGATTTCTGAATTCTAGCTTTATAAATAGAGGCATAGAGCACAAAAGCAAGGAAGTTATGCTAAAGCTTTCTAAAACACTGGCTAGGCCTCGGGTGGAGTCGAGTGTCGAATTCTGGGCCCCGCACTTTAGGAAGGATGTCAAGGCCTTGGAGTGTATATTTACTAGAAATGGTAACACGGATGGTTATGTGGCGAGACTGGAGAAGCTGTGGTTGTTCTCCTTAGAGCAGAGAAGGTTAAGAGGAGATTTAATAGAGGTGTTCAAAATCATGAGAGGTTTTGATAGAGTAAATAAAGAGAGACTGTTTCCACTGGCAGGAGGGTCGATAACCAGAGGGCACAGATTTAAGGTAATCGGCAAAAGAGCCAGAGGTGAAATGTGAATTTCTACGCAGCGGGTTATTATGCACTGCCTGGAAGGGCGGAAGAAGCAGATTCAATAGTAACTTTCAGAAGGAAATGGATAAATACTTGAAAGGGAAAATTTCAGGGTTATGGGGAAAGAGCAGGGGGAGTGGGACCAGTTGGATAGCTCTACTAAAGAGCCGGCGCAGTCACGAACGATGGGCTGAATGGCCTCCATCTGTGCTGCGAGATTCCACAGTGTGGTATTGAATCGTAGAGAACATGGAGGCCCTGCAGACAATATCTGCTGTAGAGCTGGTCTTGGGTTGGACAAAAAGTGAGTTTACTATGATTGGCCTCAATATAAAAGAAAGACTTGCAATTATAATAGCTTCTTTTCACAAACTCAGTACAACCAATGACATACTTTTTGAAGTGTACACACAGCAAAGTCCCACAAACAGCAACGTGATGATCGCCAGATAATCTATTGTTTTTTCTTTGTGATGTTGCTTGAGGGATAAGCAGGTTGAGTTCCCCTGCTCTTCTTCAAAATAGTGACATAGGATTTTCTGCGTCCACTCGAGAGGTTTAGCCGTGGCTCAGTGGGTAGCGCTGTCGCCTCTGAGTCAGAAGGTTGTGGGTTCAGGTCCCACTCCAGAGACTGTGAGCACATAATCTAGGCTGACACGCCCAGTGAGGTGCCGTCTTTTGGATGAGATGTTAAAATGAAGCCCCGTCTGCCCTCTCAGGTGGACATAAAAGATCCTATGCCACTATTTGAAGAGCAGTGGATTTCCCCGGTTGCCTGGCCAATATTTATCCCTCAACCAACATCACTAAAAGCAGTCATTATTGTTGGTGGGACCTTCCTGTGTGCAAATTAGCTGCTGCCTTGGTGCTGAAGTCCCTGGAGTAGGACTTGAAGCCCACAACCTTCTGACTGAGAGGCCACTGAGCCACGGATGACATTTTCTAATATATCCAGGCTCGAGTGGGGCAAGTATTCACCCAGGGTTTGCTATCCAGTGACCCAAGCTGTGGTTAGCAGGTGAGGACAAGATCAGGCTGGGCTGCGATGCCCCATGTGATTGAATAGCCTGCCAAACTCACTGCACAAGGTACTAACAGATGGCTGGCGTCTGTAGAACTGCATCCCAGGCCACCACTTTCAAGTGAATTTTAAACCTGAATTCCCCGACAATATTTTGTAAAAAAAAAACCCTTGTCGTTTTAAAAGCAAAATGAAATGAAATGCAATCGTATTCCTGGTTAAGGTACAAAAGTTTTCCTTGATTTGAAAGTAAAATACATTTCCACATGTAAACATCACTCGACTGTCAAAGAAAGAAAAGATTTGCAGCCGTATCTCAGCGGCAGCACTCTCACCTGCGAGTCGGAAGGTTGTGGACCCCACCTAAAAATGCTAACGTCTTTCCCTTTTAAATCTGTTCCTCTTGCTGTGCATCTTCTGCCCTTACTGAATTCCATTGGTTTGGATTGGATTCAGACAACAACAGAAAATTGCATTCGCATAGCACCTTTAACGTAGCACAAAGCCCCAAGGCGCTTCACAGGAGCGTTATCGGACAAAATTTGACACTGAACCACATAGAATCATAGAACGGTTACAGCACGGAAGAAGGACATTGGGCCCGTCAAGCCCGTGCCGGCTCTCTGCAAGACCGCCTCAGGTAGTCCCTCTCCCCCATCCTTTCCCCGTAGCCCTGCAAATGTTTTGCTTTCAGGTACTTATCCCTTTTGAAAGCCGTGATTGAGTCTGCCTCCACCACCCTTTCAGGCAGTGCATTCCAGATCCGAACCACTCGCTAAGTAAAAAAGTTTTTCCTCATGCTGCCTTTGGTTCTTTTGCCAATCACCTTAAATCTGTGTCCTCCGGTTCTCGACCCTTCCACCAATGGGAACAGTTTCTCTCTATCTACTCTGTCCAGACCCCTCATGATTTTGAACACCTCTATCAAATCTCTCAATCTTCTCTGCTCCAAGGAGAACAACCCCAGCTTCTCCAGTCTATCCACTTAACTGAAGTCCCTCATCCCTGGAACCATTCTTGTAAATTATTTCTGCACCCTCTCTAAGGCCTTCACATCCTTCCTAAAGTGTGGCGCCCAGAATTGGACACAATACTCCAGTTGAGGCCGAACCAGTGTTTTATACAGGTTCATCATAATTTCCATGCTTTTGTATTCTATTCCTCTGTTCATGAAGCCCAGGATCCCGTATGCTTTTTAACTGCTTTCTCAACCTGCCCTCCCACCTTCAACGTGTGTGCACATATACCCCTGGGTCTCTCTGTTCATGCACCCCCTTTAGGATTGTACCCTTTAGTTTATATTGCCTATCCTCATTCTTTCTACCAAAATGTATCACTTCACAATTTTCTGTATTAAATTTCATCTTCCACGTGTCCGCCCATTCCACCAGCCTGTCTATGTCCTCTTGAAATCTATCACTCTCCTCCTCACTGTTCACTATACTTCCAAGTTTTGTGTCATCTGCAAATTTTGAAATTGTGCCCTGTACACCCATGTCCAAGTCATTAATATATATCAAGAAAAGCAGTGGTCCTAGTACCGACCCCTGGGGAAAAACTTGTACCTTCCTCCAGTCCGAAAAACAACCGTTCACCACTACTCTCTGTTTCCTGTCACTTAGTCAATTTCGTATCCATGCTGCCACTGTCCCTTTTATTCCACGGGCTTCAACTTTGCTGGCAAGCCTATTATGTGGCACTTTGTCGAACGCCTTTTGGAAATCCATGTACACTACGTCAACCGCTTTACCCTCATCAACCCTCTCTGTTACCTCATCAAAAAACTCGATCAAGTTGGTTAAACACGATTTGCCTTTAACAAATCCGTGCCTGCTTTCCTTAATTAATCCACACTTGTCCAAGTGACTGTTAATTTTGTCCCTGATTATTGTTTCTAAAAGCTTCCCCACTACCGGGGTTAAACTGACTGGCCTGTAGTTGCTGGGTTTATCTTTACACCCTTTCTTGAACATGGGTGTAACACTTGCAATTCTCCAGTCCTCTGGCACCACCCCCATTTCTAAGGAGGAGTGGAAGATTATGGCCAGTACCTCCGCGATTTCTTCCTTCACTTCCCTCAGCATCCTAGGATGCATCCCATCCGGTCCTGGTGACTTATCTAATTTAAGTACAGCCAGTCTGTCTAGTACCTCGTCTTTATCAATTTTTATCCCGTCCAGTATCTCCTCTACCCCCTCGTTCACTATGTCTATGGCAGCATCCTCTTGGTGAAGACAGATGCAAAGTACTCATTTAGTACCTCAGCCATACCCTCTGTCTCCATGCATAGGTCTCCTTTTTGTCCCTAATTCTATTCTCATACTCTCTCTTTGCCCCTCTTATTTTCTTTTTCACTTCTCCTCAGAACTTTCAATATTTAGCCTAATTCTCGGATGTATTCTCGACCTGACATCTGTCATATGCACTCTTTTTCTGCTTCATCTTACTCTCTATCTCTTTCACCATCCAGGGAGCTCTGACTTTAGTTGCCCTACCTTGCCCCCCTAGTGGGAATGTAGCTTGACTGTACCCAAACTAGTTCATCTTTAAAGGCAGCCCATTGCTCCACTACAGTTTTGCCTGCCAATCTTTGATTCCAGTTTACCCGTTCTCATCCCACTGAAATTTGCCTTCCTCCAATTTTTACTCTAGATTGCTCCCTGTCCTTTGCCATAGCTAATCTAAACCTTATGATACTATGATCACTGTTCCCTAAATGCTCACCTACTGACACTTGCTCCACTTGACCTACCTCATTCCCCAGAACCAGATCCAGCAATGCCTCCTTGTTGGACCAGAAACATACTGATCAAGAAAGTTTTCCTGAACACACTTTATAAATTCTTCCCCCTCTCTGCCATTTGCACTATTACCATCCCAGTCTATATTCGGATAGTTGAAGTCCCCCATTATCACTACTCTATAGTTCTTGCATCTCTCTGTAATTTCCCTGCAAAATTGCTCCTCCATATTTTTCCCACGAGTTGGTGGCCTATAGAATACACCTAGTAGTGTAATGGCACCTCTATTATTTGGCACATGAGATATTAGGACAGGTGACCAAAAGCTTGAACAAATAAGGTAGGTTTTAAGGAGCGTCTTAAGGGAGGAGAGAGAGGTTTTGGGGTGGGGCGGGGGGAAATTCCAGAGCTTACCGTCTAGGCATCTGAAGGCATAGCTTCCAGTGATTTTGGAGCGATGAAACTCGGGGTTGCGCAAGAGGCCAGAATTGGAAGAGCACTGAGATCTGGGAGGGCTGGAGGAGCTCACAGAGATGGGGAGGGGCGAGGCCATGGAGGGCTTTGAATAGAAAGCTGACTATTTTAAAAATCGAGGAGTTGCCGGTCTGGGAGCCAATGTAGGTCAGCGAGCACAGGGGCTGATGGGGAGCGGGGCTTGGTGCGAGTTACGACACGGGCAGGAGAGTTTTGGCTGGGCTCAAGTTCACAGAAGGGTGCAAGGTGGAAGGCCGGTCAGAAGAGCCTTGGAATAGTCGAGTCTAGAGATAAGAAAGGAATGGACGAGGGTCTCAGCAGCAGATGAGCTCTGGTAGGGGCGAATCCTGGCAGCGGAAGGACAGTGTGTGACGCCTTTTCACCCTGCAAATCAATATATCGTCCACCCCCCAAAGCCCCTGCCCCATGCCCCTCATGAACATTTTCAGGACAAACAGGCTTGATGACTGAATAAGTCAAATTCCGTTTTCATTACATTGGTCTCTAGAGGGGCTAATCTAATTTCAATAGAGCTAAAAATTGGATGGGTGTTTATAACGGGCGAACAATCCATCCTTCAAATTTACCGTTCAACCAGTGAAGGTGAACATTATCCGCTCGGATTTTTGATTGGTGTTCTGGGGATCACATTTGAAAACCAGCGGCCTTGACGGTTCCGCCGATTTACCGAGAACTTGTAAGTATGAAGAAAACATCTCTGCACGTTCTTCAGAATTGTTTTTTTAATTATTATAAGATGAACAATAATACACTATACACACCTCAGTAATGTCCGGTCCACGTTTTAAGTCGTAAGGAATTACCTACAGTTATGGTACAAAAAAATTCCAGGGTGGGGTGAGGGGGGAATTACAAAGTTAAAGCACACTTCAAGAGTTGGTTTCTCACAAGTCTTGAGGTTTCAGGATTAAGTATGTGTAATTATATCACTACAAACAACAGCCTAAATCTTTGCTTGTAACTTTGTAGGTGCCGTAACCGCGGTTTGTGTAGAAAGGGGGCAGGTTTATGGTGTAGTCACGATCCAAATACTGACGGGCTGGCAAGCATGGAAAGATACTCCACTTGGTGTCTGGCGAAGACTAGATATACAGTAAGATGACCTACTTACAAGTGCCTAAGATGCCAGACCGAAATGTACTCTTTTTAAAAAAATCTATCATTGGCAGATCTCCCCTGGTGTTTGCGCGCATTGAGTTGGAGGATATTTTGAAATGGCGGTCACGCACTATTAGATAGCCAGTTATTTAGGCGTCGGCCGTGGCTCAGTGGGTAAGCACTCTTGCCTCTGAGTCAGGAGGTTGTGGGTTCATAGTCCCACTCCAGAGACTTAAGCACAAAATTTAGGTTGACACTCCAGGGGAGCGCTGCACTGTCGGAGGTGCCGTCTTTCGGATGAGACGTTGAACTGAGGCGTGAAAGATCCCACGGCACTATTTTGAAGAAGAGCAGGGGAGTTCTCCCCGTGTCCTGGGCCAATACATATCCTTCAACCCACATCACTAAAAACAGACTATCTGGTCATTTATTTCATTGCTGTTTGTGGGAGCTTGCTGTGCGCAAATTGGCTGCTGCTTTTCCTACATTACAACTTCAAAAGTATTTCATTGACCGTAAATCGTTTTGGGGCATCGTGAGGTCATGAATGGTGCTATATAAATGCCAGTCATTCTTCTTTCGATTTATCCTCCTCTATTTATTTTCTTCCTAGCTGTTTCAGACGCTGGGCACCGCTGGTTTTGGTGAAAACCTGTCCCTTTGGGAGGCACGAGGGCCATCTCATTGTCCGATAATTGTCTGTCCTACTGATTTCCGCAACCTTGGTGCTGTATTGGTGCCTGAATTGCGATTGACCAGTCCATCACATGGCAGGGCTTTGAGTAGGCTACCTGAACGTTTCTAAAGTGCAAATTGGACACCAAAAATTTCATTTTCAAAAATAGCCCTCAATCTTCACCTCCCCCGCCCCCCCCCCCCCAACTCCATTAATTCTGCATCCTATAATGAGCACAGATTAGTTATTGGGGTTTCTTAGTGAATTTTAATCCTCATCGAAGAATAACCAGCTGTGATCCCATCCCTCTCCCACCTGGCAGAGACAGAGATCGAGGTAGAAATTTGCCTTGGGCAATAGCGCAAAGAAAGACTTGCATTTCTACAGCGCCTTCCACGACCTCAGGGCGTCCCTAAGCGCGTTACAGCCAATGAAGTACTTTTTTGAAGTTGGTCACTGTTGTCAGGTTGGAAACGCAGCAGCCAATTTGCGCACAGCAAGATCCCACAAGCAGCAATGTGATAATGACCAGATAGTCTTTTTTTATGTTGCTGTTTGAGGGATAAATATTGGCCAGGACACCGGGGAGAGCTTCCCTGCTGTTCTTCCAAATAATGCCATGGGATCTTCAATGGTCTGCCTGAGAGGGCAGCTGGGGCCTCGGTTTAACATCTCATCTGAGGGTATTGTGCGGCGAGTGTCTCACTTCCTGACTCCCCAAAGCCTTTCCACCATCTACAAGGCACAAGTCAGGAGCGTGATGGAATACTCTCCACTTGCCTGGATGAGTGCAGCCTCCAACAACACTCAAGAAGCTCGACACCATCCAGGACAAAGCAGCCCACTTGATTGGCAGCCCACTTGATTGGCGCCCCATCCACCACCTTAAACATTCACTCCCTCCACCACCGGCGCACCGTGGCTGCAGTGTGTACCATCTACAAGATGCACTGCAGCAACTCACCAAGGTTTCTTCGGCAGCATCTCCCAAACCCGTGACCTCTTCCACCTAGAAGGACAAGTTCAGCAGGCGCATGGGAACACCACCACCTCCAAGTTCCCCTCCAAGTCACACACAATCCTGACTTAAAAGTATATCGCTGATCCTTCATCGTCGCTGGGTCAAAATCCTGGAACTCCCTCCCTAACAGGACTGTGGGAGTACCATCACCACACAGACTGCAGCAGTTCAAGAAGGCGGCTCACCACCACTTTCTCAAGGGCAACTAGGGATGGGTAATAAATGCTGGCATCGCCAACGACGCCCTGATTCCATAAACAAATAAAAATATAAAAAAGACGGCACCTCCGACAGTGCAGCGCTCCCTCAGTGGCTGCAAGATTATATGCCTGTGCTGAAAGACCGGAACCAAGTCAGCCCTGTGCATCAGACTTGCTAATCCAACACCCGAGCCCAGTCTGCAATAATCCAGGGCACTGCTGATGATTGATCAGCCAGCTAGGTCCATTAATGGTAGGTAGAGGGATCGACCTGTCACGTCCAGATAAACCATGCAAGTCAGTGCCCTAATGGATAGGGTAGTCCTGGCTGGCTAAGTAGCAGGAAACTTCATGTTCTGTGCTGGTAGGTTTTATATGGTTAAACTCCAGTAGTATTATATACACATGGGGTCTTTACGCCATTGGTTAACAACATAAGAAATAGGAGCAGGAGTAGGCTATATGGCCCCTCAAGCCTGCTCCACCATTCAATAAGATCAGGGCTGATCTTCTATCTCAACTCCACCTACCTATCCCCATATTCCTTGATTCCCTTAGTGTCAAAAAATCTATCGATCTCACTCTTGAATATACTCAATACATTCATTGGTATACATTGAATATACATTGGTTCTTACCAATCAGTGCCTAAGCTCCCTGGAATTGTGTAAGTGGAGTATCCCTATAGGGCGAGAGTTTACACTCCATAGTGGGCAAACAGAAACTCTACCTGTGTGGGTTTCTCGGTAGTTTGGTTTGGAGACTCTCATCGTGCATGGTGATGGGTTTCCATGCAGGTCAGACACTCGACTGACCAAGCAACAAGTCTCAAAACGATGAATGTCTACCAGAAGGATCGGCAATACAGTCTGATTTAAAAACATCCAAATTAGCCTGCATCAGAATCCAAACTGGAGAAATTTGGATAGGCACCAACTCAACTAAATTACTGAGTGGGGATCAATTCAGTGATCCGCACATTCCCAATTAAAGAATGACTTGCCTTCCCTCCCTCTGGTCAGAATTCCAACTGACAGTGGGCATACATTGTGTGAGCGAAGATAGGAACAAACTAGGTGACAGAGGTGGGCGGCCTACATCAACAACAACAACAACTTGTATTTATATAGCGCCTTTAACGTAGTAAAACATCCCAAGGCGCTTCACAGGAGCGATTATCAGACAAGATTTAACACCGAGCCACATAAGGAGATATTAGGACAGGTGACCAAGTTTGGTCAAAGAGAGAGGTTTTAAGGAGCGTCTTAAAGGAGAAGAAAGAGGTGGAGAGGTTTAGGGAGGGAATTCCAGAGTTTAGGGCCCAGGCAGCTGAAGGCACGGCCGCCAATGGTGGTGCCATTAAAATCGGGGATGCTCAAGTGGCCAGAATCGGAGGAGCGCAGAGATCTCAGAGGGTTGTAGGGCTGGAGGAGCTTACAGAGATCGGGAGGGGCGAGGCCATGGTGGGATTTGAAAACAAGGATGAGAATTTTAAAATTGAGGTGTTTTCAGACTGGGCGCCAATGTAATTCAGCGAGCACAGTGGGTGATGGGTGAACGGGACTTGGTGCGAGTTAGGACACGGGCAGCAGAGGTTTGGATGAGCTCAAGTTTACCGAAGGTGGGAGGTCGACTAGGAAAGCGTTGGAATAGTCGTGTCTACAGGTAACAAAGGCATGGATGAGGTATATAAGGTCGTAAAAAGTTAATTTCAGAACACGATTACCAACTCAAGCAAAACTGTAGGACAAAACTGACACAGGGTCAGACTGGTGAAGGTTTAAGACTCAGGTCAAGAAGTTTGTTACAACAAGAGCGACTGGTGTGTGGAGGCATTTAAGAAAGAGTTGGGCATTGTGAGTGGAGGCAAGGTTGTGGATGGAGGAGGTGAGATGGGCTGAAAGACTGTCCTGCCTATCTACCTCGTGAACAGAGAGATGGGAATCGTCTAAGAGTTTCAAGTGAGTAGGTTCAGAGAACAAAGCAGAACAGTAAATAAGCTTGAAGCAGCGGTAAAGTTTCAGTCCATTACAGCTGGCAGTGAAGTTCATCCTTCTACTAATACAGCAGCTCTTAGCAATGCAGCTCAGTCAGAACAAATCAGATGGTGCCCTGAGAACTCACAGTGACGACTGTTTAATTCATGCTTAAAGCCCTCCTCACACTCACGGGCATTCTTGGGTAAGATATTAAAAGCATTATCATTAGGAAGCGGGACAGGATAATTCCACTCTCCAAAACCGTAGGATCTGCTCCTTTGAAATGCTCCTTTCTCTGTTCTCCATCTGCCTTTGGTCTCTTGTGGCCCACTGCAGTGCTTGTATCCGATCCGGCCTGCTTCCGCTCCTTCTTGCCTGCTTCTCTCCCCACCATCTGCTTTGTCCTTCCCTGCCTGCATTGAGCCTCTCCAGCAAAACTCTTCATCACCACAAGTGTGTTTTACGTAAAGAAATAGAAACGTAACATAGAAACATAGAAGATAGGAGCAGGAGTAGGCCATTCGGCTCCTTGAGCCTGCTCCGCCATTTAATGAGATCATGGCTGATCATCCAAATTCAGTACCCTGTCCCTGCTTTCTCCCCATATCCCTTGATCCCTTTAGCCTTAAGAAATATATCCAACTCCTTCTTGAATATATTTAATGAATTGGCCTCAACTGCCTTCTGTGGTAGAGAATTCCACAGGTTCACCACTCTCTGGGTGAAGAAATTCCTCCTCATCTCAGTCCTAAATGGCTTACCCCTTATCCTTAGACTGTGACCCCTGGTTCTGGACTCCCCGACCATCAGGAACATCCTTCCTGCATCTAGTCTGTCTAGTCCTGTTAGAATTTTATAAGTTTCAATGAGATTCAAAGCGAACACTCTTCATTACCCAGCTGGATGGTTCTTGACTCTCAGTCAAACAGCCTTTTTTCCCCCCACCTCCAATATTTTTAGAACTAATAAACAGAAGAAAAGAAAACACACCATTTTTTTAATGCCTCTATTGCAGTCCGTGTGGTGATGGTGCTCCCACGGTGCTGTCAGGGAGGGAGTTCCAGGATTTTGACCCAGCGACGATGAAGGAACGGCCCGATATATTTCCAAGTCGGGATGGTGTGTGACTTGGAGGGGAACTTGGAGGTGGTGGCGTTCCCATGCGCCTGCTGCCCTTGTCCTTTCTCCCGGGCTTTGCTGGCTGCAGTGTCCGGGAGATTAATCTTCAATTCCTGGAGACTCCAGGGCAATGCTGGAGGGTTGGCGACCCTACCAGCACATCCCAAAGTGCTTCACAGCCAATGAGCTACTTACGTTTTGGTGTAGTCAGTGTTCTAATGTAGGCAAACATGGCGGCCAATTTGTCCTCAACAAGGTCCCACAAGCAGCAAAGAAATAAATGAGTAGCTAATTTGTTTTTAGTGGTGTTGGCTTAGGGATAAATGTTGACCAAGAATTCACCGCCCCATTCCCACTCGGACCTCACCGTCCTTGGCCTCTTGTATTGTTCCACGGAAGCTCAACGTAAACTCGAGGAACAGCACCTCATCTTCCGATTAGGCACTTTACAGCCTTCCGGACTCAATATCGAGTTCAACAATTTCAGATCATAACCTCGGCCCCTATTCCTTTTTTTCTTGTAATCTTTCCACTCCTTCCCCCCCCCCCTTTCCTTTTGTTTCTCTCTCACATCTGGCAGCTATCTCTTGCCCTGCCAGTACACTTCACACCTAATCTCAGCCTATTACCATCTCGTCTAGCTTCGAATACCTTTTATTGTCTCTTTCACTTCTTTTGTTTCTTTCACTTCTTTTGTCCGATCACAGCCCTGCCTTCGATCTATTTTCTTTTCTTTCCAGTTTTGAAGAAGGGTTCGACCCGAAACGTCAACTCAAATTTCTCTCCACAGATGTTGCCTGACCTGCTGAGTTTTTCCAGCATTTTCTGTTGTTATTTAAGGACACTCCTTTGTTCTTCGTCAACAACAACTTGCATTTATGTAGCGCCTTTAATGTAGAGAAACATCCCAAGGCGCTTCGCAGAGGCGTAATCAGACGAAAATAGACACCGACAAAAAAGAGGAGATATTGGAAGCTTGGTCAAAGGGCTTTAAGGAGGGCCTTAAAGGAGAAGAGGGTGTTGGAAAGGCAGAGAAGTTTAGGGTGGGAATCCCAGAGTGAGGGGGCAACTGTCAATGATGGGGCGAAGGGAGGGGGGAATGAACCAAAGGCCAATGTCGGAGCTGTGAGTACGGAGGGTGGGGAGGGGAGGGCGGAGGTTGTTGTAGTGCTGAAGAATGTGACAGAGATAGGGAGGGGCGAGACCATGAAGGGAAGTAAATGTCAGGAGGAGAATTTTAAATGAAGCATTGGGGATCCGGGATTCTTAATGTACGCATGAGCTGGAAGACAAGGCCTCAGCTTAACGTCTCATCCAAAAGATAGCAACTGTGATAATGCAGCACTCCTGCAGTGGGCCTGAACCTACAACCTTCTGAGTTTTATTACTGAGCCAAGCTGACACTATGGGCAAAACTTTACACTTCAGCCGCCCGTTATACACCCTGCCAGACTTTCCTTTCCATTGACTTCTGATCTGCTCCTGTCAATGCCCTGCCTGAAAGGGCGGTGGAAGCAGATTCAGTAATAACTTTCAAAAGGCAACTGGATAAATACTTATAGAATGACACAGCACAGAAGGAGCTCATACAGCTCATCGTGCCTGTGCCGGCTCTTTGAAAGAGCTATCCAATTAGTCCCACTCTCCTCTGCTCTTTCCCCATAGCCCTGCAAATTTTTACTTTTCAAGTATTTATCCAATTCCCTTTTGAAAGTTACTATTGAATCTGCTTCCACCGCCCTTTCAGGCAGCGCGTTCCAGATCACAACAACTCGCTGCGTAAAAAACATTCTCCTCATCTCCCCCTCTGGTTCTTTTACCAATTATCTTAAATCTGTGACCTCTGGTTACCAACCCTCCTGACAGTGGAAACAGTTGGCCCTCATTTACTCTTTATCAGAACCCTTCATAATTTTGAACACCTCAATCAAATCTCCCCTTAACCCTCTCTGCACCAAGGAGACAAATTTGAAAACTTGAAAAGGAAAAATCTGCAGGCCTAACGGTAAAGAGCATGGAGAGTGGGACTAATTGGAGAGCTCTTTCAGAGAGCCGGCACAGGCGCAATGGGCCGAATGGCCTCCTTCTGTGCTGTGTCATTCTATGATTCTATCTGTTTTCGCAGCCCCCCCCCCCCCCCCAACTGATGTTCAAAGTTTCATCCTATGTGTTACATTACAACAACAACAACTTGTATTTATATAGCGCCTTTAACGTAGTAAAACGTCCCAAGGCGCTTCACAGGAGTGTTATAAGACAAAATATTTGACACCCGAGCCACGTAAGGAGATATTAAGACAGGTGACTAAAAGCTTGGTCAAAGAGGTAGGTTTTAAGGAGGAGGGAGAAGTAGGGAGGTGAAGAAGGTTTAGGGAGGGAATTCCAGAGCTTAGGTCCTCGGCAGCTGAAGGCACGGCCGCCAATGGTGGAGCGATTAAAATCGGGGATGCGCAAGGGGCTGGAATTGGAGGAGCGCAGAGATCTCGGAGGGGTTATAGGACTGGAGGAGGTTACAGAGATAGGGGGAGGGGCGAGGCCATGTAGGGATTTGAAAACAAGAATGAGAATTTTATAATTGAGGCATTGCTGGACCAGGAATAAGACTGTAAGATAGAACATTTAAGTTGCGCAATCATAAATTCGATTGGCCGACCCCAGAAGCAGTGGGATTACATGGAATCATGAGATACCACTCGCTCTGGAAACTATTTTCCCCTCGACAGTTTTACCAGTCTGCCATTTTGAAGGCTGAATGCGGTTTGCATTTGATGATGCAGATGACATTTATTTAGTATCAAGTCTTACGTTGTGTAATTCATAGTCACTGGGAATGGATTAAACTCGGGTCATATTACATAAGCACATAAGACCATGGACATCAAGGTCTTCCAGATCCGATTGAGGTATTCAAGATTGCACGGGGTCGAGATAAACTGAACGCCAATATCGTCTTTGATAAATTCTATGATGAGGGAGCACGGATCCAAACTCAGAAGAGGGAGAAGAATAAACGGTTTAGCTTTAACTATTCCACACAGAGGGTCATAAGTATATGGAACAGTTTGTCCAAGGGGGCAGTAGGGTGGATGGGATCAGCAAAAACAAGAACGAACCAGAGAAAGCAATAGAAACATAGAAGATAGGAGCAGGAGTAGGCCATTCGGCCCCTCGAGCCTGCTCCGCCATTCAATGAGATCATGGCTGATCATCCAAATTCAGTACCCTGTCCCTGCTTTCTCCCCATATCCCTTGATCCCTTTAGCCTTAAGAAATATATCCAACTCCTTCTTGAATATATTTAATGAATTGGCCTCAACTGCCTTCTGCGGTAGAGAATTCCACAGGTTCACCACTCTCTGGGTGAAGAAATTCCTCATCTTTGTCCTAAATGGCTTACCCCTTATCCTTAGACTGTGACCCCTGGTTCTGGACTCCCCCGCCATTGGGAACATCCTTCCTGCATCTAGTCTGTCAAGTCCTGTTAGAATTTTATAAGTTTCAATGAGGGGCATGAGAGGCAAGATAGGGTGGGATATTTTTTGAACTTTGGACTGGACCAGACAGAGCGGAGTGGTCTCTTCCAGTTCTGCCTATTGATGCGTTCCTATGCATGCGTGGCACAGAATGTCTGCATGAGTGGAGGACCACAACAACAACAACTTACATTTACATAGCACCTTTAATGTAGTAAAAACATCCCAAGGTGCTTCACAGGAGCGATTATCAAACAAAATTTGTCACCGAGCCACATAAGGAGATATTAGGGACAGGTGACCAAAAGCTTGGTCAAAGAGGCAGGTTTTAAGGAGCGTCTTAAAGGAGGAGGGAGAGGTAGAGAGGTGGAGAGGTTTGGGGAGGGAATTCCAGAGCTTGGGACCCAGGCAGCTGAAGGCATGGCCACCAATGGTGGAGCGAAGGAAATCGGGGATGCGCAAGAGGCCAGAATTGGAGGAGCGTAGAGATCTCGGCGGGTTCCTGTCAAATTCCAGATCACAACAACTCGCTGCATAAAAAAGGGTTTCCTCATGTCGCCTCTGGTTCTTTTGTCAATCACCTTAAATCTGTGTCCTCTGGTTAGCGACCCTTCTGCCAATGGAAACAGTTTCTCCTTATTTACTCTATCAAAATCATTAGGGAATTGGATAAATACTTGAAGGGTAAAAATTTGCAGGACTATGGGGATATGGGTAATGAGAGTGTGACATGTTTACATAGCCAGGTACCATTAATAACATGGACAGGAATTAATGAAGGAAAAATGTTGGCAGCATTGAAATATTTTATATATCTATATATATAAACGGCTACTTCTTTCTGTCTGTCTGTCCTCACCTGTGCGTCTGTCCGGCTATGCGCTCGAAAGTTATAGAGCGTACCTACGCGCACGTTACCTCCAAAGAAAGCTTCACGATTGACCAATCCTACAGTACAGTCCCCTGATGGTTGGCGCTAGTATATATATATACATAGATTTAAGTAGTTGGAATGGGTTTAGTAAAGAGGAGTGTTTTGGGTACATAACCATTTTTAGAAAACCTTTTTGTGAAATGTTTGTGCTCATCAAGTTGAGGGATATTAGTGGTGAGGAATGAGAGCGAACAAACTTCACGTCACATTGAGCCCTTACATGCAGCAAAGGAGACAGTCATCCCATTAGTCTGGACCAGATTTAAACCCAGATCATGGCGGTGTCTAACCCAATGCAGCATGAATTGCATTTCGTAACCCAGCTCGAGTGAGGTAGCACACCTTCGCATTGCTGAGATGACACCTAAGTGTACGATATTGATATATGACACTGGCCGATCTCCTGTGGCCCTGCTCACGGGCGGGGTTTGGGGGGGTCTGGAGCATGGACGCAATGTTTAGCTGCTAACCTGGGCTGTGCCTTCGAGACTGCTGCTCTACATAGGTAAATGTGAACCGCTCATAAACGGGCTGATGTCAATCAGAGGACTAGTTGTAACCAATGCTCCCGCTAAGGAGATATTAGGACAGGTGACCAAAAGCTTGGTCGAAGAAGTAGGTTTTAAGGAGCATCTTAAAGGAGGAGGAGAGGGGGAGAGAGTGAGAGAGATGGAGAATTTTAGGGAGGGAATTCCAGAGCTTAGGGCCTAGGGCAGCTGAAGGCATGGCCACCAATGGCGGAGCGAAGGAAATCGGGGATGCGCAAGAGGCCAGAATTGGATTGGCGCAGAGACCTCGGCGGGGCGGTTCCTGTCAAATTCCAGATCACAACAAGTCGCTGCGTTAAAAAAAGTGTGTCCTCAGGTCGCCTCTGGTTCTTTTGGCCAATCACCTTAAACCTGTGTCCTCTGGTTCCCGACCGCCACGCAGGGATCCGAAAGGTCCCGCGCGGGCCGCTCGCCGGCTTTTACATCGCAACTGCCGCGCACACACAGAAATTTAAAGGGACCGCGCATTAAAAGAAACAGGCCGCGCGGAACAAAGCGCGGCTCACGGGGAACAGCGGTTGTAACCGCTTGTAAATTTCCAGCCGCCTCTCAATACCAGGCTCCCATTCTTCTCCGGTTGTTTTGCCGCTGTAACAAAGTGTGACATCAGGAGTGTGACAACTGATGCGTGATGGGCATGTGCTAGATGCCAGACTTCATATACGTATATATATATATATATAAATATAAAATAGATCATTTAAAAACCAAAATGGATAAACAGACAGCTGATTCAAACCGAAACTGGTTTTGTTTCTGGTGGCAAGGAGTGAGAAGACCGAACTATATTATATCGAGCGTCAAACACTGGTGGGTTGCAGTTATGTTAATATAGGCAGTTCAGTCAACATCAACCACATAAGGTTATGAGGAGGCTCCTGGAGGAGAGATACGGACAGAAAGTGCTTTGTAGGTTAGACTAATACACGAGATACAGTTGCCGCGGTCACCTTTCCTCTTGACCGGTCCAATGTGACGGGAAACCGCATTCAAAACTGCACTGGGCTGCGGCTCGCGAGCGGCCCCGTCCGCTGTTAGGCCGCGGGCTAAAGTTTGTAACCAGAAACTTCTAAAATGTAAACGGGATGTGAAATGTCTGTGTTTTTAAACATATAAAAGTCCATCGCCCTCTCCTGCACCCACCCCCCAACCTCACTTAGTGTTGCCAACCCTCCAGGAATTGGCCTGGAGACCCCAGGAATTGGAGATTTCCAGGACATTACTGCCAGCAAAATACCCGGGGTGGGGAAATCATACAGGCATTAAAACAAATAAATTGTGCTTTTGTTTTCATTATCTTTGACCACTTTCAGGTTTATTAATTAAAGAAGTATTGGAGATGGAGGGAAATACGTCTGTTTGACGGGACTGAAGACAGGGGAGGTCGTGTGAAGAAACCTCCTGGAATAAGACCAACCAGAGTTGGCGACCCAACTGCTTGCTCTGTCTGTGTGTGTGTGTGTGGCGGGGGGTGGGGGCAATACTTGAGTACTTGAGAAAGTTTACAATTGATCAGCAACAAAGCAGACATCAAGTCATGCTCACTTCTCACCCCCACCCTACCCCCCACCGCCGGCCTCACCGAGCTGCCCCATCCCATGTACGATCATTGCACCTGGAACAAGATGGCCGACTCTATTATGCCTCGTCCAAATACGCTAAGTGAAGCCGAGAAGCAAAGTGAGATAAACTCACAAGTCGGGTTGCCAACACTGATTGCAACGTATTCCATTGGCTGCCCGGACACGTCCATCATCGCGAGGCCCCGCCTTCCTACGGCCAATTGGTAGCTGGTCAGACTCTTTAATACCCGATTGGATGACTCTTGACTGTCAGTCAAAGAGCCTATTTGTCCCATCTCCAATATCTTTATAACTAAATTAGCGAACGTGTTTAAAGAAAGTAATTAGGGTTTTTCTCGCAGTGGTGTCCGCGAGATTAATCTTCAATTCCTGGAGACTCCAGGACAACCCTGGAGGGTTGGCAGCTCTGTTCAGAAGGATGAGCCTCTGACCGCTAACCCCCCACCACCCCGCCCCCCCATCTCCGTCTCCAACCCTGGCCGTTCAGAACCAGTGCCCGTAACATTGTTTTTTTTTGTGGGGTGGTGGAGGGGAGAGATGACCTCCATTTCTCACTGGGCTCAGGCCCTGCTGTAAGTCGCGTTGATCATGATATTGGGAAGCGCGTTTCGCCTCTTCCGCCACGAGCCCAGGTCCCGCGAGTAGCGCTTGATCAGCCTGAACCAGTGGCGGGTCCGCGGCTTGTCGGCGTCCCGGAAGATGAAGGCCTCCTTGCGGATGTCCAGCAGCTCGAACGTGTCGTCGCAGTCCGGGTCCGAGGAGACCACGCAATTGCTGAGGTGGATCGGGCGGCGGAACAAAGCAAACTTGCCGCCGCTCTTGTCCCGGATCAGCACCAGCGCGGCGTCCCGCACCGGCAGCGGGTCCCAGCCGTGCTCGCCCGCCGTTCCCTCTTGGCCGGGCTCGGGCTCGGCCTCGCGTCCCGCATTGACCATCAGGAGCACGTGGAGGTTCTGGAACTTGAGCGACCTGCTGCCTTTCTTGGCCCACTGGCCGTCGTTGGGCTGCGAGGACTGTAGCGTCCCTTCCATGGCGAAGCGCGTGTCCTCCCGCGGCCAGCCCACCGCCTTAATGGCGATCTCCCTCATCTCAATGTCCACGACCTCCCGGTTGCGCCGGCTCTCACGGCGGAAGGAGCGCAGCGACCAGGGCAGGGCGCCCTCCTGCTTGGTCTTCATGTTGATGTGCTCCAGGTGGGACTCCACCCTGCTCTTGGCCTCCCGCAGGCCGCAGTGGTCCGGGTGGTACTCCGGCGTGGAGTTACTGATCCGGCTGAGGAGCAGGGGGTACTTAGTGACCCGTTGCAGCGGGGCCATCAGGAACGACCGGAGGTTCATGCGACGGAGTGCCGTGTTGTCATTCTGGGACACGTCCAGGAAGATCCTAGAAGCAAGCAATAGAACGCTTGGTTAACCCAGAGCAAGTCTGTTCAAAACAGCCCTGACTAGTTTAATCAACTAATACAAAAAGAAAATACTGCAGATGCTGGAAATCTGAAATAAAAACAGAAAATGCTGGAAACACTCAGCAGGTCAGGCAGCATCTGTGAAGAGAGAAACAGAGTTAACGTTTCAGGTCGGTGACCTTTCGTCAGAACTGGAAAAAAGCAGGAAGTGGAACAGGTTTTTAAGCAAGTTTAGGGGCTGGGAAAGGGGGGAGGGGATGAAAGAACAAAAGGGAAGGTCTGTGATAGGATAGAAGGCGGGAGAATTAAAGAGACATTAAGAGATATTCAAGGCAAAAGGAGATGGTAATGGGACAGGTTAAGAAACAAAGGATGGCTCGAGATGGAGTGTAAATTGTCTTTCATTCTGCCAGCCCAATTCACACTTCATCTAGAGCCATCCTTTGTTTCTTAACTGGTCCCATTACCATCTCCTTTTGCCTTGAATATCTCTTAATGCCTCTTTAATTCTCCCGCCTTCCATCCTATCACAGGCCTTCCCTTTTGTTCTTTCATCCCCTCCCCCCTTTCCCAGCCCCTGCACTTGCTTAAAAATCTGTTCCATTTCCTGCTTTTTTTCCAGTTCTGACGAAAGGTCATCGACCTGAAACGTTAACTCTGTTTCTCTCTTCATAGATGCTGCCTGACCTGCTGACTATCTCCAGCATTTTCTGTTTTTATTATTAGTATAATCAAGTAATTGACATTTTGAACGTAGGTCTTATTCAGGGTTAGGAGGTGACAGTATCAGGGACTCCTTGTAAACACCAAAGTGCTCATGTTCACGGGACCGTCATTAACCCTTTGTGTACTCTAGAGGGATAGAATTGAAAAGTAGTGAAGTTGTGTTAAACTTGTATCGAACCTTGGTTAGACCACTCTTGGAGTTACTGTGTACAGCTCTGGTCTCCATGTTACAAAAAGCATACAGAGGCACTGGAGAAGGTGCAAAAAAAGATTTGCAAGGATGATACCAGAACTAAGAGGTTATACCAATCAGGAAAAATTGAACTGGCTGGGGCTCTTTTCTCTAGAAAAGAGAAGGCTGGGGGGGGGTCTTTATGATTATGAAAGGGTTCGATAGGGTGGACGTAGAGAAGGTGTTTCCACTTGTGAATAGAGACCAATACTAGGAGCCATAAATATCACCACACGGACTGCAGCGGCTCAAGAAGGCGGCTCACCACCACCTTCTCAAGGAGGCAATTAGTGATGGGCAATAAATGCTGGCTTTGCCAGCGACGCCCACATCCCATAAAAAAAATTCCAATAGGTAATTCAGGAGCAACTTCGTTACTCAGAGAGTGGTGAGAATGTGGAACTCGCTACCACAAGGAGTGGTTGAGGCGAATAACATAGATAAGTTTAAGAAGAAGCTGTCCAATTTAGTCCCACATCCCCAACTTTTTCCCCATAATCCTACAAGTTAGTCCTCTTCAAGTACACGTCCGCTGAATTGAAATTGAAAAATTCAAGACTAAGATCGATAAATTTTTGTTGAGGTGAGGGTATTAAGGAAAACAAAGGCGGGTAAATGAAGTTGAGGTACAGATCAGCCTTGACCTAACTGAACAGTGGAACAGGCTCGAGGGGCTGAATGGCCCGCTCCTGCTCCTGCTCCGACCTTTCTATGTCATTATAACCAAGTTCCACAGGGTGGAAAGGGGTGATGGGATTTCTACCTGAGGAGCTCCTTCTCTTTCTCCAGAGTGTTGAGCATGTTGATGGAGGTGGACTGGTGGATGCAGTAAGTCTGAAATGCTGGCAGCATGTTAACAAACTCCAGGAACATCTCACCAATGCACACTGTTAAAAAGTCCTCGTCGTCCTGGCAACACATTAAAAAGAAAGGAAGGTTAGAAGACGACAACAACAACAACAACTTGTATTTATAGAGCGCCTTTAATGAAGCAAAACGTTGCAAGGAGCTTCACAGGTGCGATTATCAAATAAAATTTGACACCGAGCCATATAAGAAGATATTAGGACAGGTGACCAAAAGCTTGGTCAAAGAGGTAGGTTTTAAGAAGCATCTTAAAGGAGGAAAGAGAGGAAGAGAGGCAGAGGGGTTTAGGGAGGGAATTCCAGAGCTTAGGGCCTCGGCAGCTGAAGGCACGGTCACCAATGGTGGAGCAATTAAAATCCGGGATGCTCAAGAGACCAGCAGTGGAGGAGCGCAGAGATCTCGGGGGGGGTGGGGGGGGGGTTGTGGGGCTGAAGGAGATTACAGAGATAGGGAGGGAGGCGAGTCCATGGAGGGATTTGAAAACAAGGTTGAGTATTTTAAATTCGAGATGTTGCTGGGCCAATGTAGGTCAGCGAGCACAGGGGGTGATGGGTGAAAGGGACTTGGTGCGAGTTGAGATATGGGCAGCAGAGTTTTGGATGGGCTCAAGTTTACAGAGGGTGTAAGGTACACCCTAACATTGTCTGACTTTTCCATTTCCTCCCCTCTTGTGGAGTTGCTGACTAACGCTGATGTGCAATTCCACCACTCTCTGGGGATTGTGCGCAAGTAGCCCTTCTTCGCGTGCCAGCCTTTGTAGCGAGTGTGGACTTTTGCAGTCAAGGCAGGCCCCGACCTCCACTGGTGTCCACACTCGCTACACTTCCTAACTGGAGTCACTGGGTGTTTTTTTTTTCCCCCTACCCCTCCTCTTGTTTCAAGGCTCTGCAGCCATTTACAGGACATCCCCTCGCCACTGCTGAGATCAGCCAAGCCAGCATAGATGAGGGATCTAACCCGAGATGTTTCTGATCTGTACGGTTCAGTACCGCACTCAGAGTTCCATTTACGGGAAACAAGGAAAAGGAGGTGGGGTAGCATTGCTGGTTAAAGAGGAGATTAACACAATAGTAAGGAAGGATATTAGCTCTGATAATGTGGAATCTGTATGGGCAAAGCTGAGAAATACCAAGGGCAGAAAACGTTAGTGGGAGTTGTATACAGACCCCCAAACAGTAATGCTGAGGTTGGGGATGGCATTAAACGGGAAATTAGAAATGCGTACAATAAGGGCACAGCAGTTATCATGGGTGACTTTAATCTACATATAGATTGGGCTAACCAAATTAGTAACAATACTGTGGAGGAGGAATTCCTAGAGTGTATACGGGATGGTTTCCTGGACCAATATGTCGAGGAACAAACTAGAGATCAGGCCATCTTAGACTGGGTATTATGTAATGAGAAAGGATTAATTAGCAATCTTGTTGTGTGAGGCCCCTTGGGGAGGAGCGATCATAATATGATAGAATTTTTCATTAAAATGGAGAATGAAGTAGTTGACTCAGAGACTAGGGTCCTGAATTTAAATAAACAAAACTACGATGGTATCAGGCTAAGATGGATTGGGGAACGTTACTTAAAGGGTTGACGGTGGATAGACAATGGCAAACATTTAAAGATCGCATGGATGAACTACAGAATTTGTTCATCCCTGTTTGGCATAAAAATAAAACAAAAAAGGTGACTCAACCGTGGCTAACAAGGGAAATTAGGGATAGCATAAGATCCAATGAGAGGACATATAATTTGGCCAGAAAAAGCAGCAAACCTGAGGATTGGGAGCAGTTTAGGATTCAGCAAAGGAGGACAAAGGGATTAATTAAGAGGGGGAAAATAGATTATGAGAGTAAGCTTGCAGGGAACATAAAAACTGACTGTAAAAGCTTCTATAGATATGTGAAGAGAAAAAGATTGGTGAAGTCAAGCATAGGTCCCTTGCAGTCAGAATCAGGGGAATTTATAATGGGGAACAAAGAAATGGCAGACCAATTAAATACATACTTTGGTTCTGTCTTCACAAAGGAGGACACAAATAACCTCCCAGAGATGTCGGGGAACATAGGGTCTAATGAGAGGGAGGAATTGAATGAAATCAGTATTTGTAGGGAAATGGTGTTAGGGAAATTGACGGGATTGAAGGCCGATAAATCCCCAGGGCCTGATAATCTACATCCTAGGGTACTTAAGGAAGTGGCCCTAGAAATAGTAGATGCATTGCTGGTCATCTTCCAAAATTCTATAGACTCTGGAACAGTTACCATGGATTGGAGGATAGCTAATGTAACCCCACTATTTAAAAAAGGTGGTAGAGAGAAAACGGGGAATTATAGACCGGTAAGTCTGACATTGGTAGTGGGGAAAATGCTAGAGTCCATTATAAAAGATGTAATAGCAGAGCACTTGGAAAATAGTGACAGGATCGGAAAAAGTCAACATGGATTTACAAAAGGTAAATCATGCTTGACTAATCTACTGGAAATGTTTGAGGATGTAACTGGTAGAATAGATAAGGGAGAACCAGTGGATGTGGTGTATTTGGACTTTCAGAAGGCTTTCGATAAGGTCCCGCATAAGAGATTAGCGTGCAAAGTTAAAGCACATGGGATTGGGGGTAAAGTACTGACTTGGATAGAGAACTGGTTGGCAGACAGGAAGCAAAGAGTTGGAATAAACGGGTCTTTTTCCGAGTGGCTGGCAGTGACTAGTGGGGTACCGCAGGGATCAGTGCTAGGACCCCAGCTATTCACAATATATATAAATGATCTAGATGGGGGAACCAGATGTAATATCTCCAAGTTTGCAGACGACACAAAGCTGGGTGGGCATGTGTGCTGTGAGGAGGATGCAGAGAAACTTCAGTATGATTTGGACAGGTTGGGTGATTGGGCAGATGCATGGCAAATGCAGTATAATGTGGATAAATGCGAGGTTATCCACGTCGGTGGCAAAAACAGGAAGACAGATTATTATCTGAATGGCAATAGATTGGGAAAAGGGGAAGTGCAACGAGACCTGGGTGTCCTTGTGCACCAGTCGCTGAAGGTAAGCATGCAGGTGCAGCAGGCGGTTAACAAGGCAAATGGTATGTTGGCCTTCATAGTGAGAGGATTCGAGTACAGGAGCAAGGATGTCTTGCTGCAGTTGTACAGGGCCTTGGTGAGACCACATCTTGAGTCCCACCAAACACTCCCAGGGCAGGTACAGCATGGGTTAGATACAGTGTAAAGCTCCCTCTACACTGTCCCATCAAACACTCCCAGGGTAGGTACAGCACAGGTTAGATATAGAGTAAAGCTCCCTCTACACTGTCCCATCAAACACTCCCAGGGCAGGTACAGCACGGGTTAGATACGGAGGGTGGAATGGACACCCTGACAAGAGTTAGTGACCTCGGGAATGGAGGGGAGACACTGGTGGGGAGGGGGGCAAAATAAAACAAAATGCATATTGAAGAAAACAGTTCTGATGGGTTATTTGATGGCAACCACAGACACGTGCCTTTATATTGCCAAGACCCACACCAGGACATGAGTCTGGCATGCAGGTGCACCTTGGTGTGCCAGACGTGGCTAAGTGGGTAGCACACTCGCCTCTGAGGCAGAAGGTTGTGGGTTCAAGTCCCACTCCAGCGGCTTGAGCACAAAAATCCAGGCTGACACTCCCAGTGCAGTGCTGAGGGAGTGCTGCACTGTCGGAGGTGCCGTCTTTCAGATGACATGCTCTCTCAGGTGGATGTAAAAGCTCCCTTGGCACTATTTCAAAGAAGAGCAGGGGGAGAGTTCTCCCCCGGTGACCTCACCAATGTTTATTCCTCAATCAACATCACAAAAAGAAAGAGATTATCTGTCATTATCTCATTGCTGTTTGTGGGAGCTTGCTGTGCGCAAATTGGCTGCCACGTTTCCTATATTACAACAGTGACCACACTTCAAAAGTACTTCATTGACTGTAAAGCGCTTTGGGATGTTGTGAAAGGTGCTATATAAATGCACATTCTTTCTTTTCAAGTCTTTCGTGGAGGTTGGAGAGAGACAGTTGGATGTTTTGCCGATCAGCTCACCTGATCAAACGCTTGCTCAGTGGAGTCGTGCAGCCGCTCCAGAAATTTCTCATTGACCTCGATGAGTTCCTGTATGTTACTGAAGACCACGGCTAGCTGTTCCGGGGTCAGGAGTCCGGCCGCCTGCATGGGGAGGTGAAACTCCTCCTTGATGATGCGCAGGTCTTCCCCGTAACTGGACTCAGTGTTGACGAACTCCAGGATGGCCTCCTTGCGTTCTGTCCTGCGCTTCCCGCACTTGCCGCAGAGGTTTTCCCGTCTCTTCGCCGCGCCCCTGGGCTCTGCCTCCGAGACGTCCCTCTCCCCGCAGTCGACGCAGGGTCGGTGTGCCACCCAGGCCTGCACTGAGCGTGCCGTCTCCCCCACGCGCCTTTTCCATTTCTTGGCCACGGCCGGCCCAATGCCGCTGTCCGCTCTCTCCACCTCCGCCGGCTTGCTTCTCCTTCCCGGCTCTTCCTCCTCTTCCTCCCTCTCCTCACCCCTGTCGTTTAGCCCCACCACACCGCTGTCGGTGCTCAGGTTACTCCAGCGGTGCTTCGACCTGTTGCTGGAGCTGGGTCCCAGGTGACTGTCTCTTGGCTTTGAGCTCAGAGAGGTGTCGGCCGTCCTGGTGGATGGGTTGGCGAGTGGATCTGTGTATCGGAGACCGTAAAGTTACAACCGTTAATAGATCTCATGATGCATTGGATACAGAAAGGAACAAAGAAAGCACAAGACTATACTGATCACTGACTGTAGCACCAGGGCTGCAGTGACCAGCACAACACCATGAGGTATTAACATGCACTGTCATGGGATGCCAACACGCATCATCATGCGATACTAACATGCTCCGTCAAAGGATACTAAAATGCACCGTCATGGGATACTAACATGCACCGTCATGGGATACTAACACACACCATCATGGGATACTAACACGCACCATCATGGGATACTAACACGCACCGTCATGGGATACTAACACGCACCGTCATGGGATACTAACATGCACCGTCATGGGATACTAACACACACCGTCATGGGACACTAACACGCACCGTCATGGGATACTAACACGCACCATCATGGGGTACTAACACGCACCGTCATGGGATACTAACATGCACCGTCATGGGATACTAACACACACCATCATGGGATACTAACACGCACCACCATGGGATACTAACACGCACCGTCATTGGATACTAACACACACCATCATAGGATACTAACATGCACCATCATGGGATACTAACACACACCGTCATTCTAATAATAATGTGTGGCATCATAAAGTAATAAATGGGAATACTTTAGAAATGAATGCAGGTTAAATTATAACTAAATACCCTGGGGATAAATCTAGCGGTAAGCACTCACCATTCACAGTAATTACTCCTACACTCATGTTCTCTCAATATCACTTAAAATCTCCTCCAATTTTTCTTTTTCTATACTTCTATTGATTTTGGAGGGTCAGGAGGGCAAACAACACAGTTAGACACCGGATCAGGTCACATCCAACAGCCCACTCGCTAGAGGACAGTTCCTCCCGTACCAGACAACTTCCAGTACAAAAGAACATAAGAAATAGGAGCAGGAGTCGGCCATTCAGCCCCTCGAGCCGGCTCTGCCATTCAATAGGACCGTGGTTGAACTTCGACCTCAACTCCACTTTCCCGCCCGATCCCCATATCCCTTGATTCCCCTAGAGTCCAAAAATCTATCGATCTCTGTCTTGAATATACTCAACGGCTGAGCCTCCACAGCCCTCTGGGGTAGAGAATCCCAAAGATTCACAACCCTCTGAGTGAAGAAATTTCTCCTCATCTTGGTCTTAAACGGCCGACCCCTTATTCTGAGACTGTGACCCCTAGTTCTAGATTCTACAACCGGGGGAAACATCCTCTCAGCATCTACCCTGTAAAGCCCTCTAAGAATTTTATATGTTTCAATGAAATCACCTCTCCTTTCTTCTAAACTCCGGAGAGTATTGACCCAAGTGATCATTTTTCACGTACGAGCTACAAGAGGGAGTCTCAGCAAGTTGTTTGAGTTTGGGGGTGGGGCAACAAAGTCCAGCCAAATCTTCTCATCGTCCATCAGTGGACAGCAAACCGGAATGAGTAAAACATCAGAGCTGAAGGACATGTTAGTGTGTGTGGCCCAAATAAGCGTTCTTTATACAAACACACAGAGTATATATAAGGAATAAATTGAATGAACTGCAGGCGCGAATTCAAATTGGAGGGTGTGACATGGTAGCCATTACTGAGACGGTCAGGACTGGGAACTAAATATACCAGGTTATAGGACAGATAGGGAAAATGGCAGAGGGGGAGGAGTAGCCTTAGTGATTATGGATGAAATCACTTCAATGATGAGAGAGGATATAACGAGAGGTAAGCAGGCAGTGGAGACTTTATGGGTAGAATTAAGAAGTAGGAAAGGATTTAAGACTGTAGTGGGAGTTGTGTAGAAACCCCTTGGTAGCAGCTGAAGTGCTAGATTGTATAAATGCAGAGATTAGACAAGCGTGTAGTAAAGGCAGTGTGGTTTTAATGGGGGATTTTAACTTTCACATGGATTGGGAAAAGCATAAAGGTCAGAAAGGTAGTGAATTTCTTGAGTGTGTCCGGGATAGTTTTCTTACAACAATATGTCCTAGAGGCAACAAAGCGGCAAGCCATATTAGATTTAGAAATGAGTAATGAACCAGATTTAGTTAACAGCCTAACTGTGCGTGAACATTTATCTAATACCGATCATAACTAGTTGATGGTACAAGGACTAGGGGACACAGATTTAAGGTTTTGGGCAAGAGATACAGGGGGGATGTGAGGAAAAACTTTATTATGCAGCGAGTGGTGAGGACCTGGAACTCGCTGTCGACGGAAGTGTTGGAAGCGGAGACACTCAATGTTTTCAAGGGGAGACTGGATAGGCACTTGAGGGAAATAAACTTGCAGGGCTACGGGGATAGAGCGGGGGAATGGGACTGACTGGATTGCTCTACCGAGAGCCGGCACGGACTCGATGGGCCGAATGGCCTCCTTCTGTGCCATTATGACTCTATGGCCTAGAAATTCAGTATCGCCCCGTTTGGGGCGCCAGCCTCGCCAGGGCGCTAAAAGTAGCGCCCTGGAAGCATTCGCGGCCGCCCACCGGAAATTCAGTGGTAGCGCCCCAAAGGGAAGCGTGGCGCTACTGGAGGCGCCCCGCATCCCTCTTGGGGTGCTGCGACTGAAGATCGTGGTGCAACGTGCCGCAGCGCCACACACTGTGGCACGTCGTGCTGCGGTATTGCAGGCCTTCCTCCCCTTCTTAAAGGGGAGGGGCCTTGTTCAGCGTGATCTGAGGCCCAGCTGGGCCCCCGAGGATCGCGAGTGCCGGCAAAAGAGCCCGGCACCGAGAAGTGCCGGGCTCTTGGAACGCAGCTGGCACTCCGCGGGTGGTGGGGGGGGGTTCAGGAGGCCGGGGACGGCAGCGCGGAGAGGTGCTGACAGGCGGCCAGCAACAAAAATGGCCGCCCCGCACCTCCTTTAATTTGCGCCTCCACCGCCGCAGGTAGGCCCCCCTGAACCAGTCGCACATAGCGTCCGGCGGTAAATCAGGGGGCGCTTCCAAATATCGTGGCTGGGGCGCCAGCGGGGCGCTGCGCACACCGATGACGTCATCGGTAGCGGCGCAGCGCTAACGGCCAGCGCCGCCACTAGCATCCCGCTGAATTTAGCGGGAGGCGTGGCCAGTGGCTTGCGACCCACTTAGCGCCCTCTTAAGGCGCTAACGGGTGGCGCAGCCCACTGAATTTCTCCCCCTATGACTATAACATGATCGCGTTCAACATAGTGTTTGAAAGGGAGAAATGCGAAACAGCTACTAAGATTCTAGATTTAGGTAAGGCTGACTTCAACGGGATGAGGCAGAGACTGTCCACAGTAAAGTAGTCAAATCTGTTAATAGGTAAAATGACAGATCAATGGGAGATGTTTAAAGAAGAATTCAAGGTAATACAGAACCAGTTTATACCCCTGAGGGGCAAGAGTTCTACTTACCAAAACACAGCGATGGACAACTAAAGAGGTGAGGGACAGCATAAAACTAAAGGAAAAAGCAGACAAAAATGCAAAAAATAGCACAGATCCTGGTGAATGGGAAAGATACAAAGAACAGAAAAGGGACACAAAAGAGCTAGTAAGAGCTACAAAAAGGGAAAATGAAAAGAAACTTGCGAGGGATATCAAAATCAACACAAGGAATTTTTATAGTTACATTAGGAAAGAGAGGGTGGTCAGGAGCAATGTTGGCCCCTTAAAAACTGAAAGCAGTGATACTGTCAATGATAATAAGGAAATGGGGGACATGTTGAATAATTACTTTGCGTCAGTATTTACAGTAGAGGAAGAGGATAGCATGCCGGAAATCCCAAGGAAACTAATATTGATTCGGGGACAGAGACTTAATAAAATTAACGTAAGTAAAATAACAGTAATAAAGAAAATAATGGCACTAAAGAGTGACAAATCCCCAGGGCCAGATGGTTTCCATCCCAAGGTTTTAAAGGGAGTAGGTGAGCACATTGCAGATGCCCTAACTATAATCTTCCAAAGTTCTCTAGATTCAGGAACCGTCCCTTTAGATTGGAAAATTGTGCATATCACTCCACTATTTAAGAATGGCGAGAGAGGGAAACCAGGGAATTACAGACCAGTTAGCCTAATGTCTGTTGTTGGGAAATTGCTAGAGTCTATATTTAAGGATAGAGTGAGTGAACACCTCGAAAATTTTCAGTTGATCAGAGAGAACCAGCATGGATTTGTGAAAGGTAGGTCATGCCTGACAAACTAGATTACATTTTTTGAAGAAGTGACTAAAGTAGTCGACAGGGCTATGTCTATGGATGTTATTTATATGGACTTTCAGAAGGCATTTGATGAAGTCCCACATAAGAAACTGTTATCTAAGGTAGAAGCCCACAGAATTGAGGGCACATTATTGACCTGGTTAGTGAATTGGCTGAACGGCAGGAGACAGAGAGTAGGGATAATGGGCGGGTACTCTAATTGGCAGGATGTGACTAGTGGTGTCCCACAGGGATCTGTGTTGGGGCCTCAACTATTCACAATATTTATTAACAACTTAGATGATGGCATAGAAAGTCATATATCCAAATTTGCCGATGACACAAAGATAGGCAGCATTGTAGGCAGTGTAGATTAAAGCATAAAATTACAAAGGGATATTGATAGATTAAGTGAATGGACAGAACTGTGGAAAATGGATTTCAGTGTAAGCAAATGTGAGGTCATCCACTTTGGTCGTAAAAATAATAGAACAAGGTACTTTCTAAATGGTGAAAAGCTAAAAACAGTGGAGGTCCAAAGAGACTTGGGGGGTCCAGGTACACAGATCATTAAAATGTCATGAACAGGTACAGAAAATAATCAAAAAGGCTAATGGAATGCTGGCCTTTATATCTCGAGGACTAGAATACAAGGGGGTAGAAGTTATGCTGCAGCTGTACAAAACCCTGGTTAGACCACACCTGGAGCACTGTGAGCAGTTCTGGGCACCACACCTTAGGAAGGATATACTGGCCTTGGAGGGAGTGCAGCGTAGGTTTACTAGAATGATACCCGGACTTCAAGGGTTAAGTTACGAGGAGAGATTACACAAATTAGGATTGCATTCCCTAGAATTTAGAAGATTAATGGGTGATCTGATCGAAGTTTTCAAGATATTAAGGGGAACAGATAGGGTAGATAGAGAGAAACTATTTCCGCTGGTTGGGGATTCTAGGACTAGAGGGCATAGTCTAAAAATTAGAGCCAGGCCTTTCAGGAGTGAAGTTAGGAAACACTATAATTATGGGGGATTTTAACTATCATATTAATTGGACAAATCAAATTGGGCAGGGCTGCCTTGAGGATGAGTTCATTGAGTGTATTAGGGATGGGTTTCTTGAGCAGTATGTAACTGAACCAACCAGGGGGCAAGCAACCTTAGATCTGGTCCTGTGTAACGAGATGGGATTAATTAAAAATGTCCTAGTAAAGGATCCCCTTGGAATGAGTGACCATAACATGGTTGAATTCCATATTCAATTAGAGGGTGAGAAGGTTGGATCTCAAACAAGCGTGCTAAGCTTGAATAAAGGAGACTATGAAGGTATGAGAGTGGAATTGAGTAGAGTGGATTGGGAAAATAGATTAAAGGGTAAGACGATACATGATCAGTGGTGTACATTTAAGGAGTTATTTTACAACTTCCAAAAAAAATATATTCCACTGAGAAGAAAAGGGTGTAAAAGAAAAGACAGCCATCCGTGGCTAAGTAAAGAAATTAAGGATAGTATTCGACTAAAAACAAGGGCATATAAGGTAGCCAAATCTAGTGGGAAGATAGAGGATTGGGAAAACTTTAAAAGACAGCAAAAAATAACAAAAAGATTGATTAAGAAAGGGAAGATAGATTATGAAAGTAAATTAGCAAAAAATATAAAAACAGATAGTAAGAGTTTTTATAGTTATATAAAAAGAAAAAGGGTGGCTAAAGTAAATGTTGGTCCCTTAGAGGATGAGACCTGGAAATTAATGGTGGGAAATATGGAGATGGCAAAAACACTGAATGAATATTTTACATCAGTCTTTACAGTAGAAGACACTAAGAATATCCCAACACTGGACAAACAGGGGGCTAAAGGGGGGGAGGAGCTAAACACGATCAAAATCACTAAGGAAGTGGTACTCGGTAAAATAATGGGACTCAAGGCGGATAAATCACCTGGACCTGATGGCTTACATCCTAGGGTCTTGAGGGAAGTGGCGGTAGGGATTGTGGATGCATTGGTAATAATTTTCCAAAACTCCCTGGACTCGGCAAAGGTCCCGGCAGACTGGAAAACTGCTAATGTAACACCCTTATTTAAAAAGGGCAGTAGACAGAAGGCTGGAAACTATAGACCGGTTAGCCTAACATCTGTGGTAGGTAACATTTTGGAGTCCATTATTAAGGAGACAGTAACAGGACATTTGGATAATCATAATTTAATAGGACAAAGTCAGCATGGTTTTATGAAGGGGAAGTCATGTTTGACAAATTTGCTGGAGTTCTTTGAGGAAGTAACGTATAGGGTGCATAAAGGGGAACCAGTGGACGTAGTGTATTTAGACTTCCAAAAGGCATTTGACAAGGTGCCACACAAAAGATTATTGCTTAAGATAAAAAATCACGGGATTGGGGGTAATATTCTGGCATGGATAGAGGATTGGCTATCTAACAGAAGGCAGAGAGTTGGGATAAATGGTTCATTCTCAGACTGGCAATCAGTAACTAGTGGTGTTCCGCAGGGGTCAGTGCTGGGTCCCCAACTCTTTACAATCTATATTAACGATTTGGAGGAGGGGACCGAGTGTAACATATCAAAGTTTGCAGATGATACTAAGATGGGAGGGAAAGTAGTGAGTGAGGAGGACATAAAAAACCTGCAAGGGGACATAGACAGGCTAAGTAAGTGGGCAGAGATTTGGCAGATGGAATACAATACTGGAAAGTGTGAGGTTATGCACTTTGGCAGGAAAAATCGTAGAGCAAGTTATTATCTTAATGGTAAGAAACTGGAAAGTACTGAAGTACAAAGGGACCTGGGGGTCCTGGTGCACGAAACTCAAAAGGTTAGTATGCAGGTGCAGCAAGTGATTAAGAAGGCCAATGGAATGTTGGCTTTCATTGCTAGGGGGATAGAATATACAAATAGGGAGGTATTGCTTCAGTTGTACAAGGTATTGGTGAGACCGCACCTGGAATACTGCGTACAGTTTTGGTGTCCATACTTAAGAAAGGACATACTTGCTCTCGAGTCAGTACAAAGAAGGTTCACTCGGTTAATCCCGGGGATGAGGGGATGGACATATGAGGAGAGGTTGAGTAGATTGGGACTCTACTCATTGGAGTTCAGAAGAATGAGAGGCGATCTTATTGAAATATATAAGATTGTGAAGGGGTTGGATCGGGTGGATGCGGGGAAGATGTTCCCGATGATGGGTGAAACTAGAACTAGGGGGCATAGTCTTAGAATAAGGGGCTGCTCTTTCAAAACTGAGATGAGGAGGAACTACTTCACTCAGAGGGTGGTAGGTCCATGGAATATGCTGCCCCAAAAAACTGTAGAAGCTACATCATTACATAAATTTAAAACAGAAATAGACAGTTTCCTAGAAGTAAAGGGAATTAAGGGTTACGGGGAGCGGGCAGGAATTTGGACATGAGTCTAGGTTCGGATCGGTCATGGCCCTGTGGGTAGCGGAGCGGGCCCAGGGGCTGTGTAGCCTGATCCTGCTCCTATTTCGTGTGTCTAATTCTGTTAGATTCAGGAGATGGTTCTGTGATAGTGGATTGGCGGTTAGGATCAGATCAGCCATGATCTTATTGAATGGTGGAGCAGGCTCGAGGGGCCGATTGGCCTACTCCTGCTCCTATTTCTTATGTTCTTATGTTCTTACTTCTACACACAAAGGGTGGTAGAAGTTTGGAACTCTCTTCCATAAATGGCAATTGATCAATGGCTAATTTTAAATCAGAGATTGATAACTTTTTGTTAACCAAAGGTATTAAGGGATATGGGCCAAAGGCGGGTATATGGAGTTAGGTCGCAGATCAGCCATGATCTCATTGAATGGCGGAACAAGTTTGAGAGGCTGAATGGTCTCCTCCTGTTCCTATGTCTGCTTGACTTCTCCCTGCCTTCGTCCAGTGTGAAGAGGCCAGTTGTAGCACCTCTTCTGCCTGAGATCAGCTAACTCTGCACAGGCCCGGGGTCGAATCTGGGACCTGCCCAGTCTGTATGACTCAGTACCACATCTGGTGGTGACTTCACCAACTGAGCCATTGGTCATGGCGATGTGGTGGTGCACGTGCTCAATTGTCCCCTTCACTGGAACAGTCAGGAATCAGGGCCTGAGGTGCCGAGAGATTCCTCGTGTTTCACCCCATCCTCTCCTGTCGCCCCCCCCCCCGCCACCCCCCTCACCCAACCCCAAGTGCAATGACGCGAAAATCACAGCATCATACATACGATTTAGTGTCAACTGTGGCTCAGCACTCTCGCCTCTGAGCCAGAAGGATGTGGGTTCAAGTCCCATCCCAGAGACTTGAGCACAAAATCTAAGCGGACACTCCCAGTGCAGTACCGAGGGAACGCTGCACTGGTGCTGTCTTTCGGACGAGACGTTAAACAGAGGCCCCGTCTGCCCTCTCAAGTGGATAATCAGTTTGGGTGATGTTGATTGAGGGATAAGTATTGGCCAGGACACCGGGGAGAACTCACTGCCTGAAAGGGTGGTAGAGGCAGGAACCCTCACAGCATTCAAGAAGCATTTAGATGAGCACTTGAAACGCCATAACATACAAGGCTACGAACCAAGTGCTGGAAAATGGGATTAGAATAGACAGGGCTTGATGGCCGGCGCGGACACGATGGGCCGAAGGGCCTCTTTCTGTGCTGTATAACTCTCTAACTCCCCCGCTCTTCTTTGAATAGTGTCATGGGATCTTTTACATCCACCTGAAAGGGCAGACGGGACCTCGGTTTAATGTCTCATCCAAAAGACGGCACCTCCGACAGTGCAGCACTCCCTCAGTACCGCACTGGGAGCGTCAGCCTAGTTATGTGCTCTGGAGCGGGAATTGAACCCACCACCCTCTGACTCAGAGGCGAGAGCGCTACCCAACGGAGCCACGGACGACAGCTTGAACTCCCAGCGTAGGTTCTTTCCTCTCGCTCACCGCCACCGCTGTCCTTGTCTTGGCGTCGTTTCTGGCCCAGGCCCCAGGCGGCCGCGGCTATCCTCATCTCCAGCTGCTTCCGCTTGACCGCGTCGGCCGGCATGGGGTCGCTGAAATGGGGACGCAGGCGGCATTCACGCTGAGCCTTGGCGGTCTCCGTGGTCCCGTAGGCCGCGTCGGAGCTGGATCTCCGACAGCCGGGGAGGGAATGCTGAGGAAGGCAAATCGGGAAAAATCAATGGGATTGCAACAAAAAAAAAAAAAAAATGATTTAACCCAGCATTTGGCCTGAACCGTTTCACTCTGGGACACCCAGGTGCTAGTAATGGAGGATGACTGCACCAGAGCCACTGGGAGTGGAGGAGGTTGTGGGCTGGTGCTTGGGGTTTGGGGATTCCCCTATCGAGGTGGTCCTCACCTCTGGGGTCTACCCACCTTTCTCCACCACATTCCTGGACTATGGGAGCCTTCTCCTCCTTGCCAGATGTTCCACGTTTCCCTCCCCCCCGTCTCCTATTCCACTGTTGCCATTTCCACCTTCTCTGGACCCATCTTTTGTTTCTTTACTTGTCCCGTTACCATCTCCTTTTGCCTTGCACCATCAGTACTTTCGTTATTTAATCTCTCCTGCCTTCCACCCTATCACAGACCTTCACTTTTGTTCTTTCCTTCCCCCTCCCCCCCACTCTCTAACATCTCCAGTGCTGATGAAAGGTCATCGACCGGAAGTGTTAACTGTTTTTCTCTCTCCCTCCAGATGCTACCTGACCCACTGAGTGTTTCCAGCATTTCCTGTTTATATTTCAGATTCCCAGCATCCGCAGTATTTTTCTTTCTGTGACAGAACTGCTGCGTTGAGTCATTTCAGGCCCTCAGATGCTCCCCGCGCTGGGACAGTGCAACCCAGAAACGATTCCTTCCCTCCACTATATATACTATGTTCTCTATTTCCCTCCTCACTCGACCTCCACCAGTCTCTGGCCAAAGAGGACAACTGACGTGACCTCTTTCCGGACCTCTACTAATGATGTTTATCAGTGACTTGTAATCCCATTATTCTATATATGGGATCCATATATGGGCCGTGTCCGTCCCATTTCCCGCACTTCTGCCCTCACTCCTTTCCCCTCCCTCCCGGAACCACGATAGGGTTCGCCTTGTCCTCACCTTTCACCCCACCAACCTCCACATTCAACGGATCATCCTCCGCCATTTCCGCCACCTCCAGCGTGATCCCACCACCAAACACATCGTTCCCTCCTCCTCCCCTTTCAACATTCGGAAGGGACCGCTCCCTCTGCGACACCCTGGTCCACTCCACTATCACCCCCAACACCCCTTCCCCTTCGCCCGGCACCTTCCCGGGCAAGCGCAGGAGACGCAACACCTGCCCTTTTACCTCCTCCCTTTCCACCGTCAAGGGCCCCAAACACTCCTTCCAGGTGAAACAGCGATTTACTGTACCTGTACTTCTTGCAATTTAGTATACTGTATTCGCTGCTCACAGTGCGGTCTCCTCTACATTGGGGAGACCAAACGCAGATTGGGTGACCGCTTTGCAGAACACCTCCGTTCAGTCCGCAAGCGTGACCCCGAGCTTCCGGTCGCTTGACATTTTAATATTCTGTCCTATTCCCGCTCTGACCTCGGCCTCCTACATTGTTCCAATGAAGCTCAATGGAAGCTTGAGGAACAGCACCTTATCTTTAGATTAGGCACTTTACAGTCTTCCGGACTCAACACTGAGTTAAACAATTTCAGATCATAACCACTTACCTCATTTTCTCTGACAGCAGTTAATGGTAATGGTTCTGCCGCTGCCATTTACACCTCAAGAGCCAACTTTTGTTTCTTTACTTGTCCCATTACCACCCCCTTTCGCCTTGCAGCATCATCCCTTTTGTCATTTAATCACTCCACTCTTCCACCCTATCACAGACCTTCCCCTTTGTTCTCCCTCCCTCCCACCCCCCTTATCCTGTCTCTGTAATTACTGTTAAATCTCCAACTTCTTCCAGTTCTGATGAAAGGCCATCGACCTGAAATGCTAACGCTGTTTCTCTCTCCACAGATGCTGCCTGACCTGCTGAATGTTTACCAGCATTTTCTCACTCCCGGGTATCCATTATTCTATATATAAACCTCCCGAACCCCTCAATTATTTCCAGCCTGTAACTCAATCCCAGGTATCCATTATTATTCTATCTATATATAATCCACCTGAACCCCTCGATTAGATTCCAGCCTGTAACTCAATCCCAGGTATCCATTATTATTCTATCTATATATAATCCACCTGAACCCCTTGATTAGATTCCAGCCTGTAACTCACTCCCGGGTATCCATTATTCTATATACAAATCTCCCGAACCCCTCGATTAGATTCCAGCCTGTAACTCACTCCCGGGTATCCATTATTCTATATATAAATCTCCCGAACCCCTCGATTAGATTCCAGCCTGTAACTCATTCGCAGGTATCTGTTATTCTATATATAAACCACCTGAACCCCTCGATTAGATTCCAGCCTGTAACTCACTCCCAGGTATCCATTATTCTATATATAAATCTCCCGAACCCCTCGATTAGATTCCAGCCTGTAACTCACTCCCGGGTATCCATTATTCTATATATAAACCTCCCGAACCCCTCGATTAGGATCCATCCTGTAACTCACTCCCGGGTATCCATTATTATTCTGTATATAAGCCACCCAAACCCCTCGATTAGGTTCCAGCCTGTAACTCACTCCCGGAGTCCATTATTCTATATATAAACCTCCCAAACCCCTCGATTAGTTCCAGCCTGTAACTCACTCCCGGGTATCCATTATTCTGTATATAAACCACCTGAACCCCTCGATTAGATTCCAGCCTGTAACTCACTCCCAGGTATCCATTATTATTCTATATATAAACCCCCCCGAACCCCTCGATTAGGTTCCAGTCTGTAACCCAGTCACGGGTATCCATTATTCTATAAAGAAGCCATGTGAATCTCTCAACATGGTTTTTCTCGCCTCATGTTGTAGACTCTGTTGTAGAGTCATTGATAGAAATTGATTACTATGATTAGTCAACAACTCCCATTATCGTTGTATCTTGCGACTACCGGGATGGTAGAAGGCGAATTAGAGGGGCCTTGCTCTTTCGTCGTCTAGCAATTCCTATGTTGCCACGTTCCCACTATTGCCTCTCTCAAGAGTTCATCGATAACACAATGCGTCAGTTTCAACACAACTGACATCCAAGAGGATTGTGTTCCTTCAGACTGCAATAAAGCTGAAATTAGTCACAAACACACTTCCTCATCTTATCCCCCTGTCCATGAGGTAAATCCTCAGCTCCTCCACTGTTCTTGTCTCACAGGCAAAAGCAATAAAGAACCAGCTTATTTACACAGTCTGTCTGCCGAAGGACACCAGCCGCCTTTCTATTGCAGTCACTGCTGCAATCCAGGGTTGCTGTGGAAACCGGGGCTGATTGATTATCCTGTTCATTGCCGGTGATGTCATCCAACTCCTGGTGATGGGATGATTGGATGGCTACAGATTCTGCAGTGCAGCTGTTAATGAAAGCAGAACACATTGATAAAAACAAAGTCCAATAGCTGAACGGTTTAATTGCAGCCTGTCGTACAGTTAGCCACATTTAGGACTCGCACACAAAACTGCATTATAAAGTCTTCAGTGATATTGCCTATACTGGGATGTCAGTTGCTGCACCTTTTCAGGTGGAGCGTTCCAATCCCGACAAATCTCTGAGTGAAAAAATGTCTCCTCATCTCCCCTCTAGCTATTTTTAAATCTATGATCTCTGGTTATTGACCCACTCGCCAGGGGGAATAGTTTTTCTCTCTCTACTCGATCAAAACCTCTCATCATCATGAAAACCTCCATTAGGTCACCTTCACTGCTCCAAGGAGAGCAGTCCCCTAACTTTCCAACCTCTCCTCATAACTGAAGTCCCTCATCCCTGGTAACATCCTGGCAAACCTCCTCTTGTACCCTTTACATATTTCCTGAAGTGTGGTGAACAGAATTGTCCACAATACTCCAGCTGAGGCTTAACCTTCATGACCTCAGGACGTCCCAAAGCGCTTTACAGCCAATGAAGTACTTTTGAAGAGTGGACACTGTTGTAATGTAGAGAAACGCGGCAGCCAATTTGCACACAGCAAGCTCCCACAAACAGAAATGTGATAATGACCAGATAATCTGTTTTTTTTCAGTGATGCGGCACTTTGTCGAATGCCTTTTGGAAATCCATGTACACCATGTCAACCCCATTGCCCTCATCAACCCTCTCTCTGTTACCTCATCAAAAAACTCGATCAAGTTGGTTAAACACTGAAGTAAGATTAAAAAATGAGCGTAACAGGGCACGTTTAGTAGAACGCAATTGCGGCAGCAAAATGTGTAAAGATGAGGTGTACTAATTATTCTATGTTTAATTGCAGAAATGACCATACCAGTTTAGAGAGATGAAACTTACAAAAAGAGACACTGACATAACCCTTTTCTGGAAAAACAAAACTTAGTAGTGGTCAAGAGAAAGAATGACTCGTTTCTTAGAAATCACATGTCCTGGATGACTCATTTCCAAGAAATCAGAGGGTCCACAGGCCCCTTCAGTGAAAAGTGAAACTTCTCCTATAGGCTATTTTGTATAAGTTAGACACACCTAGTTAGTGATTAATGTATAGACTTTTAAATCGATTGGACCTCTGGAGTAGGAGGTCTCAGAAAATGTGTATAACTGTGTGAACCTCAAGAGGTTCGGTGGAGTTGCAGCCTTGTGTTGGGACGCAAGAGCCATATCTCCCCAGGCCTGAATAAACCGTTTTGACTTCAATTATTGGGTCTGTCTTTCTTACAACAAGCCGGTGTCGTCGACCTTGTATATCACTTGGTATGCACTTTGGGGGCTTACATCAACACGATTTGCCTTTAACAAGGAAGTATAGTGAACAGTGAGGAGGAGAGTGATGGACTTCAAGAGGACATAGACAGGCTGGTGGAAGGGATGGATTCGTGGCAGATACAACGCATAAAAGTCTGAAGTGATACATTTTGGTAGAAAGAATGAGGAGAGGCAATATAATCTAAATGGTACAATCCTGAAGCGGGTGCATGAACAGAGAGACCTGGGGGTATGTGTGCACAAATAGTTGAAGGTGGCAGGGTAGGTTGAGAAAACAGTTAAAAAAGCATACGGGATCCTGGGCTTCATAAATAGAGGCATAGAGTACAAAAGCGTGGAAATTATGATGAACCTTTATAAAACACTGGTTCGGCCTCAACTGGAGTACGGTGTCCAATTCTGGGCACCACACTTTAGGAAGGATGTGAAGGTCTTAGAGAGGGTGCAGAAAAGATTTACAAGAATGGTCCCAGGAATGAGGGACTTCAGTTAAGTTGATAGACTGGAGAAGCTGGGGTTGTTCTGTAATGATATCAGCAAATAGTGATGGTATTTGCCTGTTTGATTATTTATGCCTTACCAGCATATTTGCCTGATTGATTATTTATGCCTGACCAGCAGAGGGCATGTGAGAGACAAGCAGTTTCGTTTTAGTTTCGTTTTAGATGGATCTCTAAGATGGTGTCTCCTGTAATGCTGTTAACTGAGTTGAACATACTTTAGATAAAAAGTCATTCTCTTTCATGAATGTGTCGTCATTGAACCCACATACAAATCAATACATGGTGTCAGAAGTGATTGAAAGAGATGAAGAGGAAAAATCTGAAGTTAAATCAGCTCTCCACATATTAGCAAGCCAAAAGAGAACATCATTACTTACCATTGGAGAATAGCTAACGAAGTGAAAAAATGGAAGGTTTACACCCACCGGCGAAGCTTCAGTTGACAGGTAATGTGGCTGAAAATTGGAGGAGATTCAAACAATGTTTGGAGTTGTATTTAGCGGCAATCGGAGCTGACGAGAAAAGTGATAAAATGAAAGCGTCAGTGTTCTTACATGTCGTGGGTGATGAAGCGCTGGAGGTGTATAATAACTTCACATTCGCTGCTGATGGAGACAAAATGAAGTTGGATAAAATAATGAAACAGTTTGAGGCCTACTGCATACCTAAACGTAACGTGACGTTTGAGAGGCACAGATTTTTCACGTGTACAGAAAACGGGAGAGAATATTGATCAGTATGTGACTGAACTGAGAAACCGAAGCAAAACATGTGAATTTGGGGGACTGACAGACTCGCTGATAAAAGACAGACTGGTGTGTGGTATTCCAGATAATGGTCTAAGGGAAAGACTGCTAAGAGAGCAAGATCTAGACCTGGGAAAAGCCATAGCACTGTGTAGGGCTACAGAGACTGTGAAGTCGCAGGCAAAGGAGCTGTTCAGTGACAGTAGCTGCAACGTGGATGCAGTGAGTAAGAACGGACACAAACCGTTTAACAAAAAGAGCGCCAATGTGAAAAAAGAGGCGTGGCCAGCGAACAAAAATGAAAGGGGCAATCAAAAGTCATGTAGTCGATGCGGTACACAGCATCCACCAAAAAAGTGTCCAGCATATGGTAAAACATGCAATAGTTGCAACAAAAACAACCATTATGCCCGTTGCTGCAAGAACCAAGCGCAACAAAGCAAGGTCCATACAGTAGATGAAAGCGAGATAGAGGAGTTCTATGTAGATGTGTCTGAAAACGAAGAAAAAAGAGACTGGATGTTGACACTAAAAGTGAATGACATACACATTCCATTTAAATTGGATACTGGAGCACAAGTTAATGTGATATCAGAGACTGATTTTAAGAAAATTAGACCCAGACCAAAGATACATGGAATAAAAGTGAAAGTGACAGGATACTCAGGTACTGATATACCAGTGAAAGGAAAATGCATTGTCAAAGTAACACACAAGGACAGAGAGCACACGCTAGCATTAATCGTGGTGCCAAAGGATGTGCAAGCCATACCAGGTTTAAAAGCCTGTGAGAGCCTGAACCTGGTAAAGAGAGTCCTCGTTGTGGAAAGCGAAGGAGAGACAGTCTATGATGAACTCATGCAAGAGTACAACGACCTATTTCAGGGTCTAGGCTGCCTTCCAGGAGAACACACGATCAGAGTAGATAAAAGTATGCCAACGGTCATACATCCATGCAGAAAAGTTCCGTTTGCTCTTCAAAAGCAACTGAAGGCAGAGTTGGACAGGATGGAAAGCCTGAACGTGATACAGAAGATAGATGAGCCAACTGAGTGGGTGAGTTCCCTCGTCGTTGTGGACAAAAAGAATGGAAAGCTCAGAATTTGCCTGGATCCAAGAGATCTAAACAGAGCAATAAAGAGAGAGCACTTCAAGCTTCCTACACGTGAGGAAATCATGTCACAGTTTGCAAATGCAAAGTATTTCAGCAAGTTAGATGCATCATCAGGATTTTGGCAGATGAAACTGGACGAGGCAAGTTCAAGACTGTGCACGTTCAGCAGTCCATTTGGCAGATACAGATTCCTAAGGTTACCATTTGGCATTGCCTCAGCTCCTGAAGTGTATCACAAAACTATCCATATGATCTATGAGCACCTGGAGGGAGTTGATACATCAACGGATGACATCATAGTATGGGGAACCACGAGAACTGAGCATGACGAGAGACTGAAAAAAGTGCTGGAAGTAACAAGGAAAACAAACCTGAAGCTGAATAGAGAGAAATGCCAGCTCGGGGTGACAGAACTGACATTCGTGGGAGATATCCTTAACAGTGAGGGCATCAGACCAGATCCCAGAAAGGTGTCCGCCATTGAGAATATGCCAAAGCCACAATGCAAAAAGGACGTGCAGAGGTTTAATGGAATGATCAACTACATGGGTAAATTCATATCCAACCTCTCAGAAAAGATGGCGCCACTGAGAAGACTAACTGAAAAGAACATAGAATGGGAATGGAATCATGAGCATGAGAGGTCATGGAGCGATCTAAAGAAACTGCTCACAGAGGAACCAATTCTGAGATTTTATGACCCAGCGAGACCCATCAAGATATCATCAGATGCATCACAGAGTGGGCTCGGAGCCGTTCTTCTGCAAAAATATGACTACTGGCAACCTATTGCATATGCATCGCACTCAATGACAGACGCGGAGACGCGATATGCTCAAATAGAAAAGGAGCTGCTCAGCATCACATACGCCTGTGAAAGATTTCACCAGTTTGTGTCAGGACAAGCAATCAGTGTAGAGACTGACCATAAGCCCTTGGTTGCATTGTTCCAAAAGCCACTAAATAGCTGTCCGCTTAGAATACAAAGAATGATGATCAGGCTGCAACGCTATACACTGAATGTTGCATACACACCGGGTAAGCTGATGTATACAGCAGACACGTCCAGAGCTGTTGACCCAAGTGAACCCGCAAACACCAAAATGGATGAAAAAGTGAACGCCTACGTGGACATGATCACAAGTGCACTGCCCATAGCAGATGCAAAAATGGAGCTCATAAAGACTGAGACAAACAAAGATGAAACAATGAGACGACTGAGGAAAAGCATCTTGGATGGATGGCCCAACATGAAGCAAGACTGCTCACCTGACATGGCAGAGTACTGGAACTGCAGGGCGGAACTATCAGTGGTCGAAGACATCATCTACAAAGGAAGTAAAATAGTTATCCCAAAGAGTCTAAGAAAAGAGATGCTAAAAAGGATCCATGGAGGACATCTGGGAATCGAAAAGTGTAAGAAAAGAGCACGAGAGGTGATGTACTGGCCACGAATCAACCAAGATGTGACAAATGAGGTGTCAAACTGCACAATATGCCTGAAATATCGAGCAAGCAATCCGGTAGAACCACTAAAGCCACACCCAGCGCCAGACAGACCTTACCAGAAGGTAGGCGCTGACCTATTCGTATGTCAAGGGAAGGACTATCTTGTAGTCACAGACTATTACTCCCTGTATCCAGAGGTTTGTAGACTGTACACCACCACTGCAGATGCTGTGATAAGATGTATGAAAGCCATATTCTCCAGACATGGCGTGGCAAGTGAGGTCTTCACAGACAACGGACCCCAGTTTTACAATGCAAGTTTCCGACACTTTGCCAAAGAGTGGGACTTTGTCCACACAACGTCAAGTCCTCACTTTCCACAGTCCAATGGACTAGTGGAAAAATCGGTCCAAACAGTGAAAAGACTGATGTACAAGGCAAGAGACAGTGGCACTGACTTCTACCAGAGCATGCTTGTATACCGCACAACGCCGCTCGAGTGTGGTATGTCACCAGCCCAACTCCTGATGGGACGTCTGCTAAGGTCAAACCTACCCATCCCGGAGAACCTCCTGAAAACAAAAGAGGGGGAGAAAGTGAGGAAGTTCAAAGAACAACAGAAAGAAAAGCAAAAGTACTACTATGACAGAGGAACACAAAACCTACCTGAACTCCACACTGGTGACCAAGTAAGGTTCAAAGACAAAACAAACATATGGACTCAGAAGGGAACTGTCCTGAGTGAAGTTCAACCAAGATCATACACCATTCAGACAGATGAGGGTGCTGTTCTGAGAAGAAATCGTCGAGATCTTCTCATGGGACCAGCCACAGCAAGTCAAAAGACTGATACTGTTGAACAACCTGATCACACAGCAGGTCAAAAGACTGATACTGTTGAACAACCTGATCACACAGCTGAGAACACATCATCTGAGGCAACAACTCAGATTCAAGGACAATCAATCAGAAAATCCTCAAGACGCGTGAAGCCTCCTGAGAGACTCATTGAGCAAGTTTAAGGACTCTTGTTATAGAAGGAAGTAATGTTATCTTATTCTTTCTTCAAGTTCTAGTGTATTTTCATATTTCATGTGAACACACAAAACAAGGTTAAAAAACCTTGATCATGATAATGATAATGTAAGTTCATTAAGTGTTACAGTTAAAATGCAGAGTAATACAAAGAAAACATGTTGTTAGATAAAAGTAAAATACTTTTGTTTTAAGAAAGGGAGATGTAATGATATCAGCAAATACTGATGGTATTTGCCTGTTTGATTATTTATGCTTTGGATGAAAATGTAAAAGGTATGATCAGTAAGTTCGCAGATGACACGAAAATTGGTGGGGTGGTAAATTGCGAGGAGGAAAGCCTCCGGCTACAGGACGATATAAACGGGTTGGTCAGATGGGCGGAAAAGTGGCAAATGGAATTTAACCCTGAAAAGTGCGAGGTGATGCATTTTGGACGGACAAATAAGGCAAGGGAATACACAATGAGTGGTAGGACCCTAGGAAGTACAGAGGGTCAGAGGGACCTTGGTGTACATGTACATAGATCCCTGAAGGCAGCGGAGCAGGTAGATAAGGTGGTTAAAAAGGCATATGGGATACTTGCCTTCATTAGCCGAGGCATAGAATATAAGAGCAGGGAGGTTATGATGGAGCTGTACAAAACGCTGGTGAGGCCACAGCTGGAGTACTGTGTGCAGTTCTGGTCGCCTCACTATAGGAAGGATGTGATTGCTTTGGAGAGGGTGCAGAGAAGATTCACCAGGATGTTACCTGGGATGGAGCGCCTCAGCTATGAAGAGAGGCTGGACAGGCTGGAGTTGTTTTCCTTGGAGCAGAGAAGGCTGAGGGGGGACCTGATTGAGGTGTACAAAATAATGAGGGGCATAGATAGGGTAGATAAAGAGGAACTTTTCCCCTTAGTGGGGGGGTCAATAACAAGGGGGCATAGATTCAGGGTAAGGGGCAGGAGATTTAGAGGGGATTTGAGGAGGAACTTTTTCACCCAGAGGGTGGTTGGAATGTGGAACTCAATGCCTGAAAGGGTGGTGGAGGCAGGAACCCTCACAATATTCAAGAAGCATTTGGATGAGCACTTGAAATGCCATTGCATACAAGGCTATGGACCAAATGCTGGAAAATGGGATTAGACTGGACAGGGATGGATGGGCGGCGCAGACACGATGGGCCGAAGGGCCTCTTTCTGTGCTGTAAAACTCTATGACTCTATGACTCTATGCCTTACCAGCATATTTGCCTGATTGATTATTTATGTCTGACCAGCAGAGGGCATGTGAGAGACAAGCAGTTTAGTTTTAGTTTCGTTTTAGATGGATCTCTAAGATGGTGTCTCCTGTAATGCTGTTAACTGAGTTGAACATACTTTAGATAAAAAGTCATTCTCTTTCATGAATGTGTCGTCATTGAACCCACATACAAATCAATGGGCCAGAAATTCCAGGCCAGAAGCGTGAGTACGGTCGGGTTACTCACGCATCTGGCCGTTGGAAATGCCGGCGTTCAGCAGGAACAGCACATGCGGGGAACGCCGGCATTTCCAGACCCGAGGTCTATTCACAGCGCGTGCGACTGCACAGGCAGCGCTTGCGCAGTGAACTTTGTAGATTTCACTGATGGATTCAGTGAGGGTAAGCCCCTAGAACTTGCACTTGAAAAAAGCAAGTGTAAAGTTGTTCATTGGCTGGGGAAGGAGATATATTTTATGGAGGAGCTTATGAAATGCAATATTTAGGTTTGGGAAAGGGAGGGAAGTTATTTTAAGAAATTTTAACTAAGTTTTAAACTTTAATTTTTTTTTTTTTAAACGGGTTTTCAGAACGGTAGGTAGAAGGAGCAATTGTGGCTGTGTGAATGGAATGTGAGAATGAGTTATGTATGTATGTCCACATATATTCCTTTACGTATATGTATGTATGTTTTATATTCCTTTACTAATGTGTATGAATGTATATTTTTAATTATGATTTTCCAATAAGTTACTTTCTCTGAAAGTCATAATTAAATAATACATTCATACACATAAGTAAAGGAATATATACATAACACGCAAAGGAATATATACAGACATACATACTTTCAGAAGCTCCACGATAAGAAATATCTTCCTCCGCAGCCTCTGGAGCAACTGTACCCATGCTTTTTTCATGTGTAAGTTGTAATGACTGGACCTCACTGAAAGCATTAATGAAAGCGGCGAATTATACTGCGCACGCGCTGCCTGTGCAGTCGCACGCGTTCTGCCTCTGAACCCCTTCGTTCAGAGGACAGGAAATGCCGGTTTTCCCCACATGCACTGTGCATGCTGAAAACCGGCATTTCATCCGGCCAGATGCGTAAGTACCCCGACCGTACTAGCGCATTTGGAAGGGAATTACTGGGCCAACATTTTACATGTCAATAAAATAAAAAATTTAACAATTGCACAACTTGCCCCCTCGCATCTGCGACTGAGGGTCCAAGGAGGTGCATTGCGCAAGAGGTCATCATCGTACGTATCCTCACACTGTTCCCTTTGGGGAACTGTATGAAGTGGTGGAAGGATTTATGGCCGTGATTAACGCTCATTCCGTGACCGTAACCATCTTTGAACCAGCCATTAGGGTGGTTAGTCCTATGGCGGGCGGGTTTTACGGGCTCCCACAACCCATCTGAGGGGGGGGGCCACCAACACCCACGGACGCAAGCATCCCGCTGGATGTCCACCCAGCATTTAAAGTTGGAGGTCCGCCTCCACTTGCCGGGACTGTCTGGAGTGGGGTTCAAAACCCTACTCCTTCTGGCCCAGCGGCGGGGATGCTTACTGCTACGCAAAAGGCCCACTCCGCACAAAAGGTGACACCCATACGTTTCCTGCGCCTTTTCCCTCCCCGTGACTGGAGCCCTATGCTGCCATTTCACGTTGCTAATCGGATTGGGCCTTTGTCATAGCGGTAGGATCCCCGCCGCTGGGCCAGATCAGGGTAGGGTTTCGAACCCCGCTCCAGACAGTCCCGGCAAGTGGAGTCGGAGCTCCGGCTCTAAATTCTGGGTTGACATCCAGTGGGATATTTGTGGGTGTGGGTGGCCCCCCCTCCTTGTATAGCTTGTGGGAGCCCGTAAAACCCTCCCGCCATAGGACTAACCGCCCTAATGGCTGGTTCAAAGATGGTTACGGTCACGGAATGAGCGTTAATCATGGCCATAAATCCTTCCACCACTTCATACAGTTCCCCAAAGGGAACAGTGTGAAGACATGTATGACGACGACATTGCTAAATAAATAAATGGAATTAAAAAAATTCTTTTAGGGCTTTTAAAAGTCTTTAAATTGCTTTAATTCTCTTTAAAACTACTTCAGATTACTCAAAATAATGTAAACATTTTAAAAAGTTTATGAAAGTTACCAAAATCTTCAAAAAACTTCCAAAAACCTATTTAAACTGCTGCTTTGCATGTAAAAATGGTTAGCAGCTTGACAGAAACATTGGGGGCGTGTCCAGTGAAACTGAGACCTCAAGGGGCGTGTCTCACTTGCACTGCACGCTCCTGACTTCGCGCTGGCTGCACTCCTGGGCGGCGTGACGTCATACGCTGCCCGGGATTCTTCTTCTGGAAACACCAATTCCAGGCGTCCCTGGAGCTGATCGGCAGTAGCGCGGGGTAAGTGTAAATACGGGGCTTGCACGCGCTGCAAGCCCCGTTCTGGAACTTCTGGGCCAATACATGTTCTACTTAGAGCAGAGAAGGTTGAGAAGAGATTTGATAGAGGTGTTCAAAATCATGAGGGGTCTGGACTGAATAGATAGAGAGAAACTGTTCCCATTGGTGGAAGGGTCGCGAACCAGATGACACAGATTTAAGGTGATTGGCAGAAGAACCAAAGGCGACATGAGGAAAAACTTTTTTACTCAGCGAGCGGTTAGGATCTGGAATGCACTGCCTGGAAGGGTGGTGGAGGCAGACTCAATCACGGCTTTCAAAAGGGAGTTGGATAAGTAGCTGAAGGAAAAATATTTGCAGGGCTACAATTAAAAGGCGGGGGAGTGGGACTCGCTGAAGTGCTCTTGCAGGGAGCCGGCACCAGCTCGGCAGGCCAAAAGGCCGCCTTCCATGCTGTAACCATTCTCTGATTCTATGACAATAGTAAAATACTGCGGATGCTGGAAATCTGAAATAACAACAGGAAAAGCTGGAAACACTCAGCAGGTCAGGCAGCATCGAGGAGAGAGAAACAGAGTCAACATTTCGGGTCGAACCCTTCGTCAGAACTGGCGAAGGGTCCTCGACCCGAAACATTGACTCTGTTTCTCTCTCCTCGATGCTGCCTGACCTGCTGAGTGTTTCCAGCACTTTCTGTTATTATCTATGATTCTATGATGTTGGTTGAGGGATAAATATTGGCCAGGACACCGGGGAGAACTCCCCTGCTCTTCTTCGAGATAGTGCCGTGGGATCTTTTACATCCACCTGAGAGAGCAGACAGGGGCCTCGTAACGTCTCATCTGAAAGATGGCACTTTATGTGGCTCGGTGTCAAATTTTGTCTGACAACGCTCCTGTGAAGTGCCTTGGGATGTTTTACTACTTTAAAGATGCTATGTAAATGCAAGTTGTTGTTGTGTGAGGACACCTGGGAATCCCTGGCCCAAGATCGCACAAAGTGGAGGAGAAGCATCCGGGAAGGCGCCGAACACCTCGAGTCTCTTCGCCGGGAGCGAGCGGAAGCCAAACGCAGGCAGCGCAAGGAGCGCACGTCAACCCAAGCACCCCACCTACCCGCCCCTTCAACCACCGTCTGCTCCACCCTGTGACAGAGACTGTAGGTCCCGCATTGGACTCATCAGTCAGCTGCGAACTCATTTTTAATGTGGAAGCAAGTCATCCTCGGTTCTGAGGGACTGCCTAAGAAGATGAAGAATCATGTGAGGCGGGGAATCGCGTTATGATAAGATTGTGATGTGTTGCCCTCCACAGAGTAATAGCCCCTTTGGCAGGTTGCTGGAGAACCATTGAACTGCGACCCAACAAGAGAGGGAGACGAGAGACAAGTGAGGGGGGGCGGGGGAAGAAAATTTGATATCTGAAACAAAATGGCTTTACTGAGCACAGGGCAGCCAACCTTGAATAAACGCCAGTGGGTGGTGGTGGTGGGGGGGGGGTTTGTTTGAAACAGTTCAGCTGGGATCTCTGTTAAGTGTTAGCCCCCCAGCACGTTAGCTTGTATCAGTCAGCTTTAGGGCCGTGATAAGTGATCCGAAGGTCACACTGTACAATTGATGAGACCATTAGTCACCAAGAAAGGATTTGGCTCATAAATATTTAATACTTGTATAGATACACGGTGGAACTCATGAATTAAGAATAGCCGCTTCGGGAAGGTCTTATTTACATGCTTGCAATCTGCTGCAATCACATATTAAAGCTTCAGAGCGGCTTCTTTCCCTTAACCTGGGCGAACTCGATTGACTCACGCTCAATCTCGAGCAGGACAACTTGTCTTCTTCCGATGCTTGCACTCATTCCTCAGTGCAAACCCGTCGATCTTCAGCAAGCCCAGGAAAATGGGGGTGGGGGGGAGGGGGGTGCGGGGTGCGGGCGAGATGGGGGTCACTGACGGGTTAAGGCCACCTGGTTCAATCGGAGCAAACCCGCCGGGACATTCCTGGTCTCTCTGGTTCTCCATGTGGAGCCCAGCATTCCTAATGAGTATGGGTCCTGACACGTGAGTGCAAAAGCCATTGCACCGAGGCTACTCTCCCGAAACAGGAACAACAACAACTTACATTTACATCGCGCCCTTAAATAGTAAAACGTCCCCAAGGAGCTTCATGGGAGCGATTATCAAACAAAATTTGACACCGAGCCACATAAGGAGATATTGGGGCCGGTGACCAAAAGCTTGGTCAAAGAGGTAGGTTTTAAGGAGTAGTCTTAAAGGAGGAGAGAGAGAGGCGGAGAGGTTTAGGGAGGGAATTCCAGAGCTTAGGGCCTCAGGCAGCTGAAGGCGCGGCCGCCAACAGTGGAGCGATGAAAATCGGGGATGCGCGAGAGGCCAAAATTGGAGGAGCGCAGAGTTCTCGGCGGGGACGCGGCCACGGAGGGATCTGAAAACAATCCGCCTGCCCTGTGTACCCTATAAGATCCAGGGATCCCGCGCAGCCACGCAGCGCTCCAGGGATCCCGCGCAGCCGGCTTTCCGGCTTTTGAATGCAAAAACCGCGCATGGCTGACCATGATTCTATGATTCTACGAACTATTTCAAAATGTACAGAATGTAATGCAAGTGCATGAATGTAATGTGTATCTTTTTATGGCCTTGACTGTGTCAAGTGAACACCGTACAGCTCCCAGACTCCCACTAACGCAGGATACGTTTGCTGTGCTGATGACGGTAACACAGTGGCAAATGATGGTAATTAGAGATTATTCACACATGTAAATGATGGTAATTAGCAAATAGACTTTCCAGTGTAACTCACATCCTATCTGTCCTATCTGAAAGCTAGACAATAAATTATTCTGTAAAAGGCAGATGATGGCCATGGAATAAAAGGGACAGTGGCAGCATGGAAACGGAATTGGCTAAGTGACAGGAAACAGTTGTTTTTCGGACTGGAGGAAGGTACACAGTGGTGTTCCCTGGGGGTCGGTACTAGGACCACTGCTTTTCTCGATATATATTATTGATTTGGATGTGGGTGTACAGGGCACAATTTCAAAATTAGCAGATGACACAAAACTTGGAAGTATAATGAACAGTGAGGAGGACAGTGATAGACTTCAAGAGGACATAGACAGGTTGGTGAAATGGGCGGACACGTGGCAGATGGAATTTAATGCAGAAAAGTGCGAAGTGTTGGTAGGAAGAATGAGGAGAGGCAATATAAACTAAAGGGTACAATCCTAAAGTGGGTGCATGAACAGAGAGACCTGGGGGGTATATGTGCACAAATCGTTGATGGTGGCAGGGCAGGTTGAGAAAGCGGTTAAACAATCTTATGGGATCCTGGGCTTCATGAATAGAGGTATAGAGTACAAAAGCATGGAAATTATGATGAACCTGTATAAAACACTGGTTCAGCCTCAATTGGAGTATTGTGTCCAATTCTGGGCACTGCACTTTAGGAAGGATGTGAAGGCCTTAGAGAAGGTACAGAAAATATTTACGAGAATGATTCGAGGGATGAGGGACTTCAGTTATGTGGATAGACTGGAGAAGCTGGGGTTGTTCGCCTTAGAGCAGAGAAGATTGAGAGGAGATTTGATAGAGGTGTTCAAAATCATGAGGGGTCTAGACAGAGTAGATAGAGAGAAACTGTTCTCGTTGGCAGAAGGGTCGAGAACCAGAGGACACAGATTTAAGGTGATTGGCAGAAGAACCAAAGACGACATGAGGAAAACATTTTTACTCAGCGAGTGGTTAGGATCTGGAATGCACTGCCTGAGAGGGTGGTGGGGGCAGATTCAATCACGGCTTTCAAAAGGGAGTTGGATAAGTACCTGAAGGAAAAACATTTGCAGGGCTACGGGGAAAGGGCAGGGGAGTGGGACTAGCTGAAGTGCTCTTGCAGAGAGCCAGCACGGGCTCGATGGGCCAAATGGCCTCCTTCTGTGCTGTAACCATTTGATGATTCTATGAATTAAATGCAAATGATATGCAAATTATACTGATTAGAAGACGGGTGCCTAAACCCCAAGCTCTGGACAATCAGGTGTAGGAACCATAGCTGAGTTCCTTTTCTCTAATCCAAGGCCAATTTTGCAGCCCTACCATTGACTGAGTTCATCTAACTTTTAGCACACACCAGAGATTCGAATTTGGACGTTCTGCAAATGCTGACTGATCAAATCTCCCATTTAATGGTGGAGCTGCAGCTGATGGTCGGCAATCCAATTGTGCTCCCGCCAGGTTTCACCGTCGTGTTTCAGAGGAGGCGTGCACCACGTGGGAAAAGTGTTCAAATCACAAAGGCCTCTCAAAATGGGATTATAGAGGCAATTCAGTGGTTGTTAAGGGCCTTAAGGGCCTATCCCGCCTCTTGGAGGCGGGACGGAGACGGGAGCAGAAACCACGCATTTGGGAAAATTGCTTGGAGGCAGGATGGAGGCGGGGTCGGGCCCGCCCACCACCTTTTGCAATTTTATCACCCCACACGCCTCCATTCCCGCCTCCTCGGGCCTGGCAAAATCCAGCCCATTGAGTATATGCAAGACGGAGATAGACATATATTTGAGCTACAGGAGAGTCGAGGGTTATGGAGCACAGACAGGAAAGTGGAGTTGAGGCCAAGGTCAGATCAGCCACGATCTTATTGAATGGCGGGGCAGGCTCGAGGGGCCGAATGGCCTACTCCTGCCCCTATTTCTTATGTTCTTAGTCCGAATGGCTCAGAGACGGTGGGGTAAACTTTGCGAGGCATGCTCTCCGCAATTTCCTTGCTTGCAACCTCTGAGATTTTCTGATGCTTATCAGCCGAATGAAAGGCTGGCATGATTGAGGTCTCGGGAAATGGTTTCCTGGTGTCTTTACTGTAGTATCAACTGTGGCTCAGTGGGTAGCACTCTCGCCTCTGGAGTCAGAAGGTTGTGGGTTCACGTCCCACTCCAGAGACTTGAACACAAATTCTAGGCTGATGCTACAGTGTGGTACTGAGGGAGTGCCGCACTGTCGGAGGTGCTGTCTTCTGGATGAGACGTAAAACCGAGGCTCTGTCTGCCCTCTGAGCTGAACATAAAAGATCCCATGGCACTATTTCGAAGAAAAGCAGGCAAGTTATCCCTCAATCAACATAACAGAAAACAGATTATCTGGTCATTATCACATTGCTGTTTGTGGGAGCTTGCTGTGTGCAAAATGGCTGCTGTGTTTCCTACATTACAACAGTGACTACACTTCAAAAAAATACTTCATTGGCTGTAAAGCTTTTGGGATGTCCAGTGAACGATGCTATAGAAATGCCAATCTTTCTTTCTTTAAAGGCACCGGATGGACCAATACGCTGGAAATCCACACTTGATGCAATGAGTTCATCTGTAATTATCCTACCTAAATATTAAGGGAAGTACCAAGATAAGGCACTGCTCGTACTGCCTGCTATTCTACCTGACATCTTAATATACCTAGAGACATGTTTTATTTATACTGCCTTAATTCCATTACATGTCCAGGTCGGATGCCTGTCTTTCATTTCCTATTGTTTTTCTGCCATGATCTAATTGAATGGTGGAATAGGCTCAAGGGGCTGAATGTCCTACTCCCATTCCTATGTTCCTGTCTTCTTCCCCTCCATCCCTGTTTTCTTCCCCTCCATCCCTGTTTTCTTCCCCTCCGTCACTGTCCCCTTTCCCCTCCATCAATGTCCCCTTTCCCCTCCAACCCTGTCCCTTTTCCCCTCCATCCCTGTCCCCTTTCCCCTCCATCACTGTCCCCTTTCCCCTCCATCACTGTCCCCTTTCCCCTCCATCACTGTCCCCTTTCCCCTCCATCACCGTCCCCTTTCCCCTCCATCAATGTACCCTTTCCCCTCCATCACTGTCCCCTTTCCCCTCCATCACTGTCCCCTTTCCCCTCCATCACTGTCCCCTTTCCCCTCCATCACTGTCCCCTTTCCCCTCCATCGCCGTCCCCTTTCCCCTCCATCCCTGTCCCCTTTATCACTGTCCCCTTTCCCCTCCATCACTGTCCCCTTTCCCCTCCATCCCTGTCCCCTTTCCCCTCCATCCCTGTCCCCTTTCCCCTCCATCACTGTCCCCTTTCCCCTCCATCACTGTCCCCTTTCCCCTCCATCACTGTCCCCTTTCCCCTCCAGCCCTGTCCCCTTTCCCCTCCATCACTGTCCCCTTTCCCCTCCATCACTGTCCCCTTTCCCCTCCATCACTGTCCCCTTTCCCCTCCAGCCCTGTCCCCTTTCCCCTCCATCACTGTCCCCTTTCCCCTCCATCACTGTCCCCTTTCCCCTCCATCCCTGTCCCCTTTCCCCTCCATCCCTGTCCCCTTTCCCCTCCATCACTGTCCCCTTTCCCCTCCAGCCCTGTCCCCTTTCCCCTCCATCACTGTCCCCTTTCCCCTCCATCACTGTCCCCTTTCCCCTCCAGCCCTGTCCCCTTTCCCCTCCATCACTGTCCCCTTTCCCCTCCATCACCGTCCCCTTTCCCCTCCATCACCGTCGCCTTCCCTCTCCATCACTGTCCCCTTTCCCCTCCATCCCTGTCCCCTTTCCCCTCCATCACTGTCCCCTTTCCCCTCCATCACTGTCCTCTTTCCCCTCCATCACTGTCCCCTTTCCCTCCATCACTGTCCCCTTTCCCCTCCATCACTGTCCCCTTTCCCCTCCATCACTGTCCCCTTTCCCCTCCATCACTGGCCTCTTTCCCCTCCATCACTGTCCCCTTTCCCCTCCATCCCGGTCCCCTTTCCCCCCATCACTGTCCCCTTCCCCCTCCATCACTGTCCCCTTTCCCCTCCATCACTGTCCCCTTTCCCCTCCATCACCGTCCCCTTTCCCCTCCATCAATGTCCCCTTTCCCCTCCATCAATGTCCCCTTTCCCCTCCATCACTGTCCCCTTTCCCCTCCAACCCTGTCCCCTTTCCCCTCCATCCCTGTCCCCTTTCCCCTCCATCACTGTCCCCTTCCCCCTCCATCACTGTCCCCTTTCCCCTCCATCACTGTCCCCTTTCCCCTCCATCACTGTCCCCTTTCCCCTCCATCACCGTCCCCTTTCCCCTCCATCCCTGTCCCCTTTATCACTGTCCCCTTTCCCCTCCATCACTGTCCCCTTTCCCCTCCAGCCCTGTCCCCTTTCCCCTCCATCACTGTCCCCTTTCCCCTCCATCACTGTCCCCTTTCCCCTCCATCACCGTCCCCTTTCCCCTCCATCCCTGTCCCCTTTCCCCTCCATCCCTGTCCCCTTTCCCCTCCATCACCGTCCCCTTTCCCCTCCATCCCTGTCCCCTTTCCCCTCCATCCCTGTCCCCTTTCCCCTCCATCACCGTCCCCTTTCCCCTCCAGCCCTGTCCCCTTTCCCCTCCATCACCGTCCCCTTTCCCCTCCAGCCCTGTCCCCTTTCCCCTCCATCCCTGTCCCCTTTCCCCTCCAGCCCTGTCCCCTTTCCCCTCCATCCCTGTCCCCTTTCCCCTCCATCCCTGTCCCCTTTCCCCTCCATCCCTGTCCCCTTTCCCCTCCATCACTGTCCCCTTTCCCCTCCATCACCGTCCCCTTTCCCCTCCATCCCTGTCCCCTTTCCCCTCCATCACTGTCCCCTTTCCCCTCCCAGCCCCGTCCTTGTTGCTGAGCCCTTTCTCCTGAATGCCGATGTTTCAATGCTTTGCTGTTAAAATCCTCGATACCTTTGAAACACAATAAACAGGATTTGTCTCAGATGAATAACGTTCCTCTTTTGTCAGTATTTCTGGATTTCCCCTTCAGTTTCTGACGAATATAACCTTCCCGTTCCCTGCGCTGCAGCGTCTGTGGTGCTCTGAGTATAATTGCTGAATCACAGACTGAGCCTGGGGCCATTTTACATTACGTCCCATGTCTGTTTAGACAGTCTGAACTTGATTCACCCTTCACCGCCAGCAGGTGCCCTCCGTCTGTTCTCTCTTTCCTGAACTCAATGCTGAAAAATAGTCAAATCAAAACCCTTTCATTATTCCTGCACTTGGCAGGCAAATTAACACAAAGCTGAGAAAGGGAATAAGCAATGCTTAATTTACGGGGATGACAGAGATACAGCGGACACACCTGCAAAATTAGCAAAAGCTAGTGACTAAATTTAAAAAAAAAAGCCCTAAATAAAAGGCTATGACATGTGGAAATGGGTAATCACACGGAGAAGTGCAGTAGGGTCGCCAACTCTGGTTTCACGTATTCCTGAAGGTATCAACAAAAGACCTTTAACCTCCTACCGCCCCACCAGTCAAACAGAATTTTTCCCCCATCTCCAATATCTTTATTACTAATAAACAAAATTATTCAAGTTCCCAGATTGACAAGTGTAGTCCACGGTCAGAGTCTGTCTCGCCATTGTGTCTGTCACTTCAGCGGTGTGTGTATATAAATATATGTGTGTATATATATGTGTGTGTGTGTGTGTATATGCGCGCACGCGTGTGTATATATGCATGTGTATGTATATATATATGTGTGTGTGTGTATGTATATGTATATGCACGCATGTGTGTATGTATATATATATATAGAGAGAGAGAAGCTGGGGTTGTTCTCCTTGGAGCACAGAAGGCTAAGAGGAGATTTAATAGAGGTGCTTAAAATCATGAAGAATTTAGATAGAGTAAATAAAGAGAAACTGTTTCCAATGGCTGAAGGGTCGATAACCAGAGGGCAACAGATTTAAGGTGATTGGCAAAAGCACCAGAGGCAACATGAGGAAAAACTTTTTTACACAACGAGTGGTTAGGATTTGGATAGGGTGGAGGATACAGATTCAATAGTAACTTTCAAAAGATAAATACTTGAAGGAGAAAAAATTGTAGTGATATGGGGAAAGAGCGGGGGAGTGGGACTGACTGGAATGCTCTGTGAACGAGCCGGCACAGACTCGATGGGCCAAATGGCCTCCTTCTGTGCTGTGCTATTCTAAGATTCTATATATATGTGTTTGTGTGTATATATATATCTGTTTGTGTGTGCGTATATGTGGGTGTGTGTAAAAAATGAGAACACATCATTACATCGTTTTGTCAATGGAAAAACTTCTTTGCAAATCTGGTGATTTGACAGTTTAATTTGATGGTTTGGAAATCCCATTAGACCGTCAACATTGCTGTGTCTGCCAAGGATGCCTCATAAATCTACAAACAGAAAGGAGGGAGAGACGAAAAGCATACTGAGCAGGTGGCTAAGGGTCAAATGGAAGTGGCTAATTTACTACCAGGTCAACCGGCAGAGGGTCAAAGGTTGGGCTAATAGCTTGCGTTACCTTTTTTTGATGAGGTCGATAGCTGAGCCGATAAGGCCGTCCTTCATCTGCTGAAACTTAACGCCATAGCCAGAAAGATCTGCAGCCGCTTCCAGTAGGAGTGAAGGACAGCAAGATGACTGGGCCTCGCCCGCCACGTTCTTCTCTGCGGAACCAAAGCCTGGGGTGGATCCTCTCCGGCTCGCCACTTGCTGCCTGCTCGCAGGCTCCTCGCTGCCGTGAGGAACTGCTACGGTCTGCAAGGGTGGCCCAGGAGCCGGGCCCGTGCAGATAGGGCCGGGAGAGGCACGGTGCTCTTCCCGAGGGCTCGCGGACGTTGCAGGTGTTTGTGGGGCCAGAGAGGATTTGGCGGGACTTCCGTTTCCGTTGGGTGAAGAAGGGTCGAGCTGCTGACAGGGCCGTTGGGGCTCCGAGTAGCCGCAGCAGGCCGCGTGGTTACAGTGGGCGAGGTCCTGGCACTCAGCCGACAGCCTCCTCCACGGGGTTAGGGGCTCCCCCAGCGTCAGCGATGGACAACTGCCACCGGTCGTCCTCCTTGCCGTGCTACTTAAAGTGACGAAACTCTTCTTGTTGCTTCCCTGCAACTCCGCTTTGGTGCTTGGTGTCTGCCGCTTCTCCCTCTTCCTCATTCTTTTGAACTCTTCGAAGGACGGGATGTGGACTCGCGCCTTGGAGCTTCGTCTCCTCTCAGGCGTCGCCGCTGACGACCCTTCAGACACATACCTATTCCTTTCACGTCCACCCACCGACTCAGCGGTCAGAGACTTGACCACCTCCCCGCCCTCCTCCCTTGAAGGCAGGGTCAGGTTTGGCGTACTGTTCTGGCGCCGTAACTTCAACCTCCTCATGGCTTCCTCCTTGATCTCCGCAGGGTTGGTCAACCTATGTGACCTTTGCTGAGGAGCCGGGCAGCCATTTTGCCTGGCACCTCCCGGCATTTCGCCTTGCTTTGTTGCGCACCCGGACTTGCAGCGCCCGCAGTTCTCTCTTCCTGCACAGTCATTCGAAGCAAGCTCCCCTAGCAAGGCCTGCGGGCGGACGGGTTTATTCAGCTCCGTGGCCTTGTTGCTCTGAAGCCTGAGCTTTTCCTTCAGCCCCCTTTTGGCGTCACCGTTCAGCACCTTCTCGTTCATTGTCGGGAAAAGCCACTGCGGCACTTTGGCAAATGGCGGCAGGTCCCTCCCTGTTGCTGTCCTGGAATGGGAACCGACGGGCGTGTTCTCACAGGCGCGCAGCAGGCCGTCAATGTCCGGGCGCTCCGTCGAAACCCCGTACCAGTCGCTCGTCGTCCGGCAGTGGAAAACAAACTCGCTCTCCCCGCCCTGGCAAGGCGGGCTGAAGGGGCGCCCTTTGCCGTCGGTGACCGCGGCCCATTGGAGGTTCTCCAAACTCCTGTACAGTCTGGCTCCCGGGCTCACCACCACGCTACCCGAGGCCGGGGAGCCGCCGGGCCTGGCACGGCACGGGAGCTCCGTCACCGGGTGGCGACACGCCGGCTGCGCGGCAGAGCCCGAGCAGCGCATCAGGCTCAAGTCGTTCAGCGAAACACCGTCCTGGCAGCAAGCGATGGCCCAACTGTCACGCACGCTGGTGGTGTGCGTCGTAGCGATGGCCCTCGTGAAGGTGGGATCCGGCTCCAAAACGGGGGAGCACGCTGGCAGGTCATCGGAGCGGCGACCAATGTCCATGCCTCGGACAGCAGGTGGGGAGTCACATGGTTCGGCGTTCACATCTGGCATGGAGACGGTGCGTACCGCAACCTCCATGCATCCACTGCGGAGAGGAGACGGAGTAATCTGCCAGAGAGAGACACAGAAAGGCTTTTACTAATGTCCCCACTGACTTCATATCATGCGACAAATGCACAGCAAGAAGATTAGGCTTTGGGCTTCGTGACGGAACATGACAGAAACTGAAACACGGTTTTTCTGGTACAATGCAATGAACAATCGTTTCTGCTATTCCAGCCTGTAACTCACTCCCAGGTATCCACTATTCTATATATAAACCACCCGAACCCCTCGATTAGATTCCAGCCTGTAACTCACTCCCAGGTATCCATTATTCTGTATATAAACCCCCTGAACCCCTCGATCAGATTCCAGCCTGTAACTCACTCCCGGGTATCTGTTATTCTATATATAAACCATCCGAACACCTCGATTAGATTCCAGCCTGTAACTCACTCCCGGGTATCTATTATTCTATATATAAACCACCCGAACCCCTCGATTAGATTCCAGCCTGTAACTCACTCCCGGGTATCCATTATTCCATATATAATCCACCCGAACCCTTCGATTAGATTCCAGTCTGTAACTCACTCCCGGGTATCTGTTATTCTATATATGAACCCCTCGATTAGATTCCAGCCTGTAACTCACTCCTGGGTATCCATTATTCTATGTATAAACCACCCGAACCCCTCGATTAGATTCCAGTCTGTAACTCACTCCCGGATATCCATTATTCTATATATAAACTATCTGAACCCCTCAAATAGATTCCAGTCTGTAATATAGTCAAGCATAGTCAGCATGGTTTTATGAAAGGGAAATCATGTTTGACAAATTTGCTGGAGTTCTTTGAGGATGTAACGAGCGAGGTGGATAAAGGGGAACCGGTAGATGTAGTGTATTTGGATTTCCAGAGGACATTCGATAAGGTGCCACATAAAAAGTTACTGCACAAGATAAGAACTCACAGGGTTGGGGGTAATATATTAGCATGGATAGAGGATTGGCTAACTAACAGAAAACTAGCACCAATAATACAAATGGTACAAGATGAACCAGAGAATGCCTCCTCACTGTATCACGGTGTTGAAGGGTTTGCTCTAACCCCTTGCTGATATAGGATGGCAGTGAACCAGAAGGTCTATTGTCGAAAGGGTACATTAGCAGACAGCTTATATTACGATGTACTTTCAGAGCAACTCACCCCATTTTCTTTGAGTCTGTCCACTAGTTCCTCTCTCGTGACCTTGTGGTTCTCAGGTTACTGGTTGAACTGTGAAGGTGGCTGTCACCAAAGCTTTGCTCGCTCCTGAGGAACTCGGTGAGGTCGGCAGATAGACACCACACAGGTACGTTTCAGCGGAAATAAAAAGGACTTGATCCAAAGCAAGAGAAGCTTGGGGTTAGCGTTTCAGACAACCTGGAAGAGAGACGGGAAAGGACAAAGCTGAGACAAGCTTCACAATCAAATTGAACCAGGACACAGGACTCTTTAACCTTTTGCATGTAGGTCTTATTCAGGGTTAGGAGGTCACAGTATCAGGGACTCCTTGTAAACACCAAAGTGCTTGTGTTCACGGGACCGTCATTAACCACGGCACCTCCCATACCCGCAAACTCCACCACCTAGAAGGACAAGGGCAACAGGCGTATGGGAACACCACCGCCTCTAAGGTCCCCTCCAAGTCACATCCTGACTTGAAAATATATCGCCGTTCCTTCATCGTCGTTGGGTCAAAATCTTCAGAATTCCCTACCTAACAGCACTGTGGGAGTACCTTCACCACACGGACTGCAGCGGTTCAAGAAGGCGGCTCACCACCACCTTCTCAAGGGCAACTAGTGATGGGCAATAAATGCTGGCCTTGTCAGTGATGTTCACATCCCGTGGCTGAATTAAAAAAAAGTACTCCAGAGGGATAGAATTGAAAAGCAGTGAAAATATGATAAACTTGTATCAAACCTTGGTTAGACTGCTCTTGGAGTTACTGTGCACAGTTCTGGTCTCCATGTTACAAAAAGGATCCGCAGGCACTGGAGAAGGTGCAGAAAGATTTACAAGGATGATACCAGAACTGACAGGTTGTACCTATCAGGTAAAGAGATGACTGAGGGAGTGACCTGATTGAGTTCTTTAAGATAATGAAAGGGTTTAATGGGATAGACCTAGAGAAAATGTTTCCACTTGTGGGGGAGGCCAGAACTAGGAGCAATAAGTATAAGATAGTCACTAATAAATCCAATAGGGAATTCAGGAAAAAATTCTTTACCCAGAGAGTGGTGAGAATGTGGAACATGCTACCACATGGAGTGGTTGAGGTGAATAGCACAGATGCATTTAAGGGGAAGCTCGATAAACACAGGAGGGAGAAAGGAATATGTTGATAGGGTTAGATGAACAGGTGTGGGAGGAGGCTCGTTTGGAGAATGGACCAGTTGGGCTGAATGGCCTGTTTCTGTGATGTACATTCTATGTAATGCAGGTGGTTTGTGGTCGAGTGGTGAGGTTTCCTGGTTCAATCCCTGTGCTGTGCTGAGTTAGCTGGTCTCAGTCAGTAGGGATGTTACATGGGCTTCATTGACTATGGGTTCGGGAGAGGAAGTCACTACCCCAGAGGGCTGTGGATGCTCAGTCATAAGAACATCAGAAATAGGAGCAGGAGTCGGCCATTCGGCCCTTTGAGCCTGCTCCGCCATGGCTGATCTTCTACCTCAACTCCACCTTCCCACACTATCCCCATATCCCTCAAGTCCCTTAGTATCCAAAAATCTATCGACCTCTGTCTTGAACATACTCAACGACTGAGCCTCCACAGCCCTCTAGGGTAGAGAATTCCAACGATTCACAACCCTTTGAGTGAAGAAATTTCTCCTCATCTCAGTCCTAAATGGCCGACCCCTTATTCTGAGTCTGTGACCCCTGGTTCTAGACTCCCCAGCCAGGGGAAACAACCTCCCTGCATCTGTGCTGTCAAGCCCCCTTAAGAATTTTATATGTTTCAGTGAGATCACCTCTCATTCTTCTAAACTCTAGGGAATATAGGCCTAGTCTACTCAATCTCTCCTCTTAGGACAATCCCCCCATCCCAGGAATCAGTCCAGTGAACCTTTGTTGCACTCCCTCTAAAGCAAGCATATCCTTCCTTAGGTAAGGATATATTCTTGTTGAGTGTATTCAAGACTGAGATCGATAGATTCTTGGGCACTAAGGGAATCAAGGCATATAGGGATCGGGTGGGAAAGTGGAGTTGAGGTAGAAGATCTGCCATGATCTTATTGAATGGCGGAGCAGGCTCGAGGGGCCGAATGGCCTATTTCTTATGTTCTTAAATCAGCCAGGGGTCCCTCTCCTAATCTCGGTCCTGTGATGCCATCTGCAGGGAGTGTGTGTGTGTGCGAGTCCCTGCCTATCACGTGGGAGACCAGGGTTCATATTCCCAGACTGGGAGGTGATGCAGTTTCGTTGGGCTGGTGGCCACTGCCTTTTGGAAGGTGACTCGTTTTTTTTTTAAAGATAATTGGCAAAAAAAACAGAGGGGAGATGAGGAAATGTTTTTATTTTGCGCAGCGTGGGAACGCGCTGCCTGAAAAGGTGGTGCAAGCTGATTCAATAGTAACTTTCAAAAGGGAATTGGATAAATACTTGAAAAGGAAAAAACTGCAAGACTGTGGGGAAAGAGCAGAGGGGAGTGAGACTAATTGAACAGCTCTACCAAAGAGCCGGCGCAGGCACGATGGGCCGAATGGCCTCCTTCAGTGCTGTATGATTCATTGGATTACATAGGATTACATAAGATATACGGCACAGAAACAGGCCATTCGGCCCAACCAATCCATGCCGGCGTTTATGCTCCACACGAGCCTCCTCCTGTCTTTCCTCATCTAAATCTAGCAGCATAACCCTCTATTCCCTTCTCCCTTATATGCTTGTCCTGCCTCCCCTTAAATGCATCTGTACTATTCGCTTCAACCACTCCCTGTGGTAGCGAGTTCCACATTCTCACCACTCTCTGGGTAAAGAAGTTTCTCCTGAATTCCCTATTGGATTTCTTGGTGACTATCTTATATTGATGGCCTCCAATTATGATTCTACCTACAAAACCTGCGACCTCCACCACCTAGAAGGACAAGGGCAGCAGGCGCATGAGAACACCACCACCTCCAGGTACCCCTCCAAGTCACACACCATCCTGACTTGGAAATATATCGCTGTTCCTTCATCGTCGCTGGGTCAAAATCCTGGAACTCCCTCCCTAACAGCACTGTGGGAGTACCTTTACAACAACAACAACAACTTGTGTTTATATAGCACCTTTAACATAGTCCAAGGCGCTTCACAGGAGTGTTATAAGACAAAAAAATTTGACACCGAGCCCCATAAGGATAAATTAGGGCAGGTGACCAAGAGCTTGGTCAAAGAAGTAGATTTCAAGGAGCATCTTAAAGGAGGAAAGAGAGGTAGCGAGGCGGAGAGGTTTAGGCAGGGAATTCCAGAGCTTAGGGCCTAGGCAACAGAAGGCACGGCCACCAAAGGTCGAGCGATTATAATCAGGGATGCTTAAGAAGGCCAGAATTAGAGGAGTGCAGATATCTCGGGGGGTTGTGGGGCTGGGGGAGATTACAGAGATAGGGAGGGGCGAGGCCATGGAGGGGTTTGAAAACAAGGATGAGAATTTTGCAATCGAGGCGCTGTTTAACCGGGAGCCAATGTAGGTCAGCGAGCACAGGGGTGATGGGTGAATGGGACTTGGTGCGAGTTAGGACACGGGCAGTCGAGTTTTGGAACACCTCAAGTTTACCTAGGGTGGAATTTGGGAGGCCAGCCGCGTGGGAATAGTCAAGTCTAGAGGGACAGCAGCGGCTCAAGAAGGCGGCCAGCACTTTCTCAAGGACAACTAAAGATGGGCAATAAATGCTGGCCTTGCCAGTGATGCCCACATCCCGAGAATGAATATAGTGTACAATGAGGACAGGATGGGGCGCGGTCTATGAGGTCAGCCATTATGAAGAAGGACTTGCATTTATATAGCGCCTTTCACAACCTCAGGACATCCCAAAGTGCTTTACAGCCAATGAAGTACTTTTTGAAGTGTAGTCACTGTTGTAATGTGGGAAATGCGGCAGCCAATTTGCATACAGCAAGCTCCCACAACAGCAATGTGATAATGACCAGATAATCTGTTTTTGTTATGTTGATTGAGGGATAAATATTGGCCAGGACACCAGGGATAACTCCGCTGCTCTTCTTCGATATAGTACCATGGGATCTTTTACGTCCACCTGAGAGGGCAGACGGGGCCTCGGTTTAACGTCCCATTTGAAAGACGGCACCTCTGACAGTGCAGCACTTCCTCAGAACTACACTGGAGCGTCAGCCTAGATTTTTGTACTCAAGTCTCTAGAGTGAGAATTGAACCCACAACCTTCTGACTCAGAAGCGAGTGTGCTACCACACTGAGCCACGGATGACATGGTGGAGTAGTCCACTGACGCTCGATGGCTCACAGCTGAAGAATGGCCACTTGGGTGCGGTGTTGGCGGTCTCCGTAGAACTAGCGCACCGGCGAGAAGAGGAGCGGATTAGAGAGCAGGAAAAACTGGAAGGAAAAGCCAACCAATATCAGTTATCCACAATAACAACAGAAAATGCTGGAAAAACTCAGCAGGTCAGGCAACATCCGTGGGGAGAAATTTGAGTTGACGTTTCGGGTCGAAACCCTTTTTCAAAACTAGAAAGGAAATAAAATAGATCGAAGGCAGGGCTGCGATCGAACAAAAGAAGTAAAAGAGACATTAAAAGGTATTCAAAACCAGCTGAGATGGTAATAGGCCAGTGGAGACAAAAGACAGCTGAGATTAGGTGTGAAGTGCACTGGCAGGATAAGAGACAGCTGCCAGGTGGGAGAGAGAAAAAAAGGAAAGGGGGGGGGGGAAAGGAGGACCCAAAACAAAGGGATGGAAAAAAATATAAGTAAAAAAGTAATAGGGGCCGAGGTTATGATCTGAAATTGTTGAACTCAATATTGAGTCCGGAAGGCTGCAAAGTGCCTAATCGGAAGATGAGGTGCTGTTCCTCGAGTTTACGTTGAGCTTCCGTGGAACAATGCAAGAGGCCAAGGACGGTGAGGTCCGAGTGGGAATGGAGTGGTGAATTAAAATGACAGGCGACCGGAAGCTCGGGGTCACCCTTACGGACTGAACGGAGGTGTTACGCAAAGCGGTCACCCAATCTGCGTTTGGTCTCCCCAATGTAGAGGAGACCACATCGTGAGCAGCGAATACAGTATACTAGATTGCAAGAAGTTCAAGTAAATCGCTGTTTCACCTGGAAGGGGTGTTTGGGGCCCTGGACAGTGGGAAGGGGGGAGGTATAGGGGCAGGCCCATAGTGCGGCCTGCAGTGTTTGGGGCCCTGGACAGTGGGAAGGGAGGAGGTATAGGGGCAGGCCCATAGTGCGGCCTGCAGTGTTTGGGGCCCTGGACAGTGGGAAGGGAGGAGGTATAGGGGCAGGCCCATAGTGCGGCCTGCAGTGTTTGGGGCCCTGGACAGTGGGAAGGGGGGAGGTATAGGGGCAGGCCCATAGTGCGGCCTGCAGTGTTTGGGGCCCTGGACAGTGGGAAGGGGGGAGGTATAGGGGCAGGCCCATAGTGCGGCCTGCAGTCCAGGCTGTAGGGGCAGCTCGTTGTCTGGAGTGCTCTCTGGCAGCTGTTGGCTTTTATCTCTGGGAACTGATTTTGTTGGAAAGTCTGCAGCCTTTTCCATTGGGAGGATGCCCCTAAATCCCAGAGATCGCGCTAATCCGTCACAGTGCACTGCTAGTAAATCCCCACGGGTCTCCTGAAATACTTATGATGCACTCTACATTCCTCAGGGTCTAGTTGACTTTACATTACTACGTCAACTTTCTCAGTCACTACCAGGCCCCCTAAATCCATAAGGAATAAATGTATGGTCATAATAATTTCATCCCGAACTATATCTAACTATCATAATTTCACAAATAACGGGAATATTTCCATGAGAAAAGATTTCAATTTATAAAGCACCTTGGTATGTCTCTCAGAAACATCTTAAAGCATTTCATACACAATGAAGTAATTTTGAAGGGCAAGATCATAGAATCATAGATTGATACAGCACAGAAGGAGGCCATTCGGCCCATCGTGCCTGTGCTGGCTCTCTGAAAGAGCTCTCCAATTAGACCCACTTCACCCCACCCTTTCTCACTGAGGGGATCTCATTGAAACGTATACAATTCTGACAGGGCTAGACAGGCTGGATGCAGGGAGGATGTTTCCCCTGGCTGGGGGGGGGGGGTCTAGAACGAGGGGTCACAGTCTCAGGATACGGGGTAAGACATTTAGGACTGAGATGAGGAGAAATTTCTTCACTCAGAGGGTGGTGAACCTGTGGAATTTTCTACCACAGAAGGCTGTGGAGGCCAAGTCACTGAATATATTTAAGAAGGAGATGGATCGATTTCTAGACACAAAAGGCATCAAGGGGTATGGGGAGAGAGCGGGAATATGGTATTGAGATAGAGGATCAGCCATGATCATATTGAATGGCGGAGCAGGCTCGAAGGGCCGAATGGCCTACTCCTGCTCCTATTTTTCTATGTTTCTATGTTTCCCCATAGCCCTGCAGATTTTTCCTTTTCAGGTATTTATCCAATTCCCTTTTGAAAGTTACTATTGAATCTGCTTCCACCGTCCTTTCAGGCAGCGCGTTCCAGATCACAACAACTCGCTGCGCTAAATAAATGTCTCCTCATCTCTCTTCTGATTCTTTTGCCAATTATCTTAAATCTGTGTCCTCTGGTTACCGACCCTTCTGCCAGTGGAAACAGTTTCTCCTTATTCAAAACCCCTCGTAATTTTTAATATCCCACAAAGAACAATGAGATGGTGTCGGTGGATGTCGGAATGTCCAGACACCAGTGGAACGCCGTAACTATTGGGATCTTAACAACCATCTAATAAACAGGATCGATTATCAAACAAGATTTGACACAAAATTTGACACCGTGCCACATACGGAGATATTAGGATAGTTGGCCAATGAGGTAGGTTTTAAGGAGCGTCTTAAAGGAGGAGGAGAGGTGGAAAGGTTCAGGGAGGAAGTTCCAGAGCTTAGGGGCTAGACAGCTGAAGGCACTCTTGCCTCTGAGTCAGAAGGTTGTGGGCTTAAGTCCCACTCCAGAGACTTGGGCACAAAAATCTAGGCTGACACTCCGGTGTAGTACTGAGGGAGTGCTGCACTGTCGGAGGTGCCGTCTTTCGATTGACATTAAACCAAGGCCCGTCTGCCCTCTGATGTGGATGTAGAAGATCCCTGGGCGCGCTTTTGAAGAAGAGCAGGGGAGGTGACCTGGCCAACATTTATCAACCAACATCACCAAAAACAAATTACCCGGCCATTTATCTTCCAGCCAATCAATTGCTTTTGAAGTGTCATTAATGGCCCAGAAATTCGGGTCGGAGGCTTCCCGCGGGTGCAAGCCCCCGACCTGCACTTACCTAGCGCGCCGGCCGTTGTGCTGTGGGCCCGCGTGGGATTCCGATCCTGGGCCTGCTCCAACTGCCGGCGCGCAGTGCTTGCGTATCCCAGGGGCGCAGTTCGTTCGCTGCGTCCCCTGGGATCCCGTGGGCCATGGAGAGCCAATGGTAGCAGGGAATGCCCATTCATAAAATTGACAGGAAGAGCTGTCAAAACTATAAATACTATAAGCCCCAAAACATCACTAAATCTTCAAATAATTTTTTTTTTTAAATCACATTTTTAAAATAACTATAAATTACATAAAATAACTATTTTAAACAATAATTTAAATTTTTGAAAAAATTTATTACATTTTCTAACGGGGCTAAAAATAAACTTACCTTTCTTTAAAGTATTTAAAAATAATAAACCTGTGGAAAAAATGTTTTAATTTTAATTAATTCACCACTTACCTTGTTAAAAGCAGGCCTTGCGCCTGCTTTTTTAAAAGTGTAACTCCTGGAGACTTACCCTCCCGGAGAAAGCTGCAAAAAAACCGGAAGTTCCAGGCGTACGCGCTGCCTCTCCGGCGCACGCGTTCGACCTGTGAACCCCTTCCTTTAAGGGAACGGAAGTTCTGGTTTCCCGCGCATGCGCAGTGCATGCACGAAACCGGCACTTTTGTTGGGCCTACGGGTGAGTACCCAGCGCGTACTCACCTGTGGAGACCCGAATTTCTGGGCCAATATGTTGTTATGTTGGCAAACACAGCAACCAATCTGCGGGCAGCAAGACCCCACAAAGAGCAGTGATAACAACGACCGGAGCATCTGATTTTAATGGTGTTGGTTGAGGGATGAAAGTTAGCCAACGCCAACGATGGCAAAAACACCCACTTCTTCCCCCGTACATTGAAATCAAAACTCATCGCACCATCTACTGTTCCAACTTATACTTTCCCAGGGCCTCAAGACTGTTGATCTCTTTCCGACCCTCGGTTTTCCCATCCTCCGACAACCTGCAGGCTTTTTAAGTCTGATGTCATCTCAGCACACGACTTGATTTATTTTGTCTTTACTTTCAACCTTGCTGGTGTCCTCTACCATGGGCCTTGGTCCTTCACCCAAGTTTCTCAATTTAAACCCCCCCCCCATAAATCTGTTGGTCGAGTTGGTGTACAGCGCAGCGCCACGCAGCGACCTGAATCTCTGGATTTTATTGACCTTCAGACGACACATAAAACTCGCTGTGGACAAAGGTTGCGTTACGGATAAACCCAGCTGGCTTGTGCCCAATGTGGTATCTGTGGAGGTTGATCTCTTCCAAGGTTGGGTGTTCAAATCTACCACTAATCCTTGTCTCTAAATGGCCATGAATATAAGATAGTCACTTATAAATCCAATAGGGAATTCAGGAGAAACTGCTTTACCCAGAGAGTGGTGAGAATGTGGAACTGGCTACCACAGGGAGTGGTTCAGGCGAATAGCAGAGATGCAGTTAAAGGGGAAGTTAGATAAGTACATGAGGGAGAATGGGATAGAAGGATATGTTGATGGGGTTGGGGTTAGATGAGGCTCATGTGGAGCATAAAAACCAGCATAGGCCAGTTGTCCCGAATGGCCTGTTTCTGTGCTGTGTAGTCTATGTAAAAAGGTGACTTTTGGAATATTTATTTTGATCTTATTTTTGTACCTTGGGATGTATCCGTCTGGATAAAAATGCAGAGGAGGCTGGTAAACAGAAATAATTCTTTTTCTTTAATTGACTCTCGGGTGTGGGCATCGCTGGCAAGGCCAGATTTAGTGACTATACCTAGCTGCCCTGAACTGAGTGGCTTGCTAGGCTACTTCGGAGGGCCAATAGGCCAGACTGGGTAAGGATGGCAGGTTTCCTTCCCTAAAGGACGTTAGTGAACCAGTTGGGTTGTTATCATACGCTGGCTCCCTGTCCATCGGCAGAACAAATTCAAAACCTTAGATTCATAGAAACTTGCAGCACAGAAGGAGGCCATTCGGCCCGTCGGGCCCGTGCTGGCTCTTTGAAAGAGCAGTTATGGTTGGTCCCACATCCCCGCTTTTTGTCCATAACCCTTGTAAGTTGCTCATCCTCGAGTACCTGTCCAGCTCCCTTTTAATATTATTTATGGAATCAGCTTCCACCACCTTTTCGGATCGAGCGTCCCAGATCCCAACAACTCTCTGAGTGAAAAGCATTTCTCCTCATCTCTCCTCTAGATGTTTTGCCAATGATTTTAAATCTATGACCTCTGGTTATTGACCCACTCGCCAGAGGGAATAGTTTTTCTCTATTTACTCTATCAAAACCTCTCATCATCTTGAAAACCCCTATTAGGTCACCTCTTAACCTTCTCTGCTCCAAGGAGAACAGTCCTAACTTTTCCAACCTCTCCTCATAACAGAAGCCCCTCATCCCTGGGAACATCCTGGCAAACCTCCTCTGCTCCCTTTCTGAGGCCTTACATCTTTCCTGAGGTGTGGGGCCCAGAATTGTCCACAATACTCCAGCTGAGGCCTAACCAGTGATTTATAAAGTTCGAGCGTGATCTCCTGGCTTATGACAATCCAACAGTTCCATGGTCACTTTTACTAATATCAGTTTTTAAATTTCAGATTGTTTTTTTTCTAACTGAATTCGAACTCTCAAAACTGCCATGGTGGGATTACTAGTCCAGTAGCGAAACTACTGCAATACGGTAGCCCATTCTGTAATGAAATGTTTTTCTCCACTGCAACTGACACCCCTCTATTCCTTTCCTGAAAGCACTGAGTCCCTCACTCAGGTACGATTCCAAAGGTGACAGGCAGCTTCCAGAATCTTGATCAAGCGGCCATTCCTGCAGAAGTCTAGGCAGTGTCTATCCCACTCCAGGGACTTGAGCACAAAATCCAGGCTGACACTTCCAGTGCGGTACTGAGGGAGTGCTGCACTGTCGGAAGGTGCTGCCTTTCAGATGAGACAGTAAACCGAGGCCCCGTCTGCTCTCTCAGGTGGATTTAAAAGATCCCATGGCCGGAGTTCTCTCCGGTGTCCTGGGCCGATATTTATCCCTCAACCCACATCACTAAAAACTGATTATCTGGTCGTTGCTGTTTGTGGGAGCTTGCTGTGCGCAAATTGTCTGCCACTATTCTTACATTACAACAGTGACTGCACTTCAAAATACAGGTAGACTACCCTTTATCCGAACTTCCGAAAACCGAAACCCTCTAAAAACCGAAGGTTTTTTCGGTCAGCGTAAGTCGTGCGCACGACATGACCAGAGTGGCGCACGACTTACGCTGAGCAGAGGGTCAGCGTAAGTCATGCGCACGACCCCCCGCGGACCCCCCTGCGGACCCCTGCCGACCCCGACCCCCGCCGACCCCCCCGCCGACCCCGACCCCCGCCGACCCCCCCGCGGACCCCCGCCGACCCCAACCCCCGCCGACTTACGCTGAGCAGAGGGTCAGCGTAAGTCATGCGCACGACCCCCCGCGGACCCCCCCGCGGACCCCTGCCGACCCCGACCCCCGCCGACCCCCCCGCGGACCCCCCCGCCGACCCCCGCCGACCCCGACCCCCGCCGACACCCCCGCCGACCCCAACCCCCGCCGACTTACGCTGAGCAGAGGGTCAGCGTAAGTCGTGCGCACGACCCCCCGCGGACCCCCCCGCGGAACCACCTGACTCTCTTCCAAAGGCTCGAAAGCAACGAGAGCTCTGAGCCCGCGGCGGTGCCGGCCCCTGTTCCGACCGAGCACGACGACCTGTTGGTGGAAATGCAGAACTTCATTGCATTCCAGGCTAGCAGCGACGGACAAGCCACGACTGCGGACCCCCCCGCGGACCCCCGCCGACGCCGACCCCCCCGCCGACCCCCGCTGACCCCCGCCGACCCCCCCGCCGACCCCCCCCGCGGACCCCCGCCGACCCACCTTCCGAAATCCGAAATTTTCCGAATACCGAAACACGGCTGGTCCCGAGGTTTTCGGATAAAGGATAGTCTACCTGTAGTACCTAATTGGCTGTAAAACACTTTGGGATGTCCTGAGGTTGTGAAAGGTGCTATATAAATGCTAGCTAGTTACTTAGTTAGTTAGTTTCTTTCTTTCTTTCTTTCCCAATACAATTCCTCTCTGAAGGTAATTTTTTTAAACTCCACTCCACACTTGAAGATTCAGACTTATGTTTTGAGTCTGGTTAATGGTGCGAACGGACTGCCCTCTAGTACCTCACTCCAGTGGCCATTTTTCATTGCAGCCTAGGGTCTCAGAGTCAGCAGGCTATTCAACTGTGAGAAGCATCACGACCAAGCTCGTTCCTGTCCTCCCCCAACATCCGTATACCTCCTGGCTGGAGTCACTGGACAGTGATAAGGAGCAACAACATTGGCTGTTTTCCCCTCCACCCCCGCCCCCCCCCAGCCCCAGGGTACTGAGGCCAACTGTAATGCCTCACCCACCACTCCAGCTCCGATCAAATCAGCTAACTCAACACAGACCAGGGATTAAACCTGGAACCTATCTGGACTGCACGGCTTTGTACCATACTGAGCACTAAGCTGCTAGGGGAACTTTTTTTTCCTTGAAGAAAAAGGTAACAGTCGTTTTGGCAAAAGTTCTGTGAAAAAAGAAGTAATTGTGAAAGACTCCTGAAGGCTGTGGGGTTTGTCGATAATGCAATATCACACCTTTTCAGCTTCTCTCTCAACCTAACTCATTCACACTTTGTCACTCGATTCCCAGGATAGCAACACCCTTCTTAATCCATGTGTCGCACTTTAATACAACTACTGCATTGCCCATCTGTGACTCAATTAGACCATCTGGACTGCACCAAGAACACAGCTCCGTGAAGTAAACCTGTAGCCATCATTGACAATTCTGTCATGTATGAAAATTGGCCATTATTTGCAACAGAGGTAAGTGTTCATTTGCAAAGTAAGACTTGCATATAATATATATATATAAATATAGATAGATAGAGAGAGCACCTTATCACATCCCAAAAATTGTTACCTAGGCAAACACAGCAAGATCCCAGTTCTTGGATGATGCCGGTCATGGGAAGAGTATTAATCAGGACATCATTTCTTGCTCAGCTGTGGCTCAGTGGGCGACACTCCTGAGCCAGAAGGTTGTGGGTACAAGTCCCACTCCAGAGACTTGAGCGAGTAATCCAGGCTGACGCTCCCAGTGCCAGTGCTGAGGGAGTGCTGCACTGTCGGAGGTGCTGTCTTTGGGATGAGACTTTAAACCGAAGCTCCGTCTGCTCTCTCGGGTGGATGTAAAAGATCCCATGGCACTATTTCAAAGAAGAGCAGGGGAATTATCCCCGGTGTCCTGGGGCCAATATTTATCCCTCAACCAACATCATAAACAGATGATCTGGACATTCATTTCATTGTTGTTTGTGGGAGCTTGCTTTGCATAAGATTGGCTGCCGCGTTTCCCACATTACGACAGTGACTACACTCCAAAAGTAAGTCTTTGGATGTAAAGCTCTTTGAGGCAACCCGAAGCCAGTTTAAACCACCACTGAAGAGCTGTTATGATGAATGAAGGGTTTTCACTCAACATATCCTGACAGACCTGCTGTTTACCTCCAGCATTTTCTGTGTTAGAGGATGGCCCGGTTTTTAAAAAAATTCATTCCTGGGATGTGGGCGTCGCCGGCAAGGCCAGCATTTATTGCCCATCTCCAATTGCCCTCGAGCAGGCGGTGGCGAGCACCTTCCTAGGCCGTTTCAGAGGGGCAGTTAAGAGTCAACGGCATTGCACATTGCCAGACCGGGTAAGGACGGCAGATTTCCCTCCCTAAAGGACATTAGTGAACCAGATGGGTTTTTACAACAATCTGATAGTTTCATGGTCACCATTACTGATATTAGCTTTTTATTCCAGATTTATTTAATTGAATTTAAATTCCCCAGCTGCCGTGGTAGATACCTTGAACTCACATCTCTGGATCATTAGTCCAGGCCTCTGGATTACTAGTCCAGTAACAGAACCACTCTGCTACCGTACCTAGTGGCCTATAATATGCTGCCCTACAGGTCAGGGAGAAGGGGGAACGATCATATTTTTCCTCAGGACGTCCTAAAGCGCTTTACAGCCAATTAAGTAATTTAGAAGTGTAGTCACTGTTATAATGTAGGAAACGCGGCAGCCAATTTGCACATTGATAGGGCTAAGCGATCCCACAATCAACGGAACAGATCAAAGTCCTGCCACATCCAGTCGTGAATGGTGGTGGACCATTAAACAACTAATGGGAGGAGGAGGCTCCATGAATATCCCCATCCTCAATGATGGTGGAGCCCAGCACGTGAGTGCAAAAGACAAGGCTGAAGCGTTTGCAACCATCTTCAGCCAGAAGTGCCAAGTGGATGATCCATATCAGCCTCCTCCCGAGGTCCCCACCATCACAGAAGCCAGTCTTCAGCCAATTCGATTCACACCACGTGATATCAAGAAACGGCTGAGCGCACTGGATACAGCAAAGGCTGTGGGCCCCGACAACATCCCGGCTATTGTGCTGAAGACTTGGGCACCAGAACTAGCCGCGCCTCTAGCCAAGCTGTTCCAGTACAGCTACAACACTGGCATCTATCCGACAATGTGGAAAACTGCCCAGGTATGTCCTGTCCACAAAAAGCAGGACAAGTCCAATCTGGCCAATTACCGCCCCATCAGTCTACTCTCAATCATCAGCAAAGTGATGAAAGGTGTCATCGACAGTGCTATCAAGCGGCACTTACTCACCAATAACCTGCTCACTGATGCCCAGTTTGGGTTCCGCCAAGACCACTCGGCTCCCGACCTCATTACAGCCTTGGTCCAAACATGGACAAAGGAGCTGAATTCCAGAGGTGAGGTGAGAGTGACTGCCCTTGACATCAAGGCAGCATTTGACCAAGTATGGCATTAAGGAGCCCTAGTAAAACTGAAGTCAAAGGGAATCAGGGGGAAAACTCTCCACTGGCTGGAGTCATACCTAACACAAAGGAAGATGGGTGTGGTGGTTGAAGGTCAATCATCACAGCCCCAGGACATCGCTGCAGGAGTTCCTCAGGGCAGTGTCCTAGACCCAACCATCTTCAGCTGCTTCATCAATGACCTTCCTTCCAACAATGGCATACCGTGGCTGCAGTGTGTACCAGCCACAAGATGTAGTGCAGCAACTCGCCAAGGCTTCTTCGGCAGCACCTCCTAAACCCGCGACCTCTTCCACCTAGAAGGACAAGGGCAGCAGGCGCATGGGAACACCACCACCTCCAAGTTCCCCTCCAAGTCACACACCATCCTGACTTAGAATTATATTGCCGATCCTTCATCGTCGCTGGGTCAAAATCCTGGATCTCCCTACCTAGCAGCACTGTTGGGAGTACCTTCACCACACGGACTGCAGCAGTTCAAGAAGGGGGCTCACCACCACCTTCTCAAGGGCAATTAGGGATGGGCAATAAATGCTGGCCTTGCCAGCGATGCCCAGATCTCATAAGCGAAAAAAAAAGATCCCATGAACAGCAATGTGATAATGACCAGATCAGCTGTTTTTTTAGTGATGTTGGTTGAGGGATAAACATTGGCCGGGACACCGGGGAAAACTTCTCTGTTTTTCTTCAAAATAGTGCCATGGGAGCAGACAGGGCCTCGGTTTAACGTCTCAGCCGAACGATGGCACTGGGAGTACTGCCTGGGGGTGTCAGCCTAGATTAGGCACTCAAGGCTCTGGAATGGGGCTTGAACACACAACCTTCTACATCAGAACATATGTAAAAATAGGAGCAGGAGTAGGCCACACGGCCCCTCGAGCCTGCTCCGCCACACGGCCCCTCCAGCCTGCTCCGCCACACGGCCCCTCCAGCCTGCTCCGCCACACGGCCCCTCCAGTCTGCTCCGCCACACGGCCCCTCCAGCCTGCTCCGCCACACGGCCCCTCGAGCCTGCTCCGCCACACGGCCCCTCCAGCCTGCTCCGCCACACGGCCCCTCCAGCCTGCTCCGCCACACGGCCCCTCCAGCCTCCTCCGCCACACGGCCCCTCCAGCCTGCTCCGCCACACGGCCCCTCCAGCCTGCTCCGCCACACGGCCCCTCCAGCCTGCTCCGCCACACGGCCCCTCCAGCCTGCTCCGCCACACGGCCCCTCCAGCCTGCTCCGCCACACGGCCCCTCCAGCCTGCTCCGCCACACGGCCCCTCCAGCCTGCTCCGCCACACGGCCCCTCCAGCCTGCTCCGCCACACGGCCCCTCCAGCCTGCTCCGCCACACGGCCCCTCCAGCCTGCTCCGCCACACGGCCCCTCCAGCCTGCTCCGCCACACGGCCCCTCCAGCCTGCTCCGCCACACGGCCCCTCCAGCCTGCTCCGCCACAAGGCCCCTCCAGTCTGCTCCGCCACACGGCCCCTCCAGCCTGCTCCGCCACACGGCCACTCCAGCCTGCTCTGCCACACGGCCCCTCCAGCCTGCTCTGCCACACGGCTCCTCCAGCCTGCTCCGCCACACGGCCCCTCGAGCCTGCTCCGCCACACGGCCCCGCGAGCCTGCTCCGCCACACGGCCCCTCGAGCCTGCTCCGCCATTCAGTAACATCATGGCTGATCATCGACCTCAACTCCACTTTCCTGCCCGATCTCCAGATCCCTTGATTCCCCTGGAGTCCTGTGATGAAATAACTGTGTTCTGATATTTGTGTTGTTGTTGTTGTTGTTCTTGTACTTGTAATATCTGGAATGTTCCACCGGGGGGAACCACTAATGCTCCTCCCTGGCCCCGCCCCTCTTCTGGTATGTTCTACCAAGGGCTCGGTCAATGATGAACTCTGTTAACTCTGCCATGATTCTTACTTAATAAAAGCCTTCAGTCTTAAGCTTTAACTTCACGGATTCGGGCAGTTATTTGGCACATCAATTTTATTAAGTAACAACTTTTGGAAGATGGATCGATTTTTGAAACCAGAGCGTCTGGATATCGATCCGCATTCGGCAGACGCGTCGAAGAAATTTACGCATTGGCTGCGATGTTTTGAACACTTCATCGCATCGTTCGATTCGACGGTTAACAAGTTGGGTCTTCTAACCAACTTGGTAAGTCATCAAACTTACTCTATAATTGAAGATATTACTACATATGAAGAGGCCCTCGCAGCTCTTAAAGCCCAGTACCTTAAGTCGGTTAACGAAGTATACGCCAGGTATCTCCTGTCTACTCGCAGGCAATTACCCAAGGAATCTCTGGACGATTTCCTGCAGGACCTTAAGGCTTTGGCTAAGGGTTGCAACTACAAGGCTGTCTCTGCCATAGTGTATCAGGAAGAAGCCATCCGCGATTCTTTCATATCTGGCCTCCGATCTAATTATATTAGACAGAGACTCCTCGAGAACGACTCGTTAGTTTTAAAAACGGTCGTCGCTGCTGCTCGATCGTTAGATGTAGCCCAGAAGAATTCAGAAGTGTATGCATCAGCCCATGCATCTCTCTCAGCCTCGTGTGTTCCGAGTATGGAGGCATCCATAACACCAATGGAGCCCCCACTTAATCCTATTGTTGCGGCTGTGCCCCATGGGTCTAAGTGTTATTTTTGTGGCCAATATAAACACCCCAGGCAAAGTTGCCCAGCCAGAGAGGCTACCTGTTTTAAATGTAAGAAACGGGGACATTTTAGTAAAGCGTGTAAGGGTAATCCTGTACCCGAGGTCTTCTCTGCTGCCGCCTATCGTTTTACTCTAGCCTCGGCTACGGTTGACCAGACCATACCGTGTTCCTTGTCAAAATCTATGATGGACATCAAGATTAATGGTCGTCCTACTGGGTGTTTGATAGACTGTGGCAGTACTGAAAGTTTTATACACCCCAACCTTGTTAACTCCTGTTCATTGAAGGTGTATCCTACTCGAAGTGAAATTGTGATGGCGTCCAAATCCCTTACTTCGGAGATAACTGGATATTGTAAAGTCACATTGACCGTTAAGGATACGGAGTATAAGGACTTTAAACTCCTCATATTACCTCAGTTGTGTGTGAACTTAATATTAGGCTTGGACTTCCAGTGTCAGCATGAGAGCGTTACCCTTAAGTATGGTGGATCTCAGCCTCCACTCACAGTCTGCGGCCTTTCTACTTTAAATGTAAGTCCACCTTCTTTGTTTGCGAACCTTGCTCCTAATTGTAGACCTATAGCGACTAAGAGTCGACGGTATAGTTCAGAAGATAAAACATTTATAAAAGAGGAAGTGGAAAGGCTTCAATGGGAGGGAATCATCGAACACAGTGGTAGCCCGTGGCGTGCCCAGGTGGTGGTGGTTAAAACTAATGAGAAGAAAAGACTTGTGGTCGATTATTGCCAGGCTATAAACCTGTATACCCAATTAGACGCCTATCCTTTGCCTCGTATTTCTGAGATGGTGAACCAGATAGCTCAGTACCGCGTGTTCTCCACCACTGATTTAAAGTCTGCCTACCATCAACTCCCCATCAAAATAGAAGACCGACCTTATACGGCCTTCGAAGCTAATGGGCGCCTGTACCAATTCCTTCGGGTGGCCTTTGGAGTGACGAATGGGGTATCCGTCTTCCAACGGGAGATGGATCGTATGGTGGATGAATACGCGTTGGAAGCAACATTCCCGTACCTGGACAATGTTACCATCTGTGGGCGTGACCAACGGGAGCATGATCAAAATCTCGCGAAGTTCCTAGAGACTGCAAAGAGGTTAAACCTGACCTACAACGAAAACAAGTGTACCTTCAATACTACACGTTTGTGTATTCTTGGTTGCGTTGTGGAGAATGGGGTAATCGGGCCAGACCCTGAAAGATTACGCCCACTTAAGGAATTACCTTTACCTCACACTGTAAAAGCCTTAAGAAGGTGTCTGGGATTCTTCTCGTACTATGCCCAGTGGGTGGCTAGCTACTCAGATAAAGTCCGACCTCTTATTAAGTCGACGTCTTTTCCGCTATCGGCGGAAGCTCAGGAGGCTTTCCTTAATATCAAACGGGACATTGAGAAGGCAGTGGTATGTGCCGTGGATGAGAAGATCCCTTTTCAAGTGGAAAGTGATGCATCTGATTTTGCGTTGGCAGCAACTCTTAACCAAGCTGGTAGACCAGTAGCTTTCTTCTCTCGTACATTGCAAGGACCAGAAGTTCGACATTCTTCAGTGGAAAAGGAGGCACAGGCGATTATCGAAGTAGTCAGGTATTGGAGACATTATCTCGCTGGCCAACGTTTTACGCTCATTACTGACCAGCGATCCGTGGCCTTTATGTTCAACACTAAGCAGAGAGGCAAGATCAAAAATGATAAGATTTTAAGATGGCGAATAGAACTGTCAACATATGACTATGATATTCAGTACAGGCCTGGAGTATTTAATGAGCCATCGGATGCTTTGTCATGAGGAGTATGTGCTAGTCTAGGTACAGATAAGCTTCAAAGTCTCCATGATGTACTCTGCCACCCTGGGGTTACCAGAATGAACCACTTCATTAAGTCCCACAATCTACCCTACTCTATTGAGGAGGTCCGGACAATGACCAGAACCTGTCATGTTTGTGCTGAATGCAAACCCCGCTTCTATAAGCCGTCCGAGCCAGCTCATCTTATTAAAGCAACTCGACCATTTGAGCGTTTGAGTCTTGATTTTAAAGGTCCCCTTCCATCGAGCGACCGTAATGTCTATTTTCTTAATATTATAGACGAGTACTCTCGGTTCCCTTTTGTTATCCCCTGTCCGGATGTGACTAGTGCTGTTGTAATTAAATGCCTCTGCCAACTGTTTTCCTTGTTCGGCATGCCTAACTATATACATAGTGATAGGGGTTCTTCCTTTATGAGCGAAGAATTACGACAGTTTTTGCTATCGAAGGGGATTGCAATGAGTAGAACTACCAGCTATAACCCTCATGGTAATGGGCAGGTCGAGAAAGAAAATGCGACAGTGTGGAAGGCTATCGTACTGTCTCTGAAGTCACGAGGCCTGCCGACCTCTCGCTGGCAGGATGTCCTGCCAGACGTGCTGCATTCCATAAGGTCTCTTTTGTGTACAGCGACGAATGCCACCCCTCATGAAAGGATGTTTAGTTTTCCAAGAAAAGCTACTAATGGAGTATCGTTACCCACATGGTTGACGACCACGGGCCCTGTGTTGTTGCGCAGACATGTGAGAGGCCACAAGACTGATCCACTGGTGGAGGAAGTACAACTCCTCCATGCTAATCCCCAGTATGCGTATATTCAATATTCGGATGGGCGAGAGGATATGGTCTCTATTAAAGATCTTGCACCTGCTGGAGCTCGAAAAGAGTTCGACTCGGAGAGTAGAGTTTTCAATCGTGGTATTGGACCTTCAGAGACACAAACCCTCAGTGTGGAAAATACTGATGATTCTGGGAATTCGAATGAACCGGAGTTAGTACTCCGGGAGGAGCCTCAGCAAGAGTTACGTCATTCCCAGAGGATTATCAGACCTCCTGACAGACTGAATCTATAGCAGGGGGTGAATGTGACGAAATAACTCTGTGTTCTGATATTTGTATTGTTGTTGTTGTTGTTGTTGTACTTGTAATATCTGGAATGTTCCACCGGGGGGAACCACTAATGCTCCTCCCTGGCCCCGCCCCTCTTCTGGTATGTTCTACCAAGGGCTCGGTCGATGATGAACTCTGTTAACTCTGCCATGATTCTTACTTAATAAAAGCCTTCAGTCTTAAGCTTTAACTTCACGGATTCGGGCAGTTATTTGGCACATCAAGTCCAAAATGCTATCTATCTCAGCCTTGAATGTACTCAAAGACTCAGCATTCACAGCCACCTGGGGCAGAGAATTCCAAAGATTCACAACCCTCTGAGTGAAGAAATTCCTCCTTATCCTGAGACTCTGCCCCCTAGTTCTAGACACTCCAGCCAGGGGAAACAACCTTTCAGCATCTACCCTGTCAATCCCCTTCAGAATATGTATGTTTCAATGAGATCACCTCTCATTCTTCTAAACTCCAGAGAGTATAGGCCCAATCTACTCAATCTCTCCTCACAGGACAACTCTCTCAACCCAGGAATCAATCTAGTGAACCTTCGTTGCACCGCCTCCAAGGCAAGTATATCCTGACTCAGCAGTGAGAGGGCTGCCTCACGGAGCCACGGCTGAAACCCTTGCGAGTGCATTGATCGATCTTACACAATATTTCCCATTATCCCTTTTCCTGTAGCCTGACATGGAGCAGTGATGAATTCCTGACTACTCCCAGTCAATGCGCTGCACATCCCAAGAGGCCATGTGACAACTAAAATTGGGGTTCCAACAAAAATTCAAACCAACCGTTTCAGACAGTGACCCAATGCAGCGCACTCATTGAGTATTAATACCATCTCTGCTCAGCATTATGTTCCTCAGACAGTGGAACAAGGCACAGAGTGACAGCTGTGGCTCAGTTGGTAGCACCCTTGCCTCTCAGTCGGAAGATTGTGGGGCCGACTCCTCGCTCCAGAGGCTCGAGCTCAAAAATCTAAGCTGACGCTCCCAGTGCAGTACTGAGAGGAGTGCTGCCCTGTCAGAGGGGCCGCCTTTCAGGTGAAGATGTTAAACGAAGGCCCCATCTGCCCTCTTAGGTGGATGTTAAGAGATCTATTTCGAAGAAGAGCAGGGGAGTTACCTGGGGCCAATATTTGTCCCTCGATGAACATAACAAAAACAGATGCTCTGGTCATTATCACATTGCTGTTCATGGGAGCTTGCTGTGCACAAATTGGCTGTCGCGTTGCCTACATTACAGCAGTAACTACACGCCAAACAAACATACTTCGTTGGCTGTAAAGCGCTTTTGGGATGTCCTGAGGTCGTGGGAGGCACTATAGAAATGCAAGTCTGTATTTCTTTTTCAGAGCACTCAATCAACTTTATTGATACTTTAATTGTTGAACAGGCAATGGCCATGTTTTGGCTGGCTGACATATACAATTAATAATTTCTCCTGCAGCCTAAATATAAGAGATGTGAGGAAGGAAAGGAAAGAAAAGACTTGCATTTATTCAGCGCCTTTCACAACCTTAGGAAGTCCAAAAGATCTTTACAGCCAATGAAGCACTTTCTGAAGTGTAGTCACTGCTGTAATGTAGGAAACGCGGCTGCCAATTTGCGCACGTGATGAAATAACTCTGTGTTCTGGCATTTGTATTGTTGTTGTTGTTGTACTTGTTAATATCTGGAATGTTCCACCAGTGTAACCACTAATGCTCCTCCCTAGCCCCGCCCCTCTTCTGGAATGTTCTACCAAGGGCTGGGTCGGTGATGAATGATGGTTGCCCTGTGTTAACTTGATACCATGTTCTTACTTAATAAAAGCCTTTAGTTTTAAGCTTTAACCTCATGGATTCAGGCAGTTATTTGGCACATCAATTTTATTAAGTAACAACTTTTGGAAGATGGATCGATTTTTGAAACCAGAGCGTCTGGATATCGATCCCCATTCGGCAGACGCGTCGAAGAAATTTACGCATTGGCTTCGATGTTTTGAACGCTTCATCGCATCGGTCGAATTCGACGGTTAACAAGTTGGCTCTTCTAACCAACTTGGTAAGTCATCAAACTTACTCTATAATTGAAGATATTACTACATATGAAGGGGCCCTCGCAGCCCTTAAGGCCCAGTACCTTAAGTCGGTTAACGAAGTATACGCCAGGTATCTTTTGTCTACTCGCAGGCAATTACCCGAGGAATCTCTGGACGATTTCCTGCAGGACCTTAAGGCTTTGGCTAAGGATTGCAACTACAAGGCTGTCTCTGCCATATTGTATCAGGAAGAGGCCATCCGCGATTCTTTCATATCTGGCCTCCGATCTAATTATATTAGACAGAGACTTCTCGAGAATGACTCGTGAGTTTTAAAAACGGTCGTCGTTACTGCTCGATCGTTAGATGTAGCCCAGAAGAATTTAGAAGTGTATGCATCAGCCCACGCGTCTTTCTCAGTCTCGTGTGTTCCGAGTATGGAGGAATCCATAACACCAATGGAGCCTCCACTCAATCCTATTGTTGCGGCTGTACCCCATGGGTCTAAGTGTTATTTTTGTGGCCAATCTAAACACCCCAGCCAACGATGCCCAGCCAGAGAGGCTACTTGTTTTAAATGTAAGAAACAGGGACATTTTAGTAAAGTGTGTAAGGGTAATCCTGTACCCGATGTCTTTTCTGCTGCCGCCTATCGTTTTACTCTAGCCTCGGTTACGGTTGACCAGACCATACCATGTTCCTTGTCGAAATCTATGATGGACATCAAGATTAATGGTCGTCCTACTGGGTGTTTGATAGACTGTGGCAGTACTGAAAGTTTTATACACCCCAACCTTGTTAACTCCTGTTCATTGAAGGTGTATCCTACTCGAAGTGAAATCGTGATGGCGTCCAAGTCCCTTACTTCGGCGGTAACTGGATATTGTAATGTCACATTGACCGTTAAGGATATGGAGTATAAGGATTTTAAACTCCTCATATTACCTCAGTTGTGTGTGAACTTAATTTTAAGCTTGGACTTCCAGTGTCAGCATGAGAGCATCACCCTTAAGTATGGTGGATCCCAGCCTCCGCTCACAGCCTGCGGCCTTTCTACTTTAAAAATAAGTCCGCCTTCTTTGTTCGTGAACCTTGCTCCTAATTGTAGACCTATAGCGACTAAGAGTCGACGGTATAGTTCAGAAGATAAAACATTTATAAAAGAAGAAGTGGAAAGGCTTCAACGGGAGGGAATCATCGAACACAGTAATAGCCCATGGCGTGCCCAGGTGGTGGTGGTTAAAACTAATGAAAAGAAAAGACCTGTGGTCGATTATAGCCAGACTATAAACTTGTATACCGTGGCGTACCGATCACAGAACGGACACAATCCGCTTTCCGGTCCGTAGACTATAAATCAGGCGTCATGCCTTTAAGAAGGATCACACCTTTAAGAAACTCGATCTGCATATAGTTAAGCCCAGAGCGGGGGAGGAGCAGTCGAAGCTGTGCACTGATGAAAGGCAGTTGTACTTTGTGTAGTCTCGGACTCCATTTTGTGTTCAGCATGCAGCCTCAACAATTAAACCTTTTCTGTTGAACCTCTCCGAGTTCAGTATTTTTTGCTAGGAGTACGTAGACTCCTACAATACCCAATTAAGCGCCTATCCTTTGCCTCGTATTTCTGAGATGGTGAACCAGATAGCTCAGTACCGCGTGTTCTCCACCACTGATTTAAAGTCTGCCTACCATCAACTCCCCATTAAAATAGAAGACCGACCTTATACGGCCTTCGAAGCTAATGGGCGCCTGTACCAATTCCTTAGGGTGCCCTTTGGAGTGACGAATGGGGTATCCGTTTTCCAACGGGAGATGGATCGTATGGTGGATGAATACGCGTTGGAAGCAACATTCCCGTACCTGGACAATGTTACTATCTGTGGGCACGACCAACGGGAGCATGATCAAAATCTCGCAAAGTTCCTAGAGACTGCAAAGAGGTTAAACCTGACCTACAACGAAAACAAGTGTACCTTCAATACTACACGTTTGTGTATTCTTGGTTGCGTTGTGGAGAATGGGGTAATCGGGCCAGATCCTGAAAGATTACGCCCACTTAAGGAATTACCTTTACCTCACACTGTAAAAGCTTTAAGAAGGTGTCTGGGATTCTTCTCGTACTATGCCCAGTGGGTGGCTAACTACTCAGATAAAGTCCGACCTCTCATTAAGTCGACGTCTTTTCCGCTATTGGCGGAAGCTCAGGAGGCGTTCCTTAATATCAAACGGGACATTGAGAAGGCAGTGGTATGTGCCGTGGATGAGAAGATCCCTTTTCAAGTGGAAAGTGATGCATCTGATTTTGCGTTGGCAGCAACTCTTAACCAAGCTGGTAGACCAGTAGCTTTCTTCTCTCGTACATTGCAAGGACCAGAAGTTCGACATTCTTCAGTGGAAAAGGAGGCACAGGCGATTATCGAAGCAGTCAGGTATTGGAGACATTATCTCGCTGGCCAACATTTTACGCTCATTACTGACCAGCGATCCATGGCCTTTATGATCAACACTAAGCAGAGAGGCAAGATCAAAAATGATAAGATTTTAAGATGGCGAATAGAACTGTCAACATATGACTATGATATTCAGTACAGGCTTGGAGTATTTAATGAGCCATCGGATGCTTTGTCACAAGGAGTATGTGCTAGTCTAGGTATAGATAAGCTTCAAAGTCTCCATGACGCACTCTGCCACTCTGGGGTTACCAGAATGAACCACTTCATTAAGTCCCACAATCTACCCTACTCTATTGAGGAGGTCCGGACAATGACCAGAACCTGTCATGTTTGTGCTGAATGCAAACCCCGCTTCTATAAGCCGTCCGAGCCAGCTCATCTTATTAAAGCAACTCGACCATTTGAGCGTTTGAGTCTCGATTTTAAGGTCCCCTTCCATCGAGCGATCGTAATGTCTATTTTCTTAATATTATAGATGAGTACTCAAATTCAAATTCAAATTCAAATGCTTTATTGGCATGAAAGTTTACAGAGAACCATATTGCCAAAGCTTACATAGCAAAGAGGTACATTTTCAACATTTTGTAGGTGTCAATCGATTTGACATTTGTTGGGTACATACAATATTACTTTTAAACAATATTAATTTTAAACAGTCTTTGTACTTCATTTGGTACATTCAATATTAATTTTAAACAGTCTTAATTTTAAACAGTCCTCAGGTTGTGACATGTTGTTACATATTTGGCCCCAAGGTATGGTCTGTCTCCTTCTCCCAGGACTAATCTCAATTTTGACAGGTCATCCAATTCCTTGAAATCTGGGGTTGTTTGGCTTAGCTTGTTGAATAATATGTTTCTTGATGTGTTGAATTTTTCGCATTTTAGGAGGAAATGCATTTCTGTTTCAACCTCGCCGGCCAGACATTGATCGCATATTCTATTCTCTCTAGGCTGCCAGGATTTCTTGTATCTGCCTTTTTCAATTTCCAGTTGGTGGTCGCTTAGTCTGTACCTGGTGAGGGTCTGTCTCTGTTTTGTGTCTCTGATGGTCGTGAGGTAGTCTGCCAGTTTATATTCTCTTTTTAGGGCCCGGTAACATTCTAATCTGCTTTGGCTTTCGGTTATTTTGTTCCAATGTTCCAGGTAGGTTTCTTTGCATTGTTTAATGATTTGGTTCACTCGGATTGGTGTTTGGACGGCTGTGTTGGTCTGGGGTTGGTCAGGGTCCGGCTGAGTACTTAGTTTCAGTAGCAGCTGACTCAGGGGACTCTTTTCTGGGTTTAGCTCTTGGGTCTGAAATGCTTTGAAATGAAGGGTGTCTGGGGAGCTAGATTTGAGGTGATTTAGGAAGTTTAGTGCTCGTTTTTGGATGTTTATTATCAGTGGGTATCTGCCTAGTTCGGCTCTGCATGCATTTGTTGGCGTTTTTCTTTGGATGCGAAGGATGCTTCGGCAGAATTCTGCATGTAGGGCTTCTATTGTGTGTTTTTCCCATTTGGTGTAGCTTTGGTGATTTAGCGGGCCCCATACTTCACTACCGTACAGTGCAATGGGCAGGATTATGCTGTCAAATATTTTGAGCCAGATTTTGATTGGGATTTGGATGTTGTCGAATTTTCTTTTTATTGCATATAGGGCTCTTCGAGCTTTTTCTTTTAGTGCATTCACTGCTATGTTGAAGCTCCCTGATGCTGTAATAGTTAGACCAAGGTAGGTGTAGCTCATAGTGTGTCCTATAGTGGTATCACTGAGGGTAAACTGGTATTTGTTTTCCTGACATCTGGGCCTTTTTTGAAAAATCATGATGTTGGTTTTTTTTAGATTTACTGTTAGAGCCTAATTTTGGCAGTATTTGTCGAGTAGGTCTAGTTGTTGCTGTAATCCCTGTTCTGTGGGAGACAGCAGGACCAGGTCGTCCGCATAGAACAGGGATTTCACTTCTCCATCCAGGAGACGGAGACCTGGTGACTCGCTTTGCTCCAGCATGTCTGCTAATTCATTTATGTATATGTTGAACAGGGTCGGGCTCAAATTGCAGCCCTGCCGGACGCCTCTTCTCTGGGTGAAGAAATCGGTGCGTTTGTCTCCAATTTTGACCCCGCATTTGTTTTTCAGATACATTGATTTAATAAGGTCATAGACTTTGCCCCCTATTCCACACTGAAGAAGTTTATAATAGAGCCCTTCGTGCCATATAGAGTCAAAGGCTTTCTTGAAGTTCCCTTTTGTTATCCCCTGTCCAGATGTGACTAGTGCTGTTGTAATTAAATGCCTCTGCCAACTGTTTTCCTTGTTTGGCATGCCTAACTATATACATAGTGATAGGGGTTCTTCCTTTATGAGCGAAGAATTGCGACAGTTTTTGCTATCGAAAGGGATTGCAATGAGTAGAACTACCAGCTATAACCCTCGTGGTAATGGGCAGGTCGAGAAAGAAAATGCGACAGTGTGGAAGGCTATCGTACTGTCTCTGAAGTCACGAGGCCTGCCGACCTCTCGCTGGCAAGATGTCCTGCCAGACGTGCTGCATTCCATAAGGTCTCTTTTGTGTACAGCGACGAATGCCACCCCTCATGAAAGGATGTTTAGTTTTCCAAGAAAAACTACTAATGGAGTAATGTTACCCACATGGTTGACGACCACGGGCCCTGTGTTGTTGCGCAGACATGTGAGAGGCCACAAGACTGATCCACTGGTGGAGGAAGTACAACTCCTCCATGCTAATCCCCAGTATGCGTATATTCAATATCCGGATGGGCGAGAGGATACGGTCTCTATTAAAGATCTTGCACCTGCTGGAGCTCAAAAAGAGTTCGACTCTGAGAGTAGAGTTTTCAATCGTGGTATTGGACCTTCAGAGACACAAACCCTCAGTGTGGAAAATACTGATGATTCTGGGAATTCGAATGAACCGGAGTTAGTACTCTGGGAGGTGCCTCAGCAAGAGTTACGTCGTTCCCAGAGGATTATCAGACGTCCTGACAGACTGAATCTATAGCAGGGGGTGAATGTGATGAAATAACTCTGTGTTCTGGCATTTGTATTGTTGTTGTTGTTGTTGTACTTGTTAATGTCTGGCATGTTCTACCGGTGTAACCACTAATGCTCCTCCCTAGCCCCGCCCCTCTTCTGGAATGTTCTACCAAAGGTTGGGTCGGTGATGAATGATGGTTGCCCTGTGTTAACTTGATGCCATGTTCTTACTTAATAAAAGCCTTTAGTTTTAAGCTTTAACCTCATGGATTCAGGCAGTTATTTGGCACATCAGCACAGCAAGCTCCCACTGAGCCGAACCATGCTGAATTGGTTTACAATCTGTCTTGCTATTTTTCATTGGGAATCTCTCTCCCAACATTTCCCCGGTGTTGACATTGGGGAAGTGGAGGGTGAGAGATTCACAACGAAAAACATCCACGCTATCGCTTCTGGGCCAATTAGAAATCTGAGCCAGGCGTTCGCCTGACGATCCAACCGATTTACACAGCGAGTAGTTCAGCCATACGGACCAGAAAGGCCCTGGAGTTTAATCCCTGATCTATGCGGATGAACTCATTTCAGGCGGTAGGGTTGCCACAACAGGCCTCGACTAGTTAAAGAGGGGAAGGATCGACAACGACAACTTGCATTTATATAGCGCCTTTAACGCAAACAAAAATGGGCACTGAGCCAAAGAAGTAGATATTAGGAGGGGGTGACTGAAAGCTTGGTGAATGATATGGGTCTTAAAGGAGGAGAGAGAGGTAGAGAGGCAGAGAGGTTTTGGGAGGGAATTCCAGAGCTTAGGACCTAGGCAGCTGAAGGCACGGCCGCCAATGGTGGGGCAAAGGGAGTGGGGGATGCGCAAGAGACCAGAGTTGGAGGAGCGCAGAGTTGGAGGAGGGTAGCTGGGCTGGAGAAATAGGGAGAGGCGAGGCCATAAAAGGAGCCAGAGTCCCGTCTCCTGATCGCCATCCAGTGCCCTCTGCTGGAAGGTGTGTGGGTGGGATGGAGGGGGGGGGGAGAAACAGGTCCTAAAAACCTGCAGTTACGTTGGGATCGTGCCTCCTGGTGCCCACCAGCGCTGACCCCCGAGTCTGTGGGCTCAGCCCGTGCTACTCCAGGTGAGTTTCAGTCACTCTGGGTGGCCGGAACCTCTGGTCCCTGAAACTCCTAGTGTCGGGGATCCCTGTCCCCAGCTGTCCTCCTCTGACACACCTGGCCTTATAAGGGCAGGCGGACGGCTCCAGCCAATATAACACCGACTGAGATTTTCCAAGGAAGCTGGAAACCCGGCAAATCCAGGTGCCGAACTTTTTCTGCGCAGCTCCACCATGCAGAACTGCCAAGGAAATTGAGCCCCAGAGTTTCCTACTTGTTGGCTCCCATTTCTTGACCAGTTTTCTCCACTCCCCACGGCGCTGACACATGATTCCATGAATGCCAGTCGTCCACAGCCACCTCACACAAGTAGCCATTCATCACGTGGATGCCAACAGTCAATGTGGACAAGCTAGTTGACATTACCGCTTAGCCCAGTCCTCACACACATGGACTTTCCAGCAGTCATTATGAAAGACGTGCATTTATATAGTGCCGTTCATGATTAGGCTTATATTCACTAGAGTTTAGAAGAATGAGAGGGGATCTCATTGAAACTTATAAAATTCTAACAGGACTAGACAGACTAGATGCAGGAAGGATGTTCCCGATGGCGGGGGAGTCCAGAACCAGGGGTCACAGTCTAAGGATAAGGGGTAAGCCATTTAGGACAGAGATGAGGAGGAATTTCTTCACCCAGAGTGGTGAACCTGTGGAATTCTCTACCACAGAAGGCAGTTGAGGCCAATTCATTAAATATATTCAAGAAGGAGTTAGATATATTTCTTAAGGCTAAAGGGATCAAGGGATATGGGGAGAAAGCAGGGACAGGGTACTGAGTTTGGATGCTCAGCCATGATCTCATTAAATGGCAGAACAGGCTCGAGGGGCCGAATGGCCTACTCCTGCTCCTATCTTCTATGACCACGCGACGTCCCAAAGCAGTCAATGAGGTACTTTTTGAAGTGTAATCACTGTTGTAATCTCGGAAACAGCACAGCAAGGTCCCACACATAGCTGTCATGATGACCAGATAATCTGTTTTTTAGTGATGTTAGTTGAGGGATAAACATTGGCCAATATTGGAGAACTCCCCTGCTCTTCTTTGAAATAGTGCCACGGGATCATTTACCTCTATCTGGGGCCTCGGTTTAACGTCTCATCCAAAAGACAATGGGCTAGATTTTCAGTTTAGGCAGTTTTGGGGCGCTAGCTTTAGCGCCCGCCCGAAGTTAGCGCCCGCCCCAAAGTAGCGCCCCGTTGCCGGGAATTCAGTGGCTTCGCCCTAAGAGGTTGGTGGAGCGCTAAAAGAGGCGTTCCACTACTCTCTTTAGGCGCTAAGCCGGCGGTCCAGAGGGATAGCGCCCAGGCGGGGCGCAGCACGGGTGCGGTCATTTTTGCACTGACAGCAGACCCCGTGGTGCCGACCAGCTCTTAAAGGGGGAAGGGACGAATTAGTCTGCTGCCACGCCCTGCACACTGCAGCCTTGCAAAGAGGCCTCAACACTACTGCTCAGCCCCAGGGAGTCATGGCAACGCCAGAGAAGGCCCGTCAGCGTGCCCTGCGCTTCTCAGAGGGTGATCTGGACATCATGCTCACAGCTCTGGAGGTGAGGCGCAAGATCTTGTTTCCAGACAGTGGGAGGAATCCAACCCACCACGACTACACCAAAGCCTGGAAGCAGATCGCCCAGAGGGTGACATTCACCGGCGAGGCCCCCAGGACCCACACACAATGCCGTAAGAAGTACAACGATCTGACCAGGATTGTGAGGGTGAGTAGCCTTTCCAGTCTCCTCCTCATTCTTGCATGTACACCTGACATGATGGGCAAAGGGACCTGAAAGTCCTTTTGGCCAGCCCTCAGCCAGCAGCATTGGGACAGTCATGAGCATCAAATGGCCATTCGGCACTCTACACTTTGGCCAAGCTATTCCACCATGGGAGGCAGTGCACACTACATCAGGGCTTCACTCTGTCCAAGCTATTCCACCATGGGAGGCAGTGCACACTACATCAGGGCTTCACTCTGTCCAAGCTATTCCACCATGGGAGGCAGTGCACACTACATCAGGGCTTCACTCTGTCCAAGCTATTCCACCATGGGAGGCAGTGCACACTACATCAGGGCTTCACTCTGTCCAAGCTATTCCACCATGGGAGGCAGTGCACACTACATCAGGGCTTCACTGCGCCCTTACAGCCCGTCCTTTCTCTTGCAGGCTAAAGTAGCGTTTAATCGCCAGGCCCGTGCCAGGGGTGGCCGCGCCAAGCTGCAGGAGCTCACTCGGCTGGAGGAGCGCGTGTGTGTGCTCATGGGAGCACGTGTGATTGTCCCCACAGCGTGCGGTGTATCCGACCCTCCACTGCCCGGCAATGGTAAGGACCTCGCCTTTTGGCCCTCTCGCGTCGCACTGGCCCATCCGAGCTATCTCCTTTGCCACTGTCCCACCAATGCGCTGAATCCCACCAGTCCTAACTCCCTCGCTGACGCCGTCTCCTCACTCTGAAGCTACTCTTGTGCATTCCTGCTTTCAGCTGGTGACGACCAGGACCCTGAGGCTGCCAGTGACAGCACCTCCAACCAGGAGGAGGAGGAGGAGCAAGCCGGACCTTCGGGGGAACAGTCACGTCCCGCAGGAGAGGAGGAAATGCTCGACACCTCCTCACTGGACGAGTGCCTGGAGGAACTGTCGCAGGGCAATGCAGCTTCTGGGACCAGTGGCGTCCAGCCACCCAGCAGCCGTGCGCGTGGCCCGCGGCCTTCCCCCCAAAGGGGGGAAGGATCAGAGGGGAGTGCTGCTGCTCGGCAAACTCGCCGTCACCAACGCGGCAAGGGTCCCCTAGTTCGGCCCCCTCCTCCCCAGCGGGAGAGTCGCGACTCCAGTCCGGACACCTTCACTTCGGAGGAGGTGCGGAAGCTCGATCAGATGGCCGACGACTCGGACCGGCGCCACACGGAGCTCATGAGCGTGGTGGGGCGCATGCCTGAGGCCATCGAGTCGCTGGCGACCAGTGTGCGCGAGTTCGGGGCAGCAACTGCCGCGACTGGCCGCATGCTAACTGATGCCGTCAAGACCCTGGCGGATGTGATGCGCGCGCACACCAGGACCAGAGGGCCACTCACTGCTGCCACACGCGCTGTCTCAGGCAGGCATCGCCAGGGCAGGCGCCGCGCTGGACCATCCCAGCAAGCCGGCCGTCGGCTGATTGCTGCGGATCCTGCAGTGCGGGCCCGGCCGAGTGCCACCGCGCCACAGCACCAGCCAGCGCATCCCAGACGCCAGCTGGCCCACATTGCACCATCCGTCGCCGCCATTCCCCCTCTGGGGCGTCAAGGGCAAGCGGCTGCAGCTGATGGTGGCCAGGCTCAGGCGCGCCACTCAGGAGACGGCCCCTCGAGGCCCAAACGCCGTGTAGGCCGCCCCCCAGTGGCATCTGGCGGAAGGGCATCTGAGCCTCAGGCGCCTTCCCCCAGCCTCGCAGCAGCCACTGGGCAGAGCTTGCGAAGGAGCAGCAGGCAGGGCAGGGGAGGCAAAATGCTGGGCAAGGTCTCGCCCTCGCGGGCCACTCAGTAGAGGGTGTGGCCAGCTTTCCTTTAATATGGCGGTGGCCATCTTTATTTTGCCCATGGTTGTGCTTTTGGAGGGCTTTTTTTTTGCGTTAGGCCGACGTTGAGGCCCGGTTTCAATAAAGGTGGAGTGGCTCCTCCCCAGTTTGTGGGAGTGAGTCGTTTGTTGGGCTTTTTGTGGGGCCCGTTTATTGTTTTTGGGGATTCATGTGGGAAGGGCTTTTCATTTTTGTTTAATAAAAAATTATCTTTATTCATGCAGTCTCCATGGTTGTTCTTCTTAGTGTTTGTTGGCTTCGCCGGCTGAGGGCTTGCGGAGCGGCTGCATTCATCTTCCCTCATGGCCCCTGGCCATTCCCTGACAGGGGGCTTAGAAGTACCGTGTAATAAGGTGGCGTCGTGCGGCCCTTGGCCCTGGTCGCTCCCTCCTGGGAACGTACTCCTGCTCCTCCTCCTCCTCCTCCTCCTCCTCCTCATGCTCCTCCTGCTCCTCCTCCTGAGGTGCTGGTCCAACGTCAGGTGGCAGTGCCTGAGTCCTGCGGATAGCCAGGTTGTGTAGCATGCAGCAAACCACCACAAATTGGGAGACCCGGTCCGGCGAATACTGGAGAGCTCCTCCGGAGCGATCAAGGCAGCGGAACCGCTGCTTGAGGACCCCAATAGTTAGCTCGATGATGTTGCGGGTGGTTTGATGGCTCTCGTTGTAGGCCTCTTCAGCAGCGGTCCTGGGCGCGCGGAGCGGGGTCATGAGCCAGGTGCACAAAGGATAGCCTTTGTCCCCGAGTAGCCATCCTCTTGGGGGAGGCTGTGCCTGGAACATGTCATGCACAGTACTCTGCCGCAGGATAAAGGCATCGTGGCTGCTGCCTGGGAAGCTGGCATTGACTGCCATGATGCGCTGCTTGTGGTCACAGACCAGCTGCACATTCAGAGAATGGTAGCCCTTCCTGTTGCGATACTGCTCGCCATGCTCCAGAGGGGCCCGCAAAGCCACATGCGTACAGTCAATGGCGCCCTGCACCAAGGGGAATTCCCCGAGTCTGGAAAATCCCAATGCGTGCTGATGCTGGCTCTCCAGGGCCATGGGGAAGGAGATGAATTGGCTTCTCCTTCTGAACAGTGCTTCGGTCACCTGGCGGATGCAGCGATGCGCGCCGTACTGGGAGATGTTTGCTATGTCCCCAGCAGCGTATTGGAAGGAGCCGGTGGCATAGAAGTTCAATGCCACTGTCACCTTCACTTCCACCGACAGAGACGTCCTGCACCTGAGCTTTGGCCGCAGATCTCGGCGAAGCAGGTGGCAGATCTCTGCAATCACCCCCTTCCGGAATCGGAGCCTTTTAACACATCGCGCGGCACTCATGTTTAGGTAGGAGCGCTGCTGGCGGTATAGCCTGACTGGGTAAGGCCTACGTGGCCGACGCCTGTAGCCCCCTCTGCCTCTAGCCAGGGCTGCCCCTCTCACAATACGTCTGCGAGCCCTACGGACATGGAGCTGCAGCTCCGCGTTGGCACCCCATGCAACCCCCATCAAATCCTGGCAAACACTCTAATTTCCAAATGGCCACTTGCAGCGCTGTTGCCTGAGTCCAAAAATACCTGGCTCTTGCTGCTTGAAACCAGTTAGCTATCCTCCTTGTTGTGTCTCCAGAAATGCGTTGCACAAGACTGTTTTCTGAAATAATGGATGGCCTTTATACTGGAGAGGACGTTCCCTTTAATTAGCGCCCCCCGGGGCCCGCGCTGGTTGTGTTGCGTTCCTTTTTCCAAACGCTCCGGCCGCCCGCCGCACAATGGGGCGGTCCGACTGAAGTTTGCAATCGGGGCGGCCAAAGGGCGTTGCACGAGGATGTGACGTCATTTTCTGCGCGCGCATCCGGGCGGGCGCTAAACTTTGCGCCGGCGCTAACGGGCAACTTAATTTGGGGCGGGGCGCAAACTGCGCTGCGCCCGGGCGCTACACGCATAGCGCCCGGAAATCACTTCTCTTAAGGCGCTAACTGCTGGCGCAAGCAACTGAAAATCTAGCCCAGAACCTCTGACTGTGCAGCATTCCCTCAGTACTGCACTGGACTGTCAGGCCTGGAATTTGTGCTCAAGTCTCTGGAGTGGGACTTGAACCCACAACCTTCATGACTCAGAAGGCGAGAGTGCTACCCACTTTTTTTCTTATTATTATACTTTATTGAACATTAAGAACATTTACAACATCATGATCATTACATTGTATGATACAAATCAATTCCACCGCCCTGCACCGCCATTCCGCCACCACATTTTAACATCAAAACCTGAAGTTTAATTTGTCACCTGTAACATATATTAATCGATTGTACTTTAAAAATTGGTTGTAAAATACTGTCCTTAAATTCCTTTCTGAATAAAACATCCACAGAGCCTTATAATGATCTTTTAGCTTATATTTAAAATACACTTTTAGATTGATTCTCCTCCCCTTAAAAAATAGAGCATTCCTTCTTTGCACAATCACGAATCTAGCCAAACTGAACATTAAATTAATTGCCGCTCTGCTAGACTCTGGCAGACTCTCCTGCAAACCCCATCTCAAAATTGAGTCCCACGGGATTCCCATTCTCGCTGTTCGGTCCCCACCCAGCAAAAAAGCTTCACACAACTGTCGAACATAGTACTTAAAGTCATTTAACTGCGGACATAACACCAGTAAATGGGACAGAGTCTCATCCTGTGTCCCACACATTGGGCAAGTTGCCGCCTCCACTCATCCAATCTTGCACAAGACCGTCATGGTAAAAATCCAGTTATGAGCCAATTTGAAATCTAGTTCAATCCATTCTGGGCATTTAAAATTCGCCCACACTCCCTTCCAAATCCTGTTGAAGTCCAGCTGTGGGTATATACTCTGCCAAAACTCCTGACCAGCAGGTGTCTTGAATCTCCATTCTCTGAATACCTCATAGAAATCTCAAGTATTGCAGTTATCAAATTGGGCCAACTCTCCCCCTTTCTCCAGTACAAAGCTTGGAAAAGCAGAACGCATTTTGCTTCCTTTGGAGATTTCCGCATTTATTTCTTCCATCCAATCCTGTGGCATTGCCCTCACCATCTTCACATACATGATTCCTATGGCTTTTCCTTCTACCTCCTGATCCTCCTCCCACACCATGTCCCTCACTATCGCTTCCGGCAACCAACCTGGAATCACCTCGTATAATACATCTTTCACAGATATAATCCCAGCTTTTATAAAAGCTTGATTAAATAAAACCTCTCCTTCGATGTTGACCCACCTATTCAAAAATAAGGGCTGTTCTAAAAATTCCTCAGCCCCCTTGGGCATAAACTGCACACTTTTAAAAAATTGAGCCCAAGTCTCTACAACCCCTTTATAAAACCTAGGGAGAAGTTTAATCGATTTCAAAAACATATTATTGTATTCCATGTACAATATACCCTGCCCTCCTATCCCACTTCGTTTTAAAAAATGCTCAAAACTCTTCCAAAAACTTGTATTTGACTTCTGAAGAAATCTCTTCACCCATTTGATTCTAAAGGATTTTTTCTTCAAATCAATATCTGGGAAATTGAGTCCTCCCTGATTTCTCCGTCCAATGATGGTATTATAAGCCACCAAGGCTGGTTTCCCTTCCCATAAAAACCTCACACAAGCCTCTCGGATGGACTTTTCTGCCCACTCAGGAATATCCTCCACTGTCAATAAGTACCATAGCTTAGATAGCAGGAGAGCAGACACCACTGTCGCTCTTCCTTGCACTTTCAACCACCTTCTTTCCCATCTTCCCAAAATCTTTTTAATTTTCATAACCTTTGGTTCCCAATTTAATCGAGCCACTTCTTCCCTGTCTTTCTTGCACCCCATATGCACCCCCAGAACTTCCAAAACCTCCACCACCTTAAAGGGACATTCCCCAACCGTTCCCCCCTACCCCTCCCTGCAACCAGGCATTGGGACTTAGTATAATTCACTCTGGCTCCTGAAGCTCTACAATATTCCTCCACTTCATCCATAGCTTTCCTCACTGACTCCCCATTTCTCAATGTTAAGGTTGTGTCATCTGCATATTGGTGTATCACCGACACCAGCCCAGAACTGGGAACCGCAATCCCAACTACGCCTTGTTTCTTTCGCATCATGTAACCTAATGGTTCTGCTACCAATGTGTACAGCAATGGGGACAGGGGACAACCCTGTCTCACTGATCTCTGTATCGGAAAATACTTGGATAAAAAACCATTACATTTAACACAGCTAAATATGTTTGAATAAAAAATCCTTATCCACTGAATGAAATTTTCCTTGAAACCAAATGCTTCCAAAACCTTCAATAAAAACTCATGAGAGACCCTATCAAAGGCTTTCTCTTGATCTATCTTTAATACATAAGCCTCCCTCCCACTCTCTTCCATGAGCTCTATCGCATCTCGGATTGAGACCACAGAGTCTGCGATGTCCCGGCCTATGACTCCATAGGACTGAGAGGGCCAAACTATCTCTGGTAACACCTCCTTCAAACGATTTGCCATAACCCTCACCAAGATCTTATAATTCACATTTAATAGTGTGATTGGCCTCCAATTCTTCAGATCCCGTCTATCCCCTTTATTTTTATAAGCTAAGCTTATGATACCTCTCCTCATAGATGGGGCCAGGCTTCCCTCAATTTTAATTTCCTTAAAAACTCCTAAGAGCAATGGACTTAAAATCTCGCAAAATTCTTTATAAAATTCTGCACTTAGTCCATCGGACCCTGGGCTTTTCCCCCTCCCTTCATTCCACTTATCGCTATTTTTATTTCCGCTAATCCTACTTCTTTATCACACATGCTTCTCTCATCCTCCTTTAAACCCTTTTCAATAAAAGCAGTAACCTTCTCCATCTCCAAATTGGAAATGTCTTCTTTTGTATATAGCTCTTGATAAAAGCTGCTAGCCGCCTCCAAAATCTCCTCACTTTCATGAATGATCTTCTCCCCAACCTTCAACTCCTCAATTAATGATAATCTCTGTCGCAGCTTCTCTTGCTCTAGAAAATATCTAGTGCATCTTTCGCCTCCAATGCATCTCTAGCCTTTGCACGGAGAATGGCCCCCTTGCATTTTTCAGCTTGCAATAATTCCCACTCTTCCTTTAGCACCCGGAACTTAGTCTCAGCTCCCTTATCCCCTCCGTCAACTGCTTTACAGACATCCGTAAACCTTTTGTTTATATTCTCTTCTCAATGCCGGTTAGCTGCCGCCCTCTTTTTCCCATAACGTACCAAAAAAACTTTTACCTCATATTTGAAATTGTCCCACCAAACTCTTCTTTCTTTCAAGAACAGAAGTTCCTTCCGAGCATTCTTTATTATATTTATAATAATCCCTTCTTTATAAGCACTTTCCTTCAGGTATTGATTGTTTAAAATCCACACCCTTGAACCGATCTTAACTCTGCTGTTCCTAATTCTAAGAACCAAAGCCGAGTGATCACTAAAAAATATTTTTTTATAATAAATCTCCATCACCTCTGAACTTAACCCTTCCCGCATTAACACAAAATCTATACGGCTCTGTTTTAAAACATCACCCACCCAACCTGCTCTGGAGAACTCCCTTTTTATGGGGTTCTGGTCCCTCCATAAGTCTCTCAAATTTAAATTTGCCATCATTTTTACAATCATCCCTCTGGAGTTATCATCTTTAAAGGTCATCTGGGCTGAAATGTCCATCCAAGATAAAAATACATTAAAATCCCCCACTATACAAGGATTTTCCACCTCTGCCACTTCAGTGAATAACCCCCGAAAAAACTCGCGACGCTTGCAATGGTCGTTCGGTGCATAGATATTAAAGAGATCACAATTAAATCCCTCCAATTTTACCCTTAGCCGTAAAAATCTCCCCTCAGTGTCCTTGTCCACCAAGGCAACGTTCTCTTCTATGGACGGACTCACCAAAACAGCCACCCCTCTATGGTTATTGTTTGCACAACTTGCAAACACCTCTCCCTTCCAAACCTTCTGAACTGTCTCTAGAACATCCTCATCCCAAAAGGTTTCTTGCAGACACAACAAGTCCGTGCCTTTAAAACCCTGCAACAACTGCTGCAATTTCTTCTCACCCCTCAGTCCGTTCGCATTAATCGAGACCAATGTAATCATGGCTCCAAAGAAGGGAAGTGTGCCTGATAATCTCCCCATCATTTAATCTCTGGCTCTTCCCTCCTCTCATGCTCCTTCTCAACTTTTCAGGCAGCTGTTGCTTTTTCCTGCAGCCTCCGGCTCTTTTTCCCCTCCTGTTTGACATCTCCCTGCTGTTGCAGCCTCTTCCTTGCCTTAAGTTTGGACCCAGGAGCTGCCCTTTCTCCCTCCTTCTGCCCCTCACTAACCTTTCCCTTTCCACATGATGCCACCCCATCCCCGACTTCCATGTCTCTGTCCCCCTCTAATTCCCCACACTCAAGCTCTTCTGCAACCCCCTGTGCCTGCTCCCCGTCAGATACATAATCCTGCTCCCCGTCAGATACTTCATCTCCCATAGAGAGTCTTCCTGCTATCGCAGTTTCTCCCACTGTGCCGCCCCCTTCGACCACGTCTCCACCTCTGACCCTTGCACCTTGTTCCCTCACTCCATGGGACAATGGCGCAGCTAAATTGTTCCCTTCTGACATCTCTATCTCGCCGATCCCATTCTGCTGTCCCTTTAAGGCTCCTGCCTCTTGCACCCGCTCCCCGCCCTGCCCCCTCCCGCTCACCAAAATATCCGACTCCCCGCCTCTCCCCGGAGCACTCACTTCCACCACACACCCCGCTCCTGCCTCCTCTCCCCCCGCAGATACCAGACTCCCCAGGGGGAGCCGAACTGCACTAAGGCCGAGTCTGCACTCGACCCTCGCTGTCCGCTGCTGTCTTTGTTCCCCTCCATAGCACTCGCTGTGTTTTCCGCCATCTCCATCTTGATCTCCGCTCCGCCATCCTCTGCCTCTTCCTGTGCTCCTTTTTCCTTCATTTTACCGGCTGTGTCCTCCGAATGCACCGCACCTCCGGCCGTTCCACACTCCTCTCCTGCTCCTTCTCCCATCTCCTCATCACTCATTTCGCTCCCTTCTGCCACACACTCACAGCGGGTGGGGCCTTTACGACACACCCCACAGCTCTCCACCTTGCAGCTCCGCGCGATATGTCCCAACTCACCGCAATTGTAACAATACAAATCAGGACAGTTTCTTACGAGATGGTCGTGTCCCAGACAATAGTAACACACCTTTACTTGGTTATCATGCAGCACACGAAAGTACTGCACTCCTTCCAGCATCTCGAACTTCATACTGTAAGGCAAAGACCTCACCCCCTCTGGGAACCGCACCTTTACACCGCACCGGGTTCCGTCTACTACCCGTGTTCCCGGATAGTACCTCCTCTTTATTTCAGAACAGATTTTAATGTCCCACGACTCCAACTTTTTGCTCAGCACTTCGCCCTCGATGTACACTGGCAAGTTCAAAAATGAAACCACCACCTCCTCTGAATATAGCAGAGTCACCTCCAGGAATTTCTCCCCAACTTTCAGACTGAGCAGCGGTTTTTCCACCTCCTCACGGCCACTGACCGTCACCTCAATCCCACATTTGGTTTTGGTCGGCAGGCAAAACAGCTTCCCTCACCACAGTCCTCATGAACTGCCTGGATTATATCCCAGGCTCGAATCTTCTTATCTTCACATTGCACCACCACCGTATTTTCTTTACCAAACCTCCTGAGGTCCTGGCCCAAATCTTTAGGCCTTTTTTTCCCCCTTCCCACCACAGTTTCTTCCCTAATAAAATTCCTCTCGGGAATATTGTCCTCTGAGGGGCCCGGCACTCCGGACCCCTCAGCAGCCACCTGGCTGTTTTTTGTGGGCCAAAAAGGCCCTAAAACCTGAAAACAACACCCCAAAACCCTCCACCAACTTTTTACAAAATTCCCTCCAACACCCAGCTGCAATTAGGCAACCAGTCACACCTGGCTCACTCCTAGCCCCTCCCACCTAGAGAGTGCCACCCACTGAGCCACAGCTGACAATCATTGGATGGGCATTAGAAACGGAACTGGCTTCCTCAACCTACTCAACTGTAACACTCAAACTCCCACCCGAGATGAGATCTTGTAACTCAGTACAGATCAGAACTCGAGATGACAAATGAATCCTTAACGGAACTGGGAGCTGAGGGAGATCTGAATTCACACCGCCGCCTCAGAAATAGCTTCCTCACGCCACACATTCCCAATCTACATGGTTCTCCTATGGGAGACAAAAGTGAGATTAAATGGGTAGGTGGGGGAGATAATAATGAAACACAAGCCTTGAATGATAGAAGGTGTTTAGTAACAGAAAAATTTCAACCACTTTCCCTCAGGTTTTTGTCCTGACACCAAAACGATGAGACACAGCAAAACAATGCTGCTACCAAAAGCAAACTTTGAGAAATTGCGCTCACCATCTCCAGTGGGTCTGGGGTCCATTTGTTTCCCATCCTTAGGCTAGAGGCCCGCGAGAAATTGAGCGCTAGTCGTTCCTTTTACACATGTTTGCACACAATCCCTCCCTCCTTTCCACTGTGCGACCATTAGACACTTTCGTTGCCTCCGAACAAAAGCCTTGGCTGAGCAAGCCCACATGGAAGGGTGTAAAGGTTGCCATGGAGATATTGACAAGCTGCTGGTCAAGTTAATGTCACTTTGCGAGACGCAGGGGAGAGAGAGAGAGAGACAACAAGAAATAACTGTACTGGGAAAGCCAGAGGCAGACTCTCCACAGTCACCCCTCATTAAACAAGCAGATAAAGCTATCAGAGATAGCCTGAGGTTCGATGACAGGACTTTGTTTGGTGTGTAATTGATCTGGGACATAAGCAGTGTTGCTGGAAGTAAAAGACGGCTATGAGCTGGGAATTATGTGGACGCAGCGAGGAGCTCCATGGGCTGAGATGAGCTGTGTCGCACAAAGGAGGCTTATACATTGGGCAAGAGCACGGGCCTAAGGCTATGTGGTTGTCAAGTAGTGGCTTACTTAGGAGGCCTCAATTAACGTGGGCAAGGAGCTGCAGCAAGGATGGCGTGAACCTTGAGAGGTAGTGTCCAGGGAATTCGCCTGTTATGGTCAGAGCAAAGAATGAATTTCCAGGGAGGGTACTGGCACCATTTAAAAAGCAATTGACTTGCACAATTGGTGGACAGTAGGGTTTTTCTGGCTAGATGAGTTGAATGGCCCTCCCCAGCCATATCTATCCTGTGATTTTGAGGCTCACAGGTCAGAAAGTTCCATTTGATTACCAGCCTGTGCTGATTTAGCTGATTGCAGCCAGGGCAATAGTTGGGAACCCACAATTGGTCTCAGTGAATTAGGGAGGGGAAATCTCAGTGAAGGTTCTTCCTTCTGAAAGAAAGAATTTACATTTATACAGCGCCCTTCACGACCACAGGACATCGCAAAGCACTTTACAGCCAATGAAGTGCTTTTTGAAGCGATGTCACTGTTGTAATGTAGGAAACGCAGCAGCCAATTTGCACACAGCAAGCTCCCACAAACAGCAAGGTGATAATGACCAGTTAAATCTGTTCTTTAGTGATGTTGGTTGAGGGATAAATACTGGCCCAGGACACCGGGGAGAACTCCCCTGCTCTTCTTTGAAATAGTGCCGTGGGATCTTTTATGCCCACCTGAGAGGGGAGACGGGGCTTCGGTTTAATGTCACATCTGAAAGACGGCACCTCAGACAGTGCAGCACTCCCTCAGTACTGCACTGGAGCATTAGAGTGGTTTTATTACTCAGGTCTTTGAAGCAGGACTTGAACCCACAACCAACTGGCTCAGAGACGAGCGTGCTACCCACTGAGCCACGGCTGACACCCTCCTCGAAGTTGCCGTTGTGTCACTTCTGGCACCGTGCTTTAACTCTCTGGGCTCTTTATGTCGTTGGAGCTGTTTGTTCCAAACATGGAGATTTTGGGAGTAATTCATAGAAACATAGAAACATAGAAGATAGGAGCAGGAGTAGGCCATTCGGCCCCTCGAGCCTGCTCCGCCATTCAATGAGATCATGGCTGATCATCCAAACTCAGTACCCTGTCCCTGCTTTCTCCCCATACCCCTTGATCCCTTTAATAGAAATGATTCCATGATTACTCCTAAATGTTGAAAGAAAGAACTTGTATTTAAATAACGCCTTTCACAACCTCGGGACATCCCAAAGCATGTCACACTAATAAAGTGCTTTACAACATGGAGCATGGATGGGCTAGAGACAGGGCTAGTACACTGCTGGGAGTGCAGAATTATAACCTTTTATTTACAACAACACCCACTGACTATAATGGCTGGTGGTAGATATATAAATATAAATAATTGCACAACCTGTACACAAGATGGTGCCAACTGAGGAATCTACATTTAAACTGTTAACTGATTCTTCACAGCAATTCACCTGGCTGCAAACTGCGGAGGCGATAGGACAGGATGAAGAGTGGAGGAGTGATCAGAACCAGAAGCATTTTAATTTGCTGTTGACCTTTTTTGGCCAACTGGTGCTTAGGATTGCCAAATCTGATTGGACGTATTCCTGGACGTTTCATCACATGACCTCCTGCCTCCAGCTGCCCAGCCCCCTCCCCCCCCCACACACAGTCCCGCCATTGGTCCCCCGCCACGTCCATCATCGCGGCGCCCCGCCTTCCCACGGCCAACTGGAAAGTGAAAAGACTCTTCATTCACCAGCTGGATGATTATTGACTGTCACTCTTTTTTTTCCCCCATCTCCAATATTTTTATAACAAATAAACAGAGACATAGAAATATAGAAGATAGGAGCAGGAGTAGGCCATTCGGCCCCTCAAGCCTGCTCCGCCATTTAATGAGATCATGGCTGATCATCCAAATTCAGTACCCTGTCCCTGCTTTCTCCCCATATCCCTTGATCCCTTTGGCTTTACGAAATATATCTAACTCCTTCTTGAATATATTTAATGAATTGGCCTCCACTGTCTTCTGTGGTAGAGAATGCCACAGGTTCACCACTCTCTGGGTGAAGAACTTCCTCCCCATCTCAGTCCTAAATGGCGTACCCCTTATCCTTAGACTGTGACCCCTGGTTCTGGACTCCCCGGCCATCGGGAATATCCTTCCTGCATCTAGTCTGTCTAGTCCTGTTAGAATTTTATAAGTTTCAATGAGATCCCCTCTCATTCTTCTAAACTCCAGCGAATATAGGCCCAATCAACACAATCTCTCCTCATACGTCATTCCTGCCATCCCAGGTATCAGTCTGGTGAATCTTCGCTGCACTCTCTCCATGGCAAGAACATCCTTCCTCAGATAAGGCAACCAAAACTGCACACAATACTCAAGGTGTGGTCTCACCAAGGCCCTGTACAACTGCAGCAAGACATCCTTGCTCCTGTACTCGAATCCTCTCGCTATGAAGGCCAACATACCATTTGCGAAAGAAAGACTTGCATTTATATAGCGCCTTTCATGACCACCGGACGTCTCAACGTGTTCAGAGAAAATTTTAAAAAAATCACACACAGCTTCTTTTTGATGCCCCTGTGAGTTTTCTCCCGGGTTTTGCTGCCAGCAGGGTCCCGGAGATTAATTTTCCAATTCCTGGAGACTCCAGGGCAATCAACGTCCCCCCAAAGGTGGGCTGGGCGCGTGGCCGTGCATCAATCCGGAGGTCCCGCGCAGGCCACTCACCAGCTGGAGGAGAAAGCGCGCAGCAAATTCGAAGGGACCCCGCACGGAAAAAAAAAATTTGAGGGAACGTTGTTGGCAGCCCTACTGGTGCTGAGGCTAATTGCAGTGCCTCCACCATCACCCGCGCCACCTAGGTGAGATTAACTACCTCAACATGGGCAGGGGTTCAACTCAAACCTGGGAATCCACTCGTCTCTCAGAAAAAATCTTAAAGCATTCCACATATAACGACTCACTCTGCAGGGCAGTAGCCGTCATTATGTAGGCAAACCCAGCAGCCATTTTCTGCACCTACACGAGACGGATGACCAGTTAATATATTAGGTTGAGGGAGGAACGTTGACCAGGACACCGGGAGAACTTCTTCAAGGAGAAGCGAAACAGAAAGCATTGAGGTAAAAGAGACGAATGGAAATCCTGTCGGAGACAGGAGCGGAATCTCTTCAAAAAAGAAAGGAAGTCTTGCATTTACACAGCACCTTTCACAACCTCAGGACGTCTCAAAGCGCTTTACAGTCAATGAAGTACTTTTGAAGTGTCTTCACTGTAACGTAGGAAACCCGGCAGCCAATTTGTGCACAGCAAGCTTCCAAATACCGCAATGTGATAATGACCAGATAATCTACAACAGTGACTGACATGAATCTTGTCATTCATGTGGAAATGACTTATGAATAAATACTCGGGCATGGGCCCAGCTTGCTCAGGACATTCTTTAACAGGAACTAGTGAAGGACACAACTAGATCTCCATGTTGAAAAACAGCTGATTAAAGCCTTGTTTAATACTTAGACCAAGTGTCTAGTAGTTTTCTTACGTCAGTGACTACACTTAAAAAAAAAGTACTTCATTGGCTGTAAAGCGCTTTAGGACGTCCGGTGGTCATGAAAGGCGCTATAGAAATGGAAGTCTTTCTTACGTTTTAATCTGTTTTTTAAGTGATGTTGGTTGAGGGATAAATATTGGCCAGGACACTGAGGAGAACTCCTCTGCTCTTCTTCGGAATAGTGCCATAGGATCTTTCGCGGGAGAAATTCGGTACCTTAGCGCCTCCCGTTAGCGCCTCCGGGGGGCGCTACCAGCTTTGCGACCGGGCGCGGCGATAGTACCGACGCCCGCGTAATTGACGTGGAGGATTGCGCCGGCGGTAACCACTAGCGCCACGATCTCCTGCGCCCGGAGATCGCGACGTCATTGCCGTGTGCATCGCCCCGGTAGCGCCCCGGATCCGAAGTTCGGTTCCGCCCCCTGCAACATCGCCCGGTGACGACACCAACAGCGGCAGGAGGCGTTGATCAGGAGGCTGGGAGTGCAAATAAAAGGGGATGTTGGCGCGGGTAGGAGAAACATTTTAACAACGTTGCAATTGATTTTTTTCGATTGCTCCTGGGCCGCGATTGATCAGCCCGGCGCTCTGGTGGAGTGCGCGGGGCTGAACGGGCCGGATCGTGGCTGCCGTCAGGGACCAGCTAATGGGTCCCAATGCAGAGCCTGCAGCAATGGCCCTTCCCTTTAAGGAGGGAAGGAGCCTCGGATCAGGGCAGCGTTGCACAACTGCCGCCCCACCTGCGTCCTTTAGCGCTCCAGGAAGGAAGTGAAGAGCTTGATTTAGTGCAAACACCGAATTTTGCAAAAGCTAGGAATCATTAGCGCCTGGCGCTAAGTTTCCCAACTTTCAAAAGTTGGCGTGCCAAACGGGGCGATACTGAATTAGAAACATAGAAACATAGAAGATAGGAGCAGGAGTAGGCCATTCGGCCCCTCGAGCCTGCTCCGCCATTCAATGAGATCATGGCTGATCATCCAAATTCAGTACCCTGTCCCTGCTTTCTCCCCATATCCCTTGATCCCTTTAGCCTTAAGAAATATATCCAACTCCTTCTTGAATATATTTAATGAATTGGCCTCCACTGCCTTCTGTGGTAGAGAATTCCACAGGTTCACCACTCTCTGGGTGAAGAAATTCCTCCTCATCTCTGTCCTAAATGGCTTACCCCTTATCCTTAGACTGTGACCCCTGGTTCTGGACTCCCCCGCCATCAGGAACATCCTTCCTGCATCTAGTCTGTCTAGTCCTGTTAGAATTTTATAAGTTTCTATGAGATCCCCTCTCATTCTTCTAAACTCTAGCGAATATAAGCCTAATCGACCCAGTCTCTCTTCATATGTCATTCCTGCCATCCCAGGAATTTCTCCCCCTTTATGTCCACCTGAGAGGGCAGTGTGGGGCCTCGGTTTAATGTCTCATCTGAAAGACGGCACCTCCGGCAGCGCCGCGCTCCCACAGCACTGCACTGGAGTGTCAGCCTAGATTTTTGTGCTCTAGTCTCTGGAGTGAGACTTGAACCCTCGAGGAGGTGAGGGTGCTACCCACTGAGGCACGGCTGACAGGGAGAAGGGAGACAGCCAACAATGAAGGTGAACAAGGTAAAAGAGACAAACAGAAACCCCATCAGAGAGTAGAGCAGAACCTCTTCAAGTGCCTGACCTGCCAGCATTTTCTGTTTTTCACTCCCTGCTTTTCTTCAAATAGTGCGTTGATATCTTTAACGTTCACCTGGATAGTTCGGTGGGGCCTCAGTTTAACCAAAGGTTAGGCATCTTGGACAAGACAATAGCCTCTCAGTACTGCACTGGAGTGGCAGCATAGATTATGTACTCACATCCTAGGAATGGGGCTTGAATCCACAGCCCTCTGGCTTGGAAACAAGGAACCTAGCAACTGAGCAACTGGTGCAGCTTATAACTGTGTGTCTATAATTCCATCTGCCATTCAAAATTGAGCTCAATATTGTGAGATATTGGGCAGCCCACCTTTACCTGTAGCACAGTGCCATGTAATTTCTGTTAGAAGACGTAAGTTTGTTAATAACAGGCGCATGGAAACACCACCCACCTCCAAGTTCCCCTCCAAGTCATACACCATCTCATTGAAACTTATAAAATTCTAACAGGACTAGACAGACTAGATGCAGGAAGGATGTTCCTGATGGCGGGGGAGTCCAGAACCAGGGGTCACAGTCTAAAGATAAGGGGTAAGCCATTTAGGACAGAGATGAGGAGGAATTTCTTCACCCAGAGAGTGGTGAACCTGTGGAATTCTCTACCACACAAAGCAGTTGAGGCCAATTCATTAAATATATTCAAGAAGGAGTTAGATATATTTCTTAAGGCTAACGGGATCAAGGGATATGGGGAGAAGGCAGGGACAGGGTACTGAGTTTGGATGATCAGCCATGATCATATTGAATGGCGGAGCAGGCTCGAGGGGCCGATTGGCCTACTCCTGCTCCTATCTTCTATGTTTCTATGTAAATATATAGGAACTCCCTCCCCAACAGCACTGTGGGAGCACCTTCACCACACGGACTGCAGTGGTTCAAGAAGGTGGCTCACCACCACCTTCTCAAGGACAACTAGGGATGGACAATAAATGCTGGCCCTTGCCAGCGGCGCCCACATCCCATAAACGAATAAAAAACATTTAAAAAAATATTCATGATTTATGAAACAAGTACAATCCTATTCTATTGTAGCACAAGATTCATCAGTATTGCTGCCCACACATTATTGCATTAGACCTGATGGGAAAAAACATTGGGAGACACTGAACAGACTAATCAGTTCCCTGATTTTCTTCGCCCCATCATTGGAGGCTGTGCCTTCAGCTGTCTGGGTGTCAGTCCACGGCTCAGTGGCACTCCCACCCCTGAGTCAGAAGGTTGTGGGTTCAAGTCCCACTCCAGAGACTGGAGCACAAAACATCTAGGCTGACACTCCCAGTGCAGTGCTGAGGGAGCCCTGCACTGTTGGAGGTGCCGTCTTCCGGATGAGATGTTAAAAGATCCCATGGCACTATTTTGAAGAAGAGCAGGGGAGTTCTCCCCGATGTCCTGGGGGCCAATATTTATCCCTCAATCACCATAACAAAAACAGATTATCTGGCCATTATCACATTGCTTGCTGGGAGCTTGCTGTGTGCTGATTGGCTGCTGCTTTTCCTACATTACAACAGTGATTACACTACAAAAAGTACTTCATTGGCTGTAAAGTGCTCAGGTGGTCGTGAAAGGCGCTATATAAGTGCAAGTCTTTCTTTTAGGCCCTGAGCTCTGGAATTCCCTCCCTAAACCTCTCCACCTTTCTCTTCTCCTTGAAACCCACCTCTGTCCTAATATCCTCTTCATGTGGCTCGGTGTCAAATGTTGTCTGATAATCGCTCCTGTGAAGCGCCTTGGGATGTTTTACTACTTTGTTGTTGTTATAAAGAAAACATTAAAAGCTCAGAAGCCACAAACATCCCCCTGTTTGGATTTCGCGCAAAGTTCCACAAAGCTTTGATCGCGTACTGAGCCTCAGAGTTCTCTACCCGGGCTATGTGTTTTGGAAGATTTGTACGGCTGGTCTTGAAGAGTTTGTTTCATACTGAATCCCTGCCTGTCGCTGGCCTCCCAAACATACCTGCATCCACACACGGGACCAGCCCCTTTGTAAATACAAAGCAAGAAAGCCCAACAAGGTGCATGGCTCCAGTCCAGAGTACACAACGGGGGTGGTGAGGGATGTGTCAGTCTGTACTGGTTGGGGTGGGGGGTGGGGGGGATGTGACACTATTAATTGGAGGGGGCGGATGTGATACTATAGATCACCATGTTAAGGTGAAGAGTAAAGCTCCCTTGACGGTGTCCCAACAGTATCCCTCAGCCAATGTAAAAACCGTGCATGCGCGGTATTTTAAAGGAGCCGCGCAGGGCCAAAAAAAATTACAGGGAGCACGGCCAGTGATGTAAGAAAACTACTAGGCACTTGGTCTGAGTATTAAACAAGGCTTTAATCAGCTGTTTTTCAACATGGAGATCTAGTTGTGTCCTTCACTAGTTCCTGTTAAAGAATGTCCTGAGCAAGCTGGGCCCACGCCCGAGTATTTATACTCTCCCTGGACAGCGCCACCAGCAGGCCGCCCAGTATTATTTCATAAGTCATTTCCACGTGAATGACAAGATTCGTGTCAGCCAGTATGACACTTCTACCCTTCACCAGTTGGACATAAACAAGGCCCAGGGATATTAAATTGCAAGTTCTGGAGTGTCCAGAGGGTGCTGACTCCAGACAGGCCCAACTATCGGACGGGGTGGAGGGCAGAGGGAGTGATTCCAAACAAGGCTGGCAATGTACCTTTAATAACTTACAATGGGGCAGATGATTAATGGAGCTTGGAAGAAAAATGCCCTTTCATCGAGGTGCCCTTCCGAATCCCTTCACGACCACAACAATACCAGGTTTACGCATTGCCGTTAACCCAGCAAAAATGTCCCCAAGTTGCTTCACGTGCTGAGAGGCCGAGGCCAGGGTAGGGACGCGGGGGTAGACTTTCTGCTCGGTTGCACTGCTGTTTTCGGCGTAGTTCGCCCAAAATTGGCGTAACCCCCGCGGAATTTAAAGCGCAACTTACGTTCAGAGCAAATCGAGTTGCCAGGATCTGCATAAGAACATAAGAAATAGGAGCAGGAGTAGGCCATTCGGCCCCTCGAGCCTGCCCCGCCATTCAATAAGATCAAGGCTGATCTGATCTTGGCCTCAACTCCACTTCCCTGCCCGCTCCCCATCACCCTTGACCTCCCTTATCGTTCAAAAATCTGTCTATCTCCACCTTAAATATATTCAATGACTCCGCCTCCACAGCTCTCTGGGGTAGAGAATTCCACAGATTCACGACCCTCTGAGAGAAGAAGCCCATTAGTTCTAGACACCCCCACGAGGGGAAACATCCTCCCTGCATCTACCCTGTCAAGCCCCCTCAGAATCTTATATGTTTCAATAAGATCACCTCTCATTCTTCTAAACTCCAATGAGTATAGGCCCAACCTTTCCTCACAAGACAACCCTTCCATCCCAGGAACCAACCAAGTGAACCTTCTCTGCACTGCCTCCAATACAAGTATATCCCTCCTTAAATAAGGAGACCAAAACTGTACGCAGTACCCCAGGTGTGGTCCCACCAGCGCCCTGTACAGTTGTAGCAAGACTTCCCTACTTTTATACTCCATACCCCCCTTGCAATAAAGGCCAACATTCCATTTGCTGTCCTAATTACTTGCTGCACCTGCGTGCTAACTTTTTGTGTTTCACTAGTTTACTCTGTTGCGCTAGTTTAAAAAAAATCACGCTGGAAGCTGGCCCCGTCCACAACACTGGCCGCACCCCCCAGGATGAACTAATCGCCGTGGCGAGTTTCCGCTAATTGCGTCCGCTCGCGGGGCCTTCGAGGAGGCTATGAAAATTCTTGCATTGTTCCACTGAAGCTCAGCATAAGCTCGAGGAACAGCACCTCATCTTTCGATTAGGCACTTTACAGCCTTCTGGACTCAACATCGAGTTCAACAATTTCAGATCATAACCTCGGCCCCTATCATACATATATTTTTTATCCACAACTTTTGTTTGTGTCTTTTCTTCTCTCCCACATGGCAGCTGTCTTTCACTCTGCCAGCGCAATTCACACTTCATCTAGAGCCATCCTTTGTTTCTTAACCTGCCCCATTCCCATCTCCTTTTGCCTTGAATATCTCTTAATGGCCCAGAAATTCCAGAACGGGGCTTGCAGCGCGTGCAAGCCCCGTTTTTGCACTTACCCCGCGCTACTGACGATCAGCTCCAGGGACGCCTGGACTTGGTGAATGAAAAAGAAGAATCCCGGGCAGCGTATGACGTCACGCCGCCCAGGAGTGCAGCCAGCGCGAAGCCAGGAGCGTGCAGTGTAAGTGAGACACGCCCCTTGAGGTCTCAGTTTCACTGGACACGCCCCCAATGTTTCTGTCAAGCTGCTAAGGATTTTTACATGCAAAGCAGCAGTTTAAATAGGTTTTTGGAAGTTTTCTGAAGATTTTGGTAACTTTTATAAACTTTTTAAAATGTTTACATTATTTTGAGTAATCTGAAGTAGTTTTAAAGAGAATTAAAGCAATTTAAAGACTTTTAAAAGCCCTAAAAGAATTTTTTTAATTCCATTTATTTATTTAGCAATGTCGTCGTCATACGTGTCTTCACACTGTTCCCTTTGGGGAACTGTATGAAGTGGTGGAAGGATTTATGGCCGTGATTAACGCTCATTCCGTGACCGTAACCATCTTTGAACCAGCCATTAGGGCGGTTAGTCCTATGGTGGGAGGGTTTTACGGGCTCCCACAAGCTATACAAGGAGGGGGGGCCACCCACACCCACGGACGCAAATATCCCACTGGATGTCAACCCAGAATTTAGAGCCGGAGCTCCGACTCCACTTGCCGGGACTGTCTGGAGCGGGGTTCGAAACCCTACCCTGATCTGGCCCAGCGGCGGGGATCCTACTGCTATGACAAAGGCCCAATCCGATTAGCAACGTGAAATGGCAGCATAGGGCTCCAGTCACGGGGAGGGAAAAGGCGCAGGAAACGTATGGGTGTCACCTTTTGTGCGGAGTGGGCCTTTTGCGTAGCAGTAAGCATCCCCGCCGCTGGGCCAGAAGGAGTAGGGTTTTGAACCCCACTCCAGACAGTCCCGGCAAGTGGAGTCGGAGTTCCAACTTTAAATTCTGGGTGGACATCCAGCGGGATACTTGCGTCCGTGGGTGTTGGTGGCCCCCCCCCCCTCAGATGGGTTGTGGGAGCCCGTAAAACCCTCCCACCATAGGACTAACCACCCTAATGGCTGGTTCAAAGATGGTTACGGTCACGGAATGAGCGTTAATCACGGCCATAAATCCTTCCACCACTTCATACAGTTCCCCAAAGGGAACAGTGTGAGGATACGTACGATGATGACCTCTTGCGCAATGCACCTCCTTGGACCCTCAGTCGCAGATGCGAGGGGGCAAGTCGTGCAATTGTTAAATTTTTCATTTTATTGACATGTAAAATGTTGGCCCAGTAATTCCCTTCCAACTGCGCGAGTACGGTCGGGGTACTTATGCATCTGGCCGGATGAAATGCCGGTTTTCAGTATGCACAGTGCTTTTGGGGAAAACCGGCATTTCCTGTCCTCTGAACGAAGGGGTTCAGAGGCAGAACGCGTGCGACTGCACAGGCAGCGCGTGCGCAGTATAATTCGCCGCTTTCATTACTGCTTTCAGTGAGGTCAAGTCCTTACAACTTACACATGAAAAAAGCATGGGTACAGTTGCTCCAGAGGCTGCGGAGGAAGATATTTCTTATCATGGAGCTTCTGAAAGTATGTATGTCTGTATATATTCCTTTGCGTGTTATGTATATATTCCTTTACTTATGTGTATGAATGTATTATTTAATTATGACTTTCAGAGAAAGTAACTTATTTGAAAATCATAATTAAAAACATACATTCATACACATTAGTAAAGGAATATAAAACATACATACATATACGTAAAGGAATATATGTGGACATACATACATAACTCATTCTCACATTCCATTCACACAGCCACAATTGCTCCTTCTACCTACAGTTCTGAAAACCCTTAAAAAAAAAAAAATTTTAACTTTAAAACTTACTTAAAATTTCTTAAAATAACTTCCCTCCCTTTCCCAAACAAAAATATTGCATTTCAGAAGCTCCACGATAAAATGTTTCTTCCTCCGCAGCCAATGAACCACTTTACACTTGCTTTTTTCAAGTGTAACTTCTGAGGACTTACCCTCACGGATTTCATGAATGAAATCTACGAAGTTCACTGCGCAAGCGCTGCCTGTGCAGTCGCACGCGCTCGAGGTCTGGAAATGCCGGCGTTCCCCGCATGCGCTGTTCATGCTGAACGCCGGCATTTCCAACGGCCAGATGCGTGAGTACCCCGAGCGCACTCACGCCTTTGGCCGCGAATTTCTGGCCCATAGTCTCTTAACGTCTCCTGCCTTCTATCCTATCACAGACCTTCCCTTTTGTTATTTCATCCCCTCCCCCTTTCCCCAACCTCTACACTTGCTTAAAAATCTGTTCCATGTCCTGCTCTTTTCCAGTTCTGACGAGAGGTCATCGACCTGAAACGTTAACTCTGTTTCTCTCTTCACAGATGCTGCCTGACCTGCTGAGTATCTCCAGCATTTTCTGTTTTTATTATAAAAATTAAGCTGGATCTTTCGGGCCCAAGGACACCGATGGGCAGGTTTTAATATAACGAGCAAATGTAGTTTTTAAAAGTCATTTTCAGGCATTTAAAATTGGGTTACTCACAGGTGGATTGACACTGTAATTAAAAATGCTTATCTTTTGTGATAAACCCATTTTTAGCTGCATTAATCTTTGATACTTATAAAATTCTAACAGGACTAGGCAGACTTGATGCAGGAAGGATGTTCCCGATGGCCGGAGAGTCCAGAACCAGGGGTCACAGTCTAAGGATAAGGGGTAAGCCATTTAGGACTGAGATGAGGAATTTCTTCACCCAGAGAGTGGTGAACCTGTGGAATTCTCTACCACAGAAGGCAGTTGAGGCCAATTCATTAAATATATTCAAGAAGGAGTTAGATATATTTCTTAAGGCTAAAGGGATCAAGGGATATGGGGAGAAAGCAGGGAGAGGGTACTGAGTTTGGATGATCAGCCATGATCGCATTGAATGGCAGAGCAGGCTCGAGGGGCCGAATGGCCTACTCCTGCCCCTATCTTCTATGTTTCTATGTACCAAGTTACCGCTCTTAAACATATCAAGGAATATTTTTTTAATTTTTTTTAATTACGTTTTTATACGTTGCCCGTTTGCGCTGGTTCATGGCAGATTTTGCGTTTGGCGATATGCAATGAGCTTGAGCGGAAACTCGAGGGAAAAAAAGGCTTTTCAAAACGAGCGCAATTTGCGCCGAAGGGGAAAAACTCTGCCCCATTAAGAGGGCAACCAAAGCCTTGAACAGAGAGAGGTGGGCATCCAGGAGGTCCTTAAAGGAGGAGCTAGAAGTGCAGGCGAGGTCGGGGGAGGGCGTTCCAGCGAGTGAGGCCTAGGCCCAATTATAGAAGAGGCTAGCCTCAGTCTGCTCAGTGTTCAGTCATTCATCCTTCGGTGCTGAATAGCGCAGACAGTATCACGATGACACCTTTGTGTAGGCCCATCGTTAGTATTTATAGCTTACCTCGGCCTTCTTGAAATCGAAGAATCCGCTCCTTCAGGTGATGGGAGTCTTTTATTCCACATTCTCACTGAAGCCAGCGGCTCCCGACGCTTCAGAATCCCAGGTAGTCTAATTAAAAATGAGCAATGACCAAAGGCTGTTGCCTTTATGCTTCCTGCCTTTGACTAATGGAGTAATTTGAGCTACACTGTACTCCAAAGGAAAAGGCTCAAATGAAAGGGAGAGGACTGAATTGGAGTCAAGGCTTTGTGTGTTTGTATGGTTGGGCCTGATGTGTGGGCAAGGTTACAGTTGCAGAATTGGGAACTAGAAGGGAGGACTTAATGGAACGAAAGGCTTCCTACCTCTGTGCAGTCTGGTCATCTTTTAAAACCAGTTTGTTGGTATCTTCTGGCGGAAGGTTAAATAAAAAGCTTCCATGTAGACTACCAGCTGGGCAAGAAACCGCCACCACGCACAAGTTCACAAAGATCTCAAATGGTTTAATGTAAGAAGTCACACGACACCAGGTTATAGTCCAACAGCTTTATTTGAAATCACAAGCTTTCGGAGCGCTGCTCCTTCATCAGGTGAAGTGGAGAGATGCATAAAGACACAGATTATAGTCAGAGAACACTGCCAGATGATTACAGGTAATCTTTCTAAATGCCCTTTATCACACCTCGGCAGAGAGATAGTCACTGCAATCAAAGGTGTGAATGGTGTCCAAACAGGTTAGTCAGGAAAACATTACATCAAAGAACAATGAGGTGGGGTCACAAGGGGTCAAATGTTGCAGATGCTGGGGTCTGTATGAAAAACAAAAAACAGACAAAAAACATTTTTTTTGCTGGAAATCACAGCAGGTCCGGCCGCATCTGTGTAGAGAGAACAAGCCAACGACGACTCGAGTCTGGGTGACCCTACGTCAGGTGGGGTTACATGTAGCGTGACATGAACCCAAGATCCCAGTTGAGGTCGTCCTCATGAGTGCGGAACTTGGCTATCAGTTTCTGCTCTACGATTTTGCGTTGTCGTGTGTCTCGAAGGCCGCCTTGGAGAATGCTTACCCGAAGATCGGAGGCTGAATGTCCTTGACTGCTGAAGTGTTCCCCGACTGGGAGGGAACACTCCTGCCTGGCGATTGTTGCGCGGTGTCCGTTCATCCGTTGTCGCAGTGTCTGCATGGTCTCGCCGATGTACCATGCTCCGGGGCATCCTTTCCTGCAACGTATGAAGTAGACAACGTTGGCCGAGTCACATGAGTATGTACCATGTACCTGGTGGGTGGTGTCCTCACGTGTGATGATGGTATCTGTGTTGATGATCTGGCATGTCTTGCAGAGGTTGCCGTGGCAGGGTTGTGTGGTGTCGTGGTCGCTGTTCTCCTGAAAGCTGGGTAATTTGCTGCGAACGATGGTCTGTTTGAGGTTAGGCGGCTGTTTGAAGGCGAGTAGTGAGGGCGTGGGGATGGCCTTAGCGAGGTGTTCGTCGTCATCGATGACATGTTGAAGGCTGCGAAGAACATGGCGTAGTTTCTCCACTCCGGGGAAGTACTGGATGACGAAGGGTACTCTGTTGGTTGTGTCCCGTGTTTGTCTTCTGAGGAAGTCTATGCAATTTTTTGCTGTGGCCCATCGGATTCGATCAACAGTGGATGCTCTTCCCCACAAGTGGATGTATCTACTCCATCAAAACCTTTCAAAATTTTAAAGACCTCTATTAGGTCACCCCTCAGCCTTCTCTTTTCAATAGAAAAGAGACCCAGCCTGTTCATCCTTTCCTGATAGGTATACCCTCGCATTTCTGGTATCATCCTTGTAAATCTTCTCTGCACCCTCTCCAGTGCCTCTATAGTCTTTTTATAATAAGGCGACCAGAATTGTATGCAGCACTCTAAGTGTGGTCTAACCAAGGTTCGATACCCGTTCAGCATAACTTCTTTACTTTTCAATTCTATCCCTCTAGAAATAAACCCTAGTGCTTGGTTTGCTTTGTTATGGCCTTGTTAACCTGTGTCGATACTTTTAGCGATTTGTACTCAGAGATCCCTTTGTTCCTCTACCCCATTTAGATTCTTATTTCCCAAGTAATATGTGACCTCCCTATTTTTCTTAGCAAAATGTAATACCTCACATTTATCTGTGAATTGTATTTGCCAATTATATGCCCATTCTTCAAGTTTATTAATGTCTTCTTGTAATTTGTTGCAGTCCTCCTCAGTATTGAGTATCCCCCCACCCCCCCCCAAATTTGGTGTCGTCTGCAAATTTAGAAATTGTGTTTTTGATTCCAAAGTCTAAATCGTTAATATAAATTGTGAACAACCGTGGTCCCAGCACTGATCCTTGTGGAACACCACTTCCCACCTTCAGCCACACTGAATAGCGACCCTTTACCCCTACTCTCTGCTTTCTGTCTTGAAGCCAGCCAACAATCCATTCTGCTACTTGTCCCCTGACTCCACATTCCCTGGCCTTATTTATTCATCTATTATGTGGTACCTTATTGAAGGCCTTTTGAAAATTAAGATAAGTTACATCTACTGCATTACCCTTGTCTACTCTCTCCGTTACCTCTTCAAAAAATTCAATTAGGTTGGTTAAGCAAGACTTTCCCTTTTGAAATCCATGCTGACTATTTATTATATTTTTGGTTTCTAGATGTTCTTCTATTTCCTCCTTTAGTAGGGATTCCATTATTTTTCCTACCACCGATATTAAGCTGACTGTTCTATAGTTCCCTGGACATGTTCTATCTCCCTTCTTAAATATAGGTATTACGTTAGCTATCCACCAGTCCTCTGGCACTACAACTTTTTCTAACAAATGACTAAATATGTGTAGTAATGCTTCTGGATTCCCTAGATTCTTTTAAAATGCGCGGATGTAATCTGTCCAGACCAGAGGTTTTATCCTGTTTGAGTTTCATTAGTTTAGTTAATATATCTCCTCGTTTTATTTTAAATGCAATTATCTCATTACTAATCTCATCATCCAATGCCATCTCTACCTGTTCTAGCTCCCTGGTAAATACTGAAGCAAAGTAATTATTTAATATCTCTGCCATCTCTCTATCGCTGCCTGTGGTATTATCCTCTCCATCCCTGAGTAGCCCTATTCCCACCCCGACCTTCCTTTTTTTATTTTTTTATTTACGTGCCTGTAAAATATTTTATTATTTTGTTTTATGTACCTTGATAATTTAATTTCATAGTTCCTCTTTGACTTCCTAATTGTCTTTTTGACTTCTCTCCTAACCTCTTCATATTCTCTCTTGTCTTGCTCTCCCCTGCTGTCCATGTACTTAATGTATGCCTCTTTCCTTACCCTCAATTGTTCCCTTATGGCTTTATTCATTCATGGTGTCTCATTATTGTTTAGCTTGTTTTTGTTTTTTAGCTGAATATATTTTTCCTGGACTCTGAACACCATTTAAAATGTTTCCCATTGCTGTTCTACATCATTGTTTACCAATACTGTAGCCCATTTTATTTTCCCAAGTTCTATTCTCAGCCCCTCAAAATCAGCTTTTCTCCAATCTATTACCCTGGTCTTTTTCAATTATTATCTTAAAGCGTATTATATTATGGCCACTGTTGCCTAAATGTTCCTCTACTTTTACTTCTCTTATCTGCTCTGGGTCATTCCCCATAACTAGACCCAATAGCAAATCCTCCCTTGTTGGGCTTTTTACATATTGGGTTAGAAAGGAGTGCTGTACACATTGTAGGAACTCCATTCCCTTATCCCCTTTATCTACCTCTTCTGTCCAATTAATATCGGGGTAGTTGAAATCCCCCATGATTATTATTTTATGTCTTTTACTCATTTCCCTAATTTGTTTGCATATTTCTTCCTCCAGCTCCCTTCCACTATTAGGTGGTCTGTAGAATACCCCTATTAGTGTGATTGATCCTTTATTATCTTTTATCTCTATCCACATGGATTCTGATGTACAAAGACTACTGAGTGCTTGGTTTGAGTATAAAACAAGGCTCAGTAGTCTTTTTACATCAATTTAATCAACTGTTTCAAAACCGTGAGATTTCTAGTTACAATCACTAGTTCCTGGTTACAGAAACATCCTGAGCAAGCTGGGCCCACGCCCGAGTATTTATACTCCTTGGATGGCACCACCAGCTGGCCGCCCAATGTTACTTCATGAGTCATGATAAGATTCATGACAGATTCTATTTCTGTTTTGTTGATAGCTGCGTCACTTTTTTCTACTGCCATTATGTTATCCCTAATAAGTACAGCTGCTCCACCTCCCCTTATTCCCTCTCTATCTTTTCTAAATATGTTATACCCTGCAATGTTTAATTCCCAGTCCTGATTTTTCTGTAGCCATGTCTCAGTAATCCTACTATGTCTGGTTCCTCTCAATGCATGATTGCCTCCAGCTACACTGTTTTATTACGGACACTGTGTGCATTGCTGTACAGACAGTTTAACTCATTTTTAATAGCAGTTCCTTTCACTTCATTTTTAACCATCTTTTTACACCCCTGTTCTATAACTCTATTTATTCCCTGGCCATCAATGTCTTCCTTTACTTTATTCGTTCCTATGCTCTCTTTTCCTGTTTTGTTTATAATTAGGCTGGTTACGTTTCTTGTAGATCCCTCCCCCCATCTTACTAGTTTAAAGTCTTTGCCACCTCCCTATTTATGGGTCCCATCCTGGTTCAGGTGGAGCCTGTCCCATCGGTACAGCTCTTTCCTGTCCCAGAACTGGTGCCAGTGTCTCAGGAAAAAGAAGCCTTCTTTCCCACACCAGCCCTTTAGCCATGCATTAATTCTCCTGATCTGTCTGCTTCTTTGCCAATTTGCACGTGGCTTGGGCAATAATCCAGAGATTATTACCCTCGAGGTCCTGCTTTTTAATTTAGCTCCTAACTCCTGATACTCCTTTAGCAGGCCCGCCTCCCTGTTCCTACTTATGTCATTTGTTCTGACATGGACCACAACAAGTGGATTTACCCCCTCCCTTTCCAAGTTCCTCTCCAGCTGCCTCAAGATATCCCTTATCCTGGCACCGGGTAGGCAACACACCCTTCGGGATTCTCATTCTTGACTGCAGAGGACGCTATCTATCCCCCTACTTATAGAATCCCCTATCACTACCACATTTCTATTCTGCTCTTCCCCCCCTTGGACAGCCTTCTGAGCTGTGGTGCCTTGGTCTGCATTGTTGCTGTCCCCCTGCAGTCTTTCTCCTTGTCCTCACAGGTAGCAAGGGCCAGTGTCTGTGGGACTTGCTTCTCAACCTCTCCTAAGTTCCTGGGCCTTCTCCTCTCCCGCTCAGGACCGCTGTGTCCTGGGCTTTCTCCTCTCCCGCTCAGGTCCGCTGTGTCCTGGGCTTTCTCCTCTCCAGCTCAGGTCCGCTGTGTCCGGGGCCTTCTCCTCTCCCGCTCAGGATCGCTGTGTCCTGGGCTTTCTCCTCTCCCGCTCAGGCTGCTGTGTCCTGGGCCTTCTCCTCTCCCGCTCAGGATCGCTGTGTCCTGGGCCTTCTCCTCTCCCACTCAGGATCGCTGTGTCCTGGGCCTTCTCCCCTCCCGCTCAGGATCGCTGTGCGCTGTGTCCTGGGCTTTCTCCTCTTCCACTCAGGACCGCTGTGTCCTGGGCTTTCTCCTCTCCCGCTCAGGACCGCTGTGTCCTGGGCCTTCTCCTCTCCCACTCAGGATCGCTGTGTCCTGGGCCTTCTCCTCTCCCACTCAGGATCGCTGTGTCCTGGGCTTTCTCCTCTCCAGCTCAGGTCTGCTGTGTCCTGGGCTTTCTCCTCTCCCGCTCAGGACCGCTGTGTCCTGGGCCTTCTCCTCTCCCACTCAGGATCGCTGTGCGCTGTGTCCTGGGCCTTCTCCTCTCCCGCTCAGGTTGCTGTGTCCTGGGCCTTCTCCTCTCCCGCTCAGGATCGCTGAGTCCTGGGCTTTCTCCTCTCCCGCTCAGGACCGCTGTGTCCTGGGCCTTCTCCTCTCCCACTCAGGATCGCTGTGTCCTGGGCCTTCTCCTCTCCCACTCAGGATCGCTGTGTCCTGGGCCTTCTCCTCTCCCGCTCAGGATCGCTGTGCGCTGTGTCCTGGGCCTTCTCCTCTCCCACTCAGGATCACTGTGTCCTGGGCCTTCTCCTCTCCCGCTCAGGATCACTGTGTCCTGGGCCTTCTCCTCTCCCGCTCAGGACCGGTGTGTCCTGGGCCTTCTCCTCTCCCGCTCAGGACCGGTGTGTCCTGGGCCTTCTCCTCTCCCGCTCAGGACCGCTGTGTCCTGGGCTTTCTCCTCTCCCGCTCAGGTCCGCTGTGTCCTGGGCTTTCTCCTCTCCAGCTCAGGTCCGCTGTGTCCTGGGCTTTCTCCTCTCCAGCTCAGGTCTGCTGTGTCCTGGGCTTTCTCCTCTCCCGCTCAGGACCGCTGTGTCCTGGGCCTTCTCCTCTCCCACTCAGGATCGCTGTGCGCTGTGTCCTGGGCCTTCTCCTCTCCCGCTCAGGTTGCTGTGTCCTGGGCCTTCTCCTCTCCCGCTCAGGATCGCTGAGTCCTGGGCTTTCTCCTCTCCCGCTCAGGACCGCTGTGTCCTGGGCCTTCTCCTCTCCCACTCAGGATCGCTGTGTCCTGGGCCTTCTCCTCTCCCACTCAGGATCGCTGTGTCCTGGGCCTTCTCCTCTCCCGCTCAGGATCGCTGTGCGCTGTGTCCTGGGCCTTCTCCTCTCCCACTCAGGATCACTGTGTCCTGGGCCTTCTCCTCTCCCGCTCAGGATCACTGTGTCCTGGGCCTTCTCCTCTCCCGCTCAGGACCGGTGTGTCCTGGGCCTTCTCCTCTCCCGCTCAGGACCGGTGTGTCCTGGGCCTTCTCCTCTCCCGCTCAGGACCGCTGTGTCCTGGGCTTTCTCCTCTCCCGCTCAGGTCCGCTGTGTCCTGGGCTTTCTCCTCTCCAGCTCAGGTCCGCTGTGTCCTGGGCCTTCTCCTCTTCCGCTCAGGATCGCTGTGTCCTGGGCCTTCTCCTCTCCCACTCAGGATCGCTGTGTCCTGGGCTTTCTCCTCTCCAGCTCAGGTCAGCTGTGTCCTGGGCCTTCTCCTCTCCCACTCAGGATCGTTGTGTCCTGGGCCTTCTCCTCTCCCGCTTAGGTCCGCTGTGTCCTGGGCGTTCTCTGTAATGTATATACCTTTAAGGGGGGAACTACTTTTTACAGTTCATGTATACTGTAGTACCGGCAGTGACCACACCTGTATATAGCACTGAGTAGTAATCTGTACAGCTCAGTTCCAGAGTGAGCCACGTTGAGTAAACACCTGTTGTACCGTTCTCCTGCAGTCTTGTGTCTTACTACCGACGGACACAACATTCTCCTCTCCCGCTCAGTTCTCACGTGGATGTAAAAGCTCCCACGGCACTATTTTCAAGAAGAGGAGGGGAGTTCTCCCCGGTGTCCTGGCCAATATTTATCCCTCAAGCAACACTTTAAAATAGATTATCTAGATATTATCACATTCCACCATCTACAAGGCACAAGTCAGGAGTGTGATGGAAAACTCTCCACTTGCCTGGATGAGTGCAGCTCCAACAACACTCAAGAAACTCGACACCATCCAGGACAAAGCAGCCCGCTTGATTGGCACCCCATCCACCACCTTAAACATTCACTCCCTCCACCACTGGTGTACCGTGGCTGCAGTGTGTACCATCTACAAGATGCACTGCAGCAACTCGCCAAGGCTTCTTCGGCAGCACCTCCCAAACCCGCGACCTCTTCCACCTAGAAGGACAAGGGCAGCAGGCGCATGGGAACACCACCACCTCTAAGTTCCCCTCCAAGTCACACACCATCCTGACTTAGAAGTATAGCGGCTGATCTTTCATCGTCGCTGGGTCAAAATCCTGGAACTCCCTCCCTAACAGCACTGTGGGAGTACCTTCACCACACGGACTACAGCGGTTCAAGAAGGCTGCTCACCACCACCTTCTCAAGGGCAACTAGGGATGGGCAATAAATGCTGGCATTGCCAGCGACACCCACATCCCATAAACGAATACATTTAAAAAAACTTGCCTTTCACAACCTTGGGATGTCCTAAAGTGCTTTACAGCCAATGAAGTAATTTCGAAGTGTAGTCACTGTTGTAATGTAGGAAACATGGCAGCCAGTTTGTGCACAGCCAGCTCCCACAAACAGCAATGAGATAAATGACCAGATAATCTGTTTTTTAATGATGTTGGTTGAGGGATAAATATTGGCCAGGACACCAGGGAGAACTCCCCCCCGCCACCCCACCTTCCCCCCAGTCTTCTTCAGAAAGTGCCGTGGGATCTTATACATCTACCTGAGAGGGTAGTCATAGGAACAGCAGTAGGCCTTCAGCCCTCAAGCCTGTTCTGCCATTCAATGGCTGAACTGTATCCTAACTCCATCCACTCGCCTTGACCCCATATCCCTTTATACCCTGGGCCTTGGCTAGCAAAAAATCTACCGCTATCACATTTAAAATTATTAATTGAGCTTTGTAGCTACTGCTTCTTGTGGGAGGGAGTTCTAAATTTCTACCACCCTTGGCATGAAAGAGTGTTTCCTAGCTTCTCTCCTGAATGGCCTGGCTCTGATTTTAAGGTTATGTCCCCTTGGCCTAGACTCCCCCCACCGGCGGAAAAAGTTTCTCTCTGTCTACCAGATCAATTCCTTTCAAACACCTAAAAACCTCCATCAAATCACCCCTTAACCTTCCATAGTAAAGGGAATACAAGCCTAGTTTATGCAATCTCTCCTCATAATCTAACCCTTGGAGCCCCGGTAACATTCTGGTGAATCTGTGCTGCGCTCCTTCCATAGAAACATAGAAACATAGAAGATAGGAGCAGGAGTAGGCCATTCGGCCTCTCGAGCCTGCTCCGCCATTCAATGAGATCATGGCTGATCATCCAAACTCAGTCCCCTGTCCCTGCCTTCTCCTCATATCCCTTGATCCCTTTAGCCTTAAGAAATATATCTAACTCCTTCTTGAATATATTTAATGAATTGGCCTCAACTGCCTTCTGTGGTGGAGAATTCCACAGGTTCACCACGCTCTGGGTGAAGAAATTCCTCCTCATCTCTGTCCTAATTGGCTTACCCCTTATCTTTAGACTGTGACCGCTGGTTCTGGACTCCCCCGCCATCGGGAACATCCTTCCTGCATCTAGTCTGTCTAGTCCTGTTAGAATTTTATAAGTTTCAATGAGATACCCTCTCATTCTTCTAAACTCCAGCGAGTATAAGCCCAATCGACCCAATCTCTCCTCATACGTCATTCCTGCTATCCCAGGTATCAGCCTGGTGAATCTTCGCTGCACTCCCTCCATGGCAAGAACATCCTTCCTCAGATAAGGCAACCAAAACTGCACACAATACTCAAGGTGTGGTCTCACCAAGGCCCTGTACAACTGCAGCAAGACATCCTTGTTCCTGTACTCAAACCCTCTCGCAACAAAGGCCAACATACCATTTGCCTTCCTAACCGCCTGCTGCACCTGCATGCTTACCTTCAGCGACTGGTGCACAAAGACACCCAGGTGTTGTTGCACTTCCCCTTCTCCCAATCTATTGCCGTTCAGATAATAATCTGCTTTCCTGTTTATGCCACCAAAGTGGATAACTTCGCATTTATCCACATTATACTGCATCTGCCATGCATCTGCCCAATCACCCAACCTGTCCAAATCAGACTGGCATTTCTCGGCATCATCCTCACAGCACACACGCCCACCCAGCTTTGTGTCGTCTGCAAACTTGGAGATATTACATCTAGTTCCCTCATCTAGATCATTAATTCCAATGTCAATATATCCTTTCTAAAGTGTGGTGCCCAGAACTGTACACAGTGCTCCAGATGTGGTCTAACCAGGGCTTTGTACAGCTGTTAGCAAAATTTCCTCCCCCTTAGGTTCGATCTCTCTAGCTATAAAGGCTAACATTCCATTAGCCTTTTTGATTTGATTTTTGTTACCTGACCACAGCATTTTGGTGGTCTGTGTATGGGGCCTTGAAAAAGGATTCAGTTGAAATGTCAACCTTTCAGAGGCTGACGAACCTCCACGTCCTCTATTTTCTGGTTTTTTTCACACAATGATTGATGTAATAAAACTCACTACGCACTTGGTTCGAGTATAAAGCAAGGCTTTAATCAACTTGTTTCAGAACATGGAGGTCTAGTTGTACTTCACTAGTTCCTGTCTTACAAAATGTCCCTGGGCAAGCTGGGCCCACGCCCGAGTATTTATACTCCTTGGATGGCACCACCAGCTGGCCGTCCAGCGTTATTTCATGAGTAGTTTCTTTATGATGATGAGATTTATAACAATAATTACTGCTCCCCCTCTACCACCCCACCCCCGCACAAAATCGAGAGCAACACTTCATAGAATCATAGAAATTTACGGCACAGAAGGAGGCCATTCGACCCATCGTGTCTGTGCCAGCCGACAAAGAGCTCTCCAGCCTAATCCCACTTTCCAGCTCTTGGTCCGTAGCCCTTGTAGGTTACAGCACTTCAAGAGCACATCCAAGTACTTTTAAAATGCGATGAGTGTTTCTGCCTCTACCACCCTATGAGGCAGTGAGTTCCAGACCCCCACCACCCTCTGGGTGAAATAAGTTCTCCTCAACTCCCCTCTAATCCTTCTACCAATTACTTTAAATCTCTGCCCCCTGGTTAACTAATCTGAGCTGAGAGTAGCTGGCGTTAGTCTTGTTGCGCACTCTGCGTTGATTCAGTATGTATCGATGCAAAGTGAGGGACTACCTGGTCCCAGGGACCAATGCCTGCTGTGTGCTCAGGACAAACTGTGGTTAATTGCTTAGAAAAGCAGGAAGAAATCATTTTTCTATATGCGAGAGGAGGAACAAATCGGTGCTCAAAATCTCTTCTTCATCTTTAGGAAATCTTTAGGAATTGATGTCCAGGCCTTGGAGAGGGTGCAGAGGAGATTTACTAACACGGTACCAGGAATGGGGGACTTTAGTTACGTGGGGAGAGGCTGAGATTGCTCTCCTTTAGAGCGGAGAAGATTAAGGGGAGATTTAATAGAGGCAGCAAAATCATGAAGGGTTTTGATAGAATCATAGAATGGTAACAGCACTGAAGGAGGCCATTCGGCCCATTGAGCCCATGCCGGCTCTATGCAAGAGCACTCCAGCAAGTCCCACTCCCCCGCCCTGTCCCCGTAGCCCTGCAAAAAAAAAATTCCCTCAGGTACTTGTCCAACTCCCTTTTTGAAAGCCGTGATTGAGTCTGCCTCCACCACCCTTTCAGGCCGTGCATTCCAGATCCTGACCACTCGCTGCGTAAAAAAAGCTTTTCCTCACGTCGCCTTTGGTTCTTCTGCCAAACACCTTAAATCTGTGTCCTCTGGTTCTCGACCCTTCCGCCAACGGGAACACTTTCTCTCTCTGTCTATTCTGTCCGGACCCCTCACGGTTTTGAACACCTCTATCAAATCTCCTCTCAATAGAGTAAATAAGGAGAAATTGTTTGCACTGGCAGTAGGGTCAGTAACCAGAGGACACAGATTGAAGATAATTGGCACAAGAGCTAAAACTAAGCATGTAATTTAGGGACACTCCCTTAACAATCGCTATCTGGCAATGCATCAACTAGGCAGTTGCTCTTTTGGAGGCAGACTGCCAAAGCTAGCAGTCTGCAAGGTGCAGTTTGTATAAAGGTTGTTTTCAGTCTCAATAAAAAGATTAATTTTTCATTCAAAATTGGATTAGACGGCTGCCTAAAACAAATAGGAGGTTTACACCATTATCCTGTCAGAATTCCTTTCTTGACATCAAAAGCTTCGGAATAGGTGACTGAGGGGTGACCTGATCGAGGTGTTAAAAATGTTCCAAGGGTTCGATAGGGCAGGTAGAGAGAAATTATTTCCTCTGGTTAGGGGAGTCCAGAACAAGGGGACACGATCTTAAAACTAGAGCTAGGCCAATCAGGAGAGAAACCAGGAAGCACTTCTTCACTTATCTGAGGAAGGATGTTCTTGCCATGGAGGGAGTGCAGCGAAGATTCACCAGGCTGATAGCTGGGATGGCAGGAATGACGTATGAGGAGAGATTGGGTCGATTGGGCTTATACTCGCTGGAGTTTAGAAGAATGAGAGGGGATCTCATTGAAACTTATAAAATTCTAACAGGACTAGACAGACTAGATGCAGGAAGGATGTTCCCGATGGCGAGGGAGTCCAGAACCAGGGGTCACAGTCTAAAGATAAGGGGTAAGCCATTTAGGACTGAGATGAGGAGGAATTTCTTCACCCAGAGAGTGGTGAACCTGTGGAATTCTCTACCACACAAGGCAGTTGAGGCCAATTCATTAAATATATTTAAGAAGGAGTTAGATATATTTCTTAAGGCTAAAGGGATCAAGGGATATGGGGAGAAAGCAGGGACAGAGTACTGAATTTGGATGATCAGCCATGATCTCATTGAATGGCGGAGCAGGCTCGAGAGGCCGAATGGCCTACTCCTGCTCCTATCTTCTATGTTTCTATGTTTCACACAAAGGGTTGTGGAAATCTGGAGTTCTCTCCCCTGCTAATGGCAGTGGATGCTGGGGGTCAGTTGGAGCTTTCAAGTCTGAGATGGGTAGATTCTTGATGGGTAAGGGTATCGAGCGATATGGAGCAAAGGCAGGAGAATGGAGTTGAATTACAGATCGGCCACGATCGAGTTGAGTGACTGACCTCCTCCCGTAGAAATGCAAGTTGTTGTTGTGTTCCTTAAAGCTATGTTCCCAATGAGTTTTGTGTCTGGCCATGAGGGAAGTGACTCAAAGGGCAACAAAATATTGCCTTTGTTTTGCCATCAATGGATAACTAAATGGATCCTTCAACACTTTACCAGGGATTCCTTTAATCTTCACTTGCTTTGTATAAGTAGCCGCCGCCCCCCCCCACCCCGCCCCCCTCAATCCCCGCCCCAAGCATTATTTTTTTTATTAGTTTCCCATCACTGTACATTCCGCATTTTTCTTTTTGCTGGCCGAAACTGCTTTTTTTTTCTCATTGCAAAGCCTTCACTGGTGATGTAAGAAAACTACTAGGCACTTGGTCTAAGCGTTAAACAAAGCTTTAATCGACTGTTTTACAACATGGAGGTCTAGTTGTGTCCTTCACTAGTTCCTGTTAAGAATGTCCTGCGCAAGCTGGGCCCGTGCCCGAGTATTTATACTCTCCCTGGACAGCGCCACCCGTAGGCCGCTCAGTATTATTTCATAAGTCTTTCTTTCATGAATGACTGATTCATGTCAGGGGGCATAAGTCTATCAGCGTCACTGCCTCTGAGCGATAGCATTAGTCCTCTCTCTAACTGCTGCTTTCCTTCGGTACAGAGCGTGTCCCAGGGGCTGACCAATCACCATTATGCCCAGGATATTATGCGGTCGTTACTCTCTGTGGGCCAAAGTGGAGCTCCAGAAACAGGGCGTGTTCCAAACAGGGATTTGGACCAATCCCCTCACCACAAAAGTTAATGGTCTGAGGTAAAATATGCCCTGGGGGGGGGGGCGGGGGCGGGGTACAACATAAGAACATAAGAAATAGGAGCAGGAGTTGGCCATACGGCCCCTCGAGCCTGCTCCGCCATTCAATAAGATCATGGCTGATCTTCTACCTCGACTCCACTTTCCTGCCCGATCCCCATATCCCTTGATTCCCCTAGAGTCCAAAAATCTATTGATCTCAGCAACGACAACAACAACTTGTATTTATATAGCGTCTTTAGGGTAATAAAACGCCCCAAGGCGCTTCACAGGAGTGTTATAAGACTAAAATTTGACACCGAGCCACATCAGGAGAAATTAGGGCAGCTGACCAAAAGTTTGGTCAACGAGGTAGGTTTGAATCTACTCAACGACTGAGCATCCACAGCCCTCTGGGGGCAGAGAATCCCAAAGATTCACCATCTCCTGAGTGAAGAAATTCCTTCTCATCTCAGTCTTACATGGCCGACCCCTTATCCCGAGACCAGGTCCCCTCGTTCTAGATACTCCAGCCAGGGGAAACAATCTCTCAGCATCTACCCTGTCAATCCCCATCAGAATCTTTTATGTTTCAATGAGATCACCCCTCATTCTTCTAAACTCCAGAGAGTATAGGCCCAATCTACTCAATCTCTCCTCATAGGACAGCCCTCTCATACCAGGGATCAATCTAGTGAACCTTCCTTGCACCGCCTCCAAGGCAAGTATATTCTTCCTTAAATAAGGAGACCAAAACTGTGCACAGTACTCCAGGTGTGGTCTCGCCAGAGCCCTGTACAATTGTAGCAAGACTTCCTTACTCTTATACTCCAACCCTCTTGCAATAAAGGCCAACATGCTATTTGCCTTCCTTATTGCTTGCTGTACCTGCATGCTAGCTTTCTGTGTTTCTTGCACGAGGACACCCAAATCTCTCTGAACACCAACATTTAACAGTTTCTCACCATTTAAAAAATATTCTGTTTTTCTATTCTTCCTACCAGAGTGAATAACTTCACATTTCCCCACATTATACTCCATCTGCCACCTTATTGTCTATATTCCTTTGCAGGCTCTTTGCGTCCTCCTCACATCTTACTTTTCCACCTAGCTTTGTATCGTCAGCAAACTTGGATACATTGCACTCGGTCCCTTCATCTAAATCATTGATATAGATTGTGAAGAGCTGAGGCCCAAGCACTGATCCTTGTGGCACCCCACTAGTTACAGCCAGCCAATCTGAAAAGGACCCGTTTATCCCTACTCTCTGTTTTCTATCTGTTAACCAATCCTTTATCCATGTTAATACATTACCCCCAACCCCATGTGCCCTTATCTTGCTTAACAACCTTTTATGTGGCACCTTATCGAATGCCTTTTGGAAATCCAAATATATTACATCCACTGGTTCCCCTTTACCTACCCTGGTAATTACAGCCTCAAAAAACTCTAATAAATTTGTCAAACACAATTTAGCTTTCAGAAAACAATGTTGACTCTGCCTAATCATATTATGATTTTCTAAGTGCCCTGTTACCACTTCCTTAATAATGGATTCCAGCATTTTCCAGACAACTGATGTTAGGCTAACTGGTCTGTAGTTCCCTGTTTTCTCTCTCCCTCCTTTCTTGAATAGCTGGGTTACATTTGCTACCTTCCAATCTGCTGGGACCTTTCCTGAATCTAGGGAATTTTGGAAGATCACAACCAATGCACCCACTATCTCTGCAGTCACCTCTTTTAGAACCCTAGGATGTAGGCCATCAGGTCCTGGGGATTTGTTGGCTTTCAGTCCCATTAGGTTTTCAAGTACTTTTCCTCTACTGATATTAATTACTTTATGTTCCCCGCTCTCATTAGCCCCTTGGTTCCCCACTATTAGAATAGAATCATAGAATGGTTACAGCATAGAAGGAGGTCGTTCGGCCCGTCGAGCCTGTGCTGGCTCTCTGCAAGAGCACTTCAGCTCGTCCCACTCCCTTGCCCTTTCCCCGTAGCCCTGCAAAAAAATTTCCTTCAGGTACTTATCCAATTCCCTTTTGAAAGCCACGATTGAATCTGCCTCCACCACCCTTTCAGGCAGCGCATTCCAGATCCTAACCACTCGCTGCATAAAAATGTTTTTCCTCATGTCGCCTTTGCTTCTTCTGCCAATCATCTTAAATCTGTGTCCTCTGGTTCTCGACCTTCCGCCAATGGGAACAGTTTCTCTCTATCTACTCTGTCCAGACCCCTCATGATTTTGAACACCTCTATCAAATCTCCTCTCAACCTTCTCTACTCTAAGGTGAACAACCCCAGCTTCTCCAGTCTATTCACGTAACTGAAGTCCCTCATTCCTGGAACCATTCTTGTAAATCATTTCTGCACCCTCTCTAAGGCCTTGACATCCTTCCTAAAGTGCAGTGCCCAGAATTGGACACAATACTCCAGTTGAGGCCGAACCAGTGTTTTATAAAGGTTCATCATAACTTCCTTGCTTTTGTACTTTATGCCTCAATTTATGAAGCCCAGGATCCCGTATGCTTTTTTAACCGCTTTCTCAACCTGCCCTGCTACCTTCACTGATATACCCCCAGGTCTCTCTGTTCATACACCCACTTTAGAACTGTAGCCTTTAGTTTGTATTGCCTCTCATCGTTCTTCCAACCAAAATGTATCACTTCACACTTTTCTGTATTAAATTTCATCTGCCGCGTGTCCGCCCATTCCACCAGCCTGTCTATGTCCTCTTGAAGTCTATCACTATCCTCCTCACTGTTCACTATACTTCCAAGTTTTGTGTCATCTGCAAATTCTGAAATTGTGCCCTGTACACCCACATCCAAGTCATTAATAAATCAAGAAAATCAGTGGTCCTAGTACCGATCCCTGGGGAACACCTTCCTCCAGTCCGATAAACAACTGTTCACCGCCAATTTCGTATCCATGCTACCACGGTCCCTTTTATTCCATGGGCTTCAATTTTGCTGGCAAGCCTATTATGTGGCACTTTATCAAACGCCTTTTGGAAATCCATGTACACCACGTCAACCACATTGGCCTCATCAACCCTCTCTGTTACCTCATCAAAAAACTCAATCAAGTTAATTAAACACAATTTGCCTTTAACAAATCTGCACTGGCTTTCCTTAATTAATCCACACTTGTCCAAGTGACTGTTAATTTTGTCCCGGATTATTGTTTCTAAAAGCTTCCCCACTACCGAGGTTAAACTGACTAGCCTGTAGTTGCTGGGTGAACATTTGCAATTCTCCAGTCCTCTGCCTCCACAGCCCGCACCCCCCCCGCCAACCCCACTCAATCCAAGGAGGATTGGAAGATTATAGCCAGTTCCTCTGCAATTTCCACTTTTACTTCCCTCAGCATCCTAGGATGCATCTTATCCGGTCCTGGTGACTTATCCACTTTAAGTACAGCCAGCCTTTCTAGCACCTCCTCTTTATCAATTTTTATCCCATCCGGTATCTCAACTCCTCCTCTTTCACTATGACTTTGGCAGCATCTTCTTTTTGGTATACTTTTGTGTAGACAGATACAAAATATTTGTTTAAAGCCTCTGCCATTTCCTTGTTCCCCAATATAATTTCTCCTGTCTCAGCCGCTAAGGGACCAATGCTTACTGATTTTTCAGGTCCTGGAGAGTTAGCAATGTGTAAACACCAGAAAATATGCATAAAATGCAGGCACCCATATCATTCCATTCCATACCATGGTGTACCGTACAATACTGCACCATACCATTCTGTACCATACAATACTGCACTGTGCCAGACTCTCCTCTACTATACCAGTACCATATACTGTACTGTACCATACCATCTTGTGCTATACTATACTGTTCTGTAGCATACTATATTACAGTGTACATAGAAACATAGAAGATAGGAGCAGAAGTAAGCCATTCGGCCCCTCGAGCCTGCTCCATCATTTAATGAGATCATGGCTGATCATCCAAACTCAGTACCCTGTCCCTGCCTTTTCCCCATATCCCTTGATCCCTTTAGCCTTAAGAAATATATCTAACTCCTTCTTGAATATCTATATATATAAAACGGTTGGTCTGTCTGTCTTTCTGTCTGTTTGTCTTTCTGTCTGTCTGTCCGTCTGTCTGTCCGGCTATACAATCAAAAGTTATAGAGCATACTTACACATATGTTATATCAAAAGAAAGCTTATCATTAGGGGAGTCTAATAGGCGTATTTACTTTTTGGTCAGACAAAAATTGTTCAGACAGTATACAAAAAAAGGTTCAAAAAACGGCAACATTCCGCTCATTAGCGTTGAGTGACGTGATGGTTGACCAATCATACAGGGGATTAACCTGATGGTTGACTAATCGGTGTGTCACGGGGGGCGTTTCATTGCATGTGTGGGCGGGGCATCCTACAGGGGATAGCGTTGAGTGACGTGATGCTTGACCAATCCTACACTTGAGCGACCTGATGGTTGACCAATTGGTGCGTCACGGGGGGGGTTCATTGTGTGTGTGGGCGGGCCTAATCCTTCTGAGCTGAGGTGAGTGGCCGCCATCTTGATTTCTAACTACTGATTTATTTTTCCCACTTTCTGTGTGTTTATTTTTCCCACTTTCTGTGTGTGTGGAGGGGAAATTGTTTTTAAAAAAAGTAAATTAATTTGTAAATATTTTTTCTAAGCTGATTCATTTTCCTACCTTTCACCCTTTTTTTTCCTCTTGACTCGCTGCCTCCGCCGGGCGCCGCAACCTTGGAGGGTTACCCCACCTGCAGGCCTCGAAGCCTCGGCCTCTCCTCGCCAGCCACGCCCAAGCTAGGCACCGCCCGCCACGCAATCGCCGCCATCTTGGTAAAGGCTGGCGGCGCGGGACTGAGCCGAGCGTAGCCGTCACCGCCATCTTAGTAAAGGCTGGCGGGGCGGGAGTCAGCGTGCGCATCAACGTCGGCGGCGGCCCGGAGCGCGACCTCAGCTAAGGTGAGTCCGGCCGGGCCTCACGCGCTAGGCTGCGCACCGGCCAGCCCTGAGGCGATGATCCGCACACGGGGGCTTCGGCTCACCGTGGCCGGGCTCTCAGGAAAGGCAGACAGAGAGGGGGAGGGAGGGACAGAGAGGAAATCAGGGAGAGACAGGGGGAGGGAGAGGAGAGGGGGAGGGAGAGGAGAGGGGAAGGGAGAGGAGAGGGGGAGCGAGAGGAGAGGGGGAGAGGAGAGGAGAGGAGAGGGGGAGAGGGGGAGAGGAGAGGGGGGGAGGGGGAGAGGAGAGGGGGAGGGGGAGAGGAGCGGGGGGAGGGAGGGAGAGGAGGAGGGGAGGGAGGGAGAGGAGAAGGAGGCAGGGAGAGGAGAGGGGGGAGGGAGAGGAGGGAGAGAGGGGGAGGGAGGGAGAGGGGGAGAGGGGGAGGGAGGGAGAGGAGAGGGGGAGGGAGGGAGAGGAGAGGGGGAGGGAGAGAGGGGAGGGAGGGAGAGACAGTAAAGCAGGGGGAGGGAGAGAGAGCGGGGAGGGAGAGAGGGGGAGGGAGAGAGAGGGAGGGGGGAGGGAGAAGAGGAGAGGGGGAGGGAGGGAGAGGAGAGGGGGAGGGAGGGAGAGGAGAGGGGGAGGGAGGGAGAGGAGAGGGGAGGGAGGGAGAGGAGAGGGGGAGGGAGGGAGAGGAGAGGGGATGGAGGGAGAGAGAGTAAAGCAGGGACAGGCAGGGAGAGGGAGAGGAGAGGGGGAGGGAGGGGAGAGGAGAGAGGGAGGGAGAGGAGGGGGGGAGGGAGAGGAGGAGGAGGGGAGGGAGAGGAGGGGGAGGGAGAGGAGAGGGGGGAGGGAGAGGAGAGGGGGAGGGAGAGAAGAGGGGGAGGGAGAGGAGAGGGGGGGGAGAGAGGGGAGAGGCGGGGCGGAGGGAGAGGAGAGGGAGGGAGGGAGAGGGGGGGAGGGAGGGGGGAGGGAGAGGACAAGGTGGGGGGAGGGAGAGGAGAAGGTGGGGAGGGAGAGGAGAAGGGGGGATGGAGAGGGAGAGGAGAGGGGGGAGGGAGAGGAGAGGGGGAGGGAGGGAGAGGGGGGGAGGGAGGGTGAGGAGAGGGGGAGGGCGGGAGAGGAGATGGGGAGGGAGAGGAGAGGGGCAGGGAGGGAGAGGGGGAGGGAGGGAGAGGAGAGGGGCAGGGAGGGAGAGGGGGAGGGAGGGAGAGGAGAGGGGGAGGGAGGGAGAGGAGAGGGGGAGGGAGAGGAGAGGGGCAGGGAGGGTGAGGAGAGGGGCAGGGAGGGAGAGGAGAGGGGCAGGGAGGGAGAGGAGAAGGGAGGGAGGGAGAGAGAGTAAAGCAGGGAGAGACAGGGGCAGGGAGAGAGAGAGGATGAGGGAGGGAAAGAGTGAGGGGGTGGGACAGGGAGGGAGAGCTCGCCTTCTTCCTTCCTTCCTTCCTTCCTTCGCAGGGGTCGATCGGGCCAGGCCTGAGGCGCTCCTTCCCCCCCTCTCCAGGCTAATCCCAAAATAAATCCACCAGTCTCTCTCTCTCTTCCCCCCCCATCTCTCTCTTCTCCCCCCAGTCTCTCTCTCTCTCTCTTCCAACAACAACATGCCCTCAAAAAACCCTCGGCACCGCCGGGCACTCCAGCTAGTATTTAATAAGCTGGCCTCAACTGCCTTCTGTGGTAGAGAATTCCACAGGTTCACCACTCTGGGTGAAGAAATTCCTCCTCATCTCTGTCCTAAATGGCTTACCCCTTATCCTTAGACTGTGACCCCTGGTTCTGGACTCCCCCGCCATCGGGAACATCCTTCTTGCATCTAGTCTGTCTAGTCCTGTTAGAATTTTATAAGTTTCAATGAGATCCCCTCTCATTCTTCTAAACTCTAGCGAATATAAGCCCAATCGACCCAATCTCTCTTCATACGTCATTCCTGCCATCCCAGGTATCAGTCTGGTGAATCTTCGCTACACTCCCTCCATGGCAAGAACATCCTTCCTCAGATAAGTCGACCAAAACTGCACACAATACTCAAGGTGTGGTCTCACCAAGGCCCTGTACAACTGCAGCAAGACATCCTTGTTCCTGTACTCGAACCCTCTCGCTACGAAGGCCAACATGCCATTTGCCTTCTTAACTGCCTGCTGCACCTGCATGCTTACCTTCAGCGACTGGTGCACAAGGACACCCAGGTCTCGTTGCACTTCCCCTTCTCCCAATCTATTGCCATTCAGATAATAATCTGTCTTCCTGTTTTTGCCACCAAAGTGGATAACCTCGCATTTATCCACATTATACTGCATCTGCCATGCATCTGCCCAATCACCCAACCTGTCCAAATCATACTGGAGTTTCTCAGCATCCTCCTCACAGCACACACGCCCACCCAGCTTTGTGCCGTGTACTGCCCCATACCATTCTGTACTATGCCATACCATTCTGTACTGTTTCATACAATACTGCCCCATACCATATCATCCTTTACTGCATCATAAAATACTGCACTGTAGCATGCCGTCCTATACTATAGCATTGTGTACCATATCGTACTGTAGAATAACATACTGTTCTGCACCATACCGTACTTTACTGTCCCATAGCATTCTGCACCATAAGAAGTTGAAGACAGAAAAGAAAGACTTGCATTTATATAGCGCCTTTCACAACCTCAGGATCTCGCAAAGCGTTTTACAGCCAACGAAGTACTTTTTGAAGTGGACTCACTGTTGTAATGTGGGAAATGCAGCAACTAATTTGCCCACAACAAGCTCCCACAAACAGCAATGTGATAATGACCAGATAATCTGTTTTTGTGATGTTGATTGAGGGATAAATATTGGCCCAGGACACCGGGGATAACTCCCCTGCTCTTCTTCAAAATAGTGCCGCGGGATCTTTTACGTCCACCTGAGAGGCCAGACAGGGCCTCGGTTTAACGTCTCATCCGAAAGACGGCACCTTCGACAGTGCAGCACTCCCTCAGCACTGCCCTGGAGTGTCAGCCTAGATTTTAGTGCTCAAGTCTCATGGAGTGGGGACCGTGAACCCACAAACTTCTGACTCAGAGGCGAGAGTGCTGCCCACTGAGCCACGGCTGACAGAAAGAGACCCAGGAGTTTCAGTGGACTTGATGCTTAACATGTCCAACCAATGCAGAGCAGCAGTCAACAAAGATGAAAGGATCTTGAACTACAATAGCCGAAACAGTAGAATACAGGCCAGAGGAAGTTGTGATTAAGCCAGACAGTGCACTGGTCAGACCGCACCTGGTCACCGAGAAACATTCCACCACTGGGGGCAGTGCAGAGCAGCGCCACGAGGTTAATCCGCAGCAAAGTCAGGTGTCTTAAGTTTTGAGGAAAGAATGAAGAATCTCAAGCTATTCACCCTGGAAGGGAAGCATCTGAGGGGTGATCTTATAGACTATAGACATTAGTTAAGGAAATGAAATATTACCTTAAATTAAATTGCGAGAGTAGGACAAGAGGTTCACAGGTTCAAACTAGTAAAAGGTAAATTTGGACTGGTATCAGGGAGTTCTTTGCACAGAGCGTGCGGAATGAATGGACTTCAGAGAGAGTGGTGGAGGTGAAAACCATGGAATTATTTAAGAAGCAATTAGATGCTGCATGGTGGTGGTGGGCGGGCATGTGGAGTCCACCTGGATGGATGAACTAAGGTGGGTGAAATGGTCTTTCTCATCCGTAATTGTGCCATACCATTCTGAACATGCTGCACCATACCATTCTGTACCATATCATTCCGTGCCATATCATTCAGTGCCATACCATTCTGTGCCATACCATTTAGTGCCATACTGTTCTTTGCCATACCAGTCTGTGCCATACCATTCTGTGGCATACCATCCTGGGCCATACCATCCTGTGCCATACCATTCTGTGCCATACCATTCTGGGCTATACCATTCAGTGCCATACCATTCTGTGCCATACCATTTTGTGCCATACCATTCTGTGCCATATCATTCTCTGCCATACCATTCTGGGCCATACCATTCTGGGCCATGCTGTTCTGTGTCATACCAGTCTGTGCCATACCATTCTGTCCCATACCAGTCTGTGCCATACCATTCAGTGCCATACTGTTCTGTGCCATACCATTCTGTGCCATACCATTCTGTGCCATGCTGTTCTGTGCCATACCAGTCAGTGCCATACCATTCAGTGCATACCGTTCTGTCCCATACCAGTCTGTGCCATACCATTCAGTGACATACCATTCAGTGCCATACCATTCTGTGCCATACCATTCTGTGCCATACCATTCAGTGCCACAGCATACTGTCAAATCTGTACAAACTGCCTCTAACTTGAAGATGCTGCTTTGGATTATTACCGCAGGTCAAAGGTGGCCTTAAGATGCCATCAGATAACCACTTCCTGTGTGATTCAGTGTATATGCACTGACTGATATTTAGTATTGTAAGTATTGATCCGGCAACATAATCATCCTTGCACATCAACAAGTGAGAGCATCCTGGCCATCACCGTTCACAGCTTAGTGTCCATCTTGGATTGGAATCCCCCTCCCGTCTGTGTCTCTAATCGCCCTTCCTACCAGAATAGTCCAGACATTTCTCCCCTTTTGGGTTCCTTTAGCAAAGGAGTTCTCCCAGTGACCTGACCAATGTTTATCTCTCAACCAACATCAAGAAAACAGTTTATCTGGTCATTATCTCATTGCTGTTTGTGGGATCTTGCTGTGCGCAAATTGGCTACAGCGTTTTCTACACTACAACAGTGACTACTGTACAATAAGTATTTAATTGGCTGTAAAGCACTTTGGAATTCCTTCCTCCCTCCCTCCCTTCCTTCCTTCTTTCCTTCCCTCCCTCCTTCCCTCCCTTCCTCTCTCGCTCCCTCCTCCCTCTCTCCCTCCCTCCCTTCCCTCCCTCATTACTTCCTTCCTTTATTCCTTCCCTCCCTTCCTTCCTATATTCCTTCCTTCCCTCCCTCCTCCCCTCCACCCTCCCTCTCTTCCTTCCTTCCTTCCTTCCTTCCCTTCCTGTACCTAACCTAAGTATATCTTTCACTAATGTATATTTATGAGAGGTAAGTTGACAAGACGTGACGGCCAGTGTGGAGCTTGGCTAGCGGTGAGAGTGAGTGGGTTGGAGAATCAGGGCTGTAGATTTATAGCCCTAAATCTGGGACATATGCTCACTTCCATCAAGGCTCCAGATCAGTGCCGAAGCCTCGTGAAATCGCCCATCGTCTGAACGACGACCAACATAATTCAATACAGGAGATCAGAGAACATAGGCTGCTCTCACGGAGCCAGATCCTGGTACCTGAGTGAAAGGTAGATGTGCCTTTGACATAGTATTGTGGCACTAAAGAGAGAAAATGAAAGCACTTGCATTTATACAGCACCTTTCTCATCCTTGGGATGTCCCAAAGCCAATGAATTGCGCTGTTGAAGTGCAGTTACTGATGTTATGTCGGCAATTGTGGCAGCCAATTTGCGCACAGCAAGCGTCGATCTTGACTTGACGCCGAACTCAATGGAAATAAAAATGGGGAGGAGATGTGAAACGGGCTGCCGACTTGCCAACACCTGCTTTACACTATCGCACAATGTCGAGATCTCCCTCAGCAAGTCTCACTATCAGCTGCAAGTTGAACGACCAGATGATCTGTTTTTAGTGGTGTTGGTTGAGGGATAAAGGCTGGCCAGGACACCGGGTGAATGCCCCCCGCTCTTCTTTATGTCCACCTGAAAAAGGCAGACGGGGGGTTTGGTTTTAACTCATCATCCGAAGTGCGGCGCCTCCAACAGTGCAGCACTCCCTCAGTACTGCGTCGGAGCGCCAGTCTAAATCACACGTACTAGCACACGATTCCCACAGCAGCTGTAAGGGTGATGAGCAGCTAGCCTGACTTGTGGTGTGCGCCTGTATCTAGGATCAGCCAAGCAACACACAGGGGCGGCTCTTTTCATAGTCTTACCATTAGATTGTAATAGACAGTTAATAGCTTTCCCGGGCCTCTTGTTCTGACCTTTCCAATGTGTACTGCAGCTACAGCCGAACATTAAGCACAAAGTAATGGGTTCTGTTGCTTTCAACTTGTGCATAAATCTTTTACATACACAGCTGAGGCTGAACTATAGGGCAGGCAGGTTGCCTAGGGATGGGGGGAAAGGGCTCAGCTAGTAAATGCCTTCCCTTGTGCGGAATTGAGCAACCCAATGTACCCCCGACACCGTGTTATGCTCCTCTTGCTCTATGTGGGAATTCAGGGACGCTGCCTGTGTCCCTGACGACCATGTGTGCCAGAAATGCATCCAGCTGCAGCTACTAGCAGACCACGTTGCGGCGCTGGAGCTGCGGATGGATGGGCTTTGGAGCATTCACGATGCTGAGAGGGTCATGGATAACACATTTAGTGAGTTGGTCACACCGCAGGTAAGGGCTGCACAGGCAGAAGGGAAATGGGTGACCATCAGGCAGAGCAGTAGAGGCAGGCAGGTAGTGCAGGGGACCCCTGTGGCCATCCCCCTCTCAAACAGGTATACCGATTTGGATACTGTTGAGGGGGATGACTTACCAGAAAAAGGCAGCAGCAGCCAACTTCCTGGCACCAGGGGTGCTTCTGCTGCTCAGGAAGGGAGGAAAAAGAGTGGGAGAGCAATAGTGGTAGGGGATTCTATCGTAAGGGGAACAGATAGGCATTTCTGTAGCCGTAGACGTGACTCCAGGATGGATTGTTGCCTCCCTGGTGCCAGGGTCAAGGATTTCACTGAATGGCTGCAGGGCATTCTGAAGGGGGAGGGTGAACAGTCAGAGGTCGTGGTTCACATTGGGACCAATGACATGGGTAGGAAGAGGGATGAGGTCCTGCAGCAAGAACTTAGGGAGCTAGGTAGCAGATTAAAGAGCAGGACCTCAAAGGTTGTAATCTCTGGATTACTCCCGGTGCCACGTGCTAGTGAGTATAGGAATAGGAGGATAGAGCAGATGAATGCGTGGCAAAAGAGTTGGTGCAGGAGGGAGGGCTTTAGTTTCCTGGATCACTGGGCCTGCTTCTGGGGAAGGTGGGACTTGTACAAGTCAGACGGGTTGCACCTGAACCAGAACGGGACAAATATCCTTGCGGGGAGGTTTGCTAGCACTGTTTGGGGGGGGTTTAAACTAAAATGGCAGGGGGTTGGGAACCTGAGCAGGGAGACAGAGGAAAGGGAAACAGGGATAAAAGCAAAAGATAGGAAGGAGAAAAACAAAAGTGGCAGTCAGAGAAATCAACGGTTTAAATCAAACGTGGCCACATTAAATAATAATTCTAATAGGTGCAAGAGCATTAAAAAAACAAGCCTGAAGGCTTTGTGTCTTAATGCGAGGAGCATTTGTAATAAGGTGGACGAATTGGCTGCGAAATTGAGGTGAACGAATATGATTTGGTTGGGATTACGGAAACGTGACTCAAGGATGGCCAAGACTAGGAACTCAACATCCAGGGGTATTCGATATTCAGGAAAGATAGGCAAAAAGGAAAGGGAGGTGGGGTAGCATTACTGGTTAAAGAAGGGATTAATACAATTGTAATGAAGGATATTAGCTCTGATGATGTAGAATCTGTATGGGTAGAATTGAGAAATACTAAGGGGAAAAAAACATTAGTGGGAGTGGTATATAGACCTCCCAACAGTAAGGCGGAGGTTGGGGATGGCATTAAAAGGGAAATTAAAGAAGCGTGCAATAAGGGCACAGCAGTCATCATGGGTGACTTTAATCTACATATAGATTGGGCCAACCAAATTAGTAACAATACTGTGGAGGAGGAATTCCTGGAGTGTTTACGGGATGGTTTCCTGGACAAATATGTCGAGGAACCAACCAGAGATCAGGCCATCTTAGACTGGGTATTATGTAACGAGAAAGGATTAATTAGCAATCTTGTTGTACGAGGCCCCTTGGGTCGGAGCGATCATAATATGATCGAATTCTTCATTAAGATGGAGAATGAAGTAGTTGACTCAGAGACAAGGGTCCTCAATTTAAATAAAGGAAACTACGATGGTCTGAGGAGTGAGTTGGGTAGAATTGATTGGGGAATGGCACTCAAAGGGTTGACGGTGGATAGGCAATGGCAAACATTCAAAGACCGATTGGATGAGCTACAGAATTTGTTCATCCCAGTTTGGCATAAAAATAAAACAAAAAAGGTGACTCAACCGTGGCTAACAAGGGAAATTAGGGATAGCATAAGATCCAAGGACAGGACATATAAATTGGCCAGAAAAAGCAATAATCCTGAGGATTTGGAGCAGTTTAGGATTCAACAAAGGAGGACAAAAGGATTAATTAAGAAAGGGAAAATAGAATATGAGAGTAAGCTTGCTCGGAACATAAAAACTGACTGTAAAAGCTTTTATAGATATGTGAAGAGAAAAAGATTGGTGAAGTCAAGCGTAGGTCCCTTGCAGTCAGAATCAGGGGAATTTATAATGGGAAACAAAGAAATGGCAGACCAACTAAATACATATTTTGATTCTGTCTTCACAAAGGAGAACACAAATAACCTCCCAGAGATGCCGGGGAACATAGGGTCTGATGAAAGGGTAGAACTGAAAGAAATCAGTATTTGTAGGGAAATGGTGTTAGGAAAATTGATGGGACTGAAGGCCGATAAATCCCCAGGGCCTGATAATCTACATCCCAGGGTACTTAAAGAAGTGGCCCTGGAAATAGTAGAGGCATTGCTGGTCATCTTCCAGAACTCGATAGACTCTGGAACAGTACCCATGGATTGGAGGGTAGCTAATGTTACCCCACTATTCAAAAAAGGTGGTAGAGAAAAAGCGGGGAATTATAGACCGGTAAGCCTGACATCAGTAGTGGGGAAAATGCTAGAGTCTATTATAAAAGATGTAATAGCAGAGCACTTGGAAAGCAGTGACAGGATCGGACAAAGTCAACATGGATTTACAAAAGGTAAATCATGCTTGACTAATCTACTGGAATTTTTTGAGAATGTAACTGGGAAAATAGATAAGGGAGAACCAGTGGATGTGGTGTATTTGGACTTTCAGAAGGCTTTCGATAAGGTCCCACATAAGAGATTAGCGTGCAAAATTAAGGCACATGGGATTGGGGGCAAGGTATTGACTTGGATAGAGAACTGGTTGGCGGACAGAAAGCAAAGAGTTGGAATAAACGGGTCGTTTCCGAGTGGCAGGCAGTGACTAGTGGGGTACCGCAAGGATCGGTCCTAGGACTCCAGCTGTTCACAATATATATTAATGATCTGGACGAGGGAATTGGATGTAATATCTCCAAATTTGCAGACGACACAAAGCTAGGTGGGAGGGTAAGCTGTGAGGAGGATGTCGTGAAACTCCAGTACGATTTGGACAGGTTGGGTGATTGGGCAGAAACATGGCAAATGCACTATAATGTGGATAAATGTGAGGTTATCCACTTTGGTGGCAAAAACAGGAAGGCAGATTATTATTTGAATGGCAATAGATTGGGAGAAGGGGAAGTGCAAAGAGACCTGGGTGTTCTTGTGCACCAGTCGCTGAAGGTAAGCATGCAGGTGCAGCAGGCAGTTAAGAAGGCAAGTGGTATGTTGGCTTTCGTAGCAAGAGGGTTCGAGTACAAGAACAAGGATGTCTTGCTACAGTTGTACAGGGCCTTGGTGAGACCGCACCTTGAGTATTGTGTGCAGTTTTGATTGCCTTACCTGAGGAAGGACGTTCTTGCCATGGAAGGAGTGCAGCGAAGATTCACCAGGCTGATACCTGGGATGGCAGGAATGACGTATGAGGAGAGATTGTGTCGATTGGGCTTATGCTCACTGGAGTTTAGAAGATTGAGAGGGGATCTCATCGAAACCTATATAATTCTGTCAGGCCTGGACAGACTAGATGCAGGAAGGATGTTTCTGATGGCCGGGGAGTCCAGAACCAGGGGTCATAGTCTAAGGGTAAGGGGTAAGCCATTTAGGACTGAAATGAGGAGGAATTTCTTCACCCAGAGAGTGGTGAACCTGTGGAATTCTCTGCCACAGAGGGCAGTGGAGGCCAGTTCATTAAATATATTCAAGAAAGAGTTGGATATATTTCTTAAGGCTAAAGGGATCAAGGGATATGGGGAGAAGGCAGGGACAGGGTACTGAATTTGGATGATCAGCCATGATCTCATTGAATGGCGGAGCAGGCTCGAAGGGCCGAATGGCCTACTCCTGCTCCTATCTTCTATGTTTCTATGTTTCATAGAAAGATAGATATTTCTACAGCGCCTTTCACGACCACCGGACGTCCCAAAGCGCTTTACAGCCAATGAAATACTCGTTTGAAGTGTAGTCACTGTTGTAATGTAGGGAAACGCAGAAGCCACGTTGCGCACAGCAAGCTCCCACAAACAGCAATGTGATAATGACCAGATCATCTGTTTTTGTGATGTTGATTGAGGGATAAATATCGGCCCAGGACACCGGGGATAATTCCCGTGCACTTCTTCGAAAATAGGATCTTTTACGTCCTCCTGAGAGGGAAGACGGGGCCTCGGTCTCATCCGAAAGACGGGGCCTCGGTCTCATCCGAAAGACGGCACCTTCGACAGTGCAGCGCTCCCTCAGCACTGCACTGGGAGTGTCAGCTTAGACTTTTGTGCTCAAGTCTCTGGAGTGGGACTTCAACCCACAACAAGGAGAAGGCCCCCAGTTTGATTCCCATCTAGTCTGTGCTGAGTTTGCTGATCTTGGCCACGGCAATTGGGCTCAGAGCCCTTGGATTGAAAAGAGGAAAATCACGGCTGGTGAGTCTCTCATTCTGTTGCTTGCGACTAATTGAACTTTCTTCTCTTGTTCCTCCGAAGCTCCACATAGACCTTTTCTTTGGAACAGAGGAGACTGAGGGGAGATTTGATTGTGGTGTATAAAATTATGAGGTGCCTAGATAGAGCAGAGAGGTCAATATCCAGGGGGCATAGATTTAAAGTAATTGGTAGAGGGATTAGAGGGAAGTTGAGGAGAAATGTTTTCACCCAGAGGGTGGTGGGGGTCTGGAACTCACTGCCTGAAAGGGTGATAGAGGCAGAAACCCTCATCACATTTAAAAAGTACTTGGATATTCACTTGAAGTGCCGTAACCTGCAGGGCTACGGACCAAGAGCTGGGAAGTGGGATTAGGCTGAACAGCTCTTTTTCAGCCGGCACAGACACAATGGGCCGAATGGACTCCATCTGTGCCGTAGTTTTTTATGATTCTACCTCCTTACATGGTCTTTCTCCTCGCGGTGCTGAAATGAAGATTCGTCATACTGTAACCCACTCGGGTTCATTCTTTCCCAGGATCTTAAAACGTCTCATCCTCCCTTTTCTCCTACTATCTCTACAGGCTTTTAAACCCCTGTACTTGATTTCAACCTTGGGGGTGTCTTGCACTATGGGTGTGATGAAATATTCCATTCATCACTGCCTGTGACTGTGGTTGGTTTCAGTTTCATTTCCCTTACCTCTGTTCCGTTTCCTCACCATTGTATTGTACTATGTGTAGGGCTCCGCCCATACCTGGCCCATTGTATTGTACTATGTGTAGGGCTCCGCCCATACCTGGCCCCTATGTAAGCTGGCCCAGCCTGCAGCACATCCAGTACGGCAGAGCTCTGGATGGAAGATACCTCTCTCCTGTGTGTTACCTTCTAAGTCAATAAAAGCCTTGTTTTGTTTCGCTAACATCGAGTCTCAGATTTATTGAGGCACATCAATGGGCCCTGGCCCTTCACCTAGGGTCTTCAGTAATAAACAAAGCAGTTCCCGGGCAGAGTATGGGTGCTCGGTGACGAGCTACTGAGCACAATTAGCACCCACAACAACAACAAATTTTATGGCGCCTTTAACATTGTTAACAAGGCATTTCACAGTTATCAAACAAAATTTGACACCGAGCCACATAAGGAGATATTAGGGCAGATGACCAAAAGCTTGGTCAAAGAGGTGGGTTTAAAGGAGCGTCTTAAAGGAGAGAGAGGCGGAGAGGTTTAGGGAGAAACATAGAAACATAGAAGATAGGAGCAGAAGTAGGACATTCGGCCCCTCGAGCCTATTCCATCATTTAATGAGATCATGGCTGATCATCCAAATTCAGTACCCTGTCCCTGCCTTCTCCCCATATCCCTTGATCCCCTTAGCCTTAAGAAATATATCTAACTCCTTCTTGAATATATTTAATGAATTGGCCTCAACTGTCTTCTGTGGTAGAGAATTCCACAGGTTCACCACTCTCTGGGTGAAGAAATTCCTCCTCATCTCTGTCCTAAATGGCTTACCCCTTATCTTTAGACTGTGACCCCTGGTTCTGGACTCCCCCGCCATCGGGAACATCCTTCCTGCATCTAGTCTGTCTAGTTCTGTTAGAATTTTATAAGTTTCAATGAGATCCCCTTTCATTCTTCTAAACTCTAGCGAATATAAGCCTAATAATAATAATAATAATTAATAATAATTCAACTTTATTGTCATTGCACAAGTACATGAACAACGAAATGTGATCTTGCAAGCTCCCATGACTGGGAGAAGCAAAGCCGCTGCGTCGGTGCGCGCCGCCATTCCATTTCCACCATTCCTCCTGTCCGACAATCTTCAGCCCAACGCCCGGGCCTGCTCACCAGCCGCCCCTCGCGGGGCTCTTCGCTGCACTCCCTCCATGGCAAGAACATCCTTCCTCAGCTAAGGTGATCAAAACTGCACACAATACTCAAGGTGTGGTCTCACCAAGGCCCTGTACAACTGCAGCAAGACATCCTTGCTCCTGTACTCGAACCCTCTCACTATGAAGGGGGGGAATTCCAGAGCTTAGGGCCCCGGCAGCTGAAGCCACGGCCACCAATGGTGGAGCGATTGAAATCGGGAATGCGCAAGAGGCCAGAATTAGAGGAGCGCAGAGATCTCGGAGGGTTGTGGGGCTGGAGGAGATTACAGAGATAGGGAGGGGGCGGCGAGGCCATGGCGGGATTTGAAAACATGGATGAGAATTTAAAAATCGAGGTATTGTTTAACTGGGAGCTAATGCAGGTCAGCGAGCACAGGGGTGATGGGCGAACGGGTCTTGGTGCGAGTTAGGACTGCTCATTCAGCTGGTGTGCAGCTACCACAGAGGTGAACAGAATTATTATAGTTACGTCAGTGATGGTATGTGAAGATTTAATATCAGGAGCTTGTTAAATATTTACAGTGCCTCTTGTGTACAGCGAGATTGTGTGCGGCTCAAAGTCATGTGGCGGTGCCTTGCGGGAGTCTCGCTTGACTGAGCATAATGTCCTCAGATTAATGCAAAAAGGCACCGCCTGTTAACACAAATGGCAGCAGTGGAGAGGGGGGCAACACAAGTCGACGCATGCCATGAATTATTCACTCCTTTACACTCGGTGAATAGACAATTAAGCCCAACATAAGCAGCTGGGGTTTCATTCCCCATAGTCTCAGGGTCCTGAATATTTTCAGAGATCATTGATACAGAAAGAGAGAGGTAGAGACAGAAAGAGAGAGAAGGAAGCAGACAGTGAGAGGATGGAAGGCTAAGACATAAACAGAGAGAGAGAGATAGAGAACGAGACACACTGACGGGGACACGAAAGGAGAGAGTGATAGAGACAGAGAGACATGGGGAGACGGAAACAGAGACAGGGGAAAATAAAGACAGGAACAATGAGAGGGAGAGAGGGAAAGATGGATCAGGAATAAGGAAAGATAGAGATAGAGGGATAGACAGAGAGACAGAAGACAGAAAAGATCTTGACAAACACATTTAGGCTATCACTACAAAATGGCCAGAGGAATTCTTAATGCAGGGAGAGAAAGAATCAGATCAAAAAGAGAGAGAGAAAGAGAATCAGACAACTCCAATCCAGGATTTAATGGAAAACAAAAGTGCAGATGCTGGAAATCTGAAAGAAAATCTGAAAATGCTGCAGACAGCAGATCAGTCAGTATGTATGGAGAGAACAGATCAGAGGTGATCTCGTCAACCAGTTCCGATGACCTGCTGAGTGTTTCCAGCAATATTACACTGTGGAAACAGCACACATAGGTTAGTGAGATACAGGTCAGTGTATAGCGTCACTAGTTAGAAAGCCAAGAGGGCAAAGCCTCTCTTTCTAAACGGTTCATTACAGTGACCTTTGTTGGTGACTGAGATGAAAGGCTAGCAATTAACGTTGACAATAACCTCCGAGATCTCTGCGCTCCTCCAATTTTGGCTTCTTATGCATCCCCGATTTTAATCGCTCCATCATTGGCGGCTGTGCCTTCAGCTGCCTGGGCCCTAAACCCTGGAATTCCCTCCCTAAACTCTGGAATTCCCTCCCTAAACCTCTTCTCCTCTCTACCTCTCCCTCCTCCTTTATGACGCTCCTTAAAACCTACCTCTTTGACCAAGCTTTTGGTCACCTGTCCTAATATCTTCTTATGTGGCTCAGTGTCAAATTTTGTTCAATAATCACTCCTGTGAAGCGCCTTTGGTCATTTTACTGGGGCCTATAAACAACTCCCACCAATGTTTTCTGCCCCTTGCTGTTTCTTAGCTCCACCCAAACTGATTCTACTTCTTGATTTTCGGAGCTAAGATCCTTTCTCCCTACTGTCTTTATCCTATCCTTTATCAGGGCTACCCCTCCTCCTTTTCCATTTTGCCTATTGCTTCTAAAAGTTATGTATCCTGGAGTACTTAGTTCCCAACCGTGGCCACTTTGCAGCTATGTCTCTGTGGAGAGAGAAACAGAGCCAACTTTTCAGGGGGGTGACCTTTCATCAGAACCAGACCAAATGACGAAATAATATTTTTTTTACATGATGTTTGTTGAGGGATAAGTATTGGCCCCAGGACACTGGGGATAACTCCCCCTGCTCTTCTTAGAATAATGCCATGGGATCTTTACATCCACCTGAGAGGGCAGATGCCTTGGTTTGACCCCTTATCCGAAAGACGTCACCTTTGACAGTGCAGCACTCCCTCAGCACTGCACTGGGAGTGTCGGTCTTGATTATTGTGCTCAAGTCTCTGAAGTAGGACTTGAACCCACGACCTTCTGACTCAGAGGCGAGAGTGCAAGACCCGAGTCACGGCTGACACAAAGTCAAAGAAAGGATTTTAAAAATTGCTAACGCAGTCATTGTTGGGTAAAGAACAGCGGGGCGGGGGGGGTGGGGGCGGTCATTCTGGAGAGTGATGGGAGAGCAGCAAGTGGTGGTTAGGTAGAGAAAATGGCACAATTCCCGTGCTAGAAGACAAGGCTGTGTAAGAAGAGAGGCACGGCTATGTGCAAGGACAACAAATGTTAACGCAAAGCTTTAGTTCTGTAATATTGACCTGAGGTGTACAAAAGATGCTTTGTGGCATCGTATTTCCTGTACTTGTGGAGTAAGAAATCAACCATCCTGTTTTTGGTACTGTGCCTCTTCTCCACACTGCCTCCAACATTGGAATGTTTCCCTTGTATCTCGTGATCCAGAACTGGACACTGTGCTCAAGGTTTGGCTTGATCAGTTTGAGCTTGACTTCGTCTGACTTGTACTCCCCTATTTTGGACATCATCTAAGACAAAGCAGCCCGCTTGATTGGCACCCCATCCACCACCTTAGACATTCACTCCCTCTGCCACCGGCGCACCGTGGCTGCAGTATGTACCATCTACAAGATGCACTGCAGCAACTCGCCAAGGCTTCTTCAACAGCACCTCCCAAACCCGTGACCTCTTCCACCTAGAAGGACAAGGGCAGCAGGCGCATGGGAACACCACCACCTCCAAGTTCCCCTCCATTTCACACACTATCCTGACTTGGAAGTATATCGCTGATCCTTCCTCGTTGCTGGGTCAAAATCCTGGAACTCCCTCCCTAACAGCACTGTGGGCTCCCTAACAGCACTGTGGGAGCACCTTCACCACACGGGCTGCAGCGGTTCAAGAAGGCGGCTCACCACCATCTTCTCAAGGGCAATTAGGAATGGGCAATGAAAGCTGGGCTTGCCAGCGACGCCCACATCCCGAGAATGAATAAATAATTTTGGCTGTGTAGTTTAGCATTCTATTTACTTTATTGATTGCTCTTCCTCAGAAGTTCGATTGATTGAGCCCCAAGTTTACTAAGAATCCTAGAGGTCTTCCAATTTCATCCTTTGTACAGCAGGTAAATCCAATGATTCAACCAGAACCCTGATCTAGTTAAAGAATTCCATCTGTTCATTGTCCATTCTTACCCCCTTTAGTCCTTATTTCTCCTCTGCTCGCTCCGAAATGTTGTCCCATGCTGCAGTATTATTCCAGGGATGGCAAACAGCCCCTTCTGCCTCATCCAAGTGACCATTCTTCATAATCTAGCCTAGGTGGTCAGTGTTGGTAGTCTATTTGGTTATGGGGTGCATCATAGCCAAGTCCTCACTTGATGTACACACGCTCTTCCAGCAGGGGTTACTGGATAGCAATCAGGAGGGGGGGCGGGGGCGGAGGGAAGACCATCTCCTCTGCTCCTGTTCCATATTTCAGGGACACTGAGGATTATTGTAGAAAGAAAGACTTGCATTTATATAGCGCCTTTCATGACCACTGGACGTCTCAAAGCGCTTCACAGCCAATGAAGTACTTTTGGAGTGCAGCCACTGTTGTAGTGTAGGAAACGCGGCAGCCAATTTGCACACAGCAAGCTCCCACAAACAGCAATGTGATAACGACCAGATCATCTGCTTTTTATTATGTTGATTGAGGGATAAATATTGGCCCAGGACACCAGGGAGAACTCCCCCCCACCCCCCGCCGCTCTTCTTCTAGATCCGCCTGAGAGAGGGCAGACAGGGCCTCGGTTTAATGTCTCATCCGAAAGACGGCACCTCCGACAGTGCAGCGCTCCCTCAGCACTGCACTGGGAGTGTCAAGTCTTTGGAGTGGGACTCGAACCCACGACCTTCTGACGCAGAGGTGAGAGTGTGCTACCCACTGAGCCAGAAACCCTCTGATACCTGCCTTCCAGAGATAAGTTAACGCAACACAGACCAGCAGATAGAAATTGGGATGGTCCTTGGCCTGGAATGGCTCAGTACGGCACCGCGGTAATATAAATGGAGAAAAATCAAAAGCATGAAGCAAGGAGATGCCTCAGAAACTGGACAATACCTTTGACTATGCGACTAAATAGTAAACAGGATAACCACGGGAATGTCCTCATTTAGTCCTGCAGCAGTTACTGAGCGGCTCGTTAAGATATTAATTATTAATGAATTAATTAGTCGCTGTGCTAGCAGGATATTCCTCTCCCATCAATCATTCACATTCCTCATTATTTTTCTGATGGCCAACATTTGGATTCGGAAGAAAAACGCTCAAAAATTGTCCTTTGAGGATTCCGATCATATTCCATAGGGATGGACAAGACTATTGAAGTCAGCCTGGCTGGTCTCAAATTTCAAACAATCCCACACTATACTCTACCTCTTCTACCACTCAATCCCCTCTTTCACCGAAAAAAAAACCTTTCCCATTCCCTCCGGGGAAATAAAATCTGGATAATTATTATCAGCAAATTCTCAACGCTTTTTTAATTTTCCTGTAGGTTGGACAGTGTTGTGTATGTACCTTTAAGGGAATAACTGGTCTCAGACTGCAGTACCGGCAGTGACCACCCCTGTATAAAAGGCCCTAGCAGGCTTCTGTAGTTTCAGTTTCCAGGTTGTCTCCATTCAGTAAAGACTTGTTATAATCAACTCCTGCAGTCCGTGTCTCAATTATACACGGACATAATACTGGCGACGAGTAAGAAACGAACTTACCTGCAACTCGGCAGCACCTCAGACGACGTTATTGAAGGTCGGAGCCAGAAGAAAGAAAAAAAAAATAATCCAAAGAAACTCGAGAAACGGGCGTCGACCGTGGGCAACCGCCCTCCAAATCATCGAATTGAAAAGTGCAGGAGAGACTGTCGAGAGCCAGGCTTGGTTCTCCAGTCTGTGGTTTCCCAGCTAATCGGGCTGGTGGCAGGTAGTGCACTGATCCTTCCTGGGCTGCGGCGGGCTAGAGCTCGATCGGGTGGCTCTGCAACGGGGCCGGGCAGCGAGTCGGGAAGCAAAGAGAGAGAGAGAGGGTGGAGCACACAGGGCGCGGCCGGTGCTTCGAAGCCGGGCAGCGTTCGGACCTAAGAAGAGGGAGGGAAGTGTCCCAGAGGGTCCGCTCCACGACGGGAACGGTTCTTCAATTAACGGAGCAAATATTGAAGCGCGATAGAAAAATAAAAATAGCGCGGAGAGCGGCGTTGGCAGCAGCGATCGGGGAGGCGCGAAGACCATAGGGCGTCGCCATTACAGGATAGTAAAATAAATATAATCGCCAGCAACAGCGTTGACAGCAGCGGCAGTGGCGGGAAAGCGCGGGAGGCGCCATCATAACTCAGCGGGGAAGAAGGAAAAGCGCGGGAGGCGCCATTTTGATCCATCGGGGATGAAGGCAAAGCGCGGGAGGCGCCATCTTAGATTTTCAAGATGCCAAAGACTGGCGATATCACTGCCTTTGATAATGCAATAGAAGACTGGACCACGTATGTGGAAAGAGTTGAGGTATATTGCGAGGCAAACGAAATAGCCGATGACAAAAAGGCATCGGTATTGCTAAACTTAATGGGCGCAAGAACGTACAGCCTATTGCGGGACCTGATTACTCCAGCCAAACTGAAGGCGAAGAGTTTTAACGAAATTGTTGCTATCCTACAGGAACACCTAAATCCTACACCGCTGCTGATAGCAGAAAGATTTAAATTCCACAGGAGAAATCAGCATAAAAATGAGAGCAATGCTGATTACCTTACGGAACTACGCAAGCTATCAAAGCACTGCCAGTTCGGAGCAGGACTGGCAGATATCTTACGGGACAAATTTGTCTGTGGACTCCTAAGTGAAGGAACCCAGAAGAGGTTACTCTCAGAAAAAGAGCTGACGCTTGATAAGGCTTTCAGCGTGGCAGTATCGTACGAAGCAACAGCAAGGGGAGCTGCGACAATACAACAAAAGCCACAGGAATACGACATCAACGAAATGACACGGGGATTTGCAAAATGTTATCGCTGCGGCAGAACAAACCATGACCAGAAGGACTGCTGGTCCAAGGACAAAATATGCAGGCAATGCGGAAAGATGGGACACATTGCACGAGTTTGCAGGTCTGGGAAGAAGACCAATGACAACAAAAAGGCTACTAAGGAACCGTACAGGAAAGTACAAAAGATGACGGACAGTAGTTCCGAAGACCAGATGAGCGATAGTGAATCCGGGAACAAGAGACTAAGCTGTCTCAAACTTCACAACGTAATCGCAAAAGAGGATCACCGAACCATTTGGGTCACCCTCACGATAGCAGGGTCCCAAGTCAAAATGGAATTGGATACAGGATCAGCTCTAACCGTCATGAATCGACGAGACTACGAGCGGCTATTCTCACACATACCCTTGTGAGAGACATCCATCGTCTTGAGGACGTATACGGGGCAAAAAGTATATCCCAGAGGAAAAATAAGGGTGCCTGTCGAATACAACGGCAAGAAAATACGGAAATTGTATCTCTACATTCTGCAAGATGGTGGACCACCGTTATTGGGATGTGAATGGATCAGAAAGATAAGTTTAGACTGGCACTCCATTCAGGCACTGACGGTGGCTGGTAAAAAGGATGACGACTGTTATGTATGTACCTTTAAGAGAATAACTGGTCTCAGACTGCAGTACCGGCAGTGACCACCCCTGTATAAAAGGTGCTAACAGCCCTCTGTAGTTTCAGTTTCCCGATTGACTCCATTCAGTAAAGACTTGTTTAAATCAACTCCTGCTGTCCGTGTCTCAATTATACACGGACATAAAACTGGCGACGAGCAGATACGAACTTACCTACAGTCTGCACCACCTCCTGGGATCCATTCCTGAAGCGAAGTGAGCAGAGGTCGAGGCCAGAAGGAAGAAAGAAGCAGTAGAAATGGGCATCGACCGTGGGCATCCGCCCCTGAGTCAGCGGAGTTGAAGATTGCTGGAGAAGCTGTCGAAAGCGGGGCCTGGTTCCTGTCGACGGTGCTTCAGCTAATCGGGCTGGTGGCAGGTACTACACTGATACTTCCTGGGCTGCGGCGGTCGCGAACTCGAGCGGGTGGCTTGCAACGGGGCCGAGCAGCGTTGTCGGGAAGAGGAGAGAGAGAGGGTGGAGCACACAGGGCGCGGCCGGTGCTACGAAGCCGGGCTGCGTACAGACCCGAGAAGAGGGAGGCAAGAGTCCCACAGGGTTGTTCCACGACGGGAAAATAATGAAAAAAAGAAATATTAAACCCGCAGGAAACCGCGAGGAGCTGCAGGTTGCAACGGAAACCGCGGAAAGCAGCGCTAGCAACAGCGGGGAAGAAGGCAAAGCGCGGGAGGCGCCATCTTAATCAGCGGGGAAGAAGGCAAAGCGCGGGAGGCGCCATTTTGTTAAGTCGGGGAAGAAGGCAAAGCGCGGGAGGTGCCATTTTAGATTTTCAAGATGCCGAAGACTGGCTGTATCACTGCCTTTGATAATACAATAGAGGACTGGACCACGTATGTGGAAAGAGTCGAGGTATATTGCGAAGCAAACAAAATAGCCGATGAGAAAAAGGCATCGGTATTGCTAAACTTAATGGGCGCTAGAATGTACGGCCTATTGCGGGACCTGATTACTCCAGCCAAACCGAAGGCGAAGAGTTTTAACGAAATTGTTGCTGTTCTATAGGAACACCTAAACCCTGCACCGCTGCTGATAGCAGAAAGATTTAAATTCCACAGGAGAACTCAGCATAAAGATGAGAGCAATGCTGAGTACCTTACGGAACTACGCAAGCTATCAAAGCACTGCCAGTTCGGAGCAGGACTGGCAGATACCCTACGGGACAAATTTGTCTGTGGACTCCTGAGTGAAGGAACACAGAAGAAGTTACTCTCAGAGAAAGAGCTGACGCTAGATAAGGCTTTCAGCGTGGCAGTATCGTACAAAGCAGCAGCCAGGGGAGCTGCGGAAATACAACAAAAGCCACAGGAATACGGCACCCACGAAATGACACGGGGATTTGCAAAATGTTATCGCTGCGGCAGAACTAACCATGACCAGAAGGACTGCTGGTCCAAGGACAAAATATGCAGGCAATGCGGAAAGAAGGGACACATCGCACGAGTTTGCAGGTCTGGGAAGAAGACCAGCGACAACAAAAAGGCTACTAAGGAACCGTACAAGAAAGTACAAAAGATGACGGACAGTAGTTCCGAAGACCAGATGAGCGATAGTGAATCCGGGAACAAGAGACTAAGCTGTCTCAAACTTCACAATGTAATCGCAAAAGAGGATCACCGAACCATTTGGGTCACCCTCACGATAGCAGGGTCCCAAGTTAAAATGGAATTGGATACAGGATCAGCGCTAACTGTCATGAATCGACGAGACTACGAGCGGCTATTCTCACACATACCCTTGAGAGAGACATCCATTGTCTTGACGACGTATACGGGGCAAAAAGTATACCCCAGAGGAAAAATAAGGATGCCTGTCGAATACAACGGCAAGAAAATACGGAAATTGTATCTCTACATACTGCAAAATGGTGGACCAACGTTATTGGGACGTGAATGGATCAGGAAGATAAGCTTAGATTGGCACTCCATTCATGCAATGACGGTGGATGGTAAAAAAGATGAAGATGTCACTCCTGGACGATTGTCAACAATCTTAGCTAACGCCAAAGAGGTATTTCAACAAGAACTGGGCACTCTTAAAGGCGTAACCGCCTCGATAAAAATAGAAGAGACTGCAGTACCGGCAGTGACCACGCCTGTATAAAAGGCGCTAACAGCCCTCTGTAGTTTCAGTTTCCCGATTGACACCATTCAGTAAAGATTTGTTTAAATCAACTCCTGCTGTCCGTGTATCAATTATACACGGACATAATAACGACGTCACTCCTGGACGATTGTCAACAATCTTAGCTGACGCCAAAGAGGTATTTCAACAAGAACTGGGCACTCTTAAAGGCGTAACCGACTCGATAAAAATAGAGGAGAATGCAATTCCCAAGTTTTTCAAAGCAAGACCGGTACCATATGCAATTCGCCCAGCCGTCGAGGCAGAGCTGGAGAATCTGGAGAATGCAGGCGTGTTATCTAAGGTAGACTGGAGCGAGTGGGTGACACCCATCGTTCCTGTCATGAAAAAACGTTAAACAATAAGTCTGAGGAGCCAAGGAAGGTTCGCATCTGTGGGGACTTCAAGGTGACGGTGAACCCAGTCCTTCACACAGTATAACATCCTCTTCCAAGGATAGAAGATATCTTCGCCTCACTATCTGGAGGGAAGCGTTTTACAAAAATTGACCTAGCACAAGCATATTTGCAGATGGAGGTTGAAGAATCCTCTAGGAAGTATCTCACGATAAACACTCACAAAGGCCTTTACCAGTATAATCGACTGGTATTCGGAGTAGCATCAGCTCCGGCGATATGGCAAAGAGCGATGGAACAAGTCCTGCAAGGGATTCCGGGGACTCAGTGCTACTTGGACGACATCCTAGTGACAGGTGAAGATGACAGTGAACACCTTGCCAACCTAGAGCAGGTGCTCACTAGACTACGTGAACATGGACTACAAGCCAATCGCCCCAAGTGCGAGTTTTTTAAGAAACAGATATCGTATTGTGGCCACGTGATTGATGAAGAGGGGTTGCATAAGTCCCCTGATAAAATTGAAGCGGTAGTTAAGGCTCCAGCGCCTGAAAATGTGTTGCAACTGAGGTCATTCCTCGGATTGGTGAATTACTACCATAAGTTTTTGCCGAATTTGTCCACAATTCTGCATCCACTGAACGCCCTACTACGAACGGCAGTAGCATGGAAATGGAGCGATGAATGTAAGCGGGCCTTTCAGAAGAGTAAGGACCTAATCACTTCAAGAGAAGTATTGGCTCACTACAACCCATCACTACCGATAAGACTGGCGTGTGATGCGTCTCCCTACGGCACTGGGGCGGTACTGTCACATAAATTCCTTGATGGTTCAGAGAGGCCGATAGCTTTTGCGTCACGCTCGTTAACTTCAGCCGAGCGTAGCTACGCCCAGATTGACAGAGAGGCCCTCAGCCTGGTGTGGGGGGTGAAGAAGTTCAATCACTACCTGCACGGTCAGAAATTTACTCTACTAACTGATCATCAACCTCTCATCTCCATTTTCAACCCTCAGAAGGGCGTACTGATAATGATGGCACAACAGCTACAGAGGTGGTCCCTTTTCCTAGAGGCACACCAATATGACATCGAGTACAAAGGAACTAAACAGCATGGGAATGCTGATGGATTGTCGCGCCTACCGTTGCCGACGGTGGAAGAAGAACTGGCAGTGGATCCAGTGGAGTTATTCCACTCGACTGTAGTCGAATGTCTCCCTGTGATGAATGCAAACATAGAAAGGGAAACACGAAATGACCCGACACTCTCCTGGGTCTATGATTTAACGGTGAAGGGATGGCCAGCACATGGCGAACCACTGCTGCCAGCATTCTCGCCGAGAAGAGAACAGCTGTCAGTGTGCAGAGGAACCTTGATGTGTGGATCCAGAGTAGTAATTCCACCCAAATTGAAGGATAGAGTGCTCAATGAGCTTCATGAGGGTCATCTGGGAGGGGTAAAAATGAAGAACTTAGCCAGAGCGTTTGTGTGGTGGCCGGGAATCGATAGAGAAATCAAAGAGATGACCAAGAGCTGTACAGGATGCCAGAAGGTCCAAAACGCCCCACCACAAGCTCCTCTACATCCATGGGAGTGGCCCTCATCTCCATGGAAAAGGGTGCACATTGATTTTGCTGGTCCCTTTATGGACTCGATGTTTTTAATTGCGGTGGATGCACATTCAAAGTGGCCAGAGGTAATAAAAATGTCCTCAACCACCACAGAAAAAACTATCACAGTCTTACGAACCATATTCGCCAGGAATGGGCTGCCTGAACAGATTTGCTCTGACAATGGACCACAGTTTGTGTCTGAAGAGTTCCGGAGGCTCTTAAAGAACAATGGTGTTAAACATTACACATCCGCCCCATATCATCCAGCCACTAATGGATTGGCCGAGAGGTTTGTTCAAACATTCAAGAAGGCTATCAAGGCAATGTGTAATGAAGATATACCCCTACAACACAAGGTGGATAACTTCTTGTTTGCCTACCGGAATGCGACACATGCGGTTACCAACCAAACTCCAGCCATGATGTTCTTCAATCGAAGACTACGATGCCGCTTGGATTTGGTTAAGCCAAACGTCAGAAGAGATGTGGAGAACAGGCAGTTTCAGAATATGAATGAAAGGCCGACCAGGAGTTTTAAGATAGGTCAACCAGTTTTGGCCCGGGGCTACCGCACAGAGAAATGGCAGCCAGGAACGATCTGTACATGGCAAGGACCTCTAATGTATACCGTGGACGTTGGAGAGAGCATTGTAAGACGCCATGCTGACCAGATTCTAGAGTCACTGGAAAACGTCAACTCCACACCACGATCTGATACATCTGGCGATGAAACCGAAGTACCAATTGCATCTACCGCAGAATCGGTGATATTGGAAGCAGACGAACCAAACAACGACATTGATCCCGACTCAACCTTGTCAGAAGAACCTGATATCCCAAAGAGGCGTTATCCAGACAGAATCAGGAAGCCTCCTCAAAGACTGAACTTATAATTGCTTAACTTCAACCAATGTATCTAGCAACCGTAATTGTAATTGTAATTAGTTATTATTTAGTTGTTAAATGAATGTTATGTACTGTTTATTTAAAAGGGGAGGAATTGTTGTGTATGTACCTTTAAGGGAATAACTGGTCTCAGACTGCAGTACCGGCAGTGACCACCCCTGTATAAAAGGCCCTAACAGGCTTCTGTAGTTTCAGTTTCCAGGTTGTCTCCATTCAGTAAAGACTTGTTATAATCAACTCCTGCAGTCCGTCTCTCAATTATACACGGACATAATAGACAGATTTTGAAATCTGTAGACTAGATCGTAAGATAGAGTCAGATAAAGAAGGCCAATTATGTGTCAGCCGTGGCTCAGTGGGTAGCGCTCTCACCTCTGTGTCAGTAGGTTGTGGGTTCAAAGTCCCACTCCAGAGACTTGAGCGCAAAAATCCAGGCTGACACTCCAGTGCAGTGCTGAGGGAGTGCTGCACTGTCGGAGGTGCCGTCTTTTGGCTGAGACATTAAACCGAGGCCCCGTCTGTCCTCTCAGGTGGACATAAAAGATCCCACGGCCACTATTTCGAAGAATAGCAGGGGAGATATCCCCGGTGTCCTGCCCAAAATTTATCCCTCAATCAACATCACAAAAACAGATTATCTGGTTATTATCACATTGCTGTTTGTGAGAGCTTGCTGTGCACAAATTTGCTGCCGTGTTTCCTACATTACAACAGTGACTACATTTCAAAAAGTACTTCATTGTCTGTAAAGCGCTTTGGGACGGTCTCAGGTCGTGAAAGGCGCTATAGAAATGCAAGTCTTTCTTTTTTTATTGGCCCATCCATCCCAACTGTTCCTTCTGTGAAGACCCTACAGTTCTCCTCTATCACAGCGTCCAGCCGATTCTTGTATGACTCCAGGTGTTTTGCCTCCACTAAGCTACCTACTAGTCCATTACATGAGTTGATCATTTTTCATGTGAAGGCATCAGTCTTAAATTTGCATTTCTAGTCCCAGTTTAAGGCTGTACCTCCTTCACCTCCTGTCACTCTTTAATTTGAAGTAGTATTCTGCAATTGCCTCTTTTTGAACATTTAGTAACGCAAATAATTCAACTTAGTCCCTAGACTGACATTCCGGTGCAGTACTGAGGGAGTGCTGCACTGTCGGAGGTGCCGTCTTTTGGATGAGACGTAAAAGGTCCCACGGCCACTATTTCAAAGAAGAGCAGGGGGGTTCTCCCCGGTGTCCTGCCCAATATTTATCCCTCAACCAACATCACTAAAAAACAGATGATCTGGATGATCATATTGCTGTTTGTGGGAGCTTGCTGTGCCCAAATTGGCTGCCGCGTTTCCTACATTACAACAGTGACCACACTTCAAATGTACTTACTTGTCTGTAAAGCGCTTTGGGACATCCTGAGGTCGTGAAAGGCGCTGTAGGAATTCAAGCCTTTCTTTCTTTGAAGGCTTGAAAGGCTAATGATTTGAAGCATTTCATCAACAGTAAATATGAATATGTACTTTAGTTTATGAAATGGGAGGATTATGTTGACAATTAATGGCTTAGTATAGTATTAAGGTCTTCTCAAGGGCAATAAATGCTGACCTTGCCCACATCCCAGGAACAAATAAAAAAAAATTATGGCCTTTGTTTAATGTCAGAACGATAATTAAGCATGACATGTGTTTATGAATTGAGACATCACAAGCTTTACTCTCTTCCAGCTATTTAAAGATGATAACTATTGTAATAAGCTATAAGCAGGCTGGACCAGATCTTTTCCAAACTGTCAATATTTTAAGAGTGAGATTTCTGATCACAAGGAGTGAGAGAGATCACAAATCCACTAACATACAAGTGGAGAGAGTTCCTCAGGCCAGTGTGTTAGCGGTACTGTAAACGTGTTTCACTTTCACAAACACATAAATGACATATTTAAGGTTCAACAGAAAATGCTGGGGACACTCAGGCAGCATCGAGGAGAGAGAAACAGAGTCAATGTTTCGAGTCGGGGGCCCTTCGTCAGAACTGGAAAAGGTTAGAGAAGAGAGATTATAAGCAGGGGTGGGGCAAGCTCGAGGAACAGCACCTCATCTTTCTATTAGGCACTTTACAGCCTTCTGGACTCAACATCGAGTTCAACAATTTCAGACCATAACCTCGGCCCCCTGTAGTTCTATATATATATTTGTTTCTCTTGTTCTCTCACATGGTAGCTGTTAATGATGCTACCATCATCATTCACACCTCTTCTAGACTCATCTTTTGTTTCTTAACTTGTCCCATTACCATCTCCTTTTGCCTCGCACCATCATCCCTTTTGTCAGTCAATCTCTCCTGCCTTCCAGCCTATCACAGACCTTCCCTTTGTTCTTTCCTCGCCATCTCCCTGCCCCTGCTTAAAAATCTCTCTTCTCTAACCTTTTCCAGTTCTGGCGAAGGGCCCCCAACTCGAAACGTTGACTCTGTTTCTCTCTCCTCGATGCTGCCTGACCTGCTGAGTATTTCCAGCATTTTCTGTTGTTACTTCAGATTTCCAGCATCCGCAGTATTTTACTATTGTATTTAAGGGTCAGCTTGGCTCAGCTGCTAGCACTCTCACTTCTCAGTTCAGAAGATTGTTGGGTTTTAAGCCTCACTCCATGACTTAAGCACATATTCTAGGCTGACACTTAAAGTACAGTACTGAGGGAGTGCTGCATTGTTGGAGGTGCTGACCCTTGGATGAGATGTTAAAACCAGGTCCTGTCTACCTGGTTAAATGACTCAGGTGGACATAAAAATCTGTCGGGTGAAATGCTAAATCAAAGCCTATTCAAAGCTAAGTCAAAGACCCCGAGCTTCCGGTCGCCTGTCACTTTAATTTTCCGCTGGACTCCCACTCTGACCTCTCTGACCTCGGCCTCTTACACTGTTCCAATGAAGCTCAACGTAAGCTCGAGGAACAGCACCTCATCTTTCGATTGGGCACTTTACAGCCTTCTGGACTCAACATTGAGTTCAACAATTTCAGACTATAACCCCCCCATTTTTTCAGGCTGCAGCTATTGATGATTCTGCCATCCCCATTTGCAACATTTCACCACTCCTGCCTTGCATTCTAGCACAGACCGTCCTTTAAGTTCCTTCCTCCCCTCCCCCCCACCTTCCCTGCCTCTGCATCTGCTTAAAATCTGTTACATTTCCAACTTTTACCAGTCCTGACGAAGGGTCTCCGACCTGAAACGTTGGGGTCGATTTTCCCGAAGCTGTCGGGAAGAAGGCGGGACTACAACTTTCGGGTTTTAGACCCGCCTACATCGACGTCCGGCCAATGTGCGCGATTTTCCCTTGATTGACCTTGTTGAGCCCGCCCAGTGGGCTCAGCAGGCCAATTAAGGGCCACCCGGCAACAGGTGACGTCACAGACTGCAATTTCATCTGTCAAGAGTTCTTGACAGATGAAATATCAGTGTTTCACAGCTGTTTGAAGCTGTCAAACACTGACAGTCTGAGTTCTAACATGAGTCCTTCTGCACAGACTCAGTTAGAACTCTCAGCAGCACTCAAAGCTGAAGGCTGTCACTTTTCACAGATTGCAGCCGTTCAGCTTTAAGTGCCAGCTGAGTGATGGGCTCCCGACGCCTACAGGAAGAAAGGCTGTTAAGGTAAGTACAGGTAAGTAAAAGTTCTTTACACACTTTAGACACACCAAACACATTTACTTTTGCGCTCATGCACCCATCACTCACCTGAACACTGACATCGCGACCCCCTCCAACTCCTTCAACCCAACGGCCCGCCTGCTCTAACCTGGCGTGGTTTGGAGCCGTCGGGAATCCCACATGACACCCCTTAAAATAGGGATTAGGCTAAAAACTGCCTGTTAACTACCTGTTAACAGGCAGTTAATTGGCACTAATCCCTTCCCGCCTGGGGTCGGCGGGTTCCCCCCCCCACCACACGTCTGAAACCCCGCCTGACGGCTCCAGGAAAATCGATCAATTAACTCTGTTTCTCTCTCCATGGATGCTGCCTGACCTGCTGAGTGTTTCCAGCATCTTGTGTTGTTATTTCAGATTTCCAGCATCCGCAGTATTTTGCTATTGTGTCCTATTCATCATCAATGGACTAAACTTGTTCATACCTCCACTGCCTGTGTTATCGATCCGCTGCAGTCCGTGTGGTGAAGGTACTCCCACAGTGCTGTTAGGGAGGGAGTTCCAGGACTTTGACCCAGCGACGATGAAGGAACGGCCGATATATGTCCAAGTCGGGATGGTGTGTGACTTGGAGGAGAACTTGGAGGTGACGGTGTTCCCATGCACCTGCTGCCCTCATCCTTCGAGGTGGTGGTAGAGGTCGCGGGTTTGGGAAGTGGCGCCGAAGAAGCCTTGGTGCATTGCTGCAGTGCATCCAATAGATAGTACCACTGCAGCCACAGCGCGCCGGTGATGGAGTGCGTGGATGTTTAAACTGGTGGATGGCTTGCTTTTCCCAGGATGGCGTTGAGCTTCTTGAGTGTTGTTACAGCTGCACCCAACCAGGCAAGTGGAAAGTATTCCATCACACTCCTGACTTGTAGGTGGTGGAGAGGCTTTGGGGAGACAGGAGGTGAGCCACTCACCACAGAACACCCAGCCTCTGGCCTGCTTTAGTAGCCACGGCATTTATGTGGCTGGTCCAGTTGAGTTTCTGATCATTGGTGACCCCCAGGAGCTTGATGGTGGGGGACTCAGTGGTGGTAATGCCACGGAATGACAACGGGAAGTGGCTAGGCTCTCTCTTGTTGGAGATGGTCATTCTCTTTCCCCGTGACCCTTTAATTTTTTTCCCTCAAGTATTTATCCAATTCTCTTCTGAAAGTTACCATTGAATCTGCTTCCACCATCCTTTCAGGCAGCGTATTCCAGATCATAACAAATCGCTGTGTAAAAAAAATGTTTCCTCGTGTCGCCTCTTGTTCTTTTGCCAATCACCTTCAATCTGTGCCCCCTGGTTACTGACCCTCCTGCCACTGGAAACAGTTTCTCCCTATCTACTCTATCAAAGCCCTTCATAATTTTGAACGCCTCTAACAAATCTCCTCTTAACCTTCTCTGCTCCAAGGTGAATAATCCCAGCTTCTGCAGACTCTCCACATAACTGAAGTCCCTCATCTCTGGTATAATTCCAGTAAATCTCTTCTGCACCCTCTCCAAGGCCTTGACATCCTTCCTAAAGTGTGGTGACCAGAATTGGACACAATACTTCAGCTCAGGCCTAACCAGTGATTTATAAAGGTCTATAGACTCTGGAATAGTTCCCATGGATTGGAGGGTAGCTAATGTAACCCCACTATTTCAAAAAGGTGGTAGAGAGAAAACGGGGAATTGTAGACCGGTAAGCCTGACATCGGTAGTGGGGAAAATGCTGGAGTCCATTATAAAAGATGTAATAGCAGAGCACTTGGAAAACAGTGACAGGATCGGACAAAGTCAACATGGATTTACAAAAGGTAAATCATGCTTGACTAATCTACTGGAATTTTTTGAGGATGTAACTGATAGAATAGATAAGGGAGAACCAGTGGATGTGGTGTATTTGGACTTTCAGAAGGCTTTCGATAAGGTCCCGCATAAGAGATTGGCGTGCAAAGTTAAAGCACACGGGATTGGGGGTAAGGTACTGACTTGGATAGAGAACTGGTTGGCAGACAGGAAGCAAAGAGTTGGAATAAACGGGTCTTTTTCTGAGTGGCAGGCAGTGACTAGTGGGGTACCACAGGGATCAGTGCTAGGACCCCAGCTATTCACAATATATATTAATGATATAGACGAGGGAACTAGATGTAATATCTCCAAGTTTGCAGACGACACAAAGCTGGGTGGGCATGTGTGCTGTGAGGAGGATGCAGAGAAACTCCAGTATGATTTGGACAGGTTGGGTGATTGGGCAGATGCATGGCAGATGCAGTATAATGTGGATAAATGTGAGGTTATCCACTTTGGTGGCAAAAACAGGAAGACAGATTATTATCTGAACGGCAATAGATTGGGAAATGGGGAAGTGCAACGAGACCTGGGTGTCCTTGTGCACCAGTCGCTGAAGGTAAGCATGCAGGTGCAGCAGGTATGTTGGCCTTCATAGTGAGAGGATTCGAGTACAGGAGCAAGGATGTCTTGCTGCAGTTGTACAGGGCCTTGGTGAGACCACATCTGGAGTATTGTGTGCCGTTTTGGTCGCCTTATCTGAGGAAGGATGTTCTTGCCACGGAGGGAGTGCAGCAAAGATTCACCAGACTGATACCTGGGATGGCAGGAATGACGTATGAAGAGAGATTGGGTCTGTTGTGTATGTAACCTGTTCCACCTTAAGAGAGCTTAAGCCTGTTCCACCTTAAGAGATGTACTACTTTCTCAGGCTGCTGTAGACGTAATACCGGGGGTGAACACACCGGTATATAAGCACTGTGCAGTAATCTTGTATTCAGTATAGTCCCTACCTCCAACCAGTAAAGACGTGTTTTTATTGTTACTCATTAGTCTGTTTTAATTAACTAAATAATTCACAGACTTAACACTGGCGACGAGTCAGGTTCTTACCCTGCGGCAGTTATTCCACGGCGGTTGAAGAGAGGTTTCAAACCTCACCACTCACCACCCCACTGGAAGTGACAGGCATTAGGACCCTGAAGCCTCCATCAGCTTGTGAACCGGAGTAGAAGACAGGACTGGGGAAGAGAGAGGTACAGGGCGATAGCGATCGGCAGATAAGGGCCGGGCCGCTTTCAAGTGCGAGGCGCAGCCGGGCCATCGATCGCATCCGCTGATAAGGGCCGCACTCGGGGGCTGAAGGGAGACGGCGTCGGGGGACGGGTGAAGACCGCCAAGCGCGGGAAAACCGCCATTTTGTGGGCGGAGGACGACGGCAAGAGCGGGAAGCCGCCATCTTTGATAACAAGTAAAGAAAATAAAATCTGAGAAATTGCAAATCTACAATGCCTAAACACGGGAATATTAGCACCTTTGATAGTGACCTCGAAGATTGGGCCATATATGTTGAAAGAGTAAAAAATTATTGTAAGGCCAATAAAATTCGTGACCAAGATAAAGCTCTAACATTATTAAATTTAATGGGTGCGAAGACATACGGGCAATTGAAACACCTGTTATCACCAGATGAACCGGCGGATAAGACGTTCGATGAGATTGTTACTGTCCTGAAAGATCATCTAAACCCCACGCCGCTGATGCTAGCGGAACGATTTAAATTTTACGACAGAAGGCAGCTACAGCATGAAAGCAATGCTGAATATTTGCTGGAATTGCGTAAATTAGCGAAATATTGCCAGTTTGGAACGGGACTGACAGAGGCACTTCGAGACAAATTTGTGTGTGGTTTATTTAAACAGGATACACAAAAGCGACTGCTCGAGGAGAATGAGCTGACGCTTGAGAAGGCGGTCACTATGGCAGCAGCACACGAAGCCGCAGCGAGAGGCACGGCAGTAATGCAGCTACGGTCACCGGAGCTCAGTGCACACAAATTGGGTGTGAGTTCTGGCAAATGTTATCGTTGTGGAAAGACAACGCATGATCAGAACCAGTGTTGGTTTAAAAACCAAGAATGTAGAACTTGTGGTAGGCTTGGACATATAGCTAGAGTATGCAGGTCAGCGAAGAAGACCAGCAACAAGAAGTCACCGCAAGGGAAATACGCAAAGGTACACAAGGTGGCCGAACAGGAGTCCGATTCAGACGCAAGCAGTATTGAACTGGCTAGCTTAAGGGTACTCAACGTTGGTAAGGGTGCAGACCTCCAGACAATTTGGGTTACTCTTCAGATAGAAGGAGTCCAAGTAAAAATGGAATTGGACACTGGATCGGCATTGTCGGTCATGAATAAGAAAGATTACAGAAGGTTATTCCAACATATTCCCCTACAGGATACGGAGATTATATTGACAACCTACACGGGGCAGAGAGTGTACCCCATCGGGACAATAAAGGTTGCAGTGGCCAACAAGGGCGAAGGAAGTCAAATAATGGACTTATATGTGCTACCGGAGGGAGGTCCACCACTACTAGGCCGGGAGTGGTTTAGAAACATAAATATGGACTGGCATTCGCTAAAAGCCATAAAGAGTGAGAACTCGGTGCAGATAATCAGCCCAGACTCTAGAACTGATGATGGTAAGACCAACCCATGTGCAAAAGACAAAGTTTCAGCACAGAATTCCACTGAGCAACAACAACATAGTTTAACAGAGAATTCTGAGTCTGTCAAGTCTACTGATATGCACATTTTTGAGGGACACTGGGCTCGAACTCAACTCCATTTCAAACTACAACAGCAATTAGAACAAATGATTCGCCGTTTTGAGCAAGAGATGAATGAAATAAAAAAGTTCTTTGTTACAGAGTGGGAGAATCTGGAAAGTCAACAGAAGCAACTGATGGAGAAAATGGAGCAGGAGCACACCAACCATCTGCGCGAGGAGGCCGAACGAATCAAAGCTGATTCAGGTTCTGAAGGTGCGTGCCATAATCTGGTGTCAGAAGAGTTAACGGTCAGCCAACTCCTTCATATGCTGAGGGACAAGACTCTGAAATGGGAAAAACTTGAACACGAGCTGCGATCTTCAAAGGAAAAGGGTTCGGAGCTCTCAAAAGTCATTGAGATGGCTGATGTGACGACACAGACTGAAACGACTGCAACAGAGCAGCCATTGGATGCCAAAAGTACGCTGACTCACGTCAATGTAGAACAACAGACCGCTGAAACAGCTGCTCCGGTAGAGGGATTGCATAGTCCGATCAATCAATCTCCAAAGGAAGTTGAAGTATTAAAATCACAAATGAGGTCACTAGTAAACGACTTGCTGAAAGCCCAGAAAAAGCTGGATGCAGAGGTACACATGAAGAAGTCTCTTCAGGAAAGATGTCTGGATTTGGAACAAGAGCTGGCTAACGCCCAGCTGGGTATGGAGGAAATAGACGACCCTCTCACTGGTCTAGCTCAGGACGACACCGAATATTACCATGACCTGGTGGACGACACCGAATATTACGATGTCCTGTCCTGCCCAGCTTGTAACTTCGACTCCCAAAGTGCAGAAATCATGGAGGAGCACCAAAAGTCTACGGAACATCGGGAGAAGCTGGCTCTACGACGGAAACAGGAGGAAGAGAAGGAGGAACTGCGCATGCAGCTGGCAGCTGTGGCAGCTGACAATGGAGCCCAGAGAGTCTCCAAGAAGCAGAAAAGGAAAAGTAAAAACAGAAGATGACCCATCTGAACCATTATCACCTCTACCAGATCACACACGTGGTCCCTCCGAACGGAGCCAAATCAGTTCGGAAGTTCAAGCTGTTAAATCCATGAAAGGACTATTGAATGAGTAACGTGAACCGACTACACCACAGAGATTGAATCTGTGAACTGTTTTCCGCAGAGACTGAATCTGTGATATGTTACGTTAAACATGAAGTTATATATGTATATATGTTATTACGTTATGTTAAATGGGGGGGATGACTATAAAGCTAAGAAGGGAGGAGTGTTGTGTATGTAACCTGTTCCACCTTAAGAGAGCTTAAGCCTGTTCCACCTTAAGAGATGTACTACTTTCTCAGGCTGCTGTAGACGTAATACCGGGGGTGAACACACCAGTATATAAGCACTGTGCAGTAATCTTGTATTCAGTATAGTCCCTACCTCCAACCAGTAAAGACGTGTTTTTATTGTTACTCATTAGTCTGTTTTAATTAACTAAATAATTCACAGACTTAACAGGGTCGATTAGGCTTATATTTGCTAGAGTTTAGAAGAATGAGAGGGGATCTTATTGAAACTTATAAAATTTTAACAGGACTAGACAGACTAGATGCAGGAAGGATGTTCCCGATGGCGGGGGAGTCCAGAACCAGGGGTCACAGTCTAAGGATAAGGGGTAAGCCATTTAGGACAGAGATGAGGAGGAATTTCTTCACCCAGAGAGTGGTGAAATTGTGGAATTCTCTACCACAGAAGGCAGTTGAGGCCATCTTATTAAATATATTCAAGAAGGAGTTAGATATTATTCTTAAGGCTAAAGGGATCAAGGGATATGGGGAGAAAGCAGGGACAGGGTACTGAATTTGGATGATCAGCCATGATCTCATTAAATGGCGGAACAGGCTCGAGGGGCCGAATGGCCTACTCCTGCTCCTATCTTCTATGTTTCTATGTTTAGCATAACTTCCTTGCTTTTGTACTCTATGCCTCTGTTAATAAAGCCAAGGATCCCTGTATGCTTTTTTAACAGCCTTCTCAAGCTGTCCTGCCACCTTCAATGATTTGTGTACGTACACCCCCAGGTCTCTCTGTTCCTGCACTCCCTTTAAAATTGTAATCATTTAATTTATATTGACTCTCCTCATTCTTCCTAACAAAATGTATTACTTCACACTTCTCTGTGTTAAATTTCATCTGCCGTGTGTCTGCCCATTTCACCAGTCTGTCTCTGACCTCCTGAAGTCTGTTACTATCCTCCTCATTGTTTACTACATTTCTGAGTTTCGTGTCATCTGCAAACTTTGACATTATACCCTGTACACCCAAGTCCAGGTCATTAACATATATCAAAATTTATATCAAAAAGATGTAGTGGTCCTAATACAGACCCCTAATAAAAAGACTTGCATTTATATAGCACCTTTCACAACCACCAGACATCCCAAAGCGCTTTACAGCCAATGAAGTACTTTTTTGAAGTGTGGTCACTGTTGTAATGTAGGAAACGTGGCAGCCAATTTGCGCACAGCAAGCTCCCACAAACAGCAATGTGATAATGACCAGATAATCTGTTTTTATCGATGTTAATTGAGGGATAAGAACATAAGAAATAGGAGCAGGAGTCGGCCATTCGGCCCCTCGAGCCTGCTCCGCCATTCAATAAGAACATGGCTGATTTTCTACCTCAATTCCACTTTCCTGCACTATCCCCATATCCCTTGATTCCCTTAATATCCAAAAATCTATCAATTTCTGCCTTGAATATACTCAACGACTGAGCCTCCACAGCCCTCTGGGGTAGAGAATTCCAAAGATTCACCACCCTCTGAGTGAAGAAATTTCTCCTCATCTCAGTTTCTCCCTAAATGGCCGACCCCTTATTCTGAGACTGTGACCCCTGGTTCTCGACTCCCCAGCCAGGGGAAACATCCTCCCTGCATCTACCCTGTCAAGCCCTGTAAGAATTTTGTATGTTTCAATGTGATCACCTCTCATTCTTCTAAACTCTAGAGAATATAGGCCTAGTCTACTCAATCTCTCCTCATAGGACAATCCCCCCATTCCAGGAACCAGTCTGGTGAACCTTTGTTGCACTCCCTCTATGGCAAGTATATCCTTCCTTAGGTAAGGAGGCCAAAACTGTACACAGTACTCCAGGTGTGGTCTCACCAGGGCCCTATATAATTGCAGTAAGACGTCTTTACTCTTATACTCAAATCCTCTTGTAATAAAGGCCAACATACCATTTGCTTTCCTAATTGCTTGCTGTACCTGCATGTTAACTTTCAGTGATTTGTGTACAAGGACACCCAGGTCCCTCTGAACACCAACATTTCCCAATCTCTCACCATTTAAAAAATACTCTGCTTTTCTATTTTTCCTACCAAAGTGGCTAACTTCACATTTCTCCACATTATGTTCCATTTACCATGTTCTTGTCCACTCACTTAGCCTGTCTATATCCCCTTGAAGCCTCTTTGCATCCTCCTCACAACTTAAATTCCCACCTAGCTTTGTATCATCAGCAAACTTGGATATATTACATTTGGTCCCCTCGTCCAAATCATTGATAATAAATATTGGCCAGGACACCGGGGATAACTCTCCTGCTCTTCTTCCAGTGCTAATGGATCTTTTCCGTCCACCTGAGAGAGCAGACAGAGCCTCAGTTTAACGTCTCATCCGAAAGACAGCACCTTTTTATTATTTATTCATTCCCGGGATGTGGGTGTTGCTGGCAAGGCCGGCATTTATTGCCCATCCCTAATTGCCCTTGCGAAGGTGGTGGTGAGCCGCCTTCCTGAACGGCTGCAGTCCTTGTGCCGAGGGTACTTCCGTAGTGCTGACTTTGTCGTAGTGATTTGGTACAACTGACTGGCTTGCTGGGCCATTTCAGAGGGCAGTTAAGAGTCAACCACATTGCTGTGGGTCTGGAGTCACATATCGGCCAGACCGGGTAAGGACGGCACATTTCCTTCCCTAAAGGACATTAGTGAACCAGATGGGTTTTTACAACAATCCGGTAGTTTCATGGTCACCATTACTGATATAAGCTTTTTTATTAATTCCAAATTTTTAAAAATTTAATTAACTGAATTTAAATTCTCACATCTCCGGATTATTACTCCAGGCCTCTGGATTACTAGCCCAGTAACAAAGCCAATATGCTACCGTACCCCTGAACCTCCGAGCGCTCCCTCAGCACTGCACTGGAGTGTCAGCCTAGATTTTTGTGCTCAAGTCTCTGGAGTGGGACTTGAACCCACAACCTTCTGACTCAGAGGCGAGAGTGCTACCAACTTTTAAAAAAATATATGATTTATTGAACATTAAAAACATTTACAACATCGTGATCATTCCATTGTATCGTACAAATCCATTCCGCTGCTCTGCACAGCCATTCCTCCACCACATATTAACATCAAAACCTAAAGTTTAATTTGTCTCACATAACATATATTAATCTAATTTAAAAATTGATCATAAAATACTATCTTTAAATTCCTTTCTGAATAAAACATCCACAGAGCCTTATATTTAAAATACTCTTTTCAAAAGATTTATTCTCCTCCCCTTAAAAAACAGAGCATTCCTTCTTTATACAATCACGAATCTAGCCAAACTGAACATTAAATTAATCGCCGCTCCGCTAGACTCGGGCAGACTCTGCTGCAACCCCCATCTCAAAATTGAGTCCCACGGGATTTCCATCTCGCTCTTCGGTCCCCACCCAGCAAATAAACCTCACACAACTGTCGAACATAGTACTTAAAGTCATTTAACTGTGGACATAACACCAGTAAATGGGACAGAGTCTCATCCTGTGTCCCACACACTGGGCAAGTTGCCCCCTCCACTTGCTCAATCTTACATAAGACCGTCATAGTAAAAATCCGGTTATGAGCCAATTTGAAATCCAGTTCAATCCACTCTGGACATTTAAAATTCACCCACACTCCCTTCCAAATCCTGTTGAACTCCAGCTGTGGGTATATACTCTGCCAAAACTCCTGACCAGCAGGTGTCTTGAATCTCCATTCTCTGAATACCTCATAGAAATCTCGAGTATTACAGTTGTCAAATTGGACCAACTCCTCCCTTTTCTCCAGCTGAAAGCTTGGAAAAGCAGGACCCATTTTACTTCCTTTGGAGATTTCCGCATTTATTTCTTCCATCCAATCCTGTAGCATTGCCCTCACAATCTTCTCATACATGATCATAATTGCTTTTTCCTCTACATCCTGATGCTCCTCCCTCACTACCGCTTCCAGTAACCAACCTGGTCATATAATACATCTTTCAAATATATAATACCAGCTTTTATAAAAGCTTGATTAAATAATACCTCTCCTTCAATGTTGACCCACCTGTTCAAAAATAAGGGCTGTTCTAAAAATTCCTCAGCACAATTGGGCATAAACTGCACACTTTTTAAAAATAGGGCTCAAGTCTCTACAACCCCCTTATAAAGCTTAGGGAGAGGTTTAATCGATTTCAAAAACATATTATTGTATTCCATATACAGTATCTGCCACCTCCAGTGTGATCCCACCACCAAACACATCTTCCCCTCACCTCCCCTTTCAGCATTCCGAAGGGACCGCTCCCTCCGCGACACCCTGGTCCACTCCTCTATCACCCCCCAACACCCCTTCCCCTTCGCCCGGCACCTTCCCGTGCAAGCGCAGGAGATGCAACACATGCCCTTTTACCTCCTCCCTTCCCACTGTCCAGGGCCACAAACACTCCTTCCAGGTGAAACAGCGATTTACTTGTACTTCTTGCAATTTAGTATACTGTATTCGCTGCTCAAGATGCGGTCTCCTCTACACTGGGGAGACCAGACGCAGATTGGGTGGATGCTTTGCGGAACACCTCCATTCAGTCCGTAAGGGTGACCCCGAGCTTCCAGTCGCCTGTCACTTTAATTCTCCGCTCCACTCTCTTTCAGACCTCACCATCCTCGGCCTCTTACACTGTTCCAATGAAGCTCAACGTAATCTCGAGGAACAGCACCTTACAGTACGATTAGGCACGTTACAGCCCAGGACTCAACATCAAGTTCAACAATTTCAGACCATAACCTCTGCCCCGATCTTTTTCTTTCCATTTTTTCTCTCTCTCACATGGCAGCTGTCTTTCATTCTGCCAGTGCCATTTACACTTCATCTAGCGCCATCTTTTGTTTCTTAACTTGTCCCATTGCCATCTCCTTTTGCCTTGCACCATCATCCCTTTTGTCTCTTAATCTCTCCTGCCTTCCAGCCTGTCACAGACCTTCCCTTTTGTTCTTTCCTCCCCTCCCCCCTTTCCCTGCCCCTACACTTGCTTAAAAGCCTGTTCCATCTCCAACTTTTTCCAGTTCTGATGAAGGGTCAGCGACCTGGAATGTTAACTCTGTTTCTCTCTCCACAGATGCTGCCTGACCTGCTGAGAATTTCCAGCATTTTCAGTTTTTATTACAGTATCCCCTGCCCTCCTATCCCACTTTGATTTAAAAAAATGCTCAAAACAACTCTTCCAAAAACTTGTATTTGACTTCTGAAGAAATCTCTTCACCCATTTGATTCTAAAGGATTTTTTTTTCAAATCAATATCTGGGAAATTGAGTCCTCCCTGATTTCTCCATCCAATGATGGTATTGTAAGCAACCAAGGCTGGTGTCCCTTCCCATAAAAACCTCACACAAGCCTCTCGGATGGACTTTTTCACCCACTCAGGAATATCCTCCATCGTCAATAAGTACCATAGCTTAGATAGCAGGAGGGCAGACACCACTGTCGCTCTTCCTTGCACTTTCAACCACCTTCTTTCCCATCTTTCCAAAATCTTGTTAATTTTCATAACCTTTGGTTCCCAATTTAATCGATCCACTTCATCCCTGTCCTTCTTGCACCCCATATGCACCCCCAGAACTTCCAAAACCTCCACCACCTTAAAGGGACTTACCCCCAACGATTCCCCCCTACCCCTTCCCGCAGCCAGGCATTGGGACTTACTATAATTCACGCTGGCTCCTGAAGCTCTACAATACTCCTCCACTACGTCCATAGCTTTCCTCACTGACTCCCCATCTCTCAATGTTAAGGTTGTGTCATCTGCATGGTGTATCACCGACACCAGCCCGGAACTGGGAACCGCAATCCCGACTACGCCTTCTTCCTTTCACATCATGTAACCTAATGGGTTCTGCTACCAATGTGTACAACAATGGGGACAGCGGACAACCCTGTCTTACTGACCTCTGTATCAGAAAATACTTGGATAAAAAACCATTACATTTAATACAGTTAAATATGTTTGAATAAAAAATCCTTATTCACTCAATAAAATTTTTCCCGAAACCAAATGCTTCCAAAACCATCAATAAAAACTCATGAGAGACCCTATCAAAGGCTTTATCTTGATCTATCTTTAACACATAAGCCTTCCTCCCACTCTCTTCCATGAGCTCTATCGCATCTCGGATTGAGACTACAGAGTCTGCGATGTCCAGGCCTATGACTCCATAGGACTGAGATGGCAAAACTATCTCCGGGGGGCATCACCTCATTCATACGATTTGCCGTAACCCTCGCCAAGATCTTATAATCCACATTTAATAATGTGATTGGCCTCCAATTCTTTAGATCCCTTCTATCCCCTTTATTTTTATATAAGCTAAGCTTATGACACCTCTCCTCATAGATGGGGCCCGGCTTCCCTCAAGTTTAATCTCTTTAAAAACCTCTAAGAGCAAGGACTTAAAATCTCTAAAAATTATTTCTAAAATTCTGCACTTAGTCCATCGGACCCTGGGCTTTTCCCCCCTTCATTCCACTTATTGTTACTTTTATTTCCGCTAATCTTACTTCTTTGTCACACATGCTTCTCTCATCCTCCTTTAAACCCTCTTCAATAAAAGCGTGAACCCTCTCCATCGCCAATTTTGAAATGTCTTCTTTTGTATATAACTCTTGATAAAAGCTACTAGCCGCCTCCAAAATCTCCACACTTTCATTAATGATTTTCTCCCCAACCTTCAACTCTCCAATTAATGATAATCTCTCTCGCAGCTTCTCTTGCACTAGAAAATATCTAGTGCATCTTTAGCCTTTGCACGGAGAATGGCCCCCTTGCATTTTTCAGCTTGCAATAATTCCCACTCTTTCTTTAAAGAACAAACGAACATAAGAACATAAGAAACAGGAGCAGGAGTCGGCCATTTGGCCCTTTGAGCCTGCTCCGCCATTCAATAAAATCATTGCTGATCTTCTACCTCAACTCCACCTTCCTACACTATCCCCATATCCCTTGGTTCCCTTAATATTCAAAAATCTATCGATCTCTGTCTTGAATATACTCAATGACTGAGCCGCCACAGCCCTCTGGGGTAGAGAATTCCAAAGATTCACCACTCTCTGAGGGTTCACGCTTTTATTGAAGAGGGTTTAAAGGAGGATGAGAGAAGCATGTGTGACAAAGAAGTAAGATTAGCAGACATAGAAATCGGGCAAGGGGACTGTGACATACTTGAACATATTAGCATCGAGAGGGAGGAGGTGCTAGCGGTTTTAGCGGGCCAAAAAGTGGATAAATCCCCAGGCCCGGACGAGATGTATCCCAGGCTGCTGTGGGGGGCAAGGGAGGAGATTGCAGGGGCTCTGACACTAATTTTCAGAACCTCTCTGGCCACAGGGGATGTACCAGAGGACTGGAGAACAGCTAACGTAGTACCATTATTCAAGAAGGGTAGCAGGGATAAACCAGGGAATTACAGGCCAGTGAGTCTAACATCTGTGGTGGGGAAATTATTGGAAAAAATTCTGAGGGACAAAATTAATCTCCACTTGGAGAGGCAAGGATTAATCGGGGATAGTCAGCATGGCTTTGTCAAGGGTAAATCATGTCTAACAAATCTGATCGAATTTTTCGAGGGGGTGACTAGTGGGGTGGATGAGGGAAATGCTGTGGATGTGGTTTACATGGACTTCAGTAAAGCTTTTGACAAAGTCCCGCATAGGAGACTGGTCAAGAAGGTAAGAGCCCATGGGATCCAGGGTGCCTTGGCGCGTTGGATCCTAAACTGGCTGAGTGGCAGGAGGCAGAGGGTGATGGTCGAAGGTTGCTTTTGTGACTGGAAGCCTGTGTCCAGTGGGGTACCTCAGGGATCGGTGCTGGGTCCCTTATTGTTTGTGATCTACATAAATGATTTGGATGAGAATGTAAAAGGTATGATCAGTAAGTTCGCAGATGACACGAAAATTGGTGGGGTGGTAAATTGCGAGGAGGAAAGCCTCCGGCTACAGGACGATATAAACGGGTTGGTCAGATGGGCGGAAAAGTGGCAAATGGAATTTAACCCTGAAAAGTGCGAGGTGATGCATTTTGGACGGACAAATAAGGCAAGGGAATACACAATGAGTGGTAGGACCCTAGGAAGTACAGAGGGTCAGAGGGACCTTGGTGTACATGTACATAGATCCCTGAAGGCAGCGGAGCAGGTAGATAAGGTGGTTAAAAAGGCATATGGGATACTTGCCTTCATTAGCCGAGGCATAGAATATAAGAGCAGGGAGGTTATGATGGAGCTGTACAAAACGCTGGTGAGGCCACAGCTGGAGTACTGTGTGCAGTTCTGGTCGCCTCACTATAGGAAAGATGTGATTGCTTTGGAGAGGGTGCAGAGAAGATTCACCAGGATGTTACCTGGGATGGAGCGCCTCAGCTATGAAGAGAGGCTGGACAGGCTGGAGTTGTTTTCCTTGGAGCAGAGAAGGCTGAGGGGGGACCTGATTGAGGTGTACAAAATAATGAGGGGCATAGATAGGGTAGATAAAGAGGAACTTTTCCCCTTAGTGGGGGGGTCAATAACAAGGGGGCATAGATTCAGGGTAAGGGGCAGGAGATTTAGAGGGGATTTGAGGAGGAACTTTTTCACCCAGAGGGTGGTTGGAATGTGGAACTCAATGCCTGAAAGGGTGGTGGAGGCAGGAACCCTCACAACATTCAAGAAGCATTTGGATGAGCACTTGAAATGCCATTGCATACAAGGCTATGGACCAAATGCTGGAAAATGGGATTAGACTGGACAGGGATGGATGGGCGGCGCAGACACGATGGGCCGAAGGGCCTCTTTCTGTGCTGTAAAACTCTATGACTAAAAAACTCTATGACTATGAAGAAATTTCTCCTCATCTCAGTCCTAAATGGCCGGCCTCTTATTCTGAGACTGTGACCCCTGATTCTAGACTCCTCAGCCAGGGGAAACATCCTCCCTGCATCTACCCTGTCAAGCCCTGTAAGAATGTTGTATGTTTCAATGAGATCACCTCTCATTCTTCTAAACTCTAGAGAATATAGGCCTAGTCTACTCAATCTCTCCTCATAGGACAATCCCCCCATCCCAGGAACCAGTCTGGTGAACCTTTGTTGCACTCCCTCTAAGGCAAGTATATCCTTCCTTAGGTAAGGCGACCAAAACTGTACACAATACTCCAGGTGCGGTCTCACCAGGGCCCTATATAATTGCAGTGAGATGTCTTTACTCTTATACTCAAATCCTCTTGTAATAAAGGCCAACATACCATTTGCTTTCCTAATTGCATGCTGTACCTGCATGTTAGAAGCTTTTACAGTCTGTTTTTATGTCTCTCGCTAGTTTACTCTCATATTCTATTTTCCCTTTCTTTATCAATTTCTTGGTGCTCCTTTGCTGAATTCTAAAATCATCCCCATCCTCAGGCTTACAACTCTTTTTGGCAACATTATAAGCCTCTTCCTTTGATATAATACTATCTTTAACTTTTCTTGTTAGCCACGGTTGAACCACTTTTCCTGTGGGGTTTTTGTGCCTTAAAGGAATGTATATTTGTTGTAAATTATGTATTAATTCTTTAAATGCTAGCCATTGCTTCTCTACCATCATTCCTTTTAATGTAGTTTTCCAATCTGCCTTAGCCAACTCGCCCCTCATACCTATGTAGTTTGCTTTGTTTAGATTTAAGACCCTAGTTTCGGATTTAACTAAGTCACTTTCAAACTCAATATAAAATTGTATCATATTATGGTCACTCATCCCTAAAGGCCCCTTTACTACAAGGTTATTAATGAACCCTTTCTCGTTGCACAATACTAAATCTAAAGTAGCCTGTTCCCTAGTCGGTTCCTCAACATACTGATCTAGAAAACTATCTTGTATACATTCCATGAATTTGTCCTCCACACTATTACTGCAAATTTGGTTTGCCCAGTCTATATGTAGATTAAAGTTCCCCATGATTACTGTCTTACCCTTGTTACATGTGCCTCTAATTTCCTGATTTATACTCTGCCCTACATTACAACTACTGTTTGGGGGCCTATAAACAATTCCCACCAATGTTTTCTCCCCCTTGCTGTTTCTTAGCTCCACTCAAACTGATTCTACTTCTTGATTTTCGGAGCTAAGATCCTTTCTCTCTACTGTCTTTATCCCATCCTTTATTATCAGGGCTACCCCTCCTCCGTTTCCATTTTGCCTATCTCTTCTAAAAGTTATGTATCCTGGAATATTTAGCTCCCAACCTTGGCCACTTTGCAACCTTATCTCCGTTATGGCTATCAGATCAAACCTATTAATTTATATCTGCGCTATTAATTCATCTATTTTGTTGCGAATGTTTCGCGCATTCAGGTATTGTGCCTTTAACTTTGACTTATTTCTCTTTTTCCCTGATGTCACCTTAGTCACTGATGCCCTATTACCTTTGTTACTCTCTCTGTCCCTTCCTGACCCACTCTGCCTATTTTTGCCCAAAACTCTACTCTGCTCTAGAGCCTTGACATTTCTCTCGCTGCTTTTAAATTTAATCTTTCCTGAATTCTCCCGCCTGGTCTTTCCTCCCTTATCCCCTCCGTCAACTGCTTTACAGATATCCATAAACCTTCTGTTTATATTCTCTTCTCCACGCCGGTTAGCTGCATCTTTCTTTCCCATACATACCGAAAAAACTTTTACCTCATATTTGAAACTGTCCCACCAAACTCTTCTTTCTTTCAAGAATAAAGGTTCCTTCCAAGCATTCTTTTTTATATTTAAAATCCATTCTTTATAAGCAATTTCTTTCAGGTATTGATTGTTTAAAATCCACACCCCTGAACCGATCTTAACTCTGCTGTTCCTAATTCTAAGAACCAAAGCCGAGTGGTCACTAAAAAATACTTTTTTGTAATAAATCTCCATCACTTCTGAACTTAACCCTTCCGCATTAACACAAAATCTATTCGGCTCTGTTTTAAAACATCACCCACCCAACCTGATCTGGAGAACTCCCTTTTTATGGGGTTCCGATCCCTCCATAAGTCTCTCAAATTTAAATTTGCCATCATTTTTACAATCATCCCTCTGGAGTTATCACCCTTAAAGGTCATCTGGGCTGAAATGTCCATCTGAGATAAACATAAATCAAAATCCCCTACTATACAAGGGATTTCCGCCTCTGCCACTTCAGTGAATAACTACCGAAAAAACTCGCGATGCTTGCAATGGTCGTTCGGTGCATAGATATTAAAGTGATCGCAATTAAATTCCTCCATTTTTACCCTTAGCCGTAAAAATCTCCCCTCAGTGTCCTTGTCTACCAAGGCAATGTTCTCTTTTATGGACGGACTCACCGAAACAGCCACCCCTCTACGGTTATTGTTTGCACAACTTGCAACACCTCTCCCTTCCAAACCTTCTGATCTCTTTCTAGAATATCCTCACCCCAAAAGGTTTCTTGCAGACACAACAGGTCAGTGCCTTTAAAACCCTGCAACAACTGCTGCAATTTCTTCTCACCCCTCAGTCCGTTCACATTAATCGAGACCAATGTAATCATGGCTCCAAAGAAGGGAAGTGTGCCTGATAATCCCCCCATCATTTAATCTCTGGCCCTTCCCTCCTCTCATGCTCCTTCCCAACTTTTCGGGCAGCTGTTGCTTTTTCCTGCAGCCTCCGGCTCTTTTTCACCTCCTGTTTGAACGTTCTCTGCAGTTTCAGCGTCTTCCTTACATTAGGTTTGGACCGAGGAGCTGCCCCTTATCCCTCTTTCTGCCCCTCACTAACTTTTCCCTTTCCACACGATGCTACCCCACCCCCCACTTCCATGTCTCTGTCCCCCTCTGACTCCTCACTCTCGAACTCTTCTGTAACCTCCCATCCCTGCTTCCCGTCAGATACATAATCTCCCTTAGAGTCTTCCTACTATCACGGTTTCTCCAACAGTGCCACTCCCTTCGACCTTATCTCCACCACTGACCCTTGCTCCCTGTTTCTTCTCTCTCTGGGACAATGGCACATCTGTACCTATCTTGCTCCCATCCTCTGCCCCTTTAAGGCTCCTGCCTCTTGCACCCTCTCCTTGTCTTGCCCCCTCCTGCTCCCCGAGATGTCCAACTCCCCGTCTTTCTTTGGACTTACATTTACCATGCACCCCGCTCCCGCCTCCTCTCCCCCCGCGGACACCAGATTCTTTAGGGAGAGCTAAGCCGCATTACGACTCCACTCTGCCCTTGACCCGTGCTGCCCGCTGCTGTCTTTGTCTTTTCCCACCGTACTTGGTGTGTTTTCCACCATCTCCATCCTGTTCTCTGCTCCACAATTTTCTGCCTCTCCCTGCGCTCATTTTTCCTTCCATTCACCTGCTGTGTCCTCCGCCTCCTCCACCCCTCCAGCCGCTCCACTCACACCTCCTGCTCCTTCTCCCATCTCCTCATCACTCAAGGGGCTTCCTTCTGCCTCACACTCACAGCGGGTGGGGCCTTTGTGACACACCACACAGCTTTCCGCCTTGCAGCTCCGAGCGATGTGTCCAGACTCGCCGCAGTTATAACAGTACAAGTCTGGACAGCTTCTTACAAGATGGTCGTGTCCAAGACAATAATAACAAACCTTCTACAGAAGCAAAGTACTGCGGAAGCAAGTGGAGGAGCAGGGAAAGGCCCCTGCACTTGCTTAAAAACCTGTTCCATCTCCAGCTTTTTCCAGTTCTGACGAAGGGTCATCAACCTGAAACGTTAACTCTGTTTCTTTCTCCACAGATGCTGCCTGACCTGCTGAGTATTTCCAGCATTTTCAGTAATAACAAACCTTCACCTGGTTATCATGCAGTACCCGGAAGTACTGCACTCCTTCCATTGTCTCGAATTTCATGCTGTACGGTAATGACTTCACCCGCTCTGGGAACCACACCTTCACATAACGGGTTCCATCTGCTACCTACGTTCCTGGATAGTATCTCCTCTTTATTGCCGAGCAAATTTTAATGTCCCACGACTCCAACATTTTGATTAGCAAATCGTCCTCAATATAAACTGGCAAGTTTAAGAATGAAACCACCACCTCTTCAGAATATAGCAGAGATACTTCCAAGAACTTATCTCCAACATTCAAACTCAGTAACAGTCTTTCCATCTCCTCTCGGCCACTGACCGTCACCTCGAACCCAACATTCGGCTTTGGTCGGCAGGCAAAGCAGCTTCCCTCGCCGCAGTCCTCATGTACCACCTGGATAATATCCCAAGCTCGTATCTCCTTATCCTCGCATTGAACCACCACCGTGTTTTCTTTTCCAAACCTCCTGGGGTCCCGGCCCAAATCTTTGGGCTTTTTTTTCTCCCTTAGAAACATAGAAACATAGAAGATAGGAGCAGGAGTAGGCCATTCGGCCCCTTGAGCCTGTTCCGCCATTTAATGAGATCATGGCTGATCATCCAAATTCAGTAACCTGTCCCTGCTTTCTCCCCATATCCCTTGATCCCTTTAGCCTTAAGAAATATATCTAACTTCTTCTTGAATATATTTAATGAATGGCCTCAACTGCCTTGTGTGGTAGAGAATTCCACAGGTTCACCACTCTCTGGGTGAAGAAATTCCTCCTCATCTCAGTCCTAAATGGCTTACCCCTTATCCTTAGACTGTGACCTCTGGTTCTGGACTCCCCCGCCATCGGGAACATCCTTCCTGCATCTAGTTTGTCTAGTCCTGTTAGAATTTTATAAGTTTCAATGAGATCCCCTCTCATTCTTCTAAACTCTAGCGAATATAAGCCTAATCGACCCAATCTCTCCTCATACGTCATTCCTGCCATCCCAGGTATCAGTCTGGTGAATCTTCGCTGCACTCCCTCCATGGCAAGAACATCCTTTCTCAGATAAGGTGACCAAAACTGCACACAATACTCAAGGTGTGGTCTCACCAAGGCCCTGTACAACTGCAGCAAGACATCCTTGCTCCTGTACTCGAATCCTCTCGCTATGAAGACCAACATACCATTTGCCTTCTTAACCGCCTGCTGCACCTGCATGCTTACCTTCAGCGACTGGTGCACAAGGACACCCAGGTCTCGTTGCACTTCCCCTTTTCCCAATCTATTGCTGTTCAGATGATAATCTGTCTTCCTGTTTTTGCCACCGAAGTTGTTAACCTCGCATTTATCCACATTATACTGCATCTGCCATGCATCTGCCCAATCACCCAACCTGTCCAAATCATCCTGGAGTTTCTCTGCATCCTCCTCACAGCACACACGCCCACCCAGCTTTGTGTCATCTGCAAACTTGGAGATATTCCATCTAGTTCCCTTGTCTAGATCATTAATATTTATTGTGAATAGCTGGGGTACTAGCACCGATCCCTGCGGTACCCCACTAGTCACTGCCTGCCACTCAGAAAAAGACCCGTTTATTCCAACTCTTTGCTTCCTGTCTGCCAACCAGTTCTCTATCCAAGACAGTACCTTACCCCCAATCCTGTGTGCTTTAACTTTGCACGCTAATCCCTTCCACCAAAATTTTCTCCCCTGATTAAATTTATCCTGGGAACACTGTCCTCTGAGGGGACCGGCACTCTGGGCCCCTCAGCAGCCATGTGGCTGCTGTTTATGGCCCTAAAACCTGAAAAAAAAAACACCAACTTTTTACAAATTCACTCCAACTCCCTGCAGTAATCAAGCACCCAGCAGCACCTGCTCACTCCTAGCCCCTCCCACCGAGAGAGTGCTGCCCAGTGAACCACAGCCGACCCCTGGGGAACACCACTGTATACTACCCTCAAGTCTGAAAAATAACCATTCACCACTTCTCTCTGGTTTGTGTCCCTTAGCCAATTTTGTATCTACACTGCCACTGTCCCTTTAATCCCATGGGCTTCAATCTTGCTTAGTCAAACGCCTTTTGAAAGTCCATATGCACATCAACAACTGCCCTGCCCTCATCAACCCTCTCTGTTACTTCATCAATGACCTCAATCAAGTGAGTCAAACACGACTTGCCTTTAACAATCCATGCTGATATTCATTTATTAGCCCATACTTTTCCAAATGCCAATTAATTTTGTCCTGGAAGTTTCCCCACCACCGGCGTTAGGCTGACTGGCCTGCATTTGCCGGGTTTATCCCTCTCTCCTTTTTTAAACAGGGATCTAACATTTGCAATCCTCCAGTCCTCTGGCATTACCCCCCATATCCAAGGGGGATTGGAAGATTGCGGCCAGAGCCTCCGCAATTTCCACCCTTACTTGCCTCAGTAACCTAGGATTGCCTTTCCAGAAGGCAATCCCTCAAAGCCTCCTTGAACAAGTGTAACATCCCCACCGACACCTGGGAATCCCTGGCCCAAGACCGCACAAAGTGGAGGAGAAGCATCCGGGAAGGCGCTGAACACCTCGAGTCTCTACGCCGGGAGCAAGCGGAAGCCAAGCGCAGGCAGCGCAAGGAGCGCTCGTCAACCCAAGCACTCCACCCACCCGCCCCTTCAACCACCGTCTGCCCCACCTGTAACAGAGACTGTAGGTCCCGCATTGGACTCATCAGTCACCTGAGAACTCATTTTTAATGTGGAAGCAAGTCATCCTCGGTTCCGAGCGACTGCCTAAGAAGAGAACCTAGGATGCATCCCATCCGGACCGGGTGACTTTTCTACTTTGAGGACTGCCAACCTTTTAATTATCTCTTTATCTATTTTTATCTCATCCTACATTGGCAGCATCCTCTTCTCCAGTGAAGACAGATGCAAAGTAATTATTTAGTGCCTCAGCCATGTCCCCTGCCTCCGCAAGAAAATCTCCTTTTTGGTCCCGCCCTCCCTTTGACTGCTGTTTTACTATTTATGCGTTTATAAAAAGACTTTTGGGTTCACTTTTATGTTAGCCGCTAATCTATTCTCATAGTCTCTCTTTGTCCCTCTTATTCCCTTTTTTTAGCTCTCCTCTGTACTTTCTAATTTATTTTGTATATTAATCTGTCACCTGCACATTGCCAAACAAAAGGAATGAAAGGTCAGAGACGTACCGGCTGACCCATTCTCTATGGGTTTTCTTTCTCCCCATTGTACTGCACAGGATGACTAATGGCCCTTCAAACACTGGCTTCCAGGACCGGAGAACCACAGAACTATTAACATTTCAATCGGTTATTTCCTTTGAGGATGTCGACAGGAAGCTGCTTTTTACTATATCGGGGTCTTTAACAAGGACTTTTAGTTTGAGATTTTTTTTTGGTTCTATGCCACTTTGTCAAGACCCAAGAATTTATATTTTCAGGGTCGAGGGACTTTTTGTTTCTTTATCACTCAATAAATGTGGTCCCCTTGTGGTAGGGGTTGCCAAACCCTCCAGGATTGCCTTGGAGTCTCCAGGAATTGAAGATTAATCTCCAAGTAACGGCAAACCCCGGGAGAAAAATCATAGGGACGTTAACAAATAATGGTGTTTTCATTTTATTTTCTTTGAACACTTTTGTGTGTTAGTTGTAAAAATACTGGACGCGGGGAAATGAGGCTGTTTGAGTGACAGTCAAGAATCATTCTTCTTCTTCTTCTTAGGCAGTCCCTCGGAACCGAGGATGACTTGCTTCCACATTAAAAATGAGTTCTCAGGTGACTGATGAGTCCAATGCGGGACCTACAGTCTCTGTCACAGGTGGGGCAGACGGTGGTTGAAGGGGCGGGTGGGTGGGGTGCTTGGGTTGACGTACGCTCCTTGCGCTGCCTGCGCTTGGCTTCCGCTTGCTCCCGGCGAAGAGACTCGAGGTGTTCGGCGCCTTCCCGGATGCTTCTCCTCCACTTTGTGCGGTCTTGGGCCAGGGATTCCCAGGTGTCGTTGGGGATGTTACACTTTTTAAAGGAGGCTTTGAGGGTGTCCTTGAAGCGTTTCCTCTGCCCACCTGGGGCTCTCTTGCTGTGCCGGAGCTCCGAGTAGAGCGCTTGATTTGGGAGTCTCGTATCGGACATGCGGACGATGTGGCCCGTCCATCGGAGCTGATCGAGCGCGGTCAAAGCTTCGATGCTGGGGATGTTGGCCTGATCATTCAACCGGGTAATGAAGGGTCTGTTCAGTTCCGATCAGCGAGGGTAGGTGATGCGCCGCGAGGATGGATGTGTCGGGCAAATCGTGGCGAGAGTGTGGGGGGGGGAGGGCGCGCGGTCATGTGATTAAACCTCCAGGAACACGTCCAACCAGGGTTAGCGACCCTATCTTGTGACCTGATCACAAGACTGGCTTCGAGCTTTGAGCAGTGCAGCTCCACCAGCCACAGTGGCTCTCCGCTCGTTTCCCAAGGATCTGTTCTTCAGGTGTGAGCCTCGCCAAGCAGGTTATCAGCAGGCAACTGGGCCCGGGTTGAATCAGATCCACGTCCAGTGCCGCCTTCACTCAATGTCCAAATGCTTGCAATTTTCAGCGGGGGTGGGGGCTCGTGTATAATCATAGACTCTTATAGCACCGACGGAGGTCATTCAGCCCATCGTGCCTGTGCCGGCTCTTTGAGAGAGCTAGCTAATTAGTCCCACTCCCCCCTGCTCTTTCCCCATAGCCCTGCAATTTGTTCCTTTTCAACCATATATCCATGTCCCTTTTGAATTTGCTTTCAGGCAGTGCAACAACAACAACAACTTGTATTTATATAGCGCCTTTAATGTAGTAAAACGTCCCAAGGCGTTTCACAGGAGTATTATAAAGCAAAATTTGACACCGAGCCACATAAGGAGATATTAGGACAGGTCAAAGAGGTAGGTTTTAAGGAGTGTCTTAAGTGCATTCCAGATCGTAACAACTCGCTGAGTAAAAAAGAATTCTCCTCATCTCCCCCTTTGGTTCTTTTGCCAATGATCTTAAATCTGTGTCTTCTAGTTACCGGCCCTCCTGTCACTGGGGACAGTTTTTCCTTATTTACTCTATCAAAACCCCACATGGATCCTGGCTGACGTTTCAATAGGGATCCATTTTGTCATTTGAGTATTGTGTGCAGTTTTGTTCGCCTTATCTGAGGAAGGATGTTCTTGCCATGGAGGGAGTGCAGCGAAGATTCACCAGGCTGATACCTGGGATGGCAGGAATGACGTATGAGGAGAGATTGGGTCGATTGGGCTTATACTCGCTGGAGTTAGAAGAATGAGAGGGGATCTCATTGAAACTTATAAAATTCTAACAGGACTAGACAGACTAGATGCAGGAAGGATGTTCCCGATTGCGGAGGAATCCAGAACATGGGGTCACAGTCTAAGGATAAGGGGTAAGCCATTTAGGACAGAGATGAGGAGGAATTTCTTCACCCAGAGAGTGGTGAACCTGTGGAATTCTCTGCCACAGAGGCAGTTGAGGCCAATTCATTAAATATATTCAAGAGGGAGTTAGATATATTTCTTAAGGCTAAAGGGATCAAGGGGTATGGGGAGAAGGCAGGGACAGGGTACTGAATTTGGATGATCAGCCATGATCTCATTGAATGGCGGAGCAGGCTCGAGGGGCCGAATGGCCTACTCCTGCTCCTATCTTCTATGTTTCTATGTTAATCACTGCTACCCTCCACCCTATCATCAACCTTCCTCCTTTGTTCTGCCCCACCCCACCCTCCTTTCCCTGGCTCCGCACTTGCTTAAAACCTGTTACATCTCTAACATCTTCCAGTTCTGATGAAAGGTCCTCGACCTGAAACGTTAACTCTGTTTCTCTCTCCGCGCATGCTGCCTGACCAGCTGAGGGTATCCAGCACTTTTTGTCTTATTTCAGATTCCAGCCTCTGCAATATTACAAAACTGCAGTACAGAGTTACTCTACTGCAGCCCAATATTACTCTATTGCAGACAAGCAACAATTTTCATTTATATGGCGCCTTTAATGTTGTAAAACATCCCAAGGCGCTTCACAGGAGGATTATCAAACAAAATTTGACACCGAGCCACATAAGGAGATATTAGGGCAGGTGACCAAAAGCTTGGTCAAAGAGGTAGGTTTTAAGGAGCGTCTTAAAGCAGGAGAGAGAGGCGGAGAGGTTTAGGGAGGGAATTCCAGAGCTTAGGGCCTAGGCGGCTGAAGGCACGGCCGCCAACGGTGGAGCGATTAAAATCAGGGATGCTCAAGAGGCCAGAATTGGAGGAGCGCAGAGATCTCGCGGGGGGGGGGGGGGGTGCGGTTGTAGGGCTGGAGGAGATTACAGAGATAGGGAGGGGCAAGGCCATGGGGGGGATTTGAAAACAAGGATGAGAATTTTAAAATTGAGGCGCTGCTGGACCAGGAGCCAATTTAGGTCAGCGAGCACCGTGGGTGATGGGCGAACGGGACTTGGTGCGAGTTAGGACACGGACAGCCGAGTTTTGGATGACCTCAAGTTTACGCAGGGTAGGAAGTAGGAGGCCAGTCAGGAGTGCGTTGCAATAGTCAAGTCTAGAGGTAACAAAGGCATGGATGAGGGTTTCAGACCAATGTTACTGCAGACCAATGATAAGGAATTAATAGTGTAAGCAAAGAAAGAGAAATGGAACTGGGATTGCTCAGCAGCTACACTGAAAATAAAGAAACACTGCCCCTCGTCCAACTCCAACTACCACACCCCCGCCACCGCCCGCCCACCCCTCCGCCAGTAAGTAAAATCACTGTGTAGTCTGGTACTGAGTGATATAGAATCTTAGAATCGTAGAATCATAGAATGGTTACAGCACAGAGAAGCCATTCGGCCTGTCGAGCCCGTGCAGGCTCTCTGCAAGAGCACTTCAGCTAGTCCCACTCTCCCACGCCCTTTCCCCGTAGCCCTGCAAATTATTTTCCTTCAGGTACTTATCCAACTCCCATTTGAAAACCACGATTGAGTCTTCCTCCACCACCCTCTCAGGCAGCGCATTCCAGATCCCAATCACTCGCTGCGTAAAAAAAAGTTTTTCCTCATGTCGCCTTTGGTTCTTCTGCCAATCACCTTAAATCTGTGTCCTCTGGTTCTCGACCCTTCCGCCAATGGGAACAGTTTCTCTCTATCTACTCTGTCCAGACCCCTCATGATTTTGAACACCTCTATCAAATCTCTTCTCAACCTTCTCTGATCGAAGGAGAACAACTAGTCTATCCACGTAACTGAAGTCCCGCATCCCTGGAACTGTTCTCGTGAATAGGAGAGATTATAAAGGTGATCTTGCATTCTGGTGTTCCTACTGGCAGTGCATCTCAGAAAACCATAGCCTGCAAGCCCGGGATTTCTCAAAATGTGCTCCCTGTGACTGGGAGCTTCATATGGTAGAATCACCCCTTCTACTCTTTCTATATTTCCGAGAAAAACAACGAGGTTTCCCCCTGCTTTCCAAGCTGTACAGGACAAGCCCGCAACTGGAGGCATCTCTGCAGTGAATTACACCGTACAATATTTATGTTTGATTGCGCCTGTCAGATCTATGATTCAACACCAATTGTTGCCTTGAAATACTGCAGGCGGTGTGTGTGACAGCTGTGTGGGACAACCTGCCATGTCTCCCTATCTGCATGCCAGTCAAATCTACTTGTGTGTGGCAAGCCAATTTGTACTTGGTCCCTGTGGTAAACCACGTTCACTATCGTATCACTGTTAGTAGTTAGCACTGTTCACCACTGTTCGTTATAACTGTATCACTGACCACTATTGTATCACGGTACGAGGTCGCCTCTTGCCACACTGCTATACCTGGGATGACCACTGCCGACTCCGCCTTGGCTCCACCCACCAGGCCAGGTATAAAGGTGAGCGACTGGCTGGTATTCCTCCTGCTTGGATCGGATCACCCACGAGAGTGGGCTCTGTTATTTAGTCAATAAAAACCTTTAGTCACCTTCGTAACTCTTCGCCTTTTATTGGAGGAATTGATAGGTATATCAATTTTATTGACTAAATTTAATGATGTCCGACAACGAGTCACAACCGGCGGAGGAGCCACCAGCGCAGCTCCCAGGAGCACAGCCACACCAGCCAGCTTGGCTGCGAGCCCTCAGACCGCCGTACCTGGACCTGAACCCACGAGCAGCAAACTCAGCCGCAGACTTTAAACACTGGCTGGTCTGCTTCGAATCATACCTGAGAGAATCCAGCGTCCCTCAGGCATCCAAACTAAGTGTCCTGCAGGCACAACTGAGCCCGAGAGTATACACTCTCATCGAGGACATGACTACCTACGAGACCGCCATCAACCTGCTGAAACAGAAGTACCGGACCCCGGTAAACTACATGTACGCTAGGCACCTCCTAAGATCACGGCCGCAACAGCCAGGAGAATCAGTAGCCGAATTCTCACAGGCGCTATATGCACTCGCCAGGAACTGTGACTTTAAATCGGTGTCGGCAGCCGAAAATACTGAAGATAATATCCGCGACGCATTCCTGAAAGGCCTACGGTCCGAGTACTCATGGCAAAGACTGCTGGAAGCTAAAGACCTCAGCATGGAAAAAGCTGAAGCCCTCGCTATCTCCCTGGAAGTGGCCCACCAAGATCAGGAAGCATTCACCAGGTACTGCTCGCGACCCTGGGACTCGGGCCCGACCCCTACCACAGCACCCTTCCCAGCGCCGCCCCCGGGACCTACCTCTGCGTCGGCGTCCCGGACCCGACCGGCCCCGCCACCCCCGGCACCGGCCCCGACATCGGGCATCCGCGATCGGGCCGCCGGCTGTTTTTTTTGTGGCCAGGAGAAGCACCCGAGGTCGCGCTGCCCAGCCAAGAACTCCATATGCAAAACCTGCCTGAAGAAAGGCCACTTCTCCAAGGCCTGCAGGAGCGGATCCTCAGAGGCCAGCAGTGCCGCATGCGAACTATGGGGGCGGCCATCTTCGTTTAGGGCAACTGAGGCCAGCATCCCCACACATGAGTCATGGGGGCGGCCATCTTTGTCTAGGGCAACTGAGGCCAGCATCCCCACACATGAGTCATGGGGCGGCCATCTTTGATTAAGGCAACCGACCCCAATAGTGCCTCATGTGAGCTACGGGGGCAGCCATCTTCTCCGTCATTTTGCCCTACCTCGTGGGAGACGCCATTTTACTCACCACGCCCGACCACCTCGCCCGCAGATGACAACGACTCGCTCAGCTACACACTAGCTTCCGTCACCCTGGACCAAGCCCGCCCGCACCATCTGTCCAAGTCAATGATGGACATCAAAGTGAACGGCCACGCCACGACCTGCCTGTTCGACAGCGGAAGCACGGAGAGCTTCATCCACCCAGACACGGTGAGCCACTACTCCCTCTCTGTCCTACCAACGCGCAGCCGAATCTCGATGGCATCGAGGTCCCACGCCACGGACATCAGCGGCTACTGTGTCGTAACCCTGTCGGTTAAGGGCACGGAGTATAAAAACTTTAAACTCCTCGTCCTCCCCCATCTCTGCGCTGCCGTCCTACTAGGGCTGGACTTCCAATCCCACCTCCAAAGCGTAACCCTAGCATACGGTGGACCCCTCCCCCCACTCACAGTCAACAACCAGCAAACGTTAAACCGCCCACCGCGTAACACCTGCAGCCTCTCCACCCTCAAGGTCCCGCCACCCTCTCTGTTTGCTAACCTTACCCCTGACTGCAAACCCGTCGCTACCAAGAGCAGGCGGTATAGCGCCGGGGACAGAGCCTTCATTAGCTCTGAGGTGCGGCGCCTCCTGAAAGAGGGCATTATCGAGGGGAGCAGCAGCCCCTGGCGTGCCCAGGTCGTAGTCGTAAAGACCGGCGATAAAAACCGCCTGGTCATCGACTACAGCCAGACCATAAACAGATATACCCAGCTGGACGCATACCCCCTCCCCCGCATATCTGACATGGTCAATCAGATTGCACAGTATAAAGTATTCTCGACCATCGACCTGAAGTCGGCCTACCACCAACTCCCTATCCACCCTGAGGACCGCCAGTATACCGCCTTCGAGGCGAATGGGCGCCTATACCACTTCCTTAGGGTCCCCTTCGGTGTCACTAATGGGGTCTCGGTCTTCCAAAGGGAGATGGACCAGATGGTTGACCAGAACGAACTGCAGGCTACATTCCCCTACCTAGATAACATCACTATCTGCGGCCGCGACCGGCAGGAACATGACGCGAATCTGGAGAAATTCCTCCGTACGGCCCAACGGCTGAACCTCACCTACAATAAGGAGAAATGCGTGTTTAACACCACGCGCCTTGCCATCCTCGGCTGCGTAGTGGAGAATGGAATCATCGGCCCCGACCCAGAAAGAATGCGCCCCCTCATGGAGCTACCCCTCCCCCACTGCCCTAAAGCACTTAGGAGAACCCTGGGGCTTTTCGCCTACTATGCCCAATGGGTACCCAATTACGCGGACAAAGCCAGACCCCTCCTGAAAGCCACTTCCTTCCCCCTCACGGAGGAGGCGTGCGCGGCCTTCTCCCTCATTAAGGGAGACATAGCCAAGGCCACGATGCACGCAGTGGACGAGTCCATCCCCTTCCAGGTGGAGAGCGACGCATCCGACTTCGCCTTAGCCGCCACCCTAAACCAGGAGGGGAGGCCAGTGGCCTTCTTCTCAAGGACCCTACAGGGCCCCGAGATCCGACATTCGTCGGTCGAGAAAGAGGCCCAGGCGATCGTGGAGGCAGTACGGCGCTGGAGGCACTACCTGGCAGGCAAACGATTTACCCTCCTCACCGACCAGCATTCGGTGGCTTTCATGTTTAATAACAAGCTGAAGGGCAAAATCAAGAATGACAAGATTTTGAGATGGAGAATCGAGCTCTCCACCTACGATTATGAGATCTTGTACCGGCCAGGCAAGCTGAACGAATCCCCTGATGCCCTTTCACGAATGACATGCGCCAGCGCGCATATCGATAGGCTTCAGACCCTCCACGACCAGCTCTGCCACCCCGGAGTCACCAGACTCTACCATTTCATTAAGGCCCGCAACCTGACCTACTCCATCGAGGAGGTCAGGACCATGACCAGGAACTGCCAGACCTGTGCGGAGTGCAAACCGCACTTCTATAGGCCGGACCGAGCAAGCCTGATCAAGGCCACCCGCCCCTTCGAGCGCCTGAGCATCGACTTTAAGGGGCCCCTCCCGTCCTCTGACCGTAATGTGTACTTCCTCAACATCGTTAATGAGTACTCCCGTTTCCCCTTTGCCTTCCCCTGCCCCGACATGACCAGTAGCACGGTCATTAAGTGCCTGAATGCCCTCTTCGCCTTGTTCGGGTTCCCGAACTATATACACAGCGACCGGGGCTCCTCCTTCATGAGCGAGGAACTCCGGCAATACCTCCTAGAGAGAGGTATTGCAGCAAGCAGGACCACCAGCTACAACCCCAGAGGTAACGGTCAGGTGGAAAGAGAGAACGCGACGGTATGGAAGGCCGTCCTCTTAGCCTTAAAGTCTAAGGGCCTCCCAACCTCCCGCTGGCAAGAAGTCCTCCCGACAGCGCTGCACTCCACCCGGTCATTACTTTGCACGGCCACTAACACCACCCCCCATGAACGAATGTTCATTTTCCCCAGGAAGTCGACTACGGGAACCACTCTACCAACCTGGCTGACCGCCCCGGGGCCGGTCTGGCTGCGGAAACACGTGAGGGCCCATAAAACGGACCCCCTGGTCGAGAGGGTGAACCTCCTGCACGCCAACCCCCAGTACGCCTACGTGGCGTACCCAGACGGGCGGGAGGACACTGTCTCCCTACGAGACCTCGCACCCTCAGCCAATCCGGAAACACCGCCACCACCCCCCCCAACCCCAGCCCAGGTAGACGGCATGCCGGAACCCCACGAGCCCTCGCCGACCACGCAAACACCAGCATCAACACCGGATAAGGCACCAGCACCGGATAAGGCAACACCACCGCTGCGGCGATCGGAGAGGCTTACGAAGCCTCCGGACAGACTGACCTACCAGAATTGGTAGTACATTTCACCCCGCCGGACTTAATTCTAAACAAGGGGTGAATGTGGTAAACCACGTTCACTATCGTATCACTGTTAGTAGTTAGCACTGTTCACCACTGTTCGTTATAACTGTATCACTGACCACTATTGTATCACGGTACGAGGTCGCCTCTTGCCACACTGCTATACCTGGGATGACCACTGCCGACTCCGCCTTGGCTCCACCCACCAGGCCAGGTATAAAGGTGAGCGACTGGCTGGTATTCCTCCTGCTTGGATCGGATCACCCACGAGAGTGGGCTCTGTTATTTAGTCAATAAAAACCTTTAGTCACCTTCGTAACTCTTCGCCTTTTATTGGAGGAATTGATAGGTATATCAGTCCCCATGTGGAGTAAGATGAATATCGAGAGGGTTCGAGTACAGGAGCAAGGATGTCTTGCTGCAGTTGTACAGGGCCTTGGTGAGACCACACCTTGAGTATTGTGTGCAGTTTTGGTCGCCTTATCTGAGGAAGGATGTTCTTGCCATGGAGGGAGTGCAGCGAAGATTCACCAGACTGATACCTGGGATGGCAGGAATGACGTATGAAGAGAGATTGGGTCGATTAGGCTTATACTCGCTGGAGTTTAGAAGAATGAGAGGGGATCTTATTGAAACTTATAAAATTCTAACTGGACTGTTCAGACTAGATGCAGAAAGGATGTTCCCTATGGCGGGGGAGTCCAGAACCAGGGGTCACAGTCTAAGGATAAGGGGTAAGCCATTTAGGACAGAGATGAGGAGCAATTTCTTCACCCAGAGAGTGGTGAACCTATGGAATTCTCTACCACAGAAGGCAGTGGAGGCCAATTCATTAAATATATTCAAGAAGGAGTTAGATATATTTCTTAAGGCTAAAGGGATCAAGGGATATGGGGAGAAAGCAGGGACAGGGTACTGAATTTGGATGATCAGCCATGATCTCATTGAATGGCGGAGCAGGCTCGAGGGGCCGAATGGCCTACTCCTGCTCCAATCTTCTATGAATGAAGCAACCATCGGTGCCCTATGACCGATACAGCGCACATGAACGAGCGGTCTAACCACAGACTTAGTAACCGCTCCCTGGTAAAAAAAATAAAATAAAGGGCTTGCATTTCTATGGCATCTTTCACAACCTCAGGACGTCCCAAAGCGCTTTACAGCCAATGAAGTACCTTTTGAAGTGTAGTCACTGTTGTAATGTGGGAAACGCGGCAGCTAATTTTGCACACAGCAAGATCCCGCAAACAGCAATGTGATAATGACCAGATCATCTGGTTTTTTTTACTGACCGTGGTTGAAGGATAAACATTGGCCCGGGACACCGGGGAGAACTCCCCTGCTCTTCTTCGAAATAGTGGCTGTGGAATCTTTTACGTCCACCTGAGAGGGGCAGACGGGGGCTTCGGTTTAACATCTCATCCCGAAGATGGCGCCTCAGACAGTGCAGCACTCCCTCAGTGTATAGATATATATATATTTACACAAATCATTCACATTAGTGTGAGCCTGGATTTAGTGCTCGAGTCGCTGGAGTAATTCATCTAGCTTGGTGTTTGAGAGATTTGGCAACCGCTTGCCCTAGGGGAACTGGAAAATGGAATTACACTTCGATTGGTGAGCAGAAGAAAGGCTGACAAAATCCCACTGTTTTCAGGCCGATTAATTCAATTAACAATTGCTCCGCTGTATTATTAAGTGGGATTTATGCTGACTACCAATTCGATTTAATTCTATTACTTGAAAGGCAATTGAAATGAACAGGGTTCTATTCCCTCATAAATGATATATCTTCCTGATCTGATGACCGTACATAGCAGGTTCATCTAAAACTCTGCTGCCCGCGTCCTAACTCGCACCAAGTCCCGTTCATCCATCACCCCTCTGCTCACTGACCTACATTGGCTTCCAATCCGGGGACTCCTCGATTTAAAAATTCTCATCCTTGTTTTCAAATCCCTCCATGGCATCTCCCCTTCCTGATCTCTGTAACCTCCTCCAGCCCCACAACTCCCCCCCTCTGAGATATCTACGCTCCTCCAATTCTGGCCTCTTGAGCATCCACGATTTTAATCGTTCCACCATTGGCGGCCGTGCCTTCAGCTGCCTGGGCCCTAAGCTCTGGAATTCCCTCCCCAAACCTCTCCACCTCTCTCTCCTTGTGTCAGCTGTGGCTCAGTGGGTAGAACACTTTGCCTCTGAGTCAGAAGGTTGTGGGTTCAGGTCCAACTCCAGGGACTTAATCACATGAAGCTAGGCTGACACTCCCAGTGCAGTGCTGAGGGATTGCTGCACTGTCGGAGCTGCCGTCTTTCAGATGAGATGTTAAACCAAGGCCCCGTCTGCTCTCTCAGGTGGATGTAAAAGATCCCATGGCACATTAATACTGTGGCAACAAGAGCAGGTCAGAGGCTGGGTATTCTGCGGCGAGTGTCTCACCTCCTGACTCCCCAAAGCCTTTCCACCATCTACAAGGCACAAGTCAGGAGTGTGATGGAATACTCTCCACTTGCCTGGATGAGTGCAGCTCCAACAACACTCAAGAAGCTCAACACCATCCAGGACAAAGCAGTCCGCTTGATTGGCACCCCATCCACCACCTTAAACATTCACTCCCTCCACCACCGGTGTACCATGGCTGCAGTGTGTACTATCTACAAGATGCACTGCAGCAACTCGCCTAGGCTTCTCCGGCAACACCTCCCAAACCCGTGACCTCTTCCACCTAGAAGGACAGGGGCAGCAGATGCATGGGAACACCATCGCCTCCAAGTCACACACCATCCTGACTTAGAAATATATCGCCGATCCTTCATCGTCGCTGGGTCAAAATCCTGAAACTCCCTCCCTAACAGCACTGTGGGAGCACCTTCACCACACGGACTGCAGTGGTTCAAGAAGGCGGCTCACCACCACCTTCTCAAGGGCAATTAGGGATGGGCAATAAATGCCAGCCTTGCCAGCGATGCCCACGTCCCATAAAATGAATTAAAAAAAAACTATTTCGAAGAAGAGCAGGGGAGTTATCCCCAGTGCCCTGGCCAATATTTATCTTTCAACATAACAAAAACAGATTATCTGGTCATTAGCACATTGCTGTTTGTGGGAGCTTGCTGTGCGCAAATTGGCTGCTACATTTCCCACATTACAACAGTGACTACATCAAAAAGTACTTCATTGGCTGTAAAGTGCTTTGAGACGTCCGGTGGTCATGAAAGGCGCTATATAAATGCAAGTCATTTTTTTGCTTGTTTCCTCCTTTAAGACGCTCCTTAAAACCTACCTCTTTGACCAAGCCTGCCCTAATATCTCTTAATGTGGCTTGGTGTCAAATTTTGTTTGATAATCGCTCCTGTGAAGCACTTTGGGATGTTCTACGACATTAAAGGCGCTATATAAATGCACGTTATTGTTGTTGGTTACTCCTCACTCTGCGGAGTTAACCGCTCTTCGGTCGGGGGAGATGCTGTCGTTAACACAACACTCCAAGGTTAGCGAAAAACAGCACAATTCCCTTTCATGATCGCTACATCGTTATCGCATTGCTGTTTTATTCAAAGTGTGTGGGCAGCTGCCCGGTGAGAGCAGGAATCCGGTTCTGCTGTGATGACCTCCATGGTTGACTAGCCTGATGCTACCCACTGTTAAGGCATGAATAATGGCCACTAGAGTAAGGTACCAAGGTTTAAACATAGAAACATAGAAGATAGGAGCAGGAGTAGGCCGTTTGGCCCCTCGAGCCCGCTCCGCCATTTAATGAGATCATGGCTGATCATCCAAACTCAGTACCCTGTCCCTGCTTTCTCCCCATATCCCTTGATCCCTTTAGCCTTAAGAAATATATCCAACTCCTTCTTGAATATATTTAATGAATTGGCCTCAACTGCCCTGTGTGGCAGCGAATTCCACAGGTTCACCACTCTCTGGGTGAAGAAATTCCTCCTCATCTCTGTCCTAAATGGCTTATCCCTTATCCTTAGACTGTGACCCCTGGTTCTGGACTCCCCAACCATCGGGAACATCATTCTTGCATCTAGTCTGTCTAGTCCTGTTAGAATTTTATAAGTTTCAATGAGATCCCCTCTCATTCTTCTAAACTCTAGCAAATATAAGCCTAATCGACCCAATCTCTCCTCATACGTCATTCCTGCCATCCCAGGTATCAGTCTGGTGAATCTTCGCTGCACTCCCTCCATGGCAAGAACATCCTTCCTCAGATAAGGTGACCAAAACTGCACACAATACTGATGGTGTGGTCTCACCAAGGCCCTGTACAACTGCAGCAAGACATCCTTGCTCCTGCACTCGAATCTTCTCGCTATGAAGGACAACATACTATTTGCCTTCTTAACCGCTTGCTGCACCTGCATGCTTACCTTCAGCGACTGGTGCACAAGGACACCCAGGTCCCGTTGCACTTCCCCTTTTCCCAATCTATTGCCGTTCAGATAAAGGTTTCTGTGAGCTGAAACCCTCTCCGAAACCCGAACAAATTGTAACGACCCTCCCCACTTTCTTTTTCTTAACTGTTCAATTCTCTGGAGCTGGGGTGTCACTAGCAAGGCTGACATTTATTGCCCATTCGCTGGTTGCCCTGAGAAGTAAGAAAGTCTTGCCTTTATATAGCGCCTTTCACGATGTTGCCGAAGTGCTTTACCGCCAATGAAGTACTTTCGTAATTTAGGAAACACAGCCGCACAGCAAGGTCCCACAAACAGCCGTGAGGGGTAAACATTGGCCCGGGACACCTGGGAGAACGCCCCTGCTCTTCTTCGAAATAGTGGCCGTGGGACCTTTTATGTCTACCTGAGAGGGCAGACGGGGCCTCGGTTTAACGTCTTATCTGAAATACGCCACCTCTAACAGTGCAGCACTCCCTCAGTACAGGTTGAGTGTCCCAAATCCGCAGTTCCAGAATCCAGAACGTTCTGGAATCCGGAACAATTTATGGCAGGGGTCCGGAATCCGTAAAATGTTCCGGAATCCGGACACCCTGAGGGAGGCTTACCAAAGGCCCAGGCATTTCCGGACTTGGCACGTGTTTCTGATGTCCGAAGTCTGGAAATATCGCAGCCTGGGCTCAGGCGTTTCCGGACTTCGGACATCAGAAATGCGTTCCGAAGTCCGGAAAAACCCGAAAACCGGCTCAGCCTCGGTCCCAAGGTTGCCGGATTCGGGATATTCTACCTGTACTAGCTTTAGTACTTAACTCTGGGGAGTGGGATTATGAAGCCAGAAGAAGTGTTTAGCCATCATGGTCCAGCCATCGTGGTGTGGGGTAGTCTTGATAGACCCGCTGGTCTTTTCCTACCCGTCATTTTCGTCCGTTCGTATGTCACTGTTGTAATGCAGGACCCATTTGCCTGCTTTATAGTGCCACAATCTTTCACCCGAGAGACCCACCCCACTTATCTAGGTCCAGGCTTGCAAGAGCCGAGACCCGGGGACCTCCAAGTGTGCATAGCCAGGCTGGCTAATCACTCGTCCAAAACCCCCCGGAGCAGGATGGATCTGCCTGGCTTGGGCCTCGGATTATCACGTCTGGGAGAGGTTCAAGTCTCCTGCCTCCTGGCATGTCATCTTGGAGCCAACTCAACCCTGTAGAGACCCTACTTATAACTCCCTCCCATTTCAGTGCTTAGGCCTCAGCTATTCACAATCTAGATCAATGAGGATGAGGGGACCAAATGTAATATATCCAAGTGCGCTGATGATACAAAGCTGGGTGGGATTGTAAGTTGTGAGGAGGATGCAAAGAGGCTTCAAGGGGATATAGACAGAATAAGTGTGTGGGCAAAAACATGGCAAATGGAATATAATGTGGAAATGTGAAGTTATCCATTTTGGTAGGAAAAATAGAAAAGCAGAGTAATGTAGGGGATGGCATCAAACAGGAAATTAGAGATGCATATAACAAGGGTACTACAGTAATCATGGGTGACTTTAATCTACATATAGACTGGCAAAACCAAATTAGCAATAATACTGTGGAGGTTGAATTCCTGGAGTGTGTACGAGATGGTTTTTTAGACCAGTACGTTGAGGAGCCAACTAGGGAACAGGCTATCCTAGATTGGGTATTGTGCAATGAGAATCTTGTTGTGCTGGGTCCTTTAGGGAAGAGTAACCATAACATGATAGAATTCTTCATTAAAATGGAATGTGAAGAAGTCCAATCCGAAACTAGGGTCCTAAATGTAAACAAACGAAACTACGATTGTATGAGGAGTGAGTTGGCTATGATAGACTGGGGAGCTTCATTAAAAGGCATGATGGTGGATAGGCAATGGCTAACATTTAAGGAACGAATGCATGAATTGCAACAGTTATACATTCCTTTCTGGCGCAAAAACACAAAAGGAAAAGCGGCCCAACCATGGCTAACAAAAGAAATTAAGGACAGTATTAGATCCAAAGAGGAGTCATATAAAGTTGCCAGAAAAAGTAGCAAGCCTGAGGATTGGGAGCAGTTTAGAGTTCAGCAAAAAAGGACCAAGAGATTGATTAAGAGGGGAAAAATAGAGTATGAGAGTAAATTTGCAAGGAACATAACAGCGGATTGTAAAAGCTTCTACAAGTATGTAACAAGAAAAAGATTAGTGAAGACAAATGTAGGTCCCTTACAGTCAGAAATGGGAGAAATCATAATGGGGAACAAGGAAATGGCGAAGCAATTAAACAAATACTTTGGTTCTGTCTTCACGGAAGAGGACACACACACCTTCCCAGAAATGCTGGGGAACCAAGGGTCTAGTGAGAAGGAAGAATTAAAGGAAATTAGTATTAGTAAAAAAATAGTGCTGGAGAAATTAATGGGACTAAAAGCTGATAAATCCCCAGGGCCTGATAATCTGCATCCCAGAGTACTAAAAGAGGTAGCCATAGAAATAGTGGATGCATTGGTTGTCATCTTCCAACATTCTATAGATTATGGAACAGTTCCTGCAGATTGGAGGGTGGCAAATGTAACCCCACTATTTAAAAAAGGAGGGAGAGAGAAAACTGGGAACTACAGACTGGTTAGCCTAATATCAGTAGTAGGGAAATGCTAGTGTCTATTATAAAGGATTTGATAACAGGACACTTAGAAAATATCAACGGGATTAGACAAAGTCAACATGGATTTATGAAAGGGAAATCATGTTTGACAAAGCTACTGGAGTTTTTTGAGGATGTAACTGGTAGAATAGATAAGGGAGAACCAGTGGATGTGGTATATTTGGATTTTCAGAAGACCTTTGATAAAGTCCCACATAACAAGATAGTGTGCAAAATTAAAGCACATGGGATTGGGGGTAATATACTAGCATGGATTGAAAATTGGTTAACAGACAAGAAACAGAGAGTAGGAATAAATGGGTCTTTTTTGGGGTGGTAGGTGGTGACTAGTGGGGTACTGTAGGGATCAGTGCTTGGGCCCCAGCTATTCACAACATATAGCAATGATTTGGGTGAGGGAACCAAATGTAATATTTCCAAGTTTGCCAACGATACAAAACTAGGTGGGATTGTGAGTTGTGAGGAGAATGCAAAGAGGCTTCAAGGCGATTTAGACAAGTTGAGTGAGTGGGCAAATACATGGCAGATGCAGTATAACGTGGATAAATGTGAAGTTGTCCACTTTGGTAGGAAAAACAGAAAGGCAGAGTATTATTTAAATGGTGATAGATTGGGAAATGTTGATGTACAAAGGGACCTGGGTGTCCTTGTACACCAGTCACTGAAAGCAAACATGCAGGTGCAGCAAGCAGTTAGGAAGGCAAATGGTATGTTGGCCTTCATTGCAAGAGGATTTGAGTACAGGAGCAAGGATGTCTTACTACAGTTGTACAGGGCCTTGGTGAGACCACACCTGGAGTACTGTGTGCAGTTTTGGTCTCCTTACCTAAGAAAGGATATACTTGCCATAGAGGGAGTGCAGCGAAGGTTCACCAGACTGATTCCTGGGATGGCAGGACTGTCGTATGAGGAGAGATTGGGTCGACTAGGCCTGTATTCACTAGAATTTAGAAGAATGAGAGGGGATCTCATTGAAACTTATAAAATTCTGACAGGGCTAGACAGACTGGATGCAGGGAGGATGTTTCCCCTGGCTGGGGGGTCTAGAACGAGGGGTCACAGTCTCAGGATACGGGGTAGGACAATTAGGACTGAGATGAGGAGAACTTTCTTCACTCAGAGGGTGGTGAACCTGTGGAATTCTTTACCACAGAAGGCTGTGGAGGCCAAGTCACTGAATATATTTAAGAAGGAGATAGATAGATTTCTAGACACAAAAGGCATCAAGGGGTATGGGGAGAGAGCGGGAATATGATATTGAGATAGAGGAGCAACCATGATCATATTGAATGGTGGAGCAGGCTCGAAGGGCCAAATGGCCTACTCCTGCTCCTATTTTTCTATGTTTTTCTATGTTTCTATTTTTAAATGGTGAGACTTTGGGAAATGTGGGTTTTCAGAGGGACCTGAGTGTCCTTATACACGAATCACTGAAAGTTAACATGCAGGTACAGAAAGCAATTAGGAAAGCAAATGGTATGTTGGCCTTTATTACAAGAGGATTTGAGTATAAGAGTAAAGATGTCTTACTACAATTATATAGGACCCTAGTGAGACCACACCTGGAGTACTGTATGCAGTTTTGGTCTCCTTACCAAAGAGGGAGTGCAACAAAGGTAAACCAGACTGATTCCTGGAATGGGGGATTGTCCTATGAGGACAGATTGAGTAGACTAGGCTTATATTCTCTAGAGTTTAGAAGAATGCGAGGTGATCTCATTGAAACACACAACATTCTTACAGGGCTTGACAGGGTAGATGCTGGGAGGATGTTTCCCCTGGCTGGGGAGTCTAGAACCAGGGGTCACAGTCTGAGAATAAGGGGTCGGCCATTTAGGACTGAGATGAGGAGAAATTTCTTCACTTAGAGGGTGGTGAATCTTTGGAATTCTCTACCCCAGAGGGCTGTGGAGGATCAGTTGTTGAGTATATTCAAGACAGAGATCGATAGATTTTTGAATATTAAGAGAATCAAGGGATATGTGGATAGTGCAGGAAAGTGGAGATGAGGTAGAAGATCAGCCACGATCTTATTGAATGGCGGAGCAGGCTCGAGGGGCCAAATGGCCGACTCCTGCTCCTATTTCTTATGTTCTTATTTGTGAGGCTGGCTTTAATTTAGCAACAGCTGTGGAGCATTTCATTCATCATTTTAATTTATGCTCAATAAACAACCACCTGGTTCTCTGATGCCCACAGTTAAGGGCCGGATGGTCGGAGTTTGATGCTGGACACAATTATCTCTTGGGGATGTGATCAACGCTGAATCACCATCCAGCTGCCTTAATTAGACAATCCCTGAAAAATGGCCTTCCATAGCCTCCTCATCTGTGCATTAAACTCGTCTTAAGCCTTTTTATAGAAGTGTAACATTGATATCGATAACAACTTGTATTTATAGAGCAAATGTTACGTTTTAAAACGTCCCAAGGTGTTTCACAGGAGCGTTATCAAACAAAATTCGACACTGAGACAAAAAAGGAGACATTAGGGCAGATGACCAAAAGCTTGGTCAAAGAGGTAGGTTTTAAGGAGCATCTCAAAGGAGGAAAGGTTAAGAGAGGAATTCCAGAGCTTAGAGAGCCTTGTTTTTTTTTATTCATTCACAGGATGTGGGCGTCGCTGGCAAGGCCGGCATTTATTGTCCATCCCTAATTGCCCTTGAGAAGGTGGCGGTGAGCTGCCTTCCTGAATACAGGGACAGGGTACTGAATTTAGATGATTAGCCATGATCTCATTAAATGGCGGAGCAGGCTCGAGGGGCCGAATGGCCTCCTCCTGCTCCTATCTTCTATGTTTCTATGTTTGGATTCAGAGGACAGGTAAGAGTCAATCATATTGCTGTGGGTCTGGAGTCACATGTAGGCACCACCAGGTAAGGACAGTAGATTTATTTCCCTGAAGGACGTTCGTGAATCAGATGGATTTTTTTTTACAGTAGTTTCATAGCGTCTTATTCCAGATTTATTTAATTAAATTTAAATTCCACAGTTGCCATGGTGGGATTTGAACTCATGTCTATGAGGATCATTAGCACAGGCCTTTGGATTACTAGTTCAGTAACATAACCACTATGCTACCATACCCCCTGAAGGGGTGATGGGAGTGGGGGGATGCACCAGAGGCCAGAGTTAGAGGAGCCCAGGTATCTCAGAGGGTTGTTGGGCTGAAAAAGAAAGAAGGACTTGCATTTCTATAGCGCCTTTCACACCCTCAGGACATCCCAAAGCGCTTTACAGCCAATGAAGTACTTTTTGAAGTGTAGTCACTGTTGTAATGTAAGAAACGCGGCAGCCAATTTGCACACAGCAAGCTCCCAGAAACAGCAGTGTGATAATGACCAGATCATCTGTTTTTTAGTGATGTTGGTTGAGGGATAAATATTGGCCAGGACACCAGGGATAACTCCCCTGCTCTTCTTTGAAATAGTGCCATGGGATCTTTTTATGTCCACCTGAGAGAGCAGACGGGGCCTCCTCATCCGAAAGACGGCACCTCCGACAGTGCGGCGCTCTCTCCAGTACTGCACTGGGAGTGTCAGCCTAGACTTTTGTGCTCAAGTCTCTGGAGTGGGACTATGAACCCACAATCTTCTGACTCAGAGGCGAGGAGTACTAGGAACTGCGCCACAGCTGACACAGAGGTGGTTACAAAGATAGTGAGGGGGGGGCGAGGCCATGGAGGGGTTTGATCACAGGGATGAGAATTTTAAAATCGAGGTATCAACGCTTATTCTCTGACATGACTCTGGATCGTTAGTAAACTCAAGCCCTGGAGTTGCCAGTATATTAAAAACATACTGACACTGCAGTTTGTGGATCTTTCACTCTGTGCATCCGCTTTCCCTGTGCTGCTGGTTTGAACAGTTTCCCTCTGGTTATAAAGCTAATGTAGGGTTTTCATCCTCATTTACAAATCCCTCCATGGCCTCATTCCACCAGACCTCTGCAACCACCTCCATTCCTATTTCTTCATCTGTGTCCTTTGGTATTCCAACTCTGTCTTCCTGTGCAACCCCTTTCCAACCCTCCCTCTGCTCCACCTACCTTTGGTGGCGGAGCCCTCAGCCATCTTGACTCTATGCTCTAGGGTTCCTTCCCTATCCCCCCAACCACCCCACCCCTCATCCTTGCTCTCTCTTCTACCTTCGAAAGCTCACCTTCCAAACCTGTCTGTTCAACCGTGCCTTTGGCCATTGCCCCTAACTCTTCTATTACTGCTTGGCAACTGTTTAGAATCATAGAATATTACAGTACAGCAGGAGGCCACTCGGCCCATCATGCCTGTGCCGGCTCTTTGAAAGAGCTCTCTGTTATAAATCTCATCATCAAGAAACTAATTTCATAACGCTGGACGGCCAGCTGGTGGCGCCGTCCAAGGAGTAGAAGCACTCGGGCGACGGCCCCAGCTTGCCAGGGACATTTTGTAAGACAAGGAGCTAGTGAAGTACAACTAGACCTCCATGTTCTGAAACAAGTTGATTAAAGCCTTGCTTTATACTCAAACCAAGTGCGTAGTGAGTTTTATTACGTCACTCTCCAATTAGTCCCACTCTCCCCTGCTCTTTCCCTGTAGGCCCGCATATTTTTCCTTTTCAAGCATTTATCCAATTCCCTTTTGAAAGTTACTATTGAATCTGCTTCCACCATCCTTTTAGGCAGCGCATTCCAGATCACAACAACTCGCTGCATAAAAAAATTCTCCTCATCTCCCCCTCTGGTTCTTTTGCCAATTATCTTAAATCTGTGACCTTTGGTTACTGGCCCTCCCGCCAGTGGAAAGAGTTTCTCCTTACTTAATCTATCGAAGCCATTTCTAATATTTGGACGCCTCTATTAATTTTTTTTTTTAATCGTTCATGGGATGTGGGCGTCGCTGGCAAGGCCAGCATTTATTGCCCATCCCTAGTTGCCCTCGAGAAGGTGGTGGTGAGCCGCCTTCTTGAGCAGTTTGTTACAACTGAGTGGCTTGCTCGGCCATTTCAGAGCGACAGTTAAGAGTCAACCACATTGCTGTGGGTCTGGAGTCACATATAGGCCAGACCGGGTAAGGACGGCAGATTTCCTTCCCTAAAGGACATTAGTAATTCTCCCCTTAACCTTCTCCACATCTATAGTAATCTGGGATGTAATGTTTAAGTTATCCACCAGATGGAGCCAAATATTAAGGATTCACATTCACCAGTTTTTAAGATAATGGGTCATGTATTCAATGTCATGGTACACCAGTTTATACAGTAATGTGGCATTGCATTATGGGTATGACTCAGAGGTGAATCCTCCATCTTGCCATCATGCAGTAAGAATTGTGTGTCTTGCCTGCAGTCTGTAAGAGATGTTTCTCTGCTACACCGTGTAATTAAACAGTTGGGTTTTGTTCCTAATATCTCGCTTATCTCAGTTTCTGACCTTACCACTCGGATATCACATATTGGCGACGAGGATCAACAGATCACATCGTGACAGAGAAAAAAAAATAAAAGAGCACTGAATAACAGATCATGGCTGCTACGGTAGGAAAGATCTCTGCTTTTGATGTTCAGACACAGACCTGGGATGAGTACTGCGAGTTGCTGGTGCATTTCTTTGCAGCAAATGATATAAATGATGTCGGAAAAAGGAGAGCAATTTTGGTAATTTCCGTGGGAAGTCAGACGTATAGTTTAATGAGAAACTTATGCAGTCCTGAAAAGCCTGGGGACAGAGCATTTGCTAACTTAGTGGCCTTGCTGAAGGACCATTTCAATCCCAGACCAAGTGAGATTGTGCAGCGTTTCAAATTTAATTCACGGAACAGAAAACCGGGAGAGACTGTATTGGATTATGTAGCAGTGTTGAGGAAATTGGCACATGATTGCAATTATGGCAACAACTTGAAAGACATGCTGAGAGATAGGCTAGTTTGCAGGATAATGGATGATCGAATGCAGCGGAGATTATTGTCCGAGACTGGGCTTACGTATGAAAAAGCGTTGGAACTTGCTCAAGCCATAGAGACAGCGAACCGAGATGTAAAAGAAATACAAGGTTCAGACTGGGCTACTACAAAGCAAGTTGGAGGTCAGGTTATTGTGTACAAGTTAAATATGCATCAGAAACCACAACATGAGCATGTAAAGGCATGTTATAGATGTGATGGCGATCACCTGGCGAGGGAATGCAGGTTTCTGGAGGAAAAGTGCCACAAGTGTGGGAAAAAAGGACACATAAAACGTGCATGCAGGGCAAAAGCAACCGTGGAGGAATACAAACTAAAAGGGGGAGGAAAGCAAAACCTAGGAAGAGAAGGGAAAAAACAGGGAGCACATCACATCAGCGGAGAAGCTGAGAAAGAAGACGACATGTTCATAATGCATAGTATGGTAGAGAACATTCCAAAAGTGGATCCTATCACTTTGCAACTGACAGTAAATGACTCTACGGTCAACTTTGAAGTGGATACAGGATGCGGGGTGACCATAATGAACAGGGAGGAGTACTCAAAATTGTGGAACCGTGCAAAAGTTCCAGAGTTAAAGTCTTGCTCTATGCAGCTTAAAACATATACCGGTGAATGAGTGGTGACATTGGGTACAGCTACTGTAACTGTGCAACACAGGGACACCGTGGAACAGCTACCTGTAGTTGGTGTAGTATCGGGTTCCGGACCAAACCTGTTAGGTCGGGGCTGGATACAAGAACTTAAATTAGATTGGGGAGCAATAAATCAAATAGAGGGAGGCAAACAGTTGTCTTTGCAAGAAGTGTTGATTGAACATGAGAACGTGTTCAAGGAAGAACTTGGCACATTTAATGGCCCTCCAGCTAAGATTTATGTAGACAAGGAGGCACTGCCAAGGTTTTTTAAACAACGACCTGTGCCGTATGCCATGAAACCGAAGGTAGAGGTTGAGCTTGACCGTCTTTTGAGAGAGAACATACTGGAACCCGTGAAATGTTCAGAATGGGCAGCTCCCATTGTACCTGTTTTAAAACCGGACAATTTGGTAAGACTCTGTGGAGATTATAAATTGACAGTAAATAGGGTGTCTAAACTAGAACAGTATCCTATTCCCAAAACAGAGGATCTCTTTGCAAACCTGGCTGGAAGGAAGCAATTCACAAAGCTGGATATGAGTCATGCATACTTGCAGATTACACTAGATGAGGAATCCAAGAAGTATGTAACCATAAGTACACACAAGGGTTTGTTTACCTATAACCGCTTACCATTCGGTGTCTCATCTAGTACAGCTATTTTCCAGAGGACTATCGAGGGTGTACTGCAAGGGATCCCACATGTTTCAATCTATCTGGATGACATTCTGGTGACGGGAAGAACCGACCAGGAGCATCTGAGCACTCAGAGAGGTACTACAAAGATTGGATAAGGCTGGGTTATGGCTCAAGAGGAGTAAGTGCACTTTCCTGGGGGATGAGGCCGTGTTCCTGGGACACAGAGTGGATGCCACCGGGCTCCATCCAATCAAGGAGAAGGTACAAGCACTGCAGGAAGCCCCAGCTCCTACCAATGTGACTGAGTTAAAAGCTTACCTGGGACTGCTAAACTATTATAACAGATTTTTACCAAACTTGGCAACAGTGTTAGCACCTCTTCACAAACTTCTGCGTAAGGAGACACAGTGGCAGTGGGAAGAGGAGCAGAGGGTTTCATTTGAACAGTCCAAGAAACTGCTGTCCTCGGATGTGCTGGTTCACTACAATGTAGAGAAAGACATCATTCTCTCTTGTGATGCTTCACCTTACGGGGTGGGGGCGGTTCTTTCACACAGCTTGGAAGATGGAACAGAAAGACCAATAGGGCTTATGTCTTGAACTCTGACACCAGCGGAAAAAAACTATTCCCAGTTAGATAAAGAGGGGTTAGCAGTAATGTTTGGGTTACAGAGGTTTCACAAGTACATATATGGCAGGAAATTCACCATATGCACTGATCATAAACCTCTTCTATCTCTTTTTAATGAAATGAAAGCAGTACCACAGATGGTGTCACACCGGATCCAGAGGTGGGCAGTGACGTTGAGGGCATATGAGTATGTCATCGTTTACAAGGTGGGCAAGTACCATGGGAACGCAGATGCCTTGAGCCATCTTCCACTGCCAGGTACACCTATCCGTGCAGCTCCAGAGGACAGAGTTTTGATGTTGGAGGACACGGACACGGCAATTGTGACCGCAGAACAAGTAAGGACATGGACCGGTAAAGATCCAGTACTGTCTAGAGTCCGAGAATATGTGATGAGGGGTTGGCCACTGCATCCGGAAGGGACTGATTTCACACCTTACAGTGTCAGGAAGACAGAGCTGAGTGTGCAGGATGGTTGCGTGTTGTGGGGAGCACAAGTGATTATTCCACAGCCAGCATTACAGTCTATCCTAGGGCAACTACATCAGTGTCATCCTGGAGTTTCGCATATGAAAGCCTTGGCAAGGAGTTACTTGTGGTGGCCAAAGCTAGATGAGGAGATAGAAAATCTAGTCAAGACATGCAGCACTTGTCAAGTACACAGGAAGGCACCAGCAGCGGCTCCTCTCCACCCCTGGGAGTGGCCGGATAAACCATGGAGAAGATTACATGTAGATTATGCAGGTCCATTCATGGGAAAGATGTTCCTCATAATCATTGATGCACATTCCAAATGGATGGATGTTTATCCTGTAAATTCTGCTTCATCTACTGTTACTATAGACTGCCTGCGTCAGAGTTTTAGTAATTAAGGGCTACCGGAGATCGTAGTAAGTGACAATGCCACGTGTTTTGTGAGTACAGAAACAAAAGAGTTCATGAGAAACAATGGCATAGTGCACGTGACCTCAGCTCCATATCATCCGTCTTCAAATGGACTTGCGGAGAGAGCCGTACAAACATTTAAGGAGATGATGAAAAAAAGTGCGGAAGGGAGTTTGGCAGCCAAGGTGTCACGAGTTCTGTTCAGCTACAGAATAACACCTCAATCTACCACAGGACTCTCTCCTGCTGAGCTGTTGTTAGGACGTTGACTACGCTCCACTCTTGACCTGGTTCACCCAGATCTAAAAAGGAAGGTGGAAAACCGACAAATCAAACAAAAGAAGAACCATGACAGAAGGACAAAGAGCCGCAGTTTTGGAGAAGGCGATGCGGTCCTTACCAGGAATTTCAGTTATGGTCCAAAATGGAGTCATAGACTCAATGACCGGTCCAGTATCATATACGGTCATGGTGGGAACTGGTCAGGTAGTACGCAGACATGTAGATCAGATACTGACCAGACAAGGGGAAATCGAACTGGAGGTTCCAGAGGAGATGTCGGAGGACAAGTTGGCCCCCAGTTATCCAAATGCATCGGTGGTACCACTACCACGAACAGAGCCAGTTCCACCTGGACCCCTTCGTCAAGAGGAAACCATCGTAGCAGAGTCAGATACTCTGAGTACTGCTCAGGAGCAGCAGGTGGCAACCAAGCAGGGACTTGACTGTAAGACGTTCACCAAGGTCTCACAAGCCGCCAGAGAGATTGATAACGACCTGCTAGATTCGTTCAGTATGGACTATCGTTAAAGGAGTTTCCTTATGGGACTTTTTAAGAATGTTGTTAAGAAATTAATGTTCATCTTAAGAGGGGAGGGATATAGTAATCTGGGATGTCATGTTTAAGTTATCCACCAGATGGAGCCAAATATTAAGGATTCACATTCACCAGTTTTTAAGGTAATGGGTCATGTATTCAATGTCCTGGTACACCAGTTTATACGGTAACGTGGCATCGCATTATGGGTATGACTCAGAGGTGAATCCTCCATCTTGCCATCATGCAGTAAGAATTGTGTGTCTTGCCTGCAGCCTGTAAGAGATGTTTCTCTGCTACACCGTGTAATTAAACAGTTGGGTTTTGTTCCTAATATCTCGCTTATCTCAGTTTCTGACCTTACCACTCGGATATCACAACATCCTCAGAAGAAAAATAATAAAAATGAAAAATCAGTGTTGTTAGGAGAAGGGGGAAGAAAACTGGAGGGAAAAGCCAGGAGAAAATCGGAATGCATCTCTTTAAAGCACAAAGTTGTTGTGGTGTTCAACAACAAGAACTTGCATTTATATCACGCTTTTAACGTAGTAAAATGTCCCAAGGTGCTTCACAGGTGTGATTATCAAACAAAATTTGACACCGAGCCACATATGGAGAAATTAGGGCAGATGACCAAAAGCTTGGTCAAAGAGGTAGGTTTTAAGGAGCGTCTTAAAGGAGGAAAGGGAGGTAGAGAGATGGAGAGGTTTAGGAAGGGAATTCCAGAGCTTAGGGCCCAGGCAGCTGAAGGCACGGCCGCCAATGGTGGAGTGATTAAAATCAGGGATGCTCAAGAGGCCAGAATCGAAGGAGCGCAGAGATCTCGGGGGGTTGTGGGGCTGGAGGAGGTTACAGAGATGGGGGGGGAGGGGGGAGGCCACGGAGGGATTTGAAAACAAGGGTGAGAATTCCGGTGTCCCCATTAAAAAGTTGCTCGTGTGATCCATGAATGAATTAGGCTTTTAACAGGCAGAGCTAGAGGCAGTTAACATAATATACAGCCGGTTGACCTCCAGTCACTTGCTGCAGTTAAAGACTGGGAAATGAACAGATTCATCGGTTTATTATTGACCCGGGGCCCATTACATCGCTGTTAACCTACTTTTTACATTCAGATCACAGAGATTATTAGCTCAGGTGAAGAATCTGTCAGCACGAGCTCGGCGCTGTGTTTCCCTGTTGTCGCCGGCAGTCCCTCCCAGCCATCTGCTCGGGTTGCCAACCCTGCTAGGGTCGCCCTGGAGTCTCCAGGAATTTGAACACCTTCGTTTATTAGTTATAAAAATATTGGAAATGGTGGGGGGGGGGGGAAAAAAGGCTGTATGGCGGGGCCGACTGGAGGTGGGAGGTCATGTGATGAAGCCTCCAGGAATACGTTCAATCAGAATTGGCAGCCCTTTCTTTCGGATGGGACATTAAACCGAGGCCCCGTCTGCCCTCTCTCAGGTGGACGTAAAAGATCCCGCGGCCACTATTTCGAAGAGGAGCAGGGGGGAGTTCTCCCCGGTGTCCTGGGGCCAATATTTATCCCTCAATCAACATCACTAAAAACAGATTATCTGGTCATTATCACATTGCTGTTTGCGGGACCTTGCTGTGCACAAATTGGCTGCCGCGTTTCCCACATTACAATACTGACTACACTTCAGAAAGTACTTCATTGGCTGTGATGTGCTTTGGGATGTCCCAGTGGTCGTGAAAGGCGCTACAGAAACGTAAGTCTATCTTTATTTTTTAGCATCATTCCTGACAGGAAATTCAGGCCAGGGAAGAAGCGAAGGCAAAAAGATCGCAGGTTGTTAGAATCGTACCAATACCTGACCTTAAAACAAAAAATGAAAGGCGTGTTTATACGGAGGGTAGTGGGGCAGTCTGCAGATGGATCCACCTCCATCTGTTGGCTACATTCTAAAACACCTAGAAGGACAAGGGCAGCAGGCGCATGGGAACACCACCACCTCCAAGTTCCCCTGCAAGTCACACACCATCCCGACTTGGAAGCATGTTGCCGTTCCTTGATCGTCGCTGGGTCAAAATCTTGGAACTCCCTCCCGAACAGCACTGTGGGAGCACCTTCACCACACAGACTGCTGCGGTTCAAGAAGGCGGCTCACCACCACCATCTCAAGGGAAATTAGGGATGGGCAATAAATGCTGGCCTTGCCAGCAATGCCCACGTCCCATTAATGAATAAATAAAAAACAATTACAACTTGCATTTATAACACCTTTAACAGTTTAGGGGTACTGTAGTGTAGTGGATTTGTTACAGGATTAGTAATCCTGAGGCCTGGACTAATAATCTGGAGAAATGTGAGTTCAAATCCCACCATAACAGTTTGATAATTGAGGTAGGACATTGAGCAGTGTAGAGGAACAAAGGGACCTTGGAGTGCATGTCCACAGATCACTGAAGGTAGCGGGCCAGGTAGATAAGGTGGTTAAGAAGGCATACGGAATGCTTGCCTTTATTAGCCGTGGCATAGAATACAAGAGCAGGGGGGTTGTGCTTCAACTGTACAAAACACTAGTTAGGCCTCAGCTAGAGTACTGTGTGCAGTTCTGGTCACCACAGGAAAGTTGTGATTGAACTAGAGAGGGTACAGAGGAGATTTACAAGGATGTTGCCAGGAGTAGAGAATCTTAGCTATGAGGAAAGACTGGATAGGCTGGGTTTGTTTTCCTTGGAACGGAGGAGACTGAGGGGGAGACCTTATTGAGATGTATAAAATTATGAGGGGCCTAGATAAAGTGGATAGAAAGGACCTATTTCCCTTAGCAGGGGGGTCAAAATCCAGGGGGCACAGATTAAAAATAATTGGTGGAAGGTTTAGAGGGGATTTGAGGGGAAATGTCTTCACCCAGAGGATTGTGAGGGTCTGGAACTCATTGCCTGAAAGGGTGGTAGAGGCAGGAACCCTAACCACATTTAAAAAGTACTTGGATGTGCACTTGGGATGCTCTAACCTGCAGGGCTATGGACCAAGAGCTGGGAAGTGGGATTAGGCTGGAGAGCTCTTGGTTGGCCGATGTGGACACGATGGGCCTAAATGGCCTCCTTCCATGCTGTAACTTTCTATGATTTCTATTTGAATTCAGTTTAAAATGTGGAAATAAAAAGCTGGTTACAGTAAAAGTGACAGTGGAGCTGTCGGATTGTTGTAAAAACTCAACTGGTTCACTACTGCCCCTTTAGGGAAGGAAACCTGCCGTCCTTATCCGGCCTGGCCTATAGGTGACTCCAGTCCCACACCAACATGGTTGACTCTGAAGTGGGCTAGCGAGCCCCTTGGCTATATCAAACTGCCACACATGCCACCACCTTCTCAGGGCAACTAGGGATGAGCAATAAATGCCGGCCTTGAAGGGATTATTACTAGTCCTTGCCCCTTTAGGGCTACCCTGGATCAGGCGTATTCCTCAGACGTTCACTTTCAACTAAAGTTTGAGATAGCCGAATCCTAAAGACGCTTAATTGGGTCTAAAGGTCCGGACTATCTCTCCCTAAAGGAAAGGAACAACCTGAAAATGTTACCGTCCTCCAGATAGCACTTTTAATAAGTTTAGCTAGAGTGTAACGTTCCGGGTATTATGAGTGTACAGAGATTGAGTTCACGAGTTTGATACAGAAGTATTATGTGAGACAATTCTAAAAATATATAGATTTATTAAAGAACCGACATATAATTTACAGTTGGTGAGTCAATCGCAACATTAACAGTTCCAAAAAAAGAAAGCTTACAATTCTATTATCAGAGAACCTACTCTCAAATCTTAACTTCGCTACAGTTTTATAGTTCTTAGTTTTATTCAGGATATCCACCAAAATCAAATACAGTACCTTTGATCCCCGAGGTACAAAGAGTTGGAGACTTACAGAGCTGGCTCTGAAGCCGAGAATTGCTTTGCCCCTTTAAGCGAGTCTTACTATCCCATTTGAGAGTTCAATATTTATACCCTTTTCCAGTGGTATTTCCTTTAAGGTTTTCTGCTGATGTAAGCTAATTATCTCTAGTCATTTTTCTGCTGACCCCTGCAATTCTTACAGTCACCTCAGCTGGTAGCATTACTGAACCATGTCTCTCCTCTAGGTGTTCAAAGTTTATCATAAAAAATGGTGTAACAGCAGGTGCGCTTTACTTGGTATCATTTTTATGAAGGCAGATGTTTGTTACTTTTATGTGCTTCTTTACGAGGTGTAAATTAGAACACCTTATACAGGGTGAACTATTGTCTTGTTCCCAAAGGTTCAGACTGTCAGGAGCCTTTAACCTTCTGTTTCAATAAGGCTATTGATTCAGTGTCAACAACTTATCTTATCTCAATAGCCAGAATGCTATCACAGCTTTTTCATCGTTAGGTTTCTAGATTTCCAGACCCAGTTTGTCATGTTTTAATAAGGCCAGAATTCTTTCATAGAATGGTGTCTTTTTCTGAATAGGTTATATGGCTTATTCCTTCACAGTCTTTCCATTGATGCCCAAATCCCGAGAACGAATATTACAAAAAGAAAACAGTAAATGTCTCATCTCAAGGTGTTTCATAGAGGAGAAATGGACGAGTTAAGGGAGATGATTGAAAGCCAGGCCTAAGGTTTCAAAGTAAGCTTTGAAGGTGGTTTGAAGGCAGAAAAGGAGCAAGCGGATAACGGAGGGTCCAGGGAGTCGGGCCCGGGTTGAAACTGTGCCACTGGTAGTGGGGGGGGGGAAGATGGGGATGCACAGGAGGCCAGAGTTGGAGATCCAATGGCCGGGCAATGTGACATAGGGTTGGAGGACAAAGTGGAGGTAGAGTGGGGCGAGATGGTGGAAGGATTTGCAAAGCAGGATGAGGATTTTAAATTCGTTCGTTAGCAGATAGAGGGGGAGAAATTCAGTATCGCCCCGTTTGGGGTGCAATTATTGGCCAGGTGCAGAGTTTAACACCTGGCGCTAATTATCTCCTCCAACTGCAAACTTGGCTTCTATCGCCCCTGAAGGTGATTGGAGCACTAAATCAGGCGCTGCACACCTCTCTTAAGGCGCTAACGCCGAAGAGCAAGGCGCTAACTCAGAGCGCTGGTGAAGCTCATGTGATGTCAGTCAGCAATGGAACACAGACACACTGGCGCCGGCCAGTTCTTAAAGGGGAAGGTCGCTCTTGCTCTCCATCCACACCCTGCTCATTGCAGCCTTAAATCTCGACTTGGAGAGACCTGTACATCAAATCTGCTGGAAAGAACAATGGGGAGGTCCAGGGAAAGAGCTCAGAGTGCAGCCCCCATTGTCTCTTCTAAATCGATGCAAGGAAGATCAAATCAAAATGAACCTGCAAAGTGCTGCTCAGTATCCAAAACTCCTTCACACAGCATTGAATCTCTCCAGAAGTCTCTCTCTCTCTCTCTCAGAATGCGTGGTACAAAAATGTCGCCGACAAAAAAAGGCAGGACGTGGTCGCCTTTAAATAGCGCTCCCCCAGTCCCTTCGCGACTGCAAAATGCTCCCCTCAACCTGTCGTTGCTAGCGGCAGGCAGTAAGACAGGGGGTGCCACTCAATATCCGGTCTGGGGCACTACCGGGGTGTTGCACGCTCGACTGACGTCACGATCTGCGGGCGCAGGAGATCATGGCGATAGCGTTTAGCACCGCCGCAAAATATCTGGTCAATTTCGCGAGCGACGCAAACATTGCCGCATCCGGGCGCCAGTTGCTTTGCGCCCCATTAGCGCCCTCTTAAGGCGCTAACGGGAGACGCAAACCAAACAAATTTTTCCCCCAGAGAGCCAATAGTGTCAGTGATTAAAGTGGAATTTGTTAGGAGGGATGGAGTATCCTACTTTTTTTGGAATGTTATCTTGGTGCATACTAAGTGTCTACCAAAACTTCTCAGTAACAATTGAACCACTCCGTGATCACTATATAAATTATAGAGTGGTTTCACTGTTGCTGAGCAGTATGGGTAAGCTCTGCATCCATTAACGTGCGACTGACTCTTCACCTGTAGCGGTAGCTGCATTCTCGGTCATTCCAGCTTTACTTCCGCTAAGGCACATTGTTGAGTAGAGGAAGCTTTGCTCTGCATCGAACTGGGAATGTTTGATGCAACACTACGGTACCGTGATCAGTTATACCTCATACCCTACAACGCTCTTCCCAGTAATAGCCAAGACCCTGCAACATCATCCCCAGTACTACCCCACACACCACAATGCTGGAGTTAAAACACCATGGCCTAGAAATTCGTCTCGGGCGGTCAGGCAAAACGGGCGGTATCGGATCGTCCGCCCATTATGAGCAGAAATTTTCTCCAATTAAATATTGGGAAGACCGAAGCCATTGTCTTCGGTCCCCACCACAAACTCCGTTCCCTAACCACCAACTCCATCCCTCTCCCTAGCATCTGTCTGAGGCTGAACCAGACTGTTCGCAACCTGGGTGTCATACTTGAACCTGAAATGAGCTTCCGACCACATATCCGCGGCATAACTAAGTCCGCCTATTTCCACCTCCGTAACATCGCCCGTCTCTGCCCCTGCCTCAGCTCATCCGCTGCTGAAACCCTCATCCATGCCTTTGTTACCTCTAGACTTGACTATTCCAACGCACTCCTGGCTGGCCTCCCACATTCCACCCTACGTAAACTTGAGGTCATCCAAAACTCGGTTGTGCATGCCCTACCTCGCACCAAGTCCCGTTCACACATCACCCCTGTGCTCGTTGACCTACACTGGCTCCCGGTTAAGCAATGCCTAAATTTTAATATTGTCATCCTTGTTTTCAAATCCCCTCCATGGCCTCGCCCCTCCCTCTCTCTCTAATCTCCTCCAGCTCCACAACCCCCCCGAGATATCTGCGCTCCTCCAATTCTGCCCTCTTGAGCATCCCTGATTATAATTGCTCAACCTTTGGTGGCCGTGCCTTCTGTTGCCAAGGGGTTGAGCTCTGGAATTCCCTGCCTAAACCTTTCCGCCTCGCTACCTCTCCTTCCTCCTTTAAGACGCTCCTTAAAACCTACCTCTTTGGTCAATCTGCCCTAATTTCTCCTTGCGTGGCTAGGTGTCAATTAAATTTTGTCTTAAAACACTCCTGTGAAGCGCCTTGAGACGTTTTGCTACGTTAAAGGTGCTATATAAATACAAGTTGTTGTTGTTGTTGTTGCTGCGTACAAGGGGCAGCCGATCCGAAACTGCCCGATTTGCGCCACAGCCCGAGATGAATTTCTAGGCCCACGGGTCTCATTTCTGGAGAATAGGCTGAGTTTCAAACTCACTCCGGCCCCAAAACTGACCCAGAGTTAAAATCGGGCCATTTCTGTTTTTATTTTAACCAGAGCAGTGTTCCACGTGTTCAATGGACATACTGTAATATGGAGCTTTGCTCATTGTCCGGTTTAAGGGCGAAACGGCTATCCTGTGTATAGGTATTTGCACCGTAACAAAATTCAACATCTGTGGCCCTGATACGTGTATGAGAAACTGCAGGGAAACATCATCATTTCACCTGCCGTTGAGCTACAACAGGAGAGGCGTTCAGACATTCCAGGAGGAAAGCCCCATGGACTAGCCTGCTGTCCAGTGAATGCCAGATTGAAGAGTGTAAAAGCGCTGACATGAATCAGTCATTCATGAAAGAAAGACTTATGAAATAATACTGAGCGGCCTGTGGGTGGCGCTGTCCAGGGAGAGTATGAATACTCAGGCACGGGCCCAGCTTGCGCAGGACATTTTTAACAGGAACTAGTGAAGGACACAACTAGACCTCCATGTTGTAAAACAGTTGATTAAAGCTTTGTTTAACGCTTAGACCAAGTGCCTAGTAGTTTTCTTACGTCAAGCACGAGCCTTTTCCTTTGCTGGCTCTGCTGGGTCCAGCAGGGGCCTTGTTTGGTGCAGGAATCAATGGCAATCTACACCAGTCCCTTCACGTTGAGCACTGAACCCTGGATAGATGGGTGCCCCTCGTGCCATTGCTCATGGCCGATGCGTTGCCGCTAATGAGCTGCATGACAAGGGCCACTCTTCAACTTTCCTGACTGCCCCTGGCTAAACCTCTCGAACCTTCTCCTCTCTCTCTCTTTCATCATCTCTCAAAAGTGCCTTTCCAATTTAGAGTTAAATTGAATGTGCTCACTCCCGACACAAGTTATCTTTCTTCTCGCTGCTGGCTCTTTTGGGTGTCACTGAGCCAATTTCCCTTTGTTCCCCCTCCACTCGCTGATGTTAGGGTGAAAAGGGAAATGTTTTCGGCCCATTTTGCAGAGGGCATGCGGTGCTCATCAGAGTCTGGAGGCTTGAGGCTCATTGGGCCGCGTTGCAACCATTTGCCACACGCTCCAATTTAGGCCACCTACCTTGCTCCTCGCTGACAATAGCCCTCGGGTAAGTCTGGGAGCGGGGGTGGGGGGAGGCGGTGGGACGGAGAAGAACGGGAGTGGAGGGGCTCACGATCGCAGTCCGGCAGCGACCCTCAGGTATGTTTGCAAGGTAAGTTAATAAAAAATACACATCCTGACGTAAGAAAACTACTAGGCACATGGTCTAAGTGTTAAACAAAGCTTTAATCAACTGTTTTACAACATGGAGGTCTAGTTGCGTCCTTCACTAGTTCCTGTTAAGAATGTCCTGCGCAAGCTGGGCCCGTGCCCGAGTATTTATACTCTCCCTGGACAGCGCCACCCACAGGCCGCTCAGTATTATTTCATAAGTCTTTCTTTCATGAATGACTGATTCATGTCACACCCTTTTGGTGGGGGCCTCCGGCGGTTCCTTTGAGGACCGACCGCAGGTTCGACCGCATGTGGAACTCAGCGGAGCGTGTCCGGCGCCAACAAATTTCCAGAAAAGGTCCTGAAACAGGCGTTAGTTGCCTCATTTACACAGTCAACGCGCCTGATTAAAATGGTCGCCCGGGACGCCATTAAAGCCGCCTTTTCAATGCGGCGGTACCCGTAACGCAAGCGCCAATCGGGCGCGGGACTTTGCGCCCCAAAATTGGTAGTCCTCTTTACCTCCGCTACGAGGACAATTTCTACCCCATTGACACCTTGCTGGAGTACAGTTGATTGGCACCCCATCCACCACCTTAAACATTCACTCCCTCCACCACTGGTGCACCGTGGCTGCAGTGTGTACCATCTACAAGATGCACTGCAGCAACTCACCAAGGTTTCTTCGGCAGCACCTCCCAAACCCGCGGCCTCCACCACCTAGAAGGACAAGGGCAGCAGGCGCATGGGAACACCACCACCTCCAAGTTCCCCTCCAAGTCACACACCATCCTGACTTGGAAATATATCGCTGTTCCTTCATCATCGCTGGGTCAAAATCCTGGAATTCCCTACTAACAGCACTGTGGGAGTCCCTTCACCATATGGACTGCAGCGGTTCAAGAAGGCGACTCATCACCACCTTCTCTAGGGCAACTAGGGATGGGCAATAAATGCTGGCCTTGCCAGCGACGCCCACATCCCATAAACGAATAAAAAAAAGTTCCACAGGTGCCAGTCACCCCTGGGTACCACGCCGAAAGTGGCCATTATTCACGTGTGCGTGACAGGGGGGCTACTCAACTACAGGGAGCATCACAGACATGCAATGAATCGGTGTGTGTGCACACTTCCAGCTGGGGCAGGGGTGAGGGGGGAGTGGGGGGCGGATGACGGGTGGGGGGGTGGGGGCGGGGGGCTGCGGGGGTGGGGGGCAAGGGGGTGGGGGGCTGTGGGCAGTGGGGGGCGGGCACTGGATACTGATCCTGAAACGTGGCAGATTTTTTTCCTGCTGTCCAACATGGGGAGTTAAGGCCAAACGCTGCACACTAAGATCAGGTAACGCAACACACGGGGGAACTTGTTCCTGGGCCTTTGCCTAGACTGGATGGCTAAGCCACTCACTTAGGATTGCCAACCCTCCGGGATTGGCCTGGAGTCTCCAGGAAGTGAAGATTAATTTTCAGGACAATACCGCCAGCAAAACCCGGGAGAAAAATCAAAGGGGTGTTAAAAACATTTTTTTTTAAATTTTTCATTTGCTTATTAGTTATAAAAATATTGGAGATGGGAAACCCAGTCTGTTTGACTGGGTGGGGAGGTGGGAGGTCATGTGCGCAAATTGGCTGCCGTATTTCGTGACTCCACTTCAAAAGTATTTAATTGGCTGTAAAGAACTTTGGGACATCCTAAGGTTGTGAAAGGCGCTATATAAATGCAAGTTCTTGGTCACCACTCCGTCAGTCCAGGTTATGTGCTGAATTTTCTGGAGTGGGTCTTGAACCCATGACCTTCTGAATCAGAGGCGAGGGCGTTACCCACTGAGGCACGATTGACACTTTACTGTCCTAGGGAAGGAGACAAAAGAAAACAGTCTTGGTTTCTGGTCCTGAACTTTACCCACTGTTCCTGCAGGACAATGTGTGTGTTGTCATTGTGTGAGGACAGGAACTTGCTCTCGCTCGTGAAGCTCCCCATGAATGAATAGCCTGTCAACTCATTTCACTGGCTGATGTGTGAGGAATGGCCACATGGCTGAGAGCCTGCAGCTGTGAAACTGCACTGCAGGATAATTCCAGAAAGGAAGGGTGACAAAATCTCTAAACGCTCATAATGGCTAAAAAAAGAATCACCACTTTAGCAGGAACCAACCTTTTGTTTCTTTGTGTTACTGAGGCAGCAGCTTGGAGCTGCTGTTAGCTCAGCCTGCCTGATACTGCACTAATACATTGCGAGGTGCCTGTACCCAGCATTGCTCCACCTCTGTTAAACTCCGAGTCCACAGATTCATTATGAGCTTCTGCACACGCACACACACTCGCACACGCTCACATAACGTGGCTCAGTGGACAGCACTCTCACCTCTGGGTCAGAAGGTTGTGGGTTCAAGTCCCACTCCAGAGACATAAGCACAAAAATCTAGACTGACACTCTAATGCAGTGCTGAGGGACTGCTGCACTGTCGGAGGTGCCGTCTGTCAGTTGTGACGTTAAACCAAGGCCCCGTCTGCCCTCTGAGGTGGACGTAAAAGATCTCATGGCACTATTTCGAAGAAGAGCAGGAGAGTTCTCCCCGGTGTCCCGGGCCAATATTTATCCCTCAATCAACATCACTAAAACAGATTATCTGGTCATTATCACATTGTTGTTTGTGGGAGCTTGCTGTGCGCAAATTGGCTGCCGTGTTTCGTACATTACAGTGACTACACTTCAAAAATACTTCATTGGCTGTAAAGCGCTTTGGGACGTCTGGTGGTCGTGAAAGGTGCTATATAAATGCAAGTCTTTCTTTACTCACACTCACACATACACATAGACAAACACTTACACAGACACACACCCTCTCTCTCTGACACTCACACTCTGACAGACTCACACACCAGACATTCCAACATTATTCCCTGGGGGAAACAGATGGGAGGCAGAGGGTCAAGGCACCTTGCGTAATTGGTCTGCGAGTGGAACTGGAAAAGGCTGGAGCTCGGTAGTAATGGGTGACAAGGGGGGAGAAGCGCCTCGGGGGGGGTGGGGGGGAAGTGCGGTGCTGAAGGTAAAATACGCGTGACATGAATCAGTCATTCATGAAAGAAAGACTTATGAAATAATACTGAGCAGCCTGCGGGTGGCGCTGTCCAGGGAGAGTATAAATACTCGGGCACGGGCCCAGCTTGCGCAGGACATTCGTAACAGGAACTAGTGAAGGACACAACTAGACCTCCATGTTGTAAAACAGTTGATTAAAGCTTTGTTTAACGCTTAGACCAAGTGCCTAGTAGTTTTCTTACGTCAACGAGTTTTCAAATACAGTTCGTTTATTATCCTTACAGACGGGGCTGGTGTTGACAGTCAGGCTTCTGCCGGCTGCTTGTCCATGGGGGGGGGGGGGGGGAGGGGGTAGGGAGCTTCTTCATCAAAGGGCATGAGGAAGGTGGGGGGGGGGCTGACTGGATTCCCAGGACCTTTACTGCGGTACTCACGCCTGCCTTCTGGCTGGTGAAGTGACCGATGGTGAGGGCCGTGTCCAGGGTGACGTTCTCCACACTCTGGAATTTCCTGTCTGGAAGTCTCTCCCCCCCCAAAAGGCTGTGGATGCCGGGGATCAAATTGGAGCTTTCAAGACTGAGATGGGTCGATTTTTGGTTAAGGGTATCAAGGGATATGAAGCAAAGGGCGGGTAGATGGGGTTGATCAGCCATGATCTAATTGAATGGCAGAGCAGGCTCGAGGGGCTGAATGGCCGACTCCTGTTCCTATGTTCCTCCTTAAACCCCACTTTGCCGTGCTGCACCGCTCCAAAGTCCTCCTTAGAAGCTATCTCCTGAATACAAAATGCATTGCAGCAACTCGCCAAGGCTTCTTCAAACCCAAACCTGCAACCTCTACCACCTAGAAGATCAAGAGCAGCAGGTGCATGGGAACACCACCACCTGCAGGCTCCCCTCCAAGTTACACACCATCCTGACTTGGAAAGATATCGGCTGTTCCTTCCTCGTCGCTGGGTCAAAATCCTGGAACTCCCTCCCTAACAGCACTATGTGGGAGCACCCTCACCACACAGACTGCAGCGGTTCAAGAAGGCGGCTCACCACCACCTTCTCAAGGGCAATTAGGGATGGGTAATAAATGCTGGCCTGCGTGAACGAATAATAAAAAAAGAATAGCAGCCTTGGTCATCACCCCAAGTGCCCCGCCCCCATTCATGCTTTGAGTGGGGGGGCGGTCTGGCCTCCAATTGTAAAGCTCCTTTGGGACGTTTTGCTATGTTAAAGGTGCTATGTAAACACAAAATGGCTGTTGTTGTTGAAGAAAACGTCACAGCCTGAAAGTATCTCTGATATTGGTGGACGACCACTTATTGAGGGTAATTTTCACCTGTACCCCTGGGCGGATCGCTCGTCCATTGCGTGGGATGAATATCAGGCATGTTCTACAATGGGCTCCACCAGGGTATCACCCAGGCGGTGAAGGTGAAAATGACCCCATAAGATACCTTTCTTGGGTTCAGCATTTCCGATCATGCCCCTTGAATACAGAAGATTAAAGGCGATCTAAATTAGGTGTTTATAAGATGTTTAAAAGATTTGCTAGGGTAGATAGAGAGAAACTATTTCCTCTGGTGCGGGGAGTCCAGAACAAGGGGGCATAACCTTAAAATTAGAGCCAGGCTGTTCAGGGGTGATGTCAGGAAGCACTTCTTCACACAAAGGGGAGTGTAAATCTGGAACTCTCTCCCCCAAAAAGCTGTTGAGGCTGGGGGTCAATTGAAAATTTCAAGACTGAGATTGCTAGATTTTTGTGAGGCAAGGGTATTAAGGTTTACGGATCCAAGGCGGGGAGATGGAGTTAAGTTGCAGATTGGCCGTGATCTAATTGAATCATGGCCGAGGGGCTGAATGGCCTCCTGCTGTTCCTATGTTCCTTCCTAGGTTACAAAGGGGAGCCCTCGCTGTTAATGGTCCACAGCATGGTTTTACCTTCCCAATATCTACTCAATCTCGAGCCTGCTTCGGGATTGAACAGAGAACCTTTGTTACGACAGATCAGTTTACTGGTTGGATCAGCTGCCCTCACAGGGTCCATTTCGATTTCAGGAGGAGATGGAATAAAGACTTCACTAAGCAAGGAGCTCAGGTTATAACTATCAAGGCAGACTGAGCAGGCTGGGGCTCATTTCTCTAGAAGAGAGAAGGCTGAGGGGTGATCTTTTTGTCTTATAACACTCCTGTGAAGCGCCTTGGGACGTTTTACTATGTTAAAGGCGCTATATAAATACAAGTTGTTGTTAAGATTATGAAAGGGTTTGACAGGGTAGACGTAGAGAAGATAAGAACATAAGAAATAGGAGCAGGAGTAGGCCAATCGGCCCCTCGAGCCTGCTCCACCATTCAATAAGATCATGGCTGATCTGATCCTAACCTCAAATCTTCTATCACTGTGCATCCACCCGAACCCATGTTTCCACTTGTGGGGGAGACCAGAACTAGGGGCCATAAATAGAAGAATCACTAATAAATCCAAAGGGGAATTCAGGAGAATGTTCTTTGCCCAGAGAGTGGTGAGAATGTGGAACTCGCTGCCACAGGGAGTGGTTGAGGCCAATAATGAGAAACGTACATGCTTACGGTTTTGTCACCACAGGGGCCCCGATTTTTAACTCCAGGTGGATTTTCCGCTCAGGTGCTTGGGTCTCAATGATGTCATCAGGCCCCAACATTACATACATAAAGAAGGACCCTGTTGGCTCCGGACGCGTGTCCTTGCTGAGCAGGTTAAAGTTGCAGACGTTGGAATCGTGGCGGCTTTCGGACCGGCAGGAGCCAGGGCGATTTTTAACTGCCCACCTGCCTGGTTTCTGCTGAGCGAATGGGTTAAACTCGCCCGTGTTTGTATGACGTTTATCTATTGTGCTTTAAGTAAAGGGATTAGTGCCTCTGTGAAAATAATTAGCAGAAGAGAAGGCTGCCAGATGAGTGCTCACCCACTAATCTCACAACCTCAGGATGTCCCAATAGCCGATGAAGTACTTTTCAAAACTAGACTTCAAAAGTGCTCAAGTGGCTGTAAAGCACTCTTGTGACGTCCTGAGCTCATGAAAGGTGCTATATAAATGTAAGTCTTCCTTTCTTTTGAAGTGTAGTCACGTCCCAAAGCGCTTTACAACCGATGAGGTACTTTTTTTGAAGTGTGCTCACTGTTGTAATGTAGGCAACGCAGCAGCCAATCTGCGCTCAGCAAGATCCCACAAACAGCAGTGTGATAATGAAGAGTGAGCAGGATAGTAACAGACTTCAGGAGGCTATAGACAAACTGATGAACTGGGCAGACACAGTGTTATGAATCTTATGATCCATGAAGAAAGACTCATGAAATAACACTGGACGGCCAGCTGGTGGCGCCGTCCAAGGAGTATAAATACTCGGGCGTGGGCCCAGCTTGCCCAGGACATTTTGTAAGGCAGGAACTAGTGAAAGATAACTCGACCTCCATGTTTTGAAACAAGTTGATTAAAGCCTTGCTTTATACTCGAACCAAGTGCGTAGTGAGTTTTATTACGTCACACAGGGCAGGAGAAAATCTAATGCAGAGAAGTGTGAAGTGATTCAGTTTGGTAGGAAGAATGAGGAGATAAATTAAATGGTACAATTTCCAAGTGGGTGCAGGAACAGAGAGACCTGGGGGTGTGTGTACACAAGTCTTTGAAGTGGGCAGGACAAGTTGAGAAGGCTGTTAAAAAGGCACATGGGATCCTTGGCTTTATAAATAGAGACATGGGGCTGGATTTTCATTGAGGAGGCGGGACTACAACTTTCGGGGTTGTAGTCCCACCTCCATCGAGTTGTAGCCAACCCACGCAATTTTGACTTGATTGACCTTGTTGAGCTCGCCCAGTGGGCTCAGCAGGCCAATTAAGGGCCACCCGGCAACAGGTGACGTCACAGACTGATATTTCATCTGTCAAGACCTTTTGACAGATGAAATATCAGCGTTTCACAGCTGTTTGAAGCTGTCAAACACTGACAATCTGTACTCCAGGTTAACTCCTTCCTCTCAGGATGATTTAGAGATCTCTCCGGAACAGAAAGCTGAATGCTGCAACTTTTGACAGCTCGCGGCCATTCTGCTTTCTGTGCCGGTGAGATGAGGGACTCCCGAGACCTGAAGGAAGGAAGGCTGTAAAGGTAAGTAAAACTTCTTTAAACACTTTAAACACACCAAACACACTTACCTTTGCACTCATGCACCCATCAATCACCTGAACACCAGACATCTCGACCCCTCCAAGCCCTTCAGCCCAACGGTCCGCCTCGCTAACTTTGTGTGGTTTGGAGCCGTTGGGAATCCCACACTTTAAGAATGAAAATAGGGATTAGGCTAAAAACTGCCTGTAGTTAATTGGCACTAATCCCTTCCCGCCTCGGGGAGGCGTGTCCCAGCACAGGTCGGGTATCCGCCTCCTTTGAAACTGGCATGGAGGCGGGTTGGGGGTGGGATGGGTTTGTGCCCCCCCCCCCGATTTTGGGATTTTAACCCCCACACGCCTCCAATCCCACCTCCACGGCCCAATGAAAATCCTGCCCATAGAGTACAAAAGCAAGGAAGTTATGTTAAACCTTTATAACAAAGATTTTTTAGGTCCCAACTGGAATATTGTGGCCAACCATACTTTTGGAAGGATACAGAAGAGATTTACTAGAATGGTAACAGGGATAAAAGGCATCAGTTACGTGGAGAGACTGGAGAAGCTGGGGTTGTTCTCCTTGGAGCAGCGGAGGTTAAGATGAGATTTGATAGAGGTGTTCAAAATCTTGAAGGGGTTTGATACAGTAAATAAGGAGAAACTGTTTCCAGTGGCAGGAGAGTCGGTAACCAGAGGACACAGATTTAAGATAATTGGCAAAAGAACCAGAGGCGACATGAGCAAAAAAAATTACATAGTGAGTTGTTGCGATCTGGAATGCACTGCCTGAAGGACGGTGGAAGCAGATTCAATAGTAACTTTCAAAAGAGAATTGGATAAATACTGGAATGGGAAACATTTACAGGGCTATGGGGAAGAGCAGGGGGGAGTGGGGATAATTGGATAGCTCCACCAAAGAGCTGGCACAGGCACAATGGGCCGAATGGCCTGTGCTGTATCATTCTATGACTAGATAAACCATTTTTAGTGATGTTGGTTGAGGGATAAATATTGGCCAGGACACCGGGGAGAACTCCCCTGCTCTTCTTCAAAATAGTGCCATGGGATCTTTTACATCCCCCTGAGAGAGCAGATGGGGCCTCAGTTTAACATAGAGCCATAACGGCACAGAAGGAGGCCATTTGGCCCATCAAGTCCATGCCGACTCTCTATAGAGCAATCCAGTCAGTCCCATTCCCCCGCTCTCTCCTCGTAGCCCTGCAAGTTTATTTCCCTCAAGTGCCTATCCAGTCTCTCCTTGAAAACATTGAGTGTCTTCACTTCCACGACTTCCATCGTCAGCGAGTTCCAGGTCCTCACCACTCTCTGCGTAAAAAAGTTTTTCCTCACATCCCCCCTGTATCTCTTGCCCAAAACCTTAAATCTGTGTCCCCTAGTCCTTGTACCATCAACTAATGGGAACAGCCTTTCCCCGTCTAGCCTATCCAAACCCGTCATGATCTTGTACACCTCTATCAAATCACCCCTCAACCTCCTTTGCTCTAATAAAAACAAATCCAGCTTCTCCAACCTGACCTTGTAGCTAAGATCCCCCATCCCTGGAACCATTTTGGTAAATCTCCTCTCAAGGGCCTTCACATCCTTCCTAAAGTATGGTGACATCTCATCCGAAAGACGGCACCTCCAACAGTGCAGCGCTCCCTCAGTACTGCACTGGGAGCGTTAGCCTAGATTTCGTGCTCATGTCTCCAGAGTGAGACTTGAACCTATGAACTCTTCTGACTCAGAGGCGGGGCTGCTACCAACTGAGCCATGGCCGAGACCATTTAAACTCAGGCTAGGATCTCTGGTTGTGCTAACAGCGGCATGAGAAGAAGAACTGGACCAAACACAGCGATGTGACTGAAGTGGAGGAGTTTCTGGAGGATGTGCGGCTGCAGGAGCAGATGGCCGGCGGTCTGGTGTCTTTAAAGGCAGATGATGGCCTGTACTTCATTGACACGGTAGACGAAAGGAGAGATCTGCTCCATGATAAAGGAAAATTGAAGCTTCTGTGGATCGACCTAATCACCTAATCACTCCCCACGAGGCTGAGGTGTGACTGCATTCCCACTGCAGGGTTAACGAGTGTGCTTTCCCTAAACTGTTTCTTCTCCTCTTTTCGTGGGCTGAAGAAGCAGGCTTCTGCTCAAACGGCAAGGGCCAACTGTATATAAATACCCACCCCCGATCCCAGTAACTCGGGAATGGGGTCATGGTGCGACTGGGACCAGAGGACATTCATCTCACTGCGTTACGGTTATGGCGGTGGAGTGGGAATGTGGATTTGTTTTGGGCGCCTGTTACTTCAGGGGAAGCCGGAATAGGCTGAAGGGCCTCCTTCTGTGCTGTATCATTCGATTTCAGCCTACTGTTAACAAGGGCAGACGTCGACGACGAAGTCCAACACCACCTTCAGTGTGCCAGTGCAGCCTTCGGTCGCCTGAGGAAGAGAGTGTTTGAAGACCAGGACCTCAAACCCGGCACTAAGCTCATGGTCTACAGAGCAGCAGTGATACCTGCCCTGCTGTATGCCTGAGACATGGACCATGTACAGCAGGCACCTCAAAGCACCGGAGAGGTACCACCAACGCTGCTTCCGCAAGATGCTGCAAATCCATTGGCAGGATAGGCGCACCAATGTCAGTGTTCTTGCTCAGGCCAACATCCCCAGCATTGAAGCTTTGACCACACTCGATCAGCTCCGATGGACGGGTCACATTGTCCGCATGCCCGATACGAGACTCCCAAAACAAGCGCTCTACTCGGAGCTCCAACACGGCAGAGGAAACACTTCAAGGACACCCTCAAAGCCTCCTTGAAAAAGTGTAACATCCCCACCGACACCTGGGAATCACTGGCCCAAGACCGCACAAAGTGGAGGAGAAGCATCTGGGAAGGCGCCGAACACCTCGAGTCTCTTCGCCGGGAGCAAGCGGAAGCCAAGCGCAGGCAGCGCAAGGAGCGCACGTCAACCCAAGCACCCCACCCACCCGCCCCTTCAACCACCGTCTGCCCCACCTGTGACAGAGACTGTAGGTCCCGCATTGGACTAATCAGTCACCTGCGAACTCATTTTTAATGTGGAAGCCAGTCATCCTCGGTTCCGAGGGACTGCCTAAGAAGAAGAAGATCATTCGATGATTCTATGATTCTAATGCAGGTCCATAGTCGGTGTCAGTGATTGTACATTAGCTGTAACCCTCAGTTCATGTTTTATTCAGTCCCTGCAGTACAGTTGCTGGGGAGCTCACTCACATATTAACACTTCAAACACGGGCCTTGATTAAGTGGCTAATTCCAAATTGCATGTGACAGGATAATTCATTTAACACCAATTCATTGCGATGGCCCTAGTCCCTACTATTTGTCACTTTTTCACCCATCGATGCCTCTCATTTTCCTTGCGAGAGTCTGGTAACCGTAAATCTACTTGCTTTGCTTTCTCTCCTGGATCGATAGCACAAGGCACCATTGAGATTCAGTTAATATAACACTATAACCTTGGAAACCTCACAACTGCAACCCAGACAGTGTTTATGTCCTGAGAGCAACAACCTTGCAGCTGAAGGCTATTTCAACAACAACTTGTATTTATATAGCGCCTTTAGTGTAGTAAAAACATCCCAAGGTGCTTCACAGGAGCGATTATCAAACAAAATTTGACACCGAGCCACATAAGGAGATATTAGGACAGATGACCAAATGCTTGGCCAAAGAGGTAGAATTTAAGGAACGTCTTAAAGGAGGAGAGTGAGGTAGAGAGATTTAGGGAGGGAATTCCAGAGTTCAGGGTCTAGATGTTCCCGATGGCGGGGGAGTCCAGAACCAGGGGTCACAGTCTAAGGATAAGGGGTAAGCCATTTAGGACAGAGATGAGGAGCAATTTCTTCACCCAGAGAGTGGTGAACCTGTGGAATTCTCTACCACAAAAGGCAGTTGAGGCCAATTCATTAAATATATTCAAGAAGGAGTTGGATATATTTCTTAAGGCTAAAGGGATCAAGGGATATGGGGAGAAAGCAGGGACAGGGTACTGAATTTGGATGATCAGCCATGATCTCATTAAATGGCAGAGCAGGCTCGAGGGGTCAAATGGCCTACTCCTGCTCCTATCTTCTATGTTTCTATGTTAGACAGCTGTAGGCACAGCCGCCAATGGCAGGGCAGCTATTGGAACAGTCAAGTCTGGCGATAACAAAAACCATGGATGAGGGTTTCAGCAGCAGATGGGCTGAGGCAGGGGCGGAGACGGGCGATGTTACGGCGGTGGAAGTAGGCGTTCTTGGTGATAGAGAGGACATGGGGTCGGAAGCTCAGCTCAGAGGTCAAATTGGACGCCGGGGGTTGCGCACTGCCTGGTTCAGCATCGGGCAGTGGCCAAGGAGAGGGATGGAATCCGATGGCTAGGGAACGGAGTTTGTGGCGGGGGCCAAAGTCAATGGCTTCAGTCTTTCCTCCAAGTCACACATCATCCTGACTTGGAAATATATCGGCCGTCCCTTCATCGTCGCTGGGTCAAAATCCTGGAACTCCCTCCCTAACAGCACTGTGGGAGCACCTTCACCACACGGACTGCAGCGGTTCAAGAAGGCGGCTCACCACCACCTTCTCAAGGGCAACTAGGGATGGGCAATAAATGCTGGCCTTGCCAGCGACGCCCACATCCCAGGAACGAATTTTAAAAAAAAATGTAATTGGAGGAAATTTCTGCTCAGACAGTGCTGGCAAGCAGCGTGACAAATCAGAGGCAGGCATTTCCCAGAATCATTGAGTGAATGCTACACTTTAAATGTATAATCGAAGAACCTATTTTACTGCTGTCGGACTGGTCAGGCTGGTTTTTTTGCCGAGCTACTTAGAAATTTTTAGATGCAAACCAAACACCAAAGGTCCATTTGTTCCATTAGAAGTGCCTTCTTTTTCCACTTGTATTTCTGTCTTATGATAAGAAGCTATTATTTATTTAGGTGTTAGCCGTGGTTCAGTGGACAGCAGGGGGTAGCACTCTCGCCTCTGAGTCAGAAGGTTGTGTTTTCACGACCGACTCCTGAGACCCGAGCACCAAAATCCAGGCCGACACTCCCAGTGCAGTGCTGAGGGAGTGCTGCAGTGTCGGAGGTGCCGTCTTTCAGATGAGACATTAAGAACATAAGAAATAGGAGCAGGAGTAGACCACACGGTCCCTCGAGCCTGCTCCGCCATTCAATAAGATCATGGCTGATCATCTACCTCAACTCCACTTTCCCACCTGATCTCCATATCCCTTGATTCCTCTGGAGTCCAAAAATCTATCGATCTCAGCCTTGAATATACTCAACGACTGAGCATCCACAGCACTTTGGGGCAGAGAATTCCAAAGATTCACCACCCTCTGAGTGAAGAAATTCCTCCACATCTCATTCTTAAAAGGTCGGCCCCTTATCCTGAGACTATGCCCCCTAGTTCTAGATTCTCCAGCCAGGGGAAACAACCTCTCAGCATCTACCCTGTCAATCCTTCAGAATCTTATATGATTCAATGAGATCACCTCTCATTCTTCTAAACTCCAGAGGGTATAGGCACAATCTACTCAATCTCTCCTCATACGACAGCCCTCTCATACCAGGGATCAATCTAATTAACTTTTGTTGCCCCACCTCTAAGGCAAGTATATCCTTCCTTAAATAATTGGACCAAAACTGTGCACAGTACTCCAGGTGTGGTCTCACCAGAGCCCTGTACAATTGTAGCAAGACTTCCTTACTCTTATACTCCAACCCTCTAGCAATAAAGGCCAACATGTCATTTACCTTCCCAATTGTTTGCTGTACCTGCCATGCCAGCTCTCTGTGTTTCTTGTACTAGGATACTTAAATCTCCTGAACACCAACATTTAATAGTTTCTCACCATTTAAAAAATATTCTGTTTTTCTATTCTTCCTACCAGAGTGAATAACGTCACATTTCCCCACATTGTACTCCGTCTGCCACCTTATTGCCCACTCACTTAACCTGTCGATATCCCTATGCAGGCTCTTTGTGTCCTCCTCACATTTTACTTTACCACCTAGCTTTGTATCATCAGCAAACTTGGATACATTGCACTCAGTCCCTTCATCTACGTCATTAATGTAGATTGCAAATAGCTGAGGCCCAAGCACTGATCTTTGCGGCACCCCACTAGTTACAGCCTGCCAATCTGAAAATGACCCGTTTATCCCTACTCTCTGTTTTCTGTCTGTTAACCAATCCTTTATCCATGCTAATACCTTACCCCCAACCCCTTGTGCCCTTATCTTGCTTAACAACCTTTTATGTGGCACCTTATCGAATGCCTTTTGGAAATCCAAATATACTACATCCACTGGTTCCCCTTTATCTACCCTGCTAGTTACATTTTCAAAATGGCTATCAGGTCCTGGGGATTTGTCAGCTTTTAGTCCCATTAGTTTCTCAAGTACTTCTTTTCTACTGATATTAATTACTTTAGGTTCCTCGCTCTGATTAGCTCCTTGTTTCCCCACTATTTTTGGTATACTTTTTGTGTCTTCTACTGTGAAGACAGATACAAAATATTTGTTTGAAGTCTCGGCCATTTCCTTGTTCCCCAATATAATTTCTCCTGTCTCAGCCTCTACGGCACCAACACTTACTTTTACTACTCTCTTCCTTTTTACTAAGAACATAAGAATTAGGAGCAGGAGTCGGCCATATGGCCCCTCGAGCCTGCTCTGCCATTCAATAAGATCATGGCTGATCTTCGACCTCAACTCCACTTTCCTGCCCTATCCCCATATCCCTTGTAGAAGCTCTTACAACTTGTTTTTATAATTCTTGCTAATTTACTCTCGTGTTCTATTTTCTTCCTTTTTATCAATTTTTTGGTAATTCTAAACCGAGGCCCTGTCTCCCCTCTCAAGTGGACGTAAAAGATGCAATGGCACTATTCGAAGAAGAGCAGGGGCGTTCTCCCCGGTGTCCTGGTCAATATTTATCCCTCAATCAACATCACTAAAAGACAGATTATCTGGTCATTATTTCATTGCTGTTTGTGGGAGCTTACTGTGCGTAAATTGGCCACCATGTTTCCTACATTACAACAGTGACTACACTTCGAAAGTACTTCATTGGCTGTAAAGCGTTTTGGGACATCCTAAGGTCGTGAAAGACACTATATAAATGCAATGGGCCTCCATCAGTGCCAAATAAAACACCAGAACACAAACCAAAAGCCCTTCGCCCTACCCTGCCCCTCGTCTAAGTCTGCATTTGGCAAAACGTGTGCCCAACCCCAGTATAATCACATGTTCTGTGGAAACAATATTTCAGCAAGCAGGTGGTCAATCTGTGGAACAGGCTCCCCAGGGGGCCGGTGGAAGAAGTTAGCGTTGATACATTAAAATGTAAATTAGATAGGCTTTTTTTTAACAGAAAATAACATTTTGGGTTACAGTGTGGGACCACCTGAGAGGGGCAGACGGGGGCCTTGGTTTAACGTCTCATCCGAAAGACAGCACCTCCGACAGTGCAGCACTTCCTCAGCACTGGCACTGGGAGCGTGGGCCTAGATCCTGTGCTCAAGTCCCATGGAGCGGGGACTCTGAACCCACAACCTTCTAGACTCAGGAGCGAAAGTGCTGCCCACTGAGCCACGGCTCTCACCATTCCTCAGACAGATAGCCTGGCAACACGTCACTGGCTTTAGGCCCACACATGAAGCATGGCTACGCAGGAACAGTACCAGAGGGCAGCCAGCACCTGTCTGACATATATTCCAGCATCAGCGCTACTGGGAGAGAAAAAAAAACTGAACAAAGAAAATTGCTGAAGGATTTGCGTAGTGACGGGCCTGCTGTTGAGTGAGTTTTAATCACTAGATTAGTCATTGCAACGACAGCGGGGGAGGGGGAGCTGGGCCCCCATTTTATTGGCAGGATTTTTTAACAGATTTCTACCTGGAACGTATTGGTTGTTGGGCTTTCTGGCTTGGTGTTACGTTCGGAAAATATTAAGAGTTAGTCAACCAGCTGATACCCATCAAGGAAGCTTTTGACACAAAAGAGAGGCTGGGGTATTGATTCTTCCCATTAATCCACCGCATCTAATCAGGTTGGTAAAGGAATTGATGTGATTAACTTTGTTAAATACCGCAGCTGACATGCATTACACATGGGCTCTATCGCATTGCGTTTGCTTTCTCAGCACCTGCCCTGCTGACGCCACAGAATCTTAGAACGGCATAGCACAGGAGGAGGCCATTCGGCCCATCGTGCCTGTGCCGGCTCTTTGAAAGAGCTATCCAGTTAGTCCCACTCTCTCCAGCTCTTTCCCCGTAGCCCTGTAAATTTTTCCCCTTCAAGAATTTATCCAATTCCCTTTTGAAAGTTATTATTGAATCTGCTTCCACCACCCTTTCAGGCAGCGCGTTCCAGATCACAACAACTCTCTGCGTAAAAATATTTCTCCTCATCTCCCCCTGTGGTTCTGTTGCCAGTTACCTTAAAATAGCTTAATTATCAGCTGCACATTCAATGAATTGTGAGGTGGAAACTTTGATGTTACATTACTGCAAAACCAGCACAGCTAAGAGACCAATAAAGAGAAAGAAAGAATTTGCATTTCAATAGCGCCTTTCATGACCTCAGGACGTCCCAAAGCGCTTTACAGCCAATGAAATACTTTTGAAGTATATTGTTGTAAAGTAGGGAAACACGGCAGTCAATTGGTGCACAGCAAGCTGCCATAAACAGCAAGGAGATAAATGACCGGATAATCTGTTTTAGTGGTGTTTGTTGAGGGAGAAATTTTGGCCCACGAAGAACTCCCCTGCTCTGCTTCGAAATAGTGGCCGTGGGATCTTTTACATCCAGCTGAGAGGTGCACACGGGGCCTCGGATTAGCGTCTCATCCGAAAGACGGCACCTCCGACAGTGCAGCACTCCCTCGGTACTGGCACTGGGTGTGTCAGCCTGGATTTTTGTGCTCAAGTCTCATGGAGTGGAACTTGAACCTACAACTTTCTGGCTCAGAGGCGAGGGTGCTACAGCTGACACCTCAGATACTGGGTGAGCTCCTTTCTTTTTGTCTTTACAGTGACCACACACACAACAAGAACACTGCAGCTAGAGAATTTGAAGGAGGTGCTTATTCCGCTCGTATTCCACCGTATAGCTCATCCGCAAGTTTGTTATCATGCAGCAAGAGGCCTCTCACACTGGTAGAACCAACACCACGAATGGTCCACCTGTAAATTTAAACGCAATACTTCCCAAGATCAGGAAGGTTTCCTTAGACCTTATTACTGTAAATCGCCGCTCTCGCTGTGTCTTGGCAATCATTCCTCCCTCAACCAGCAGCACCAAAAAGGGGAAAGTCTCTGGAGGGGGACTTGAGCCCACAACCCGCAGACGAGAGCGCTACCCACTGAGCCACAGCTGACCTCTTCAAAAAAAATAGGGAAAAAAAGGTGACATGGCTCCCAAAGCTCGCCACCACTGGGGGTTTGCCTCGCCTCATGTCTGGGTCTGCTGTAGAATAATTGATAGAGATTGATTGCTGTGGCTAGTCAACAACTCCCATTATCGCTGTGCGACTACCAGGATGGTAGATGGCAAGCGAGATCGACCTCGGTCTTTTCTCTTTCAGCAATTCCTATTTTCCCATCGTAGCTGAAAACGAGCTGAGTACCGGTGGAGAATGATTGAAAATTTATGCGGTGGAGCCTGCCCCCCCACCACACCCGCCTCACCGACCGACCTGTGCTTCTCATCCAAGCTCCCCCCACCCCCTCCACCGGGACCCCGCTTGCTGCATCCAAATAGTGGAGAAGGGGGGCCTGGATCCCTTAAGGATTTTCCTGGTGTTCATCTCTGATACCGTTGCTTTCCAGGGCTGCCGTGCGGAAGGTAGTCTCCCAGACGTACCCACCGCGGGGTGGGGAGGGGGTGGGGTGGAGAAATGGGGCAGTGAGACGGAAGGGGGGAGGTGAAAGGTAAAACTTTACTAGTATTTTTAGCAATACACGCTGGTGTGTAAACCAAAGAACAACTTGCCTCCTTACTTTCTGTTGCCTGCCTCTGAGCATTAAAGCTGCATAGATGAGCAACCAAAGACAATAGACGCATAACACCAACAGGGCAAAGAAGTAACAGAAGATGTCTGAGCGTCGTGCAATAATTCATGGGTATATTTTCCAGAAAATGCAGGAGGAGGCCATAGTGGCCCAGGTATATCGTATACACAACACATCTTGTGCAAGAGCTATGGACAATCTATGAGTATAACATGCTGCAGTATATATATATATATATATATCCATCCACACACACACACATATATATATAATTCATACACACAGATCTATTCATACACACAGATATATTCATACACACAGATATATTCACACATATATATATATACATACAGACAGATATATTCATCATACATATATATATACATACACACAGATATATTCACACACATATATATATACATACAGATATATTCATCATATACATATATATACACATACACAGATATATTCATCATACATATATATATACACACAGATATATTCATCATACATATATATAAATACATACACAGATATATTCATACATATATACATACACACAGATATATTCATATTCATATATATATACATATACACACAGATATATTCATACACATATATATACATATATATATATATACATGCACATAGATATATTCATACAATATATAAATACATACACACAGATATATTCACACATATATATAATACACACAGATATATTCACACACACACACACACATATATATATTCATATATACACACAAATATAAATATTGGACCATAACCTTTAGGAGAAAATAAAATTGGGAATACTGGGAATACACCACAGAATCTTATCTCTACAAATATTGATGGACTTGCTGTTCATTTTCAGCATTTGCTGTTTTCAGCTTTGTTTCCTCTACTTGCAGCTTTTCATTTGTTATAATTCAGCCTTCAGCAGATTGTGTTTGAAAGAGCACAGTTTGAAGCAAGTGCACAGGCTTTGTGCCTCGCTATTGCTGCTCCTGAGCTCAGCGCACTGCACACAAGGACAGTGCAGAAAAAAAGAAAAGATCTGACTCGTTAGTCAACCTTACCGTCAAGTGATGGGCTCGCAGCTTCAGCCCCCCTTCTTGTCTCCCCCCCCTCCTGTCTCTCGCTCTCTCTCTCTCTCTCCTGTCAGCCCCACGGCAAGAGCTGTCCTGCGGAATAAATCCAGAGGGAAAACCGTGCCGGATTCTGCGTCCCTGCGACCACGAAGGAGCAAGGGGAAAAGGGCCCTCTTCTTTTAACACAGTTGGGACTGAGGCAGCTCAGTAAGCGGAGGACACTGCGCGAGTACCTCTCTCCTTTGTTGTGTCAGCTTACAGTACAGCAGCACCTCAGCTCTGCATTGCCAATGAGCCCGAAAACACTCCCTCTTCCTCCTCAGCCAGAGAGACAGCCAGCCGTCACCAGGCAACAGTAGGGAACAGAACCCGATCGCTGATTGAGCAAGCAGAGTTAAAGAGCACAGGATCATTCACAGCCAAGACCCCCGGCTTGGCGGAGATAGATTCAAGACACTTATATAATGGGAAGGGCGGCTTTTTTGAGAGGTTGGCTGGGGTCTTTTTTTTGTGTGTGTGTTTAACAAGCAATTTTTTTTTAATATGTTGAGAGGGGCTGGAGTCACAGTGCTCAGAGGTATCCAGCAGCTCAAACATATAGAATGCGTTCCTGCATCTACTTGCCAATGCATTACTGCACCTTCTGTCCTAGAATGTGCTTTCACGGACAGTTAATGCTTTTCTTTTTAACAGATACACATTGGGTTATCACTGTATGTTCTGTGGGTCCACGCGTCTGTGGCTATTCGCTAGGCATCATACAATGAGGGTGTTAAAGGGGAATAACAACAGAAAATGCTGGAAATACTCAGCAGGCCAGGAAGGTAAGTCTAGGGGTCTGTACCATGAATATTAAGTACTTAAAGGGATGGTAACTTTATGAGTATCTGCCCTGAATATTAAATACATTAAATATGTAACTCTATGGGTATGTTTAAAAAAAGTTAATTCTCGGGATATGGGGGTCACGGATAAGGCCCTCGAGAAGGTGGTGGTGAGCCGCCTTCTTGAACCGCTGCAGTCCGTGTGGTGAAGGTGCTCCCACAGTGCTGTTAGGGAAGGAATTCCAGGATTTTGACCCAGCGACGATGAAGGAACAGCCGATGTATTTCCAAGTCAGGATGGTGTGTGACTTGGAGGGGAACCTGGAGCTGGTGGTGTTCCCATGCGCCTGCTGCCCTTGTCCTTCTAGGTGGTGGAAGAGATGGGTTTGGGAGGTGCTGCCGAACCATGACTATTACCATGTAATACCATGTACGTATCATGAATATTACATCATTAAAGGGGATGGTAAAGCTAGCATTATTGAACTGTAGTTCTCGAGGGTTGTAGTATAATGTACAATTAAAAAAAAGACTTGCTTTTATTCAGTGCCTTTCATGACCTCAGGATGTCCCAAAGCACTTTACAGCCAATGAGGTACTTTTGAAGTGAAGTCACTGTTGTAATGTAGGAAACGCGGCAGCCAATTGTGAACAGCAAGCTCGCACAAACAGCAATGTAATAATGACCAGATAATCTGTTTTTTAGTGATGTTGATTGAGGGATAAATATTGGCCAGGACACCAGGGAGAACACACTGCTCTTCTTCGAAATAATGCCTACGTTAAATACTTAAAAAAGGCCTGATAGCTCTCGGGGAATATACTGTACCATGAACCAATTTCCATCGCTCCATCATTGGCGGCCGTGCCTTCAGCTGCCTAGGCCCTAAGCTCAATAAATCCCCTGTTAAACATCTCTGCCTCTCTCTCTCCTCCTTTAAAACGCTTCTGAAAACCTAGCTCTTTGACCAAGCTTTTGGTCATCTGTCCTAATGACCCAGAAATTCGGGTCCCCACGGGTGAGTACGCACGGGGTACTCGCGCGTAGGCCCAACTAAAGTGCCGGTTTTGTGCACGCACTGCGCATGCGTGGGAAACCAGCACTTCTGTTCCCCTGAAAGAAGGGGTTCAGAAGTCAAACGCGTGCGCAGGAGAGGCTGCGCGTGCGCGTTGAACTTACGTTTTTTTTGCAGGTTTCTCCGGGAGGGTAAGTCTCCAGGAGTTACACTTTTAAAAAGCAGGCGCAAGGCCTGCTTTTAACAAGGTAAGTAGTGAATTAATTAAAATTAAAACATTTTTTCCATAGGTTTCTTATTTTTAAATACTTTAAAGAAAGGTAAGTTTATTTTTAGCCCCGTTAGAAAATGTAATTAATTTTTTCAAAAATTTAAATTATTGTTTAAGATAGTTATTTCATGTAATTTATAGTTTATTTTAAAAATGTGATTAAAAAAAAAAATTATTTGAAGTTTTAGTGATGTTTTGGGGCTTATAGTATTTATAGGTTTGACAGCTCTTCCTGTCAAACTTATGAATGAAGCATTCCCTGCTACCATTGGCTCTCCATGGCCCACGTGATCCCAGGGGACGCTTCAAACTAACTGCGCCCCGGGATACGCAAGCGCTGCGCGCCGGCAGCTGGAGGAGGCCCAGGATCGGAATCCCACGCAGGTCCACAGCTCAACGGCTGGTGCGCTAGGTAAGTGCAGGTCGGGGGCTTGCACCCGCGGGAAGCCCCCGCCCCGCATTTCTGGGCCATTATCTCCTTATATGGCTCGGTGTCTGACTACGCTCCTGTGAAGCCTCTTGGAACATTTTACTATGTTAAAGGCGCTATATAAATGTAAGTTGTTGTAAATGCATCAGAATTTTAAAATTCTGAAGGTTTTTTGATAAGGTAACACTATTTTTCCCTGGTCAGTGAGTTGGTACTAGAGGGCACCAACTTAAGATCATCACCAGAATACGAAGGGATTCGATGAGAAAATATTTAAGCCGAGGAATACCCGAGCAGAGGGCTAGCAGAGTCCAGAATAGCTTTTAAAAGGGCTGGAGATAAATTATTTTACAAAAAAGCATTTCAAAGGCTATGGGGAAAGAGCAGGGGTGTGGGACTAAATGGATAGTTCTTGGGAGCCAGCACAGGCATGATGGGCCGAATGTCCTCCTTCTGTGCTGTGAGGTTAGATGATTGTTAAAAGAGAAGAATAACTCTGGAACGTGCACTGAGAGATGAAAATTGGGCAGGTTCTGTAACAGGCGGGCGAAGGGATTTGAACACGAGGATGAGAGCTACAAATAGGAGGCGCTAGGAGCCAGTGTAGGTCAGTGAGCGCAGGGACTTGATGCTGGATAGGATAGAGGCAGCAGAGTTTTGGATGAGCTGGAGTTTACAGAAGATGGAGGATTGGAGGCCTATCTTTGTGACCTCCTTCGGCCCCACCACCCTCCGAGATCTCCGCGCTCCTCCAATTCTGGCCTCTTGCGCATCCCCGATTTCCATCGCTCCACCATTGGCGGCCGCGCCTTCAGCTGCCGAGGCCCTAAGCTCTGGAATTCCCTCCCTAAACCGCTCTGCCTCTCTCTTCACCTTAAAGCCGCACCTTAAAACCAACCTCTTTGACCAAGCCCTGTCCAAATATCTTCTTGTGTGGCTCGGTTTCAAAACTGTGTCTGATAATCGCTCCTGTGACGTGCTTTGGGGCGTTTTACTGTGTTACCGCTATATAAACGCAAGTTGTTGTTGTTATATAAAATACTTTTACTGTGACTTCCGGCATGAGTCAGCATCGACAGGAAGCGAGGGGAGAGAACAGTCTCTGTGCATTTGTGCATCAAATAAACTTTACAGGGTAAACCTTGTGAGGTTCTTCTCCTCGATCAGCCAGATGGGACCTGTTATATCCGTGTATCTTAATGTTGTGTCCTTCAATAATCAGACAACAGACTGCAGGGAACGATTCAACAGGTGTTTACTGAATGAGGGTTACTCTAGAACTAATTATACAGGTCACTACTCAGGGTTTATATACAGGTGTGGTCACTGCCGGTACTACAGTATACAGGAGCTGTAAAAAGTAGTTCTCTCCCTTAAGGTATGTATACATTACATACATTACAATTCCTCCCCTTTTAGATTAACAGTACCATAATACTCATTTAACAATTAACATTTTTAATATACAATGTTATATGAAAATAGTCCATTCATATATTCAGTCTCTGGGGAGGCTTCCTGATTCTTTCTGGATAACGCCTTTCCCGAGTGTCTCGCTCTTGGTGCGGAGGCGATTCTAGCACCCTGTCGTCAGTTGATTCATCAGCTTCCAATGCTATTGTTCCTGAGGTAGATGCGACCTGTACGTCGGGTTCCTCACCAGGTACGTATGGCCGAGACATGGGGTTGACTCATTCCTGTGACTCTATGATCTGGTCAGCATGGCGTCTCACAATGTTCTCCCCAACATCCACTGTGTACATTAGTGGCCCCTGCCGTGTGCATATCGTTCCTGGTTGCCATTTCTCTGTTCTGTAGTTGCGGGCCAAGACTAGTTGCCCTACATTGAAGCTCCTTGTCGGCTTCTCATTGATGTGCTGGAATTGCTTACTCTCAACATCTCTTCGTACATTTGGTCTGAGCAAATCCAGACAAGATCTCAACCTACGGTTAAAGAACATCATGGCCGGGGCCTGGTTGGTGACTGCATGTGTCGCATTTCTGTAGGCTAACAGGAAATTGTCCACCTTATGCTGCAGTGGAATGTCGTCATCGCACATGGCCTTTACTGCTTTTTTAAAAGTTTGTACGAACCTCTCAGCCAATCCATTTGTGGCTGGATGATATGGGGCGGATGTGTAATGCCTTACCCCATTCCTTTTCATAAGTCTTCGAAACTCTTCGGACACAAACTGTGGTCCGTTATCAGAGCAAATCTGCTCTGGCAAGCCGTTCCTGGCAAAAATGGTCCGTAGGACTGCAATAGTTTTCTCCGTGTGGTGGAGGACATTTTGATCACCTCAGGCCATTTCGAGTGCGCATCCATGGCTATTAAAAACATTGAGTCCATGAATGGACCAGCAAAATCAATATGCACCCGTTGCCATGGAGATGAGGGCCACTCCCATGGGTGTAGAGGGGCATGTGGTGGTGCATTTTGGACCTTCTGGCATCCTGAGCAGCTCTTTGTCAGGCCTTCGATTTGCTGATCGATCCCTGGCCACCACACATAAGCCCTAGCAAGGCTTTTCATTTTCACCCCTCCCAGATGACCTTCGGGTCTCCTTCTCTATACCAGCGTTAGTTACTGGCAAGCATTCAATTGTAGTCGAATGAAATATTTCGACAGGATCCAATGCTGTTGCTTCCTCCGCAGTAGGCAGTGGCAGGCGTGATAGCCCATCAGCGTTTCCATGCTGTTTCGTGCCCTTATACTCGATATCATATTGGTGCGCCCCTAGAAAAAGGGACCATCTTTGTAGCCATTGCGCAGTCATCACCGGAACGCCCTTCTTTGGATTAAAGATGGAGACAAGTGGTTGGTGGTCAGTCAGCAAGGTGAACTTCTGCCCGTGCAGATAGTGATTGAACTTTTTCACTCCCCACACTAGGCTGAGGGCCTCCCTGTCAATCTGGGCGTAGTTACGCTCGGCTGAGGTTAGTGACCGAGATACAAAGGCTACTGGCCTCTCCAACCCGTCCGGGAATTTGTGCGACAGCACCGCTCCAATGCCATAGGGTGATGCATCACACGCCAGCCGAATGTGATCAATGCTTTGCTCTTCTGGAAAGCTCGTTTACATTCGTCACTCCACTTCCACGGTACCCCCGTTATCAGTAGGGTGTTCAGTGGGTGTAGTACGGTAGACAAATTCGGCAAGAACTTATGGTAGTAGTTCACCAGCCCGAGGAACGACCTCAGTTGTGACACATTTTCCGGTGCTGGAGCCTTGACTACTGCCTCAATCTTTTCAGGGGACTTATGTAACCCCTCTTTATCATTAACGTGGCCACAATACGAGATCTGCTTCTGGAAAAACTCGCATTTGTGGCGATTAGCTCGGAGCCCATATTCCTTCAATCTAGTGAGCACCTGCTCCAGGTTGGCGAGGTGATCACTGTCATTTTCGCCCGTGACCAGAATGTCATCCAAATAACACTGGGTCCCTGGAATCCCTTGCAGGACTTGTTCCATTGCCCTTTGCCAAATAGCCGGAGCTGATGCTACCCCGAACACCAGCCGGTTGTATTGGTAGAGACCTTTATGAGTGTTGATCGTGAGGTACTGTTTCAAGGCTTCTTCTACCTCCATTTGCAGGTACGCCTGGGCCAGGTCAATCCTAGTGAAGCATTTCCCTCCAGATAGCGAGGCGAAAATATCTTCAATCCGCGGAAGTGGATATTGTACAGTGTGAAGGACTGGGTTCACTGTTACCTTAAAGTCCCCACAGATGCGAACCTTCTTTGATTCCCCAGGCGTATTACTCAACGACCTCTTCATTACAGGAACGATGGGTGTAGCCCACTCACTCCAGTCCACTTTGGACAGTACTCCTGAACGTTCCAAACCTTCCAGCTCTGCTTCGACGGCTGGGCGGATCGCATAAGGTACCGGTCTGGCCTTAAAAAAATTTGGGCTTGCATTTTCCTCTATTTTGATCGTCGCTGTTATGCCTTTTAGTGTTCCGAGTCCCTGCTGGAACACTTCTTGTGCGTCAGTTAGCATTTTTGACAAGTCGTCCAGGTGTGACGTCGTCATCCTTTTTGGCATCTACAGTCAGTGCTTGTATGGAATGCCAATCTAGCTGTATCTTCCGGATCCATTCACGTCCTAGTAGTGGTGGTCCTCCATCTGGCAATATATATAGGTCCATTTTTGGTGTTTCCTTGCCGTTATATATAACGTTCACCCTTATTTTTCTTTTGGGGTAGACTTTTTGCCCCGTGTACGTCTTCAAGACAATCTTTGTATCTCTCAAGGGTATATGTGAGAATAGCCGCTTGTAGTCCCTTCGGTTTATGACTGTTAGGGCTGATCCTGTGTCCAATTCCATTTTCACTTGGACTCCTGCTATCTTGAGCGTTACCCAGATAGTTTGGTGATCCTCCGTTTTGATCACATTATGTAGTTTCAGACAACCCAGCTCCTTGCTTCCGGAGTCTGTATCACTCTTCTGTTCGTCTGAACTACTCTCCGTCACTTTATGTACCTTCTTGTACTTCTCCTGTGGAGATTTCTTGCTGCTGGTTTTCTTTCCCGACCTGCAGACTCTTGCTATGTGTCCTACTTTTCCACACTGTCTGCACACTTTGTCCTTGAACCAGCAATCATTATGGTCGTGTGTTGTTCTGCCACAGCGATAACACTTCACTGTTCCATATGACATTTCATTTGTGCCATATTCTTGCAGTCTCCATTGTATCTCTGCAGCGCCCCGTGCTGCTGCTTCATGTGATACTGCAATTCTGAAAGCCTTGTCCAGCGTAAGATCCTTTTCTGATGGAAGCCATTTCTGGGTTCCTTCACTTTGAAGCCCACACACAAACTTGTCCCTTAAAGTATCTGCTAGTCCCGTTCCAAACTGGCAGTGTTTTGATAGCTTGCGCAGTTCCGTTAAATACTCAGCATTACTTTCATCTTTATGCTGGTTCCTTTTGTGAAACTTAAATCTTTCTGCTATCAGCAGCGGTGTGGGGTTTAAGTGGTCTTGTAGGATTGACACTATGTTTTCAAAATCCTTTTTTACTGGCTTCTCTGGGGTTACTAGGTTTCGTAGTAAGCCATACGTTTTTGCACCCATTGAATTCAACAATACCAGCGCTTTCTTGTCATCTGGCACTTCATTCGCCTTGCAGTATACTTCTATGCGTTCGACATATGTCGTCCAATCTTCGACTTCATTGTCGAAAGCTGTGATACTGCCACTCTTCGGCATTTTTGGGTGTGGTTAGACTGGCTTAAAATGGCATCTCCCGCGCTTTCCTTTCTTCCCCGCTGCGGCTTAAAATGGCGTCTCCCGCGCTGCTGCCAACGCCGCTCTCGGCGGTCCTCGTGGCAAATGGCGACGCCCTGTGAGTTTCGCGCGCTGCTGCCAAAGCCGCTCTCTGCGGTCCTCATGGCAATGGCAGCGCCTCGCGTTTTCCTGCGCGCCTCTCTCCCCCGTTGACGCTGCTCGGCCCTTGAACACCGGCTGCGCTCTGCTCTCTCTCGTCTCTCTCCCCCGTTGACGCCGCTCGGTGCTGAACACCGGCTGCGCCCTGTGCGCTCTGCCCTCTCTCCCCCGTCGACGCTGCTCGGCCTTTTTCTGTGCCACTCGGTCGGGCTCTAGCCCGCCGCTGTCCGGGAAGGGTCTGCGCAGTACCTGTTGCCAGCCCATTTCGCTGGACCACCGTGACTGGAAAGCCAAGCCTGGCTCTCGACAGCCTCCCCTGCGATGCTCAAATCGCCGCTGGATGACTGGGCGGTTGCCCGTGGTCGACGCCCGTGCTTCTGGACTCGACCTTCTTCCACTGTTCTCCAGGAGCGAATCCCTGGGAGGTGATGCAGAGTTGCAGGTAGGTTCGAATCTGCCTCGTCGGCAATGTTATATCCATGTATCTTAATGTTGTGTCCTTCAATAATCAGACAACAGACTGCAGGGAACGATCACCAGGTGTTTACTGAATGAGGGTTACTCTAGAACTAAGTGTACAGATCACTACTCAGGGTTTATATACAGGTGTGGTCACTGCCGGTACTACAGTATACAGGAGCTGTAAAAAGTAGTTCTCTCCCTTAAGGTTACATACATTACATACATTACAGGACCGTCCACATTTACCCTTCTCTCTGACGAAGAACAGTTAATGATAATTCTTGAGAACTTCGGTTTCTGCTTTTTAAAAAGGATACGGTGATGATATTTGCTCACTGACATTTCCCATGTGACATGGGTCAAATCTCCGCGTTGACTTTTAGACAGACTCCTTCCCCCCGCACCCCCCGCCTTTCAATTGTCTCCTTTCCTCTCCTGAAGGCGCAGGTGCCTTGAACAAACTTTCGTGGGCAAACTGTTCCCCCGGTGCTGGTCCTGCCCGACGGTTTCCGTGGGTTGCCAGCTGCCTTCGAGAGGCCCCGCCCGCGAGCCACGAGGCAAAGAGCGTTGGCGGGGGCTACTCCGCCACCGAGGGCCATCACGGCGGGAGCCCGATCCCCCTGCCCTCACCCGATGTCCACGCACTCGCACTTTGTAATCAGGATGGATTCTGCCCCGCCGCCCGCCACCTAGCCTGGTGATGGGTGTGGGCACCAGGAATTTGCCAAATCTGGTTGGACGCATTTTCCGGAGGTTTCCTTACGTGACCTGCTTATATGTGCCCCGCCCCCACACACTCCCCCCGCCATTGGTCATCCATCCTCACCGCGCACGCCTTCCCACGGCCAATCAGAAAGCAAGCAGACTCTTTGTAAGCCGATTGGATGATTCTTGACCATGAGTCAAACAACCTTTTTTCCCCTATGTTTTTCTAACTAATAAACAAAAGTGTTAAAAGAATTTTTTTTTTTTTAAACCCAATTTTTTTTAATGCCCCTATGATTGTTCTCCCGGGTTTTTCTGGTAGCTGTCAGTGCCCCTGGAAATTCATCTTCAATTCCTGGAGACTCCAGGTCAATCCTGGAGGGTTGTCAGTCTTTAAGATAATCGTTTAATTTACTCTCTCCACGGCCCGGCGATATGGTGTTGAGTACCGCCCTCTGGTGTTTTACCAGCGTCAGGTTACACGGCTTGTAAACCTGCCAAAGTAATGAGATGCGGTCTGTCTCTCCCTCATCAGGGAAAAAAAGAAAGAAAGACTTGCATTTATACAGCGCCTTTCATGACCACTGGACGTCTCAATTAAGTACTTTTGAAGTGGAGTCATCTTCTAACGTGGGAAATGCTGCAGTCAATTTGCGCACAGCAAGGTCGCACAAACAGCAATGTGATAATGACCAGATAATCTGTTTTTTTTTGTGATGTTGGTTGAGGGATAAATATTGGCCAGGACACCGGGGAGAACTCCCCTGCTCTTCTTTGAAATAGTGCTGCGGGATCTTTTACGTCCACCTGAGAGAGCGGACGGGGGCCTCGGTTTAACGTCTCATCCGAAAGACGGCACCTCTGACAGTGCAGCGCTCCCTCAGTACACTGCACCGGGAGCGTCAGCCTAGCTTTATGTGCTCAAGTCCCTGGAGTGGGACTTTGAACTCGGTGTGCTGCCCACTGAGCCACAGCTTGACACTAGTCTGAGAAATCAAGACAGAATGCCATATGCAGCCTGGATGAAGTGCAGCAGAATAACCACCTCAACAAACCTCCCTACGTTCATTCATCATGCTGGCAAGGGAGCGTCGCAGATACTGCCGTCGCTGAGTTATACAGATTAATGATTGCCTCAGGGTGGCGTCTTCCTGTCAGTTTAAAGAGAGAGAACCTTCACAGTAGAGCATCGCAGGTACGCAGATGGAAATAAGGCAATCTGAAGAAAACCATTAACCCTTTCCGGAATTCCCCCTCCACTTTCTCTCTTTCCCAACCTTTACCCTTTTCTTTTACGCAGAGAGTTGTTTTGGAGCTTGGGGCGGTTTGCCGCGGGAGGCGGATGAGGCGATCAACTCTGGTTGATCAGCCAGAGCGATCGCTGCATCTTTTAAGGGAAGAGCAGATACACATTTGAAGTGACAACAGCAACGTGCATTTATATAGCACCTCTAACGTAGTGAAACGTCCCAAGATGTTTCACAGGAGCGATTATCAGACAAAATTTGACACCGAGCCACACAAGGAGATATTAGGTCAGGTGGCCAAAAGCTTGGTCAAAGAGGTCGGTTTTAAGGAGTAGTCTTAAAGGAGGAGAGAGAGGCAGAGAGGTTTCGGGAGGGAATTCCAGAGCTTAGGGCCTCGGCAGCTGAAGGCACGGCCGCCAATGGTGGAGCGATGAAAATCGGGGACGCACAAGAGGCCAGAACTGGAGGAGCGCAGGTATCTCAGAGGGTTGTAGGCAATGCTCCCCGTAAGCTGCGTGGCAGCGTGGCCCTGCAGCGCTCCAGGGATCCCACGCAGCTGTTTTCTCAATGCAAGAACCGTGCATGCGTGGTATTTTGAATGGCCCGTGCAGCCCCTTAAAGGGCCTGCGCGGCGCCAAAAAAAAAATTACATGGAACATTGGTTGTAGGACTGGAGGAGGTTACAGAGATAGTGAGGGAGCAAGGCCATGGAGGGATTTGAAAACAAGGCTGAGAATTTTAAAATCGAGGCATTGTCGGAGCGGGAGCCAATGTAGTTAACGTAGAAACACATCCCAAGGTGCTTCACGGAGACGTAATCAGGAAAGTTGTTGTTCTTGTTGTTGGTGTGTTGTACCTACCAACCTGTCCGTTGGGTGCAATAGGCAGGATGCACTGTAATATAATAAATAAAGTAACAGCTTTCAAGGGTGGGCTTTATTTGCACAACAGAACAGCAGGGACGGGTTCACTGGGTGTATATAACTGAGTGGAATTAAACATTTTCAGAGATTAACTGCAAAGAGTATAGGTTAAGAGGCAGGAGTTCAATATCATTACTTGGAGCCAAATTTGTGGACCCCAATATTTACTTGGGGAAGGGAAGGGAGCGGGGGAGAATGGATTTTCGGATGGGAAACCCGGATGTATGGGTTTCCTGGACGCCCTGCAGAAATTAACCACAGGATGTCTTTCAGATATTTTCAGCAGGTTTCCCGCCCGCCAGCCAGATTGACAGCAGTTGGAGAGGTGAGTCTGACGCCGCAGGGGGGCGGGTGTCGGACATCATGGGATGTAGAGTTGAATCAGACATCGAGGGGATTGGACACTGGGAGGGGGGAGGGGTCGGATATCGGGGGGGGGTCAGACATCGGGGGTTCGCACATCATGGGGGTGAGACATCGTGGGGGGTGGGGGTCGAATCGGACATGGGGGCGGTGGGGGGTGGGTGTATCAACCGATCGCGGTGGTCCGATCATGGTGGAGGTAAGCTTGTTGAGCCTGGGATAAGCACTCATGCTGCTCCTGGCCACAAGCAGTGCAACAAAGCCACTTACCTCATGGATCAGACCCTTCTCGCCTCCTTTCACCTGCTGGGATTCCCAAGGCATTGAGTTAAAAAAATTAAAATGCTGTTAAAGTGGAGGCACACTGTAGTGTATGTACCTTTAAGAGAGAACTACTTTTACAGCTCCTGTATACTGTAGTACCGGCAGTGACCACACCTGTATATAAGCCTTGAGCATGCCTCTGTACTGCCAGTCTTGAGACTACCCTACTCCAGTAAACACCTGTTGATTGTTAAGTTACAGCCTCCGTGTAGTTATTGGAAAACATCCTACTTTAAGAATCACGGATCTAACAGTGGCGACGAGGTCGATTCGAATCTGCCTGCAACTCTGCATTTCCCTTCAAGGATTCGCTCTGGGAGGACGGTGGAAGAAAGTCGAGGCCAGAAGCACGGGCGGCGACCACGAGCAACCGCCCAGTCATCCGGCAGAGAGTGAACATCGCAGGAGAGGCTGTTCAGAGCCGGGCTTGGTTCCCCAGCCACGACGATCCAGCAACAGACTGACGACAGGTACAGCGCACACCCTTCCCGGACAGCGGCGGCTGGAGCTGACCGACGGCACAGAAAAAGCCGAGCAGCGTCGACGGGGTAAGAGAGAGGGTGAAGCGCACAGGGCGCGGCCGGGGGTTGAAAACCGAGCGGCGTCGAGGAAAAACAAACAGAGAGAGAGAGGGTAAAGCAGCAGCCAGGTTCAGGACCGAGCGACGGCAACGGGAAAGGCACACAGGAGAACGCGCAGAGCACAGCCAGGGCTCAAGGGCTGAACCGCGTCCATGGGGAGAAGAAGGGAGAGCGCGGGAGACGCCATTGAGCCACGGAGAAGAAGGGAGAGCGCGGGAGACGCCATTTTTAGAAGCCGCAGCGGAGAAGGGCGAGCACGGGAAGGAAGGAAAGCGCGGGAGACGCCATTTTGTGCCAGCGGAGAAGAAGGGAGAGCGTGGGAGACGCCATTTTAGACAGTTATCGAAACACTGCCAGTTTGGAGTGGGACTATCAGATACGTTAAGGGACAAGTTTGTGTGTGGGCTTCAAAGTGAAGGAACCCAGAAACGGCTTCTATCAGAAAAGGATCTTACGCTGGACAAGGCTTTCAGCATGGCAGTATCACACGAAGCAGCCGCACGGGGCGCTGCAGAGATACAACGGAGACCGCAAGAATATGGCACCAATGAAATGTCATATGGAGCAGGGAAGTGTTATCGCTGCGGCAGAACAACACACGATCAGAAGGATTGTTGGTTCAAGGACCAAGTGTGCAGACAGCGTGGAAAAGCAGGACACATAGCAAGAGTCTGCAGGTCAGGGAAGAAAACCAACAGCAAGAAATCTGCACAGGAGAAGTACAAAAAGGTACATAAGGTGATGGACAGTAGTTCAGACGAACAGAAAAGTGATACAGACTCCGGAAGCAAGGAGCTGGGTTGTCTGAAACTACATAAGGTAACCAAAATGGAGGATCACCAGACTATCTGGGTCACACTCAAGATAGACGGAGTCCAAGAGAAAATGGAATTGGACACTGGATCAGCCCTAACAGTCATAAACCAAAGGGACTACAAGCGGCTATTTTCACATATACCCTTGAAAGCTACAGAGATTGTCTTGAAGACGTACACGGGGCAAAAAGTCTACCCCAAAGGAAAAATAAGGGTGAAAGTGATATACAAAGGCCAGGAAATACCTAAAATGGACCTATATGTATTGCCAGATGGAGGACCACCACACCGGAAGATACAATTAGATTGGCATTCTATACAGGCACTGAAGGTTGAGGCCAAAAAGGATGACGACGTCACACCTGGACGACTGTCAAAAATGCTAACTGACGCACAAGAAGTGTTCCAGGAGGGACTCGGAACACTAAAAGGCATAACAGCAACGATTAAAATAGAGGAAAATGCAAGCCCAAAGATTTTTAAGGCCAGACCGGTGCCTTATGCGATCCGACCAGCCGTCGAAGCAGAGCTGGAAGGGTTGGAACATTCAGGAGTACTGTCCAAAGTAGACTGGAGCGAGTGGGCTACACCCATCGTTCCTGTAATGAAGAGGTCGTTGAGTAATACGCCTGGGGAACCAAAGAAGGTCCGCATCTGTGGGGATTTTAAGGTGACAGTGAACCCAATCCTTCACACGGTGCAATATCCACTTCCACGGATTGAGGATATTTTCGCCTCGCTATCTGGAGGTAAACGCTTCACCAAAATTGATCTGGCCCAGGCGTACTTGCAAATGGAGGTAGAAGAAACCTCGAAACAATACCTCACGATCAACACTCATAAAGGTCTCTATCAATACAACCGGCTGGTGTTCGGGGTAGCATCGGCTCCGGCTATTTGGCAAAGGGCAATGGATCAAGTCCTGCAAGGGATTCCAGGGACCCAGTGTTATTTGGACGACATCCTGGTCACGGGCGAAAATGACAGTGATCACCTCACCAACCTGGAGAAGGTGCTCACTAGATTAAAGGAATATGGGCTACGAGCTAATCGCCACAAGTGTGAGTTTTTCCAGAAGCAGATCTCGTATTGTGGCCACGTTATTGATGAAGAGGGGTTACATAAGTCCCCTGAAAAGATTGAGGCAGTAGTCAAGGCTCCAGCACTGCAAAATGTGTCACAACTGAGGTCGTTCCTCGGGCTGGTGAACTACTACCATAAGTTCTTACCAAATTTGTCTACAGTAGTACACCCACTGAATACCCTACTGCAAACGGGGGTACTATGGAAGTGGAATGACGAATGTAAATGAGCTTTCCAGAAGTGCAAAGAATTGATCACATCAAAAGAGGTGTTGGCCCATTTCAACCCAGCACTACCAATCCGGTTGGCATGTGATGCATCATCCTATGGCATTGGAGCGGTGCTGTCGCACAAATTCCCAGACGGGTTGGAGAGGCCAGTAGCCTTTGCGTCTCGGTCACTAACCTCAGCCGAGCGCAACTACGCCCAGATCAACAGGGAGGCCCTCAGCCTAGTATGGGGAGTAAAAAAGTTCAATCACTATCTGCACGGGCAGAAGTTCACCTTGCTGACTGACCACCAACCACTTGTCTCCATCTTTAATCCAAAGAAGGGCGTTCCGGTGATGACTGCACAACGGTTACAAAGATGGTCCCTTTTTCTAGGGGCGAACCAATATGAAATAGAATATAAAGGCACGAAACAGCATGGAAACGCTGATGGGCTATCACGCTTGCCACTGCCTACTGTGGAGGAAGCACCAGCAGTGGACCCTATCGAGATATTTTATTCGTCAATAATTGAACGATTGCCAGTAACTAACGCGGATATAGAGAAGGAGACCCGCAATGATCCGACACTGTCTCGGGTATATGATTTGACGGTGAGGGGATGGCCAACACATGGCGACTCACTGTTGCCAGCATTCTCATCCAGAAGAGAACAGCTGTCAGTATGCCAGGGGACAGTGATATGTGGATCCCGAGTGGTAATTCCACCCAAGTTAAGGGAGAGAGTGCTAAATAAGCTTCACGAAGGTCATCTGGGAGGGGTGAAAATGAAAAGCCTTGCTAGGGCTTATGTGTGGTGGCCAGGGATTGATCAACAAATCGAGGACCTAACTAAGAGCTGCTCAGGATGCCAGAAGGTCCAAAATGCACCATCACATGCCCCTCTACACCCATGGGAGTCGCCCTCCTCTCCATGGCAACGGGTGCATATTGATTTTGCTGATCCATTCATGGACTCAATGTTCTTAATAGCAGTGGATGCGCACTCGAAATGGCCTGAGGTGATAAAAATGTCCTCAACCACTACAGAGGAAACGATTGCAGTCTTACAGACCATATTTGCCAGGAATGGCTTGCCAGAGCAGATTTGCTCTGATAATGGACCACAGTTTGTGTCCGAAGAGTTTCGGAAATTTATGAGAAGGAATGGGGTAAGGCATTACACATCTGCCCCGTATCATCCAGCCACAAATGGATTGGCTGAGAGGTTCGTACAAACCTTTAAAAAGGCGATAAAGGCCATGTGCGATGATGAAATTCCACTACAGCATAAGGTGGACAATTTCCTGTTAGCCTACAGAAATGCGACACATGCAGTTACCAACCAGACCCCGACCATGATGTTCTTTAACCGAAGGTTGAGATCTCGTCTGGATTTGCTCAGACCAAATGTGCGAAGAAATGTTGAGGATAAACAATTCCAGCACATCAATGAGAAGCCGACAAGGAGCTTCAATGTAGGACAACCAGTCTTGGCTCGTGACTACCGAACAGAGAAATGGCAACCCGGAACGATATGCACACAGCAGGGGCCATTAATGTACACAGTGGATGTCGGGGAGAACATTGTGAGACGCCACGTCGACCAGATCTTAGCGTCACAGGAACGAGTCAACCCCATGTCTCACGTACCTGGGGATGAACCCGACATACCGGTAGCATCTACCTCAGAAACAGCAGCAGTGGAAACCGATGAAAGGGGGCCAGAATCGCCTCTGCACCAAGAACAAGAACCTCAGGAAAGGCGCTATCCAGAAAGGATCAGGAAGCCGCCCCAAAGGCTGAATCTATAAATGGACTATTTCTGTTTAATGTGCATGTTAAAGTGTTAATTGTTATTTGCATATTAGGGGTACTGCTAATCTAAAAGGGGAGGAATTGTAGTGTATGTACCTTTAAGAGAGAACTACTTTTACAGCTCCTGTATACTGTAGTACCAGCAGTGACCACACCTGTATATAAGCCTTGAGCATGCCTCTGTACTGCCAGTCTTGAGACTACCCTACTCCAGTAAACACCTGTTGATTGTTAAGTTACAGCCTCCGTGTAGTTATTGGAAAACATCCTACTTTAAGAATCACGGATCTAACACACACAGCATTGTTTAATGGACGGTTAGGTACAAAAGGAAAATCAAATTACAGTGAGAATCGAAAGAGAATAGCAGGAACTTATTTGGGAGAATATATAAGCACAGGCAAAGTATTCAACAGCTTGCGGGGGGTCCCTTACGGCTCAGGTAGCACAGACAGTAACGGAAGAAAAGGGGGGCAGGGCTGACCTTTTTAATAAGTTCTACCAAATCAGTATTCAGAGAAGCAGGCGGCAGTAGCATTTTCGCAGCCTGGGACAAGGAGATAGTCATGCGAAGGGATACTTTGAGAGATTAGAAGCAAAAGAAAGATTGGGAAGCGGGGGGGAGAAAAAGAAAACAGCTGCAAGGTGATTGGAGGGGGTGGGGGGGGTGCCCAGGTGAAAGTCTTCGGAGGAGACAGAGCGAAATGAACGGGACCGCTGATTGGAAATTCTCTGTCGTTCTAATGGCTGTTACACAGAAGCCGGAAAAATAATGAATGTGATTTCCAGTCTTTGAGGCAAGGCAGCAGTATGACCTCAAGGCAAGCAAGCCAGTTAGTTTAATATTAGCCTGATTTAATGGGAGGGGGAGGGAAGGGGGGGATGCAGCAATTTGGGGTCATGTTATAATTAGGAAAAAAAATAATGAATTGAAAGGCTGGCCGTACCAATTTCTTATTTGTGCATGTACTTCTGTGGGAAACAAGATATGCAAAAATAGCACAGATTATATTCCGAGATGGCTGGAGCACAATGGACCAAACCTCTTCCTCTTCCTCACCACACACACCAAAAAAACACCCAGCTGTCAGGGGGCTGGAACTGTTGTTTCTGTGGTTTAGTGGATATCACTGTAGGGAAATTACTGCACTTCATACATACTGTGGGAATCCGTATAATTAATATGGGGATAACCATCGCGTCATAAACTCTCACCTTCGTTTTTAACCAAAATGTGTCGGCTGTGGCTCGGTCAGTAGCACTCCTCGCCTCGGAGTCAGAAGGTTGTCGGGCTCAGGACCCTCTCCAGAGACTTGAGCAGAAAAATCCAGGCTGACGCTCCCAGTGGCAGTGCTGAGGGAGCGCGGCACTGTCGGAGGTGCCGTTTTTTGGATGAGACGTTAAAAACGAGGCCCCGTCTGCTCTCTCGGGTGGACGTAAAAGATCCCACGGCCACTATTTCGAAGAAGAGCAGGGGGGAGTTATTCCCAGTGTCCTGTTTGTGGGAGCTTGCTGAGCGCAAATTGGCTGCTGTGTTTCCTACATTACACCCGTGACTACATTTTTAACAAAAAGTACTTCATTGGCTGTAAAGCGTTTTTGGACGTCCGGTGGTCGTGAAAGGCGCTATAGAAATGCAAGTCTTGCTTTCTTCATCGGGATGACCAGTGAGCTTTTAATGGTTCTTTTCTAAGCCGTCCAATGAATATCTGGTTAAGAATGGGATTGAATTTCAGCGGGGGTGATGCTAGGGATGTTACAATTGGCCGCATCGCCCGTGGCTCAGAAGGGTTTGGTGGGGGGTGCGGAGGGAGGAGAGAATAAGCTAAAGGTCCTACTTCTGATACTATCCAGTGTCCCCTGCTGGAAATGTCATACTTGTGGACACTGAGTGAGGGCGGGATTGATCTCTGATGTGATGTCAGGTCGAGTTGCCAACGTTCTCTCAGCAGAACGATAGGCCGAATGACCGTTTCCTGTTCCTAACACTAACGTCTGGTGGTCGTGAAAGGCACAATATAAATGCAAGTCTTTTTTCTTTTTCAAAATATCTCCAGCCTTCCATATCTTGCATAATCTTCCAAAAACAGGAGAAATCCAATCCTTCTATTGCATAGAAGATAGGAGCAGGAGTAGGCCATTCGGCCCCTCGAGCCTGCTCCGCCATTCAATGAGATCATGGCTGATCATCCAAACTCTGTACCCTGTCCCTGCCTTCTCCCCATATCCCTTGATCCCTTCAGCCTTAAGAAATATATCTAATTCCTTCTTGAATATATTTAACGAATTGGCCTCAACTGCCTTTTGTGATAGAGAATTCCACAGGTTCACCACTCTCTGGGTGAAGAAATTCCTCCTCATCTCTGTCCTAAATGGCTTACCTCTGATCCTTAGACTGTGACCCCTGGTTCTGGACTCCCCCACCATCGGGAACATCCTTCCTGCATCTAGTCTGTCTAGTCCTGTTAGAATTTTATAAGTTTCAATGAGATCCCCTCTCATTCTTCTAAACTCTAGCAAATAAAAGCCTAATCGACCCAAACTCTCTTCATACGTCATTCCTGCCATCCCAGGTATCAGTCTGGTGAATCTTCGCTGCACTCCCTCCATGGCAAGACACATCCTTCCTCAGATAAGGCGACCAAAACTGCACACAATACTCAAGGTGTGGTCTCACCAAGGCTCTGTACAACTGCAGCAAGACATCCTTGCTCCTGTACTTGAATCTTCTCACGATGAAGGCCAACATACCATTTGCCTTCTTAACCGCCTGCTGCACCTGCATGCTTACCTTCAGCGACTGGTGCACAAGGACACCCAGGTCTCGTTGCATTTCCCCTTTTCCCAATCTATTGCCGTTCAGATAATAATCTGCCTTCCTGTTTTTGCCACCAAAGTGGATAACCTCGCATTTATCCACATTATACTGCATCTGTCCAATCACCCAACCTGTCCAAATCATACTGGAGTTTCTCTGCATCCTCCTCACAGCACACATGCCCACCCAGTTTTGTGTCGTCTATAAACTTGGAGATATTACATGTAGTTCCCTCGTCTAGATCATTAATATATATTGTGAATAGCTGGGGTTCTAGCACCGATCCCCGCGGTACCCCACTAGTCACTGCCTGCCACTCGGAAAAAGACCCGTTTATTCCAACTCTTTGCTTCCTGTCTGCCAACCAGTTCTCTATCCAAGTCAGAACCTTACCCCCAATCCCATGTGCTTTAATTTTGCACACTAATCTCTTATCGAAAGTCTTCTGAAAGTCCAAATACACCACATCCACTGGTTCTCCCTTATCTATTCTACCAGTTACATCCTCAAAAAATTCCAGTAGATTAGTCAAGCATGATTTACCTTATGATTGATGTCTTTTTCACAACTCCCATTCTCTGACACTAACCCACTAAGGCAGGCAAAGCTTTCCACCTGTTCAACTGCATTCCCTTCAACTTCCTGATGCTTCCAAAATGAGATGACCTTTGTCTTATGCTTATATACTTATCAGGAAAGGCTGAACAAGCTTTTACATAAAAACATAAGAACATAAGAAATAGGAGCAGGAGTAGGCCAATCGGCCCCTCGAGCCTGCTCCGCCATTCAATAAGATCATGGCTGATCTGATCCTAACCGCCAATCTACTATCACAGAACCATCTCCTGAATCTAACAGAATTAGACACACAAAATAGGAGCAGGATCAGGCTACACGGCCCCTGGGTCCGCTCCGCTACCCACAGGGCCATGACCGATCCGAACCTAGACTCATGTCCAAATTCCTGCCCGCTCCCCGTAACCCTTAATTACCTTTACTTCTAGGAAACTGTCTATTTCTGTTTTAAATTTATGTAATGATGTGGCTTCTACAGCTTTTTCGGGCAGCATATTCCATGGACCTACCACCCTCTGAGTGAAGTAGTTCCTCCTCATCTCAGTTTTGAAAGAGCAGCCCCTTATTCTAAGACTATGCCCCCTAGTTCTAGTTTCACCCATCATCGGGAACATCCTCCCCGCATCCACCCGATCCAACCCCTTCACAATCTTATATGTTTCAATAAGATCGCCTCTCATTCTTCTGAACTCCAATGAGTAGAGTCCCAATCTACTCAACCTCTCCTCATATGTCCATCCCCTCATCCCCGGGATTAACCGAGTGATCCTTCTTTGTACTGACTCGAGAGCAAGTATGTCTTTTCTTAAGTATGGACACCAAAACTGTATGCAGTATTCCAGGTGCAGTCTCACCAATACCTTGTACAACTGAAGCAATACCTCCCTATTTTTATATTCTATCCCCCTAGCAATGAAAGCCAACATTCCATTGGCCTTCTTAATCACTTGCTGCACCTGCATACTAACCTTTTGAGTTTCGTGCACCAGGACCCCCAGATCCCTTTGTACTTCAGTACTTTCCAGTTTCTTGCCATTAAGATAATAACTTGCTCTACGATTTTTCCTGCCAAAGTGCATAACCTCACACTTTCCAGTATTGTATTCCATCTGCCAAATCTCTGCCCACTTACTTAGCCTGTCTATGTCCCCTTGCAGGTTTTTTATGTCCTCCTCACTCACTACTTTCCCTCCCATCTTAGTATCATCTGCAAACTTTGATATGTTACACTCGGTCCCCTCCTCCAAATCGTTAATATAGATTGTAAAGAGTTGGGGACCCAGCACTGACCCCTGCGGAACACCACTAGTTACTGATTGCCAGTCTGAGAATGAACCATTTATCCCAACTCTCTGCCTTCTGTTAGATAGCCAATCCTCTATCCATGCCAGAATATTACCCCCAATCCCGTGATTTTTTATCTTAAGCAATAATCTTTTGTGTGGCACCTTGTCAAATACCTTTTGGAAGTCTAAATACACTACGTCCACTGGTTCCCCTTTATCCACCCTATATGTTACTTCCTCAAAGAACTCCAGCAAATTTGTCAAACATGACTTCCCCTTCATAAAACCATGCTGACTTTGTCCTATTAAATTATGATTATCCAAATGTCCTGTTACTGTCTCCTTAATAATGGACTCCAAAATTTTACCTACCACAGATGTTAGGCTAACCGGTCTATAGTTTCCAGCCTTCTGTCTACTGCCCTTTTTAAATAAGGGTGTTACATTAGCAGTTTTCCAGTCTGCCGGGACCTTTGCTGAGTCCAAGGAGTTTTCGAAAATTATTACCAATGCATCCACAATCCCTACCGCCACTTCCCCCAAGATGGAGCGCCTCAGCTATGAAGAGAGGCTGGACAGGCTGGGGTTGTTTTCCTTGGAGCAGAGAAGGCTGAGGGGGGACCTGATTGAGGTGTACAAAATGATGAGGGGCATAGATAGGGTAGATAAAGAGGAACTTTTCCCCTTAGTGGGGGGGTCAATAACAAGGGGGCATAGATTCAGGGTAAGGGGCAGGAGATTTAGAGGGGATTTGAGGAGGAACTTTTTCACCCAGAGGGTGGTTGGAATGTGGAACTCAATGCCTGAAAGGGTGGTGGAGGCAGGAACCCTCACAACATTCAAGAAGCATTTGGATGAGCACTTGAAATGCCATTGCATACAAGGCTATGGACCAAATGCTGGAAAATGGGATTAGACTGGACAGGGATGGATGGGCGGCGCAGACACGATGGGCCGAAGGGCCTCTTTCTGTGCTGTAAAACTCTATGACTCTATGACTCTAAGATCCTAGGATGTAAGCCATCAGGTCCAGGTGATTTATCCACCTTGAGTCCCATTATTTTACCGATTACCACTTCCTTAGTGATTTTGATCATGTTTAGCTCCCCCCCCCCATAGCCCCCTGTTTGTCCAGTGTTGGGATATTCTTAGTGTCCTCTACTGTAAAGACTGATACAAAATATTCATTCAGTGTTTTTGCCATCTCCATATTTCCCACCATTAATTTCCTGGTCCCATCCTCTAAGGGACCAACATTAACTTTAGCCACCCTTTTTCTTTTTATATAACTATAAAAACTCTTACTATCTGTTTTTATATTTTTTGCTAATTTACTTTCATAATCTATCTTCCCTTTCTTAATCAATCTTTTTGTTATTTTTTGCTGTCTTTTAAAGTTTTCCCAATCCTCTATCCTCCCACTAGGTTTGGCTACCTTATATGCCCTTGTTTTTAGTCGAATACTATCCTTAATTTCTTTACTTAGCCACGGATGACTGTCTTTTCTTTTACACCCTTTTCTTCTCAGTGGAATATATATTTTTTGGAAGTTGTAAAATAACTCCTTAAATGTACACCACTGATCATGTATCGTCTTACCCTTTAATCTGTTTTCCCAATCCACTCTACTCAATTCCGCTCTCATACCTTCATAGTCTCCTTTATTCAAGCTTAGCACGCTTGTTTGAGATCCAACCTTCTCACCCTCTAATTGAATATGGAATTCAACCATGTTATGGTCACTCATTCCAAGGGGATCCTTTACTAGGACATTTTTAATTAATCCTGTCTCGTTACACAGGACCAGATCTAAGGTTGCCTGCCCCCTGGTCGGTTCAGTTACATACTGCTCAAGAAACCCATCCCTAATACACTCAATGAACTCATCCTCAAGGCAGCCCTGCCCAATTTGATTTGTCCAATTAATATGATAGTTAAAATCCCCCATAATTATAGATGTTCCCTTATTACAAGCCTCAACTATTTCCTGATTGATACTCCGTCCAACAGAGTTGCCACTGTTCGGAGGCCTATAGACTGTGCCCACTAGTGTTTTTTTCCCCTTATTATTCCTTACCTCCACCCAAACTGTTTCATTATCCTAATCTTTTGACCCAATATCATTTCTCTGTATTACAGTGATTCCTTCCTTTATTTACATAGCCACCCCACCTCCCCTTCCTTCCTGCCTGTCTTTCCTGATCGTTAAATAACCTGGTATGTTTAATTCCCAGGCATTGTCACCCTGCAGCCATGTTTCTGTAATGGCCACAAGATCATACCCATATGTAGTTATTTTCTCCAGAAGAGGTTGAGAGGGTGACCTAGAATCACAGAATTTTTAAAATTATTTGTTCATGGGATGTGGGTGTCGCTGGCAAGGCCAGCATTTATTGCCCATCCCTAATTGCCCTTGAGAAGGTGGCGGTGAGCCGCCTTCTTGAACCGCTGCAGTCCGTGTGGTGAAGGTACTCCCACAGTGCTGTTAGGGAGGAAATTCCAGGATTTTGACCCAGCAACGATAAAGGAACGGCCGATATATTTCCAAGTCAGGATGGTGTGTGACTTGGAGGGGAACTTGGAAGTGGTGGTGTTCCCAGGCGCCTGCTGCCCTTGCCCTTCTAGGTGGAAGAGGTCGCGGGTTAGTACAGCACGGATGATACAGCACCTGATAGAGGTCTTTAAGATCTGAAAGGGATTGATTGGTAGATGTAGAGAAAATGTTTCCGTTTGTAGGGGAGTCCAAAACTAGAGGTCATAAATATAAGATAGTCACGAATAAATCATAAGGGGAATTCAGGAGAAATCTCTTTACCCAGAGAGCGGTGAGAATGTGGTACTCGCTACCACAAGGAGTAGTTGAGGCAAATAGTATAGATGCACTTAATGGGAAGCTAGATAAACACATGAGGGAGAAAGGAATAGAAGGATATGCCGATGTGGTCAGATGAAGAGGGGTGGGAGGAGCTCGTGTGGAGCATAAACACCGGCATAGACCAGTTGGGCCGCCTGGCCAGTTTCTGTACTGTAGACTCGATGCAACTTGATGTCGTCTTTATGTTAATCTGCAATCCAAGTTTTTTACTCTCCACGTACACCTCATCAGTTAGTCTCTGCAAATCTGTTTTAGATTAAGCTGTAAGATCAATGTCACCAACAAATCTGAGATTGTTTAAAATCTTGCCACATGAGGAGACTTTACTGAAAGATTCATTACTGCTTCCAGTGCTTGATTAAATAAATCAGGTGATGGTGTTAATCCTTGTCTCACTCCGACTGTTGATCAGAACCATTCCTACCCACTCTGAACAGCAGGGGACTTGTTCTAGATGTTTTCTATCGGTCTGACAGGTTTCTCAGGAATACCCTACAAACTCAAGACGTGCCACACCCCTTCTCACTGTACACTGTCAGGGGCCTGCTTAAATTCTATGACATTGTTGTAATAATGGATGTTGTGTTCTATAATATAAATTCATCCTAAATTCATCTGGAATTCATTCCCTAACCCCGTCCCCCAACCATCTTGAAAAACCTTGCACAAAAAATATAGGCTGAGGGAGTGCTGCACTGTCAGAGGGGCCGTCTTTCGGGTGAGACGTTAAACCGAGGCCCCGTCTGCTGGACATGAAAGATCCCACGGCGCTATTTCTTAGAAGAGCAGGGGGGAGTTATCCCTGGTCTCCTGGTCAATGTCAAACAACATCGCTAAAACAGATTATCTGGTCATCACCACATTGCTGTTTGTTGGAGCTTGCTGTGCGCAAATTGGCTGCCGCGTTACCCACATTACAACAGTGACTCCACTTCAAAAAGAACCTCATTGGCTGTAAAGCGCTGTGGGACGTGCGGTGGTCGTTAAAGGTGCTACATAAAAGCAAGTCTTTCTTTTCTTTCTTAACCTTCCATTACGTTTCTCCCCTATTTCCCCCTCCCCCCGGCAACTGTAAAGCATCTTGGGACATTTTGCTATGTTAATGGTGCAATATCATTGGAAACTGCTGTTTACCTCTTTATACATTCCAGCTGATTTATTCACTTTGTGCACAAGCCACCGTTAAAAATGGGTTGGTTTTGTTCTTCAGTCAGGTGTTTGCCGTAGCTAGCAAATGACAGCTAAGCCTTTTTCATTTCGTATCTGGATATGAACAGTCAACAACAGCTGTCACTACATGTATCAGAGCATGAATATTTAAACACTCTCCTCTTGTGTGATTAGTGGCCCCCAACTGCTGCGCTGATATGAACTGACATCTTTACTCTAGTCTGTTCTCAGAGCCAGGTGGTGGAATCACCAATCCACATTCCCCACCCCACCGCCCCAAATCCCAGGCCAGCTCACCAGCTGATTTCTCTTTTGTTTCTTGTATCTTCTTCTTAGACGTCCCTCGGAACCGAGGATAACTTGCTTCCACATTTAAAATGAGTTCGCAGGTGACTGATGAGTCCAATGTGGGACCTACAGTCTCTGTCACAGGTGGGGCGGGTGGGTGGGGTGCTTGGATTGACGTGTGCTCCTTGCACTGCCTGCGCTTGGCTTCCGATTGCTCCCGGCGAAGAGACTCGAGGTGTTCGGCGCCTTCCCGGATGCTTCTCCTCCACTTTAGAGTCATAGAGTCATAGAGTTATACAGCACGGATAGAGGCCCTTCGGCCCATCGTGTCCGCGCCGGCCATCACGCCCTGTCTAATCTAATCCCATATTCCAGCATTTGGTCCGTAGCCTTGTATGCTATGGCATTTCAAGTGCTCATCCAAATGCGTCTTGAATGTTGTGAGGGTTCCAACCTCCACAACCCTTCCGGGCAGTGAGTTCCAGACTCCAACCACCCTCTGGGTGAAAAAGTTCTCTCTCAAATCCCCTCTAAACCTCCCGCCCTTTACCTTGAATCTGTGCCCCCTAGTTATTGACCCTTCTACTAAGGGAAAAAGCTCCTTAGTATCCATCCTATCTATGCCCCTCATAATTTTGTACACCTCAATCATGTCCCTCCTCAGCCTCCTCTGCTCCAAGGAAAACAAACCCAATCTGCCCAGTCTCTCTTCATAGCTGAAGCGTTCCAGCCCTGGTAGCATCCTGGTGAATCTCCTCTGCACCCTCTCCAAAGCTATCACATCCTTCCTGTAGTGTGGCGACCAGAACTGCACACAGTATTCCAGCTGTGGCCTAACCAGTGTTTTATACAGCTCCATCATAACCTCCTTGCTCTTATATTCTATGCCTCGGCTAATGAAGGCAAGTATCCCATATGCCTTTTTTACCACCTTATCCACCTGTTCCGCCGCCTTCAGGGATCTGTGTACTTGCACACCCAGATCCCTCTGACCCTCCGTCTTGCCTAGGGTCTTACCATTCATTGTGTATTCCCTTGCCTTGTTAGTCCCCCCAAAGTGCATCACCTCGCACTTTTCCGGGTTAAATTCCATTTGCCACTGTTCCGCCCATCTGACCAACCCATCGATATCGTCCTGCAGACTGAGACTACCCTCCTCGCTATTTACCACCCTACCAATTTTTGTATCATCCACAAACTTACTGATCATACCTTTTACATTCATATCCAAGTCGTTAATATAGACCACAAACAGCAAGGGACCCAGCACCGATCCCTGTGGTACCCCACTGGCCACAGGCTTCCAGTCACAAAAACAACCTTCGACCATCACCCTCTGCCTTCTGCCACTAAGCCAGTTTTGTATCCAACGTGCCAAGGCACCCTGGATTCCATGGGCTCTTACCTTCTTGACCAGTCTCCTGTGCGGGACTTTATCGAAGGCCTTACTGAAATCCATGTATACCACATCCACTGCGTTACCCTCATCCACACACCTAGTCACCCCCTCAAAAAATTCAATCAAATTAGTCAGACATGATCTTCCCTTGACAAAGCCATGTTGACTATCCCTGATTAATCCTTGCCTCTCCAAGTGGAGACTGATTTTGTCCCTCAGAATTTTTTCCAATAATTTTCCCACCACTGATGTTAGGCTCACTGGCCTGTAGTTCCCCGGTTTTTCCCTACTCCCCTTCTTGAATAATGGAACTACATTAGCGGTTCTCCAGTCCTCTGGCACATCCCCTGTGGCCAGAGAGGTTCTGAATATGTGTGTTAGAGCCCCCGCAATCTCTTCCTTTGCCTCACACAGCAGCCTGGGATACATTTCGTCTGGGCCTGGGGATTTATCCATTTTTAGGCCTGCTAAAACCGCCAATACCTCCTCCCTCTCGATGTTAATGTGTTCGAGCATATCACAGTCCCCCCGCCCTATTTCTATGTCTACATCGTCCCTCTCCATAGTGAAAACAGATGCAAAAAATTCATTTAGAACCCCTCCTACATCTTCCGGCTCCACACACAGATTGCCACTTTTGTCCCTAATGGGCCCTATTTTTTCCCTAGTTATCCTCTTACCCTTAATATACTTATAAAACATCTTAGGATTTTCCTTTATTTTGCTCGCCAGTGTTATTTCATGGCCCCTCCTTGATCTCCTAATTTCCTTTTTAAGTATCCCCCTGCACTTTTTGTACTCCTCTAGGGCTTCCTCCGTCTTTAGCCTTTTGTATCTGCCAAAAGCCCTCCTTTTTTTTCTAATCCATTCTCGTATATCCCCTGACATCCACGGTTCCCTGTGGTTTTTGGAACCACCCTTGACCTTTACGGGAACATGTTGCCATTGTATGATCTCAATCTCCCTTCTGAAAGCCTCCCATTGCTCCGATGCGGATTTTCCTACCAGTAGCTGATCCCAGTCCATTTTGGCCAGATCCTGCCTTATCCTATTAAAATCGGCCTTCCCCCAATTTAGAACCTTTATTTCCGGCCCATCCCTGTCCTTTTCCATGACCACCTTAAATCTCACCATATTATGGTCACGGTCACCAAAGTGCTCACCTACTAGCACTTCTTCCACTTGGCCGGCCACATTCCCTAGAATTAGGTCCCGTACCACCCCCTCTCTTGTAGGAGCTTCTACATGCTGGCTCAAAAAGCTCTCCTGGATGCACTTTACGAATTCTACACCCTCTGTGCCTTTCACACTCTGACTATCCCAGTTAATATTGGGGAAGTTGAAATCCCCCATTATTATTACCCTATTATTTGCACATTTCTCTGAAATTTGCCTACATATCTGTTCCTCTATCTCCCCCTGACTGTTTGGAGGCCTATAGTACACTCCCAGCAAAGTGCTTGCCACCTTCTTGTTTTTAAGCTCCACCCATATGGCCTCATTAGAGGAACCTGCTAATATGTCATCCCTCCTTACTGCAGTAATTGACTCCTTAATTAATATTGCTACACCCCCTCCTCTTATACCCCCCCCTCTGTCTCGCCTGAAGATTCTGTACCCCGGAATATTGAGCTGCCAGTCTTGCCCCTCCCTCAACCATGTCTCCGTGATGGCAACAATATCATACTCCCATGTGTTTATCAACACCTTCAGTTCATCCATCTTATTTGCAAGACTCCTTGCATTAAAATAGATGCCATCCAGCCTTGCCACTTTGTGCGGTCTTGGGCCAGGGATTCCTAGGTGTTGATGGGGATGTTACACTTTTTCAAGGAGGCTTTGAGGGTGTCCTTGAAGTGTTTCCTCTGCCCGCCTGGGGCTCTCTTGCCGTGCCAGAGCTCCGAGTAGAGCGCTTGTTTTGGGAGTCTCGTATCAGTCATGCGGACAATGTGACCCGTCCATCGGAGCTGATTGAGCGTGGTCAAAGCTTTGGTGCTGGGGATGTTGGCCTGAGCAAGAACACTGACATTGGTGCGCCTATCCTGCCAATGGATTTGCAGGATCTTGCGGAGGCAGCGTTGGTGGTACCTCTCCAGTGCTTTAAGGTGCCTGCTGTACATGGTCCATGTCTCTGAGGCATACAGCAGGGCGGGTATCACTGCTGCTCTGTAGACCATGAGCTTAGTGCCGGGTTTGAGGTCCTGGTCTTCAAACGCTCTCTTCCTCAGGCGACCGAAGGCTGCACTGGCACACTGAAGGTGGTGTTGGACTTCGTCGTCAATGTCTGCCCTTGTTGACAGTAGACTCCCCAAGTATGGAAAGTGGTCCACGTTGTCCAAGGCCTTGTTGTGGAGGCAGCACTGTGTGGCGGGGGCAGGTTGGTAGAGGACCTTTGTCTTACGGATGTTTAGTGTAAGGCCTATGCTCTCGTACGCTTCGGTGAAGGTGTTGACGATGGTTTGGAGTTCAATCTCCGAGTCAGCGCAGACGCAAGCGTCGTCTGCATACTGTAATTCGATGACAAAGGATGTATAATATACTGGACTTATCCTACAACTCGCTGTAAGCACAGCTAGGCGAGATTCACTCATGTCACTTGAGCAGAAAATCTAGGCTGACACTCCCAGTGCAGTGCTGAGGCAGTGCTGCACTGTCGGAGGTGCTGTCTTTCGGATGAGACGTTAAACCGAGGCCCCCGTCTGTTCTCTCAGGTGGACGTAACATCCCGTGGCACTATTTTGAAGAGGAGCAGGGGAGTTTTCCCTGTTCCGGCAACGCCTCAATTTTAAATTTCTCATCCTTGTTTTCAAATCCCTCCATGGCGGGCCTGAGCGGGAGTGGTGGTAGCGGAGGCTGCGGCGGCATAAAGAGAGCTGAGCGGCGACTTAAAAAACCCAAAAAACAAGGAGTAACGTCACAGGACAGCAGGTAGGTGATTGGTTGGTGAGTATTACAGCTCTTTTGCTCTCTAGGTTAGGTAAGTGGATTAAATTCAGAACTGGGAGAATATTAACTACTATAACTTTATTGAATTAATAATTTAAATTAAATGAACTCATTAAAACTAAAAATTAAAAGTAAAAATAATCCTTTGAAGGACGCGGAGTATAAAACGAGCGGGGTCCCAGAGAGAGCGCAGACAGGAGCAGCAGTGGCAGCGAGGAGACAGAGTATAAATCCAGCGGGGGGCCCAGAGAGAGAGTGCAGACCGGAGCAGCGAGGAGGCGGAGAACCTCCAGCGAAAACATCAAAAACTGCAAAACAGCTAAAGTGACGTCACCACCAGGGAAGGAGCTGATTGGTGAGTAGTTGGTAAGTGTTTCTAGTTAATAGTCTATTAAGTAGAGGCATGGCAGGGCAGCTGAGTCCCGTGGAATGCACACCCTGTGTCATGTGGGGACTCCAAGACGCTTCCCGTGTCCTGGATAACCACATGTGCAGGAAGTGTAGTCAGCTGGAGGAGCTCGAGCTCCGGGTTTTGGAGCTTGAGCAGCAGCTGGCGTCACTGTGGTGCATCCGTGAGGCTGAGAGCTTTGTGGATAGCACGTTCCAGGAGGTGGTCACCCTGCAGATAAAGAGTGTGCAGGCAGAAAGGGAATAGAGGACCACCAGACAGAAGAGGAGGACCAGGCAGGTAGTGCAGGAGTCCCCTGAGTGCATCTTGCTCTCCAACCAGTATTTGGATCTGAGTACTGGTGAGGGCGATGGTTCCTCTGGGCAGTATAGCCAGAGCCAAGTCTGCGACACCACGGGTGGCTCAGCTGTACAGCGGGGGAGGAAGAAGAGTGGTAGCAATAGTGGTAGGGGATTCAATAGTTAGGGGAGCAGACAGGCGTTTCTGTGGCTGCAGACGTGACTCTAGGATGGTATGTTGTCTCCCTGGTGCCAGGGTCAAGGATGTCACTGAGCGGAACATTCTGAGGGGAGAGGGTGAACAGCTAGAGGTCGTGGTCCAAATCGGTACTAATGACTCAGGTAGAAAGAGGGATGAGGTCCTTCAGGCAGATTTCAGAGAGCTCGGAAAGAGATTAAAAAGCAGGACCTCAAAGGTAGCAATCTCCGGATTACTCCCGGTGCCATGCACTAGTGAGTATAGAAATAGGAGGATAGCGCAGATGAATGCGTGGCTGGAGAGATGGTGCCGGAGTCAGGGCTTTAGATTCCTGGGGCACTGGGATCAGTTCTGAGGGAGGTGGGACCTGTAAAGGCCGGACGGGTTGCACCTCAACAGGACCGGAACCAATATCCTCGCGGGGAGGTTTGCTAGTGCTGTTGGGGAGGGTTTAAACTAATTTGGCAGGGGGATGGGCACCAGGATGTAACATTAGAAAGGGGAAATAAAGTGCTCAAAGGATTGGGAGAGGCAGAAAGCACTAAAGTAAGAAATAGTAAGGTATTAGGTGGGGTCAAACTAAGAGAAAATATAGGATGGTCTAAGATGGGTTTACAGTGTATGTATGTGAACGCACGGAGCGTAGTAAACAAGGTAAGTGAGCTGCAGGCACAAATAGCCACATGGGAATATGATGTTGTGGCAATAACTGAGACCTGGCTCAAAAAAGGGCAGGATTGGGTATTAAATATTCCTGGTTATAAGGTGTTCAGGAAAGATAGGGAAGGAAAGATAGGAGGTGGTGTGGCAGTATTGGTCAAGGAGAATGTTATAGTGCTGGAGAGGGAGGATGTCTTGGAGGGGTCAAGGACAGAATCTATATGGCTAGAGTTAAGAAATAATAGAGATGCCATTACACTACCAGGTGTATTCTATAGACCACCAAATAGTGGGAAAGATATGGAGGAGCAAATTTGCAGAGAAATTACAGAGAGGTGCTAGAACTATAGAGTAGTAATAATGGGAGACTTCAACTATCCTAATATAGACTGGGATCGTAATAGTGTTAAGGGCAGAGAAGGGAAGAATTTCTGAAGTGTGTTGAGGAGAACTTTCTTCATCAATATGTTTTTGGCCCAACGAGGGAGGAGGGGAGGAGGCATTGCTGGATCTGGTTCTGGGGAATGAGGTAGGTCAAGTGGAGCAAGTGTCAGTAGGTGAACATTTAGGGAACAGTGATCATAGTATCATAAGGTTTAGATTAGCTAGGGAAAAGGACAGGGAGCAATCTAGAGTAAAAATGTTTAACTGGGGGAAGGCCAATTTTAGTGGATTAGATAGAGGGAATTGTTCCCATTGGCAGAAGGGTCGAGAACCAGAGGGGACAGATAAAAGGTGATTGGCAAAAGAACCAAAGGCGACGTAAGAAAAAACTTTTTTACGCAGCGAGTGGTTAAGATCTGGAATGCACTGCCTGAAAGTGTGGTGGAGGCAGATTCAATCATGGCTTTCAAAAGGGAGTTGGCTAAGTATATGAAGGAAAGAAATTTGCAGGGCTACGGGGAAAGGGCGGGGTGTGGGACTAGCTGAAGTGCTCTTCCAGAGAGCCGGCAACCATCTCAATGGGCCGAATGGCCTTCTTCCATGCTGTAACCATTCTAGGATTGTATGATTCTATGGCCTTGCTCCTGCCTATCTCTAATCTCCTCCAGCCCTAGAACCCTCTGAGATCTCTGGATTCCTCCAATTCTGGCCTCTTGCGCATCCCCGATTTTCATTGCTCCATCATTGGCAACCGTGCCTTCAGTTGCCTGTGCCCTAAACTCTGGAATTCCCTTCCTAAGCATCTCTGCCTCTCTACCTCACTCTTCTACTTTAAGACGCTCCTTAAAACCTACCTCTTTGACCAAGCTTTTGGTCATCTGTCCTAATATCTCCTTATGTGGCACAGAGCCAAATTTTGTCTGCCAACGCTCCCGTGAAACACCTTGTGACATTTTACTAAAGGCCCTATATTGTTGTTGTTGTTTGTGTCCTGGCCAATACTTACCCCGCAACCAACATCACTACAAAAACAGATGATCTGGTCATTATCTTTTGTGGGACCTTGCTGTGCGCAAATTGTCTGCCGCGTTTCTTACATTACCACGGTGATTACACTTCAAAAAGTACTTCCGTAAAGCGCTTTGGGATGTCCTGAGGTCATGAAAGGCCCTATATAAATGCAAGTCCTTCTTCCTTTCATAAGCAAAGTGGGGGTAGATATTGGAAAACACACATAAAGCAAAGCTGCAAGAGAATAAATTGGGCACCTCAGCACGTGGTGTGGGTTATTTTAAAAATTCATTCTTGGGATGTGGGCATCGCCGGCATTTATTGCCCATCCCTAGCTGCCCGCGAGAAAGTGATGGTGAGCTGCCACCTTCTTGAACCGCTGCAGTCCTGTGTGCTGAATGTGTTCCCGCAGTGCTGCTAAAGTAGGGAGTTCCAGGATTTTGACCCAGCGACGATGAAGGAACGGCCGATATATGCGGTGGTAATGCTGTAACGCTGAATTGGGTGGCGCACGTTCAATTCCTCACTCTGTAACTTTATAGTTCTTGACCTAAGCTGTGACGAGCTGAGCAGGAGTGCTGAAGTCTCCTGGCAGGACTAAGGAAAATTGGACAGGGGTAGTCCGGCCTCGGCAGAGTATTGTGCCTCCTCGTGGCTGGTCAGTTGGAGGATTGGCAGAATTCTTGGGGATAGGCTACACACCCGATCTTTTGGCAGAAGAGTTCGGGTGCAACCAGGAACAGGGCTAATTTTTAAGGCGGCGGAGGTATCAAGTAGAGGAGTGACTAGTCCTGCCCCCCTCTTCCATACACAAAGGGAGAGGGAAAGATCGGTGGGACTGTTCCCTCTCCCTCTTGCACACCTCTCTTTTCATCCTCAAAGAAGCTCCTGAAAACCTACCTCTTTGACCAAGCTACCTGCCCTAATTTCTCCTTATGTGGCTCGGTGTCAAATTTTGTCTGATAATCGCTCCTGTGCAGCGCCTTGGGGATGTTTTGCTACGTTAAAGGCGCTATATGAATGCAAGTTGTTGTTGTTCCAGCTGGGAGGTTAAAAAGTACTCAGCAGGTTCACCTCCCGGAATGTTCCCTCCGCCAGGGAACCACTGTAATACTTGGTTACCTGGAAAGTGAGAAGATACATAACAGCGCTTCACACACACAAAAGTAGAAAAATAAAATGCTGCAGGGATCGAACTGGCCGGACTGCGTGAAGCCTTTCCAGTCAGGTTCTCTAACTAAAAGCTCCCTGCTACAATGCCATGGGGAGTGTGTTCAGGTTTACCGAATAAACTCAGGATCAGCGCAGGTAGGAAAAACAGATTGAAGTTTAATAAATAAATGTGACTTTAAAAAAAAACAAAGTTGAGGTACAAAATAACATACGGATGCGGGAGGCCACTCGGTCCATCCAGAAAGAATATATATTTCCCGGATCACAGCACCCAATTGTTCCTTAAATTATTCAAGGTATTTTGCCTCCACTATCCCATCTGGAAGTTCATTTCAGATGTTTATCACTCTTTGTTTGAAACATTCTGATATCAGTCCAGGTTTTGCCTCTTGTTTGAATCCTCCGCTTGTGTTTTATCTTGAAGTCGTGTCTCACATTTACCTTCTCTGTACTGTGTGCTCTCTCGTGTACCTCTACCAAGCCCCCTCATGGTGGCCTTTCAGGGCTGAACAAGCCTACTTTCTCCAGTCCTGCCCCCCTCTTCCACACACAAAGGGAGAGGGAAAGATCGGTGGGACTGTTCCCTCTCCCTCTTGCACACCTCTCTTTTCATCCTCAAAGCAGCTCCTGAAAACCTACCTCTTTGGCCAAGCTACCTGCCCTAATTTCTCCTTCTGTGGCTCGGTGTCAAATTTTGTCTGATAATCGCTCCTGTGCAGCGCCTTGGGGATGTTTTACTACGTTAAAAGGCGCTATATAAATGCAAGTTGTTGTTGTTCCAGCCGTCTTTTGTCTCCACTAGTCCGATCACCATCTCGTCTCGTTTTGAATACCTGTTAATGTCTCTTCACTTCTCTTTTGTTCTCTCCCAGCCTGGCCTTTTAATCTATTTCATTTCCTGTGCTTCTCCAGTCTTGACAAAGGGTTTGACCCGAAACGTTGACTCTATTCTCTCTCCACGGATGTTACCTGGCCTGCTGAGTTTTTCCAGCATTTTCTGTTGTAATTTCGGATTTCCAGCATCTGCAGTATTTTGCTATCGTACTACTTTCTCCAGTCCTTTGCACAAAAGCTCAGTGCTCCCAAAAACTAGGGATCAACATTTATCCCTCAGTCAACAACACTAAAACGGATGAACTGGTCATTTACATCGTTGCTGTTTGTGGGGACTTGAGGGAGTGCAGCACTGTCAGAGGTGCTGACTTTCGAATGAGACGTGAACCAAGTCCCCAGCTGCCTGTTTGGGTGGATGCAAACAAAATCTCATGGCACCGGTGGAAGAAGAGCGGGGGAGCTCTCCTGGTTAACATCTCTCCCTCAAGCAACACCAGATAAACTGGCTACTCATCTCATTGCTGTCTGTGGGACCTTGCTGTGCGCAAATTGGCTGCCACCTTTCCTACATTACAACAGCGACTGGGCTTCAAAAAGGGTGCTATATAAATGCAAGCTCCATCTTTCCCTTCTTGTGGCTCTTCACAAATGCACCCAAAGAAAGCATGCAGGGGCCGATGTTACGAGTACGCTCGACCAAAGGGGAGTCTTGCGTGCTGCAAGAAATCGTGGATTGAAAGAAATAATAGTCTGTTACGGGTTCCCTAGATCCCCTAGTTTGCCTAAGTTGATGACACAGAAAGATTCCAGTCATGTCAGAAAAATAGCTGTACAGAGAGCTGAATTACGAGGTCAGAACACAAAAACAGGCCTTCAAGTGGGCATAGCTAGGTCTGATAAGGGATGCAGCAAGGAGCTCTAGGATACACAAGCTGTCTACGAGAGGGCAACAAGACCTTTAGAATAGAGATAAGGAGGAAAATGACCTCATGAGGCTGGGAGGGGGCTGTCAGAGGTACCCACTCCCTTATAATGGGACAATCGGATGGGTAACAATGATTGACACCAGGTATCCACCAGCCCATCGAAATAAGGTATAAAAACAGACGACCGAGAGAGGAAAACAGGCAGTTAGGGGCGAAGGCTTTCCCGGGGTGGCTACGGCCTAACACCTTGGTCAAGTTTAGCCTCAGAGGTGGATCAGTGCTGGCTGACGGCCTAACACCTCCAACAGCTCGAGGGACGACCCAATGCAAGTGACCGCTGCCACAGACTGCAGGAATCCACCGAATCCGGGACCACCATACTGCCTCACAGTCCGTCCAATCGTTTCGTTCCGTTCCATTCCAGGGTCGCAGATTGCCCTCATCTGTCACGGGCTGTATGTCTACTGTATCTATTTCAATCGCATGTAGTAATATCTGAGAGTTATGCTTAAACTGTAGCTCTCTAATTAAAAAGCCTTACAGCTCCTCAGACCCTTTGGGTAATCTGTGTGTGACCTGTGATCCAAATCTTACAGTGCCAACTACGCACATTGTGAAAATCATGGGCTGTGCAACCTGCCACTTCCCCACACGCTTGGCTGGTGCGTGACGCTCCCTGCCAGCGTTCTCACAATACTGTCCCCTATATCACAGTACAAGATCAAAATCAGTGTCTTCGGTGCAGATCATTTCAGGATCCAGGAACTGGTCTCCCAGTTTCTTCCACCAGGGACCCCGTGTGAACTGCAGCATGGTGTTGTGGGACTGCCTGGCTCTGGCTGCGACAGGACCGCACCTGCTGTTAAAGACCTCCGTATCCTTCCTTGTGGCCGCCTTCAGGCTTGGAGTGTCTGGATGCAATGAGACAAAAAAAAAAGCCCAGTTTAAAATAAATAGGAATGCAGGTGCCGACACAAGGCAATGATTCAAATTGGCCGGTGCGGGAAATGTTAGCAGAACGTCAGGACTGAAGATGCTGGGGACGTACTGCCGCTGCATCAGCGTCGGACGGGAAAAGGAAGACAGGTTGAACACTCTCTCAGACCTCAAATTTTGCCTGTCGTGTTGATGCGCATATAATAGGCCAACTCCTTCACTAATGCCAAACTCAAGCTCTCCCCCCGGGGGAAATGATTAAAATCACAAATAGGCCACACCCCCAATTTAATTTTTTTTTTTTTTTTAATTTAAGTGCTTTAAAAGCGTGGCCCAGAGCAGAGTTCATACGCTGCCCTTTGACTTTCCACTCCCAACATTTCCTTTTTATTTCAGATTTTTCCATTTTTTTCCCCATTTTACTTCAGGGTTTATTAAAACTCGCCGAGACGTTCGTAATTTGTCACAGCAGCCGACTACAGGCAGTTTAATAAAAAAAAGCAAACTCAAACGGACATTTTGAGCCATTATTCACTGACAGTAAAGCGCTGTGACATGGCAGTAAGGGGGTAATCAGGAGCACAATGACGATGAGGTTGTGGAAGTGGGTCATGAGCATGATGGGAGGTTGCAGCAGCAGCAGCCAAACACAGGAAATCTCCTGCACGTTACAAGTGATGTAAATCTAATCCGAAGGTTGGCTTATGGACTTCAAGCAAAGGGCTTCATGTAACGCCAGCTCTGGCTGGTAGGCTGACTGAACCCCGGTCACAAGGCCGCAGGCCCAAGTCTTTGGGCGGCACCGTCATTCAAGCTCACTCGCTCGGTTGTGCCTTTTGACAGGTCTCAACCAGGCTGCTGAAAGAAAAAAAACTTACATTTCTATAGCGCCTTTCACGACCACGGGACGTCTCAAAGCGCCTTACAGCCAATGAAGTACTATTTGAAGTGTAGCCAATGTTGTAATGTGGGAAACGTGACAGCCAATTTGCACACAGCAAGCTCCCACAACCAGCTGTGCGATAATCACCAGATAATCTGTTTTTAGTGATGTTGGTTGAGGGATAAATATTGGCCCGGGACACCAGGGATAAACCCCCTGCTCTACTTCGAAATAGTGCCGTGGGATCTTTTACGTCCACCTGAGAGAGCAGACAGGGCCTCGGTTTAACGTCTCATCCGAAAGACAGCACCGCCGACAGTGCAGCACTCCCTCAGCACTGCACTGGAGTGTCAGCCTAGCTTTATGTGCTCAAGTCTCTGGAGTGGGACTTGAACCCACAACCTTCTGACTCAGAGGCGAGTGTGCTGCCCACTGAGCCACAGCTGACACCTGCTGGATGAAAATGTGTTTATAGAATCATACAGCACAGGAGGAGGCCATTCGGACCATCATGCCTGCACCGGCTCTTTGAAAGGGCTATCCAATTAATCCCACTCCCCCCTGCTCTTCCCTCCGTAGCCCTTGCAAATTTTTCCTTTTCAAGTATTTATCCAAATTCCTTTTGAAAGTTACTGCCGAATATGCTTCCACCGCCCTTTCAGGCAGTGCGTTCCAGATCATACATCCGGAGTTCTGTCTTGGAGGTTGGGGGGGAGGGGGGGGGGTGGGGGTGAGGCGCGGATATGTCGGAACTAGAAGCTGCTCTGATCAAAGGGTGCCCCCTGCCGGCCAACCACAGACCAGCATGGACTGTAATCGTCACAGTCTGCAGTTCGTAGGGATGAAGTCGGCACTCACATTAACTGAGACACTTCATCTGCCCACACACGGATAGCTGCTTTTGCTGAAATCAATCGCACTGATTCTCCTTACCGTCACACCCTTTCCCTTCTTGCTCCGGGAGTTGTCCCTGGTGTCCTGGGGTCAATATTTATCCCTCAACCAACATAACAAAAACAGATTATCTGGTCATTATCACATTGCCGTTTGTGGGAGCTTGCTGTGCGCAAATTGGCTGCCGCGTTTCTTACATTACAACAGTGACTACACTTCAAAAAGTACTTCATTGGCTGTAAAGCGCTTTTAGACGTCCGGTGGTCGTGAAAGACACTATATAAATGCAAGTCTTTCCTTACAGCATTGCAGCTGCTCCTCTCCTGGGCTGAACGCTACGTCTCGAGAGCTTCCCCGTGTCTGCAGACAGTTTCTCAAGGGACATCAGATCCCCGTCACATCTTTCTGGATCCCCACACCTCACCTGCCCAAAGGCTCCTTAAAGTGGTTACAGACAATGAGCAACTCACCAAAGGCCACCGCATTTCTTTTAACTTAATTCACAGCTTGTCTTCTGCCGCCATATCACATCTGGAATGATCACATTTCGGAGAGTTTTTAAACTTTTCTAAATTTTGTCCTTTCCTACTCCTTGTATTACAACAACAACAACTTGTATTTATATAGCACCTTTAATGTAGTAAAACGTTCCAAGGCGCTCCAGAGGAGCAATTATCAAACAAAATTTGACACCGAGCCACGTAAGGAGATATTAGGGCAGGTGACCAAAAGCTTGGTCAAAGAGGTAGGTTTTAAGGAGCGTCTTAAGGGAGGAGAGAGAGAGGTAGAGAGGCGGAGAGGTTTAGGGAGGGAATTACAGAGCTTAGGGCCTTGGCAACAGAAGGCACGGTCACCAATAGAAGAGCAATTATAATCAGGGATGCTCAAGAAGGTAGAATTAGAGGAGCGCAGATATCTCTGGGGGTTGTGGGGCTGAAGGAGATTACAGAGATAGGGAGGGGCGAGGCCATGGAGGGATTTGAAAACATGGATGAGAATTTTAAAATCGAGGCGTTGCTTAACCGGGAGCCAATGTAGGTCAGCGAGCACAGGGGATGATGGGTGAACGGGACTTCACAGAATCACAGAAACCCCACAGTGCAGATAGAGGCCATTTCGGCCCATCGAGCCTGCACCGACACATATCCCACCCGATCCCCGTAACCCCTACACCAACACATGTCCCACCCTATCCTTGTAACCCCACGTATTTAATCCCCCTAACACTAAGGGTCAATTTATCATAGCCAATCAACCTAACCCGCACATCTTTGGACTGTGGGAGGAAACCGGAGCACCCGGAGAAAACCCACGCAAACACGGGGAGAATGTGCAAACTCCACACAGACAGTCGCCCGAGGCCGGATTCGAACCCGGGTCTCTGGCGCTGTGAGGCAACAGTGCTAACCACTATGCCACCGTGCTGCCCCGTGACTTGGTGCGAGTTAGGGCAGCAGAGTTTTGGATGACCTCAAGTTTACGAGTTATTATTATTGTTATGACCCTATTGCCCCTTCAGATGCTCAGCATCGTGGGGCAGGTGGCATCTGCCTGCTGATGCCCGTGGCAGCTCTTCCTGTCCGCTGATGCCCGTGGCAGCTCTTCCTGTCCTGTCCCTAAACAGGGCTGTTTATGGCAGGGCAGCCAACAATTTGGGAGGAAAACAAAATTAAAACGAGTACACACTACCTTTCACCACCTTGGTGTCTGTCGAGCTGCAATTTATTTTTAATCACGCAACCACAGTGATGTAAGAAAAAGGAGACTTACCATCAAGTAACTTTAAAGTAAGCTTTAAGTAACTTATAAACACACTATATACAAGAGAGGTCTTTACCATGCCTCTGGTAGAAGCCTCTTACAATACTGAACAGACCAGTATTTATACCAGTCCAACAGGAAGTGACATATGACAGGAAGTGAGGTATGTACACCGTTCATAGTTCACAGTTCATAGTTCACAGGAAGTGATGACATAACTTCCCGGAAGTTAGCATTTTTATCACATTCTTCCCTCCTGCAGGATTAGAAGGCTGTGGTCTACCTTTTGGTCCGCAGCCGCTGAACAAGGAAGAGTCGCACCCGTTTGGATTCCCGTCGTAGAGGGTCGCTGGTCCGCTTACATGCGGTTGGCCATTGGTCAGAGTCTGTGTGGCCTGGATTGCCCTGTGAAGGGTCGGGGAGATCATGGCTTCGAGTACGAGCCCCAATAGGTTCAAAGTCGGACTGCCTCTGTTCAGAGGGAGGTGCAGAGCTGGTCTGTGGCGGATCAGTACTTTCATGCGCGGTACTGGGAGGGTCGCAACCTTGAGCACGGGGTTCTACCGGCACCAAGCTAGTTGGTGTCCGATCAGGATCCTGGAGAGGGGTACCCGATAGGTCCCAAGAGTTTCCTGGTGAAATGCCATCACCCGATGTCCCACTAGGTCCTGGTGGGCAGGGAGCCAGATCCCGTAATGATACGGTAGATTCTCGGCCGTCGGAATATCGTATGTTTGCATAGGTGGGGTTGGCATCGGTTAGTTCAACCTCGTCTACAAGAGGGTCATTTTTAGACGTCCGAACGTATCTTCGGAGTAATACAGGTCCAGGAGTAGTTAGCCATGACGGGAGTGATGTCCCATGAGATGAGCGACGCTGGAATCCAAAGAACCGCTCATGAGGTGTAGTATTTGTGGCTGTAGAAAGCAGGGACCGTATAGAGTGCAATGCATCCGGAAGCACTGTTTCCCATTGCTGGTCTGGTAGGCCCCGAGATCTTAAAGCGAGACGTACGGAATTCCAGATGATACCGTTATACCTCTCTACCTGCCCATTTCCGATGGGATGGTATGGTGTTGTTTTGCTTGTAGCAATTCCCCGTTCTGAGAGGTAGTCCTTGAGTTCCCTTGACATAAAGGATGGACCCCGATCTGAGTGAATATAAGCCGGCATGCCACAGAGAGAAAATACCTGCTCAAGGCAGCAGATTACTGTGGACGCCAGCATATTGGAGCAGGGGAAGGCAAACGGAAAACGTGAATATTCGTCGATCATGGTGAGCAAATATGTGTTCCGAGTTGAAGAGGGCACTGGGCCCTTAAAATCGATGCTAAGTCGTTGCATCGGTTGGGTTGCATGTATGAGTATACCAGCTGAGGGGCGGAAGAACTGAGGTTTTAATTCCGCACAAAGCCGGCATTCTGAGCATATTTTCTTTACATCTCCAGTGGAAAAAGGGAGATTCCGTGATCGTACGAAATGTAGCATGCGCGTAACGCCAGGATGACACAAACCATTGTGGACATCCATGAGAGTGGAGGATGACATAGTGGAGCAGAATGCCCGTGTGAGGGTGTCCGGGGCCACATTCTCCTTGCCAGGCCGATAGAGAATGGTATAACCAAAAGAGGCCAGTTCCATCCTCCAAAGTTGTATTTTATTATTCTTAATTTTGGTTCGTTTTCGATTATCGAGCATGAAGGCGACTGATCGTTGGTCCGTGATCAATGTAAAGTGCTGGCGAGCTAGAAAATGGTTCCACTTCCGTACTGCCTCTATGATGGCTGTGGCTTCTTTCTCAACCGGAGGATAATGTAGCTCGGCACCTTGTAAGGTCCTGGACATAAATGCTACAGGACGACCTTCCTGATTCAGAGTAGCCGAGATCGCCACCTCCGAGGCATCACATTCAACCACGAAAGGGAGATTCTCATCGATGGAGTGAAGAGCCGCTTTCTCCAACTGTTTTTTGAGAAGGTTAAAGGCTGCAACAGCCGCTGTTCCCAGTGGAAATGATCTAGCATGCAGCAAGGGTTGGATTTTGTCCGAAAAATGAGGAATCCATTTAGCGTAGTATGCAAACAGACCGAGAGCCCGACGTAAAGAAGCCGGATTCTTAGGTGACGGGAGCTCTTGGAGCGGGCGAAGTCTTTCTGGGTCTGGCTTAATGATACCATTGCCTACGCAGTAGCCAAGGATGTTGATGGTCGGTTGCGACTCAACAGATTTGGATTCATTCAGGGTCAAATTACGGCGATGGAGGGCATCCCGAAATTTTTGGAGGTTGGAGTCGTGTTCCTGTTGATCGTGACCTGCAATGGTAATGTTATCAAGATAGGGAAAAGTGTCCCTTAGGTTTTCCTGCTTAACCAGGCCATCCATTGCCCGTTGAAAGGCAGCCACTCCATTAGTAACCCCGAATGGGAGGCGACGAAATTGGTACAGCCGTCCATTAGCCTCAAAGGCTGTGTACTGCTTATCTGAGACCTTCAAGGGTAACTGATGATAGGCACTTTTTAAATCGTAAGTTGAGAACACTTTGTATTCGGCCAGTTTATTAACCATATCATCAATGCGTGGCAATGGGTAGGCGTCCAAGTCGGTATATTGATTGATGGTTTGCGAATAATCGATGCATAGTCGCTGTTTGTGAGGTTTTAGAGGGTTCTTGACAATGACGACTTGAGCCCGCCAGGGCGACGAACATGGTTCAATGATATCCTCTGCTAGAAGTCGAGAGATTTCAGCCGCAATAAAAGATTGGTCTTCCTGATTAAAGCGCCGCGATTTCGTTATTATCGGTTGGCATTGAGGCGGAATACTGGCAAATAATGAGGGTTCATCAAGTGAAGCTGCTGATAATGCACAAAAAGGTAATTTAGATGGTATATTAGAAATAGTAAGTCCGGGTTTGGATCCACCAAACTCAATGGTGAGTTTCTTATGCTGTTTTTGGAAGTCCAGCCCTAAGAGGAGATCACTACATAAGTCTTTGAGCACCGAAAGTCGGGTGGAGGGATACATACGACCATGAAGTGTCATATCAACAACACAAAAGCCGGAGATTCTGGTATTAAGTGATGACTGGGCCATCGCAATTGCCTGGTCCGATGGGAAGACATGTAGTTTCAATTTCGCAACAATCTGTTCCTTAATGAAACTATCAGTACTTCCTGAGTCAATTAAGGCATCTAAGGTATGCCCTTTAATTGAAATTTTTGTGGCTGCCTGAGACAGGTTCTGTGGGCAAGCAGCTGTAATTGGTGTCGTTGCACAGAGAGTGGCTAAAACTCTCGGTGTGCTTCTTCGGGAGAGAGCTCGAGAGGAAGCTTGATAGGTCCTAGCTGGAGCATCTTGATAGGCCCTAATTGGGGCAGTTCGGTAGGTCTTAGCTGGATTGGCCCTCGTAGAGGCCCTTGATAGGCAAACTTTAGCAAAGTGTCCTTTTTTCCCGCAATAACTGCAGATTGCATTGCGAGCAGGGCAGGTTTTCCTAGGGTGAAAAGCATCTCCACAAAAGAAGCATTCCTTCCTAGATTGCCAAGAGGCTGCTAAAGTGGGGTCGTCCTCCTCTTCTTCATCAGAATGATCAGAATTAGATTCCCCCATGATAGGGTTCACCTGAGACCGCTTGAATTGTCTGGTTGCAGCTACAGCAGCAGATCGAGATCTGGGCAGCTGATAGAGGTCTGCATTTCTCTTTGCCAAATCCAGTGAACAAGCTAGGTCAAAAGCTTTTTGTAGCTCAAGTGTTTTACTTTCTAGTAGACGCTGGCGTATAAATGGAGAGGCAATCCCGCAGATGAAAGCATCACGAATCATTTCTTGGCGGTACAGCTCAGCTGAGGCTGCCTGAAAGTTACAATCTACGCTGAGCCTGCGAAGTTCTTGCAGGAATTCGTCAATTGATTCCCCTGGCCCTTGTCGGGCTGTGGCCAGTAGATGTCTAGCATAGACCTCATTTGGGGTCTTCGCATACAGTTTCTTAAGTGCCCGAATCACCTCTTCGTAATTATCCCAGTCATCAACATATTCGAACACTTTTGGGGTCACATAATTGACAAGTATCTTCAATTTAGCAGGAGCATCCGCTTTACATTCATCCAGAAAATTCTCAAAAGTACGATACCAATGCTTCCATACCCTGCCAGCTGCTGGTGTATTCGGGTCCAAGTCCAGACGAATAGGTCTAAGGATTTTCTCCATGATGGGTGGTTCCCTGGATCCTTAACTTCCGAGTTTGTCTGAAGGTCTAGTATTTGTCAGTGTAAATACTAAGTTACTTAAATTGATGTAAGAAAAAGGAGACTTACCATCAAGTAACTTTAAAGTAAGCTTTAAGTAACTTATAAACACACTATATACAAGAGAGGTCTTTACCATGCCTCTGGTAGAAGCCTCTTACAATACTGAACAGACCAGTATTTATACCAGTCCAACAGGAAGTGACATATGACAGGAAGTGAGGTATGTACACCGTTCATAGTTCACAGTTCATAGTTCACAGGAAGTGATGACATAACTTCCCGGAAGTTAGCATTTTTATCACACACAGTATTTTGGGGAGTAGGTTTTCCGAGTCCGCAGATGCGGCAAGGCGCCTCGCACGGCGTGAGCGCGCACTGAAAAACCATGGGCTCGCTGCACGGGGCTCTCCGATGTACGCTTGTGGTGTGTGAGGTCCTGGATAATCTATCCTGTATTGTGTAAAGTGAAGCGTTCACAAACACGGCAGAAACGTTTTGTTGCTGTATGTGGCGCCTTACCAGTGTATTCTTGGAGGTGGATGCATTCTGCCACCATAAAGGAAAGGCCTGAATGAGTAAATTACTTAAATTACTTTGATTCTTAATTTTACTTATGTTCCCTTGCCAATTTTCCTTGAAACTGGTTTTCTCCCTTTCTGCAAAAAAAGACTTGCATTTCCACAGCGCCTTTCACGACCTCAGGACATCCCAAAGCACTCCACAGCCAATGAAGTACTATTTTGAAGTGTGGTCACTGTTGTAATGTAGGAAACGCGGCAGCCAATTTGCGCACAGCAAGCTCCCACAAACTGCAATGTGATAATGACCAGATAACCTATTTTTGTTATGTTGGTTGAGGGATAAATATTGGCCCCAGGACACCGGGGAGAACTCCCCTGCTCTTCTGCTTCTGATCTTTTACGTCCACCTGACAGAGCAGACGGGTCCTTGGTTTAACGTCTCATCCTGAAATGAAACGCCTCATGCCAGATATAGTTCCACGGGTGTTGATTGCTCATCGATTCCTTGCCCAACTGGTTATTATTCATGCGTCAGCCTCGTTACAATGTTGGCAAGCTATTCAACATGGCTGGGGAAGGGGAAGGGGGAATGGGGGAAATCAGAGCCGAGGCTGATGATAACCTTGCCCAACATCCAGACGTGGGAGATTTTCAGCCAGGATCGCTGGGCAGCGGTCAGGAGCATGAGCCCTGGCTGATTAGCCCCTCCCAAACCCAAAGGCGTGGAGACAAATTGGAACGTCCATACTGGTGCCCATTTGAGATCACCAAATGCAGCAAAGGCCAGGCACTGAACTTGTGTCCTGGTCTTTCTGGCTCAGCTACTTACCCACCAAGCTCTCCGAGCCATTGGTGCAACCTGCATTGCAAATTTCATTTCCCCCCCCACCCCCCACCCCAAATGTGCTTTTGTTCTCTGATTTGCTCAGGGAAACTGTTCCTCAGCCTCTCCCAAGGACCAATCTTGAGGTAGTGCTCAGGAGGTAATTTTGCCCAATGTGCACATTGTGAAAGGACACTCGGTGCTCGAGGGGCTAACAGGTATCCCAGCAGCCTACTTACTCATCAGTAGCTCAATGTCCGTGTTGATCTGGGCGAGCAGTGCCTCCTGCCGCAGCTCGGACTTTCGCTCCAAGTTTCTCCTCATGAGGTATTGACCCAACATCTGCTGAGCCCGAGAATGTCTTTCGTTTGTTCTCTCCTCTGACACTTGAGGAGCCTGAGAGTGTGAAGGAATAAGCCATATAAACGATTCAGAAAAAGACACCATTCTATGAAAGAATTCTGGCCTTATTAAAACATGACAAACTGGGTCTGGAAATCTAGAAACCGAACTGTGAAAAAGCTGTGTAAGCATTCTGGCCATAGAGATAAGATAAGTTGTTGACACTGAATCAATAACCTTATTGAAACAGAAGGATAAAGGCTCCCGACAGTCTGAATCTTTCGGAACAAGACAATGGTTCACCCTGGTTAAGGTGTTCTAATTTACACTTCGTAGAGAAGCACAAACATCTTCCTTTGTAAAAATGACATCAAGTAAAACGCACCTGCCGTTACACCGTTTTTTATGGTAAACTTAGAACACCTAGAGAAGGGACATAATTTTGTAATGCTACCAGCTGAGGTGACTGTAAGAATTGCAGGGGTCATCAGAAAAATGACTAGAGATAATTAGCTTACATCAGCAGAAAACCTTAAAGGAAATACCACTGGAAAAGGGTATAAATACTGAACTCTCAAATGGGATAGTAGACTCGCTTTAAAGGGGCAAAGCAATTCTCGGCTTCAGCGACGGCTCTGTAAGTCTCCAACTCTTTGTACCTTGGGGATCAAAGGTATTTGATTTTGGTGGATATCCTGAATAAACTTTAAGAACTGTAAAACTTAAGATTTGAGAGTAAGGATCTCTGATAATAAGATTGTAAAGCTTTCTCTTTTTGGAACTGTTAATGTTGCGATTGACTCACCAACTGTAAATTACATGTCAGTTCTTTAATAAATCTATATATTTTTAGAATTGTCTCAAGACTTCTGTATCAAACTCGCGAACTCAATCTCTGTACACTCTTTGGTGAGGAGTTGCAGAATTCTGGGGGAGTTTTCCGGACCGTCATAATATCCAGAATGTTACAGTCTAGCTAAACTTATTAAAAGTGCTATCTGGAGGACGGTAACATTTTCAGGTTGTTCCTTTCCTTTAGGGAGAGATAGGCTGGACCTTTAGACCCAATTAAGCGTCTTTAGGATTCAGCTACCTCAAACTTTAGTTGAAAGTGAACGTCTGAGGAATACACCTGATCTGGGGTAGCCCTAAAAGGGGCTAGGACTAGTAATTATCCCTTCAAGAGCAGACATGGGTTAGAATGTTGTGTCCAGTTTTGCCTGCCTTATTTTAGTATCCAGTACACATGGCGGAGGGTCCTATTGATATGGCCCTTGAGTCACGGTACTGCTTAGCTGGGTGTTGGGCTGTGATAGGGCTCCCCAGGTCATAGTGGATATGGGATCCAATGGCAGGAGTGATCAATGATGCCAAACCAAAGAGAATATGCACCGTAAATCCAATTATTAGCCAATGCAAAGCCAGTATTTAAAGAAAAACAAGTCATGTAGAGGCAGTTTCACGAAGATTAGTTTGGAAAAGTTATTATAATAATCAACAATAAAAATGTACAAAAAAAATCAATGGATCCTTTACAAACAAACGCCAGGTATTGTAACACAGTCTACAACAGTGGTGAGTATGAATCTTTCAGATCTCTCTGAATCTGAACTTTTCATTTGCAAACCAGCTCTTGGCTGCAACACTCTAGCCTAGAAATTCGTCTCGGGCGCAAAATGGGTGGTAGCGGACCGGCCGCCTGTTATTCCACTGAACAATTGCTTAACAAAAAGTAATGACTAGGATTATTACAGAAAAAGATCTAAATATGTCTCTAACTGTAAAACATAACGAAGGGATGCACTTTGTGTACGGAATTGCTGGTTATTTTATTGGCTGACTTTGTTCTCAATGGATCATATTTATATTCATTGTGTGACATAGATACAATGAATATAAATTCATCGGGCGCTGCGTATAACGGGCGGACAATCCAATACCGCCCGTTTTGCGCCACTGCCCGAGACGAATTTCTCAGCCTCTGGCTCCTAAATGTACGGCACAGGTGACCGAAACCACACAGGAAGCTGTCTTCGAAACCATCTAAACTTGGGCCACTCGGGATTAACCCATTTCTAAAGGTAAACTGAAGGGTGTAGAGGTATTAATATCACTGCTTATTGTTCTCGAGGCAATTCCTTGGCGATAAAGCAGGCGATCAACAGATGGTGTGGGAGGGAGTCCCTAACGGAATAATCAGACACGGACTCTGGGTGGAGTGGGCTTGATGGGCCGAAAGGCCTTTTCTCATTCTATGCTTTATGTCTGAAAATATGGAATGACTTTTGGGAGATCAGGCCACAGCTCTGGCGCAGTATACTCACCGGATGAAGTTTGACATACTCGTCTACTTTAGCACGCAGTTCCAGTCTCCGTGTGTCTGTGAGACCCTTTGGTCCCTGCCAGAGAAGGCTACCCGCTCTCAGGTTTCGACGCCTTTGTAAGAACCTCAAGATCTGCAACCAGAAAAACATTTCATGGACCTTTTCTGAAGCTCGAGTTCTACACTGATCAGATTAATGCCCCTTCTCCCTCAATAACAATTCGAGCTAAACAACATTAAATTCCCGGACCTGAAATGTACTTCTACTGTGCAGGATTCCCAACACAAGAACAGAATTCCTTCACAGTCACTAAATAGGATTTCTAAGCTGAGCATAAAATACTACTTTTCTTCAATGCAAGTGGCCAATCAATCCACCAATTGATTGAGTGTCAGCCGTGGCTCAGTGGGTAGCACCCTCGCCTCTGAGCCAGAAGGTTGTGGGTTCACGGTCCCCACTCCATGAGACTTGAGCACTAAAATCTAGGCTGACACTCCCAGTGCAGTGCTGAGGGGGTGCTGCACTGTCAGAGGTGCCGTCTTTTGGATGAGATGTTAAACCAAGGCCCCGTCTGCTCTTTCTCAGGTGGACGTAAAAGATCCCATGGCACTATTTTGAAGAAGAGCAGGGGGGAGTTCTCCCCGGTGTCCTGGCCAATATTTATCCCTCAATCAACCTCGCTAAAAAACAGATTATCTGGTCATTCTCACATTGCTGTTTGTGGGAGCTTGCTGTGCGCAAATTGGCTGCCGCGTTTCCTACATTACAACAGTGACCACACTTCAAAAGTACTGTGAAGCGCTTTGGGACGTCCCGAGGTTGTGAAAAGCGCTATATACATGCAAGTCTTTCATTTTTTTCCTGGGTGTACATTATTCAATGTTTTACAAATTTCAGGTTAAGACACCCTCTTTGTTACCCCCATTTCTTGGTCTCTCCACATCTCCCCAGTGCAGAATCCCGGTGATCCTGGAGGTAAAATGGTGCATGTGCCTGTCACGCCAACGCCGGTGTGGAATGCTGCTCCGACAATATGATTCTGTACTGTTTTATTCCAAAAGTTTTTAACTTGCAACACATCAGAAAAGGACTCACAGCTCTCTGGACAATAACTGCTGCCTTGAATTCTTTAAGGGCCTGCTTCTGTTGTTTGAAGGTCCTTCTCTGCCTGTGCCCATGCCAGACCTTCTGAATCAACAGTGCTGACTGCTCTTTCTCTTCCTGTAGGTATTTGTCCAGCTCACCTGCAGAGAGGGTGAGAAGCATTATACTGTGCATCAGGGAATAAGCTCCAATTAAACGGAATTGGGAGCAGCAAAAGGATCCTGGTGCAAGGCATTCGAAATAGCTTTATGATGATCCTCCAAAACGTACATACAAGATCAAAGCAATTATCAGATCAAAATACTACTGAACAATAAATCGGTAGGAACACATAATATATAACAACATGCAGTGAAAATAATCCTGATGTCACTGCAGCTTTGCATGAAACTGTGCAGTATGAGGAAAAAACAGACGTGAGGAGAAACTTTTTTTACGCAACGAGTGGTTAGGATTTGGATCGCGCTGCCGGCTAGGGCGGTGGATACAGATCCAATAGTAGCCTTCAAAAGGGAATTGGATAAATACTTGAAAGGGAAAAAAATTGCAGGGATATAGGGAAACAGCGGGGGTAGTGGGACTAACTGGGCTGCTCTTCGAAAGGGCCGGCGCAGACTCGATGGGCCGAATGGTCCCCTTTGGTGCTGTGCTATTCTATGATTCTATTCTAATTACAACACAGTGACATGCATTAAATTAACAATATACAGTGTACGCCGTGCATTGTGGTGGTGAGAGAGCTTTACTAAGTATCCAGGTTTATGGACGATCCTGGGGCTAGTGCCAGGATGCTCGTGCCTGCCTGTTGCATTAGTCCCTGGTGCATTTTGGTTGCACCACTGGGGTCTGACGGTAAGGCAGTAGCTGGGCTTGCAGCACGCTCTCGGCGCTTGACATGTGACTTATGCGGCGGCCGCAGTCGATATGCTTGCCAGTTCAGTTGCCGGCGGTGGGTCAGGAACAGTTACCAGAACGTTAAAGAATTCACCACAGTTTCAATCACATGGCACGATACTGTTTCTCAAATCTTATCTGATACACATTGGCCATTTTCCAAATCCAAACACTGTACCAAGAGTCTGATTTCCACTACAGAAATGCTAAAAGCAGCAAGGAATCCTTAAAATTACACATTGTAAAGAAATATAGCCTGTATTTGTCAAAGGGTTGCAATAGCATCAATGCTAAATGCCTAGTGCTAATGAAGAGCCCTGAATCGAGTAAGATCCCCAATGTATGTATCTGAAGTACCATGTATAAGAACATAAGAAATAGGAGTTGTCGGCCATTCGGCCCTTCGAGTCTGCTCCGCCATTCAATATGATCATGGCTGATCTTCGAGCTCATCTCCACTTTCCCACCCTATCCCCATATCCCTCGATTCCCTTAGAATCCAAAAATCTATCGATCTCAGTCTTGAAATATATTCAACGACTGAGCCTCCACAGCCCTCTAGGGTAGAGAATTCCAAAAATTCACAACACTTTGAGTGAAGATTTTCTCCTCATCTCTGTCCTCAATGGCTGACCCCTTATTCTGAGACTGTGACCCCAAGTTCTGGACTCCCCAGCCAGAGGAAACATTCTCCCAGTATCTACCCCGTAAATTTTTTTATATGTTTCAATGAGATCACCTCTCATTCTTCTAAACTCTGGGGAATATAGGCTCTCCTCATAGAACAACCCTCTCATCCCAGGAATCAGTCTAGTGAACCTTCGTTGTACTTCCTCTAAGCAAGTATATCCTTCCTTAGGTAAGGAGACCAAAACTGTACACACTACTCCAGGTGTGGTCTCATCAAGGCCCCATATAACTGCAGTAAGACTTCTTTACTCTTATACTCTAATCCCTTTGTAAGTATGTTAGACTTTATATTTGCTTTCCTAATTGCTTGCTGTACCTGCATGTTAACTTTCAGTGATTCGTGTATAAGGAGACCCCGGTCCCTCTGAATATCAACATTTCCCAATCTCTCACCATTTAAAAAATATTCTGCTTTTCTATTTTTCCTACCAAAGTGGATAACTTCACAATTCTCCACATTATATTCCATCTGCCACCTTCTTGCACATTCACTTAACCTGTCTATATCACTTTGCAGCCTCTTTGTGTCCTCCTCACAGCTTACTTTCCCACCTAGCTTTGTATCGTCAGCAAACTTGGGATACATTACACTCGGTCCCCTCATCTAATTCATTGATATGGATTGTAAATAGCTGAGGCCCAAGCACAGATCCACTAGTTACAGCCTGCCAACCCGAAAATGACCCGTTTATTCCTACTCTCTGTTTGTACCACAATCCAAGGTTTCTTGAACCCATTTGTATGGCTCGTTTCAATTGCCTGCCTTTGTGGCTTGTCCTGTAACTATGCGACGCTTTGGCTGAAAATATTCTGCCTGATTTACTTTTAGAAATCTGTATATCACTTGTCGTTCTCCCAACTGAAGGGGGTTCTAAAGAGTCACACGCTTCAGTGACCCCTCCCCAAAGGCCAACAATTTGCCTTTACATAATGCCACTCAAGCAGAACAGCTCAGTGTATGTTACAATAATAACAACTTGTATTTATATAGCGCCTTTAACGTAGTAAAACGTCCCAAGGCACTTCACAGGAGATTTATCAGACAAAAATTGACAGCAAGCCACATAAGGACTGGTGACTAAAAGCTTGGTCAAAGAGGTAGGATTTTAGGAGTGTCTTAAAAGAGAGAGAGAGAGAGAGAGAGAGAGAGATGGAGAGGTTTAGGAAGGTAATTCCCAAGCTTAGACACTGCTGCCAATGGTGGAGCGATGGAAATCAGGGATGCACAAGAGGCCAGAATCGGAGATTTCATAGGATTGTAGGACTGGAGGAGGTTAGGAGCACAGAGATTTCGTAGGACTGGAGGAGGTTACAGAGATAGGGAGGGGCGAGGTCATGGAGGAATTTGAAAACAGTCATAAGAATTTTAATACTGAGGCGTTGCCGGACCGGGAGACAATGCAGGTCAGCAAGGAGGGTGGTGAGCAGGCGACCGAAAAGTTTAAAGGAGTGGAGAAACTGAACAAACCAACAGGTTTTTTTTTATAAAAGAAGAGGGTTTTGAAGGAAGAGGTCGCAAGGTTAAGCAGTTTCGGTCCCCAGTGGGGTGTGAGGAGAAAGACAGCAAATTTTTGAAAAGTCATTTACTTGCGGGGACTATTTCCAGTAAGTTCAGCTGCCGCTGTCGAAACTCTCGTAGAGCTCGCTGCCGCCGAAGCCGGAGCTGGTGTTTCAGCTCCTCCTCCTCCCTCTTCGTCTCTCGCCGTCGCATTTCCCGTTCACGTTTTGCCCTAGGTAGCATTTCATGTGATTACAATCAATTCTCAGCAAACACAGCCAGGATTCCATACAGATACTAAACGTACTGTAGAATACAGATACAAGGAACGGAGTTACAGGAGTAGGGCATTCAGCCCCTCGAGCCTGTTCTGCTATTCTATTAGATCATGAGATCATTGTGTCTCAACTTCATTGACCTGCCATTTTTCCACATTCCTCTATACCTTTACCTAACAAAAATCCATTGATCTCAGTCTTGAAAAGTTCAATCAACCCAGGGGGAAAGAGTTCCACATTCCCACTACCCTTTGTGTGAAAAAAATGCTTCCTGATTTCCCTCCTCACTTTATAAAGGGCCTTTACAAAAGTTAATTTTGCACCTGCATAAACATTTGGCTATTTTTCATATATAAAATATAGAATTTCCTACATCACCACAGTGACTACACTTCAAAAGTATGTCGTTGGCTGTTAAGCGCTTTGGGACATCCTGAGGTCATGAAAGGCACTGTATAAATGCAAGTTTTTTTTTAGAATTTCTTGTTCTTAATACCCTACCTACAGAATTAAATTGCAGCAAATAAACCTAAGCTTGATGCCCAGTGCTTATTTGCCAACGCCTGTTCTTCCTCAGGAGACTGAAGAAATTTGGAATGGCCCCCCAGATTCTCACCAACTTCTACCGGTACACCATCGAGAGTATCCTGTCCGGCTGCATCACTACCTGGTATGGAAACTGCACCGCCACAGACTGCAAGGCTCTACAGATGGTAGTGAAAGCTGCACAACACATTATAGGAATTAAACTACCTGCTGTGCAGGATATCTACCCAGAGAGGTGCCGGGGGAAGGCCCTGAGAATCATTAAAGACGCGAGTCACCCCGGCCACAACCTCTTCGCCCTGCTCCCGTCCGGTAAGAGATACCGAAGCATACGGTCTCGTACCAACAGGTTTCGAAACAGCTTCTACCCCCAGGCCATAAGACTCATGAACGATTAATTTATTATTATTTATTACTGTTGTTTTATTTATTATTACTGTCTTTCTATTAGTATTTCTATTAGTATTTTTATCATTGTTATGCCATATTTATTCCAATGTTGGGAGGACTCGTAAAAATCAACATTTCATTGTGTAGTACACACGTCTGCTGCATATATGACAAATACAATTGAATTGAATTGAATTGAATTGACTGCTGACTCTCTGACTGCGATTTTATTTCAGGAGGCGGCTTGGAGTCGGGTTGCGAGGTGGGCGGGGTCTGGACCCGCTGCCGGCTGGATCAGCTCCGGTTTTGACATTTTTATTCAATTGCCTTGTTCATTGGGGCGCGCTGGCCGGTCCAATGACTGGGATCAGGTCTGTTAGCCGCCTCTGATGACGTCATTACTGCAGATGCTTTTAATGATCACAGGCAGCCTCGGCCTTTCAGTTCTTCTTTCTGCTGGTTTGTGCATGTGTGAGAGCAAGATTGAGTGCTTCCAGAGGCAAGGCAGCTCCACGCTTCAATGAGGAGTCCCTCCAAGCTCTTGTTGAGGCATTAAGAGGGCACAGGGAGATTTTCTTCCCTCCGGATGGCCGGAGGAAGCCTCCTCAGCAGACCAAGGCAGCCTGGCTGCGCATTGCTGAGGAGGTCAGCGCAAGGTCTGTTTGTTCACACACATGGATCCACGCTTTAATGATATTCTGCGATCAGCAAAAGTGAGTATCCCATCACACTTACCTTCAATCTGCTTCCCTTCTCTTCTCATCACCAGCACTCTGTTTTGTCAGCCTGCTCCTCCACATCCCACCTTACGTTTACTTCCCTTGCACCCTTACCTATACGTCTCTCTCTCTCTCTCTGTACTGAATCACTTCACCATCCTGCCTATGCACCCCTCACACTCGCTCTCACTGTTATGCATTGACAACAACTAACAATGCACAGGGAGCTAGCTTCCTCTTGGCACCTCACTCCATCTTGGTCTCCCTCTAAGCTTCTATATATGGATTCTTCACACTCACTCCATCACTGTGGTTGAAACTCTGGTTGTGTCCTCCCTTGCAGGAAAAGATAGCCCACAATAAGAGGGAGCGAGCACAGACAGGAGGAGTGACACCAACCCTTGCAACATTGACAAGTGCTGAGGGAGTAGCGCACAAAATCGTCGGAGGTGGCGAGGGTCTGGAAGTGGGCGATGGAGAGGCGGACGTACTAGACGAAACTGGTGACAGAATACATTTTGATCCCTCTCGTTGACATTTAATGATTGACTGCAATAGCATATGATGGTCATAGGGAATCACTTTGTATTATCTGCACAAAAGGATGTGTCTGCTACAAAATCAGATGTCTAACTCATGCCTTTACTCTCCACAGGACCATCGAGCGCCCCCCTCCCCACTGTCCAGGAGGAACAGCCAGACGACTCCTCAGAGGAACCTGTAGCCTCTGAGGGAGCAGCATCACCAGGACTCAGTGCACCCAGCACCAGCGCAGAAACGCCCACCTCGGGGGCCCCTCAAGACTTAAGAGTAGTGTTGTCACCTGGTGTATCACAGCTCACAAGTGAGCATCAGCAGATGGTGGAGACAGCGACAGCAGTGGAGAGTCCTTGTCGGAGGTCGCAGGACTCTCCTAGCTCTGCTCAGCTGCATGCAGACGCTGTGCCTCCGGGTCCATCCAGAAAGAGAGCAGTTCGGGAACTCCAGGAACAAGTGCAGGAGTCTCTGGAAGGGTTTGCCTCCAGGGTAAGTGCGAGTGTGCAGAGAATGGAGGAGTCCATCTCTAACATCAGCACTGCCTTTGTGGAGGCAATGGCACATGAACGCACCACCATGGATAGGATGGCAACCTCCATGGAGAACATAAGTCGCCAGAGTAATGCAAATATGGTGACTGTTCAAAATAGAATGTCATCTCTCGAGGAGAGATGGACATCTATTGAGGAGAGACACCAGAGCTTCATGGACGTCCTTGTTATGAGGACTGCCAGTACAGATACGGGTCCTCATGGCCCCGCTGATGTGCAGCAAGGTGCTCTCCAGACACTTGCTAGCACTGAAGTACGGCTGACCCATGAGAGGGATGTTGGTGGTAGCCAACAAGGAATTGTGGACTCCTCTCCAAGCGCTCACATGACCATACCACTGCGGAGCCCTCGCTCAGAGACCCACTTTGCAGGCCCACCCAACTGAGATGGCCGTTTCAGCCCCTGCACAGCTGCAGGAAGAGCAGACTGTTGCAGAGCCCTCCCAGGCTTCTAAACCCAGAGGACGCCCGCCAAAGGCTTCTAAGCAGGCGCAGCATCCAAGTGAGCAAGGCGCCTCTACAGCTGCTCAAGCCACAGAGGAACCACCACGTAGAAGCACGCGTAAGAGGAAGATAAAGCACAAATAGTCACAAGGAGGCTCACTTGGGTGTTTTGTCATGATTTTTCTGCTTCTACTTAAGAGTTTGCATTGTGATCCTTTTGTCAATGTAGTAAACAAAAGTGATGGCAGACAGTTGAATGTGTGGCCTATGTGTTCTGGGAAATAGCAAATGAGCATTGAGGCCTCTGGGCGACTTGTATTTGTAATGATGGTGAAAGTGATAGGAAAGAACTGGTTATAGCAGAGATGATGTATGACGTTGAAGGAAGGTCGCCTTCAATTACAGAGCCATATGGTGGCCACCTATGGTTGAAGAGTAAGCTTATGCGAATGTGGCATGGCAGAGTACATCCCTTGCTTGATGGGCGGCAGTGAACCGGAGGGATGCTGCACTGGTCACAACAGGACCCGCATCTAACAGAAGGCAGAGAGTTGGGATAAATGGTTCATTCTCAGACTGGCAATCAGTAACTAGTGGTGTTCCGCAGGAGTCAGTGCTGGGTCCCCAACTCTTTACAATCTATATTAACGATTTGGAGGAGGGGACCGAGTGTAACATATCAAAGTTTGCAGATGATACTAAGATGGGGGGGAAAGTAGTGAGTGAGGACATAAAAAACCTGCAAGGGGACATAGACAGGCTAAGTAAGTGGGCAGAGATTTGGCAGATGGAATACAATACTGGAAAGTGTGAGGTTATGCACTTTGGCAGGAAAAATCGTAGAGCAAGTTATTATCTTAATGGCAAGAAACTGGAAAGTACTGTAGTACAAAGGGATCTGGGGGTCCTGGTGCACGAAACTCAAAAGGTTAGTATGCAGGTGCAGCAAGTGATTAAGAAGGCCAATGGAATGTTGGCTTTCATTGCTCGGGGGATAGAATATAAAAATAGGGAGGTATTGCTTCAGTTGTACAAGGTATTGGTGAGACCGCACCTGGAATACTGCATACAGTTTTGGTGTCCACACTGAAGAAAAGACATACTTGCTCTCGAGTCAGTACAAAGAAGGTTCACTCGGTTAATCCCGGGGATGAGGGGATGGACATATGAGGAGAGGTTGAGTAGATTGGGACTCTACTCATTGGAGTTCAGAAGAATGAGAGGCGATCTTATTGAAACATATAAGATTGTGAAGGGGTTGGATCGGGTGGATGCGGGGAGGATGTTCCCGATGATGGGTGAAACTAGAACTAGGGGGCATAGTCTTAGAATAAGGGGCTGCTCTTTCAAAACTGAGATGAGGAGGAACTACTTCACTCAGAGGGTGGTAGGTCCATGGAATATGCTGCCCCAAAAAGCTGTAGAAGCCACATCATTACATAAATTTAAAACAGAAATAGACAGTTTCCTAGAAGTAAAGGGAATTAAGGGTTACGGGGAGCGGGCAGGAATTTGGACGAGTCTAGGTTCGGATCGGTCATGGCCCTGTGGGTAGCGGAGCGGGCCCAGGGGCCGTGTAGCCTGATCCTGCTCCTAGTTCGTGTGTCTAATTCTGTTAGATTCAGGAGATGGTTCTGTGATAGTAGATTGGCGGTTAGGATCAGATCAGCCATGATCTTATTGAATGGCGGAGCAGGCTCGAGGAGCCGATTGGCCTACTCCTGCTCCTATTTCTTATGTTATGTTCTAAGGCGCGCCTCGTCCTCCTCCTCTTCTTCCTCATCCTCCTCTTCTTCCGAGGAAGCTCTGCGCTGAGTCACGTGCCTGCTGCGCCTCAGATTATGACGACCAGGATGAGAGGAAATAAATGGAGCCCCTAGCGCTGGTAGATGTCTCAGTCAAGGAATGGAGGATGTGAGCGCTCAGACAAAGGGGCCAGAGGGTGTTCCAAGGTGCGGACACTGCAGGTGGATGTCAGACTGTAGCCTCACAAGATTAGTCGAGCACCAAAATGTCTCCCAAACCTCAAGCCACTAAATTGTGGCATGTGAAGGAATGAAACATTGCACGACCGCTTTGAAGCTGCTCGAGCAGCTGTCAGCTGCTGCGGTCTGAGGTGAACACGCCTCCATCCACCAGGCGTGTTCTGATGAAGGCGGGCAGCATCTTGAAAAACCATGAAAATATGATAAGCCCTTTAAAATAGGATTAACAAGGCAGTTAACGACCTGTTAACTGCCTTAACAACCTGTCCCGCCGTTTGGTGTCGGGTCACTTCGGAAGTGGCTGACCCGACACTTCAGAAAGTTGCGTGGAGGCGGGTTCACAGCCCGCCCCCAATTTCTCCGATTTTCGCGACTGACCCACCTCCAAACCCGTCCCCTCAGAGGAATAAAATTCGTGGCCTCTGTGTCTCCTCTCTCTCTCTGCCTCGTTTCCCATTTCTCCATGATTCAGGTCTCCCTTCTCTTCTTGCCTCTCATCTCTCTGTTTCTCCAATGGTCCTCTTTCACAGCTGTCTCTCACCTTTCCCCTTTCTTGGTCTTGTCTTTGACCCTAAAGACTCTTCTCAATCATGTATTTTTCTCTCTTTTCTTTTGCTTGCTGCCTTCATCCAGCAGCTGGACCCCTTCATGAATATAAAGTTAACTAGATACACAAGATCGAGATACACAATACAGGAAACTTTGTGCTATCCGGCACCGACGGGACCGAGCTGTTGCCATCCCATCAAAACTGCCGGACAAACCAGCGCTAATGTTGAAACATACGGAGATTTGTATCTGGCAACAAACCCTGTTGCTTAGCAACAGCTTCTAAACAGTCGGCCGTACCTTGCAAGCGTCTCTGTAGCTTAGCAACAGCTTCAGCGAGACCTTGCAGAGCCTGACTGGTGGAAAAAAAGCAACGAAAAGAAAAAAAACCTAACGAAACGGCTCCTGATTTTTGCCGGTGGCTCGAGCATTCCGGACAGTTAACCTCTGGATAAACCAAAGTTTCCTGTACCCTGTGACGTAAGAAAACTCACTAAGCACTTGGTTGAGTATAAAACAAGGCTTTAATCAACTGTTTCACAACCATGAGATTCTAGTTACATCACTAGTTCCTGGTTACAAAAACGTCCCGGGCAAGCTGGGCCCACGCCTGAGTATTTATACTTTCCTTGGACGGCGCCACCAGCTGGCCACCCAGTGTTATCTCATGAGTCATTTCTACATGAATGGTAAGATTCATGACACCCTGTGTGGTCCAAAATCTCAGTGACCTCCTTATCCTGCTTCTTTCTATAGGATGTAACGAACACATGAACAATGACGGATAGGAAAAGACCCTCTGGTCCCTCCAGGTGGTCCCACACAATTGCGATACCTTGTGCATCGCAATATATACACTCCCCACCTCACCTGAAACCATGTGATCTCCTGGGAGAGGTGAAAAAAACCCAGATAAAATCCCAGGTCAATTTGAGGGGGGGAAAAATCTGGGGAATTCCTCTCTGACCCACTTAGGCGATCGAAACTAGTCCACGAGATCACTCTGGCCTTGATAATTTTATGCTGTACCTACCTTAATGTCTACTGCCTATGTTAATGCCTGATCCAAGTTGTACTTCACCAAATTTACTGACAAAAACACATTGAAAAGTTGACATGCACCAGACTTGTATGCATCAGCCTACAGCTGGGGAAGTCAGTGGGCTACTAGTAAGGGACCACTGACTCCTCAGACCAAACCCTATGGCTCACAGCACACAGTTAAAGGGTAAAGCACACACTGTTGTGCTGTTACTTTGCTCAACATCAACTTCCCCACAAAACAACTCAAACACTAGTGGATTTCACGTGGCATTGCTCATGGCAACTTAGACAATACACTGCTTTATTATAAGGACAAAGGAGTGTTACACCATGTAATGCATAGCATATTATATTGCTACTAATATGGAACTGTTTTTTCTAAAAGGCCACAAAGTCGAATTGTAAACACAGATTCAGGTCAATCAGAGTTTAAGTGTTTGATGAGGGTAGATTAGGGTCCAGGTCAATGATTGGCTTTGTATTTTTTTTTAAAAGATAATTTTGCATTTGTAATAACGTGTTGGTGGATATCCCGTGACATTGCGGTTTGTAAATTAAATGAAACAACGTTTAACAAGGACAGGAGTGTTATACAGCATAATGGAGATGTATTATTTTTACTGGTGAGGTGAAGCTGTGTCAGTTTTAAGGCACAAAGTATAATTGCTGTTAAGTAACAAGTGTTTGAGGTTCATTATATATAAATACGTGTATTAATTAAATAAGGCTGTTGAGGCTTTAAATAGGTTGTGATGGTGCTTTATTATTAAATAAAGTAATTTCACTTTTTAAAAGGTTTATATTCGTCCCTTAGACAAAAACATACTGAAATGTATTGAGGATTAAAATCTAGGTAGTGCTGACAAACTGGTGATTTACAATCATTATAAAAAAAAATGCATACGAACCAATCAGTTGGAAGAAATTACCTATGACGAATAAATTTACCTAACAATACGTGACACAGACATGTGTGACATGCAAAGTGTGACTGACAGGAAATGTGTGTGATAGCCTTCATTTTTTATTATATTAAAAAACAGATATAAACAGGAAATTCCACCTTGTAAAACAGCACCTATCTGACTTACCGTGGGCAACATCACCATTGGCGATTGCTGTGGTCATCCATGCTACAATATCAACAAGTTGCATTCATATAGCGCCTTTAAAGTAGTGAAACGACCCAGGGCGCTTCACAGAAGCATTAGCAAACAAAATTTGACACCGACCCACATAAGGAGTTATTAGGACATCTGACCAAAAGCTTGGACAAAGAGGTAGGTTTTAAGGAGCATCTTGAAGGAGGAGAGAGAGGTAGAGAGGCGGAGAGGTTTGTGGAGGGAATTGCAGAGTTTAGGCAGCTGAAGGCACAGCCGCTAATGGTGGAGCGAAGGAAATCAGGGATGTGCAATCATTTTTCCAAGTCCTGCCTTCATTGAATCTACTGGATATACAGGTAATAGATTTTTCAAAAAGGCTACAGGGAATCTTTACCTGAAACTCCTTTGTAGAGTTGTCACTACTTTTGGAAGATTCTTCATCCGCTTTCTTGTCTGATATGCTCTCCACGCTGCTTGGATCAAGCACGCAGCTCTGTAGAACCTCTAAAAACGCCAAGATTCACGCTTTTATTTTTTAAATTCAACTGCTTAAACTTAAAACAGTAAGAAATAAAAAAAAGAGGAAAAAGCCACTGAACCCAACAAAGTCATCTATCGGTCCAGTGTTTCAACTCGTCCAGCCTAGCACACAACTGCATTAATTCCCCATAAGCTTTTGATTTCACTACTTTACACAGTAAATTGTTCTAAATTTTTATCGCCCTTTTTTCTAAAGATAAAAATAAGAATGACAGCCAAATTATAGACCTAGAAATTCAGTTGCGTTTGCGCCCAATTAGGGACGAAAGAGTGGGTTGCGCCGGAAGTTGCGTCGCGCCCGAAATTAGGTGGGCCCTAACATCGGCGTTAGCCGGTAGCGCTGCGCCGGCACCGATGACGTCATCGGTGTGCGCAGTGCCCCGGTACCGCCCGAAACCACGCCGATCCCCATCTTCAGTAGCGGCCGCCTCTTCCGTGGCGGGCGCTAACAACATCGGGAGACCGGGTCCTTACTGCAGCCTTAGCGGCGCAAGTTAAGGTGGAGGTGCGGGGTGGCTGCTTTTTCGGCGGCCGCCTGCCCGCACCTCCTTCCCCGGCCTCCTCCACCCCCCCCCCACCGCGGCATTGCCGGCTGGTTTCCGTGGAGCCCGGCACTTCTCCGTTGTGCCGGGCTCTTTTGCCGGCACTTGCAATCGAGGCTCCGGCCGTTGCAGGCACCTCCCCCTTAAGAGAAGGGGGAGGCCTGCAGTACAGCAGCCTGCTGCACCGCATCGGGTGGCGCAGCGGGACCGGGAGAGCTGAAATTCACTTTCAGCGCCCCAAGCGGGGCGGACACACCCTGTACCAGCGCCCGGTTCCGCTTTGGGGCGCTGAAAGTGAATATGGGGCGGGCACAACTGGCTCCGCGGCGGGCGCAAAATTTTCGGCGCAAACGTGCTGGCGGGGCTATACCCAATTTCTAGGCCATAGAATCTTACAGCACAGAAGGAGGCCACTCAGCCCATCGTACCTGTGCCGGCTCTTTGAAAGAGCTAGTCCCACTTCCCTGCTCTTTCCCCATAGCCTTGCAATTTTTTTCTTTTCAAGTATATATCCAATTCCCTTTTGAAAGTTACTACTGAACATAAGAAATAGGAGCAAGAGCAGGCCATTTGGCCCCTTGAGCCAGCTCCGCCATTCAATAAGATCATGGCTGACCTAGTCTTGGCCTCAACTCCACTTCCCTGCCCGCTCCCCATACCTCTTGACTCCCTTATCGTTCAAAAATCTGTCTATCTCCGCCTTGAATATATTCAATGACCCAGCCTCCACCGCTCTCTGGGGTAGAGAATTCCAAAGATTCACGACCTGCTGAGGGAAGAAATTCCTCCTCATCTCAGTTTTAAATGGGGGACCCCTTATCCTGAAACTATGCCCCCCTAGTTCCAGATTCCCCCATGAGGGGAAACATCCTCTCTGCATCTACCCTGTCAAGCCCCCTCAGAATCTTATACGTTTCAATAAGATCACCTCTCATTCTTCTAAACTCCAATGAGTATAGGCCCAAATGAATCTGCTTCCACCACCCACAGTGCCAAAAATATACTACTGGAGTGCAGAATATTTTTATTCTCACAGGACCATCAATTCTGTGCCATTGAGTAGGCTAATAATACATACCTGCTTGTTTACTCCTTGGGTAGACCCAGCATAGAGGAGTTCCAATAGCTGACTCAGCTCCTTATCAAAGCCTCTTCCTGTCCACTGCTTGCTCAAGAGAGGACATAAACCTGGTTAACAAACCACAGACAGATTATTTTTCAGATATTCCTTGACAGCTACTTTCATAGAAATTATTTTTTTAAATGCAAAACATAATGCAGGAAATTACAAATGCAATTTCTTCCTGTGTTTTCTTTGCATTACAGAACAGTTACATACGAACATACGAATTAGGAACAGGAGTAGGCCCCTCGAGCCTGCTCCGCCATTCAATAAGATCACGGCTGATCCGATTACTCCCCATTCCCGCCTACCCCCGATAACCTTTCACCCCCTTGCTTATCAAGAATCTATCTACCTCTGCCTTAAAAATATTCAAAGAATCTGCTTCCACCGCCCTCTGAGCAAGAGAGTTCCAAAGACTCACAACCCTCCAAGAAAAAAATTCTCCTCATCTCTGTCTTAAATGGGCGACCCCTTATTTTTAAACAGTGATCCCTAGTTTGCTGTTTGTAGTGTACATTAATGATTTAGATATGAATGTAGGAGGTATGATCAGTAGGTTCGCAGATGACACGAAAATTGGTGGAGTGGTAAATAGCGAGGAGGGAAGCCTCAGGCTACAGGACGATATAGACGGGTTTGTCAGATGGGCAGAACAGTGGCAAATGGAATTTACATAGAAACCTATTTATTATTTCACTGCACCCACAGTTATTCCTTTAACTCAAGACCATGTTGGTTCGCAACGTGGTGGTACAAGCGGCTGTGTAACGTAATTAAATCCTAGTTCAAAGCATCAAAAAGTAATAGGACCATGGGAAAAATTCAAGATCAATTGTTTTTTTATATTCATTCTTGGGATGTGGGCGTCGCTGGCATCCCTGGCCACCCTTGAAAAGGTGGTGGTGAGCCGCCTTCTTGAACCGCCGCAGCCCGTGTGGTGAAGGTACTCCCACAGTGTTAGGGAGGGAGTTCCTAGTCAAAATCCAAGCCAACAATCCAAGCCACTTTGAAACAGAGATGTTCATGATGACACAAAGGCAAACAGTCAGCTGCATTTACGGAAGTAGCTCCACAGGCCAATGCACAAAGTGCACTGATGGGCACATGTATTGTACACCCATTGTTGTCCACTCCCCAAATGTTGCCGGTTGACTTTTTGCACGGATGTCTTATATGTATCACCCTTCCTTTCACCACCCCTCCTCCCACCCCCTTTGGTGGCAGAGCTTTCAGTTGCTCAGGCCCTGCTCTTTATAACTTCCTCCCTAAAGTGCCAGCTGTGGCTCAGTGGGTAGCACACTTGAACCCACAACCTTCTGACGCAGAGGCAAGTCCCACTCCAGGGACTTGAGCACATAAAACTAGGCTGACACTCCAGTGCAGTGCTGAGGGAGTGCTGCTCTGTCGGAGGTGCCGTCTTTCGGATGAGACGTTAAACCGAGGCCCCGCCTGCTCTCTCAGGTGGACGTAAAAGATCCCATGGCACTATTTCGAAGAAGAGCAGGGGGCAGTTCTCCTCGGTGTCCTGGCCAATACTTATCCCTCAACCAACATAACAAAAACAGATTATCTGGTCATTATCACATTGCTGTTTGTGGGAGCTTGCTGTGCGCAAATTGGCTGCTGCGTTAACCACATTACAACAGTGACTCCACTTCAAAAGTACTTCATTGGCTGTAAAGCACTTTGAGACATCTGGTGGTCGTGAAAGGCGCTATATAAATGCAAGTCTTTCTTAAACCTCTCTACTTCCCTCTCTTTCTTTAAAAATCTTTGCAAAACGCATCCTTTGCCCAAGTCGTCGGTCCTAGCTCTTGAGCTCGCTCACTTGGCTTGATGTTCCATTACTATTCTGTAAAGTATCGTGGGACGTTTTGCATGTTAAAGTGCTATGTAAATGCAAGGTGTGGGTGGTTGCATGGGCAAGTTAGCACAGTGGCTGCAGCTCTAGATTCTGGCAAATGATGAGAGAAATGCTTGTAATCCTAGCTCACTGAAACCTGGAAGATTGGGCATCAGAGAGAAAACAGGGAATGAGGCAAGCCCATTCCTTCCAACATATTGGCCCAGAAATTCGGGTCGGGGGCTTCCCGGGGGTGCAAGCCCCCGACCTGCACTTACCTTGCGCGCCGGCCGTTGAGCTGTGGGCTCGTGTGGAATTCCGATCCTGGGCCTGCTCCAACCTCCGGCGCGCAGTGCTTGCGTATCCCAGTTAGTTAGTTAGTTAGGGGCGCAGTTAGTTCGATGCGGCCCCTGGGATCACGTGCCAATCGGAGCAGGGAATGCTCCATTCATAAGATTGACAGGAAGAGCTGTCAAAACTTATAAATACTACGGGCCCTAAAACATCACTAAATCTTCAAATAAATTTTTTTAAATCACAGTTTTTTAAATAAATTATAAATTACATGAAATAACTATTTTAAACAATAATTTAAATTTTTGAAAAAAATAATTTTATTTTCTAATGGGGCTAAAAATAAACTTACCTTGCTTTAAAGTATTTAAAAATAATAAACCTGTGGAAAAAATGTTTTAATTTTAATTAATTCACCACTTACCTTGTAAAAAGCAGGCCTTACGCCTGCTTTTTATATGTGTAAATTCTGGAGACTTACCCTCCCGGGAAAACCTGCAAAAAAAACCTAAGTTCGATGCGCACGCGCAGCCTCTCCTGCACACGTGTTCGAACTCTGAACCCCTTCTTTCAGGGGAACGGAAGTGCCGGTTTCCCGCGCATGCGCAGTGCATGCAGGAAACCGGCACTTCCATTGGGCCTACGGATGAGTACCCCGTGCGTACTCACCCGTGGAGACCCGAATTTCTGGGCCATTGTATACAATTTGCACCATCATAATCATAGACCCTCGCTGAAAACTCTCCTCAGCAATGGAAGGTAACCGAGTGAAAGCTCGGCTCCTTCTCGCCATCTGGCTCACCACCAACCCACAACCAGTTCTGCAAGCAATGACAAATGTCAATAGCGTTTAGGTGGAAATATATACAACATATTGAAACAAAGAGGATACGGAGATTAATTATCTTGTGTTTTATTTGTAAAATTGAATGCTAAGCTTTGGCGATGGCCTAGTGAGTAACCACTAACAGACCAGAAAGGTCCCAAGTTTGAATTCCCAGCCTGTGTGTGATTAGCTGATCACAGTTGAGGGGCTACAACTTACGTCACCAGCCCTGATCGGTGGTATTCAGCGACTCCCTGTTGGAAACTGGGGACCTTGGGCAAGATTATGATTGGCTTGGCCGTGAGCACACTCCATCCTGGCAATTCATCGTCAAGAGTGGACGCTCGGGCGGAGGTACCGGTGGAGTGGCGGTAGCCGCGGAACTGTACCCCCGGCAAGAGTCAGTGTGAGGGTAAAGGGGAGGAAAATCCATTAAAAAAAAAGCAGAGTGCTGATGGCGAGACCCCCTCTTTAATAAGAGGGTGCGGAAAAGATATTAGCCTTTGGCAACGTGACAAAAATACCATTTAATTAGACTGCTGCAGACGTTGGCTTCTCAGCTGTGGAAGAGGGGAGGAAGGAAATACACAGAACAGTAATGTAGCCCTCATTCTGATTGCATGGTGAAAATGCATTGAGTGATCTTTATGTATATATATTTTTAAAATCTGCGGACACTTGCGTGCATGTGTGCAACAAGATGAGAGATCAGAGGTAAGAAAGAAGTTAAGGCATGTTAAAAAAGAGCTTTTATTCAGAAATCAGCGGCAGTTGGATAGTCTGCATTGCTATACCTTCCAGCCTGCCTTTGTGACTAAGACGTAACACTGAAACACTGACTGAAATGTATATAAATATCATATAGGCATATTATTTTGTGGCTGTGCATGTAGAATAAAATTACTGATATGATTTTTTTTTTTAAACACAGTTAAGAACGTAACAAATAGGAGCAGGAGTGGGCCATTTGGTCCCTCGAGCCTGCTCTGCCATTGAATAAGATCATGGCTGACCTTCTACCTCAACTCCACTTTCCCGCCCCATCCCCATATCCCTTGATTCCACTAGAGTCAAAAAATCTATCCATCTCAGCCTTGAATATACTCAACGACTCAGCATCCACGGCCCTCTGGGGGTAGAGAATTCCAAAGATTCGCAACCCTCTGAGTGAAGAGATTCCTCCTCATCTCAGTCCTAGAATGGCCGACCCCTTATCCTGAGACTGTGGTCCCTGGTTCTGGACTCTCCAGCCAATTCACAAGACCTGTTGTGTCCTTTCTGAACATTTAGCGCTTTTGCCTCCGTATGAACTTAGTTGTGGCTTTCAGTTTCGGCTGTAATGACACATTGCACTGTTCAAGGCGGTAGGCAAATCCTGCTGGGTGGAGATGGGGTGAGTGTGTATGGCGTGATCGGGATGGGCATGGGTGTGTGCTGCAAGTTTAACCCTTCAGTTTCAGAAGTTGTTGTGCGTGACTATTACTGCTAGAAATTCATATGCAGGGGATAAATGTTACATCTATTGTATAGAAGCAGTAGAGCTCCTGTTCCAAATTTACCAGATTGGGTTAGAAGGTTATTTCCAAATGCAGACTGTGCAGCATTTGGATTTTTCAGGATTTTGATTTTTTTTTGGATCAACTTGATTCAAATAAATTCCAATGTTAATCTGCGTAACTGGTACTCCTCCTTCCCCCAAACCCTGCTACAGGAAACTCTCTCTTAACCGGCAAAATTCAGGAGCAGGTTCAGGTAAGTTTTACTATATATTCGTGGCCGTGTAACCGGGGTTCCTGGATCTGTGGCCATGCAACAGGGACTCCTGGATCTGTGGCTGTGTAACCGGGACTCCTGCACAAGTGCCGTGTAACCGGGGCTCCTGCACCTGTGGCCGTGCAACAGGGACTCCTGGATCTGTGGCCGTGTAACTGGGACTCCTGCACAAGTGCCGTGTAACCGGGGCTCCTGCACCTGTGGCCATGCAACAGGGACTCCTGGATCTGTGGCCGTGTAACCGGGGCTCCTGCATTGTGGCCGTGTAACCGGGGCTCCTGCACCTGTGGCCGTGCAACAGGGACTCCTGGATCTGTGGCCGTGTAACCGGGACTCCTGCACAAGTGCCGTGTAACCGGGGCTCCTGCACCTGTGGCCATGCAACAGGGACTCCTGGATCTGTGGCCGTGTAACCGGGGCTCCTGCATTGTGGCCGTGTAACCGGGGCTCCTGCACGTGTGGCCGTGCAACAGGGACTCCTGGATCTGTGGCCGTGTAACCGGGACTCCTGCACAAGTGCCGTGTAACAGGGGCTCCTGCACCTGTGGCTGTGCAACAGGGACTCCTGGATCTGTGGCCGTGTAACTGGGACTCCTGCACAAGTGCCGTGTAACCGGGGCTCCTGGATCTGTGGCCGTGTACGGGGCTCTCGTACCTTGGCAAGTGTACCTCTCTGTAATCCGGACTTTTTGATCAACCGGCACCACGCCGGTCCCGTCGGTGCCGGATAAAAAAAGAGTTTCCTGTACATTAAACCAGCTCACTTAGGTTTTCATTTGGTTGCCATACTGCTTCCTTTTAAGGTCAAAATAGTGTTGAAACTGTGCCAATCAGAACAATAAAAAGGAGAGTAAAAGAGGATACATCAAAAATTATTCCCAAACAGTTGGACAGAATATCCAGTACTAGCAATACCAAGAGGAGATATGAAATCTGATTTAAAAAAGGTTCAGCGAATCGACCTTTAGTGAGCAAGAATCACAGATGCCTCTGTACCAAGGGCACTCAAAAACATTAAAACCCAAGTAGGCTGGGCTGGGCCAAGGACACGAAATCTCGAGTGCCTCTACAGAATTATGAATATTTGGCATGTTTTACTTCAAACCCCCGCAGCAGATCCATTCAAGCAATGGTCTGCCAGGACAGCATTCAACAAAGTGAAGACCCCCCCACCCCCCAACCAACCAATTCATAGTCATTTCTGCGTTCTATTTAGCTTGTGTAGCCTGGACAGCTGAGATGAGTACTAGCAATACTTTAATTTACAGAGTCCCTCATCAGGTCGTAACGTCTCAAAAGACTTTAAACAATGAACCACTTTTGCATTGCAATGCTGGTCGGTATGCAAGAAAGTGGTACTGCTGTTTTGGAGGCAAAAGGAGATATTCTTCCGAGCTAGCACAATGTGTTAATAGAAAGAAAGACTTGCATTTCTATAGCGCCTTTCACGACCACAGGACGTCCCAAAGCGCTTTGCAGCCAACGAAGTACTTTTTGAAGTGGAGTCACTGTTGTAATGTGGGAAACGCGGCAGCCAATTTGCGCACAGCAAGCTCCCACAAACATCAGTGTGATAATGGCCAGATAATCTGTTTTAGTGATGTTGATTGAGGGATAAATATTGGCCTGGGATACCAGGGATAACTCCCCTGCTCTTCAAAATAGTGCCATGGGATCTTTTACGCCCACCTGAGAGGGCAGACAGGGCCTCGGTTTAACGTCTCATCTGCTAGTGCTCCAACACTCGGTTCCAGCCAATCGGATGCTGGTTTGCAGCCACAATTTCCTCCAGAGAAATTTCAGCTTTGGCTGTTGGGGTATCCACCAGCAGAGACCAATGGGCTGGATTTTCATTGAGGAGGCGGGACTATAACTTTCGGGGTTGTAGTCCCGCCTCCATCGAGTTGTGGCCAACCCATGCGATTTTCCCCTGATTGACCTTGTTGAGCCTGCCCAGCGGGCTCAGCAGGCCAATTAAGGGCCACCTGGCAACAGGTGACGTCACAGATTGACAGTTCATCTGTCAAGAGCTTTTGACAGATGAAATATCAGCATTTGACAGCTCTTTGAAGCTGTCAAACACTGACAATCTGTACTCCAAGTTAATTCCTTCCTCTCAGGCTGATTTAGAGATCTCCCCGGAACAGAAAGCTGAATGCTGCAGCTTTTGACAGCTCGCGTCCATTCTGCTTTCTGTGCCGGTGAGATGAGGGACTCCCGAGACCTGAAGGAAGGAAGGCTGTAAAGGTAAGTAAAACTTCTTTAAACACTTTACACACACCAAACACACTTACCTCTTCACTCATGCACCCATCACTCACCTGAACACCAGACATCTCGACCCCTCCAAGTCCTTCAGCCCGACGGCCCGCCTCGCTAACTTGGCGTGGTTTGGAGCCGTCGGGAATCCCACACTTCAGGAATAAAAATAGGGATTAGGCTAAAAACTGCCTGTTAACTACCTGTTAACAGGCAGTTAATTGGCACTAATCCCCTTCCCGCCTCGGGGAGGCGGGTCCCAGCACAGGTCGGGTACCCGCCTCCTTTGAAACTGGCATGGAGGCGGGTTGGGTTCGTGCCCCCCGATTTCAAGAATTTAACCCCCCACATGCCTCCAATCCCGCCTCCACGGCCCAATCCTGCCCCAAGTATCACTCTTGAAGGGAGGGAGGGAGGGAAAAAGTAGGGGAACATAGCACCCCGGGCTTCTTAGCTGGCAATCACAGAATCATACAGCACAGAAAGAGACCATTCGGCCCATCATGCCTGTGCCGGCTCTTTGAAAGAGCGATCCAGTTAGCCCCACTCCCCTGCTCTTTCCCCATAGCCCTGCAAATACTTCCTTTTCAAGCATCTATCCAATTCTCTCTTGAATGTTACTATTGAATCTGCTTCCACCGCCTTTTCAGGCAGCGCGTTCCAGATCACAACAACTCGCTGCGTAAAAAATAAAAATCCCCTCATCTCCCCTCTCTGGTTTGTTTGCCAATTGCCTTAACTCTGGGTCCTCTCTGCCAAGTATGTAGCGCAGAGAGGGGGAAACAAAAGGAGAGAAAATAAATGAAGGGTCCCACAACAACCTGTTCTTTCTCTTTGAGATGCAGACCTTTCAGTTTCTCTTTCTGATTTCCAGTATTCTTTTTTGGATTTGGACCATGAATGAATTTAAGTTCAAAGCCATCTGAATTGGCTGCGTCATGTTATTCTGAGGTGGATCTCACTTATCCCATTGCCAAAAGGTGAACCAAAAGCTCCTGCTATTTATCAGGCAAATGGAGCCATTTTGCAGAGTGGCTCCTGTCTCCTTTGTCACTATAAGGAGTGGACTGTACCCGTGATCCAGCCATCCTAGTAAGGTGGGATCCTGCAAGCTAGATAGCTGAAGTAATAATATAATGCCTTTCACGCTGAAACGCTCCCAGTCACGCAAGCGTCTTCAAGACCTTCACCGCTGTCACGATAGCACCAGAACGGAGTAGAAATGAATACGTGGCTCACAATAGACCCCTTCGCTGCGAAGAGACTGCTGGCCAGAAGGTGGTTTTTGGAAATCAGTCAGCAGAGCTGTCCAAATCTGGTCGGGAAAGTACACAGAGAGCTGCAAAGTCGCTGTGACATGTCAAAAAAAGAATCTGTTCCAACAAAATTTATTGAAGGATTGGATGACCTGCAGTAATGCTGTACTAATTGTAAGCATTCACGGTGCTCTTTCTAACACATTAGGGCAACATTTCAATAAATCTGAATGAAGCTTTTATGAAGTTAAAGAAACAGATTAAGAAACTACTTCATTCTCATGCTATAGGATGTTCAGGTAAATTTAAGAGAGAGAGAAAGAGTTTGTATTTACAAAGCGCCGTACCGCATCCGAAGGATATTCCTAATGCTTTTTTGTTTAAGTGCAGTCACTGAATTTAGGAAAACTATTTTTTTTAATAAAGCAAATTGTACAACCTTGTTGGGAGATACTTTTGTTAAGGAATGCTACTAGCTGTCTTTCTGATTGCCAGTATTTTTTGGGGGGGATTTGGACCATGAATGAATTTAAGTTCAAAGCCATCTGAGTGCATCTGAATTGGCTGTGTCATGTTATTCTGAGGTGGATCTCACTTATCCCATTGCCAAAAGGTGAACCAAAAGCTCCTGCTATTTATCAGGCAAATGGAGCCATTTTGCAAAGTGGCTCCTGCCTCCTTTGTCACTATAAGGAGTGGACTGTACCCGTGATCCAGCCATCCTAGAAAAGTGGGATCCTGCAAGCTAGATAGCTACAGACTGAAGTCATAATATATTGGCCCAGTAATTCGGGTCCCAACGCGTGAGTAAGCACCGTGTACTCACGCGTGGGACCGATGGAATTGCCGGTTTTCTGCATGCACAGCGCATGCGCGAGAAACCGGCATTTCCGATCCTCTGAACCAAGGGGTTCAGAGGTCGAATGTGTGCGCGCAGAAGTCTGCGCGTGCGCGCTGAAATTCCTTTTTTTTTTAATATACAGGGTTTCCCGTGCGATAAGGCCTCCAGTTTTTACACGAGAAAAAAGCAGACGTAAGTACTTAGTTTTAAAAGGTAAGTGGTCTATTAATTAAAGTTAGAATTTTTTTCCCACAGGTTTATTATTTTTAAAGACTTTACAGTAAGGCAAGTGTATTTTTAGACCCGATTTGTTAAAAAATTATTTTTTTCAAAAATTTGAATAATTGTTTAAATTAGTTTTTTACAGTTATTAATAGTTCATTTAATTAGTGGGATTTTTAAAAACTTTTATTTGAAGTTTAAGTACTGTTTTGGGTGCCCGGAGTTTTCATGAGTTTGACAGTTCTTACTATCAAACTCATGAATGAACTTTTGCAACCTCCGATTGGTTGCCCAGTGCTCATGTGATCCCAGCCGGCTCATTGAGCTAACTACGCCGCTGGATCACGCAAGCACAGCGCGCCGGGAGCTGAACCGGGCCACTGACAGGAAAGCCACGCAGGCCCAGGCTTCAACTGTCGGCGCGCTATGTAAGTGTAGGTCAGGGGCTTGCACCCACGGGAAGCCCCCGACACCAATTTCTGGGCCAATGCCTTTCACGCTGAAACGCTCCCAGTCACGCAAACGTCACGATAGCACCAGAACGGAGTAGAAATGAATACGTGGCTCACAATAGGCCCCTTCGCTGCGAAGAGACTGCTGGCCAGAAGGTGGTTTTTGGAAATCAGTCAGCAGAGCTGTCCAAATCTGGTCGGGAAAGTACACAGAGAGCTGCAAAGTCGCTGTGACATGTCAAAAAAAAATCTGTTCCAACAAAATTTATTGAAGGATTGGATGACCTGCAGTAATGTTGTACTAATTGTAAGCATTCACGGTGCTCTTTCTAACACATTAGGACAACATTTCAATAAATCTGAATGAAGCTTTTATGAAGTTAAAGAAACAGATTAAGAAACTACTTTATTCTCATGCTATAGGATATTCAGATAAATTTAAGAGAGAGAGAAAGAGTTTGTATTTACAAAGCGCCGTACCGCATCCTAAGGGTATCCCAAATGCTTTTTTGTTTAAGCGCAGTCACTGAATTTAGGAAAACTATTTATTTTAATAAAGCAAATTGTACAACCTTGTTGGGAGATACTTTTGTTAAGGAATGCTACTAGCTGTCTTCCAAGGTTAAGCTACGGCAAGGCAGGCTTAAGGCTTATTATCAAAAGTTGGGATAAAAAGAAAAAGATTACAACTGCTGAAAACCTGAAATAAACACTGTAAATTCAGGGAACACACAGCCAGTCCGTCACTAACTGCAAAATGAAAAGGTAGGTTAAGGCCAGCTCTGGTGAAGAGTCTCCACCCGAGATGTTAAACAGTTTCCTATCTCTTTACAGGTGCCGGCAGGACTGCTGCAGATTTTCAGACCTGATGGTAGAAGTGGGTTTAACCCAGGGCGGGTTTCCAACGGGAAGTTACTTTTCCTTCCGGGACAGCGGGAATCTACGGCCAATCTAACCGCCGGGCCTCATTTAAACGCCGCTGCTCCATTTCCTGCATGGAACGGGCGGAAGTAAAGAAGAGACTTGCATTTGTATAGCCTCTTTCACGTCCCCAGGACATCCCAAAGCACTCTGCAGCCACTGAAGTGCTTTTGGAATGTAGTCACTGATGTAGTGTAGGAAGGCGCGGAGCAGCAGCCGGCAGGGGTCGATCAGGTGGCCCGTGGCTACCTGTCGACTTTCAGGGAAAAGGTGGGTAGGGGCTTTGGGAGGGAAGGTGGGGCGGGGTGGGGTTTGGTGTCCAGGGCAAGTGAGGCTGTGACTTTCCTACTGGGGCTCGGGGGAAGCACAAGCCCTGCAAAGGAAATGTTTTGACTTACCTGGATGGTCTCTTCATCTATTCCTGGAGCGGGGAAGCTGTCACGTCTTTCCCACCAGACCGAAGCAGGTCGGCAGCTGGTGGAAAGGATGTAATTGGGGGGGGTCCTATTGATTCAATAGGACCCCAATTCGCATAACTTCATGAGGGAGAGCAGAATTCAGGACAGCACTTTTAACTGATGAAGGGCTTCTCACAGACAAACAGGTGAAGATGAGTAATTCAGAGTTGAAGCCCAACAGAATTTGGAGGATGGGACTGATGGATGAGCAGGATGGGGTAGTAGAGCTTTGAATGGAGTTTTTGTAGCGTGGAGTGTAGGTGGCTGGTAAGGAGAGCATCGGAAAAATAAAGTCTGGTTGTAAAGCATGGAGAAGGATTTCAGCTGCGGTAGTGGGAGGAGGGGATAGTGAGGTAAGGGTAAACGCCTGGTAATATTACAGAAGTGACAAGTAAATGCCGATTGAAAACTTATGGGGGGAGAAATTCGGTATCGCCCCGTTTGGGGCGCAATTATCGGCCGGGCGCAAAGTTTAGCGCCTGCCACTAATTATCGCCTCCGACTGCAAACTTTACATCTAGCACCCCTGAAGGTGATTGGAGCGTTAAATCAGGCGCTACACACCTGTCTTAAGGCGCTAACGCCGAGGAGTGAGGCGCTAACTCAGAGCGCTGGCGAAGCTCATGTAATGTCAGTCAGCAATGGAACACAGACACTCTGGCGCCGGCCAGTTCTTAAAGGGGAGGGTCGATCTTGCTCCCCATCCACATCCTGCTCATTGCAGCCTTGAATCTCGACTTGGAGAGACCTGTACATCAAATCTGCTGGGAAGAACAATGGAGAGGCCCAGGGAAAGAGCTCAGAGTGCAGCCCCCACAGTCTCTTCTAAATCGATGCAAGGAAGGTCAAATCAAAATGAACCTGCAAAGTGCTGCTCAGTACCCAAAACTCCTTCACACAACATTGAATCTCTCTCTCTCAGAATGCGTGGTGCAAAAATGTCGCTGACAAAAAGAGTCAGGAAGCGGTCGCCTTTAAGTAGCACTCCCCAGTCCCTTCCCGACTGCAAAACGTTCCCCTCAACCTGTCGTTGCTAGCGGCAGGCGGTAAGGCAGGGGGTGCCACTCAATATCCGGTCCGGGGTGCTACCGGGGCGTTGCACGTTCAGCTGACGTCACAATCTGCGGGCGCAGGAGATCATGGCGGTAGTGTTTAGCGCCGCCACAAAATGTCTAGTTAATTTCACGAGCGGCGCAAACATCACCGCGCCCGGGCGCTAGTTGCTTTGCGCCCCATTAGGGCGCTAACGGGAGGCGCAAAGCAACCGAATTTTCCCCCCCATGGTGTTTGAAGCTTAGCACGGGGTTGTACAGGACACGGCACATTCATCATTACTCATCACAGACCAGAAATTGAATTTGGGAGATTCCCGGTTTGTTCGACTCAGTACAAAACCATGCAGTTTTCAACTGAGCAATTCGGTGAGCTCCTTCTTCAAAGATATTTTAAAAAGAAATTAGTTTGGTTCAGTTTTTGCCCTTGGGAACTGCCAGATACCAGAGACCACCTTACAAAATGCAATTACTCTGAGCCTTAACTGGAATATTATTGTAAATAATTAGTACTTCACATACCTATGTAGGAAGTGCAGAGAATCTGCAAGGTGGGAGGATGGGACTCCGCTATCATCAGCATGACTTTGATGGATGTGCTTCCTATAACTGGATTGGTGGTCGCAGAGAGCTTGTAAATTAATTCATCCAGAATTAAGCGGATGTTTTTCTCTTTCACCGAGAACAGTACTGTCCTGAAAGGCAAATCATTTCAACAGTTCAGGATTTGACATCCCTGGTGTGTCCGGCGTTAACTGATCGCTACCAGGTGGCAGTAGAGACACTACAATTGGTCTCCGCTCCCTTGGGTTACTGAAGGAAGAATCCGCCAGAGTTCCTGCTCCTGAACGCTATCCAATAATCCCTACTGGAAAGTGTGTGTGTTTGGACACTGGATGAGGAGAGAATTGGGCCCCGTCTGTGATGCCAGTGTGATGGAATAGCCTGCGACATTCACTGTCTAAGCTCACACATGAAGAATGGCCATTTGGGTGAGGTATCGGAGAACGTCCAGTGCTCGCACAATTATACCACAGCAAGGAAACAACTCCTTCTTGAGAGGAGGGCAGGGGTGAGGAGGAATTTGATGGAAAAGGGGAGGTGTGTTGGAGCACTGAGGCACAGTAGCCTGGAGTGGTGGGACACAGGTTCGATTCCCAAACCAGCCGAGTTCCTGATTTCAGCCACACTACTGTGGGAAAGTACCAAGCAAGGTGTCTCCCATGGGAGAACTAAACTGGAGCAAGTGTCCATCCAAAGTTGCTGTTGCGCACGTTCGCTTTCAGGGCTGGATTAACTGGCGTACTGGACGATGTTACCCACCTGCCCTCTTTGAGTCGGTTTATAATCCAGAGCAACTGGCAGAAGAGAGAAAGACTTCAAAGCCCCCTACCACCAACCCCCCCCCCCCCCATACTGTATAATACATTAAAGGTGAATACACAAAGATGTAACCTTTCCTTTTCATGTGAAGAGTGATAGGTGTGTGGAATAGCCTAGTCAGGGGTGAAACGATAGCAGAGGATGTTATAAGTTTTAAGAGGGATAGACAGTGCTACGTCGTTTACCACTCTCCACAATCAACTTGTAATGCCAACTCCCGGGAAGGCCAACAACGGAGATAAAAATCTGGCCATTTTCCACAGTCACTAGTTAAATAACTGTGTTAAAGGAGAATACTACGCAGAGAATTTTCAGTAGTGTTCACTCTGCTCTTTACCCATACCCCACCCCCACCTGCCCGTCTACAATTTCAGGAAGAAGAATTCAGTATCATCCTGTCTTGTTTCTGTTAGGAGGTGCAGTAGCGCAAGAAGTCTGTGACCTTGATGGATAGAGTGGTCTTTTCCAGTCCTATATAGCCCTATGCTCCTGAGGAATTTAGGACATGGGTGGGTGGGGTGCTAGTTTAAGCATGTCCAGTGATGAGTCATGGTAATGATGGTCTCCTGGAACTTGGTGCCTTAATCATGGTCTCCTGAAACTTGGTGCCTTAATCATGGTCTCCTAGAACTTGGTGCCTTAATCATGGTCTCCTGAAACTTGGTGCCTTAATCATGGTCTCCTGAAACTTGGTGCCTTAATCTTGGTCTCCTAGAACTTGATGCCTTAATCATGGTCTCCTAGAACTTGGTGCCTTAATCATGGTCTCCTGAAACTTGGTGCCTTAATCATGGTCTCCTGAAACTTGGTGCCTTAATCTTGGTCTCCTAGAACTTGATGCCTTAATCATGGTCTCCTAGAACTTGGTGCCTTAATCATGGTCTCCTAGAACTTGGTGCCTTAATCATGGTCTCCTGAAACTTGGTGCCTTAATCATGGTCTCCTGAAACTTGGTGCCTTAATCTTGGTCTCCTAGAACTTGATGCCTTAATCATGGTCTCCTGAAACTTGGTGCCTTAATCATGGTCTCCTGAAACTTGGTGCCTTAATCATGGTCTCCTGAAACTTGGTGCCTTAATCATGGTCTCCTAGAACTTGGGGGAGAAAATTCAGTATCGCCCCTTTTGGGGCGCCATTATCGGCCGTGCGCAAAGTTTAGCAGCTGGCGCTAATTATCGCCTCCGACGGCAAACTTGGCTTTTATCGCCCCTGGAGGTGATTGAAGCGCTAAATCAGGCGCTTCACATCTGTCTTAAGGCGCAAAGGCCGAGGAGCGAGGCACTACCTCAGAGCATTGGCGAAGCAAGGAAGGGCAAATCAAAATGAACCTGCATAGTGCAGCTCAGTACCCAAAACTCCTTCACACAGCGTTGAATCTCTCCAGAAGTCTCTCTCTCAGATTGCGTGGTGCAAAAATGTCACCAACAAAAAAAGGCAGGAAGCGGTCGCCTTTAAATAGCGCTCCCCTAGTCCCTTCCTGACTGCAAAACGCTCCCCTCAACCTGTCGTTGCTAGCGGCAGGCAGTAAGGCAGGGGGCGCCACTCAATAGCCGGTCCGGGGCGCTACGCACTCGACTGACGTTACGATCTGCTGGCGGGGGAAATCGTGGCGATAGTGTTTAGCGCCGCCGCAAAATGTCTAGTTAATTTCGCGAGCGGCGCAAACATCGCCGCGCCCGGGCGCTAGTTGCTTTGCGCCCCATTAGCACCCTCTTAAGGCGCTAACGGGAGACGCAAACAACTGAATTTTTCCCCCCTGGTGCCTTAATCATGGTCTCCTGGAACTTGATGGGGAATTTCCCCAAGTTTTTCCTGAAAATGGCCAGATATTTTCCTCCGTTTTTGGCCTTCCCAGGAGTTGGCATTACTAGTGATTGTGGAGGGTGGTATACAAGGTTGCACTGTCCAATGGGTAAGGTGAGCGTTCATGGGCTTTTCCTACATTTCCTTTTGTATGTTTGCATACATCAAAAAGCTGAAGTTACCTGCAATTTACCATTAAATCGAAAGGCGGTTTGCCCATCTGTCCTGCACTGGCCCAAAGCAAGGATGACGGAACTGCTGCAGACAGGACCAGTTTTACTTGGACAAGACTCTTGCTGGCTTTCTTGCAGTGATTGTATCCATTTATTATTGAGCAGACTGGAGCCCACTTAAGGTGAGCCCCCTGCTCGAGAGGGGGGGGGGGGGTACTTGAGCAGAAGCTTTATTTGGTAGTGAGGGGATTTGAACTTTATAAATTTCAACTTTTTAAAAAACGAAACGAAAATAAAGTTACGATAACGTTGTACTAAATGCATGATAGATGCAACCGTCCAACTGCTTTGTAGCTGATTCCAAATTGGTGCTCATGGTAATATCACCGATAGATATGGACAACTATGTAGGTTTAAAACAGCTAGTGTTAATACAGATTCTTTAGGTGCATAAATCACTGACGACTCAATGATTCTAAACAGGTTATTTTAGCACCTTTGAACTTTATACAACGGACAGAAGCGTCTCACCCATTCACCTGCAGGATACCGAGCAGGACAGACACCATGACAGCTCCAGTTTCCATGTCGTCAGTGAGCAGCAATTGCAGGAGGTGATCAGACTGAAGCACTGCATTGAAAGGGGGAAAAGACAGTTAGCAAGGGACACCCTGCAGGCTCACCACAGCCGAGGGTTCCGCAAATACTGTGCTGCAGTCCAAACCTGAACAAGCTGGCATTTTTTTTTGCTTTTGTTTTGTTTCCTGGACTCCAATCTCCTATGATCTTTCAATGAGACTTTAAAATGTAAAGCCCCATCTGCTTGTACAGGTGGCTGTAAAAGATCTCAGGCATTTTTTTTTCCAAACAAGCAGCGAGTTCTCCCGGTGTCCTGGCCAATATTTGTCCCTCAAACAATGTCACCAAAACAGATTATCTGGTCGTTTACCTCACTGCCGTTTGTGGGACCTGGCTTTGTGCAAATTGACGGCTGATTTGCCTACTCAACAACAGTGACTGCACTTCAAAAGTAATTCAATGCTTGTGAAACACTTGGACATATTCCGAGAATGTGAAAGGCTCTCTGTTAAATATAAGTTCCCTATTTTCTTTTTAACACTCCGGCTTTATTAGGTTAAAGGAATAAGGCCATCTGGGTAGGATGTGGAAGGATAAGTTGGTATTTTAAAAAATGTACTTTTGATTTATTCAGGGCTCCACTGCTGGTTTTAACTGCAGCAGAGGTATTAAATGATGTGGGGCTGGGAATCCCCTTCTGCTGTGCAGTCCAGTAACACCGGTGAAAAGAGAAATTGCTGCACCACACGGACTGCAGCGGTTCAAGAAGCTGGCTCACCACCACCTTCTCAAGGGCAATTAGGGATGGGCAATAAATGAAATTTAAAAAACTGTGACTGTTTACCTGCAGACCAAACACAGGACTTTTATTCTTCATCTTTTCCAATTTCTTATCTCTGTAACCTCCTCCAGCCCTACAACCTCTTCACCATCCGCCCCCCCCACCCCACCCCCGAGATCTCTGCACGCCACCAATTCTGGTCTCCTGCGCATCCCCTATTTTAATGGCCCCACCACTGGCGGCTGTGCCTTCAGCTGCCGAGGCCCTAAGCTCTTGAAACCTCTCCGCCTCTCTCTCCTCCTTTAAACCTAGCTCTTTGACCAAGCTTTCAGTCACCTGTCCTAATATCTCCTTATGTGGCTTGGTGTCAAATTTTGTCTGATAACGCTCCTGTGAAGCGCCTTGGGATGTTTTACTGCGTTAAAGCTGCTATATAAATGCAAGTTGTTGTTGTTTCCTAAGCAAATATTCAGCAGGCACTCAAAGGTCTGTTGTCAGTCTGCTGGAATGTAGAATGCTTGACCCGTTTGCATTTTCCTGGGTCAGGCCTACTTACGTTCAGTTCTTGGCATGAATATGCCCAACATTGGGAGCTCGCTGTTTGGAAACAGGGCATCTGGTGCTGCTGCCAGGGTTTGAAGGCCTGTAACAGCTGTTTAAAGGGGAGGGCATTTTTGGGTTGGCAACACGGAGCAGAGACCGAACAGAGATCCAGGGTACACTGATGTCTCCAAAGGTGCTGCTGGACTAGGTGTGGCAGAGGTGGGTGGCCCTGGTTGCCCCCCACAAACACACTCTCCTTAAAACCTTCTGCACGTACATTTAATCACACCTATGATGGACTGAGGAATGGTCAAATGGATCTCACTATATGTGCTCCTACATAGGAACAGGAGTAGGCCATTCAGTCCCACGAGCCTGTTTCGCCATTAAATTAGATCATGGCTGATCTGTACCCAAACTCCATATATTCACCTTTGCATCATATCCCTTAATACCCTTACTTAACAAAAGTCTATCCCTCCCAGTCCTGAAAATTTCAATTGACCGACCATCCACAGCCTTTTAGGGGGCGAGATTTCAAGATTTCCACTACCCTTTATGTGATTTCACTCCTAAATGGCTCAGCTCTCATCTTAAGCTTATGCTCTCTTGTTCTGGATTTCCCCACTAGAGGAAATAGTTCCTGTATCTACCCTATCGAATCTCTTTATCATTTAAAACACCTTGATTCGATCACCCCTCAGCCTAATCTCAAGGGAATACAACCGTGTCCTTTAAGCCCTGGTATCAATCTGGTGAATCTGCATTGTATCCCCACCCCCCTTCCAAGGCCAATATATCTTTCCTGCTACGATAGCAAAATACTGCGGATGCTGGAAATCCAAAATAACAACAGAAAATGCTGGAAAAACTCAGCAGGCCAGGCAACATCCGTGGAGAGAGAAATAGAGTCAACGTTTTGGGTCGAAACCCACCTACTGTAGAAGGGTTTCGACCCAAAACGTTGACTCTATGGGCAGGATTTTCATTGGGCCGTGGTGTCGGGATTGGAGGCGTGGGGGGGGGTTAAAATCCCGAAATCAGTGGTCCCGACCCCTTCCCACACCCAAACCCGCTTCCATGCCAGTTTCAAAGGAGGCGGGTACCCGCCCCGCACTGGGACCCGTCTACCCGAGGCGGGGAGGGATTAGTGCCAATTAACTGCCTGTTAACAGGTAGTTAACAGGCAGTTTTTAGCCTAATCCCTATTTTTAAGGTTGAAGTGTGGGATTCCCGACGGCTCCAAACCACGCCAAGTTAGAGGAGTCGGGCCGTCGGGTTGAAGGACTTGGAGGGGGTCGAGATGTCGGTGTTCAGGTGAGTGATGTGTGCATGAGTGCAAAGTGTGTTTGGTGTGTCTAAAGTGATTAAATAAGTTTTACATACCTTTTCTTACCTTTTCAGCCTTCCTTCCTTTAGGTTCCGGGAGTCCCTCATCTCACTGGCACAGAAAGCAGAATGGCTGCGAACTGTCAAAAGTGACAGCCTTCAGCTTACTGTGCAGGAGAGATTTCTAATTGAGTCTGTGGAGAAGGACTCAGGTTAGAAGTAAGACTGTCAGTGTTTGACAGCTTCAAACAGCTGTGAAACGCTGATATTTCATCTGTCAAAAGCTCTTGACAGATGAAATTTCAGTCTGTGACATCACCTGTTACCGGGTGGCCCTTAATTGGCCTGCTGAGCCCGCTGGGCGGGCTCAACAAGGTCAATCAAGTTAAAGTCGCGGGGATTGGCCGCATCTCGATGGAGGCAGGACTACAACCCCGAAAGTTGTAGTCCCGCCTCCAACCCGACTCCTGAGTTAAATTCCTGCCCTATCTCTCTCTCCACGGATGTTGCCTGTCCGGTTATCTTTCCTGCTGTTTGGTGCCCAAAAACTGAACGTAGTACTGCTACAGATGGGGCCTGACCATAGCTCTGTACAACTGAAGAATCACCTTTGTACTCCAACCACCTTGAGGTAAAGGTCTCCTGCGGTAACATTGGCAGGAACCCTCGGGGGCAGCAGAGGTTCCACTGGTTTCCCACCAGAGGTACAGTGGGAGACCGCTGGAGGCCCCGGGGAACTTCAGCTCCGGGTTGGTGCACGGTCATCATTACAAACTTTCCCTTCTCTGCAACCAATAGACACTTGGGAGAGGAACCCGCCAGTTGAAACCCTGCCCTGGCAAGACCTGGTACCTTTTGGGGAGAAAAGGCAAAAATAAAAAAAATAAAAAAATCTGCATCTGCTAGCAGTCCTCGTGCAGGTACTGCATTGCTAGGCTGGGTACGAGGAAAAAAGAAAAAGAAAAACTCGCATTTATATAGCGCCTTTCACGACCTCGGGATGTCCCAAAGCGCTTAACAGCCAATGAAGTACTTTTTGAAGTGTAGTCACTGTTTGTAATGCAGGAAACGCGGCAGCCAGTTTGCGCACAGCAAGCTCCCACAAACAGCAATGTGATAATGACCAGATAATCTGTTTTGGTGATGTTGGTTGACGGATAAATATTGGGCCCAGGACACCGGGGAGAACTCCCCTGCTCTTCATTGAAATAGTGGCCGTGGGATCTTTTACGTCCGCCTGAGAGAGCAGACGGGGCCTCGGTTTAACGTCTCATCCGAAAGACGGCACCTCCGACAGTGCAGCACTTCCTCAGCACTGCACTGGAGTGTCAGCCTGTATTTTTGTGCCCAAGTCTCTGGAGTGGGACTTGAACCCACAGGGGGAAAAATTGAGTAGCGCCCCCTTCGCTGGAGCGCTACTTTTAGCGACCCGAAAAAATTAGCGCCCCCCCACCCCGGCCGAGATCCATCGGTGGCGCCCCAAGAGGGAAGCGGGACGCTACTGGAAGTGCCCCACCTCCCTCTTGGGGAGCTGTGAGGGAATGTCGCGCCCGGCACTCCGCGGGGGGGGGGGGGGGCGAAGAGGAGGCCGGGGAAAAAATGGCCGCCCGGCACCGCGTCTTTAATTAGCGCCGCCCCGGCTGCAGGTAGGCCCCCCTGACCCCGTCGGATATAGCATCCGGCGGTAAGTCAGGGGGAGCTACCGAAGATCGTGGCCGCCACTAACCTCCCGCTGACTTTCGCGGGAGGCGTTGGCGGCGCCGCGCCCGGGCGCAGGTTGCTTTGCACCACGTTAGCACCCTGGGAGGCGCAAAGCAACCAAATTTTTCCCCCGCAACCTTCTGACTCAGAGGCGAGGGTGCTACCCACCGAGCCACGGTTGACACTTGGGAGAGGAACCCGCCAGCTGAAACCCCGCCCTGGCAAGACCTGGTGCCTTTGAGAGAAGGGGCAAAACATAAGAAAAGAAACAAATCTGTAAAAAAACTGTGCAACAGGCTTAACCTTTCTTCCGTTGTGCATCTGACGGCGGTCCTCGTGCAGATACTGTATCGCTAGGCTGGGTACGAGGAGCACCAGCAATGATGTCTGTCTGCCTAATATTGCACGAGTGACATATTTATCCACCAAAAAAATGTTACCATTCTTCCCCCTATCTATGCTACTGACAAATTGCTTTGTGTTGTGAAGTAGCATCTGTGCCAAGACTGGAAGACTGTAGTTCCGTTCAATCGTATTCATTTCTGTATTGTGCCTCTCCAGAACTGTCAAACCATTGCAGCAATTAGCACAGAGCACAGTCACAACACACTTCCTGCAGGCTTTTATTTTGGGCAATCTAGAGCCAGTGTGAGAAGTCTAGGATTGCTCCCTGCCGCCCTCAGCACTGCTAGGTGCAGTATAAATATTTTTAATTATACTCCAATGCAAAGGCAATTTGGAAGCGCAGGACATGGGTTAGCCCCAGGATTTCACAGGTAGCAAGATGTTGTACAAGGGATAAGCAATGTTCTATTGGGAGCCTGGAGCTAGGAATCAATAATAATATTGGCAGATAAGTCACTTTGGGCGATTCCACTGCATCGCCTATAAAAACTGAGCGGCAGTTAATTGTGGGCAATTCAAGAAAGACAGACTTGCATTTATATAGCGCCTTTCACGACCCCAGGACATCCCAAAGCGCTTTACAGCCAACAAAGTACTTTTGAACGTGGCAGACAAATTGCGCACAGCAAGCTCCCACAAACAGCAATGTGATAATGAAACATAGAAGATAGGAGCAGGAGTAGGCCATTCGGCCCCTCGAGCCTGCTCCGCCATTCAATGCGATCATGGCTGATCATCCAAATTCAGTACCATGTCCCTGCTTTCTTCCCATATCCCTTTAGCCTTAAGAAATATATCCAACTCCTTCTTGAATATATTTAATGAATTGGCCTCTACTGCCTTCTGTGGTAGAGAATTCCACAGGTTCACCACTCTCTGGGTGAAGAAATTCCTCCTTATCTCTGTCCTAAATGGCTTACCCCTTATCCTTAGACTGTGACCCCTGGTTCTGGACTCCCCGGCCATCGGGAACATCCTTCCTGCATCTAGTCTGTCTAGTCCCGTTAGAATTTTATAAGTTTCAATGAGATCCCCACTCATTCTTCTAAGCTCCAGCGAGTATAAGCCCAATCGACCCAATCTCTCCTCATACATCATTCCTGCCATCCCAGGTATCAGCCTGGTGAATCTTCGCTGAACTCCCTCCATGGCAAGAACATCCTTCCTCAGATAAGGCGACCAAAACTGCACACAATACTCCAGATGTGGACTCACCAAGGCCATAATGACCAGATAATCTGTTTACTGTGATGTTGGTTGAGGGATAAATATTGGTCAGGGCACTGGGGAGAGCTCCCCAGCTCGTTTTCGAAATAGTGGCTGTGGGATATTTTACGTTCACCTTCAGAAAGCAGACGGGGCCTCGGTTTAACATCTCATCCGAAAGACTCACCGAACGCGTTTAATATTGGAGTCACTTCTGTATATGAAACCACATACTCAACAGCCCGCACATGAAGCCCGTCTATAATGGTTATCTTACCAATTTTGCTTAATTACTGCTTCTCCAAAGCCAGTGGAAAAACAGAAAAAAGATTAAGTTGAAACCTGCCCCCTGCGACTAATCTTTGTACTTGTGAAAATTATGAAATTAAATATGGCCTATTAGTCTCAGAATTATCTGGGAGACCCCCTTGCTGCTGTTTTTAAACACACCTCAACTATCTGTGCTATTTTCTCGAATTTCCGGTCATGCAAATTGTGCTAAGATAGCTCAAGTGTGCAGATGTTCAAAGGTCTGGTAAAGCACAAAAGGTATTTAAAACCCTTTGGTTTCAGAAACCATTGAACCATTACCGGTTATGAACTTGTCTACTGAAAACAAGCACAAAAGACAGTACACATTATCAGTGCCTGAAAGCAAAGAGAGGGGAGGGGGGCGGGGAGAGAACTGGATGGTGCAGTGGAGTCAGCACTGATTTTTTTTTTTAACAAATCCATCTCCGACCGATTGTCTGCTAGCTGTAAGGATCTTGCAATGGGTACTTCCAGTCAAGTTCTGACCAGGTCCCACAACTCAAATCTGCTAATTTGGCATTCTCTCTCAGGTATGCAAAAAAATGACTGATTTGAGAAATGGGGAAGTTTCACACTTGTGCAATAGTTTGTACCGAGAACCAGCTGGAAGAATTAAGTCGTTTATATTTTTATTTAACCAATTTCCTCTTTGCCTTTCAAGAAGTTATTTTCTTTGTCATGTTCAAGAAAGCCCCTTGCGTTCCCGACATGGGAGTGCTTGGCACTGGCATCTCATAATCCGATGAGCACAAAAATTCAGCTAGTCTTTTGATGGTGTTTAGAGAATGTTTGGCCACAGCAATCCAACAGCTAAAAGTGAGCAAAATCTGTCCCATGCAAGGACTCTGGGCATGTAACAGTTTGGGATTTGTCATGAATGCTGCCAAAATTGAACTCGGAAATGTTTTTTTCCCCTGCAAAACTTTATTCCTTTTTTGAAAAAAAAAAGCAGAATTTATGATCTAAAGTAGATTATCTACAGCCAGACCAGAAACACAAATAAAAGAGCAGAAATTGTGAGGCTCCGCTGCCAGTGAGGACCCTTGCTACATGCGAGTGTGGGGTGGAGAACTGGGTTTATATTGTTATAATAATCCTGGCCCAAAATCCCGCTAGCCGCTCTCTGCTGCCAGTGTGTGTTAGGCAGCGACTTCTGCCCTCGGCCCAAATCCTGACTAATCTCTTCTTAGGCAGTCCCTCGGAACCGAGGATGACTTGCTTCCACATTAAAAGTGAGTTCTCAGGTGACTGATGAGTCCAATGCAGGACCTACAGTCTCTGTCACAGGTGGGGCAGACGGTGGTTGAAGGGGCGGGTGGGTGGGATGTTTGGGTTGACGTGCGCTCCTTGCGCTTCCTGCGCTTGGCTTCCGCTTGCTCCCGGCGAAGAGACTCGAGGTGTTCGGCGCCTTCCGGGATGCTTCTCCTCCACTTTATGCAGTCTTGGGCCAGGGATTCCCAGGTGTCGGTGGGGATGTTACATTTTTTCAAGGAGGCTTTGAGGGTGTCCTTGAAGCGTTTCCTCTGCCCATCTGGGGCTCTCTTGCCGTGCCGGAGCTCCGAGTAGAGCGCTTGTTTTGGGAGTCTCGTATCGGGCATGCGGATGATGTGTCCCTTCCATCAGAGCGGATCGAGCGTGGTCAAAGCTTCGATGCTGGGGATGTTGGCCTGAGCAAGAACACTGACCTTGGTGCGCCTATCCTGCCAATGGATTTGCAGGATCTTGCGGAGGCAGCGTTGGTGGTACCTCTCCAGGGATGGGGGTCCTTTCACTACTTGGGGAGACAGGATTTCAGAGTGGCATATTGCTGCCCTGTTGATTGTGGTGGTGGGGGGGGGAGGCCGGTTTGGCCTAAGTCTTGAAATGGTTCAATTCTGGTGGATCATTGCTCCCTCACTCCTCTCCTAACAGCAAATGAACTCTCTTAGGTCAGTCGCATTGGGGAGCCATTTACAGCCCTGTATGGTAAGTAAACCTGCTTCATACAAGTGGCCTTATCGCTCGGCGTAGCTGCTGGGATTTCCAGGGAGCCCAGCACCCCATCTCCTAAAAACGTCATCACTAACATAGAAGATAGGAGCAGGAGTAGGCCATTCGGCCCCTCGAGCCTACTCCGCCATTCAATGAGATCATGACTGATCATCCAAATTCAGTACCCGGTCCTGGCTTTCTCCCCATACCCCTTGATCCCTTTAGCCTTAAGAAATATATCCAACTCCTTCTTGAATATATTTAATGAATTGGCCTCTACTGCCTTCTGTGGTAGAGAATTCCACAGGTTCACCACTCTCTGGGTGAAGAAATTCCTCCTCATCTCTGTCCTAAATGGCTTACCCCTTATCCTTAGACTATGACCCCTGGTTCTGGACTCCCCAACCATCGGGAACATCCTTCCTGCATCTAGTCTGTCTAGTCCTGTTAGAATTTTATAAGTTTCGATGAGATCCCCTCTCATTCTTCTAAACTCCAGTGAGTATAAGCCCAATCGACCCAATCTCTCCTCATACGTCATTCCTGCCATCCCAGGTATCAGCCTGGTGAATCTTCGCTGCACTCCCTCCATGGCAAGAACATCCTTCCTCAGATAAGGCAACCAAAACTGCACACAATACTCAAGGTGTGGTCTCACCAAGGCCCTGTACAACTGCAGCAAGACATCCTTGCTCCTGTACTCGAATCCTCTCGCTACGAAGGCCAACGTACCATTTGCCTTCTTAACCGCCTGCTGCACCTGCATGCTTACCTTCAGTGACTGGTGCACAAGGACACCCAGGTCTCGTTGCACTTCCCCTTCTCCCAATCTATTGCCATTCAGATAATAATCTGCCTATGGGGTGAGTCAGGGGTGGTTTGGGGCGGGGGGTGGAGTAGCATCTGCCCCATCCCATCGCTGGATGTTCTGAATAAAGCCAGGAAGGAACGGAAGCGAGTTCCTGCTCTACATTCTGTTGAATTTTTAGCCTCCCATCTCTGACCCGCGCTGCAGTCCAGAGAAGGTTTGCCTTACCAACGGAGCCTCTCAATTCCTGCCCTCTCATCTCTTTACAGGAATATTTACAATAAATCTTCATTTGTTTTTAAATATTATGACAGCGTGAAATACTTCCTTGCAACTTCACCATTTTAGTGCTCTCTGGGGTTGACCCGGGTCTCAGCTTAGAGCACGCAACGTTTAAAAGCTGCCTGAATGATCTGACTTAATATTCCCCAAAAAAGTGACAATGCAAAATCCCCCCAAAAATCATCCTGTTGTGTAATAATGAACTGGCGCTCTTCACAAGCCCATTAAGTTGCACTTGGCACTGAAATGCTGCGAAGCCGGCCTGCAATCCTCTAAACTTCAGCTCATCCAAAACTCTGCTACCCGAATATTACCCCGCACCAGGTCCTGCGCACCGATCGCCCTGGTCCTTGCTGACCCACCTATGACTCAGGTCCCCCCACCACCGCCCGCCCGCCCCCCCCCCCCCGCCACGCGCCTCCGATGTAAAACTCTCATCATCGGGTTTAGATCCCTTCACGGTATCACATTTCCCTATCTCTGTAATCTTCCCAAGCCCTACAGGTTGGGTGATTGGGCAGAAGCATGGCAGATGCAATATAACGTGGATAAATGCGAGGTTATCCACTTTGGTGTCAAAAACAGGAAGGCAGATTATTATCTGAATGGCAATAGATTGGGAGAAGGGGAAGTGCAACGAGACCTGGGTGTCCTTGTGCACCAGTCGCTGAAGGTAAGCATGCAGGTGCAGCAGGCGGTTAAGAAGGCAAATGGTATGTTGGCCTTCGTAGCGAGAGGGTTCGAGTACAGGAACAAGGATGTCTTGCTGCAGTTGTACAGGGCCTTGGTGAGACCACACCTTGAGTATTGTGTGCAGTTTTGGTCGCCTTATCTGAGGAAGGACGTTCTTGCCATGGAGGGAGTTCAGCGAAGATTCACCAGGCTGATACCTGGGATGGCAGGAATGACGTATGAGGAGAGATTGGGTCGATTGGGCTTATACTCGCTGGAGTTTAGAAGAATGAGAGGGGATCTCATTGAAATTTATAAAATTCTGACAGGACTGGACAGACTAGATGCAGGAAGGATGTTCCCGATGGTCGGGGAGTCCAGAACCAGGGGTCACAGTCTAAGGATAAGGGGTAAGCCATTTAGGCCAGAAATGAGGAGGAATTTCTTCACCCAGAGAGTGGTGAGCCTGTGGAATTCTCTACCACAGAAGGCAGTAGAGGCCAATTCATTAAATATATTCAAGAAGGAGTTGGATATATTTCTTAAGGCTAAAGGGATCAAGGGATATGGGGAGAAGCAGGGACAGGGTACTGAATTTGGATGATCAGTCATGATCTCATTGAATGGTGGAACAGGCTAGAGGGGCCGAATGGCCTACTCCTGCTCCTATCTTCTATGTTTCTACCACTCCACCCACCAAACTCTCTGTTCCTCTGGCGCTGGCCTTTTCGGCATCTCCCCTACCTTTGCCCCAGCGTTGCTGGCCGTGCCTTTAGCCGTCTCGGCCCCACACTCTGGAATTCCCTCCCTAAACCTCTCCCCCACTCTCTCTCTCTCTTTCTCTCCTGCTTGAAGACCATTCCTAAAACACACCTCTCTAAACAAGCTTTTGGTCACCCTTCCTAATATCCCCTTCTTTGTCTCGCCGTCTATTTTTTGTCCGATTACTCCTCTGCGATGCACCTTGGGACATTTTTCTAAATTCAGGGTGCTATACAAATCCAAGTCGTTGTTGTTAGTAACCATTTCCAAAGACAGTTAAAACAAAGCCTTCTGGCTGGTACTTACCATATTGAGTCAGCCGTATTTGGCCGCTAAGGAGCCAGCAAAGGGAGTCAGTCACATTGTGGAAATAGCGTAGAAAATCTTGTTTGTCGTCATCCTTGAATTAAAAACAATTTTTTTTAACCTTTTCAAGTACCGAAAGACCCATTCAACCTCTCAAATACTCTTTCTTCCCATGTGATATCTGTAACGCTGTTTCCGGTCACATGTTACTGAGCAATAGGATGCCGATGATCAATTCCTCCGCTTGACGGCCGAGAGCTTCTGCTGTCGGGCGGCGCCGTCAGTCGGGAGCAACGGACAGACGCGAGCCTGCGAGAAGCGAGGGCAGGGCGGGTCACTTGCTTTTTGGCAGGGCTCTGAAGCAGCATAGGCAGGAACCCGGGAAGCTGAAAAATAATATAAAACGAGCCAACAAAAATAATAATTCAGAAAATAGTTTTGTCGTTTTATTTAAAAAGGAAAATGATCAACGTGGGGAGGAAAAGAACAACGCACTGACTTGCCCATGTCCCGTGTTGATAAATACATTTGAATGGTTCTCCTAATATGAGTTTCCCACAGCGACCATGCCAGCTTTACATTGAAAGCCCTTCCCAAAAACAAAGACAATTTTTTTTTGAAGCTTTTGAACCACTCACTACCACATGGGAGTGGTTGAGACGAATTGCGTTGATGTATTTAAGAGGAAGCTAAATAAGTACATGAGGGAGAGAGGAATAGAAGGGTATGTTGATAGGGCGAGATGAAGTAAATGCTAGCCCCAGGGAATGGCGAGGGGCATTTAAAATTTGAAGTTACGGCGGGGGGTACGCCGGAAGGCGGCGTATTTTCAGTGCCGGTATCGCCACACGCCGGACATCCTGTGTGCAATGACACTGGAGATCCTCTCGCATATAGTAATAAAAATAAGATATGAAATAATGGGAAGAGCCAGCACAGATGCAGAGGCCTGAAAGAGCACGTGTGCAGGGTGTCCTGAAAAATATAAGGACCCGAGGAGGCCCAGCTGAGGAACTGAAGCTCTTGGAATGGAGCACAAGGCAAATTGAGCCTCCTGATCGAGGGGAGGGTTGTGCGGTGCGGTGGGGGCGGGTGAAGTTGCTGGGGTAATTGGAAGGTGCAGGTTTTATGATTTGTTTTCCAGAATTCTTGACATATTTATTATGTTACAAGCTTTATTTTTAGGGGTATGCAGTAGGAAGGTTGGAGAAACTACGTAGCCATTTAAAGGACACTGACAGATCTGTGTGCGCTGGTGAGTTGCTCGAGTGGTTATTAAGCGGTGTTATAAATCTCATCATCATGAAGAAACGACTCATGAAATAACACTGGACGGCCAGCTGGTGGCGTCGTCCAAGGAGTATAAATACTCGGGCGTGGGTCCAGCTTGCCCAGGGACATTTTGTAAGACAGGAACTAGTGAAGTACAACTAGACCGCCATGTTCTGAAACAAGTTGATTAAAGCCTTGCTTTATACTCGAACCAAGTGCGTAGTGAGTTTTATTACGTCAAGCGGGATGCTAAATTTGAGCCAAATCCACCTGTGCCACATCTTATTAACCAGCACCAGAAGGAGTGCTTTTAGCTTGTGGACGGGTGAGGTAAGCTTATAAATAAAGTCCATGTAAATACGGCAGACAGGCAGAATCTATACACGTAATCACCTCGGCAGTTTTGAGGAAGCGAGCCTGCAGGCGTCGTGCCAGCAGCATCAGACTGTCAGCAGCTGACGGCAGCACCTTGTTGTAAAACTCTTCAGCGTCTTCCTTTGGATCCAGACCCACACAGGCGGTGCTGAGAGGAAGCAATTCAATTTACCGTTAATTTTAACCTTAAAATATTCCAGTGCTTTTTACCTGGCAACGCGTTCACCCGACAAACCTAGATATCCCACGAGATATTTATGTCAATTAAGAATCATTAGCTCCGGTAGCCAAATGGATTGACAAGTTGGATATTTAAGGTTGCAATCTATAATCAAAGTAGTTATTTTGCATAGAATAATGGATACCCAGGAACGAGGGGTTCAGATGGTATAGAATAATGGTTATCTGTGAGAGTGTTATAGGCTAGAGTTCACTCTAGGGGTTCAGCTGGTGAATCTTCCTGAGCAGTTCAAGCAACATTATAAATCAAGAGACTAAGGGGGTAAAAATTCGGTTGATTTGCACCTCCCGTTAGCGCCCGGGCGTGGCGTCGCTAACCTCCCACGAAATTCAGCGGGAGATTAGGGGCGACAGTAACCGTTAGCGCCCTGCGGCTCCGCACCTCCGACGATTACCTCATCGCCGTGTGCGGTGCCCCGCTCGTGCCCTGGCCGCGATCTTTGGTAGCGCCCCCCGAGTACCGCCGGACACTATGTCTGACAGGATTGGGGGGGCCTACCTGCGGCCGGGGCGGCGCAAATTAAAGGGGAGGTGCCGGGCGGCCATTTTTGTTGCTGGCCGCCTGCCAGCACCTGCCCCCCGTTGCCGTCCCCGGCCTCCTGTGAAGCCCCCCCCCCCCCCTGCGGGGTGCCGGCTGCGCTCCGTGAACCCAGCACTCCTCGAGTGCCGGGCTCTTTTGCTGGCACTCCAATTCCTGGTGGCTCAGCTGGGCCCCGGTTGGCGCTGCGCTGGGCCCCTGCCCTTTAATAAGGGGAAGGCGGCCTGCAGCACCGTGGCGCGACGTGCCGCAGAGCGTGTGGCGCTGCGGCACGTAGCACCGCGATGTTCACTCGCAGCGCCCCAAGAGGGAGGCGGGGCGCTTCCAGTAGCGCCCCGCCTCCCTCTTGGGGCGCCACCAGTGAATTTTTTGCCGAAAGTGGAGTTTAACTGCCTAACATTATGGGTAAGCCATGGATACTGCGTCAAAGCTTCCAGGGTTTAACTAAGGGGTGTTTGTCCCTACAGGTCGATTATTAAGTGAACAACAGTAAACTCTTTCGTATCTGGCACCTACGGGACCGGGATGGTGCTGGTTGATTAAAAATTCCGGATAACGGAGAGGTATACCCACCGAGGCAATTTATAAATCGGCCGACCTCAGACCAGAAGGTGGTCATTCTGTGGGGGTGTTCCGAACTCAGGAGGGGAGGTGGGACACGGAGTGGCAATAGCCCAAGCTGGTTATGTAAAAGCGGAAGGAGCACACCTGCTTATTCTGGCCCCACAAATATACAGTAAAACTTCCCTTTGGGTTCCTCTTTGGGCTGGACGGCCAGCTGATACTGTGTGGGGAAGATTGCAGCGCCCGCAGCGACGGCGGGAACAAGTGGCAAGTCATTCCCCACCATTTTCGGGACACTACTGCCCCATTCCTTCTGGGGCGGAAGCCTCAAAACCTACTCCTGAATTTTGCCGGTTATTAAAGAATTCCGGATGATTAAGTGCCATCTAAACTGTATCTACGTGGATTTTTCGGTAGCTTGGTTTGGAAATATTTTCAACATGTTCTAGATTCCGAGCTGACCATAAAAGAAAATTTAACACGGTAATACATCCTGTTCAGAGATAATGGAGCGGATTAAGCAGTTGGGTGCTTGCAGGGAGCGGGCCTGTTATTTCCCCGGTCAGGACTCTCTGTGCGCACTGTTCTGTTGCTGTGACGGCAGTGGCTCTGTGGGTGACACTCTCGAGGGGCCGAATGGCCTACTCCTGCTCCTACTTCTTATGTACTTATGTCTTAACAATGAACACGCTACACTGCCCCACATCAGTGCGTCACCTTGCTCAATTTAAAGAAAATAACTTCTAACTGGTCTCCTGCATTGCAGCCTTTTGGCTTTGGACAAAAGCCTGCCGAGTAGATTTCTGTCTAAAAACCGGATTGTCAGTGCCTCTTTCTGTCCCTGTGCTCACAACCAGAGGAAGGGTCTATTGGTAGTCAGCCCCTGCCAAGGGGTCCGAGACCTAAGCTCTGGAATTTTTTTATTTTTTTTATTCGTTTATGGGATGTGGGCATCACTGGCAAGGCCAGCATTTATTGCCTGTCCCTAATTGCCCTCGAGAAGGTGGTGCTGAGCCGCCTTCTTGAACCACTGCAGTCCGTGTGGTGAAGGTGCTTCCACAGTGCTGTAAGGGAGGGAGTTCAAGGACTCTGACTTCCCAGCACAATGGGCATGAGGTGTTGCTGAATCTAATAAATCGCTTACGGTTTTCAGTTTTTGGCAAAACGTCAACGTTTGGCTCATTAACATTTAAACAACCTTTTGCCTCAGTGCTTTTTAAAAAAAAAAACATACACTTTGGTTTAAACATTTAAATGCAACACTTTTCCAAATCCTTTCTGTGGAAATGTGTTATAACAGAATTACTTTGTTCTGAACCAGAACTATAAAAGCAATGCAGAGCTGAATATCAATCGTAGAGATTATGCTCCTGATCTGCTTTACCTCAGAATCTCGGCCAGCTGGGCAGCTGTGAACCAGCTTCCTGGGACGTGGGAGTAGTCTTGTGCAAGCACAAGTACGCAATACTGAATTAGGTCGTAATAATAAATATCCTCTTTTAACTTCTTTAACTCTTTGCTTCCTAAGGGAGGTCCTTCCAGGATTTCTGTAAAACACAAATAACAACAACTTATATATTTTCTATATTTCTTAAGGCTAAAGGGATCAAGGGATATGGGGAGAAAGCAGGGACAGGGTACTGAGTTTGGATGATCAGCCATGATCTCATTAAATGGCGGAACAGGCTCGAGGGGCCGGAAGGCCTACTCCTGCTCCTATCTTCTATGTTTCTATATTTATATGGCGCCTTTAACATAGTAAAACGTCCCAAGGCGCTGCACAGGAGTATTTTAAGACAAAAGAATTGACACCAATTCACATAAGGGTAAATTAGGGCAGGTGACCAAAAGCTTGGTCAAAGAGGTAGGTTTTAAGGAGCGTCTTAAAGGAGGAAAGAGAGGTAGAGAGGCAGAGAGGGTTAGGCAGGGAAACCTGTCGCTGGGTCAAAATCCTGGAACTCCCTCCCTAACAGCACTGTAGGAGTACCTTCACCACACGGACTGCAGTGGTTCAAGGCGGCTCACCACCACCTTCTCAAAGGTAATTAGGAATGGGCAATAAATGCTGGCCTTGCCAGTGATGCCCACATCCCATAAACGAATTAAAAAAAATTCCAGTGCTTAGGGCCCAGGCAACAGAAGGCGCGGCCACCAAAGGTTGAGCGATTATAATCAGGGATGCTCAAGAGGGCAAAATTAGAGGAGCGCAGATATCTCGGGAGAATGTGGGGCTGAAGGAGATTACAGAGATAGGAGGGTGCGAGGCCATGGAGAGATTTGAAAACAAGGATGAGAATTTTGAAATCGAGGTGTTGCTTAACCGGGAGCCAATGTAGGTCAGCGAGCACAGGGGTGATGGGCGAACGGGACTTGGTGCGAGTTAGGACATGGGCAGCCGAGTTTTGATTGACCTCAAGTTTACGTAGGGTGGAATGTGGGAGGCCAGCCAGGAGTGCGTTGGAATAGTCAAGTCTAGAGGTAACAAAGGCATGGATGAGGGTTTCAGCAGCGGATGAGCTGAGGCAAGGGCGGAGACGGGCGATGTTATGGAGGTGGAAGTAGGCGATCTTTGTTATGCTGCGGACATGTGGTCGGAAGCTCATTTCAGGGTCAAATATGACACCAAGGTTGCGAACAATGTGGTTCAGCCTCAGACAGATGTTAGGGAGAGCGATGGAGTCAGGTTTTTTTTAAATTTGTTTTTATGGGATCTGGGCGTCACTGGCAAGGCCAGTATTTATTGCCCATCCCTAGTTGCCCTTGAGAAGTGGCTAGGGAACGGAGTTTGTGGCGGGGACCGAAAACAATGGCTTCGGTCTTCCCAATACTTAATTGGAGAAATGGTTTGCTCATCCAGAACTGTATGTCGGACAAGCAGTCTGACAATTTAGACACCGTGGAGGGGTCGAGAGAAGAGGTAGTGAGGTAGAGCTGGGTGCCGTCAGCGTACATGTGGAAAGTGACGCTGTGTTTTCGGATGATGTCGCCAAGGGGCAGCATGTAGATGAGAAATAGGAGGGGGCCGAGGATAGATCCTTGGGGTACACCAGAGGTAACGATGCGGGAGCGGGAAGAGAAGCCGTTGCAGGTGATTCTCTGGTTACGATTAGATAGATAAGAATGGAACCAGGCGAGTGCAGTCCCACCCAGCTGGACGACAGTGGAGAGGCGTTGGAGAAGGATGGAGTGGTCAACCGTGTCAAAGGCTGCAGACAAGTCAAGAAGGACGAGGAGGGACAGTTTACCTTTGTCACAGTCAGCAAGCTTCAAAGGAGAATGGGTTAACGCTACCAGAAACACAGAAGATATGAGCAGGAGTAGGCCATTCGGCCCCTCGAGCCTGTTCCGCCATTCAATGAGATCATGTCTGATCATCCAAATTCAGTACCCTGTCCCTGCCTTCTCCCCATATCCCTTGATCCCTTTAGCCTCAAGAAATATATCCAACTCCTTCTTGAATATATTTAATGAATTGGCCTCTACTGCCTTCTGTGGTAGAGAATTCCACAGGTTCACCACTCTCTGGGTGAAGAAATTCCTCCTCATCTCAGTCCTAAATGGCTTGCCCCTTATCCTTAGACTGTGACCCCTGGTTCTGGACTCCCCCGCCATCGGGAACAGCCTTCCTGCATCTAGTCTGTCTCGTCCTGTTAGAATGTTATAAGCTTCAATGAGATCCCCTCTCATTCTTCTAAACTCTAGCAAATATAAAACAAAATCTCAAATCATGTTAGCGATTATGTTAACATAACAGTGCAGCCCTGTGGGAACCATTTTCAATTCTGAGGAGATTCAGAAAAAATCTCAACTACTATTTAATCTTAACAGATTCAGAACACTGTAATAAAAAAAACACATGCCTGTGGCCTTAAACACCAGCATTACAGATTTCATAGTAAAACCGTGAAGTCTGTATATGCATTTTAACTCAGCTTCCTCACACTGATCAAGATAATCCAGCTCCCCTGTTGACATCATCAGTATTTACTAGTCAATTAAGAAATATTTATGCTTGCACTGCATCCCATCCACAGGCCATGATGGGCATCAACCTCAATAGGCAGGGCCCCCTCGCCCCCTCTCCAGGCCTGCGAAATGCCTCGAGCCCCCCGACCCGCATTGTTCCCAGTGCAAACACCTTCACGCAAAGAAACTGGGATGCGTCTATGCATTTTCCTGCCAGCACACTGCAATCTATAAAGGTACAATGACTGCATAAAATATATATGGGAATGTTAATTTTCAGAAAACATATATTTGAATGTACAGCTGAATATACAATGGCCTCATAAAATATATGTATGAATATGCTAAATACAATAGCGGCATTTAATATATACAACAACTTGAATTTATATAGCGCCTCTAACATAGTAAAATGTCAGAAGGCGCTTCACAGGTGTGATTATCAAACAAAATTTGACACCGAGCCACATAAGGAGATATTAGGACAGGTGACCAAAAGCTTGGTCAAAGAGGTAGGTCTTAAGGAGCATCCTAAAGGAGGAGAGAGGGGCAGAGAGGTTTAGGGAGGGGATTCCAGAGCTTAGGGTCCAGGCAGCTGAAGGCACGGCCACCAATGTTGGAGCGATGAAAATCGGGGGGTTGCTCAAGAGGTCAGAGTTGGAGAGATCACGGAGGGTAGTAGGGCTGGAGGAGGTTACAGAGACAGAGAGGGGGCGAGGCCATACACGGATTTGAAAACAAGGATGAGAATTTTAAAACCGGACTGGGAGCCAATGTAGGTCAGCGAGCACTGGGGTGATGGGTGAACGGGACTTGGTGTGAGTTAGGAGACGGGCAGCAGAGTTTTGGATGAGCTCAAGCTTATGGAGGGCGGAAGATGGAAGGCTGGCCAGGAGAGAATTGGAATATATGAATGTGCTCCCTTGAGAATCCAATAAATAAAATTATATAAAAAATTCAAAGACAGAGAAGCTGTAGCATAGTGGATTAGAAATTTTTGGGAACTGGGTTTCAGTCTCAGCTTAGACTGAAGTGATGAAAGTCTCCTCTCCCTATCAGCTGCAGCGATCATATGTGAAGTAAGTCTGGATGGCGCCAGTCCACTTTTTAGTAAACCGAGTGCCTGACAGGATTGAGTCACTCTGACAGAACCTTAACAGAGCGTAGCAGAGACGATCTTTACTATGCAGCTGGCAATGCTGTATTAGAACTGGAATGTTGGTGCTGGATGCAGAAAATGGGAAAGTGCAATGGCAGACCTGCCGTCTGTTTAAAACAGCCCTGCTTTCACTTCATAATGACAAAGCACAAGAGAAAAGATAGCTTAAAGTTCGGACGTAGACCCTTAGCTCCAATACACCTGGAATTTTAACTTGTCTTTTCTCTTTACAGATGCTGATGGACCAGCTCTGCATTTCCGGCATTTTCTGTTTTTATTCTGGATTTCCAACCTTTCTTTTTAGTCACACACAGCAGTGTTCCAATTTAGCCACGTGTCAAGACGAAGTGAATAAAATGCAAAAACATACACAGGCTTGAACTACACCCGCAGGGTAAAAGGACAGGTCGATGTTTTGGGCAGCTTCCGAGTTGTTTCGGCATTTTCTACTGTTGTATTCAAATAATGGGGCAGTAATTCCTCCCCAAACGCGTGAGTACGGAAGGGGTACTCACGCGTCTGGCCGGAGGAAATGCCGGTTTTCAGCATGCACAGCGCATGCGCTGAAAACCGGCATTTCCTCTCCTCTAACCCAAGAGGTGAAGAGGCTAGCGCGTGCGCTGTAGGGGGCAGCGCGTGTGTCTTGGATTTCCTCTGTTTTGGGGGATTTGCGCATGTGTAAAGGCCTCCGGTCTTTACGCTTGTAAAAAGCACACGTAAGTATTTATTTTTACAGGTAAGTGGTGTTTTAGTGCAATTTAGAATTTTTTTCCACAGGTTTATTATTTTAAAGAATCTACAATAAGGTAAATTTAGTTTTAGACCCTTTTTATTAAAAATTTATTTTTTTCAAAAAAAAAATTGTTTAAATTATTTTTTTTAACTTATTTATACTTAATTTAATGATTGGGATGTTTTTTTAAATTTTATTTAAAGTTTAAGTAGTGTTTTGGGGTGCAGTACTTCTCATGAGTTTGACAGTTCTTACTCTCAAACTTATGAATGAAGTTTCCCCTCCCCTGATTGGCTGAACAGTGCTCACCTGATCCCAGCCGGCACATCGCACTAACTACGCTGCTGGGTCAGGTTAGCACAGTGCGCCGACAGCTGAACCGGGCCTGTGAAAGGAAATCCACTGCGGGCCAGGTTTCAGATGTCGGTGCGCCGGGTAAGTGCACATCGGGGGCTTGCACGCGCGGCAAGCCCCCGACACCAAGTTCTGGGCCAATAAAGCTTCCACCTCACGGGCTATGGTATCATCTCAACCACTCAAGGGCCTGGAGACTGGTTGAAACTGCGCCCGTTTTACAGGCATAAAACAGATGCCAAAGCGTCGTGATTTGGCGAGTGGCTTGCCGGAAGTACACCGCCCACCATATTGGTAAAGGAAGAAAAAGAGGCGTCGAGGGCTCGTGCCTGAAACAGACATTAGGCACTTTCATGAGCAAATAACGGGCCCGAACACCCGTTTGTGGCCCGCTTCGCAAAATTGGTCTGCCCTGAACGCAGCCTGCGCTGGGCCTTGGTGTACATGTGGACTATTAAGGACTGCTGAAGGCCATTCAGTAAATACTTACCTGAATGTGGAGCTGGCCCCCCCTCCCAATTATCTCATAGCCCAGATCGCCACCTTCCTCACAATTGCGCTCCCCCCGCCCCCCACTTCCGATTGTCTACCCTCAGCACCCACCCACCACTGCCGCACCCCCCCACCCCCAACCACCTGAGGGCCGCTTGCCAATGACCCGAAATCCCATGCCGATTTGCTGGAGACGTCCAACGTGTGTCCGCAGCGCACCGGTCCCATTATCGTTATCGTTCTCTCCGGTGTCCTGGGCCAATATTTATCCCTCAATCAACATTATTAAAACAGATGATCTGGTCATTATCACATTGCTGTTTGTGGGACCTTGCTGTGCGCAAACTGGCTGCCACGTTTTCTACATTACAACAGTGACTACACTTCAAAAATAAAAAGTACTTCATTGGCTGTAAAGCGCTTTGGGACGTCCTGAAGTCGTGCAAGACACTATATAAATGCAAGTCTTTCTTTCGTTCATTTAAATGTGGCCCAATACTGGGTGTGTCTTGGGCCTAGCCAGATTGGCAGGAAATCAATTTCTAGGTCAATGTGTTGCTACAGACTTAACAACTTACATTTATAAAATGCTCCCCACGTAAAAGAACATTTCTCAGTGCGCTCAATAGTCAGATAAGATTGACACGGCACAGAAAAATTAGGAAAATTTAGGGATGGGGAAGATGGCACAATCAAAGAAGAAATGTTTAGAAGGTAGGGAGAGGGTTAGTGAGGCATAATGATTAGAAGAGAAAATTCCAGAAATCAGGAGAGGTCTGTGATGGTGGAAAGAGTGGGGAATAATTGACATCCATCATATGTTCATCGGCTCATAAGGTGCAGGTGGCACATACTGAAGTTTATATGATGCATTGCCCCATTTGCTTACACACACACATACCACTAAAGTAATACTTTGCACTGAAAGCAGATGTGACTAGATTTCACTGTGTCGAACAAGGATGTAACAAAGCAGACAATGAATAGAAACACCCGTTTTCTTGTACATCAAGAGCACAGCTCTGTGTGGTCTGATAACACACAGATTTGCGGCAGATTTGATTCCTGATTTGTGCCAAGTTAGCTGATCTCAGCCAGACGGCAATTGGCATGTTAGAGCTACAAACTTGAGCCAGGTAATACAATCTAACTGCAGCCTCAATGTGAGGTTTGGAGCTTCTGTTTTCTGAATTCTGAATCTGAAGTTTGTGTTTGTATTTCACGAGTTTTCTACAAAAGCGTCTGCTGGTCTTTACCTCAAATGGTCTTATATACCAACTGAATTTAAACAGATCTGGACAGGGAACACATTTGAGTAGAATCAATTTGACCAAGTTTGGATCAATCAGAATTTGAAATTTAATTTGAAGACCACATCTGAAATGCACTTTTTGTTCTTGGCATTAATCAACTGAAGGTTGAAGGTTTACTCTATCGACAGAATGTGGAACTCGCTACATGGAGTGGTTGAGGCGAATAGCATAGATGCCTTTAAGGGGAAGCTAGATAAGCACAGGAGGGAGAAAGGATTAGAAGGATTGCACAGGGCCTTGGTGAAACCACATCTTGAGTATTGTGTGCAGTTTTGGTCGCCTTCAATTCAATTCAATTTTTATTTGTCATATATGCAGCAAACGTGTGTACTGCACAGTGAAATGTTGATTTTTACGAGTCCTCCCAACATTGGAATAAATGGCATAGCAATGATAAAAATACTAATAGAAATACAGTAATAATAAATAAAACAACAGTAATAAATAATAATAAATTATTCGTTCATGAGTCTTATGGCCTTGGGTTGAAGCTGTTTCGAAACCTGCTAGTACGAGACCGTATGCTTCGGTATCTCTTACCGGACGGGAGCAGGGCGAAGAGGTTGTGGCTGGGGTGGCTCGCGTCTTTGATGATTCTCAGGGCCTTCCCCCGGCACCTCTCGGGATAGATATCCTGCACAGCAGGTAGTTTAATTCCTATCTGAGGAAGGATGTTCTTGCCATGGAGGGAGTTCAGCGAAGATTCACCAGGCTGATACCTGGGATGGCAGGAATGACGTATGAGGAGAGATTGGGTCGATTGGGCTTCTACTCGCTGAAGTTTAGAAGAATGAGAGGGGATCTCATTGAAACTTATAAAATTCTAACAGGACTAGACAGACTGGATGCAGGAAGGATGTTCCCGATGGTCGGGGAGTCCAGAACCAGGGGTCACAGTCTAAGGATAAGGGGTAAGCCATTTAGGACAGAGATGAGGAGGAATTACTTCACCCAGAGAGTGGTGAACCTGTGGAATTCTCTACCACAGAAGGCAGTGGAGGCCAATTCATTAAATATATTCAAGAAGGAGTTAGATATATTTCTTAAGACTAAAGGGATCAAGGGATATGGGGAGAAAGCAGGGACAGGGTACTGAGTTTGGATGATCAGCCATGATCTCATTGAATGGCGGAGCAGGCTCGAGGGGCCGAATGGCCTACTCCTGCTCCTATCTTCTATGTTTCTATGATATGCAGATAGGATGAGATGAAGTAAGGTGGGAGGAGGCACATGTGGAGCATAAACACCAGCATAGACCAAGTGGGCCGAATGGCCTTTTCTGTGCTGTACATTCTATGACTCCTTTGAGCTTAGGATGTGGAAAATCAGCCAGCTTTCCCACTACTGATTGCTATCCAGTGATCGCTGTGGGCATTGGGTGAGGGGTAGCACTTGGTTATGATGCCTGCCAACATAAATAGATAGTCCTACACCCACTATCCATACTCACATATGAATGATAGCTATCTGGACAATATACTGGAGGGTAGCAGCAAGCACTGCACCTCACTCCAGCACTTCCTGCAGAGTTGGCGGGAGGGCAATTGAAAGGAAAAAGATACAAGAATGCCGGTGGAATGCTTGATTTGCAATAAAGTAAACGATTTCTTACCTTTCAGCTTTAGCAGCAACATAGGGATCTTATCATTGGAGCTTTCCGCAACTTCAGTTGCCAAGTTAAAAATTTGGGAATCCACTCCTTGATCCGAACTACCTACGGCTGCAGACCTGATCATATAGCAGAAAATAAAAGTGACACTTTGATCAGTGATAAGTTCAATTCAATGTTCACGCCATACAATACAAACACATTCTCACAATGTAAAACAGTTAAAAAACCTAACAGTTCCTCATCCGTCACATGAGCTGGGAGAATCCCATTTTAATGGGCCCAGTGGGGGTGACACCGGTTCACATCGGACGCCACCAATCATTCTCCAAGCACTCTCCTCTCGGGAGTGTGTCACTAATAAGTTCCGTTTGACCCACCTAAAGCCAAACAGGGTAGATGCTAGGAGGATGTTTCCCCGGATGAAGAGTCTAGAACTAGTGGTCACAGTCTCAGGATAAGAGGTCGGCCATTTAGGACTGAGATGAGGAGAAATTTCTTCACTCAGAGGGTGGTGAATCTTTGGAATTCTCTACCCCAGAGGGCTGTGGAGGCTCAGTCGTTGAGTATATTCAAGACAGAGATCGATAGATTTTTGGATATTAAGGGAATCAAGGTATGTGGGGATAGTGGAGTTGAGGTAGATCAGCCATGATCTTATTGAATGGTGGAGCAGCCTCGAGGATCCGAATGGCCGACTCCTGCTCCTATTTCTTATGTTCTTACAAGAGCAGGGGAGTTCTCCCCGGCGTCCTGGGGCCAATACTTAACCCTCAACCCACATCACTGAAACAGATTATCTGATCAATTATCACATTGCTGTTTGTGGGAGCTTGCTGTGCGCAAATTGGATGCCGCGTTTCCTACATTTCAATAGTGACTACACTTCAAAAAGTACTTCATTGGCCGTTAAGCGCTTTGGACATCCTGAGGTTGTGAAAGGTGCTATATAAATGCAAGTCTGTCTTCTTTCTTCCTCTCGTATCCTTTTTACAATGGGGGAGACCACCGCTCCATGATGCAGTTCGGTAGGAAATGCCTGGATTTTGCAGTACTCTCAGTGTTAGAATGTTTTGAAATCATGCATAAACTGAAAGGCGCTGTATAAATGCAATCTTTCTTTCTAGATTATGCTCACAAATCTTTGGGAGTGGCGGGGGGGGGGGGGGGGGGGGCGGGTGGGGGGCTTGAACCCAGGACTTTCCAGCTCAGGTTGGAGTGCAGGGGGGAAAATTCGGTTGCTTTGCGTCCTAAGAGGGCGCTAACGGGACGCAAAGCAACTAGCGAAATTCAGCGGGAGGTTAGCGGTGGCGGTAACCGTTAACGCCCTGCGGCGCTGCACCGCCGGCAAGGACGTCATCGCCGTGCGCAGCGCCCCGCTCGCTATCTTCGGTAGCATCCCCTGACTTACCGCCGAACGCTATGTCCGACGGGGTCAGGGGGGCCTACCTGCGGCCGGGGCGACGCTATTTAAAAGCAAGGTGCCGGGCGGCCATTTTTGTTGCTGGCCACCTGCCAGCACCTGCTCCCATTGCCGTCCCCGGCCTCCTGACCCACCTCCCCGCGGAGTGCTGGCTGCGCTCCATGAGCCCAGCACTTCTCTTGAGTGCCGGGCTCTTTTGCCGGCACTCCGATCCCCAGTGGCCCAGCTGGGCCCCGGGTCACGCTGCGCAAGGCCCCTCCCCTTTAAGAAGGGGAGGAAGGCCTGCAATACCTCGGCGCGACGTGCCTCAGCACATTGTGCTGCGGCACTTAGTGCCGCGATATTCCCTCGCAGCGCCCCAAGAGGAAGGCGGGGCGCTTCCAGTAGTGCCCGCTTCCCTCTTGGGGCGCTACCAGTGAATTTCGGCTGCGGGGGCGCCCCGGCGAAGTTAGCGCCCCAAAAGGGGCATGACTCAATATTTTCACCGATGTTTTGGGATGGATGAGGATGTGAAAGGCGCTGTATAAATGCAAGTTGTTAATCTTGGGGGGTCTGCAATGCCACAGGAGGGCGGAGATCGGCCAGAATAAATGGAGGAGGAGGTGGTGCCAAGTGGTTCCCCGGAATCCAATGGAAGAATAATTGGGCAGCCTCAGGCCAGAAAGAAAGACTTGCATTTATATCGCGCCTTTCACGACCACCGGATGTCCCAAAGTGCTTTACAGCCAATGAAGTACTTTTTGAAGTGTAGTCACTGTTGTAATGTAGGAAACGCGGCAGCCAATTTGCGCACAGCAAGCTCCCACAAACAGCAATGTGATAATGACCAGATAATCTGTTTGTTATGCTGATTGAGGGATAAATATTGGCCAGGACACCAGGGATAACTCCCCTACTCTTCTTCGAAATAGTCTTGTGGGATCTTTTACATCCACCTGAGGGAGAACAGATGGGGCCTCGGTTTAACGTCTCATCTGACAAGACGGCACTTCCGACAGTGCAGTGGAGAGGCTCACTCAGTACTGGCACTGGGAGCGTCAGCCTGGAATTTTGTGCTCATGGAGTGGGACTCGAACCCACGATCTTACAGAATGGTTACAGCACAGAAGGAGGCCATTGGGCCCGTCGAGTCAGTGCCAGCTCTCTGCAAGTCCCGCTCTCCCCACCGTAGCCCTGCAAATTTTTTTTCCTTCGGGTAACTTATCCGATTCCCCTTTTGAAAGCCGCGATTGGAGTCTGCCTCCACCGCCCTCTCAGGCGGCGCGTTCCAGATCCTGACCACTCGCTGCGTAATAAAAAAAGTTTTTCCTCGCGTCACCTTTAGTTCTTCTGCCAACTCACCTTAAATCTGTGTCCTCTGGGTTTTTAAAAAAAATCTGTTCACGGGATGTGGGATTTATTGCCCATTCCGAATTGCCCTCGAGAAGGTGGCGGGTGAGCCACCTTCTTGAACCGCTGCGGTCCGTGCGGTGAAGGCAAGCGCTCGACCCTTCCGCCGATGGGGAAACAGTTTCTCTCTATCTGCTCTGCTCAGATTCCCCCCAACCTCAGGCACTCTGTGTCAGCTGTGGCTCAGTGGGTAGCACACTTGCCTCTGAGACCTGGAAAAATAGAAGATAGGAGCAGGAGTAGGCCATTCAGCCCCTTGAGCCTGCTCCGCCATTCAATGTGATCATGGCTGATCATCCAAATTCAGTACCCTATCCCTGCTTTCTCCCAATATCCCTTGATCCCTTTAGCCTTAAGAAATATATCCAACTCCTTCTTGAATATATTTAATGAATTGGCCTCTACTGCCTTCTGTGGTAGAGAATTCCACAGGTTCACCACTCTCTGGGTAAAGAAATTCCTCCTCATTTCTGTCTTAAATGGCTTACCCCTTATCCTTAGACTGTGACCCCTGGTTCTGGACTTCCCGACCATTGGGAACATCCTTCCTGCATCTAGTCTGTCCAGTCCTGTCAGAATTTTATAAGTTTCAATGAGATCCCCTCTCATTCTTCTAAACTCCAGCGAGTATAAGCCCAATCGCCCCATTCTCTCCTCATACGTCATTCCTGCCATCCCAGGTATCAGCCTGGTGAATCTTCGCTGAACTCCTTCCATGGCAAGAACATCCTTCCTCAGAGAAGACGACCAAAACTGCACACAATACTCAAGGTGTGGTCTCACCAAGGCCCTGTACAACTGCAGCAAGACATCCTTGTTCCTGTACTCAAACCCTCTCGCTACGAAGGCCAACATACCAGTTGCCTTCTTAACCGCCTGCTGCACCTGCATGCTTACCTTCAGCGACTGGTGCACAAGGACACCCAGGTCTCGTTGCACTTCCCCTTCTCCCAATCTATTGCCATTCAGATAATAATCTGCCTTCCTGTCTTTGACACCAAAGTGGATAACCTCGCATTTATCCACGTTATATTGCATCTGCCATGCTTCTGCCCAATCACCCACCCAGACAGAATGGTTGTGGGTTCAAATCCCACTCCAGGGACTTGAGCACACAAAGCTCGGCTGACTGTGCGGTACTGAGGGCACTGTCGGAGGTGCCGTCTTTCGCATGGGACGTTAAACCGAGGCCCCATCTGCCCTCTCTCAGGTGGACGTAAAAGATCCTGCGGCACTATTTCAAAGAAGAGTTATCCCCGGTATCCTGGGCCAATATTTATCCCTCAATCAAAAAAAACCAGATGATCAGGTTGCTGTTTGTGGGATCTTGCTGTGCGCAAATTGGCTGCCGCGTTTCCCTACATTACAACTTTTTTTTTTCATTAAAGTACTTCATGTAAAGCTCTTTTAAGACGTCCGGTGGTCGTGAAAGACGCGGTAGAAATGCAAGTCTTTCTTTTCTTTTCTCTGGCTTCTGACGCCGAAAGCGGAGAGTCGGGGCTGCCCGGTCAGCCAGCGGCCTAGGCCCCTCCCCGAGGCCTCGCCTTTTCCCGCGGTGGGAAATAAAGCACAAGCTGACTGAGTTTAAGGGAGGAAATGCCCTCTCTTTGCCTTTGCCTTACCCGCGGGCCAGTCTGGCTGCAAGCTGCTTGGAGCCGGCCATCCTCCCGCCGTCTCTCTCTCCGCTAGGCCGCAGCGGCTTCTCCTCGGTTTCCAGGGCAACCGACCGAAGCCTTGGGGAATTGGCCCCCAAGGCGCAGCTTTCCGACCCGCTCGGCTTCTCCTGCTTCTGACTACAGCCCAGCCACCGAAACACCCGCGACGTAAATTAAAATTATTGACTGCCAAAACGTTTCAAAAATCCGAGCGAATCGGCCGAGTGAATTGCCATAATAACAACAGAAAATGCTGGAAAAACTCAGCAGGCCAGGCAACATCCGTGGAGAGAAATTAGAGTCGACGTTTCGGGTCTAACCTTTTTTCAAAACTGGAAAGGAAATGAAATAGATAGAAGGCAGGGCTGGGAGACAACAAAAGAAGTAAAGAGACATTAAGAGGTACTCAAAACCATACGAGATGGTAGTAGGACAGTGGAGACAAAAGACAGCTGAGATTAGGTGTGAAGTGTACTGGCAGGATGAGAGACAGCTGCCATGTGGGAGAGAGAAAAAAAAGGAAAGTAGGGGGAAGGTAAAATCCAAAACAAAGAGGTGGAAAAAAAATAAGTAAAAATGTAATAGGGGCCGAGGTTATGATCTGAAATTGTTGAACTCGATATTGAGTCCGGAAGGCTGCAAAGTGCCTAATCGGAAGATGAGGTGCAAAAGGGTTCACCCGAAACGTCGACTATAATTTTTCTCCACGGATGTTGCCTGGCCTGCTGAGTTTTTCCAGCATTTTCTGTTATTTCGGATTTCCAGCATCTGCAGTATTTTGCTATCGTACTAGTGTTTGGTTCACTGCCACACCTCTTCGAGTGAATTGCCATACCCATTTTGTTCCAAGCGAACTTGCATTGCACTCAGCTGTGGCTCAGTGGGTAGCACACTCGCCTTCTGAGGTCAACGAGACCTGGGTGTCCTTGTGCACCAGTTGCTGAAGGTAAGCATACAGGTGCAGCAGGCGGTTAAGAAGGCAAATGGTATGTTGGCCTTCGTAGCGAGAGGATTCGAGTACAGGAGCAAAGATGTCTTGCTGCAGTTGTACAGGGCCTTGGTGAGACCACACCTTGAGTATTGTATGCGGTTTTGGTCGCCTTATCTGAGGAGGGATGTTCTTGCCATGGAGGGAGTTCAGCGAAGATTCACCAGGCTGATACCTGGGATGGCAGGAATGACGTATGAGGAGAGATTGGGTCGATTGGGCTTGTACTCACTGGAGTTTAGAAGAATGAGAGGGGATCGCATTGAAACTTATAAAATTCTAACAGGACTGGACAGACTAGATGCAGGAAGGATGTTCCCGATGGTGGGGGAGTCCAGAACCAGGGGTCACAGTCTAAGGATAAGGGGTAAGCCATTTAGGACAGAGATGAGGAGGAATTTCTTTACCCAGAGAGTGGTGAACCTGTGGAATTCTCTACCACAGAAGGCAGTAGAGGCCAATTCATTAAATATATTCAAGAAGGAGTTGGATATATTTCTTAAGGCTAAAGGGATCAAGGGATATGGAGAGAAGGCATGAATGGGGTACTGAATTTGGATGATCAGCCATGATCTCATTGAATGGCGGAGCAGGCTCGAGGGGCCGAATGGCCTACTCCTGCTCCTATCTTCTGTTTCTATGTCAGAAGGTTGTGGGTTCATAGTCCCACTCCATGGGACTTCTGAGCACACAAAGTTAGGCTGATGCTCCCGGTGCAGTGCCGCACTGTTGGAGGTGCCGTCTTTCGGATGAGGACGTTAAAACCGAGGCCCCCTCCCCCCGTCTGCTCTCTTTGGCGGTGGACGTAAAAGATCCCACGGCCACTATTTCGAAGCAGGGGAAGATATCCCCGGATTATCCCTCAGCCAACATAACACAAATACTGTATTCGCTGCTCACGATGCGGTCTCCTCTACACTGGGGCGACCAAATGCAGATTGGGTGACCGCTTGGCGGAACACCTCCGTTCAGTCCGTAAGGGTGACCCCGCGCTTCCGGTTGCCTGTCAGTTCAGTTCACCGTTCCATTCCCACTCAGACCTCACCATCTGCGACCTCTTGCATTGTTCCACAAAAGTTCACCGTAAACTCGAAGAACAGCACCTCATCTTCCGATTAGGCACTTTACAGCCTTCCGGACTCACTATCGAGTTCAACAACTTCAGATCATAACCTCGGCCCCTATTATATTTTTATATTTTTTAGCCACACTTTTGGTTTGTGCCTTTTCCTTTTTTCTCTCTCTGTCCCACATGGCAGCTGTCTCTCACTCTGCCAGCGCATTTCACACTTCATCTAGAGCCATTGTTTGTTTCTTTACCTGTCCTATTACCATCTCGTCTCACCTTGAATATCTCTTAATGTCTCTTCTTTCATCCCCTCCCCCATTTCCCAGCCCCCAAACTGCCTTTTGTTTCATTTCCTGCCTTTTCTCTCAGTTCTGTAGAAGGGTTTCGACCCGAAACGTTGACTCTATTTCTCTCTCCACAGATGTTGCCTGGCCTGCTGAGTTTTTCCAGCATTTTCTGTTGTTATTTTGGATTTCCAGCATCCGCAGTATTTTGCTATCATAACAAAAAAACAGATTATCTGGTCATTATCACATTGCTGTTTGTGGGAGCTTGCTGTGCGCAAATTGGCTGCCGCGTTTCCCACATTACAACAGTGACTCCACTTTAAATAGTACTTCGTTGGCTGCAAGGCGCTTTGAGATGCCCGGTGGTCGTGAAAGGCGTTATATAAATGCAAGTCTTTCTTTCTCCCACTATTCTGAAAGTTGGCAACAGAGCCGCAAGGAGAGATTAAATATATTGGTTATTGCAAAGAACAGGTTTTTTTTAATTGAAGATATTAACTAAGTTATAACGTTGGAGTTGAATTCCAATCAACATCATCGTTGTCGCTGGGTCAAAATCCTGGAACTCCCTCCCGCACATGCCGCATGGGAGTACCGTCGCCGCGCAGACTGCAGCAGTTTAAGAAGGCGGCTCACCACCACTTTCTCGAGGGCAACTCGGGATGGGCGAAAAATGCTGGCCTTGCCAGCGACGCCCACATCCCATAAACTAATTAAGAAAAAATATTTTTTTTTAAACCCAGATTATCTGGTCGTAATCTCAATGCTGTTGGTGGGAGCTTGCTGTGCGCAAATTGGCCATCGCGTTTTCTACCTTACCACAGCGGCTGCACTTCGAAAAGTCTTTGATTGGCTCAAAAGTGCACTGAGACGTCCTGAGGTCGTGAAAGGCGCTAAATAACCGCTGGTCTGGTCTTTTTCATAGAATCATAGAACGATACAGCACAGAAGGAGGCCTTTCGGCCCATCATCACTGTGCCGGCTCTTTGAAAGAGCTAACCAAATAATCCCACTCCCCCACTCTTTCCCATAACCGTGTAAATTTGTCCCCTTTTCAAGTATTTATCCAATTTTCCATTTGTAATTTAATTAACTGCTTGAAACAATATTAGTCACAATATTTTGATGTTTATTATTTTATACAATTTTTTAAAATGTGAATGTAAGGGTAAACCGGGAGAGCTTTTTCTCCCCGAGACGGACCCTCTGATATAAAGGGTCAACGTCCGCCTTATTCCCAATCAATCACTCGGAGTCCGGAGGTTCGTTCAGTAAAGCAACTTTATTTACAAGTCGACAGGGGAGACACTCATCCTGGAACGAATGCTCCCCGATCATTGAAAATCTCCTGCCTTATATACAGGGTTTGTTCTGAGTCGTGGCTACTGTTTGCAATTAGGTGCATTACACGTATACATTTCTTTCATTATACAGTTGGCTTCGGGTGCAAATTCTTGTAACCTGTGTGCATTGGTCTGGTGACCCCATATGTTATCTCTCAATACATTCCTCAGTTAGTGATTCACGGTTTGTGCACTTTGGCCACAACTTCACCAGACTTTCCTTCTGGACATTGTTCATACCAATTCCTTATATGGTTGGATATATGCTCTGTTCCTTAATCCCCTCATTTTAGCCCTTTTTTATCCCTTTCAGTGAAATTTAAGTAATGTTGGTATAATTAAAAGTAATTGAAAAGAGGAAAATTCAAGGATAAGATGGCAGTAAGTAGCGTCAGCCATGGCTCAGTGGGTATCACTCTCCCCTCTGAGTCAGAAGGTTGTGGGTTCAAGCCCCACTTCAGAGACTTGAGGACATAATCTAGGCTGACACTTCTGTACAGTACTGAGGGAGTGCTAAACTGTCAGAGGTGCCATCTTTCAGATCACTGACCATCATCAAAGACCCTACCCACCCCAGCCACAGTCTGTTCGCCCCCCTGCCATCTGGGAGACGCTACAGATGCATTCGCACCCGAACGACCAGATTTAGGAACAGCTTCTTTCCCAGGGCTGTCATCCTACTGAACTCTACAAATAAACTCTAAAGCCTGCACATCTGCCAATGCACTTTTTTATGTTTATGTATTACAAGCCAAATGAATGTTGAATGTTAAATGTCTTAATCAAAATGTACACTCTCGGGAGCCGCAAGCCTACATTTCGTTGTACTGCACTTGTGCACTAACAATGACAATAAAGTTGATTATGATTATGATTATGATTATGATTATATGACATTAAACCGATCTCCTGGCACTATTTCAAAGAAGAGCAGGAGAGTTCATCCCCCCCCGCCCCGCCCCAAGTGTTCTGAGCAATATTTATCCCTCAATCAGTATCACTAAAAAAACATAATCAGGTCATTATCACATTGCTGTTAGTGGGAGCTTGCTGTGTATACAAATATTGGCTGCCATGTTTCCTAAAAGAAAGACTTGCATTTATATAGCGCCTTTCATGACCACCGCATGTCCCAAAGCGCTTTACAGCCAATGAAGTACTTTTCAACTGTAGTCACTGTTGTAATGTAGGAAACGCGGCAGCCAATTTGTGCACAGCAAGCTCCCACAAACAGCAATGTGATAATGACCAGATAATCAGCTTTTTTTTGTGATGTTGATCAAGGGATCAATATTGGCCAGGACACCGAGGAGAACTCCCCTGCTCTTCTTTGAACTAGTGCCATGGGATCTTTTACGTCCACCTGAGATAGCAGATGGGGACTTGGTTTAACGTCTCATCTAAAAGACGGCACCTCCAACAGTGCAGCACTCCCTCAGCACTGCACTGGAGTGTCCGCCTTGATTTTGTGTTCAAGCCTCTGGGGTTGGACTTGAACCCACAACCTTCTGCCTCAAAGAGTGCGGCTCACTGAGCCGCAGCTGACACGCATTACAACAGTGAATACATTTTTAAAAAGTACTTCATTGGCTGTAAAGCACTTTGGGACATCCCGAGGTCTATATAAAAGCAAGTTCTTTAAATTAAAAAATATAAATTAAACAGTGGCATTAAACTATTATGGTTATGGGTTCAAATTCCCATTCCAGGACTTGAGTGCAAAAATCCAGGTTGGCACTCCAGTGCAGTAGCGAGGGAGTGCTGCACTGTCGGAGCTGCCGTCTTTCGGATGAGACGTTAAACCGAGGCCCTGTCTGCTCTCTCAGGTGGACGTAAAAGATCCCACGGCACTATTTCGAAGAAGAGCAGGGGGAGTTCTCCCCGGTATCCGGGACTGAAATGAGGAGGAATTTCTTCACCCAAAGAGTGGTGAACCTGTGGAATTCTCTGCCACAGAGGGCAGTGGAGGCCAGTTCATTAAATATATTCAAGAAAGAGTTGGATATATTTCTTAAGGCTAAAGGGATCAAGGGATATGGGGAGAAGGCAGGGACGGGGTACTGAATTTGAATGATCAGCCATGATCTCATTGAATGGCGGAGCAGGCTCGAAGGGCCGAATGGCCTACTCCTGCTCCTATCTTCTATGATTCTATGTTTCTATGTTACCCCTCAACCAACATCACTAAAAACAGATTATCTGGTTCATTATCACATTGCTGTTTGTGGGAGCTTGCTGTGCGTAAATTGTCTGCCGTGTTTCCTATATTACAACAGTGACTACATTTCAAAAGTGGGTGTAAAGTGCTTTGGGACGTCCTGAGGGCTATATAAATGCAAGTTCTTTCTTTAAATTAAAAAGTATAATATAAGCACTGCTATTAAACAATTATGAGTATGAGGAGAGATTGGATCGATTGGGCTTATACTCGCTGGAGTTTAGAAGAATGAGAGGGGATCTCATTGAAACTTATAAAATTCTAACAGGACTGGACAGACTGGATGCAGGATGTTCCCGATGGCCGAGGAGTCCAGAACCAGGGGTCACAGTCTAAGGGTAAGGGGTAAACCATTTAGGACTGAGATGAGGAGGAATTTCTTCACCCAGAGAGTGGTGAACCTGTGGAATTCTCTACCACAGAAGGCAGCTGAGGCCAATTCATTAAATATATTCAAGAAGGAGTTGGATATATTTCTTAAGGCTAAAGGGATCAAGGGATATGGGGAGAAGGCAGGGACAGGGTACCGAATTTGGATGATCAGCCATGCTATCGTTGAATGGCGGAACAGGCTCGAGGGGCCGAATGGCCTACTCCTGCTCCTATCTTCTATGTTTCTATGTTTCCTATATTACAACAGTGACTACATTTCAAAAGTGGCTGTGAAGTGCTTTGGAACGTCCTGCGGTCTATATAAATGCAAGTTCTTTCTTTAAATTAAAAAGTGTAATATAAGCACTGCTCTTAAACAATTGTGTGTGGGCCCTACCTGGTCACGTGAGGAGGGGGGCGTGTGTGCCGTCCAGGCCGGCCTCTCGTGACGTCAAAGAGGTGTGGCCAAACGCGGTGGGACGGTCTGACAATCGTGAGCTGATGGGCGTAGGGCGGGGCCAATCAGAAACGCCCCCTGGTCGGTCACAGGCCAATCAGTGCCGGCTGAGAGGGCGGGGCTTGTGTCTTTGTCCCCGCCCACTCTGATGCCGTGAAGCTTGTCTGAGCGGCTGGTGGAAAGCGGCTGGCTCACTAGCTGATGGGAAGCGGGGGTTGATGATGAACGGAGGAGCTCTCTCGCAGTTTGACAGTAAGGAGCACGTTTTAAAGCTGGGCGGCAGCTTCGACAGGCAGCCCAAGTGCGGCTTCCACACCATCAGATGTAAGTGGACCGTTCAGCCCGCTTGTGTGTGTGTTTGTTGGGGGAATTTGAAGAGTGCGCCCCCCGGCTCTGGGAGGAGTGAAATACAGGGGGAGCAGGAATGGGGAAGGGAAAGTGGCCAGGTGGGGGAGGAGTAGGAACATAGGACCACAGGTACAGGAGTAGGAACATAGGACCACAGGTACAGGAGTAGGAACATAGGACCATAGGTACAGGAGTAGGAACATAGGACCATAGGTACAGGAGGAGGAACATAGGACCACAGGTACAGGAGGAGGAACATAGGACCACAGGTACAGGAGTAGGAACATAGGACCACAGGTACAGGAGGAGGAACATAGGACCACAGGTACAGGAGTAGGAACATAGGACCACAGGTACAGGAGGAGGAACATAGGACCACAGGTACAGGAGGAGGAACATAGGACCACAGGTACAGGAGGAGGAACATAGGACCACAGGTACAGGAGGAGGAACATAGGACCACAGGTACAGGAGTAGGAACATAGGACCACAGGTACAGGAGTAGGAACATAGGACCACAGGTACAGGAGGAGGAACATAGGACCATAGGTACAGGAGGAGGCCATTCAGCCCCTCCAGCCAGACCATGGAGCTGTATAAAATTAGAGTGGATAGGAATGACCTATTTCTCCTCTTAGGCAGTCCCTCGGAACCGAGGATGACTTGCTTCCACATTAAAAATGAGTTTGCAGGTGACTGATGAGTCCAATGTGGGACCTACAGTCTCTGTCACAGGTGGGGCAGATGGTGGTTGAAGGGGCGGGTGGGTGGGGTGCTTGGGTTGACGTGCGCTCCTTGCGCTGCCTGCGCTTGGCTTCCGCTTGCTCCCGGTGAAGAGACTCGAGGTGTTTGGCGCCTTCCCGGATGCTTCTCCTCCACTTTGTGCGGTCTTGGGCCAGGGATTCCCAGGTGTCGGTGGGGATGTTACACTTTTTCAAGGAGGCTTTGAGGGTGTCCTTGAAACGTTTCCTCTGCCCACCTGGGGCTCTCTTGCCGTGTCGGAGCTCCGAGTAGAGCGCTTGTTTTGGGAGTCTTGTATCGGGCATGCGGACAATGTGACCCGTCCATCAGAGCTGATTGAGCGTGGTCAAAACTTCGATGCTGGGGATGTTGGCCTGAGCAAGAACACTGACGTTGGTGCGCCTATCCTGCCAATGGATTTGCAGGATCTTGCGGAGGCAGCGTTGGTGGTCCCTTAGCAGAAGGGTCGATAACCAGGGGGAGGTATAGATTTAAATTCAGGTTTCCAGCATCTGCAGTATTTTGCTTTTGTAATAGATTTAAAGTAATTGGTTGGAGGCTTAGAGGGGAGTTGAGAATTTTTTTTTTCACCCAGAGGATGTTGGGGGTCTGAAACTCCCTGCCTGAAAGGGTGGTAGAGGCAGAGACGCTCATCACGTTTAACACTGATATGCACTTGAGGTGCCATAACCTACGGGGCTACGGACCAAGTGCTGGAAAGTGGGATTAGGCTGGGTAGCTCATTGTCGGCCAGTACAGCCACGATGGGCCTAATGACCTCCTCCTGTGCTGTAGATTTCTATGATTCTCTGATGGCTGATCTGCGACCTCAACTCCACGTGTGTCAGCCAGTGGCTCTGTGGGTAGCATTCCCTCGGCTCAGAGTCAGAAGGTTGCGGGTTCAAGTCCCACTCCAGAGATTTGAACACAGAAATCTAGGCTGATGCGCCAGTGCCAGTACTGAGGGAGCGCTGCACTGTCGGAGTTGCCGTCTTTCGGGTGAGACGTTAAACCGAGGCCCCGTCTGCCCTCTCTCGGGTGGACATAATAGATCCCACGGTCCTATTTCGAAGAAGAGCAGAGGGAGGCGGGGGTGGGTGTAGTTCTCCCCAGTGTCCTGGCCAATATCCCTCAATCTACATAACAAAAACAGATTATCTGGTTATTATCACATTGCTGTTTGTGGGAACTTACTGTGCGCATATTTGGCCGCCGCGTTTCCCACATTACAACAGTGACTCCGCTTCAGAAGTACTTCATTGGCCGTAAAGCGCTTTGGGACATCCAGTGGTCGTGAAAGGCGCTATATAAATACAAGTCTTACTTTCTTATACCTGCCTTTGACTATATCCCTTTAATACCTTTTGGTAAATCTCCAATTTAAAATTAACAGTTGATCTAGCATCAATTGCTGTTTGAGGAAGAGAGGTCCAAACTTCTACCACCCTTTGTGTGTAGAAGTGTTTCCTAATTTCACTCCTGAAAGGTCTGACTCTAATTTTTAGACTATGCCCCCTAGTCCTAGAATCCCCAACCAGCGGAAATAGTTTCTCTCTATCCACCCTATCTGTTCCCCTTTAATATCTTGAAAACTTTGATCAAATCACCCCTAACCTCCTAAATTCTAGGGAATACAACCCTAATTTGTGTAATCTCTCCTCATAATGTAACCCTCGGAGTCTGGTTATCATTCTAGTTAACTTACGCTGCACTCCTTCCAAGGCCAATGTATCCTTCCTAAGGTGTGGTGCCCAGAACTGCTCACAGTGCTCCAGGTGTGGTCTAACCGGGGTTTTGTATAGCTGCAGCATAACTTCGACACCCTTGTACTCTAGTCCTCTAGATATAAAGGCCAGCATTTCATTAGTCTTTTGGGTCGACTAGGCCTGTATTCACTAGAGGTTAGAAGAATGAGCGGGGATCTGATTGAAACGTATAAAATTCTGACGGGGCTAGACAGACTGGATGCAGGGAGGATGTTTCCCCTGGCTGGGGGGCGGGGGGGGGTCTAGAACGAGGGGTCACAGTCTCAGGATACGGGGTAGGACATTTAGGACTGAGATGAGGAGACATTTTTTCACTCGGAGGGTGGTGAACCTGTGGAATTCTCTACCACAGAAGGCTGTGGCGGCCAAGTCACTGAATATATTTAAGAAGGAGATCGATAGATTTCTAGACACAAAAGGCATCAAGGGGTATGGGGAGAGAGCAGGAATATGGTCTGGAGATAGAGGATCGGCCATGATCATATTGAATGGCGGAGCAGGCTCGAAAGGCCGAATGGCTCCTGCTCCTATTTTCCTATGTTTCTATGTTTTTGATTTGGAGAAGTGGAAGAAGGACTTGGGTTCATAAGAACATAACATAAGAATTAGGAGTCGGCCACACGGCCCCTCGAGCCTGCTCCACCATTCAATGAGATGGTGGCTGATCTTCGATCTCAACTCCATTTTCCCGCTCGATCCCCATATCGCTTGATTCCCCCAGAGTCCAAAAATCTATCGATCTCAGCCTTGAATATACTCAACGACTGAGCCTCCACAGCCCTCCGTGGTAGAGAATTCCAAAGATTCACAACCCTCTGAGTGAAGAAATTCCTCCTCATCTCAGTCTTAAAAGGCCGACCCCTTATCCTGAGACTATGCCCTCTAGTTCTAGACTCTCCAGCCAGGGGAAACAATCAGCATTTATCCTGTCAATCCCCCTCAGAATCTTATGTATTTCAATGAGGTCACCTCTCATTCTTCTAAACCCCAGAAAGTATAGAGTAGGCGAGGAGGAATGAAGATCAGGGAGAAGAACTTGGATGTGGAATGGTGAAGGAAAACTAGGAAGAAGCATTTGGGCAAGGAGGTTGGAAGATCAGGGAGAAGCCCTTGGATAAGGAATGGTGAAGGAAGAGTAGAAAAGCATTTGGACGAGGAGAAGGTCAGGAGAAATAGAGAAGGACTTTGGGAAGGAGGAACGGCGAAGGGAAGGAGGAACAAAGAAGGGAGAAGGACTTGGACGAGCAATGAAGGCGGAAAGAAGAGCAAGGACTTTGAGGAGAAATGGAGAACAGAAGGAATAATGAAGAACGTGGATGATGAGGAATGAAAAGCAGTGGGAGAGGGACTTTGGTGAGAGGAAGAATGGAGAAATAGGGAAAAGACTTGGGTGAAAAGGAGGAATGGAGAAGGAAAGGAGAAGAAGGGAAAGGAATTGGATGGAGAAAGGAAAGGAGGAGTAGAGGAGGAGGACTGGAGAAAGGAAGGAGGAAAGTAGAAGAGCGAGGAGGACTGGAGGGGGGGGAAGTGGAGAGGTAATGGAGGAAAGCGGAACAGAAGGAAGGGGAAAAGAAATGAGGAGAAGGGAGAGGAGAGCACTGGGATTGTTGAGTGAATCGTGGTTTCAACTGTCCGTATTGGGTGGCTGACTCATATCGTATGGCTCATTTTTTGCTTCTAAGTACTGTGTTAGTTGAGTAATAAAAATGCTGGATGTACGTGTGCTACGTGATTGCTCAATAGATAAATGTAATGGGACTGACCTGCATACAGACCAGCACAGTTCCAAGCTTGATCTTGATCTCTGCTTGGCGCATGTCTGGGCTGGAGTGGCCATAGGGTTATTGTAGTTGGGTTCAGAGCCCAGGCTTAGTGAGGGGTCCTTGCTCCTAATGGTTTGCTGTTCAGTGTAGCCTTTCAGAAAATGCTCATGGCTGGGTGTCAGGTAATTCCAGTGTTGACCTTGTAGCTAACGTCATCTTGTTGCCTCGGGTAGTTGCTGTCTTGTAACCCTCCACGATCTCTGCGCTCCTCTAATTCTGCCCTCTTGAGCATCCCTGATTTTAATCGCTCAACCATTGGTGGCCGTGCCTTCAGCTGCTAAGGCCCTAAGCTCTGTTATTCCCTCCCTAAAACTCTCTGTCTCTCTCTACCCCTCTCTCCTCTTTTAAGACGCTCTTTCCTGTCCTAATATCTTCTTGTATGGCTCAGTGTCAAATTGTGTTTTATAACGCCCCTGTGAAGCACTTTGGGATGTTTTACTATGTTGAAGGTGCTATATAAATGCAAGTTGTTGTAATTCAATAAGATGCTCAAAATGATGCATAAAATTAATCCTGCTTCCCCCCCCCCCCCCCCACCAAGCCTCAGTCATATTAACTGGAATAATTTATCTAATTCAGTGATGGAGTAGGTGATGAGGACTTTAAAAAAAAAAAAAAAAATGACTATGATAGTTGGACTTCCAAGACGAGTGACGTATGAGGAGAGATTGGGTCGATTGGGCTTGTATTCGCTAGAGTTTAGAAGAATGAGAGGGGATCTCATTGAAACTTATAAAATTCTAACAGGACTAGACAGACTAGATGCAGGAAGGATGTTCCCGATGGCAGGGGAGTCCAGAACCAGGGGTCACAGTCTAAAGATAAGGGGTAAGCTATTTTGGACTGAGATGAGGAATTTCTTCACCCAGAGAGTGGTGAACCTGTGGAATTCTCTACCACAGAAGGCAGTTGAGGCCAATTCATTAAATATATTCAAGAAGGAGTTAGATATATTTCTTAAGCCTAAAGGGATCAAGGGATATGAGGGGAAAGCAGGGACAGGGTACTGAATTTGGATGATCAGCCATGATCTCATTGAATGGCGGAACAGGCTCGAGGGGCCGAATGACCTACTCCTGCTCCTATCTTCTATGTTTCTATGAGTGTCTGTGTATTGCTACAGGCAGTCTGGTGATCACAGATCCAGTCTGCTAACAAATTACAGCCTTGTGGCGGAAACTGATTTTGCTCAAGTCGGTCGTTTCAAACTGACTTCTTGTCTTTTTGAATTAGGTGGAGGGTGGTTATGGACCGGGTGGTAATGAGGTGCCTCCTCCAGAGTGTGAGTTTTGCACCCTACGCGAGTCTGTGAGCTCCTCCTAGCACGTGATGCCAGCAGAAGCGCGGGACTGGCTCACACTGGGCAACATGTAGAATCGATTTCCCGGGCGATCGGGAGCTGGATCCGAGGTAGGCTCAGAGAACACCGCTCGAGGGGAAAGTGGAACGCTGTCTGGCCAAGCTCATTTACTGTTGTAGATTCGAGTGTGCCATTCCTAACTCCAACAAGAAGTATTTGCATCGTGCCTTTAAACGTCCCAAGGCACTTCGCAGGACCGTTTTACATAGAAACATAGAAACATAGAAGATAGGAGCAGGAGTAGGCCATTCGGCCCTTCGAGCCTGCTCCACCATTCAACGAGATCATGGCCGATCATCCAAACCCTAGCACCCGGTCCCTACACCGACAGCCATCCCACCCAAGCCCTATCCCCGTAACCTCACGTATTTAATCCCCCCTAACACTAAGGGCCAATTTTTATCATGGCCAATCAACCTAACCCGCACATCTTTGGACTGTGGGAGGAAACCGGAGCACCCGGAGGAAACCCACGCAAACACGGGTTTTCAAACACAATTTGACACCGAGACACATGAGGACATATTAGGTTAGGTGACCAAAAGTTTGGTCAAGTAGATAGGTTTTAAGGAGCGTCTTAACTATGGAGATAGAGCCAGAGGGGTTTAGGGAGGGAATTCCAGAGCTTGGGGCCTAGGCAGCTGAAGGCACGGCCGCCAATGGTGGAGCAATTAATTTTCGGGCTATGCAAGAGGCCAGAATTGGAGGAGCGCAGAGATCTCGGGGTGGGTGGCGAGGGGGGTGGGTGTGGTGGCGCGGTGGCTGGAGGAGGTTACAGAGGTAGGGAGAGGGGGGCGAGGAGGCCATGAGGGATTTGAAACAAGGATGTGAATTTTTAAATCGAGGCGTTGACGAACCGTGAGCCAATGTAGGTCAGCGAGCACAGGGGTGATGGGTGAACAGGGCTTGGTGCAAGGTAGGATAAAGACCGCAGAGATTTGGACAAGCGCAAGTTTATGTAGGGTGGAAGATGGGCGGCTGGCCAGGAGAGCGTTGGAATAGTCAGGTCTAGAGATAACAAAGTAATGGATGAGGGTTTCAGCAGCAGATAAGCTCAGGCAGGGGTGGAGTAGGGTGATGTTACGGAGGTGGAAGTAGGCGGTCTTGGTGATGCAGCGGATATAAGGTTGGAAGCTCATCTTGGGGTCATATAGGACGCCAAGGTTGCGCACATTCTCGTTCAGCCTGCGACCTTTGCCAAGTGTAGATCCTTGGGGGACTCTGGCGGTAATGGTGTGGAAGTGGGAAGAGAAGCCATAGCAGGTGATTCTCTGGCTACGACTGGATAGATAAGAATGGAACCAGGCGGGGGCAGTCCCACCCAGCTGGGCGACAGAAGAGAGGCGTTGGATGGTGTGGTCAACCGTGTCAAAGGCTGCAGACAGGCAGGATGAGGAGGAATCCTATCCAAGAAGGATTAGGAGAGATGGTTTACCATGGTCACAGTTACATAGGATGTCATTTGTGACTTTGATAAGGACCATTTCAGTGCTGTGGCAGGGATGGAAACCTGAGCGGAGAGGTTCAAGCAAGGAGTTGCGGAAAAGATGGGCACGGATTTGGGAGGCATCAACACACTCGAGGACTTTGGAGAGGAAAGGGAGGTTGGAGATTGGGGGGGGTGGTTAGTTTGCAAGGACAGAGGAGTCAAGAGTGGGTATTTAAGGAGGGGGATGATGATGGCAGATTTGGAGGGAAAGGCGACAGCACCTGAGTAGAGGGAATGGTTAACTATCAGCTAACATGGGGGCCAGCAAGGTAAGTTGGGTGGTCAGCAGTTTGGTGGGAATAGGATCGAGGGAGCAGGAGGTAGCATTGGCAAGTTGAGCTCTGAGATGGCATCAGTGGAATTAGGAGCGATGTGAATTCAGGGCTAGGGAAGGGGGATCCTTGGGGCAAGTTTGGCTTGGTGGGTTAGGGGAAGAGAGGGAAGCAGCAGAGGCAGCTGAACGGATGGTCTCAATCTTAGTGACACAGAAGTCCATGATCTCCTCGCACTTATTGGAAGTGAGGGTGGAGGGGACAGGGGTGAGGGGTTTAAGAAGACGGTTGTAGTGGAGAATAGAAGCTGGGGGTTATCTTTGCATTCCAGGATGATCTTGGAATAGTGAGCAGCTATGGAAGAGGAGAGCAGGGCCTGATGGTGCTTTATGTGGTCCAGCCAGATCTGGCAATGAGTGGCTAAACCAGTTGTCCACCATAAAAGTTCAAGTCTGCGTCCCTTGGACTTAAGGGAGCGGAGATGAGGGCAGTACCGGGGGAACGACCAGGGTGAGAGAGAATAACAGGTTTAATGGGGACGAGGGAATCATAAGTGGAGGTGAGGGTGTGGTTGAGCAGATCAGTAGCTGCAGAAATGTCATGGTGACTGGACAGCCAAAGGCTAGACAGTTGGCAATTTGAAAGTGCTGTTGTAAATGACTTGGGGAGAGTTTTTTCCAGGGGTGGAGACAGAAGGAGGGGAGGGGAGGGGGAAGGGTGATGTGAGTGAAGAGTGATCCAAGGAAGTGATCAGAGATGGCCTTATCTGTGATTGCCACAACGGGAGTAAAGAGGCCATGTGAGATGGCAAGGTCGAGAGGGTGCTCGTGCATATGGGTGGAGGAGTTTATATGGAGAGAGAGAATAAGGGAGGCGAGGAAGGCAGTGAACTCCGAGGAGAGAGGGCATGATGAGTTGAGATAGAGGTTGAAATCACCGAGGATGAGAAGCCGCTCGATGCAGAGGCTGAGGGAGGAGAGGCTGAGGGAGGAAAGCAGTGAAGATATCTCTGAGAAACGCTGCGTGATATTTGGGTTTGCAGTAGAGAACGAAGGTTTTAAAGGAGAGGCGAGAGGGGTGGAACAAAGTGAGCTGCTCAAAGGAGGAGAAGGTGCCAGATGAGTATGGGGACAGACGAAGGTGTGATTTGATAATGAGGGCTACACCGTCACCACAGCGGTCTGGATGGGGCAAGTGGTGAAAGGTATAGCCAGGCAGGGAGGCTTCATTAAGGGGGAAGGTGTCATCACCCCTCAGCCAGATTTCCGTCAAGACTATGATGTTGATGCAATCCTCCACAATAAACTCATGGATGGCAAGACCCTTGTTCAAAAGCGCATGGACGTTCTGGAGGGAGATGTGGAGAGAGACGGTGATAGCTGATTCGCTGGCAGAGTTCATGGGATCAGTGCTGGGAGGGGCGAGTGGGACAGGAAGGAGGTTGTAATGATTAGCCGCCAGCGGACGCGTTGGGTGGGAAGGTCGGTGAGAGATTAGGGTGGGGCAGTTGGGCGTGTTACCCATAAGGAGGCAGCGATTAGCGCCTTGACGGGCCCTTCGGAGGATGCTAAGAGAGGCACAGAGGGAAGCTGTAGGCTTATCGAAGAGAGAGTCAAGCCCGGGATGGTGGCAGGAGAGTGGGAAGGCCGAGGAGTGGTGAAGGATTGGGGTAGGGATTTGGCAGGGGCAGAGTACCCGAGAGTGGAGAAATGAAAGGATGCCTGACGACAGGGGAGAGCGGCCTAGGAAGGGTAAAGAGAAAAGAAGAAAAAAAAATGGGGCTGGGGGTAGGTGGCAGTGGGAAACAGAAGTGATGGGCTTTGGTCCGTAGCAGCAGCTAAAATGCCCGCACACGCGCAAAACCAATAAGGAGACACTGGGTTGCACCAGTGCTATTAAACGAAAACCACACATAAGTGCACCCCCTTTTTTTTTAAAAGAGGGGCACTAATAAAGAATTCAACCAAAAACAAAGGCAACTTAAATTAATATTGCACCTAGTGTCCACTACGCCCTCCAGTCCTTGTCGTGCCTATCGGTCGTGGAAGGCCTCGAGCATACCGGCGGACACCGCGTGCTCCCTCTCCAAGGCCACCCGTGTGCGGACAAGACCGCGGTACAGAGGCCAGGCAACCAGGGCGACCAACCTGGACCTGTGGGTGGCCACCCTGGCCAGGCCCAGGAGCAGACCTCCAACGTTGCGGCCCATCTTTTTTTGAGTATGGAGTTCAGCAGAAAGGGTGGGTGTGTCTCTCAAACTGGGACATTTATTTATTGGGGGTCGCCAGGATAAGAGAGCCTGTTTCAAGTTCCATAATTGTTCCCAGTACCAACATCAAAGCAGTGCTTGTTACGAAGTACTCTCAATGCAGCCATTTTCTTTCACCCAGAGGATGGTGGGGGTCTGGAACTCACTGCCTGAAAGGGTGGTAGAGGCAGAAACCCTCATCACATTTAAAAAGTACTTGGATATGCACTTGAAGTGCCGTAACCTACAGGGCTACGGACCAAGAGCTGGAAAGTGGGATTAGGCTGGATAGCTCTTTGTCGGCCGGCACAGACACGGTGGGCCAAATGGCCTCCTCCGGTACTGTAAATTTCTACAATTTTAAGTGTGCAAATACATTTTCGGAATGGTTCAAGGCTTTCCCTAATACTTGGAAATGGACAAGTCAACTTAAAAAGTAGGAACTGAAACTTATTAAAGTTCTGTGCGTGTGTGTGTTGCATGATAAAACAGCAAGGTGGAGCCATAGACAACTGCAACAAGGGCAGAGACTTTGTGAAGTTGATTTGAGCACAGAATGCAGCAACCTAGAAACAAAGCATTTGGCACATCAAACTTGTGTTTTGCTTCACGTGAGCCACCTAGCCTAATCCTACCCTCCCGTTTGCTCCCCACAGAACCTTTTAATATTCTTTCATCGAGCAACTTGGCCAATTCCCTGTTTAAAAGAATTTATGGACTGTGCTTCAATAGAGGTTTGCGGCAGAGAGTTCCACATTCAACAACAATAACTTGCATTTCTATAGCACATTTAACATAGTAAAACATCCCAAGGCCCTTCACCGGCGCGATTATCAAACAAAATTTGACACCGAGCCTCATAAGAAGCGCCTTGGGATGTTTTACTACGTTAAAGGCGCTATGTAAATGCAAGTTATTGTTGTTGTGATATTAGGACAGGTGACCAAAAGCTTGCTCAAAGAGGTAGGTTTTAAGGAGCGTCTTAAGAAAGAAGAAAGACAGACTTGCATTTATAGCACCTTTCACGACCACCGGATGTCTCGAAGCACTTCACAGCCATTGAAGTACTTTTGAAGTGTGGTCACTGTTGTGATGTAGGAAACACGTCAGCCAATTTGCGCACAGCAAGCTCCCACAAACAGCAATGTGGTAAAGACCAGATAATCTGTTTTTGTGATTTTGATTGAGGGATAAGTATTGGCCCAGGACACCGGAGATAAATCCCCTGCTCTTCTTCGAAATAGTGCCATGGGATCTTTTACGTTCACCTGAGAGGGCAGACGGGGCCTCAGTGTAACGTCTCATCCAAAAGACAGCACCTCCGACAATGCGGCGCTCCCTCAGCACTGCACTGGAGTGTCGGCCTGGATTTTTGTGCTCGGGTCTCTGGAGCGGGACTTGAACCCACAACCTTCTGACTCGGAGGCGAGAGTGCCACCCACTGAGCCACAGCTGACACTGAGGAGGATAGAGAGGTTTATTGAGGGAAATCCAGAGCTTGGGACCTAGGCAGCTGAAGGCATGACCGCCAATGGTGGAGCGAACAAACTTAGGGATTCTAACCATCCTATGGAACAAGGTGGCTATCCTCACGCTGACCAATGGAAAGAATCTATCACACTACCTATTACCCTTCATAATCTTGAAGACCTCTATTAGGGTGCCATTTAACTTTTTCAGCTATTGTGGGGGTGGGTGGCACGCGGGGGGGCGGGGGGGTGGTGGAGTCCAGAAGAAGGAGGCATAACCTTAAAATTAGAGCTAGGGGTGATGTCAGGAAGCAATTCTTCACGCACAGGGTAGTGGAAATCTGGAACTCTCTTTCCCAACCCCACTTCCCCCCCCCCCCCCCCCCCCCCCAAAAAAAAGCTATTGAGGCTGAGGGTCAATTGACTATTTCAAAACTGAGATTGATAGATTTTTTGTTGGGTAACGGTATTAAGGGTTATGGAACCAAAGCGGATAGATGGAGTTAAGATGCAGATCAGCCATGAATGGCCTCCTCCTGTTCCTATAAAAGCACATACGGCCTGGAGAGTTTATGTTTGCATTACTAAGAGCCTTCTCCCAGGGCTAAAGCAAGCCCTTGTTCAGAACTCTTGCGGCACATGGCCTCTCCCACAAAGCCCCACGCACTCCCCTCGCTCTGTCCCTGCCCACCTACACTGGCTCCCTTGTGCACCAGTGGACTTGCTTCAAGATCCTCCACTGCATATCCACCGCCCCCCCTCCCCCGGCATAGCCTCTAGCTGCTCCAGCCCTACGTCCAATTTTCATTAGGGTAGATGCTAGGGAGGATGTTTCCCCCTGGCTGGGGAGTCTAGAACCAGGGGTCACAGTCTCAGAATAAGGGGTCGGCCATTTAGGACTGAGGTGAGGAGAAATTTCTTCACTCGGAGGGTGGTGAATCTTTGGAATTCTCTACCCCAGAGGGCTGTGGAGGCTCAGTCGTTGAGTATATTCAAGACAGAGATGGATAGATTTTTAGATATTAAGGAAATCAAGGGATATGGGGAAAGTGCGGGAAAGTGGAATTGAGGTAGAAGATCAGCCATGATCTCACTGAATGGCGGAGCAGGCTCGAGGGGCCATATGGCCTATTCCTGTTCCTATTTCTGATGTTCACCTGCTCGGCAGATTGGATTGCTCCTTGCTCTGTGCTTTTTGCAAACAGTAAAACCAGATGGTCCAGGTTTAGATCCCGGCTCTGCTGTTTGTTTGCATCCTTCTGAATGAACTAGGCTGGGTGTTGGACAGCCAGTGGCAGTACCTGTTGGACAGCCAGTGGCAGTACCTATCGGCCGCCGCTAGACGGTGGTGGTTTACTATGTAAATCTGATACAGTGAGCTCTGGTGCCACCTAGTGATGGAACCCGTGAAGAAACTATTACTGCAGAAACAGTCAAGATTTTAGGCGAAGGGTCCTCGACCCGAAGCATTGACTCTTTTTCTCTCCCCTCGATGCTGCCTGACCTGTTGAGTGTTTCCAGCATTTTCTGTTGTTATTGCTTAAGATTTCAGGCAGCATCTAGTTGCGTTTATAAAAATAAAAAATAAAAATTTCCTCTAGATGACGGAGTTTAAGCAGCGAGTAGTCAAACTACAGCGTCCAGCGAGCTGCCTGAGGCAGCCGTCGGCCTGTGCTGAATGAGCTGATCCTCGGCGGGGGAGCGGTGAATGGGAGCAGCTGTGGTTGGCCTCACTGCCTCTATTAGGGAGGGAGAAAATCACACAGGGCTCCTGTTGCCAATCTGGGAGTGCTTGTGTGTGCATATTGGCTGAGGACAGGACCAGGCTTGGTTGTGGGCCCCCCACCCACCCTCCCTGCCTGAATAGTTTGCTGATGTTCAGTGTCAAAATATATATATATCAAAAAAAGCAGTGGCCCCAGCACTGACCCTTGGGGAACACCACTGTCTACCATCCTCCAGTCTAAAAAACAGCCATTTACCACAACATAAAAACATAGAAGATAGGAGCAGGAGTAGGCCATTCGGCCCCTCGAGCCTGCTCCGCCATTCAATGCGATCATGGCTGATCATCCAAACTCAGTACCCTGTCCCTGCCTTCTCCCCATATCCCTTGATCCCTTTAGCCTTAAGAAATATATCCAACTCCTTCTTGAATATATTTAATGAATTGGCCTCAACTGCCTTCTGTGGTAGAGAATTCCACAGGTTCACCACTCTGGGTGAAGAAATTCCTCCTCATCTCTGTCCTAAATGGCTTACCCCTTATCTTTAGACTGTGACCCCTGGTTCTGGACTCCCCCGCCATCGGGAACATCCTTCCTGCATCTAGTCTGTCTCGTCCTGTTAGAATTTTATAAGTTTCAATGAGATCCCCTCTCATTCTTCTAAACTCCAGCGAGTACAAGCCCAATCGACCCAATCTCTCCTCATACGTCATTCCTGCCATCCCAGGTATCAGTCTGGTGAATCTTCGCTGCACTCCTTCCATGGCAAGAACATCCTTCCTCAGATAAGGTGACCAAAACTGCACACAATACTCAAGATGTGTTCTCACCAAGACCCTGTACAACTGCAGCATGACATCCTTGTCCCTGTACTCAAACCTTCTCGCTACGAAGGCCAACATACCATTTGCCTTCTTGACCGCCTGCTGCACCTGCATGCTTACCTTCAGCGACTGGTGCACAAGGACGTCCAGGTCTCATTGCACTTCCCCTTCTCCCAATCTATTGCCATTCAGATAATAATCTGCCTTCTTGTTTTTGACACCAAAGTGGATAACCTCGCACTTATCCACGTTATATTGCATCTGCCATGCTTCTGCCCAATCACCCAACCTGTCCAAATCATCCTGGAGTTTCTCGGCATCCTCCTCACAGCACACACGCCCACCCAGCTTTGTGTCGTCTGCAAACTTGGAGATATTACATCTAGTTCCCTCATCCAGATCATTAATATATATTGTGAATAGCTGGGGTCCAAGGACCGATCCCTGCGGCACCCCACTAGTCACTGCCTGCCACTCGGAAAAAGACCCGTTTATTCCAACTCTTTGCTTCCTGTCTGCCAACCAGTTCTCTCTCCAAGTCAGTACCTTGCCCCCAATCCCATGTGCCTTAACTTTACACGCTAATCTCTTATGCGGGACCTTATCGAAAGCCTTTTGGAAGACCAAATACACCACATCCACTGGTTCCCCCAACTCACTGTTTTCTGCCCTTAAGCCAATTCCTTATCCTCTCTCGTCTCTCTTTTCTCTCTCCTCTGCCACTGACCCACCTATTCCTTTTGTCAACCAGCTTTCTATGTGGTACTTTGTCAAACGCCTTCCTAAAATCCATGTAGACAACATCCATTGCATTCCCTTCATCGATCCTCCCTGTTACTTCATCAAAAAATTCAATTAGATTAGTCAAACACGATCTGCCTTTTACAAATCCGTGTTGGCTCTCCCTAATTAGCTTAAACCTCTGCAAGTGCAGTGTCAAGACAGCGCGAGAAGCGGAGGTGCAGCGAGCAGCAACCTGAGCGTGAGAGCGGACGGGGCTTCGGTTTAACCTCTCATCCGAAAGACGGCACCTCTGGAGTGTCAGCTTAGATTCTTGTGCTCAAGTCTCTGGCATGGGATTTGAACCCACAACCTTCTGACTCGGGCGAGAGTGAGCATAAGAAATAGGAGCAGGAGGAGGCCATTCGGCCCCTCGAGCCTGCTCCGCCATTCAGTAAGATCATGGCTGATCTGATCTCGGCCTCAACTCCACTGTCCTGCCCGCTCCCCAGCACACCGCAGAAAGAGGTCATTTGTCCCACTGTCTGTGTCCACTCGTTGCTCGGGTAATCCAAAACTAATCCCACTGGTGTTCTCTCTCCCCATAGCCCTGCATCTTCCTTTGCATAAATATTTTAAATATTTATACAGCTTTCCCTGAGGTCGTGAAAGGCGCTATATGAATGAAAGGGTGGTAAAGGCAAAAACTCTCATCGGCATCATCGCATTTAAAAAGTACTTGAAAATGCACCTGTAGTGCCATAACCTACAAGGCTGGAAAGTGGGATTAGGTTGAACAGCTCTTTTTTGGCCAGCACAGACACGATGGGCTGAATGGCCTCCTTCTGTGCCGTAAATTTCTGTGGTTCGAAGACGCAGTGATCTCTGCTTCGACCTCTGCCTGTGGTAAACCAACAACCTGGAATTTATTGAGGATGTAACTGGTAGAATAGATAAGGGAGAACCAGTGGATGTGGTGTATTTGGACTTTCCGAAGGCTTTCGATAAGGTCCCGCATAAGAGGTTAGTGTGTAAAGTTAAGGCACATGGGATTGGGGGCAAGGTACTGACTTGGATAGAGAACTGGTTGGCAGACAGGAAGGAAAGAGTTGGAATAAACGGGTCTTTTTCCGAGTGGCAGGCAGTGACTAGTGGGGTGCCGCAGGGATCGGTGCTAGGACCCCAGCTGTTCACAATATATATTAATGATCTAGACGAGGAAACTAAATGTAATATCTCCAAGTTTGCAGTCGACGCAAAGCTGGGTGGGCGTGTGTGCTGTGAGGAAGATGCCAAGAAACTCCAGTATGATTTGGACAGGTTGGGTGATTGGGCAGATGCATGGCAGATGCAATATAACGTGGATAAATGCGAGGTTATGTGCTTTGGTGGCAAAAACAGGAAGGCAGATTATTATCTGAATGGCAATAGATTGGGAGAAAGGGAAGTGCAATGAGACCTGGGTGTCCTTGTGCACCAGTCGCTGAAGGTAAGCATGCAGGTGCAGCAGGCGGTTAAGAAAGCAAATGGTATGTTGGCCTTCGTAGCGAGAGGGTTTGAGTACAGGAACAAGGATTTCTTGATGCAGTTGTACAGGGCCTTGGTGAGACCACACCTTGAGTATTGTGTGCAGTTTTGGTCGCCTTATCTGAGGAAGGATGTTCTTGCCATGGAGGGAGTGCAGCGAAGATTCACCAGACTGATACCTGGAATGACGTATGAGGAGAGATTGGGTCGATTGGGCTTATACTCGCTGGAGTTTAGAAGAATGAGAGGGGATCTCATTGAAATTTATAAAATTCTAACAGGACTAGACAGACTAGATGCAGGAAGGATGTTCCCGATGGTCGGGGAGTCCAGAACCAGGGGTCACAGTCTAAGGATAAGGGGTAAGCCATTTAGGACAGAGATGAGGAGGAATTTCTTCACCCAGAGAGTGGTGAACCTGTGGAATTCTCTACCACAGAAGGCAGTTGAGGCCAATTCATTAAATATATTCAAGAAGGAGTTTGATATATTTCGTAAGGCTAAAGGGATCAAGGGATATGGGGAGAAAGCAGGGACAGGGTACTGAATTTGGATGATCAGCCATGATCTCATTAAATGGCGGAGCAGGCTCGAGGGGCCGAATGGCCTACTCCTGCTCCTATCTTGTATGTTTCTATGTAACCCTCTGCATAAAGCTATTTCTCCTAACCTCTCCTTGCTCCCTTAGTGGCCATTTTAAATTGATGACTCCCCCCCCCCCCCCCCCCCCCCCTTGTCACTGACTTTCCAACTAACAGACTCCCCCACCCACCCCCCCCTGTTGACTCTTATCAAAACTCTGTGTAATTTTGAAACCGCCTATTAAATCTTCTCTTCGTCACATAGGAGCAGGAGAAGGCCAGTCAGACCCACGAGCCTGTTCCGCCATTCAGTTAGACCACGGCTGATCTGTATCGTAACCCCATTTACCCACCTTGGTTCTGTAACCCTTAATACCCCTGCCTAAGAAAAAAATCTATCAAAGTTAACGTTTCCGGTCTGATGAAGGGTCCCAGACCTGAAACGTTAACCCTGTTTCTCTCTCCACGGATGCTGCCTGGCCTGCTGAGTATTTCCAGCATTTTCTGTTGTTATTTCAGATTTCCAGCATCTGCAGTAGTTTGCTATTACCTGTATAAAAAAAAAAATCTATCAGTCTCAGTTTTATCATTTTCAATTGACCCCCAGCCTCAACAGCATTTCTGGGGAGAGAGTTCCAGATTTCCACCACCCTTTGTGTGAAGAAGTGCTTCCTGACATCACCCCTGAACAGCCTGGCTCTAATTTTAAGCTTATGCCTCTTTGTTCGGACTCCGCCGCCCCCCCCCCCCCCCCCCCCCCCAGAGGCAATGGTTTCTCTCTACCTGCCCTATCAACTCCTTTAAACAATAGATCACCTCCTTCTGTGCTCCAGTGGAAATGGCCCCGGTATCTCCAGCCTCTCTTCATCTGGTGAAGTACTGGGCAGAGTGCAGTGCCTACAGAATCATGTTCCAGCAAGGATATGATGCCTTGGGGAGGAGAATCAGATTAGCAAAGGGAATCGGATCCCTCCGTTCCATCCATTGTTTGTTTCTTGGAATCTGCTGCTTTGATGCTGGGAATTTGAGAGATAAAATAAATCTAGCCTAATCCTGGGTTCAGTCGCCTGGTGGGGGCGGGGGGGGGGGGGGGGGCGGCGGGGTCGGAGAGGAATTTTCCCAGAGTAATTTTTTTTTCCTCTTATTGGCCCTGGGATTTTTTTCTCTGGCTTTTTATCTCTCTTCCCAGGGGATTGCATGGCTGTGTTGGGGAGAGGGAAGAAGTGTTCAGTCACGATGCTCGGGCCATCATGGTGTGGGGCAGGCTTGATGGACCAGCTGGTCTTTTCCTGCCCGCCAATTTTGTATGTAGTTCACCTGAAACAGAAAAATGTTCACCAGCTCAGCATCCCCCCCGCCCCCCCCCGCCAACTGCAATTTCCGTGCCCCCTCCTTTTTCCTAAATACTCCTTCTAAAAGCAGCAGCGCCTCTTCACATGAGCCCAGCCAGCGAGTGTCAGGAGCTATTTGACTCGGGGAGGTGGGACGTCACACACCCGAGTCTGAGCCTGATGCTCACAAGTGCATATTCCAGCACGGGGTGAGGTGGGGCAAGGTACCCTGGCCGGTTTTACCCTTTTTTTTTAAGCCTTCATCCCAAGGAGCCTAGTTACATCAGCCAGTGAGGTCGGCTAACTTTCTATATAAGGGCCAAGCATTGAACTTTGTGTTCTTCCTGGTCGGCATACCTTTGCATCGCGCCAGGCAGTCCGTGCCTCTCGCCCACAGAGCCGTTTATTGTACAGAAGGCTCGCAGTCCGACAGGGTCCTTGATCATTGTGAAATGATGCTTGCGTTTCCTTTCCAGATGATTTCAAACCAGCATCCATCGACACAGCGTGTGAAGGTGATCTCGAAGTGGGTAAAGGGGAACAAATCACAATCACCTTGCCAAACATAGAGGTACGAACGTAAGCTGATCCTGACGTTGGCATCTTGCTTATTCACCTGCTAGCAGGGTGTATTAAATGTGTGTTATTAGGGGACTGGGTGGGGACAGTCACAGGAGGTCGCTCACTCTCCTTTCACTGCTGGAGCTCAAGTTCAAATCCATCCCAGACTAGTGAGATTAGCCCTGGTCAGACCACACCTGGAGTACTGTGAGCAGTTCTGGGTACCACACCGTAGGAAGGATGTATTGGCCTTGGAGTGTAGTGTAGATCTACAAGAATTATACCAGGACTCCAAGGGTTAAATTACGAGGAGAGATAACACAAACTAGGGTTGTATTGGAATTTATAAGGTTAAGGGGTGATTTGATCGAAGTTTTCAAGATAGTAAGGGGAACAGATAGGGTAGATAGAGAGAAACTATTTCCGCTGGTTGGGGAGTCTAGGGCTAGGGGGCAGTCTATAAATTAGAGCCAGACCGTTCAGGAGTGAAGTTGGGAAACACTTCGACACACAAAGGGTGGTAGAAGTTTGGAACTCTCTTCCGCAAACGGCAGTTGATGGTGGGTCAGTTGTTAATTTTAAATCTGAGCTTGATAGATTTTTGGTAACCAAAGATATTAAGGGATATGGAGCAACGGAGTTAGGTCACAGATCAGCCATGATCTCACTGAATGGCGGAACAGGCTCAAGGGGTTGAATGGCCTCCTCCTGTTCCGACAGTAGTCTCCTCTTATTGATGACTCAAGAGTTCCATGTGGTGTCATCCCAAGTGAAGACATTTTGGAGCGTTCTCTGTGTCGTGAGACCATAGAAACATAGAAGATAGGAGCAGGAGTAGGCCATTCGGCCCCTCGAGTCTGCTCCGCCGTTCAATGAGATCATGGCTGATCATCCAAATTCAGTACCCTGTCCCTGCCTTCTCCCCATATCCCTTGATCCCTTTAGCCTTAAGAAATATATCTAACTCCTTCTTGAATATATTTAATGAATTGGCCTCAACTGCCTTCTGTGGTAGAGAATTCCACAGGTTCACCACTCTCTGGGTGAAGAAATTCCTCCTCATCTCAGTCCTAAATGGCTTACTCCTTATCCTTAGACTGTGACCCCTGGTTCTGGACTCCCCTGCCATCGGGAACATCCTTCCTGCATCTAGTCTGCCTAGTCCTGTTAGAATTTTATAAGTTTCAATGAGATCCCCTCTCATTCTTCTAAACTCCAGTGAGTACAAGCCCAATTGACCCAATCTCTCCTCATACATCATTCCTGCCATCCCAGGTATCAGCCTGGTGAATCTTCGCTGCACTCCCTCCATGGCAAGAACATCCTTCCTCAGATAAGGCGACCAAAACTGCACACAATACTCAAGGTGTGGTCTCACCAAGGCCCTGTACAACTGTAGCAAGACATCCTTGTTCCTGTACTCAAACCCTCTCGCTACGAAGGCCAACATGCCATTTGCCACCTTAACCGCCTGCTGCACCTGCATGCTTACCTTCAGCGACTGGTGCACAAGGACACCCAGGTCTCGTTGCACTTCCTCTTCTCCCAATCTATTGCCATTCAGATAATAATCTGCCGCTTTGTTTTTGACACCAAAGTGACCAGACTGCAAAACTGAGCCCCGTGTGGAACTTAACAGCTCCACTCGGAGGCCACAGCAGTGGCTGGTATGGAGAATGGAAATATGCCCTGTTTTACGGTTAGAATTAAGGCACAAAGGAGCAAGATTTCCTCTGGCTACTTTCACCTAATGACCTTTTCTTCTCATTTTAAAATTCTCATCCTTGTTTTCAAATTCCTCCACGGCCTCGCCCCTCCCTGTCTCTGTAGCCTCCTCTGGCCCTACAAGCCTCCGAGATCTCTGCGCTCCTCCAATTCTGCGGCCTCTTGCACCGCCCCGATTTTAATTGCTCCACCATTGGTGGCCGTGCCTTCAGCTGCCGGGGCGCTAAGCTCTGGAATTCCCTCCCTAAACCTCTCCGCCTCTCTCTCCTCCCCCTTTTAAGACGCTCCTTAAAACCTACCTCTTTGACCAAGCTTGCGGTCTGCTGTCCTGATGTCTCCCTATGTGGCTCGGTGTCGGATTTTGTCTGATCACGCTCCTGTGAAGCGCCACGGGAGGTTTTACTACGTTAAAGGCGCGGTATAAATACCAGCTGTTGTAAACGGAGTGAGCAGGTTCCCTCCGATTGCTACTTCCATTAGAATTGTAAATCTGTCCTTTTTAAATTGTGACAGTTTCACGAGCGAACCTAGAGATTCTTCCCGCTGCACTTAATCTTCTTTCTCACCCACCCCAGCCCCCATTGTAGAGGCAGTGCAGAGCAGGCGTGTCTAACGTGTGTGTATCATTGGCTAGGATGCTTTGTGTGGACATTGAATGCCAAAAAATGTTCATTCTCCAGCAGTGACCTCCAGCAGATTACCGAAAACAAAATAATTTAAGTAGGATCCATATATTCAAAGTACTCCATTTTACTTATGATGTCTTCACACACACAATGTTGACATTGTAAGTATATTGTGAACTGGTCTAATTGTGTCTGTATTGAGTATATAACTGCACCTCAGAGGTAACTATAGCCCTGCTCCACACAAGCCTCCTCCCGCCGTACTTTATCTAACCCTATCACCAAATCATTCTATTCCTTTCTCCCTCATGTACTTATCTAGCTTTCCCTTAAATGCATCTAAGCTATTCGCCTCCGTAAAAACCCTGTGTAAGCCTGTTCCACATTCTTACCACTCTCTGAGTAAAAAAGGTTTCTCCTGGTGTCAAATTTTCTCTGATAATCGCTCCTGTGAAGCGCCTTGGGATGTTTTACTACGGTAAAGGCGGTATATAAATGTAAGTTGTTGTTGCTTGAAACTTCCACCTGGCAGGAAGCAGAGGGTAATGGTCGACAGGTGTTTTTGTGACTGGAAGGCTGTTTCCAGTGGGGTTCCGCAGGGCTCAGTACTAGGTCCCTTGCTTTTTGTGGTATATATCAATGATTTAGACTTCACTGTAGGGGGCTTGATTAAGCAATTTGAAGATGATACAAAAACTGGCCGTGTGGTTGATAGTGAGGATGAAAGCTGTAGACTGCAGGAAGATATCAATGGATTGGGCAGAAAAGTGGCAAATCGAATTCAATCCGGTGAAGTGTGAGGTAATGCATTTGGGGAGGGCTAACGAGGCATGGGAATACACTATAAATGGTAGGATACTGAGAAATGCGGAGGAACAGAGGGACTTTGGAGTGCATGTCCACAGATCCCTGAAGGTAGTAGGACAGGTAGATAAGGCAATTAAAAAAGCATACGGGATACTTTCCTTTATTAGCCGAGGCATAGAATACAAGAACAGGGAGGTTATGCTAGAACTGTATAAAACACTGGTTAGGCCACAGCTAGAGTACTGCGTGCAGTTCTGGTCACCACATTGCAGGAAGGATGTGATTGCACCAGAGAGGGTACAGGGAAGATTGATGAGGATGTTGCCAGGATTGGAAAATTTTAGTTATGAGGAAAGATTGGATAGGTTGGGGTTGTTGTCTTTGGAGCAGAGGAGGCTGAGGGGGGATTTAATTCAGGTGTCTAAAATGATGAGGGGTCTAGATAGAGTAGCTAGGAAGGACCTATTTCCCTTAGCAGGGAGGTCAATAACCAGGGGTCCTAGATTTAAAGTAATTGGTAGAAGGATTAGAGGGGAGTTGAAGGACAGATTGAGTAGACTAGGCCTATATTCTCTCGAGTTTAGAAGAATGAGAGGTGATCTCATTGAAACATGCAAAATTCTTACAGGGCTTGACGGGGTAGATGCAGGGAGGATGTTTCCCCTGGCTGGGGCGTCTAGAACCAGGGGTCACAGTCTCAGAATAAGGGGTTGGCCATTTAGGACTGAGATGAGGAGAAATTTCTTCACTCGGAGGGTGGTGAATCTTTGGAATTCTCCACCCCAGAGGGCTGTGGAGGCTCAGTCGATGAGTATATTCAAGACAGAGATCGATAGATTTTTGAATATTAAGGGAATCGAGGGATATGGGGATAGTTCAAAAGTGGAGATGAGGTAGAAGATCAGCCATGATCTTATTGAATGGCGGAGCAGGCTCGAGGGGCCAAGTGGCCCACTCCTGCTCCTATTTCTTATGTTCTTATGAAGAGAAATGTTTTCACCCAGAGGGTGGTGGGAGTCTGGAACTCACTGCCTGAAAGAGTGGTAGAGGCAGAAACATTCATCACATTTTTAAAAAAGTACTTGGATATGCACTTGAAGTGCCGTAACCTACAGGGCTACGGACCAAGAGCTGGAAAGTGGGATTAGGCTGGATAGCTCTTTTTCGGTGGGCACAGACACGATGGGCCGAATGGCCTCCTTCTGTGCCGTAAATTTCTATGATTCTATTCTATCTTCCCCATTTACAGGGCCCCCCCTGCTTGTGCCATTAATTTACCCTTGGTGTGACCTTGCCAGAAGCTGCCACCCTTTGCTTTATGGACTACACCGAATTTTATTTTACGGCTAGATCTCTACTTTGGTGATTGTTGCCCTGAACTTTCCTCTCCTGAGCCACAGGTATGACTTTCCACGTCCTCTTTGTGTGGAAATGAACATTCGTTGCACTGTCTCTTACTCTAGCTCGTTCTTTCCCAGAACTACAGATTTCTTTTCCACCCTCGCTCGTCCCTTCCTCTGACAACCCACCGGCTTTTGAAACCTAATCTGGGGTTGCCCAACTACTTGTTGGCTTTCCTTCTCTTTTTTTTTTCTCCCTTTTTTAGTTTTGGTGTTCTGCTCTACCAACCTTGGCCCTTTGCCTTGGTTTTTCGGTTGGGATAAGAATAGGTGGATTCCTTCACCTAAGGCGATACAACGCCGAGATTTGGGGAGGGAATTCCAGAGTTTAGGGCCTTGGCATGTGAAGGCACGGCTGTCGATGGCCGAGCGATTAAAATTGAGGCAGTGCAGGAGGCCAGAATTGGAGCAGCACGGAGATCTTGGCGACTCTGAACCCTGGTCTTTTGCCTCGATCGTTGAAACTTATAACATTCTAACAGGACTAGACAGACTAGATGCAGGAAGGATGTTCCCGATGGCGGGGGAGTCCAGAACCAGGGGTCACAGTCTAAGGATAAGGGGTGAGCCATTTAGGACAGAGATGAGGAGGAATTTCTTCACCCAGAGAGTGGTGAACCTGTGGAATTCTCTACCACAGAAGGCAGTTGAGGCCAATTCATTAAATATATTCAAGAAGGAGTTAGATATATTTCTTAAGGCTAAAGGGATCAAGGGACATGGGGAGAAAGCAGGGACAGGGTACTGAATTTGGATGATCAGCCATGATCTCATTGAATGGAGGAGCAGGCTCGAGGGGCTGAATGGCCTACTCCTGCTCCTATCTTCTGTGTTTCTATCGTCATAATTCTAACTCTGTGTCAACCAGTCACCAAGTGCTTCAATTCACTTCACAGAAACCTGCATATCATAGAGCGCAGAAAAGGAGTCTGTTCAACCCACCGTGCCTGTGCCGGCTCTTTGAAAGAGCTCTCCAATGTGTCCCACTCCCCTGTTTTTTTCCCCCGAGCCTTGCAATTTTTTCCCCCCGTCAAGTATTGATCCAATTCCCTTTTGAAAGTTACTATTGAATCTGCTTCCACCGCCCTTTCAGGCAGCGCATTCCCAGACCATAACACCACATACTTAAGTCTGGTCCCAGTGGGACAGATTTGATTTTCTTTTCTTTCCAAACTGAAATGAGCGACTTTACTTAAACAGGGTTCAACGCCACCAATGTCGGTGTTTAAAGGCTCAAAGAGACCTTACCTGAAGGAATGTATTCTCATCGTAAATCACGACACCGGGGAGTATCGACTGGAGAAACTCAGCAGCAACATCACGGTGAAGAAAACCAGGTGGGTGGTACGTGGCGCGTGTGTTGATGCGAGTGTGTGCCCTCCCACTCTGTGGCGTGGTACCTCTGTACAATGGGCAAGGACTATCTTGCAAAAAAAAAAAACTTGCCTTACAATGAATGTGGACTGTTTAAAAGGCAGGGACTGTAAAATGTGTCTGGGCAGTTCCTAATCTGCCTTGGAGAGAGGGTGCGAGAGGAGATTTACCAAAATGGTCCCAGGGATGAGGGACTTCAGTTATGCGGAGAGGCTAGAGAATCCGGGATCGTTTTCCTTAGAGCAGCGAAGGTTAAGGGGAGATTTAATAGAGGCGTTCAAAATCATGAAGGGTTTTGATAGAATAAATAAAGAAAAACCGTTTCCATTGGCAGGGGCCTCGGTAACTAGAGGAAACAGATTTAAGATAATTAGCAAAAGAACCAGGGGAAGATGAGAATTTTTTTTACGCAGCAAGTTATTGTGATCTGGAATGGGCTGCCTGAAAAGGTGGTCAGAGCAGCTTCAATAGTAAATTTCAAAAGTGCATTGGATAACATTTAGTCTTCCTGGTTTTGTCCTCATTTCTTTTCATCCTCATTGTTGAAGCAGAGCCCGTAAATTCTTTTTAAGAGGGCGCTTGCTTGTAAATAGGAATATGTTGAGTAAGTAGGAGAGTAGGATTAGACTGGGTGGCTCACGTGGAGGGAAACACGGGGCAGGGCGCGTACTTAATGGGGCCCAAGGAGCCATTTCTGTGCTGTAACGTTCTGTGATTCTATGCAGGGCGGAAGGAAGTAGCAAAATCCAATCTCGCCTCGATCAACAGACCAATCGCCTAGGGCAGCAAATGCGCCTCAACGTCAGGACCTCCTTTGCACCAAAGAGCTCTCCTCCAAAGGAAAAACTATCGCCAACTTCTCAAATGGATGACATTGAGCGAGGTATGTGGTGGTGATCTAGAACATACGATACAGGAGCTGGAGTCGGCCATACAGCCCCTCGAGCCCGCTCCACCGTTCAATAAGATCATGGCTGAACTTTTACCTCAACTCCACTTTCCCGCCCGATCCCCATATCCCTTGATTCCCCTAGTGTCTAAAACTCTATTGACCTGTCTTGAATATACTCAACCACTGAGCATCCACAGCCCTCTGGGGTAGAGAATTCTAACGATTCACCACCCTCTGAGTGAAGAAATTCCTCCTCATCTCAGTCCTAAATGGCCGACCCCTTATCCTGAGACTATTACCGCTAGTTGTAGATTCTCCAGCCGGGGGAAACAACCTCTTAGCATTTACCCTGTCAAGCCCTCTTAAGAATTTTGTACGTTACAATGAGATCACCTCTCATTCTTCTAAACTCCATAGAATATAGGCCCATTCTACTCAATCTCTCCTCATAGGACAATCCCTCTCATCCCAGGAATCAATCTGTTTTCTCTCCTCTCTGCGCCACATACTTTGTATGACAGGATATCACCGTGTATTACAAAGTATTTATTTACAGCACAGAAATGGGCCATTCGGCCCAACAGGTCCATGCAGGTGCTCCACACGAGCCTCCTCCCACCCTTCTTCATCTAACCACATCAACATATCCTTCTATTCCTTTCTTCCTCGGGTGCTTACCTAGCCTCCCCAATGTAATTACGCCCATTGTACAGAGGTACCACGCCACAGAGTGGGAGGGCACACTCGCATCACGTGGCCCAGCTCTGGCTTTGTTTATTGTGCAACTAATGGACATAGAATCATCGAATCTTGCAGCACAGAAGGAGGCCATTCGGCCCATCGTGCCTGTGCCAGCTCTTTGAAAGAGCTCTCCAATTAGTCCCACTCCCCTGCTCTTTCCCCAAAGCCTTGCAAATTTTTCCTTATTCAAGTATATATCCGATTCCCTTTTGAAAGATACTATTGAATCTGTTTCAGGCAGTGCATTCCAGATCGTAACAACTCGCTGCGTTTATTTAAAAAAAAAAAAAAAAAAAAAAAAAAATTGCTCCTCATCTCACCTCTGGCTCTTTTGCCAATTACCTTACATCTGTGTCCTCTCGTTACTGACCCTTCTGCCAGTGGAAACAGTTTCTCATTTACTCTTATCAAAACCCTTTGTGATTTTGAGTGCCTCTATTAAATCTGCCCTTAACCGTCTCTGATTATTTTCTGTGGGCAAGTGTGAAGACTCGAGTTTGGAGGCTTTTTATTTAAGAAGCGAATTAAGCGTTGCTGTGCAAATATGTGGTGTTTTACTGCGTCATTGTCAGAAGATGTCCTTTTACATCCGAGACCTTGGTTCAAATCCAGCCCAGACAAGAAGAAAGACTTGCATTTATATAGCGCCTTTCATGACCACCAGACGTCCCAAAGCGCTTTACAGCCAATGAAGTATTTTTTGAAGTGTAGTCACTGTTGTAATGTAGGAAACGCCCCAGCCAATGTGCGCACAGCAAGCTCCCACAAACAGCAATGTGGTAATGGCCAGATAATCTGTTTTAGTGATGTTGATTGAAGGATAAATATTGGCCAAGACTCCCCTGCTCCTCTTCGAAATAGTACGATGGGATCTTTTACGTCCACCTGAGAGAGCAGACGGGGCCTCGGTTTAACATCTCATTCGAAGGTCAGCATCTCAGACAGTGCAGCACTCCCTCAGCACTGCATTGGAGTATCAGCCTAGATTTTCGTACTCGAGTCCCTGGAGTGGGACTTGAACCCACAACCTTCTGACTCTGAGGTGAGGGTGCTACCAACTGAGCCACAGCTATGGGTTGAAGTTCCTTTCCCTGCTGGAAAGAGCCCTACATGAAAACATTTTGGACAAGCCCTTTGCACTTCTGATCACTATCTAGTACTTGATGTTTTCCCTCCCCGCCCAACACAGTAGGAAGCCTGGAAGGATGAGGAAAGGGTAGGGAAATGAGATTGGAATAGACAGCTGAAACACTGTGCTGCAATTTCTATAAATGGCCACTTGGGAGAGCTAATAGCGAGGACAGCTCGCACCATAGAACCGTAGAAGATTACAGGACAGAAGAGGGCCATTCAGCCCATCATGTATGTGCCAGCTCTTTGCTGGAGCAATAGAAACTACTCCCCACTCCTCTGCTGTCTACCTATGGCACTGTATCTTCAGCTGTTTCAGACATTTACTCTTCCCTTAAGAGATGCAATCATCGATGCCACAAATCCTCGCCGTGACCAAGCACTCCATGCTCTAACAACTCAGTGCGTCAAAAATTTCTCCTAATCTCTCTCCTCACCTGTGATCACAACCTTGGTGTCATATTTGACCCCGAAATGAACATATCCACGGCATAACAAAGATCGCCTACTTCCACCTCCGTAATATCGCCTCGTCTCCGCCCTTGCCTCAGCTCATCCGCTGCTGAAACCCTCATCCATGCCTTTGTTACCTCTAGACTTGACTATTCCAATGCACTCCTGGCTGGCCTCCCACATTCCACCCTACGTAAACTTGAGGTCATCCAAAACTCTGCTGCCCGTGTCCTAACTCGCACCAAGTCCTGTTCGCCCATCACCCCTGTGCTCGCTGACCTACATTGACTCCCGGTTAAGCAACGCCTCAATTTCAAAATTCTAATCCTTGTTTTCAATTCCCTCCATGACCACGTGGTTCAGTATCAGATTTTGTTTGATAACGCTCCTGTGAAGCGCCTTGGGACGGTTTACTACATTAAAGGCGCTGTATAAATACAAGGTGGTGTTCTTGATAATTGGACTATTTCTTTATACTGATCTATTGTTATATTCCATTCTACACTCATACGGTTTTAGCACCGATCCATTCGTACCTTTCCAATTCATCCTCAGCATTGGTTAGAAACTTGTTTCACAAGCAAGTTTTCGCCTCTGGATTAACCTAAATACAGGAAACGTTTTTTTATCCGGCACGGACGGGACCGACGTGGTGCCTGTTCATCAAAAATTCCGGATAACGGAAAGCTATAGTAAAAGATACGGAGCTGAGAGCTCCGTATAAAGCAACAAACCCTGTTGCTTGCTTCAGAACAATGGCCACAAGTTGCAAGCGTCTCTGTAGCTTAGCAACAGCTGCAGCCACACCCTTGCACAGCAACAAATGGAGGAAGGCAAGTAATAAAAGTTACCTGAACCTACTCCTGAATTTTGCCAGTTAACCGAGATTTCCGGTTATTTAGGTGCCGGTAAATCGAAAGTTTCCTGTAACACGCTCTGCTTTATTTTTGGTGATCGAGGGACATGGGTTTAATTTGGTGTCCGCCTTGGCTCTGTGGTAGCTGTCTCTGAGCCGAAGTCGTCGGTTTAAGCCTCACTCTGATAACTCGAGCACATAATCTAGACTGGCATTTCAGTGCCAGACTTTGGGGAGTGGTGCACTGTCGGAGGTGCCATCTTTTGCATGCGCTGTTAAATCAGTCTGTCCACTCGGGTAGATGTGTAAAAAAAATAAATAAATAAAAAACCCATGGCACTAATGAAAAAGAGCAGGGCATTCTCCCCGATGTCCTGGGGGAATTATCCCTCAACTCAACACCACCAAAACATATTGGGCTGGATATTCCGGTCCCTACGGGTGTGTACGCGCTGTGTACCCACCCATAGGGACATCGGATGTGCCGGTTTCAGGCATGCGCTGGAAACCGGCATTTCCGATCTGTCAAGAAAGCTCTTGCGGTAACAGGGCCTCTGCGGGGGGAGAGTTCCGCTTTTTGGAGACCCTCCGCCCGCAGAAAACACTTACACCTGCTTTTGCCAGGCGCAAGAATTGTAAGGCCTTTTACCATGATAAGAGTTGAAAAAAGTTTTTTTTTTTTTTTTAAAAAGTTCACAGATTTATCGTTTAAAAATACTTAAAAAAAAAAAAAAAATAGGTAAGTTTATTTTAGCCCTGTAAAAAAATTTTGTTTAACATAGTTAATTTATTGTAATTTCAAGTCATTTTAAAAATGTGATCTTTTTATAAAAAAAAAAAAAAAAAAAAATTATTTGAAGTTTTACTATGTTTTGGGGGTGATCTCCATTCATATATTTGATAGGTCTTCCTGTCAAGTGTATGAAGGGAGATTCCCTTCTGTGATTGGCTCCCCATGGGCCACGTGATCCCAGGGACGCTGCGAACTGCCTGTGCCTCTGGGATACGTGGGCCCTGCGCACTTCAAGTTTGGAGAGGCCCAGCATCGGAATTGTGTGCGCGTCCCGGGAGCCCTCGGGTAAGGGCGCAGATTTTTCCAGATCGCAGCCCTCCGCCCGCAGGAGGCCTGTGATCGGAATATCTGGGCCATTATCTGGTCGTTTATCTCATTTCTGCTTGTGGGACCTTGCTGCGTACAAATTGGCTGCAGTACTTCTTTACATTACAACAGTGACAATACTTCAAAAGTACTTCATTGGCTGTGAAGCTCTTTGGGATGTCCTGAAATCTGCTATATAAATTTACACTGGCCCAGAAATTCGGGTCGGGGGCTTCCCGCGGGTGCAAGCCCCCGACCTGCACTTACCTAGCGCGCCGGCTGTTGTGCTGTGGGCCCGTGTGGGATTCCGATCCTGGGCCTGCTCCAACTGCCGGCGCGCAGTGCTTGCGTATCCCAGGGGCGCAGTTAGTTCGAAGCGTCCCCTGGGATCACGTGGACTATGGAGAGCCAATGGTAGCAGGGAATCAAGAAATGCTTCATTCATAAGTTTGACAGGAAGACCTGTCAAACCTATAAATACTATAAGCCCCAAAACATCACTAAGTCTTCAAATAAATAAAAAAATCACATTTTTAAAATAAAGTATAAATTACATGAAATAGCTATTTTAAACAATAATTTAAATTTTTGAAAAATTAATTACATTTTCTAACAGGGCTAAAAATAAACTTACCTTTCTTTAAAGTATTTAAAAATAATAAACCTGTGGGGGAAAAATGTTTTAATTTTAATTAATTCACCACTTACCTTGTAAAAAGCAGGCCTTACGACTGCTTTTTACATGTCTAACTTCTGGAGACTTACCCTCGCGGAAAAACCTGCAAAAAAAACCTAAGTTCGATGCGCACGCGCTGCCTCTCCTGCACACGCGTTCGACTTCTGAACCCCTTCTTTCAGGGGAACGGAAGTGCCGGTTTTCCGCGCATGCGCAGTGCATGCACGAAACCGGCACTTCCATTGGACTTACGGGTGAGTACCCCGTACGTACTCACCCGTGGAGACCCGAATTTCTGGGCCAATATTTCTTTAGGTGTCAGCCATGGCTCAGTGGGCAGCACTCTCGCCTGAGTCAGAAGGTCGTGGGTTCAAGCCCCTACTTCAGAGATTTGAGCACATATTCTAGGCTGACACTCCAGTGCATTACTGAGGGAGCGCTGGAGGTGCCATCTTTCGGATGAGACGTTAAACCCAGGCCCCGTCTGCCCCCTCGGCTGGACGTAAAAGATCCCGTGGCACTATTTTGAAGAAGAGCAGGGGAGTTATCCCCGGTGTCCTGGCCAATATTTATCCCTCAATCAACATCCCTAAAGAAACAGATGATCTGGTCATTATCACATTGCTGTTTGTGGGAGCTTGCTGTGCACAAATTGGCTGCTACGTTTCCTACATTACAACAGTGACTACACTTCAAAAGTACTTCATTGGCTGTAAAGCACTTTGGGATGTCCCGAGGTTGTGAAAGGTGCTATATAAATGCAAGTCTTTTCTTTTTTTGCTTTGAAGTACAAATTGGCACAGAGAAACTGACATGTTCATTTGTTTTTAACGATGCAATTGCTCACCGTAATATTGACACCCCCCTCACTGGCACCAATTTAGGTTTGAACAAATTGTGGCTAAAGTGGCATTACTCTGTCTGCGCGGTGAGGTTTCTATTCCGTTTTGGATTAAATAGTAACCTTTGCGCTGCATTTAATCAACTATTAAATGAACAGAAACCAGCTGGCACTGTGATGTTCTTCATGTACCTTGTGGCCATTTTTTTTTTATTGGTTGAATGCCATCTGGTTGGGAAAAGTAAGCGTTTGTCAAACCCGCTGGGGAGGGGAGCTGGCCATCGTTGCATTGTGACGCTGTATGTTTACAAAATGCGAGCAACAAATGTTTGCCGACGGTTTGGTTCCTTCCCATGAAGATAGTGCCCCTTTTAAACTGAGGACAGTTTCTTCCTGCTTGCAGGAGTTTGTGGTCTGCGACTTCTTTTTCAATATTATCTACAATAAAAATTGACGTACAGCGCCGGGCAGACCTGCTGATCTCGTTGCGGCTCCTCTTGCAACATTAAAAATAATTTAAGACAAGGACCGACTTCCTCTTGCAGAACAAATGTATAGTGCTCATAACATTACCAGACCCATTGTAACATTAAGCATTGACATGTCAAGACTTGCTGGAGAGAAGCTGCTGATCCCTTCATGCCTCTCCCTGTTACCTAATTAAAAGGGGGAAGGGCACAAAACAAAGGTGTGGATAAAAAATATATAAAAATGTAATAGGGGCCGAGGTGATGATCTGAAATTGTTGAACTCGATATCGAGTCCGGAAGGCTGTAAAGTGCCTAATCGGAAGTTGTTCCTCGAGCTTACGCTGGGTTTCCGTGGAATGATGGTGGAGCCCAGCATGTGAGTGCAAAAGACAAGGCTGAAGCATTTGCAACTATCTTCAGCCAGAAGTGCCAAGTGGATGATCCATCTCGGCCTCCTCCTGAGGTCCCCAGCATCACAGATGCCAGTCTTCAGCCCATTCAATTCACTCCACGTGATGTCAAGAAATGGCTGAAGACACTAGAAACTGCAAAGGCTATGGGCCCTGACAACATTCCGGCAATAGTACTGAAGACTTGTGCTCCAGAACTAGCTGCGCCCCTAGCCAAGCTGTTCCAGTACAGCTACAACACTGGCATCTACCCGGCAATGTGGAAAATTGCCCAAGTATGTCCTGTCTACAAAAAGCAGGACAAATCCGACCCGGCCAATTACCGTCCCATCAGTCTACTCTCAATTATCAGCAAAGTGATGGAAGGTGTCGTCGACAGTGCTATCAAGCGGCACTTACTCAGCAATAACCTGCTAACTGACGCCCAGTTTGGGTTCCGCCAGGGCCACTCAGTTCCTGACCTCATTACAGCCTTGGTCCAAACATGGACAAAAGAGCTGAACTCAAGAGGTGAGGTGAGAGTGACTGCCCTTGACATCAAGGCAGCATTTGATCGAGTGTGGCATCAAGGAGCCCTAGCAAAACGGAAGTCAATGGGAATCAAGGGGAAAACTCTCCATTGGTTGGAATCATACCTAGCACAAAGGAAGTTGGCTGTGGTTGTTGGAGGTCATTCATCTCAATCACATGACATCACTGCAGGAGTTCCTCAGGGCAGTGTCCTAGGCCCAACCATCTTCAGCTGTTTCATCAATGACCTTCCCTCCATCATAAGGTCAGAAGTGGGGATGTTCACTGATGATTGCACACTGTTCAGCACCATTCGAGACTCGTCAGATACTGACGCAGTCCGTGTCCATATGCAGCAAGACCTGGACAACATTCAGACTTGGGCTGACAAGTGGCAAGTAACATTCGCACCACACAAGTGCCAGGCAATGACCATCTCCAACAAGCGAGACTCTAACCATCTCCCCTTGACATTCAATGGCATTACCATCGCTGAATCCCCCACTATCAACATCCTGGGGGTTACCATTGATCAGAAACTGAATTGGACCAGCCATATAAATACTGTGGCTACAAGAGCAGGCCAGAGGCTGGGAATTCTGCGGCGAGTGTCTCACCTCCTGACTCCCCAAAGCCTTTCCACCATCTACAAGGCACAAGTCAGGAGTGTGATGGAATACTCTCCACTTGCCTGGATGAGTGCAGCTCCAACAACACTCAAGAAGCTCGACACCATTCAGGATAAAGCAGCCCGCTTGATTGGCACTCCATCCACCACCTTTAACATTCACTCCCTCCACCATCGGCGCACTGTGGCTGCAGTGTGTACCATCTGCAAGATGCACTGCAACAACTCGCCAAAGCTCCTTCAACAGCACCTTCCAAACCCGCGACCTCTACCACTTAGAAGGACAAGGGCAGCAGACGCATGGGAACATCACCACCTCCAAGTTCCCCTCCAAGCCACACACCACCCTGACTTGGACCTGTATCGCCGTTCCTTCACTGTCGCTGGGCCAAAATCCTGGAACTCCATTCCTAACAGCATTGTGGGTGTACCTACACCATATGGACTGCAGCGGTTCAAGAAGGCGGCTCACCATCTTCTCAAGGGCAACTAGGGATGGGCACTAAATGCAGGCCTAGCCAGCCAGCGATGCCCACATCCCATCAATGAATTTAAAAAAAATACTCAATTGTCCTATGGATACACCCCAACATCCTATTCACTCAAGCTACCGCTTCACTGCATTGCTCATGTACCTTTTCAAAATGTATGCACTAGAATGCCCAAATCTCTTTTTATCACCACCTTCTTCATGCCTTTCCCTGAAGGATGAATGAATGTTGAGCGTTCGCCCTGCCCGCATGCATAACACTGCACTTATCTCCGTTATACATCATTTGCCAGTCTTGAGCCCAATCTCCCCAATGCATTAAGATCCACCTGAAGCAGACAAGCATCATCTACACAATAGCAAAATACTGCGGATGCTGGAAATCCGAAATAACAACAGAAAACGCTGAAAAAACTCAGCAGGCCAGGCAACATTCGTGGAGAGAGAAACCGAGTTAACGTTTCAGGTCGAAGTATTTATCCAATTCTCTTTTGAAACATACGAACAATGACGGACAGGTAAAGACCATCTGGTCCATCCAGCCTGTCTCACACAACTGTGATATCACAATCGATACACAGCACCCCACCCGAAACCATAGGATCTCCTGGGAGAGGCAAAAAATCTAGGCCAATTTGGGGGGTGTGGGGGGGGGGGGGGGGCGGAAATCTGGGAAATTCCTCGCCGACCCATCTAGGTGTTCTGACGAAGGGTCTTCGACCTGAAAAAATAGATTTGTAAGGCATGACCTTTTTACGAAACCATGTTGAGTGTCTCTAATATGTCCTTCTCTACCCAAGCATTGCATCCCTAATAGTTCCCTCAAGCATTTTGCCTATTACTGATAAACTAATGGGCCTATAGTTACCTGGGTCTGTCTTGTCACCTTTTTTAAACATGGGGATTAACACAATTGTAACGAAGGATATTAGCTCTGATGATGTGGAATCTGTATGGGTAGAATTGAGAAATACTAAGGGGAAAAAAACATTAGTGGGAGTGGTATATAGACCTCCAAACAGTAAGGCGGAGGTTGGGGATGGCATTAAAAGGGAAATTAAAGAAGCGTGCAATAAGGGCACAGCAGTCATCATGGGTGACTTTAATCTACATATAGATTGGGCCAACCAAATTAGTAACAATACTGTGGGTGGAGGAGGAATTCCTGGAGTGTTTACGGGATGGTTTCCTGGGCCAATATGTCGAGGAACCAACCAGAGATCAGGCCATCTTAGACTGGGTATTATGTAACGAGAGAGGATTAATTAGCAATCTTGTTGTACGAGGCCCCTTGGGTTGGAGCGATCATAATATGATCGAATTCTTCATTAAGATGGAGAATGAAGTAGTTGACTCAGAGACTAGGGTCCTCAATTTAAATAAAGGAAACTACGATGGTCTGAGGAGCGAGTTGGGTAGGATTGATTGGGGAATGGCACTCAAAGGGTTGACGGTGGATAGGCAATGGCAAACATTCAAAGACCGAATGGATGAGCTACAGAATTTGTTCATCCCAGTTTGGCATAAAAATAAAACAAAAAAGGTGACTCAACCGTGGCTAACAAGGGAAATTAGGGATAGCATAAGATCCAAGGAGAGGACATACAAATTGGCCAGAAAAAGCAATAATCCTGAGGATTGGGAGCAGTTTAGGATTCAACAAAGGAGGACAAAGGGATTAATTAAGAAAGGGAAAATAGAATATGAGAGTAAGCTTTCAGGGAACATAAAAACTGACTGTAAAAGCTTTTATAGATATGTGAAGAGAAAAAGATTGGTGAAGTCAAGCGTAGGTCCCTTGCAGTCAGAATCAGGGGAATTTATAATGGGAAACAAAGAAATGGCAGACCAACTAAATACATATTTTGATTCTGTCTTCACAAAGGAGAACACAAATAACCTCCCAGAGATGCTGGGGAACATAGGGTCTGATGAAAGGGTGGAACTGAAATAAATCAGTATTTGTAGGGAAATGGTGTTAGGAAAATTGATGGGACTGAAGGCCGATAAATCCCCAGGGCCTGATAATCTACATCCCAGGGTACTTAAGGAAGTGGCCCTAGAAATAGATGCATTGCTGGTCATCTTCCAGAACTCGATAGACTCTGGAACAGTACCCATGGATTGGAGGGTAGCTAATATTACCCCACTATTCAAAAAAGGTGGTAGAGAAAAAGCGGGTATTTATAGACCGGTAAGCCTGACATTGGTAGTGGGGAAAATGCTAGAGTCCATTATAAAAGATGTAATAGCAGGGCACTTGGAAAGCAGTGACAGGATCAGACAAAGTCAACATGGATTTACAAAAGGTAAATCATGCTTGACTAACCTACTGGAATTTTTTGAGGATGCAACTGGTAAAATAGATAAGGGAGAACCAGTGGATGTGGTGTATTTGGACTTTCAGAAGGCTTTCGATAAGGTCCCACATAAGAGATTAGCGTGCAAAATTAAGGCACATGGGATTGGGGGCAAGGTATTGACTTGGATAGAGAACTGGTTGGCGGACAGGAAGCAAAGAGTTGGAATAAACAGGTCGTTTTCCGAGTGGCAGGCAGTGACTAGTGGGGTACCGCAAGGATCGGTCCTAGGACCCCAGCTGTTCACAATATATATTAATGATCTGGACGAGGGAATTGGATGTAATATCTCCAAATTTGCAGACGACACAAAGCTGGGTGGGAGGGTATGCTGTGAGGAGGATGTCGTGAAACTCCAGTGCGATTTGGACAGGTTGGGTGATTGGGCAGAAACATGGCAAATGCACTATAATGTGGATAAATGTGAGGTTATCCACTTTGGTGGCAAAAACAGGAAGGTGTGGGAGACTACAGTCTCCCGCGTAAAGAAATAGGCAACACAGCGAGCTACAAGAAATAGGTCTTTACTCCAACTCTCACAATACAGTACTGAATTCGTAAAGCCCGCGAGCCTGTGATGACTCACGGATTGGTCACCTGCTGGAACCTGATTGGTTTTCCTTCCCTCAGCAGCAGGCAAGTCTGAACATGCCTTATTCCTCTCAGCTTGCAACTGTCTTGCGGGGGGAGGGGAATACAGCAGTTAAAAGGGGATTATACAGGTTTATCTACATACACAGTGTTTCCCCAATGTGGCAACGCCACAAAGGCAGATTATTATTTGAATGGCAATAGATTAGGAGAAGGGGAAGTGCAAAGAGACCTGGGTGTTCTTGTGCACCAGTCGCTAAAGGTAAGCATGCAGGTGCAGCAGGCGGTTAAGAAGGCAAATGGTATGTTGGCCTTCGTAGCAAGAGGGTTTGAGTACAGGAACAAGGATGTCTTGCTACAGTTGTACAGGACCTTGGTGAGACCGCACCTTGAGTATTGTGTGCAGTTTTGGTCGCCTTACCTGAGGAAGGACGTTCTTGCCATGGAAGGAGTGCAGCGAAGATTCACCAGGCTGATACCTGGGATGGCAAGAATGACGTATGAGGAGAGATTGTGTCGATTGGACTTATACTCACTAGAGTTTAGAAGATTGAGAGGGGATCTCATCGAAACCTATAAAATTCTGTCGGGCCTGGACAGACTAGATGCAGGAAGGATGTTTCTGATGGCCGGGGAGTCCAGAACCATGGGTCATAGTTTAAGGATAAGGGGTAAGCCATTTAGGACTGAAATGAGGAGGAATTTCTTCACCCAGAGAGTGGTGAACCTGTGGAATTCTCTGCCACAGAGGGTGGTGGAGGCCAGTTCATTAAATATATTCAAGAAGGAGTTAGATATATTTCTTAAGGCTAAAGGGATCAAGGGATATGGGGAGAAGGCAGGGACAGGGTACTGAATTTGGATGATCAGCCATGATCTCATTGAATGGCGGAGCAGGCTCGAAGGACCGAATGGCCTACTCCTGCTCCTATCTTCTATGTTTCTATGACTACATTAGCCTCCTTCCAGTCTATAGGAACTATTCCAGAGAGCATTGAATCTGTATCCACCACCCTATCAGACAGTGCATTCCCAATCCTAACCACTCGTTGCGTAAAATTTTTTTCCTCATGTCGCCTCTGGTTCTTTTGCCAGTCGCCTGAAATCAGTGCCCTCTGGTTATCGACCCTTAAGCCATTGGAAACAGTTTCTCTTTATTTACTCGATCTAAACCCTTCATGATTTTAAACACCTCTATCAAATCTCCTCTTGGCATTCTCTGCTCTAAGGAGAACAACTCCCAGCTTCTCCAGTCTATCCACATAATTGTAATCCCTCATCCCTGGAACCATTCTGGTAAATCTCTTCTGCACCCTCTCCAAAGCCTTCACGTCCTTCCTAAAGTGCGGAGCCCAGAATTGGACTCAATACTCCAGCTGGGCCGAACTAGTGTTTTATAAAGGTTCAGCATATCTTCCTGACTTTTGTACTCTCTGCCTCTATTTATAAAACCCAGGATCCCGTACACTTTATTAATTGATTTGTTAACCTGTCCTGCCTCCTTCATCTGTTGAGAAGCAGAACCGAGGGTTATAGGAATATTTGACAATTTATTTTTTGCAGACAAGATTGTGAAGGAAACTAGTGTTGCCTAAAGTAGGGATTAACTTTAGTGGTGGGTGAGAAGTTCATGACCCAATAACCGTCAGTGGATTCTGGTTAGGATTCGTTGGGCTGAAACATAGAAACATAGAAGATAGGAGCAGGAGTAGGCCATTCGGCCTTTCGAGCCTGCTCCGCCATTCAATGAGATCATGGCTGATCATCCAAATTCAGTACCCTGTCCCTGCCTTCTCCCCATATCCCTTGATCCCTTTAGCCTTAAGAAATATATCCAACTCTTTCTTGAATATATTTAATGAACTGGCCTCCACCGCCCTCTGTGGTAGAGAATTCCACAGGTTCACCACTCTCTGGGTGAAGAAATTCCTCCTCATCTCAGTCCTAAATGGCTTACCCTTTATCCTTAGACTGTGACCCCTGGTTCTGGACTCCCCGACCATCGGGAACATCCTTCCTGCATCTAGTCTGTCCAGGCCTGACAGAATTTTATAGGTTTTGATGAGATCCCCTCTCAATCTTCTAAACTCCAGTGAGTATAAGCCCAATCGACACAATCTCTCCTCATACGTCATTCCTGCCATCCCAGGTATCAGCCTGGTGAATCTTCGCTGCACTCCCTCCATGGCAAGAACGTCCTTCCTCAGGTAAGGCGACCAAAACTGCACACAATACTCAAGGTGCGGCCTCACCAAGGCCCTGTACAACTGTAGCAAGACATCCTTGTTCCTGTACTCGAACCCTCTTGCTACGAAGGCCAATATACCATTTGCCTTCTTAACCGCCTGCTGCACCTGCATGCTTACCTTCAGCGACTGGTGCACAATAACACCCAGGTCTCTTTGCACTTCCCCTTCTCCCAATCTATTGCCATTCAAATAATAATCTGCCTTCCTGTTTTTGCCACCAAAGTGGATAACCTCACATTTATCCACATTATAGTGCATTTGCCATGTTTCTGCCCAATCACCCAACCTGTCCAAATCATACTGGAGTTTCACGACATCCTCCTCACAGCATACCCTCCCACCCAGCTTTGTGTCGTCTGCAAACTTGGAGATATTACATCGAGTTCCCTTGTCTGGATCATTAATATATATTGTGAACAGCTGGGGTCCTAGGACCGATCCTTGCGGTACCCCACTAGTCACTGCCTGCCACTCGGAAAACGACCCGTTTATTCCAACTCTTTGCTTTCTGTCCGCCAACCAGTTCTCTATCCAAGTCAGTACCTTGCCCCCAATCCCATGTGCCTTAATTTTGCACGCTAATCTCTTATGTGGGACCTTTATCGAAAGCCTTCTGAAAGTCCAAATACACCACATCCACTGGTTCTCCCTTATCTATCAGTTACATCCTCAAAAAATTCCAGTAGATTAGTCAAGCATGATTTACCTTTTGTAAATCCATCTTGACTTTGTCCGATCCTGTCACTGTTTTCCAAGTGCTCTGCTATTACATCTTTGCTTTCAGAAATTCCCTCAGCACGTTAAATTCTTTGCAATTAAGCCACTGCAGTTATCGTCGTATAAACATTTCCCAAAAGTAATATTGGGGGACAAACAATTCACAGCATAGATTTTGGAAATACATGCATATAAACACTTTACTTAGTAAGTTACATATATATTTGAGCCATACCTTCTATGTGTTCCCTTATGAAGGGGTCATCCATGATGTTACTGTGATTGGTTTTCAGAATCTTCTCAAATTCAGTGATGTCATTATTTTGATAGGCACTGAGAAAACAGCATACTTGATAACTTCAATTTTCCCTAATCAGAGCTTTGTTTTTCTGCTAGGAGCAGGTCTTTTTGCCTGCCAGTCTGTAGTACAACTATTAATACAGTGTACCCCATTTATAACATTTGCTGTTTGTTGAGAAAATTAGGTGAACAAGACTATTTCCCCAAATTAAATGGATTAAAGTATGTTTCATCTGTTATAGTGGACAGGTATATTGGTTTGAGCACCTATATTTTTTTAATTTAAATTAATTATGGCTGTGGAAAATGTAAATTAGCCAGAAATGATGATACCTGGAATCATTCTGTTCCATTTTGCTGATAACACAGACGTAACTACCACAGTTTGAGCTCTTAAATGGTGTCTGAACCCAGTATTCACTCACCTAAGTTATTTAGCTGATTGATCAAAGAACTGATGAGTACCTACGTTAATACAATTTTAAGCATTCAGAATAGCAGTCATTAGACAGCGTCTTCCTTGGTTATACTGGACTTTAGTTAAGTCAGTCAAATCAAGTCACAAGGATCAGCGGCACTGAATTTTCATGTACTCTGTGGAATTCCAGTGGGAAACCGGATATGAAGATCACTTGGTGTCTCGTTCAATCTCCTGGCCATTTTACAAACTTGCTGTAGTTTTTTTTTGGGACACTAAGGGAATCGAGGGATATGGGGATAGTGCGGGAAGGTGAAGTTGAGGTAGAAGATCAGCAATGATCTTCTTGAATGGCAGAGCAGGTTCGAGGGGCCGAATGGCCTTCTCCTGCTTCTTATTTCTCATGTGCTTATGTTTATTTTACTGAATATCTGGAGGTCTCTGTCAGATGGGACTATACCAGTGACCACCAGAATGATACCAGGGCTCAGAGGTTTAAGAACATAAGAAATAGGAGCAGGAGCAGGAGTAGGCCATTCGGCCCCTCGAGCCTGCTCCGCCATTCAATAAGATCATGGCTAATCTGATCTTGGCCTCAACTCCACTTTCCTGCCCGCTCCCCATAACCCTCGATTCCCCTGTTTTTCAAAAATCTGTCTATCTCCACCTTGAATATATTCAATGACTCTGCCTCCACAGCTCTCTGGAGTAGAGAATTCCAAAGATTCACGACCCTCTGAGAGAAGAAATTTCTCCTCATCTCTGTTTTAAATGGGCGCCCCCTAGTTCTAGATTCCCCCACAAGGGGAAACATCCCCTCAGAATCTTATATGTTTAAATAAGATCACCTCATTCTTCTAAACTCCAATGAGTACAGGCCCAACCTGCTCAACCTTTCTTCATAAGACAACCCCTTCATCCCAGGAATCAACCTCGTGAACCTTCTCTGCACTGCCTCCAATGCAAGTATATCCCTCCTTAAATAAGGAGACCAAAACTGTACGCAGTACTCCAGGTGTGGTCTCACCAGCGCCCTGTACAGTTGTAGCAAGACTTCCCTACTTTTTATAAGAACATAAGAAATAGGAGCAGCAGTCAGCCATTCGGCCCCTCGAGCCAGCCCCGCCATTCAATAAGATCATGGCTGATCATCAACCTCAACTCCACTTTCCCGCCCGATCCCCATTGCCCTTGATTCCCCTAGAGTCCAAAAATCTATCGATCTCGGCCTTGAATATACTCAATGACTCAGCATTCACAGCCCTCTGGGGCAGAGAATTCCAAAGATTCACAACCCGCTGAGTGAAGAAATTCCTCCTCATCTCGGTCTTAAATGGCCGACCCCTTATCCTGAGACTGCCCCCTAGTTCTAGACACTCCAGCCAGGGAAAACAACCTCTCGGCATCGACCCTGTCAATCCCCTTCAGAATCTTGTATGTTTCAATGAGATTACCTCTCATTCTTCTAAACACCAGAGTGTGTGGGCCCATTCTACACAATCTCTCATCATAGGAATCAATCTAGTGAGCCTTCGTTGCACTGCCTCCAAGGCAAGTATATCCTTCCTTAGATAAGGAGACCAAAACTGTGCACAGTACTCCAGGTGTGGTCTCCCCAAGGCCCTGTACAATTGTAGCAAGACTTCCTTACTCTTATACTCCAACCCCCTTGCAGTAAAGGCCAACATGCCATTTGCATTCCTTATTGCTTGCTGTATCTGCATGCTAGCTTTCTGTGTTTCTTGCACGAGGACACCCAAATCTCTCTGAACACTAACGTTTGAAAGTTTCTCGCCATTTAAAAAAAAATTCTGTTTTTCTATTCTTCCTACCAAAGTGAATAACTTCACATTTCCCTACATTATACTCCATCTGCCACCTTACTGCCTACTCACTTAGCCTATCTATATCCGTTTGCAAACTCTTTGTGTTCTCCCCACCGCTTACTGTCCCACCTAGCTTTGTATCATCAGCAAACTTGGATACATTACACTCGGTCCCTTCATCTAGGTCATTAATATAGATTGTAATTAGCTGAGGCCCCAACACTAATCCTTGCGGCACCCCACTAGTTACTGCCTGCTAACCTGAAAAAGATCCGTTTATCCCTACTCTCTGTTTTCTGTCCATTAACCAATCCTCTATCCATGCTACTATATTACCCCCAACCCCATGAGCCCTAATCTTGTGTAATAACCTTTTATGTGGCACCTTGTCGAATGCCTTTTGGAAATCCAAATATACTACATCCACTGGTTCCCCTTTATCTACCCTGCAAGTTACATCCTCAAAAAACTCTAATAAATTTGTCAAACATGATTTCCCTTTCATAAAACCATGTTGACTCTGCCTAATCACGTTATGATTTTCTAAGTTCCCTGATACCACTTCCTTAACAGTGGATTCCAGCATTTTCCCGATGACTGATGTCAGGCTAACTGACCTGTAGTTCCCTAGTTTTTTCTCTCCCTCCTTTCTTGAATCGCGGTGTTACATTTGCAACCTTCCAATCTGCTGGGACCATTCTAGAATCTAGGGAATTTTGGAAGATCCAAACCAACTATCTCTTCAGCCACCTCTTTTAGAACCCTAGGATGTAGGCCGTCAGGTCCAGGGGATTTGTCGGCTTTTAGTCCCATTAGTTTCTCTAGTACTTTTTCTCTACTTTTATACTCCATCCCCCTTGCAATAAAGGCCAATATTCCATTTGCCTTCCTAATTATGGTTTAAATTAGGAGGGCCGGTTGCATAAACTTGGCTTGTATTCCCTTGAGCATAGGAGATTGAGGGGTGACCTGATCGAGGTGTTTGTTAAAATGATTTGATTGGGCAGAGACTGAGAAACTATGGATGGGGAATGAAAAACAAGGGGACATAATCTTAAAATGAGAGCTAGACCGCTCATGAGCAAAATCAGGGAGCACTTTTTCCACACGAAGGCTAGTAGAAATCTGGAACTCTCTTCCCCGAAAGGCTGTTGAAACTTTTAAAGACTGAGACAGATGGATGTTTGTTAAGTAACGGTATCGAGGGGTATGGAGCAACAGTGGGTAAATGGAGTCGAGGTGCCGATCAGCCATGATCTAATTGAATGGCAGAGCAGACTCAAGGGACTGAATGGGCTACCCCTGTTCCTGTGTGCTGCTTCCCCCTCAGAATGTTTTTCTCCACAGTAAGAAAGATTGTTGTCAATTGTGAGCTTAAAAGATGCTTTTACACTTGCTGTACACATGTTCTGATCTGGGAAGTGTTACCTCCAGGCCCAACTCACCCTCCCCCACCTTTATGTATCAGCTGTGGCTCAGTGGGTAGCACACTCGCCTCTGAGTCAGAAGGTTGTGGGTTCACAGTCCCACTCCAGGGACTTGAGCACATAAAGCTAGGCTGACGCTCACTGTGCAGTACTGAGGGAGTGCTGCACTGTCGGAGGTGCCGTCTTTCGGATGAGACGTTAAACCGAGGCCCCCGTCTGCGCTCTCAGGTGGACGTAAAAGATCCCATGCCACTATTTCGAAGAAGAGCAGGGGGGAGTTATCCCTGGCGTCCTGGCCAATATTTATCCCTCAACCAACATAACAAAAACAGATGATCTGGTCATTATCACATTGCTGTTTGTGGGAGCTTACTGTGCGCAAATTGGCTGCCACGTTTCCCACATTACAACAGTGACTACACTCCAAAAAGCACTTCATTGGCTGTAAAGCGCTTTGAGATGTCCAGTGGTCGTGAACGGCACTGTATAAATGCGAGTCTGTCTTTTTTTATATCGTTTGAGACATGTGCTCGTCTCTTGGTTACACATTATGATATGAAGATCCGATTGCGATTGATTGCAAGCGCAGGCAACCCTTGGCCTTAACCTGAAGTCAGTTTGTTGACAATCCGTGTTTTTCTTGTTCTGCAATACCTTTTGCTTGTGTGAGTGTCAAATTGTTAAGGGGCATAACTGATGAAGAAAGAACCTGGTAGAACTCCAGAATTGCTGTAAGCCTATGCAATTAAGATTACTGTGAATTCCAACCACCCCCTGCAATATGAGACCTTTCAAAAGGGAATTGGATAAGTACCTGAAGGAATAAAATTTGAAGGGCTACGGGGAAAGGGCGCGGGAGTGGGACTAGCTGAAGTGCTCTTGCAGAGAACTGGCACGGGCTCAATGGGTCGAATGGCCTCCTTCTGTGCTGTAACCATTCTATGATTTACCATTGTGGTAAACCACTGTTTGTATTCCTGTTTGTCCTGTTTGTATTCCACTGTGTACATGCCTGGACATGCCTCGGCTGGCTCCTCTCACAGGTCCTAGTATAAAGGTGACTGCTCCCCAGCCCTTGGTATCCTGGACCGGTCGACCACTCGAGGCAGACCTCCATTCTGTTGTTAATAAAAGCCTTTAGTTACTCTTCTAACTCTCAGTCTTTTATGAGTAATTGATAGCGCATCAATTTTATTAACAACATTTTTATAATGGAGAAGATCCTCACACCAGCATGCCTGGACTTAGATCATCGGGAGGCGGACTCATCCACCAAGTTTACTCACTGGCTTAAGTGTTTCGAAAAATTCCTGACCGCCTCTGAAGCAATCAAATCGGACGAGGACAAACTGGATGTCCTGACCTCCAAAGTGAACCACCGAGTGTACTCGGTCATCCAAGACGCGACCTCGTACGCGGATGCTATCAAGCTCCTCAAGGACCAGTACACGCGCCCAGTGAACGAAGTGTACGCCAGGCACCTCCCTGGGGAGTCGTAAACAACAACCTGGGGAATCGACCGTGGAATACCTTCAGGCACTGTCTGTGCTTGGCCGGGCCTGTGGTTGTAAGGATGTAAAGGCCGCCGTGTACACAGAGGAACTTATCCGGGACGCTTTTGTAGCGGGCCACAGATCCAATTACACACGACAGCGACTGTTGGAGCAGAGTAACCTCGACTTCAACAAGGCCTCTGAACTCGCACTATCGTTGGATGCAGCCTACCAGGGCATGGATGCCTACTCCTCTGCACCGTGGACGCCGCGGGGAATGACAGCCTGGGACACGGTAGGACCGCCTCATAGCGCCGTGCCACCCCAGCCACACCCCAACAACGGCCCAACTACCGCAGCAGTGTCCCAAGGCCAGACAGCAGTGCCCCAAGGCCAGAAATGCTACTTCTGTGGCCAGGCAAAACACCCCAGAGCGCGCTGCCCGGCGAAAAAAGCGATCTGCTCGGGCTGCGGGAAGAAGGGACACTACGCTAGCGTCTGCAGGGCCAAAGCCACCCCGAACTCCAGCAGCGCCGCGTGTGGGCCATGGCCGCCATTTTGGACCTCCCCGGCCGTGTGCGAATCACCGGTACAGCAGCCATTTTGGACGCCTCCAGCCACATGGGGATCATGGACGCCGCCATCTTGGACGACAGCCGGGACGCAGCAGGCCCCCGACACCGCCTCATCTGATACCCGCAGCGACACACCGACCCCTACGCTGGCATCCGTTACACTGGACCAAGCGAGACCGCACCAACTGGCCAGTTCCACAATGGACATTAAGGTAAATGGTCACGATACAATCTGCCTTTTTGACTCTGGGAGCACGGAGAGCTTCATCCACCCCGACACGGTGCGGCGTTGCTCTCTCCCAGTCCTGCCTGCGCAACAGCGGATTTCTATGGCCTCCGAGTCCCAGTCGGCGGACATCGGCGGCTACTGCGTGGTGACACTCGTAGTAGACGGGACCGTGTACGATCATTTTAAACTTCTGGTCCTGCCTGACCTCTGCGCTGCCGTCCTGCTGGGGTTAGATTTTCAGTGTCACCTTAAAAGTGTTACGATGGCGTACGGTGGACCCCTACCCCCACTCACAGTCCGCAGCCAGCAGCTTCCAAATTGCCCGCCGCGCACCAGGTGCAACCTCTCCACACTCAGAGTCACCCCCCCACCACTGTTTGCTAACCTCACCCCCGACTGTAAGCCCATCGCCACAAAGAGCAGGCGATACAGTGGCGGGGACAGGGTTTTCATTAAAACCGAAGTGGAGCGGCTCCTGAAAGAAGGGATTATTGAGGGCAGCACCAGCCCCTGGCGAGCCCAGGTTGTGGTCGTTAAGGCCAGCGAGAAGCAGCGCCTGGTCATCGACTACAGCCAGACAATAAATCGCTACACCCTGCTGGACGCCTACCCACTCCCCCGTATAGCTGATATGGTCAACCAGATCGCGCAGTACCGCGTCTTCTCGACCATTGACCTGAAATCAGCGTACCACCAGCTCCCCATCCGCCCTGAGGACCGCCAGTACACTGCCTTTGAGGCAAACGGCCGCCTCTATCACTTCCTTAGGGTTCCCTTTGGCGTCACCAACGGGGTCTCCATCTTCCAAAGGGAGATGGACCGGATGGTAGATCAAAATGCGTTGCAGGCCACTTTCCCATATCTGGACAATGTGACCATCTGCGGCCGTGACTTGCAGGACCATGACGCAAACCTCGAAAAATTCCTCCACACCGCCCAACTCCTGAACCTGACATATAACAAGGAGAAGTGCATATTCCGCACAAACCGCCTCGCCATCCTTGGCTGTGTTGTGGAACACGGAGTCATCGGCCCCGACCCCGACCGGATGCGTCCCCTTATGGCACTTCCACTGCCCCACTGCCTCAAGGCCCTGAAGAGGTGCCTAGGGTTTTTCTCCTATTACGCCCAGTGGGTCCCCTACTATGCGGACAAGGCCCGTCCGCTGATCAAGTCCACCTCTTTTCCCTTGACGGCAGAGGCCCGCTTAGCCTTTCACCGTATCAAGGAGGACATTGCCAAAGCCACCATGCACGCAGTGGACGAATCCATCCCCTTCCAGGTGGAAAGCGACGCGTCCGACTTTGCCCTGGCCGCTACCCTCAATCAGGCGGGGAGACCCGTGGCCTTCTTTTCACGAACCCTCCAAGGCCCGGAGACCAGACACTCCGCTGTCGAGAAGGAGGCCCAGGCGATTGTGGAGGCTGTGCGTCATTGGAGGCACTACCTGGCCGGAAAACGATTTACCCTGCTCACTGACCAGCGTTCAGTTGCTTTTATGTTTAACAACAAGCAGAGGGGCAAAATCAAAAATGACAAGATCTTGAGGTGGAGAATCGAACTTTCCACCTACAACTACGAGATCAGGGAAGCTAAATGAACCCCCGGATGCGCTATCGCGTGGCACCTGCGCCAGCGCGCAGATCGATAGACTACGGGTCCTCCACAATGACCTCTGCCACCCGGGGGTCACCAGGTTCTTCCACCTCATCAAGGCCCGCAACCTGCCTTACTCTATTGAGGAGGTCAGGACCATGACCAGGAACTGCCAAGTCTGCGCTGAGTGCAAACCACACTTTTATAAACCAGACAGGGCCCACCTGATAAAAGCCACTCGCCCCTTCGAGCGCCTGAGCGTTGATTTTAAAGGGCCTCTCCCCTCCTCCGACCGCAATGTGTACTTCCTCAATATTATTGATGAGTACTCCCGTTTCCCGTTCGCCTTCCCCTGCCCGGACATGACCAGTGCCACGGTCATTAAATGTCTGAACAACCTCTTCACCCTGTTCGGCTTCCCCAGCTATATCCATAGCGACCGGGGCTCATCGTTTATGAGCGACGAACTCCGTCAGTACCTGCTAACTAGGGGTATTGCCACAAGCAGGACCACCAGTTACAACCCCCGGGGGAACGGACAGGTGGAAAGAGAAAATGCGACAGTTTGGAAGGCCGTCCTGCTAGCCTTAAAGTCTAGGGGCCTTCCAACCTCCCGCTGGCAGGATGTGCTCCCCGATGCGCTCCACTCTATTCGGTCACTGCTCTGCACTGCCACTAACGCCACCCCTCATGAGAAAATGTTTGTCTTCCCAAGGAAGTCCACATCAGGGACATCGCTACCGCCATGGCTGACGTCCCCAGGGCCGGTCCTACTGAGAAGACACGTGAGGACCCATAAAACGGACCCCCTGGTCGAGAGGGTCGACCTCCTCCACGCCAACCCCCAGTATGCTTACATCGCATACCCGGACGGGCGGGAGGACACAGTCTCCATAAGAGACCTTGCACCCTCGGGGACCACAGTAACCCACTACCCACTACCACCCCCCCCCACGATCCGATATCCAGCCCCAGCAGACGGCAGGCCTGGGCCCCGCGACCCGCTCGACATCTACGAGGACGACACGCCTGTGCCACAGCCTACGCTGGACTCGACGCCGGAAGCTTCACTACCCCTGCCGTCGCCACGCCGATCACAGCGGCAGACAAGACCTCCGGAGAGACTCCAATACACTAACTTTTAATACACTTCACCCCGCCGGACTCAATTTTAAACAAGGGGTGAATGTGGTAAACCACTGTTTGTATTCCTGTTTGTCCTGTTTGTATTCCACTGTGTACATGCCTGGACATGCCTCGGCTGGCTCCTCCCACAGGTCCTAGTATAAAGGTGACTGCTCCCCAGCCCTTGGTATCCTGGACCGGTCGACCACTCGAGGCAGACCTCCATTCTGTTGTTAATAAAAGCCTTTAGTTACTCTTCTAACTCTCAGTCTTTTATGAGTAATTGATAGCGCATCAACCATTGAAATTGATTAAATGCTTGAGACGTCATAAGGCGTGGAATGAGTAAAGCCGATTTAACCGATTTGAATCTGTCCTTTCCATGTAAAATTTGAACTCTCTTGGACTCCTACTTAATCAACCTTAATATTCATTCTCTTCCACCAACCCCTCCCATTTTCTCTCCTCTACTGAAGGTGCTGTGCTGACTCTTGTTAGTGTATGTTTTAACGGACACCTGCAGCTCTATAGTGTCTTGCTCAAGTGCCCATTCTTTCATGTTTGAGCCTGGACACGGAGGGTCAGTGAGCTGCTCAACCATAGGGGGCATCACAGCTGAGAGTAATGCTCTTCCACTACGGAGGCATCACAGCTGAGCTAATTTGTTTGTTTATATGTAGATATATGCATGCAGGAGCCAATTTGCACATAGCAAGGTTCTCTGTCAAGTGAGACTCATGCCTAAATATGCTCTGGGTGATGGGATTTAAGAAGGAATGTAAGCCAGGACACGATGAGAAGTCCTGCCTCTTCTTTCAGCAAGCGTCATGGGATCTCTTACTTTATGTCCACCTGAACAGTTGGCTTAGCATCTCATTCAGAAAGACATTTGCATTCTCATTCATATTTGATTTTGCCTTCAACTAAAACTCTTCTGTGTTTGTTTATAGAGCTGATGGCCGAGGTGGGCGCCATGGACCAGTTGAGTACATCGGATAGTTCGTCCGACTCCAAGGGTTCTTCATCCTCTTCCTCAAGCAGCGATAGCTCCAGTGATTCTGAGGATGAGACACACAAACCTGCTCTCCCTCCTTCAGTGCCTGCTCTCCCTCCTTCAGTGCCTTCCTCTCATACTTTTTCAATGCCATTAATACCACCTTCACTACCTGAGCATCACATATCAACGGTGGATGCCGTTAACAGCAGACCCGAGGAGACTCTGAGCACATTGCGTAAGTAATTTAATTTTCCTTTTTTTTTATCAACGAAGTAAAGTTTATCATTTCAGGGGATGAGAGCCCTCGTTGGATAACGTTGGCTACCGACGGGCCCAGTGTTGAAGGAGGTTAGTGGGTGCAAGAGAGGAAATGTAACAGAACAGTACTGTCCCATTGGACGTAAGAACATAAGAAATAGGAGCAGGAGTCGGCCATACAGCCCCTTGAGCCTGCTCCACCATTCAATAAGATCATGGCTGATCTTCAACCTCAACTCCACTTTCCCACCCGATCCCCATATCCCTCGATTCCTTTAGAGTCCAAAAATCTATCGATCTCAGCCTTGAATGTACTCAACATTTGTAACAAAATTGCACCTGGGCAGGACCGGGACCAATGTCCTAGGGGGAGTGTTTGCTAGTGCTCTGGTGGAGGGTTTAAACTAAAATGGCGGGGGGTTGGGAACCTGAGCAGGGAGACAGAGGAAAGGGAAACAAGGATGGAAGGAGAAAAACAAAGGTGGCAGTCAGAGAAATCAAGGGTTTAAATCCAACATGGCCACAGTAAATAATTCTAAAAGGTGTAAGAGTGTTAAAAAATAAAAAGCCTGAAGGCCTTGTGTCTTAATGCGAGGAGCATTCGTAATAAGGTGGATGAATTAGCTGCGCAAATAGAGGTAAACGGATATGATATTGGGATTACGGAAACATGGCTCCAGGGTGATCAAGGCTGGGAACTCCACATTCAGGGGTATTCAATATTCAGGAAAGATAGGCAAAAAGGAAAAGGAGGTGGGGTAGCATTGCTGGTTAAAGAGGGGATTAACACAATTGAAAGGAAGGATATTAGCTCTGATGATGTGGAATCTGTATGGGTAGAACTGAGAAATACCATGGGGCAGAAAACGTTAGTGGGAGTGGTATACAGACCTCCAAACAGTAATGCGGAGGTTGGGGGTGGCATTAAACGGGAAATTAGAGACGCGTGCAATAAGGGCACTGTAGTTATCATGGGTGACTTTAATCTACATATAGATTGGGCTAACCAAATTAGTAACAATACTGTGGAGGAGGAATTCCTGGAGTGTATACGAGATGGTTTCCTGGACCAATATGGCGAGGAACCAACCAGAGATCAGGCCATCTTAGACTGGGTATTATGTAATGAGAGGATTAATTAGCAATCTTGTTGTGCGAGGCCCCTTGGGTCGGAGCGATCATAATATGATAGAATTCTTCATTAAGATGGAGAGTGAAGTAGTTGACTCGGAGACTAGGGTCCTGAATTTAAATAAAGGAAACTACGATGGTGTGAGGCGCGAGTTGGGTAGGATTGATTCGGGAATGTTAGTCAAAGGGTTGACAGTGGATAGGCAATGGCAAACATTCAAAGATCACATGGATGAACTACAGAATTTGTTCATTCCTGTTTGGCATAAAAATAAAACAAAAACGGTGACTCAATCGTGGCTAACAACGGAAATTAGGGATAGCATAAGATCCAAGGAGAAGACATATAAATTGGCCAGAAAAAGCAGTAAACCTGAGGATTGGGAGCAGTTTAGGATTCAGCAAAGGAGGACAAAGGGATTAATTAAGAGGGGGAAAATAGAGAGTGAGAGTAAGCTAGCATGGAACATAAAAACTGAATGTAAAAGCTTTTATAGATGTGAAGAGAAAAAGATTGGTGAAGTCAAGCGTAGGTCAATTACTGTAGGAGATTGTGTCGATTGGGCTTATACTCACTGGAGTTCAGAAGATTGAGAGGGGATCTCATCAAAACCTATAAAATTCTGTCAGGCCTGGACAGACTAGAAACATAGAAGATAGGAGCAGGAGTAGGCCATTCGGCCTGCTCCGCCATTCAATGTGATCATGGCTAGATGCAGGAAGGATGTTTCCGATGGCCGGGGAGTCCAGAACCAGGGGTCATAGTCTAAGGATAAGGGGTAAGCCATTTAGGACTGAAATGAGGAGGAATTTCTTCACCCAGAGAGTGGTGAACCTGTGGAATTCTCTGCCACAGAGGGCGGTGGAGGCCAGTTCATTAAATATATTCAAGAAGGAGTTAGATATATTTCTTAAGGCTAAAGGGATCAAGGGATATGGGAAGAAGGCAGGGATGATCAGCCATGATCTCATTGAATGGCGGAGCAGGCTCGAAGGGCCGAATGGCCTACTCCTGCCCCTATCTTCTATGTTTCTATGTCCCTTGCAGTCAGAATCAGGGGAATTTATAATGGGTAACAAAGAAATGGCAGACCAATTAAATACATGCTTTGGTTCTGTCTTCACAAAGGAGGACACAAATAACCTCCCAGAGATGTCGGGGAACATAGGGTCTAATGAGAGGGAGGAACTGAAAGAAATCAGTATCTGTAGGGAAATGGTGTTAGGGAAATTGACGGGATTGAAGGCCGATAAATCCCCAGGGCCTGATAATCTACATCCTAGGGTACTTAAGGAAGTGGCCCTAGAAATAGTAGATGCATTGCTGGTCATCTTCCAAAATTCTATAGACTCTGGAACAGTTCCCATGGATTGGAGGGTAGCTAATGTTACCCCACTGTTCAAAAAAGGTGGTAGAGAGAAAACGGGGAATTATAGACCAGTAAGCCTGACATCGGTAGTGGGGCAAATGCTAGAGTCCATTATAAAAGATGTAATAGCAGAGCACTTGGAAAACAGTGACAGGATCGGACAAAGTCAACATGAATTTACAAAAGGTAAATCGTGCTTGACTAATCTACTGGAATTTTTTGAGGATGTAACTGGTAGAATAGATAAGGGAGAAGCAGTGGATGTGGTGTATTTGGACTTTCAGAAGGCTTTCGATAAGGTCCCGCATAAGAGATTAGCATGTAAAGTTAAGGCACATGGGATTGGGGGCAAGGTACTGACTTGGATAAAGAACTGGTTGGCAGACAGGAAGCAAAGAGTTGGAATAAACGGGTCTTTTTCCTAGTGGCAGGCAGTGACTAGTGGGGTACCGCAGGGATCGGTCCTAGGACCCCAGCTATTCGCAATATATGTAAATGATCTAGACGAGGGAACTAGATGTAATATCTCCAAGTTTGCAGACGACACAAAGCTGGGTGGGCGTGTGTGCTGTGAGGAGGATGCCGAGAAACTCCAGTATGATTTGGACAGGTTGGGTGATTGGGCAGAAGCATGGCAGATGCAGTATAATGTGGATAAATGCGAGATTATCCACTTTGGTGGCAAAAAAGGAAGGCAGATTATTATCTGAACGGCAATCGATTGGGAGAAGGGGAAGTGCAGCGAGACCTGGGTGTCCTTGTGCACCAGTCGCAGAAGGTAAGCATGCAGGTGCAGCAGGCGGTTAAGAAGGCAAATGGTATGTTGGCCTTCGTAGCGAGAGGATTCGAGTACAAGAACAAGGATGTCTTGCTGCAGTTGTACAGGGCCTTGGTGAGACCACACCTTGAGTATTGTGTGCAGTTTTGGTCACCTTATCTGAGGAAGGATGTTCTTGCCATGGAGGGAGTGCAGCGAAGATTCACCAGACTGATACCTGGGATGGCAGGAATGACGTATGAGGAGAGATTGGGTCGATTGGCCTCGTACTCGCTGGAGTTTAGAAGAATGAGAGGGGATCTCATTGAAACTTATAAAATTCTAACAGGACTGAACAGACTGGATGCAGGAAGGATGTTCCCGATGGCCGGGGAGTCCAGAACCAGCGTCACAGTCTAAGGGTAAGGGGTAAGCCATTTAGGACTGAGATGAGGAGGAATTTCTTCACCCAGAGAGTGGTGAACCTGTGGAATTCTCTGCCACAGAAGGCAGTGGAGGCCAATTCATTAAATATATTCAAGAAGGAGTTGGATATATTTCTTAAGGCTAAAGGGATCAAGGGATATGGTGAGAAGGCAGGGACAGGGTACTGAGTTTGGATGATCAGCCATGATCTCATTGAATGGCGGAGCAGGCTCGAGGGGCCGAATGGCCTACTCCTGCTCCTATCTTCTATGTTTCTATGTTTTCTATAACATCCACAGCCCTCGGGTAGAGAATTCCAAAGATTCACCACCCTCTGGGTGAAGAAATTCCTTCTCATAGAAACACAGAAGATAGGAGCAGGAGTAGGCCATTCGGCCCCTCGAGCCTGCTCTGCCATTTAATAAGATCATGGCTGATCATCCAAATTCAGTACCCCGTCCCTGCTTTCTCCCCATATCCTTTGATCCCTTTAGCCTTAAGAAATATATCTAACTCCTTCTTGAATATATTTATTGTATTGGCCTCAACTGCCTTCTGTGGTGGAGAATTCCACAGGTTCGCCACTCTCTGGGTGAAGAAATTCCTCCTCATCTCAGTCCTAAATGGCTTACCCCTTATCCTTAGTGTGGAGATGCCGGTGTTGGACTGGGGTGGACAAATGTAAGAAATCACACAACACCAGGTTATAGTCCAACAGCTTTATTTGAAATCACAAGCTTTCGGAGCGCTGCTCCTTCGTCAGCTGCTCCTTATCCTTAGACTGTGACCCCTGGTTCTGGACTCCCCGGCCATCGGGAACATCCTTCCTGCATCTAGTTTATCTAGTTCTGCTCGAATTTTATAAGTTTCAATGAGATCCCCTCATTCTTCTAAACTCCAGCGAGTATAAGTCCAATCGACCCAATCTCTCCTCATACGTCATTCCTGCCATCCCAGGTATCAGTCTGGTGAATCTTCGCTGCACTCCCTCCATGGCAAGAACTTCCTTCCTCAGATTCCTCATCTCAGTCCTAAATGGCCTACCCCTTATCCTGAGACTGTGACCTCTGGTTCTAGACACTCCAGGCAAGGGAAACAACGTCTCAGCATCTACCCTGTCGAACCCCCTCAGAATCTTGTATGTTTCAATGAGATCACCTCTCATTCTTCGAAACTCCAGAGTTTAGGCCCAATCTACTCAATTTCTGTCTGCAGTTAAACGTGTGAAATTACTGGTGACTTGTATCCCAGATTGTGATGGAGGGAGCATGTGGAGTGTGGAATAAGAAAATTTGGCTCATCAAAGCATTTCCCTCCGAAAGCCTTTATTACAAGCTAGCAGGGGAGCGTTATGGCTGTCTGCCACCACCGACTCAACTAAATACAATTACAGCATCATATTTATAGAGATTACATTGTATTTCCCGTACCATATATGGGTATGTTCCAGGTGATTGCATGCGCAAATAAGTTTTGGGTCCATAGGCTAAGTACCGTACACACAGGGTGTCCTTGGTGTACGGGGAGCCCATCGGACCACTGTCACGGGTTGAACAGCTAGTTTCCCTACACAACCGTGAAGGCCGCTGTCCACCCTTATCTTGAGTTGTGGCATCCTGTTGTCCTGCCTACGTGTGCCTGTTGTTTCTGCTGAATTGGAAGAACTAAATATTGTCTAACTAGAATATGTGAATATATCCAGTTTAACCCAATGCACTTAAGGTATAGAAACATAGAAAAATAGCAGCAGGAGTAGGCCATTCGGCCCTTCGAGCCTGCTCCACCATTCAATATGATCATGGCTGATCCTCTATCTCAATACCATATTCCCGCTCTCTCCCCATACCCCTTGATGCCTTTTGTGTCTAGAAATCTATCGATCTCCTTCTTAAATATATTCAGTGACTTGACCTCCACAGCCTTCTGTGGTAGAGAATTCCACAGGTTCACCACCCTCTGAGTGAAGAAATTTCTCCTCATCTCAGTCCTAAATGTCCTACCCCGTATCCCGAGACTGTGACCCCTCATTCTAGACCCCCCCAGCCAGGGGAATACATCCTCCCTGCATCCAGTCTGTCTAGCCTTGTCAGAATTTTATACGTTTCAATGAGATCCCCTCTCATTCTTCTAAACTCTAGTGACTACAGGCCTAGTCGACCCAATCTCTCCTCATACGACAGTCCTGCCATACACTTTTTAGCTCCCCCAACAATCCCTCCTTTTGGCGCTTGTCATGAATTTCCAGTTTGTTGTGGAGTATTTTAAACCAACACTCGACACAAGGGTTTAGATCGATAGTCAAGTTGTCTTTATTGCACCGGTGGGGAAACAGTCTGCTCTGTCTAAGCCAGGCCTTTCCAAATTGGTACAGCAAACACGACATTTTTAAACATGACAGTACACATGTCAAAATTCATTCCTGCCACCTGATTGGACCTTGGCCCGCATGCATCTTCACTGATTGATTGGTTGCCTATGTCGCGTTACATTAAAGTACTGCCTTTATTATCGGAAAAGTATATGTCAAGCTGTTGTTGCACCTATGACCTCTGTTTATGCCAAATGGGGTCTCATCAATATTGTACTTCTGGTTCATTGTCCTCCTTTCCTGCCTCTCTAGGCCTCTTTTACTTCCAACTCATTGTTTTACTTTCCTGCCAGCACAGAACTTACATCCTCTTAGGCCTCTTATGGTTCCATGTCCGGCTATGTTATCTCCACTGCCAATTCAGCAACTTAGGAAAAAGATGGTCTTTATTACACCATTCAGTGAAATTGCCAGCGATGTCAGTGTAACTCTTTCCCCACTGCAAGTTCCTTTACAAGCTGGACACCTACATGCTTCTACCGGGGATCCTCCGGTGGTCACAATGTTTTGCATCATCCCTAAGCTTTTATATTGACGGAGTGGTTGGGTATTGGCCGATACCCAAATGTTCCCTATATTCCCGATTAAACAAATTCCCCTTTGCCATCCATCTGGGGCTGCACTTCTGTCCTCATTGTTATTGCTTTAGTCAGCTGTCTAGCCTTCTGTTGTCTGCGTGCCATGCATGTCTTGCAAATGGAGATATATTACAATTATCTGCTGGACTACCACCAGCATGTGTGATATTATTCTTATCCACGGATGGATTTGAATGTTTAGCCCGCAGTCCCATAAGTCATCCCACCAAGTGGTAATCTTGATGTTTTCTATCTCTTCCTCGACATCCTTGTTCTGTTGTTGCAGTGTGTAATACACTTTCTGGGATTCAGTGATTTTTTTCCTCATAATTCAGCCAGTTCTTCCGGTAACGGGGGCACCTCGTACCCAAATTTGTTGATGTAGTTAGAGAGTTCTGTTTTGATGTCCTCTGACACCTGGATCGAGGTGGATTTTCGTTGGTGTATGTCGACCAGTGCTTCCCGTCCAATCCTTACTGGTACTTCCGGGGTAAAGCAGAACACAGGACTGGGCATCTCCCAAACCTGATCTGCGTACTCAAAAGCTTTCTGGTTAGTGGTTACTTGGTACTCTCCCTTGTCCACATATGCAGCCTGCGTGTGTGAGAGAGGTGGGCCCCATGGTGCAATTTATTTCCCCCCTGGACACATTAAATCCACATGCTGCAATTGGGTCAAAGCTTATTTTATGAGGACTGATGGTTATTCCCTGACGGGTGACACACCCCTCTAGTTTGGTTCCCACGAGACACTCCTCATGAGCAACTGCATACGGCAGTGTCTCATGGTACATTATGTGAATGTTTTCCCTAATGATCCCTGATGTAAGAAAACTACAGGAAACTTTCGATTTACTGGCACCTAAATAACCGGAAATCTCGGTTAACCGGCAAAATTCAGGAGTAGGTTCAGGTAAGTTTTATTACTTGCCTTCCTCGATCTGTTGCTGTGCAAGGGTGTGGCTGCAGCTGTTGCTAAGCTACAGAGACGCTTGGAACTTGTGGCCATTGTTCTGAACCTGTTGCTAAGCAACAGGGTCTGTTGCTTTATACGGAGCTCTCAGCTCCGTATCTTTTACTATAGCTTTCGGTTATCCGGAATTTTTGATGAACTGGCACCACGTTGGTGCCAGATTAAAAAAAAGTTTGCTGTACTAGGCACTTGGTCTAAGCGTTAAACAAAGCTTTAATCAACTGTTTTACAACATGGAGGTCTAGCTGTGTCCTTCACTAGTTCCTGTTAAGAATGTCCTACGCAAGCTGGGCCCGTGCCCGAGTATTTATACTCTCCCTGGACAGTGCCACCCATAGGCCGCTCAGTATTATTTCAGAAGTCTTTCTTTCATGAATGACTGATTCATGTCAATCCCTATGTTCTGAACTTGGTATACTTCCCGAGGCTGCGCCTCTGGCATAATTGCTGGTATCGCCAGTGTTAACCCTAACACGCTTTTGTTGCTTATTTTACATTCAATCTGGGTGGAGTATACCTGCACCATGCCCCTGAGTTGGCACCCTGGTATGGCCTCTCCATGGCAGGACAGGTTAGTCAGCTGTCCATTACTTATCCATAATGGTACCTCGCCCTCCTTTATCTGGGTTATGTTTTCCCTGGCTTGTTCCACCACCCAATTTCCGAAGGTACATTATGTGAATGTTTTCCCTAATGAGGCTTCGTGATCCTCTTTTTAATAATTTTGTTAATTGCCTGGGCATGTGCTTCGAGGACCGTTGCTATGTCCTGAAGTCGGCTCGTAAGGGCCTGATCGTCTGTCAACTGAGAGTCTTGGTTCTGACTCTGGTCCCGTAGGATCTTCTTAATTCTGGAGCTCAGATCCCTAATTTTACTGGAAAAACTCAGCAGGCCAGGCAACATCTGTGGAGAGAGAAATAGAGTCAACGTTTCAGGTCGAAACCCTTCGTCAGGACTGAAAAGGCACAGGAAATGAAACATTAAAAGGCCAGTTTGGGGGCTAGGAAATGAGGATGAGAGAACAAAAGAGAAGTGAAGAGACATTAAGAGGTATTCAGTCCGTAAGGGTGACCCCGAGCTTCCGGCCGCCTGTCATTTTAATTCACCGCCCCATTCCCACTCGGACCTCACCGTCCTCGGGCTCTTGCATTGTTCCACGGAAACCCAGCGTAAGCTCGAGGAACAGCACCTCATCTTCCGATTAGGCACTTTACAGCCTTCCGGACTCTATCGAGTTCAACAATTTCAGATCATAACCTCGGCCCCTATTACATTTTTACACATCTTTTTTATCCACACCTTTGTTTTGGCCCTTCCCCCTTTTTTTCTCTCCCACATGGCAGCTGTCTCTCATTCTGCCAGCGCATTTCACACCTAATCTAGAGCCGTCATTTGTCTCTCCACTAGTCCTATCACCATCTCGTCTGGTTTTGAATACCTCTTAATGTCTCTTCACTTCTCTTTTGTTCTCTCATCCCCATTTCCCAGCCCCCAAACTGGCCTTTTAATCTGTTTCACTTCCTGTGCTTTTTCAGTCCTGACTAAGGGTTTCGACCTGAAACGTTGACTCTATTTCTCTCTCCACGGATGTTGCCCGGCCTGCCGAGTTTTTCCAGCATTTTCTGTTGTTATTTCGGATTTCCAGCATCCACAGTATTTTGCAATCCCTAATTTTACTGTCCAGAGTCGCCAGATCAATTCAATTCAATTCAATTTTATTTGCCATATGTACTAGTACAATGGAATGCTTACTCCCCGTAGGGACACGTCAGCTATTTTACAGCGCCGTGTTCAGAAAGTCAATTCTTTGGCATCCAGTGGCAGTGGGAGCACGATGTCCCTCAGCCGTTCCGTCCTCCTCGTCACCGCGGCCTTTTCCTCACTGTGGCCGGCTCGGCTCCACGTGTGGCGGCCTGCTTCTCCCGCTCACCCTCTGGCCACCATTTCCGGCTCCCCGCCTCCCAGTCGGACTGCGAGTCGTCGTGGTTGCTGCTCGATGCGCTGCGCTGCCTCCGCCCAACTCGCCGAACACATCCTCCGGTCGCCGCGGCCTCCACCTCACCGTCGCCGGCTCCATGGTCCGACGGCCCGGGCCTGCTTCTCCCGCTTCCGGTCCGGCCTCTGGCCGCCATGCTCGGCTCCCCTCCTCCCAGTCGGAATGCCTTCCTGCTGAGGAGCAGCCGGCCGACGTGCTCTAGCGGGTCGACGTGGCTGCTGCTGCATCCCGATGCGCTGCGCTGCGTTGTGTTAGCAACCGAGGTCCCTGTGTTAAATATGGTCGCGGCGTCATTAAGTATGTCTCTCCGGTGTCGCCTTTGGTGGCGTTGCCCCGGGATGCAGCCATTTCCCTTAACCCCTTGTTCTAGTATTTGCCTAGTCAATCTTTGATATAGCCCCTCGGGTCTCATTTGAACACCACTGCGGGTGACTTATGTCCGTCAAATCCAACACCACTAGTACCAACTCATGGTGTACATTATCATACATTACATTTCCTGTTGGGACCGGTACCAGCCCGTTTTCTGGTCCCGGGGGTTTGCCTTGGACATTTCTGGGGCCGTGTTGTTTCCCTGATCGAGAACATCGCAGCGGATTGAGTTGTCGGTCGCCTCTTGTATGTGACTATTGGCACAACCAGTTCGAAGTGGCATGCCGGCCAACAAAGAGCTATCCAGCCTAATCCCACTTCCCAGCTCTTGGTCCGTAGCCCTGCAGGTTAGAGCATCCCAAGTGCACATCCAGGTACTTTTTAGATGTGGTTAGGGTTCCTGCCTCTACCACCCTTTCAGGCAGTGAGTTCCAGACCCCCACAACCCTCTGGGTGAAGACATTTCCCCTCAAATCCCCTCTAAACCTTCCACCAATTACTTTAAATCCATGCCCCCTGGTTTTTGACCCCTCTGCTAAGGGAAATAGGCCCTTTCTATCCACTTTATCTAGGCCCCTCATAATTTTATACACCTCAATAAGGTCTCCCCTCGGCCTCCTCTGTTCCAAGGAAAACAAACCCAGCCTATCCAGTCTTTCCTCATAGCTAAGATTCTCTACTCCCAGTAACATCCTTGTAAATCTCCTCTGTACCCTCTCTAGTGCAATCACATCTTTCCTGTAATGTGGTGACCAGAACTGCATGCAGTACTCTAGCTGAGGCCTAACCAGTGTTTTATACAGTTGAAGCATAACCCCCCTGCTCTTGTATTCTATGCCACGACTAATAAAGGCAAGTATTCCATATGCCTTCTTAATCACCTTATCTACCTGGCCTGCTACCTTCAGGGATCTGTGGACATGCACGCCAAGGTCCCTTTGTTCCTCTGCACTACTCAGTGTCCTACCATTTAATGTGTATTCCCTTTCCTTGTTAGCCCTCCCCAAATGCATTACCTCACACTTCTCCGGATTGAATTCCATTTGCCACTGTTCTGCCCACCTGACCAATATATTGATATCTTCCTGCAGTCTACAGCTTCCTTCTTCAGTATCAACCACACAGCCGATTTTAGTATCATCTGCAAACTTCTTAATCATACCCCCTATATTCAAGTCTAGATCATTGATATATACCACAAAAAGCAAGGGACCTAGTACTGAACCCTGTGGAACCCCACTGAAAACAGCCTTCCAGTCACAAAAACACCCATCAACCATTACCCTCTGCTTCCTGTCTCCGAGCCAGTTTTGAATCCAACTTGACACTTTGCCCTGGATCCCATGGGCTTTTAACTTCGTGACCAGTCTGCCATGTGGAACCTTATCAAAAGCCTTGCTAAAGTCCATATACATCAAATCACTACCCTGATCTACCCTCCTTGTTACCTCCTGAAAAAAATTCAATCAAGTTTGTCAGACACGACCTTCCCTTAACAAATCCGTGCTGACTATTCTTGATTAATCCGTGTCTTTCTAAATGAAGATTTATCCTGTCCTTCAGAATTCTTTCCAATAATTTTCCCATCACCGAGGTTAGGCTGACTGGCCTGTAATTACTCGGTCTATCCTTTTCTCCCTTTTTAAACAAGGGTACCACATTAGCAGTCCTCCGGCACCACACCTGAAGCCAGAGGGGATTGGAAAATAATGGTCAGGGCCTCTGCTATTTCCTCTTTTGCTTCTCTTAACAGCCTGGGATACATTTCATCCAGGCCTGGGGATTTATCCACTTTTATTGCTGCTATACCCCTTAATACTTCCTCTCACTATGTTTATTTCATCTAATATTTCACACTCCTTCTCCCTGATAGCAATGTCTGCTTCGCCCCTCTCTTTTGTGAAAACATACGCAAAGTATTAAGAACCCTACCGACGTCTCCCGCCTCCACACACACATTACCCTCATGATCTGTAATAGGCCCTACCCTTTCTTTAGTTATCCTCTTACTCTTAATATATTTATAAAACATCTTTGGGTTTTCCTTGATTTTACTTGCCAAGACTTTTTCATGCTCCCTCTTTGCTTTCCTAATATCCTGCACTTTCTGTACTCCTCTAAAGATTCTGGAGTATTTAGCCCTCGGTATATGTCATACGCCTCCCTTTTTTTCTTTATCCTACCCTGTATGTCCCTAGACATTCAGGGGGCTCTAGATTTGTTCGTCCCACCGTTTTTCTTTTAGGGCACATATTTGGTCTGAACCCTCCGGATCTCCTTGAATGCCTCCCACTACTCTGACACTGATTTACCTTCAAGTAGCTGTTTCCAGTCCACTATGGTTAAATCCCCTCTGAGCTTAGCAAAATTTGCTATTCTCCAATTTAGAATTTTTATTCCTGGTCTATCCTTGTCCTTTTCCATAACTACCTTAAATCTAACTGAATTATGGTCACTAGCACCAAAATCCTCCCCCACTGATGCGCCTTCTACCTGCCCAGTTTCATTCCCTAAAACTAAGTCCAGAACCACCCCCTCCCTTGTTGGGCTATCTACATACTGGCTAAAAAAGTTCTCCTGGATGCATTTTAGGAATTCCGCACCCTCTATACCCTTCACACTAATTTTATCCCAGTTAATACTGGGGTAGTTGAAATCCCCTACTATTACTGCCCTATAGTTTTTGCACTTCTCAGAAATTTGTCTATATATTTGCTCTTCTATCTCCCTCTCACTGTTCGGGGGTCTGTAGTACACGCCCAGCAGTGTGATCGCCCCTTTTTTGTTTTTCAGTTCGACCCATACGGCCTCATTTGGTGATCCCACCAACATATCATCCCTCCTCACAGCTGTAATAGTTTCTTTAAGCAATACCGCGACCCCCCCTCCCTTTTTGCCTCCCTCTCTATCCCGTCTGAAAATTCTATAACCAGGAATGTTGAGCTGCCATACCTGCCCCTCTTTCAGCCACGTCTCTGTAATAGCTATAATATCATAGTCCCAAGTATCTACCTGTGCCCTCAGCTCATCTGCCTTGTTAGCTGTACTCCTTGCATTGAAGTATATACCATTTAGTACAGGCAAACCTCCTTGTTGACCACTATCTAGCCCTTGATTCCTCTGTCCTTCCAATTTACTTTCTACGTTTTTGTTTTCCAATTTGTTTTTCTTCCCTTCCTACTGACTCTATTCTTGGGTTCCCATCCCCCTGCCAAGCTAGTTTAAACCCTCCCCAATAGCACTAGCAAACCCTCCCACGAGGATATTGGTCCCATTCCTGTTGAGGTGCAACCCGTCTGACTTGTACAGGTCCCACCTCCCCCCAGAAACGGTTCCAATTCCCCAGGAATCTAAAGCCCTCCCTCCTTGCACCATCTCTCCAGCCACGCATTCATCTGCTCTATCATAATCCCATCCTGTACCTCTTTGACACAGCACTGCTCTCCCCCATTGTTCTATCTTACTTACAAAAAAAAATAATTCTCCGCTATCTCGGTTCTGGCAGTTGCCATCCTCGGGGCACCCCAGTGGCTGGGGAAAAACATTGGGGGCCAGGGTGTAGGGACTGTTCATATCTCTTGCTGTCGCCTTGATTTCACTCTTTACCAAAGTAGCGACACGTAACATATTGCCACATTTTACTGTAACTTTGTGGACACTTAATGCACACCTCCTCGCCTGGGTCTATGTTTAGTTGGGTGATATTCTCCCCCTTCATTACCTCAGCTGGGTAAGGCCATTCGCTCTCTTTCACACACAGTAGTCCTTCTTCTATTCTTTGGTAATCCCATATTATCGTATGCTGTCTTTCATCTGTCCATTGTTCTCCTGCCACTTGTGGGTAGGTCCATGTCATGCCCCTCTCCTGTGTCACATTTACTGGACTGGAGAACAGCTAACATAGTACCATTATTCAAGAAGGGTAGTAGGGATAAGCCAGGGAATTACAGGCCAGTGAGCCTAACATCAGTGGTAGGGAAATTATTGGAAAAAATTCTGAGGGACAGAATTAGTCTCCACTTGGAGAGGCAAGGATTAATCAAGGATAGTCAGCATGGCTTTGTCGAGGGGAGATCATGTCTAACCAATTTGATTGAATTTTTCGAGGTGGTGACTAGTTGTGTGGATGAGGGTTGTGCAGTTGATGTAGTCTACATGGATTTCAGTAAGGCTTTTGACAAAGTCCCGCATGGGAGACTGGTCAAGAAGGTAAGAGCCCATGGGATCCAGGGCAATTTGGCACATTGGATCCAAAATTGGCTTAGTGGCAGGAGGCAGAGGGTGATGGTTGAAGGTTGTTTTTGTGATTGGAAGCCTGTGTCCAGTGGTGTACCGCAGGGATCGGTGTTGGGTCCCTTGCTGTTTGTAGTGTACATTAATGATTTAGATATGAATGTAGGAGGTATGACAACTTCGAGTTAATTTGAACGACCTTTATTACAAGCTAGCAGGGGAGCGGTATGGCTGTCTGCCACCAAAGACTCAATTAAATACAATTACAGCATCATATTTGAGATTACATTGTATTTCCCGTACCATATATGTGTATGTTCCAGGTGATTGTGTGCGCAAATAAGTTTTGGGTCCATAGGTTAAGTACCGCACACACAGGGTACACTTGGTGCACAGGGAGCCCATCGGACCACTGTCACGAATTGAGCAGCCGGTTTCCCTCCACAACTGTGAAGGCCACTGTCCACCCTTATCTTCAGTTGTGGCATCTTGTTGTCCTGTCTACGTGTGCCTGTTGTTTCTGCTGAATTGGCAGAACTAAATACAGGAAACTTTTTTTTAATAATCCGGGACCGGCGTGCTGCTGGTTGATCAAAAAGTCCGGATTACAGAGAGGTATACTTACCAAGGTACGAGAGTCCCGTACACGGCCACAGGTGCAGGAGCCCCGGTTACATGGCACATGTGCCGGAGTCCCGGTTACACGGCCACAGATCCAGGAGACCCTGTTGCACGGCCACAGGTGCAGGAACCCCGGTTACATGGCCACTAATATATAGTAAAATTTACCTGAACCTACTCCTGAATTTTGCCGGTTAAGAGAGATTTCTGGATATTTAGGTGCCGGTTAAAAGAGAGTTTCCTGTATTGTCTAACTAGAATATGTGAATATATCCAGTTTAACCCTATACCCTTTAGGTATACACTTTAGCTCCCCCCCAACAAATGGATCCTCTTTCCCTACAAACGGTAATCCAACCAAAACTCCCAAGGCTCTCGATACAATCACACTCCTGTATTATTTACCCTTGGTGCTGGGGTGACGTGAGTAGACTGCAGATGATCAGCCACACCACAGGATGCAATCCTTCCCACCTTGGTGGGTGGAGAATTGTTGTCTCTGCGGGGCAGCAAGCCAGGGCCTGAATTTTGGGTCCAACCACGAGCCTAATCATTGGTGAGCGCACTGATTTCTGTCTGAGTAAATAGCCGCTGGCATTGCCCACAATCAACAAGATGGCAATGGAGTTGGGAGAAAGACGACAGAAACTTGCTCTAGATAGCCACCTAGTGGCCAGAGCCTGTAACCACAGCAATATGCTGATGGCAACAATGAATGGTGAAAAGCTAGAAGCAATGGAGGTCCAAAGCGACTATGGGGTCCATGTACACAGATCACTAAAATGTCATGGACAGGTACAAAAAAATAATCAGAAAGGCTAATGGAATGCTGGCTTTTATATCTGAAGAACTAGAATACAAAGAGTTAAAAGTCATACTACATCTATACAAAGCTCTGGTTAGACCACACCTGGAGTACAGTGAGCAATTCTGGACACCACACCGTCGGAAGGATATATTGGCCTTGGTGGATGGAAGTTTTTTTTAAATTCATTCCTGGGATGTGGGCGTCGCTGGCAAGGCCAGCATTTATTGCCCATTCTTAGCTGCAATGGTGGTGGTGAGCCGCCTTGAACCACTGCAGTCCGTGTGGTGAAGGTGCTCCCACAGTGCTGTTAGGGAGAGAGTTCCAGGATTTTGACCCAGCGACGATGAAGGATCGGCGATATATTTCCAAGTCAGGATGGTGTGTGATTTGGAGGGAAACTTGGCGGTGATGGTGTTCCCATGCGCCTGCTGCCCTTGTCCTTCTAGGTGGTAGAGGTCATGGCTTTGGGAGGTGCTGTCAAAGAAGCCTTGGCGAGTTGCTGCAGTGCATCTTGTAGATGGTACACACTGCAGCCACGGTGCGCCGGTGGTGGAGGGAGTGAATGTTTAAGGTGGTGGATGGGGTGCCAATCAAGCGGGCTGCTTTGTCATGGATGCTGTCGAGCTTCTTGAGTGTTGTTGGAGCTGCACTCATCCAGGCAAGTGGAGAGTATTCTATCACACTCCTGACTTGTGCCTTGTAGATGGTGGAAAGGCTTTGGGGAGTCAGGAGGTGAGACACTCGTCGCAGAATACCCAGCCTCTGACCCACTCTTGTAGCCACAGTTTTTATGTTTCTGGTCAATGGTGGCCCCCCCCCCCCCCCCCCAGGATGTTGATGGTGGGGGATTCGGCGATGGTAATGCTGTTGAATGTCATGGGGCGGTGGTTAGACTCTCTCTTGTTGGAGATAGTCATTTCCTGACACTTGTGTGGCACGAATGTTACTTGCCACTTATCAGCCAAAGCCTGAATGTTATCCAGGCCTTTCTGCATGTGGGCATGGACTGCTTCATTATCTGAGGAGTTGCAAATGGAACTGAACACTGCAATCATCAGTGAACATCCCCATGTCTGACCTTATGAGGGAGGGAAGGTCATTGATGAAGCAGCTGAAGATATTTGGGTCTAGGACACTGCCCTGAGGAACTCCTGCAGCGATATCCTAGGGCTGTGATGATTGGCCTCCAACAACCACAACCATCTTCCTTTGTGCTAGGTATGACTCCAGCCAGTGGCAAGTTTTCCCCCGATTCCCATTTTACTCGGGCTCCTTGATGCCACACTCGGTCAAATGCTGCCTTGACGTCAAGGCCAGTCACTCTCACCTCGCCTCTGGAATTTAGCTCTTTTGTCCATGTTTGGACCAAGGCTGTGAAGAGGTCTGGAGCCCGAGTGATCCTGACAGAATCCAAACTGAGCATCGGTGAGCAGGTTATTGGTGAGTAAGTGGTGCTTGATAGCACTGTCGACGACACCTTCCATCACTTTGCTGATGATTGAAAGTAGAGTGATGGGGCGGTAATTGGCCAGATTGGATTTGTCCTGGTTTTTGTGGACAGGCCATACCTGGGCAGTTTTCCACATTGTCGGATAGATGCCAGTGTTGTAGCTGTACTGGAAAAGCTTGGCTAGAGGCGCGGCTAGTTCTGGAGCACAAGTCTTCAGCACGACAGCCGGGATGTTGTCGGGGCCCATAGCCTTTGCTGTATCCAGTGCGCTCAGCCGTTTCTTGATATCACGTGGAGTGAATCAAATTGGCTGAAGACTGGCTTCTGTGATTGTGGGGACCTCAGGAGGAGGCCGAGATGGATCATTTACTCTGCACTTCTGGCTGAAGATGGTTGCAAATGCTTCAGCCTTGTCTTTTGCATTCACGTGGTGGGCTCCACCATCATTGAGGATGTTCATGGAGCCCCCTTCTCCCGCTTGTTGTTTATTTGTCCACCACCGTTCGCGACTGGTTGTGGCAGGACTGCAGAGGTTTGATCTGATCCGTTGGTTGTGGAATCGCTTAGCTCTGTCTATAGCATGCTGCTTCCGCTGTATAGTATGCATGTAGCCCTGTGTTGCAGCATCCCCAGGTTGGCACCTCATTTTTAGGTACTCCTGGTGCGCTCTTCTGCACTCCTCATTGAACCAGGGTTGGTCCTCTGGCTTGATGGTAATGGTAGAATGAGGGATATGCCGGGCCATGAGGTTTCAGTTTGTGGTGGAATACAATTCTGCTGCTGCTGATGGCCCACAGCGCCTCATGGATGCCCAGTTTTGAGCTGCTAGATCTGTTTTGAATCTATCCCATTTAGCATGGTGGCAGTGTCACACCACACTGAGGACATTCTCTATCGTGTTAAGACAGGAGGGACTGTGCAGTGGTCACTGCTACCAATACTGTCATGGACAGATGCATCTGCGACAGATAGGTTGGCGAGGACGAGGTCAAGCAGGTTTGGTGTTGGTCTCGTGTTGGTTCTCTCACCACCTGCTGCCGGCTCAGTCGACCAGTGGTGGTGATACCGAGCCACTCTTGGTGTCCCTCACCCAGAGTACATTCCTTGCTCGTGGTGTTCAACATGGAGGAGTATTGATTCATCAGCTGAGGGAGGGCAGTAGGTGGGAATCGGCAGGAGGTTTCCTTGCCCATGAGACTTATTGGGGTCCGGAGTCAATGTTGAGAACTCCCAGGGCCACTCGCTCCTGACTACTCCACTGTGCTGCCCCCTCGGGGATGGAGGAGTCTGGGACGTTGGCTTATGATTCTGTGATGCTGTTGCTTGATTAGTCCGAGGGACTGTGGGATATCCGGTTTTATTTTTATTGGCCCAGAAATTCGGGTTGGAGGCTTCCCGCCGGTGCAAGCCTCCGACCTGCACTTACCTAGCGCGACGGCCGTTGTGCTGTGGGTCTGTGTGGTATTCCGATCCTGGGCCTCCTCCAACTGCCGGCGCGCAGTGCTTGCGTATCCCAGGGGCGCAGTTAGTTCGAAGCATCCCCTGGAATCACGTGGGCCATGGAGAGCCAATGGTAGCAGGAAATGCCCATTCATAAATTTGACAGGAAGAGCTGTCAAAACTATAAATACAAATCAGCCCCAAAACATCAAATAAATTTTTTAAAATCACATTTTTAAAATAACTATAAATTACATAAAATAACTATTTTAAACAATAATTTAAATTTTTGAAAATGAATTACAGTTTCTAACTGGGCTAAAAATAAACTTACCTTTCTTTAAAGTATTTAAAAATAATAAACCTGTGGAAAAAATGTTTTAATTTTACTTAATTCACCACTTACCTTGTTAAAAGCAGGCCTTGCGACTGCTTTTTATAAGCATAGCTCCTGGAGACTTACCCTCCCAGAGAAAGCTGCAAAAAAAAAACGGAAGTTCCAGGCGTACGCGCTGCCTCTCCGGCGCACGCGTTCGACCCGTGAACCCCTTCCTTTAAGGGAATGGACGTTCTGGTTTCCCACGCATGCGCAGTGTATGCACGAAACCGGCACTTTCGTTGGGCCTACGGGTGAGTACCCAGCGCGTACTCGCCCGTGGAGACCCGAATTTCTGGGCCATTAAGTGAACCAGATGGGTTTTTATAACAATCTGGTAGTTTTGTGGTCACCATTACTGATGCTAGCTTTTTATTCCAGATTTATTTAATTAACCGAATTTAAATTCCCCAGCTGCCGTGGTGGGATTTAAACTTACATCTCCGAATGACTAGTCCAGTAACTTAACCACTATGCTACTATACCCCCTTCAGTTTAGTGTAGATTTACCAGAATGATACCTGGATGAGAATTTAAAAATCGAGGCGTTGCTTAACCGGGAGCCAATGTAGGTCAGCGAGCACAGGGGGTGATGGACGAATGGGACTTGGTGCAAGTTAGGACATGGGCAGCTGAGTTTTGGATGACCTCTAGTTTACATACGGTCGACGCGGGAGGCCAGCCAGGAGTGCGTCGGAATAGTCAAGCCTAGAGGTAACAAAGGCGTGGATGAGGGTTTCAGTAGCAGAAGAGCTGTGGCAAGGGCGGAGTCAGGCGAAGTTACGGAGGTGGAAATAGATGGTCTTAGTTATGGGGCAGATATGTGGTCGGACGCTCAATTCAGGATCAAATATGACACCAAGGTTGCGAACAGTGTGGTTCAGCCTCAGACAGACGGGGTTAGGACATTGGATAGGGTTGAGAGAGGGGGTGCTGAGGTTGGGCAGGACAGGGCGGAGGTGGTGAGGCAGAGTTTGGTGGGGGAGGGTGAAGGGGTGGAGCGGGAATAGCAGTGAGGTTGAGATGGGAGGAAGGGTGGTGAGGGGAGCGAGAGAGAAGAAATCCAGTGTGGTGCTACAGTATGTTCTAGGCACCTTTTTTGGGGGGGTGGGTCTGTGTTCTTTTTGTTCAGTGTGATCGAGATGTCCAGTGGAGAGTTGGGGTTCGAAGGGTTTAATGTGGGTTTGTGGTTCGATCCTGGAATATCTGCTCATTCTGGGGGTGCGGAGGGGCTCTGGTCCAAACTGGGCTGAGTGAAAGTGATGCTACTCTAATTTTTTTTTTTAATTAAATTTTCAGGAAGCGATCTACAGCTAAGTGACTCTGGAAGCGACAGCGACGATTGAAGGCGCCTTCGTTGAGTGAATGCAGAGACCGAGCTTGACTATGCCGCAAACTAATTTTTTTTTTTTACAGTAACTGCCTCTGCAAAGCAATGGTGGACTGGAAACCTGTGCCAAGCAGTGCAACGAACAGGAAAAAAAATGGGCCTTGTGTAGCGGCGGTGTTTTTTAATGAGCGTATGTGTGTGCGCGCGCACATTCAGATAAATATATTTATAATAAACCGTTTGTAGCAAGGAAACGGCTACTGCAAGAACTTGGAAATAATTGGTATAAACGGTGGTGAGTCGACTGAGTCTGGGATGTTGAAATGCTGATGTCCTGTCAGACCTCTTTCCTGTTCTCTGCCTTAATGTCTGAAGAAATACTCGATGCCTTAACTGAATTACCTTGAATCGGATAATGATACTCCGCACTATCGAGGCAGGACGGAATGTGCATTTTTCACAATTACGCTTTGCTGTAATTGGGCCGTGGGAGTTTCAAGCTTTTTGTTTACAAATTCAAGGATTTTTTTTTCTTAATGCAAAGCACTTTTTTTTTAATCCAAAAATGGGAGAGCGTGTTTTTTTTTGTGGCTGTTTTCACTGTGATCAGTTTATATTTATTTAAAAAAAAATTAACCATGGCAATTTGATTACAGACACACTTGGTCTCTCCTCTCGATCCCAATGATGCCACCAGTAAAGTTAGAAGCATTTTCTTTCTCTCTCTCTGCGGGGTATTTTGCACCAGGTGTGATAAATTTATATGTAAAATAAAAATGTATTTTGTAAAAATATTTAATAAAGAGAAGCGCCAATTACTTTCTGTCCAATATTTCGTGCACTTTGGGGCTCATTTTCCTTGCCCATCAGAAGTGTGTCTTTTGGGGAAAACGGGCTCTCTCCATGCCAAACTTTTTCTGCCACTTAATTCAAGTTTGGGGGGGGGGGGGGGCGGTGGTGGCGGGGGAAAACCTGCGCCCGAATTTCTAATCGGTGCTCCCAGTGGGAAGGCTCCCCCCCCCCACCCCCGACGTTTGTTGAAATGCCGACACACTGCATCGGTTCTTTATCGGGTGCACGTGCCTTCTCTGCTCTAGCTAGGGAACGACTCGATCCCCACCCGCACCCCACCCCCCCCGCCACTATTCTACAACCTCCTGACTCCTAGAGTTGCACTTGTAACGGCGCATTATCTCCAATCTCAAAAAAACATTTCATACAGTCGATTACTTTGAGGTGCAATGGCTGGTTCTGTAGGAGGGCCAACTACTTTGTCTGCTTTTAGTTGCAAGATCTCCTGTTGCAAGCAATGAAACGTGCTGTAACAGGAGGGTGAATTTTTTTTTCCCCCGCAGCTGGAGCCTGTGCTTACGGGCATGCAAGCCTGTTTTTTTTTTTTTTTTTTGCCTCTTCCCATTCAGCTCGAGCTTTGCTTTCATATGAAAACATTGGGCCGGATTTTCTGACCCCCCCCCCCCCCCCCCCCCACCCACGGGTGCGTATGCGCCCGTAGGGGTCTCGCAAGTGCCAGTTTCAGGCATGTGAAGCTGAAAACCGGCACTTGCGATCTGTCAAGAATTCTCTGGACAGATCATCCGCCTGCCCGGGAAAAGTGCCTCTGCGGGCGGAGAGTTGCCCTTTTTACACAACTTCCGCCCGCTGAAAGTCCATAGAATTCTTACGCCTGGCAAGGCCCGCTTTTACCAGCTTAAGAGTGTTGGAAAAATAGAAAAATTAAATTTGATAACTCATTTATAAATTAAAAATACTCTTCAAAAAGGTAAATATTTTTATGGGGCTAAAAATAAACTTAATGTTTTTCCAAACTAAATATTTAATTAAATAGAATTTTAATTAATTTTAATTATGTAATAAAAAAAATGTATTTAATGTTTCAGTCTGTTTTTAAATGTGATCCCCATTCATACTTTTGACAGTTCTGTGCGTAGAGAGCTGTCAAAATGTGAAGGGGGATTCCCTTCTTTGATTGGTTCGCCTGGCCCACGTGATCCCAGGGGCGCTTACGAACCGCGTGCGCCCCTGGGACACCTGGGCCCCTGCCCGCGCGGTCCCGGAGAGGCCCAGGATCGCAAGCCTCGGGATCTACGGGACCAGCAGGTAGGTTCGTAGATTTGGTTCCGATCGGAGGCATTGGCACACAGGAAGCCTCCGATTAGAAAATTCAGAGCCTACGAGTTCATCGCAGGTTTGCACATGCATGACTGACCGACTTTTATTGTGAGGCTAATGAGTCATACAGCACACGAGGTGACTGTTCAGCCCATTGTACCTCTGCCGGCTCGTTGAAAGAGCTATCTAATTAGTCCCACTCCCTCCCTGGTCACCGCTCCCCTCCCCCCGCCCCCCCCAAACCCCATAGCCCAGCAAATTTTTCCGCTTTGGAAGTTGTTATTGAATCTGCTTCCGCCACCCTTTGGAGGCAGTGCATTCTAGATCATAACAACTCATTGCATAATGGACACTTTTTTAGTTTTCATCGTGTGTGTCTGAATAAAATGGAAGTGGAGGAGGCCTCGGGGCCAGATGGCGTGCACACAAATGTTTATTAAAATGGCCAACGAAATTAGTCTCGTTCTGTGCCAGGTATCCTTTAGGCATGGCTCAGTTGGCAGCACTCCTGCCTCTGAATCAGAAGGTTGTGGGTTCAAGTCCTACTCCAGAGACCTAAGCGCAAAATCCAGGCTGACACTCCAGCGCATAACTGAGGGAACGCTGCACTGTCGGAGGTGCCGTCTTTTCGATGGGACCTTAACCTGAGGCCCCATCTGCTCAGGTGGACGTAAAAGATCCCATGGCACTATTTTGAAGAAGAGCAGGGGAATTATCCCCGGTGTCCTGGGCCAATATTTATCCCTCAATCAACATCACTTTAAAAAAAAAAAAAAACATAATCTGTAGTTCTCACATTGCCATTGGTGGGAGCTTGCTGTGTGCAAATTGGCTGCTGTGTTTCCTACATTACAACAGTGACTCCACTTCAAAAGTACCTCATTGGCTGTAAAGGGCTTTGGGACGTCCGGAGGTTGTTGTAGGAAACGCGGCAGCCAATTTGCACACAGCAAGCTCCCACAAACAGCAATGTGAAAATGAGCAGATAATCTGCTTTTGTTATGTTGATTGAGGAATAAATATTGGCCCAGGACACCTGCTCTTCGAAGTAGTGCCTTCAAATCTTTCACATCCACCTGAGAGAGCAGGGCTTCAGTTTAACGTCTGGCATCTGAAAGACGGCACCTCCGACAGTGCAGCACTCCCTCAGCACTGCACCAGAGTGTCAGCCTAGATTTTTGTGCTCAAGTCTCCTGGAGTGGGACTTGAACCCACAACTTTCTGACTCAGAGGCAAGAGTGCTACCCACTGAGCGACAGCTGACACTCAAGGTTTATAGTACAAAGAAAGGAAGCCTTGCATTTAAACCTTTCATAACCTCGGGACATCTCCCAAGACCGAGACATCTTCCTAAAGTGCGGTGCCCAGAATTGAACACAATACTCCAGCTGAGGCCTAACCAGTGCTTTATAAAGATTTGGCATAACTTCCTTGCTTTTGTACTCTATGCCTCTATTTATAAAGGCAAGGATCGCGTATGCCTTTTTAACAGCCTTCTCAGCTTGTCCTGCCACGTTCAAAAGACTTGCGTACATACACCCCCAGGTCTCTGTTCCTGTATCCCATTTAAAATTGTACCATTTAGTTTAGATTGCCTCTCATTCTTCCAACCAAAATGAATCACTTCACGCTTCTCTGCATTAAATTTCATCTGCCTTGTGTCTGCCCATTGCACCAGTCTGTCCATGTCCTCCTGACGTCTGTTACTATCCTCCTCCCTGTTTACTACATTTCCTAGTTTTGTGTCATCTGCAAACATTGAAATTATGCCCTATAAAGCTAAGTTCAGGTAATTAATATATATCAAAAAGAGCAGTGGTCCAAACACTGACCTTGGGGTCACAACTATAAACTTGCCTCCAGTCTGGTGTCCCGAGTCATGCTCGGTGACATCATCGGGTGTCCCGGGTCATGCTCAGTGACATCATCGGGTGTCCCGGGTCATGCTCGGTGACATCATCGGGTGTCCCGGGTCATGCTCGGTGACATCATCGGGTGTCCCGGGTCATGCTCGGTGACATCATCGGGTGTCCCGGGTCATGCTCGGTGACATCATCGGGTGTCCCGGGTCATGCTCGGTGACATCATCGGGTGTCCCGGGTCATGCTCGGTGACATCATCGGGTGTCCCGGGTCATGCTCGGTGACATCATCGGGTGTCCCGGGTCATGTTCAGCGACGTCATCGGCTGTAAGGGGTCGGGGCGAAGAGGGAGAATGTGATCCCGGTCTAGTGGGGGTGGGGGGGAAGAGAATGTGAGCTTAATCCCCGTCTGGATCACGTTCTCCGTCTCATCCCCACCTGCTCTCTTCCCCCCTCCGAGCATGTCGAGCACTCGGGCCGGGCACGCAGCGCATGCGCTTCGAAAAGAGCCGTGTTGCGCATGTGCACACCATCGTAAACCTCACACAAAAGCAAGATCCTGTGGATGCTGGAAGCTTGAAATACAAACCGAAAATTCTGGAAATACTCAGCAGGTCCGGCAGCATCTGTGGAGAGAGAAACAGAGTTAGCGTTTCAGGTCTGTGACCTTTCGGCAGAGCTTCAGTGGGTTTGCATCCAGCAAAAAATACTTTGTGACTGATTAGCAGAGGGTCAGTTTCTGATGAAAGGTCATCGACCTGAAACGATAACTCTGTCTCTGTCTCTCCACTGATGCTGCCTGACCTGCTGAGAGTTATTGGGCCAGAAATTCGGGTCCCCACGGGTGAGTACGCGCTGGGTACTCACCCGTAGGCCCAACGAAAGTGCCGGTTTCGTGCATGCACTGTGCAACATCCTACAACATCCTCATTTTCCCAATGACAGATGTTAGGCTAACTGGTCTATAGTTGCCTGCTTTCTGTCTCCCTCCTTTCTTAAATAGGGGCGTTACATTTGTGGTTTTCCAGTGTGCTGGGACCTCTCCAGAATCCAGGGAATTTTGGTAGATTACAACCAATGCATCCACTATCTCTGCAGCCACCTCTTTTAAGACTCTAGGATGCAGGCCATCGGGTCCAGGGGACTTGTCCACCTTTAGTCCCATTAGTTTGCCTAGTACTTTTTCTCTAGTGATAGTGATTGTTTTAAGTTCCCCAATAGCCCCTTGATTATCCATTATTGGGATGCTTTTAGTGTCTTCTACCATGAAGACTGATGCAAAATATTTGTTCAAAGTCGCCGCCATTTCCCTGTTTCCCATTATTAATTCCCCAGACTCACCCTCTAGGGGACCAACATTTACTTTAGCTACTCTCTTCCTTTTTATATACCTGTAGAAGCTCTTACTGTCTGTTTTTTATATTTCTTGCTAGCTTACTCTCATAAGCTATCTTCTCTCCCTTTATCATTTTTTTTTAGTCGTCCTTTGCTGCTTTTTAATAATTTCCCAATCCTCTGGCCTTTCACTATTCTTCGCAACATTGTATTCTTTTGTTTTCAATTTGATACCATCCTTTACTTCCTTAGTTAGCCACGGATGGTTCATCCTTAGAGTCTTTCTTTCTCACTGGAATATATCTTTGCTGAGAGTTATGAAATATCTCCTTAAATGTTTGCCACTGCTTTTCTACAGTCTTACCCTTTAATATATTTTCCCAGTCCACTTTAACCAAGTCTGCCTTTATACCTTTGTAATTACCTTTGTTTAAGTTCAGGACACTAGTTTGAGACCTAGCTTTCTCACCCTCACACTGAATTTGAAATTCTACCATGCTATGATCACTCTTCCCAAGAGGATCCTTCACTTCGAGATCATTAATTAATCCAGCCTCGTTACACATTACCAGATCTAAAATAGTCTTCTTCCTGGTTGGTTCCACAAAATATTGTTCTAAGAAACCATCCCGTATACACTCTAAGAACTCTTCCTCAAGTCTACCTTTGCTTTGTCCAATCAATATGAAGATTAAAATCTCCCATGATTATAGCCGTACCTTTCTTACAAGCCTCTATTATTTCTTGATTTATTCCCTGTCTTAGTGTGGCTACTGTTTGGGGGCCTGTAGACCACTCCCACCAGTGACTTTTTACCCTTATTATTTCTTATTTCCACCCAAACTGATTCTACATCCCCCGGGCTGGTGGAGCCGGCGACGGTGAGGTGGAGGCTGCGGCGACCGGAGGATGTGTTTGGCGAGTCGGGTGGAGGCAGCGCAGCGCATCGAGCAGCAGCAGCAGCCACGATGACTCGCAGTCCGACTGGGAGGAGGGGAGCCGGGAATGGTGGCCAGAGGGTGAGCGGGAGAAGCAGGCCACCGCACGTGGAGCCGAGCCGGCAACAGTGAGGAGGAGGCCACGGTGACGAGGAGGACGGAGCGGCTGAGGGACATCGTGCTCCCACTGTCACTGGATGCCAAAGAATTGACTTTCTGAACACGGCGCTGTAAAAATAGCTGATGTGTCCCTACGGGGAGTAAGCATTCCATTGTACTAGTTACATATGGCAAATAAAATTGAATTGAATTGAATTGAAACCGGAACTTCCGTTCCCTTCAAGGAAGGGGTTCACGGGTCGAACGCGTGCACCGGAGAGGCAGCACGTACGCCTGGAACTTCTGTTTTTTTCCAGGTTTCTCCAGGAGGATAAGTTTCCAGCAGCTACGCTTTTAAAAAGCAGTCGCAAGGCTTGCTTTTAACAAGGTAAGTGGTGAATTAAGTAAAATTAAAACATTTTTCCCACGGGTTTATTATTTTTAAATACTTTAAAGAAAGGTAAGTTTATTTTTAGCCCTGTTAAAAACTGTAATTAATTTTTTCAAAAATTTAAATTATTGTTTAAATGTTATTTTATGTAATTTATAGTTATTTTAAAAATGTGATTTTTTAAAATTTATTTGAAGTTTTAGTTATGTTTTGGGGCCGATCTCTAATTCATAGATTTGACAGGTCTTCCTGTCAAATCTATGAATAGAGATTCCCTGCTACGATTGGCTCTCCATGGCCCACGTGATCCCAGGGGATGCTTCGAACTAACTGCGCCCTTGGGATACGCAAGCACTGCGCGCCGGCAGTTGGAGGAGGCCCAGGATCAGAATCCCACGCGGGCCCACAGCTCAACGGCCGGCGCGCTAGGTAAGTGCAGGTCGGAGGCTTGCACCCGCGGGAAGCCTCTGACCCGAATTTCTGGCCCATTGTGAACCTCATCCCTTGTCATACAAGTTCACAGACACTCTTACTTGTGTGTACATACGCAGAAGTACTCAGTCCCTGTCAATACTTACAGGGCCTGCAGAGTCAGAGAGTCCTGGCACTCCCTCTCTGAAGCTATTTGATCATAAATTGAGTTACATGTAACATCAGTGTTAAAATAAATCCTAAATCATGTTAAAAACCAGCAATGTGTAAAACAAAAATTGTTGCAATGACACAATAGCAAAATACTGCGGATGCTGGAAATCTGAAATAACTGGCTAAAAGGGCAGGTATGGCAATTCAACCTTCCTGGGTTTTCAGACGGGATAGAGCGGGGGGTAAAAAAGGAGGGGGGTCGCGGTATTGATCTTCTTAGGCAGTCCCTCGGAACCGAGGATGACTTGCTTCCACATTAAAAATGAGCTCGCAGGTGACTGATGAGTCCAATGCGGGACCTACAGTCTCTGTCACAGGTGGGGCAGACGGTGGTTGAAGGGACGGGTGGGTGGGGTGCTTGGGTTGATGTGCGCTCCTTGTGCTGCCTGCGCTTGGCTTCCGCTTGCTCCCGGCGAAGAGACTCGAGGTGTTCGGCGCCTTCCCGGATGCTTCTCCTCCACTTTGTGCGGTTTTGGGCCAGGGATTCCCAGGTGTCGGTGGGGATGTTACACTTTTTCAAGGAGGCTTTGAGGGTGTCCTTGAAGCGTTTCCTCTGCCCACCTGGGGCTCTCTTGCCGTGCCGGAGCTCCGAGTAGAGCGCTTGTTTTGGGAGTCTCGTATCGGGCATGTGGACAATGTGACCCGTCCATCGGAGCTGATTGAGCGTGGTCAGAGCTTCGATGCTGGGGATGTTGGCCTGAGCGAGAACATTGATGTTGGTGCGCCTATCCTGCCAATGGATTTGCAGGATCTTGCGGAGGCAGCACTGGTGGTAACTCCAGTGCTTTGAGGTGCCTGCTGTACATGGTCCATGTCTCTGAGGCATACAGCAGGGCGGGTATCACTGCTGCCCTGTAGACCATGAGCTTAGTGCTGGGTTTGAGGTCCTGGTCTTCAAACACACTCTTCCTCAGGCGACCGAAGGCTGCACTGGCACACTGAAGGCGGTGTTGGACTTCATCGGCAACGTCTGCCCTTGTTGAGAGTAGGCTCCCGAGGTATGGAAAGTGGTCCACGTTGTCCAAGGCCTTGTCGTGGATTTTGATAATCGGGGGGCAGCACTGTGTGGCGGGGGCAGGTTGGTAGAGGACCTTTGTCTTATGGATGTTTAGTGTAAGGCCTATGCTCTCGTACACTTCGGTGAAGGTGTTGATGATGGTTTGGAGTTCGACCTCCGAGTGAGCGCAGACGCAAGCATCATCTGCATACTGTAATTCGATGTCGGAGGATGGGACGACCTTGGATCTGGACTGGAGGCAATGGAGGTTGAACAGTTTCCCGTTTGTTCTGTAAATTAGCTCCACTCCAGTGGGGAGCTTACTGAGGGTGAGATGGAGTATTGATTAAAGAAACAATTACAGCTGTGAGGAGGGATGATATATTAGAAGGATCATCAAATGAGGCCATATGGGTTGAATTGAAGAACAAAAAAGGGGCGATCACACTGCTGGGCATGTACTATAGACCCCCAAACAGTCAGAAGGAGATAGAAGAACAAATATGTAGACAAATTTCTGAGAAGTGCAAAAACTATAGGGCAGTAATAGTAGTGGATTTCAACTACCCCAATATTAACTGGGATAAAATTTGTCAGGGGTGTGGGGGCCACGGGGCCGTGTAGATACGGGGCCGTGCTCTCCGGGCAAGGTAGGTTCTGGACCCAAGTGCAGAAACCAGGCTAGAGGCAGGTATACAATCTTTAAGGTACTTTACTAGATTCACACATAACTAGATTCATACAAGGAACACAACAATATACATAGAACTCGAGACAAGTTACAAAACGGCTAGTCAAGAATAGGAACTCAGGACAGCTTCCATGAGGCAACCTACTTGTCCATACTGAGCTGGGATAAGCTTACCACAAGCGCAACCAGCTTGCCGAGACGAGACTCGAGACAAGCTATCACGAGGGGCTGCCACAGGGGTAAGCGGCTTATCAATACAGAGCTCAAGACAAGCGCCAACATGGCAACATGCTAGTCCAGCCCAGCACCTTATCAAGACTAAGAACAACAAGAACACAGACTTAGATACATCTTAAATACAGAGCTCGAGAACCATGGCAGCCAGCTAGTCAAAGCCAGCAGCCACAGAGCGAAGGCTAGTCCCCGGTTAGGACTGAGCACAGAGGAAGGCAACCACAGAACTTATATACCAAGAAAACCAGGTGAAACCCATGAACAGCTAACAGGCCCTTAAGAATTAACACAGGAGGCTAGGAACAATTAACAAAGGGCTAGAAACAAACAAGTGAAGGTGCCATCTAGAGGTTAAAGAAGGAACTGACTGGAACCCTCACAACCTCATTCTGGACCTTGCTCTCTGTAGAGCAGGTTGTGCTGCTGCTGCTGCTGTGTGGGAGGTGGTGGTCGCCTTGGCCTGGGAGTGGAGGGGAAGGTGAGACCCCAGGCCACCACTACCAGCAACCTACCATCTACATTCAACCATCTACCGAGGTGCCTGGAGAGGGAGGAGTAGAGGACAGAGGAGGCCAGCATTACAACTGGAGAGGCCTTCCATCACTGCCTCCCATTTGGCCTCCAGTCCAGGAGAGGGAGAGAGGGGAGAGGAACACCACTCAGCTCCAACTTGGAAGGAGGGGAGGAGCTGCATCTTTCAACATCTGCAGGTGGGTGTCTTTTGTGCATTCCCCTAAAGACTTTGTATTCTAGGCGGGGGGAGGAAAGAAGACGGGCCGGAAAGCCTGGCCTGGGTTGGCTGGAGCTGCCCAGGTGAAGCTTTTTCCCTTACATTGAGAAGACCTGGTGTGGGGCTGAGCCTGGGCTTTCTCCAGCCTACCCAGGTGAAGACATCTCCCCCTGCCCGAAGACCATCTGTCTAAGACTTTGTTTTTCCATCGGGGAGTGCACCCTGCCGACACCCACCCACCGAATACCACCTTGAGTGGGGACCCTGCCTTTGCGGCCCCCCTCCTTCCCACCCCCGCTCTCTATCTCTCTTTGCCTCTCTGAAAAGGCACCTCCTTTTAAATCTACTAATTGCCACTTGAGCAGAGGGAAGGAAGGCCCCTCTCCCATTTAACTCCATCAAGGGGAGAGGCGGGCCAGTTACTTTAAACTCCCTCTGCTCAAGGGAAGACTTTTTACCTTACCAAGGCCATTAACACCGTAGGGCCTGTGACTTGGGGTGTGTGTAGCTCTTTAAAGAACCACCCCACTATGGCTTCCACATCTGCGGCGGTGACGGGGCCGGCAAGAACCTATGCGGCGGTGGCGACCAAAGCCACGGCTACTCCCGCTTCTGCTGCTGCCCCGTCGCCGTTCCGACTCATTACAAAGAAGCTTGGGGTGAAGAGCTACTCCCACCCCAACATGACCATCGAGGCGTGCGTGAAGGCCATGGCTGGAGTTGTCGGCCCTCCAGCCATACTCGCCGCCTCGAAAATGTATGGGAAGGCTGTGTTCTTCCTGGAGTCGGAGCGGGCGGTGGCCCTGGCCATCACCAAGGGGCTCACCGTGGGCGGGACCATCCTGCCGGTGGACCCTCCAGAGGCCACCGCGCAGAGGGTCGTATTATCGAACGTCCCGCCCTACATCTCGAGTGAGCTCCTCCTCCCCCACTTGCTCCAACTTGGGGAGGTGAGGTCGGGGATCACGCCGATCCCGCTCGGATTCCGGGAAGCCAGCCTTCGCCATGTCTTCTCCTTCCGGCGCCAGGCCTTCGTTCAGCTGGCGCGGGAGGGGGAGACTGACGGGGCTCTTTCGGTCCTCCATGAGGGGACCCTTCACCGCGTCTTCTGGACGACGGACGGCGTGCGGTGCCACGCCTGCAAGGAGGTGGGGCATATACGAAAAAACTGCCCCGCCTCCAAGGCCGCCAGGTCGTCTGGCGTGGCCGAGGCTGGCGCCGCCGCCGCTCCTCCCCCCGGGTCTGGCCGTGCCCCCCCCCAAACAAGTACTACCGGGGTGCGGTCGTCGTCGGAGGTCGATGCCATCCAGGCCTCCGGCGAGGGGGAGGAAGTGCGTCCGGTCGGGAAGAGGGCGCGGAAAAATAAACACCGTGCGGTGGGCCCCCCCAGGGAGGGCGTGCCCCTGGATTTGGAGCCCCTGACACCCGAGCGCGTTACCGCGTTAATCAGGGAGGGCGAGAGTGGGAGGGACCTCGTGCCCGAGCCTGTGGCCGCAACCGCCGAGGCGGAAGCGCCAGAACCTGCGGCCGGGCTCGGGCCCGAGGGACCCGACGAACCTGCTCCACCGGAGGAAGCAGGGGAGGCCCCTGCAGAAATGGAGGTCTCCCCCTATCCCTCCACCTTAAAAAGAAGGCGCGACCCCCAGCAGGAGGAGGAGGAGGACCAGGAGGAGGAAGGTCCCTCCGGTCAGGGGGAGTTGTCGCCCGCTGCGGGTACTGCGCCCCACCCCACTGCTGTCACCATCATGAGCGATCGGCAGGGGTCGCCTGTCCCTGGGGAGGCTGAGGCAGAGGCAGAGGTGTCTGCCCAGCTCGTGCCTCCCGGGGATGGGGACGAGACCCTGCCCGTGGGGGGGGGGTCGCGGAACAACCCGCGGACGTAATCGATCCCCTTTCGGTGGCGTTACCCCTCGACGAGTCGGGCGGCCTGGAGTCTGGGTCGGGCGAGCTCGCGGAGGATGAGCTTGCCCAAAGCGGCCCGGACATTTCCCAGGTGCTGCTCGACCTCGTCGAGGACTTTGCAAGAAATACCCCTTCTGCTGGGTCGGAGGCCGGTGGCGCGGTAGCGGAAGGCCCTCTGTCTGTGTCTCTGGCGCCGGGCGACTTGGAGGAGGTCGGATTTACATATTCTCCGGTCTCTCCAGTCGTTCCGGCGCCTGGGGCGGAGGGGGGCTCCGAACCGCCGCCGTCTTCTGGCCCGGCGCCCCTGCAGGAGCCCAGGGAGGAATCCTCCGCCACCAATCCTGGGGGTGGGATCCGGGCGGAGGCGGGGCCGACCGTTGCGGCCGAGCCGTTCACTGCGCTCTGCGTGACGGACGGGTCGGCCGACGGTGGCGACCCCCCAGAGGAGGACGGGGACTCGGTGGTGGGGGCGGAGGATGACTGGGATTCCATCGCCGATGAGGTGATGGATGACCTCCCGTCCCTTGCCGGGACCCCCCTCATTCCCATCGAGGAACTCCGGGACTTTGTGGCCACGTGCCAGGGTCGTCACAGGACTCGCGTGGCCCTCGACAGATGGTCGGACCTGGCGCTGCTCCTCGGGTCGGCCCGCACCGCCGTCAAAGCCATGGACGCGGGCGCGGGCGTGAGCCCGCTCGGGCTGCGTCAGCTCCGGTCCTTCCTCACTGGGCTGCTAAGGGAGTGGCGGTCGACTAGCGGCCGCTCTCCCTTCCCCCGTTAGATATAAGTAGAGGTTGATCTATGCTTCTGAGATGAAGATAACCATAGCCAGCCTCAACATCAACGGCAGCAGGGAAGCTAGCTGCAGATTTAATAACTTTTCGGTCCTTCGGGACGGGAAGTATGCGGTGTGCTTCCTGCAAGAAACCCACACCATTCCGGGAGACGAGGCCACGTGGCTCCTGGAGTGGCAAGGAGGGGTCAGCATGAGTCACCTCTCCAGTGCTTCCAGTGGGGTGGCTATCTTGCTGGCCCCGCATTTTCAGCCGGAGATCTTGGGGGTCAAGGAGCTCGTGCCGGGCCGCTTGCTCCAGGTCACTTTTCGCCTGGGGGGCGTGCCGCTCCATCTAGTGAACGTGTACGCCCCTGGGGCCGGTGCGCAGCAAGCGCGCTTCTTTGAAGAAGTGTCCACTCTTCTGGGCTCCATCGACGCGGGCGAGTGCGTCATCCTTGGGGGGGATTTTAATTGTACCCTCGAGGCGAGGGACCGCACGGGCACCCTGCCATCGATGGAGAAGTTGAGGGACCTGGTCGGGTCCCTCGACTTGGTGGACGTCTGGTGAAATCTCCATCCCGACTCCAGCGCCTTCACTTACGTGAGGTCTGGGAGAGGAGCGTCCAGAATCGACCGCCTCTACATTTCCCGGGCATACATCTCCTGCGTTCCGGCGGCTTCCTTGCGGCCGGTGCCATGCACGGACCACCACCTGGTGTGGGCGGAGCTCGTTCCGCTGCGCGCAGCGGGGGGGTCCGCGTATTGGCACTTTAACAACCTGCTGCTGGAGGACGCACAGTTCCGGGATTCGTTTAGTCGGTTCTGGGCCGGCTGGAGAAGGAAGCGGGGGGGCTTCCCCTCCTTGCGGCTATGGTGGGATGTGGGCAAGGCTAACATCCGTCTCTTCTGTCAGGAGTACGCGAAGGGGTCGACCAAGAGGCGGGAGGCCCGGGTCGGGCAGTTGGAGATGGAGGTGCTCGACCTGGAGTCCCGTCTCGGTCAAGTCTTCGAGGACCCGGCCCTGCGGATGGTGTACGAAGAGAAGAAGGGCGCGCTGTAGGACCTGCAGCTTGTCGGGTCCCGAGGCGCGTACGTGAGGTCGCGGATCCAGTTCCTGCGGGACCTGGACCGCGGCTCCCCCTTCTTCTACTCGCTGGAAAAAAGACGGGGGGTCCGTAAGCAGCTCTTGGAGCTGCTGGCCGACGACGGATCTCTGGTCTCGGATCCGGAGGGAATCCGTGCGGAGACCCGCGCTTATTACGGGGCTCTGTTCTCTCTGGATCCGTCCAGCGAGGATGCGCGCAGAGTTTTGTGGGAGGACCTGCCGAAGGTCGGCCTGGAGGACGCCGATAAATTGAACGCTCCTCTTGAGTCTGGAGGAGCTGACCGGCGCCCTCCGTCAGCTCTCTAGGGGAAAGTCCCCGGGGCTGGACGGGCTGACCGTAGAGTTCCACAGGGCGTTATGGGACGTCTTGGGGGGCGACTACGCGCGGGTCCTGGGGGAAAGTTTGGCGACCGGGGAGATGCCCCTCTCTTGGCGCAGGGCGGTTATTGTCCTGCTGCCTAAGAGGGGTGATCTCCGCCTCCTTAAAAACTGGCGCCCGGTCTCCCTCCTCAGCACGGACTATAAAATTTTTGCCAGGGCTATGTCTGCTCGCCTAGGCGCCGTGCTGGCCCACATGATCCACCCCGACCAGTCCTACACGGTCCCGGGCCGGACCATCCATGATAACATCCATCTGGTCTGGGACCTGGTCCACCATTCCCAGAGGGCTGGTCTGTCGGTCGCCTTCCTTTCCCTGGATCAGGAGAAGGCGTTCGACAGGGTGGATCACGAGTATCTCTTCGGGACTCTGCGCGCATTCGGGTTCGGGACGCATTTTGTCGCCCGGATCCGACTTCTGTACGCCGCCGCGGAGTGTCTGATTAAAGTTAACGGGTCCTTGACGGCGCCCCTTCGCTTCGGGAGGGGGGTGCGTCAGGGATGCCCCATGTCCGGCCAGTTATATGCCGTTTGCGTAGAGCCTTTCCTGCACCTCTTGCGGAAGAGGTTGACGGGACTGGCTCTGCAAGGGCCGGGCGTGGAGGTGGTCCTCTCAGCTTACGCCGATGACGTGCTCCTCACGGTCACGGATCCCGCTGACTTGCGGAGGATGCGGGAATGCCAGCAGATTTACTCGGACGCATCCTCCGCTAAGATCAACTGGGAGAAATGTTCTGGACTCCTGGTGGGTCAGTGGCGGGTGGACTCCCTGCCGGAGGAGTTCAGGCCCTTTGCCTGGAGCACCACGCACCTCCTCTACTTGGGAGTCTACCTCAGCCCTGCCAAGGACGCCTGGCCGGCGAACTGGCAAGAGTTGGAGGCCAAAGTCACCACTCGCTTAGGACGCTGGACAGGATTGCTCCGAGTGTTGTCCTACAGGGGTCGAGCGATGGTCATAAACGAACTGGTGGCCGCCATGTTGTGGTACCGGTTCGTCACTTTGATCCCTCCCCCTGCGTTTGTCGCCAAGATACAGAAGAAGCTCGTCGACTTCTTCTGGGAGAAAAGGAAGGACTGGGTCTCTGCCGCGGTTCTGAGTCTCCCGCTTAGGGAGGGCGGTCAGGCGTTGGTGTGCCTCCGCACCCAGGCTGCGACTTTCCGTCTTCAGACGCTGCAGAGGTACCTGTACGTCGAGAATCCTCCGAGATGGTGTGCGCTGGCGACGTATTTTTTCCGCCAGCTGCACGGCCTCAATTACGACATGCAACTCCTGTTTTTGGAAGTGGGCGGCAGGCGTGCCAGCCTGCGGGAGCTGCCTGTCTTCTACCAGGAACTGCTATGGGTTTGGAACTACGTCGTCTCCAGGCGGAGCTCTCCCCCGTCAGGAATGGCGGCTGTCCTCTGGGAGCCGCTGTTCAGGAATCCGCACCTCCACGTCCGCGAGTTCCGGTGGCTGGCGGAATGCAGGGCTGTGCCTGGCAGGGTGACTAGAGTCGGGGACCTACTCGATGGCGGAGGAGCGGGCTGGATGGCGCCGGAGGAGTTGGCACGGCGCATGTCTTGGGACAACGTCCGGCTCGCGGTCGATGCCATCGAGGCGGTGAAAGCGATGCTGCACCCCGGCGCCACGAGGTGTATCGAGGCGGCTCGGGCGCGTGGGGCGATCCCGTCCGAGCTTTCCCCCGTTCGGACGGAATTCCTTATCGGCGCCCTGCCCCGAAACCCCCCTCGGGGATCGGCGCCTCACAACTTGAGCCGTCTCGAGGAGATGCCCTCCGTGCCTTTTCATTCCGCACGGAGGGGTTTCCTGTACGGGCTGCTCCTGCACACCTTCCACTTTGTCATCTTCGCCTGTCGTCCGGACACGCCGTGGCGTGCCGTTTTGCCTTCCGGTGGAGGCGGAGGTCCCCAATGGAGGGCTCTCTATGCGGGAGTCCTCCCTTGTTCTATTGGGGACTTGGCCTGGAGGGTGTTGCATGGAGCAGTCCCGTGCAATATATTGTTAAATAGATTCACGGACACCCAGACCGCCTGTTTGTTCTGCGGTCTGGAGGAGTCCGTTTTCCATGTTTATGTTCAATGTGTGAGGTTGCAGCCCCTCTTCCATTATTTGAAGGGGCTGCTCCTCGATTTTTGGTTGCACTTCAGTCCCACGCTCTTGATCTACGTTCACCCGGTGCGGAGGGGAGCGGGCAGGTTGGAGGACCTCCTCGTGGATCTGCTCCTGGGCCTGGTTGAAAAAAGCCATCAATTGGTCCAGGCAGCGGGCGGTCGAGGGGGTCATCCAGCCAGATTGCCTCCCTCTCTTCCATGGCCATGTTCGCGCCCGGGTGGCCCTGGAGATGGAGCACGCGGTGTCCGCCGGCGCGCTCGAGCACTTCCGTGACCGGTGGGCGCCGCGGGGACTGGAGTGCATAATTGGATTAAACGACCAAATTTTAATTTGATTTGTTAAGCTTTATTTAAAGATTTATTAGAGTTTTAGTTACAGTTTATTTGTTCAACTTATTTTGGCCCTACAAAAAGAGGAACAAACAAGTGAAGGTGCCATCTAGAGGCTACAGAAGGAACTGACTGGCACCCTCACAAAAATTAGTGTGAAAGGTATAGAGGGTGTGGAATTCTCAAATGCATTCAGGAGATCTTTTTTAGCCAGCATATAACAAGCCCAACAAGGGAGGGGGCAGTTCTGGACCTAGTTTTAGGGAATGAAGCTGGGCAGGTGGAGAGCATTTTGGTGCAAGTGATTGTAATCCAGTTAGATTTAGGGTAGTTATGGAAAAGGACAGAGATAGACCAGGAATAAAAGTTCTCAATTGGGGAAAAGCCAATTTTGCTAAGCTGAGATGGGATTTAGCCAAAGTGGACTAGAAACAACTACTTGAAAGTAAATCAGTGTCAGAGCAGTGGGAGGCATTCAAAATGGAGATCCTGAGGGTTCAGAGCAGGTATGTTCCCTTAAAGAAAACGGGTGGGACTAACAAATCTAGAGCCCCCTGGATGTCAAGGGACATACAGGGTGGGATAAAGAAAAAAAGGGAGGCTTACGACAGATACCAAGGGCTCAATACTGCAGAAACTCTAGAGGAGTATAGAAAGTGCAGGGGTGCAATTAAAAAGGATATTAGGAAAGCAAAGAGAGAGCATTAAAACATTTTGGCAAGTAAAATCAAGGAAAACCCAAAGATGTTTTATAAATATATTAAGAGAAAGTTCTGAGGGTCAGGATAAATCTTCATTTAGAAAGATTCGGCTCAATCAAGGACAGTCAGCATGGATTTGTTAAGGGAAGGTCGTGTCTGACTAACTTGATTGAATTTTTTGATGAGGGTAGTGCGTTTGATGTAGTCTATATGGATTTTAGCAAGGCTTTTGATAAGGTCCCACATGGCAGACTGGTCACGAAAGTGAAAGCCCATGGGATCCAGGGCAAAGTGGCAAGTTGGATCCAAAATTGGCTCAGAGGCAGGAAGCAAAGGGTAATGGTTGATGGGTGTTTATGTAACTGGAAGGCTATTTCCAGTGGGGTTCTGTAGGGCTCAGAACTAGGTCCTTTGCTTTTTGTGGTATACTGTATATCAATGATTTGGACTTGAATGTAGGAAGTATGATTAAGAAGTTTGCAGATGATACTAAAATTGGCCGTGTATTTGATAATGAAGAAGAAAGCTGCAGACTGCAGGAGGATATCAATGGACTGGTCAGGTGGGCAGAACAGTGGCAAATGGAATTCAATCCGGAGAAGTGTGAGGTAATGCATTTGGGGAGGGCTAACAAGGCAAGGGAATACACATTAAATGGTAGGACACTGAGAAGTGTAGAGGAACAAAGGGACCTTGGAGTGCATGTCCACAGATCCCTGAAGGTGGCAGGCCAGGTAGATAAGGTGGGTAAGAAGGCATACGGGATACTTGCCTTTATTAGCTGAGGCATAGAATACAAGAGCAGGGGGGGGGGGGGGTTATGCTTGAACTGTATAAAACAATAGTTAGGCCACAGCTAGAATACTGCGTGCAGTTCTGGTCACCACATTACAGGAAGGATGTGATTGCACTAGAGAGGGTACAGAGGAGATTTACGAGGATGTTCCCTGGGCTGGGGAATTTTAGCTGTGAGGAAAGATTGGATGGGCTGGGTTTGTTTTGTTTGGTACAGAGGAGGCTGAGGGGAGATCTGATTGAGGTGTATAAAATTATGAGGAGCATAGATAGAGTGGAATAGGAAGGACTGACTTCCCTTAGCAGAGGGGTCAACAACCAGAGGGCACAGATTTAAAGTAATTGCTAGGAGGTTTAGAGGGGATTTGAGGGAAATGTCTTCACCCAGAGGGTTGTGGGGGTCTGGGGCTCCCTGCCTGAAAAGGTGATAGAGGCAGGAACCCTAACCACTTTTAAAAAGTGCTTGGATATGCACTTGAAGTGCCGTAACCTAGGGCTACCGACCAAGAGCTGGAAAGTGAGATTAGGCTGGGTAGCTCAACATCAACAGACAAGGTGGTTAAGAAGGCATACTTGCCTTTATTAGCCGAGGCATAGAATACAAGAGCAGGGAGGTTATGCTTGAACTGTATAAACCACTGGACAGCTGTTGAATCATCAACAGCTGTGCCTGAAAAAATGGGGGCAGAGGTCATAGTCTGAAATTGTTGAACTCGATGTTGAGCCCGGAAGGCTGTAAAGTGCCTAATCGAAAGATGAGGTGCTGTTCCTCGAGCTTACCTTGAGCTGAAATAACAACAGAAAACGCTGGGAAAACTCAGCAGGCCAGGCAACATCCGTGGAGAGAGAAACGGAGTTAATGTTTCAGGTTTCGAGCTTATCTTGAGCTGACCTCATCTTTCGATTGGGCACTTTACAGTATTCTGGACCCAACATCGAGTTTTAACAATGTCAGACTATAACCTCTGCCCCTATTTTTTCAGGTGGCAGCAGTTGATGATTCTGCCATCCTCATTTGCAACTTTTAATCTCTCCTGCCTTGCACCCTCTCACAGACCCTCCCTTTTGTTCTTTCCTCCTCTCCCTGCCTCTGCACCTGCTGAAAATCTCTTAACATCACTAACTTTTTCCCTAGTGCTGACTAAGGGTCACAGACCTGAAACGTTAACCCTGTTGTTGTTCTCTCAGTTCAGTTCAGTTCAAATGCTTTATTGGCATGAAAGTTTACAGAGAACCATATTGCCAAAGCTTACATTGCAAAAAGGTACAGTTTTCCAACATTCTGTAGGTGTCAATCGATTTGACATTTGTTGGGTATATACAATATTACTTTTAAACAATATTAATTTTAAACAGTCTTTCTACTTCATTTGGTACGTTCAATATTAATTTTAAACAGTCTTACTTTTAAACAGTCCTCAGGTTGTGACATGTTGTTACATATTTAGCCCCAAGGTATGGTCTGTCTCCTTCTCCTAGGACTAATCTCAATTTTGACAGATCATCCAATTCCTTGAAATCTGGGGTTGTTTGGCTTAGCTTGTTGAACTCTCTCTCTCTCTTCACCAATGCTGCCTGGCCTGCTGAGTGATTTCCAGAGTTTTCTGTTGTTGCGACCAATTCCTGTCTTTTCTGGGGGGGCGGTTGTTGTTGTTGTCTCGGGATTTGCATAACTTTTTGGCTCAACTCCAGCTCTTTGCGCTCGCTCTCCTAGTGGAAGCCAGCGCGGCTGCCAGAGGTTTGTGTCCCCTTGTGAGAGAGGTTTATTGGCGAGGGAGCAGGGCTCGGATCTCCCCGGCGGGGGGTCGACATGTCCCTCTCGTTGCACTTCTCCCGGCTTCTCCCCGGAATTCGTCGTGCGCTTACATCGCTGTCGCGGCGCAAGTCGGACGCAAGACCGGCGGCGGCGGCGAATTTCAACCCCCAGCCCCAGCGAGCGGCCGGAGATTTGAAAAGCATTCGGGAGCTGCCCGGGAACGGTCTGCTTTCCAGCATCTACTGGCATTTCCTGAAAGGGTACCATGAGAAGACCCACGAGCTGCAGGTAAAAGAACTGTTAACCTGAGCACCTCTGCTGAACTAGTCGCTGAAAGTTGGATTTATTTAGCTGCTCTTTTTCCCCACCGCCCTGCATATTTTATTGAATCTGCTTCCACCACCCTTTCAAGGCAGTGCATTCCAGGTCACAACAACTCCCGGGGGGGGGAATAAAAAACTGGTCCCCACCGTGACTCAGCCCCTCTGAGTCAGAAGGTTGTGGGTTCAAAGTCCCACTCCAGAGACTTGAGCACATAAATCCAGGCAGACACTGCCAGTGCAGGGCTGAGGGAGTGCTGCACCGTCGGAGGTGCCGTCTTTCGGTTGAGACGTTAAACCGAGACCCCCGCCTGTTTGCTCAGGTGAACGTAAAAGATCCCACGGCACTATTTCGATAGAAGAGCAACAACAACTTGTATTTATATAGCGCCCTTTAACGCAGTAAACCGTCCCAAGGTGCTTCGCAGGAGTATTATAAGACTTTAAAAATTTGACACCATGCCACATAAGGAGAGATTAGGGCTGGTGGCCAAAAGCTTGGTCAAAGAGGTAGGTTTTAAGGAGCGTCTTAATGTAGGAAACAGAGTTAGAGAGGCGGAGAGGTTTCCAGAGCTTAGGGCCCAGGCAACAGAAGGACATGGCCACTAAAGGTTGAGTGATTATAATCAGGGATCCTCAAGAGGGCAAAATTAGAGGAGCGCAGATATCTCGGGGTGGGGGGGGTTATGGGGCTGAAGGAGATTGCAGAGATAGGGAGGGGCGAGGCCATGGAGGGATTTGAAAACAAGGATGAGAATTTTAAAATCGAGGCGCTGCTTAACCGGGAGCCAATGTAGGTCAGCGAGCTCAGGGGTGATGGGTGAACGGGACCTGATGCGAGTTAGGAGACTGGCAGCCGAGTTTTGGATCACCTCAAGTTTACGTAGGGTAGAATGTGGGAGGCCAGCCAGGAGTGCGTTGGAATAGTCAAGTCTAGAGGTAACAAAGGCATGGACGAGGGTTTCAGCAGCGGATGAGCTGAGGCAGGGGCGGAGACGGGCAATGTTACAGAGGTGGAAACGGGCAGTCTTGGTTATGCTGTGGATATGTGGCCGGAAGCTCATTTCAGGGTCAAATATGACACCCAGGTTGCGAACAGTGTGGTTCAGCCTCAGACAGATGTTAGGGAGAGGGATGGAGTCATTGACTAGGGAACGGAGTTTATGGTGGGGACCGAAAACAATGGCTTCGGTCTTCCCAATATTTAATTGGAGAAAATTTCTGTTCCGAACTGGATGTCGGACAAGCAGTCTGACAATTTAGAGACCGTGGAGGGGTCTAGAGAAGTGATAGTGAGGTAGAGCTGGGTGTCGTCAGCGTACCTGTGGAAACTGACGCTGTGTTTCTGGATGATGTCACCAAGGGGCAACATGTAGATGAGAAATAGGAGGGGGCCAAGGATAGATCCTTGAGGGACATCAGAGGTAACGATGCGGGAAGAGTAGCGGTTGCAGGTGATTCTCTGGTTGCGATTAGATAGATAAGAATGGAACCAGGCGAGTGCAGTCCCATCCAGCTGGACGATGGTGGAGAGGCGTTGGAGAAGGATGGAGTGGTCAACTGTGTCAAAGGCTGCAGACAAGTCAAGAAGGACGAGGAGGGATAGTTTACCTTTGTCACAGTCACAAAGGATGCCATTTGTGACTTTGATGAGAGCCGTTTCGGTACTGTGGCAAGGGTGGAAACCTGATTGAAAGGATTCAAACATGGAATTGCGGGAAAGATGGGCACAGATTTGGGAGGCGACAACACGTTCAAGGACATTGGATTGGAAAGGGAGGTTGGAGATGGGGCGGTAGTTTGCAAGGACGGAGGGGTCAAGGGTTGGTTTTTTGAGGAGGGGGTGATGACGGCAGATTTGAAGGAAAGAGGAACAGTACCTGAGGAGAGAGAACTGTTAACAATGTCAGCTAACATGGGAGCCAGAAAAGGAAGTTGGGTGGTCAGCAGTTTGGTGGGAATACGGTCGAGGGAGCAGGAAATGGGTCTCATAGGCAAGATGAGCACGGAGAGGTCATGAGGGGAGATTGGAGAGAAACTGGAGAAAGATGTGAGTTGAGGGCTAGGGCAGGGGGGAACCTTAGAGGAAGTTTGGCCCGGTGGGCTAGGGGAAGGGAAGTGGCAGAGACAGCTGAATGGATGGTCTCAGTCAGAGACAAAGAAGTCCATGAGCTCCTCAGTTGTTCTTGGAGGTGAGGGTGGAGAAGACAGCGGGGAGGGGTTTAAGAAGACGGTTAGCAGTGGAGAATAGAAGCTGGGGTTTATGTTTGCATTAATAGTGAGCAGTTTTGGCAGACGAGAGCAGAATGCTTTATGTGGTCCAGCCAGATCTGGCGGTGAATGGCTAAACCAGTTGTGCGCCATATCCGTTCAAGTCTGCATCCCTTGGACTTGAGAGTGAAGATGAGGGCTGTACCAGGGGGAATGGCCAGGGTGAGAGAGAGTAATTGTTTTAATAGGGACTAGGACATCAAAGGTGGTGGTGAGGGTGTGGTTGAGCAGATCAGCAGCTGCAGAAATGTCATGGCGAATTGAGGGCCAAAGACTGGACAGTTGGGATTTCATAAGTGCAGTTCTAAGAGAGTTGGGAAAGAGTTTTTTCCAGGGGCGGACAGGGAAGGAAGTAGGGTTGGGGGATGTGGGTGGAGAGTGATACGAGGATGTGGTCAGAGATGGCCTTATCTGCAAATGACACAATGGGAGTGGCAAGGTCGAGGGGATGGCTGTGAATATGGGTTGGGGAGTTTACATGGAGGGAGAGATTAAGGGAGGATAATAGGCTAGGGAACTCGGAAGAGAGAGAGCATGATGAATTGAGATGGAGGTTGAAATCACTGAGGATGAGAAGTAGTTTGGTGCAGTAGCTGAGGAAGGAAAGCAGTGAAGATATCTCGGTAATAACATTTTTATGGTACTTGGGTGGGCGGTAGAAAACGAGAATTTTAAATGAGAGGTGAAAGGGGTGGAATAAGGTGAGATGCTCAAAGGAGGAGAAAGTGCTGGAGGAATAGGAGGACAGACCAAGGTGTGATTTGGTGATGAGAGCCACACCGCCACCATGGCGGTCAGCGGGGCAAGTGGTGGAAGGTATAGCCAGGTGGGGAAGCTTCATTTAAAGGTAAGGTGTCATCTTACTAAGGTTTTATATAGATTCGCCATTGCATTTAGACTTTTATATGCTTTACCTCGTCTCAATATTCTAGACCCCTCAATCACAGGAAGCGATCTGTTTAATATCTACTCTGACCCATTCCATCATAATTTTTAACACCTCTATCAAATCACCGCTTAATCCGTTCTGTTCAACTGAAAGCAGCCTCAAATTTCAAAAATCTTTCTTTCTGTTTGTATTGCCTCTATAGCAATCAGCCCTCATAATTGTACATAGAAACAGAGAAGATAGGAGCAGGAGTCGGCCATTCGGCCCCTCGAGCCTGCTCCGCCATTCAATGAGATCATGGCTGATCATCCAAATTCAGTACCCTGTCCCTGCTTTCTTCCCATATTCCTTGATCCCTTTAGCCTTAAGAAATATATCTAACTCCTTCTTGAATATATTTAATGAATTGGCCTCAACTGCCTTTTGTGGTAGAGAATTCCACAGGTTCACCACTCTCTGGGTGAAGAAATTCCTCCTCATCTCTGGGTGAAGAAATTCCTCCTCATCTCTGTCCTAAATGGCTTACCCCTTATCCTTAGACTGTGACCCCTGGTTCTGGAGTCCCCGGCCATCAGGAACAAGCTTTCTGCATCTAGTCTATCTAGTCCTGTTAGAATTTTATAAGTTTCAATGAGATCCCCTCTCATTCTTCTAAACTCCAGCGAGTACAAGCCCAATCGACCCAATCTCTCCTCATACGTCATTCCTGCCATCCCAGGTATCAGTCTGCTCAAGGTGTGGTCTCACCAAGGCCCGGAACAACTGCAGCAAGAATTTCAAGCAGAGAGGCGCGCCCCCGCGACGTTAGCGCCCCCAAAAGGGGCGACACCAAATTTTACCCCCCATAAAATTCGGGGGTTCAGCACCAGCCGTTACTGCCAGATCCGGGGAGGGGGAGGGAAGGGGGGAATGGCGGCCAGCACAGGACCCGCCGGCAGCGGGCGAATGTGTGGGGGCGGCCGCCATTTTCGGCAGGTCGGCAGCACCGCCGGTTGCCTGCGCTGGCTGAAAGTATTGTAGTGAGTCAGAGCGTGACGCCAATCGACGTGCCACGGCGAGTCGTCGCCCGCTCATCCGATTTGGATTTCGCCGCCCTAACACACGCTCGCGCGCGCAGCTGCCAGTGGCACCTCAGCAGCGCCGGCGGCCATGGGGAATCTGGCAGGACTTGGCAGATTGTGCATGAGATGGACGGATGTTGTGGAGTATTTTAAACCAACACTCGACACAAGGTTTTAGATCGACAGTCAAGTTGTCTTTATTGCACCGGTGGGGAAACAGTTTGCTCTGTCTTAGCCAGACTTTTCCAAATTGGTATAGAAAACACTACATTTTTATACATTACAATACACATGTCAACATTCATTCCTGCCACCTGATTGGACATTGGTCCGTATAAATCTTCACTGATTGGTTGCCTATGCCGCGTTACATTAAGGTACCGCCTTTATTATCGGAAAAGTATATGTCCGTTATCCCCCAAGCTGTTGTTGCACCTATGACCTTTGTTTATGCCAGATGGGGTCTCATCAACATTGTACTTCTGACTCATTGTCCTTCTTTCCTGCCTCTCTAGGCCTCTTTCATTGTTTTACTTTCCTGCCAGAACAGAACTTACACCCTCTTAGGCCTCTTATGGTTCCATGTCCGGCTATGTTATCTCCACTGCCAACTCAGCAACTTAGAAAAAGATGGTCTTTATTACACCATTCAATGAAACTGCCAGCGATGTCAGTTCAACTCTTTCCCCACTGCAACGGATCTTCAAACGTCTCCTTTGCCAAGGTTCTTCTTTTATAGTCTTATTTTTTTTGGCCAGCGGGTTGTGGGGGGGGGGGGGGGGTTGCATTTTCTGGTGGTTTTCCGGGGAGGCCCATACTGTTTGTGGGTCAGTAAATCAATGGGTGAAAACTTGTGGAACAAACTTTTAGTTCAGAACTGAAAGTCTGCACAAAACTGCAAATCCCTTGGCGGATTCCCAGCAAATTAAAAAAGAAAAACCCCACAGATTCCTAAAAAGCATCAGGTTGCCTAGGACTCCATCGCAACATCTGTAGATCATCTCTGATAAGATCTCTTTTATCTTAATGATAGCGTCACCAGAACGTCACCCCTTGGCCTTCGCCGGTGCAGGTTTCCAGCGTATTGCAAACTTTAACCCTGAATATTTAACCCACCACACTCACCGTTCCGTATGACATATTTATTTCCCTTGGCAAATGCTTGGGTCAGTTTGGTGTATGGCTTTCGTCCAGGAATGTTTTATGTAAAGACTGCGAAAGATATGACACGATAACAAAATACTGCGGATGCTGGAAATCCGAAATAACAACAGAAAACGCTGGAAAAACTCAGCGGGTCAGGGCAGCATCCGTGGAGAGAGAAACAGAGTTAACGTTTCAGGTCGAAGACCCTTCGTCAGAACTGGAGAAAAAAAAGCAGGAAAAGGAATAGATTTTAAAGCAAGTGGGGGCTGGGGAAAGGGGGAGGGGATGAAAGAACAAAAGGGAAGGTCAGAGATAGGATAGAAAGGAGAGATTAAGAGACATTGAGAGACATTAAGAGATATTCAAGGAACATAGGATGGCTCTAGATGAAGTGTGAATGGCCCTGGCAGAATGAAGGACAGCTGTCATGTGGGAGGGAAGAAAAAAGCCCAGACGAAAGTATGGATTAAAAAAAAGAAAGGGAAAATTATTATATATATATATCTATCTGTCTATATACATAAAAAAAAGGATCGTTCTGTCTGTCTGTCTATCTGTCTGTCTATCTGTCTGTCTGTCCTCACGTGTGTGTCTGTCCGGCTGATGCGCTATCAATTACTCATAAAAGACTGAGAGTTAAGAGAGTAACTAAAGGCTTTTATTAACAAAAGAATGAAGGTCTGCCTCGAGTGGTCGACCGGTCCAGAAATACAAAGGGCTGGGGAGCAGTCACCTTTATACTAGGACTTGTGGGAGGAATCAGCCGAGGCATGTCCAGGCATGTACACAGTGGAATACAAACAGTGGTTTACCACATTCACCCCTTGTTTAAAATTGAGTCCGGCGGGGTGAAGTGTATTAAAAGTTAGTGTATTGGAGTCTCTCCGGAGGTCTTGTCTGCCGCTGTGATCGGCATGGCGACGGCAGTGGTAATGGAGCTTCCGGCGTCGAGTCCTGCGTGGGCTGTGGCACAGGCGTGTCGTCCTCATAGATGTCGAGCGGGTCGCGGGGCCCAGGCCTGCCGTCTGCTGGGGCTGGATATCGGATCGTGGGGGGGGGTGGTAGTGAGTAGTGGGTTACTGCGGCCCCCGAGGGTGCAAGGTCTCTTATGGAGACTGTGTTCTCCCGCCCGTCCGGGTATGCAATGTAAGCATACTGGGGGTTAGCGTGGAGGAGGTCGACCCTCTCGACCAGGGGGTCCGTTTTATGGGCCCTCACGTGCCTTCTCAATAGGACCGGCCCTGGGGACGTCAGCCATGGCGGGTAGCGATGTCCCCGATGTGGACTTCCTTGGGAAGACAAACATTTTCTCATGAGGGGTGGCATTAGTGGCAGTGCAGAGCAGTGACCGAATAGAGTGGAGCGCATCGGGGAGCACATCCTGCCAGCGGGAGGTTGGAAGGCCCCTAGACTTTAAGGCTAGCAGGGCGGCCTTCCAAACTGTCGCATTTTCTCTTTCCACCTGTCCGTTCCCCCGGGGGTTGTAACTGGTGGTCCTGCTTGTGGCAATACCCCTAGTTAGCAGGTACTGACGGAGTTCGTCGCTCATAAACGATGAGCCCCGGTCGCTATGGATATAGCTGGGGAAACTGAACAGGGTGAAGAGGTCATTCAGACATTTAATGACCGTGGCACTGGTCATGTCCGGGCAGGGGATGGCGAACGGGAAACGGGAGTACTCATCAATAATATTGAGGAAGTACACATTGCGGTCGGAGGAGGGGAGAGGCCCTTTAAAATCAACGCTCAGGCGCTCGAAGGGGCGAGTGGCTTTTATCAGGTGGGCCCTGTCTGGTCTATAAAAGTGCGGTTTGCACTCAGCGCAGACTTGGCAGTTCCTGGTCATGGTCCTGACCTCCTCAATAGAGTAAGGCAGGTTGCGGGCCTTGATGAAGTGGAAGAACCTGGTGACCCCCGGGTGGCAGAGGTCATTGTGGAGGGCCCGCAGTCTATCGATCTGCGCGCTGGCGCAGGTGCCACGCGATAGCGCATCCGGGGGTTCATTGAGCTTCCCGGGCCGGTACAAGATCTCGTAATTGTAGGTGGAAAGTTCGATTCTCCACCTCAAGATCCTGTCATTTTTGATTTTGCCCCTCTGCTTGTTAAACATGAAAGCAACTGAACGTTGGTCAGTGAGCAGGGTAAATCGTTTTCCGGCCAGGTAGTGCCTCCAATGACGCACAGCCTCCACAATCGCCTGGGCCTCCTTCTCAACAGTGGAGTGTCTGGTCTCCGGGCCTTGGAGGGTTCGTGAAAAGAAGGCCACGGGTCTCCCCGCCTGATTGAGGGTAGTGGCCAGGGCAAAGTCGGACGCGTCGCTTTCCACCTGGAAGGGGATGGATTCGTCCACTGCGTGCATGGTGGCTTTGGCAATGTCTTCCTTGATACGGTGGAAGGCTAAGCGGGCCTCTGCCGTCAAGGGAAAAGAGGTGGACTTGATCAGCGGATGGGCCTTGTCCGCATAGTAGGGGACCCACTGGGCATAATAGGAGAAAAACCCTAGGCACTTCTTCAGGGCCTTGAGGCAGTGGGGCAGTGGGAGTTCCATAAGGGGACGCATCCGGTCGGGGTCGGGGCCGATGACTCCGTGTTCCACAACACAGCCAAGGATGGCGAGGCGGTTTGTGCGGAATATGCACTTCTCCTTGTTATATGTCAGGTTCAGGAGTTGGGCGGTGCGAAGGAATTTTTCGAGGTTTGCGTCATGGTCCTGCAAGTCACGGCCGCAGATGGTCACATTGTCCAGATATGGGAAAGTGGCCTGCAACGCATTTTGATCTACCATCCGGTCCATCTCCCTTTGGAAGACGGAGACCCTGTTGGTGACGCCAAAGGGAACCCTAAGGAAGTGGTAGAGGCGGCCGTTTGCCTCAAAGGCAGTATACTGGCGGTCCTCAGGGCGGATAGGGAGCTGGTGGTACGCTGATTTCAGGTCAATGGTCGAGACGACGCGGTACTGCGCGATCTGGTTGACCATATCAGCTATGCGGGGGAGTGGGTAGGCGTCCAGCAGGGTGTAGCGATTTATTGTCTGGCTGTAGTCGATGACCAGGCGCTGCTTCTCGCTGGTCTTAACGACCACAACCTGGGCTCGCCAGGGGCTGGTGCTGCCCTCAATAATCCCTTCCTTCAGGAGCCGCTCCACTTCGGTTTTAATGAAAACCCTGTCCCCGGCACTATCGCCTGCTCTTTGTGGCGATGGGCTTACAGTCGGGGGTGAGGTTAGCAAACAGTGGGGGGGGGGGGGTGACTCTGAGTGTGGAGAGGTTGCACCTGGTGCGCGGCGGGCAATTTGGGAGCTGCTGGCTGCGGACTGTGAGTGGGGGTAGGGGTCCACCGTACGCCATCGTAACGCTTTTAAGGTGGCACTGAAAATCTAACCCCAGCAGGACGGCAGCGCAGAGGTCGGGCAGGACCAGAAGTTTAAAATGATCGTACACGGTCCCGTCTACTACGAGTGTCACTACGCAGTAGCCGCCGATGTCCGCCGACTGGGACTCGGAGGCCATAGAAATCCGCTGGTGCGCAGGCAGGACTGGGAGAGAGCAACGCCGCACCGTGTCGGGGTGGATGAAGCTCTCCGTGCTCCCAGAGTCAAAAAGGCAGATTGTATCGTGGCCATTTACCTTAATGTCCATTGTGGAACTGGCCAGCTGGTGCGGTCTCCCTTGGTCCAGTGTAATGGATGCCAGCGTAGGGGTCGGTGTGTCGCTGCGGGTATCAGATGAGGCGGTGTTGGGGGCCTGCTGCGTTCCGGCTGTCGTCCAAGATGGCGGCGTCCATGATCCCCATGTGGCTGGAGGCGTCCAAAATGGCTGCTGTACCGGTGGTTTGCACATGGCCGGGGAGGCCCAAGATGGCGGCCCGCATGGCCCACACGCGGCGCTGCTGGGGTTCGGGGTGGCTTTGGCCCTGCAGACGTTAGCGTAGTGTCCCTTCTTCCCGCAGCCCGAGCAGATCGCGTTTTTCGCCGGGCAGCGCGCTCTGGGGTGTTTTGCCTGGCCACAGAAGTAGCATTTCTGGCCTTGGGGCACTGCTGTCTGGCCTTGGGACACTGCTGCGGTAGTTGGGCCGTTGCTGGGGTGGCACGGCGCTATGAGGCGGTCCTACCGTGTCCCAGGCTGTCATTCCCCGCGGCGTCCACGGTGCAGAGGAGTAGGCATCCATGCCCCGGTAGGCTGCATCCGATGATAGTGCGAGTTCAGAGGCCTTGTTGAGGTCGAGGTCACTCTGCTCCAACAGTCGCTGTCGGGTGTAATTGGATCTGTGGCCCGCTACAAAAGCATCCCGGATAAGTTCCTCTGTGTACACGGCGGCCTTTACATCCTTACAACCACAGGCCCGGCCAAGCACAGACAGTGCCTGAAGGTATTCCACGGTCGATTCCCCAGGTTGTTGTTTACAACTCCCCAGGGAGGTGCCTGGCGTACACTTCGTTCACTGGGCGCGTGTACTGGTCCTTGAGGAGCTTGATAGCGTCCGCGTACGAGGTCGCGTCTTGGATGACCGAGTACACTCGGTGGTTCACTTTGGAGGTCAGGACATCCAGTTTGTCCTCGTCCGATTTGATTGCTGCGGAGGCGGTCAGGAATTTTTCGAAACACTTAAGCCAGTGAGTAAACTTGGCGGATGAGTCCGCCTCCCGATGATCTAAGTCCAGGCATGCTGGTGTGAGGATCTTCTCCATTATAAAAATGTTGTTAATAAAATTGATGCGCTATCAATTACTCATAAAAGACTGAGAGTTAGAAGAGTAACTAAAGGCTTTTATTAACAAAAGAATGAAGGTCTGCCTCGAGTGGTCGACCGGTCCAGAATACAAAGCGGCTGGGGAGCAGTCACCTTTATACTAGGACTTGTGGGAGGAGTCAGCCGAGGCATGTCCAGGCATGTACACAGTGGAATACAAACAGTGGTTTACCACACTTTTAAAACACATATTGTTTTTAAAAAAAGTTAATTACTTTCTAAATCTTTTATCTAATCTCATTAATTTTGCTACCTTTCCCCGTTTTTCCAGGTAGGCCTCGAAGCCTGGGCATCTGTTGCCAGCCATGCTGGACCCTAGGCAATTGTTTTGTGGCAAGCTCCTCCCACCCCTCACCCGCCCCCCCCCTGCTGGGCCCGATTCCGAACCAGCGGCCAGCCATCTTGGTAAAGGCTGGCTGGGCTCACTGCAAGCTCCTGGCGGTTCATTCGGGGCGGGGGGGGGGGCGGGGCTCCGGAGGGGAGAGGGAGCGGAGAGGGTTACCCCGGCAACCGGGTTCGCCAGCTGCAATCGGCCGCTCAGGCCCAGGCCCGGAGATCGGGAGGCGGAGAGGGGAGGAGGGTTACCAAGGTAACCGAGGCTCGGGAG